>NC_045563.1:25851582-27201867 GCF_009819795.1 Aythya fuligula
TCACAGAAACTATCTGCTTCATGGAGCAACCCCGCTTACAGTCTTGTTGGGGGCTGGACAGAACCTCTGCACACATCCAGTTCTATGAAAGATATCCATGTTTATTTCATAGTCAACAAATAGGTAGCTCGATTTCTCCTGCTCAAGGAAATCTGCCTGAAAGCAGGGATTTACGTTACAGCCTCAGATATGTGCGCTGTGACGTCTACATCTGCAGCAAGACAGATTACAGCTGTGAGGACCTGCTGAGGTAAGGGGCCAGCCATACACAGATGCAAGACATAAAAGGCAAAGTAAAATGTGGGACAACAACCACGTAACAAATTTGTCAAATTCCTAGCGTTTAGGGATCTTGTAAACAACACCATCCCATTAAGGTTGTCACAGACTAACACTCAGCAAAGTTCCTCTCCGGGGAGCTGTTCTATCCCAACTTCCTTTCAAACATATGCCCAAATAATTACCTCGGTCGCTTATTTGGCCCATTAAGCAGTGTGACTTTCTCTTCCATCTCCCTGCCAAAGGACAAAAAACATTTTAGGAAACAGCAACACATCTCCCAAAGCAATTTACTGATGAGCAGCATGCACAGACTGCTTTCCTTTCCTATAAAATGCTGCTCCCTCTTGGAGGAAACGTGGCAGCTTATTACCAGCTCCTAGCAATACACAAAGTAGGGCAGAAGTAATGTGCCATAAAGCTAACAAACTTCCAGGAGTGCAGAGGACAAACTAGATAATTACCAGGACTTGGCCAACCAATACTTGTATTGCAATAGAATTATCTTAAAAGGCTACATATTACCAGGATTTGGGATTTATGTTTATATAGTGCTTCCAGCAAGACAAAACTCAAGCTTTGGTGACCACCAAGTAGCAATTTCAGCATAAAGGATTAAGCCTACTGCCCTCCAGGCAACCAAAGTGGGATTCAAACAGTCCAAAATTCTGTTCCACCTTTCATAAAAAGACAGTGCAGGCAGGCTGGTTGTCAAACGAAGCTACAGTGGACCACTTTCAATGCAATTCCCTCAGGAAAAAGCAGGCACAGGAAAAAAGTGAAAGTGTCTACACTGTATGAGACATATTATGAAAGGCCTTTTTCAATGACCAGGTGAGGATCTAAGTCTAAAGCTCCATTCAGAGACTCGAAGAACAAGAACCAGCATTCCTGAAAGGACTGTCAGAATGGGATGGCTCAAGGTTCCCAGTACAACAGCTTCTGAGACAAGAGGTGCAGAGATCTCTCATGTACCAACAAGACAAGGATTGATCAGGAAACAAGACAACAGAATTGCCCTTCTCTCCTAAAGAAGGTGAAATGTACTTCAACAACTGCCTTGCATCAGGCCAAATTAACTCGTGGACTTTGCTTCAAAATTGTAAATGCTACTTTTTTGCCACCGGGCCTGTCCAGGTTTCAGGCAACACCATCCATCCCATTACCTCCTCCGTTTGCTGAGGATGGGCTGTTCCAGCAGTTCATCTGCAGTAGGTCTTTTCTCTGGATCCTGAAAGAGGTGAGCAACAAGTCATTCTCTAGGGAATGCTCATCACCTACAGTGATGACTGAACCTTGGTCCGAGGTTGCAGGGACCTTCTACCCTCACTCCCCTCAGAAGGGAAAGGAATTAATCAGATATTCGGAATGAATAGGGATAAATGCCAGGGATGTACAGTACAGACTTCCCCACTCTGAAGGTATCCATACTAGGTTTGCTTCCAAAAAATTAATTTTCTACAGAAACCCAGAGTTACGGTCAGAAAGCCAGAACCTTAAGTGGCAGTACTGGGATGATGCTCTCATCTCCACAACACTGCGTGAGAAAATAATTGCTTCTGCCAGCCTGTACAGTAATTGTAACCAGAGCAAACCCAGCATCCCTCCAGAGCCTGCAGGGCTGAAAGGCAGCTTGAGATGATGCTCTTAGACAGCCGGAGGAAGCCCAGCCTTAGTGAAGCCTCAGGCCTCAAAGAAATTATCCTGTACCAACAGCCCTCGTGCTGAAACAGGCACATCATTCCCCTTCGACCCTGAACTCTGGAAGCTGGGCAGGGGGGTCTGAAAATTAAGAAGTATTTCACCAACCTGGTCAAGGCAGGAATGCACCATCTGGATTAGCTCCCGAGAATAGACAGTGGAATCAACCTCCATGGCGCGATTCCCCTGTACAATCTTCACGCAAAGGTTCAGGGGATTCTAGGCAAACAACAACAAAAACAAACAAACAAAAACAAACAATCAAAAAAAAAAAAAAAACAGAAACCATCAGTTCTCTGATCAGAACACATCCCTCTTCTTCCCTGCCTATGAGGTTCTCCAGAATTCTAATAATTCCTGCAGGAACGGTACCCCTGATAACCAGGACTTGGTGGCAACATGCACTTTTTCACCAAATCCCCTGCCAGTGGAGGGAGTACAGATTCCCCTCTGCACGCAAGCTCCTACAGAGCATGTTGCCATTAAAACACCACACAGCAGCACAGTCACTGTGCGCTCAGTAGCTGTGATGAGAGGAAGTCAGGAAATGATGTACTTTCACATGACTAAGAGTTACAGAATCCTACACTGTGTCAGCCTGCAGCTTTTCCCACCTGATGCCACAAGCAGGCAAATCACATATTCCAGCCAGCAATGCTCCCTTTTACTGCTTCCCTGCCAGCCTGACCACTCTTCTCTTGCACCCAAACTTTGGGAAAGGGAAACAGGACAAATTCCTATGAAACTCGAAGGCAGCAAGTTTTCCCTACAGAATGTTGCACAGAAAATTCATAGCTAGTAATGCTTGGGGAAAAAAAAAAAAAAAAACAAACAACCAGCCCTACACAATCACAAACTTCCCCCTTGTGGAGAAAAGGATGTTTCACTCGCAACCAGGAGGCAAATGAGCACAGTTTACAATCTGCATCTGGTAAACCCAGAGCTGCAGACAAGGAGGGGTTTGGCAGATGCCACAGAGGCACCTGTAGTCCAGGGTAGGAGAAATCTTGCAGACAATCTCTGGCTGTTGTTGGCAATCCCAAACCACTGTTTTCTTAATCAGCAGATTTGAACAACGAAAGAAAACAAGTGTATAACACAGGGTGATAAAAACAAGGTTATTCAGTCCATCCTGGTTTGCAGACTTACAGTAGCATCAAAGGTCCTCTTCAAAGTAAGAAGCTCAAAGATGACACAGCCCACAGCCCAGATATCTGATTTGAAGTTGTATTTCACACCCTGGCAGAGTTCTGGGGACATGTAGTAAGGAGTTCCCACCAGCTAGAAAAAAAAAAAATAAATCTGAAAATCATAAACAATCCAGCATTTTTCAGTTCTGAAGCTCTGCATCCATCCTCTTCACATAGGCCCACGAGCATCAGGGCTCAGCACAGCCCCGACACGCAGCACTAGTGACACAGGTGACTCACCCCACCATGTGCTGGAGGGATGGGAACAACAACCACGTTTCTTCCCTTCTCATCCACAACCCTGGGCCTGCATTTCTTAGAAGCTCCTAGACACTACTGCTCAGATTCTGATGTGGCACATACTTCTCAGAAGAGCAGCAGTCACGACAACACAGCAAGGACTTGTCCCTCTCTTACATATCGAGGCAAAACATATTGGGGCAAAAATGCCCCAAATCCAAAACCCCAGCACTTAAATAGAGAAGCCCTTCCAGCTACAACAGAAATAGTGGCAGAGCTCAAAGTCACAATGAGGAGACACAGAAAGAGCACGACAAAAGGTGTAAAAATGAAGCTGCCGTGAACAGAGCTCATTTCCTAGCAAGCAAGCAGACAGTGAAATAAAGTGAAAAAGACAGAATTTAAGAGAGGAGGAAATATTTATAGCTGCCCTCTTCAACTCTCTGAGCAAAGCTCCAAGGATTACAAAGGCTGTGTCTTTCATTAGCCTCTAATAGTACACCTGAAACCTAACAGGCACATTCCGAATCTGTCGCCTACCTTCCATTTCCTTTGACGCAGCATGACAGCTACAGAGCTGCACGAGTCCTAACCACAGGAAGGGTTAGAACCCCAGCTAGCTGGAATATCCTAGGGAGAACTAGGACACTGCACCTACACTGCCCTGTGCTTAAAAAACGTGCAAGACATTTTTCTGTATCTTCCCTGGTAACTGGGAGAAACGGGGGATAAAGAAATGAGCAGTCAGTAAGCAACATGTATGTGTTTCACAAAAACATAAAGGTGTAAATATTTTACAAAATCATGATTTGAATGTTACAATTACAAACTTCATCATGAAAAACAGTAATAACAACTGGTTTGCACTCATTTTGCAACACACAATTTCCTGACTGACATTGGCTATTACACCACAAAGTGCAGAGCTAGCCTACAGCACCAACAACAGATACAGGAAGAAAGGGGGTTGAAAGTATTTACTTCAAAATCTTTCAGTAGTGAAGAAGGAGGGGGGAAAAAAGCTCATAGGTGTACATAAACATATATAACATAGGCAAAAAAAAACAACAGGTAATTTATAACACAGCTGGCGGTTCCTCTGAGAGCCAGAAAGCCGTGAAAAATGTGATGAAACACAAATGGTTTTGCTATAGCCCAGCTTAGGAAGTGCTTTATGCAGTAGCCCCAAGTTCCATTTACTGTCCAACTGCACAATAACGTTCATATTCTGGAAGGAAGTTGGCAAGTGTTTAACTGCACATCCTAACAGAACACCAATAACTTGCGTTAAGTCCAATTATAAGGCCTGGTAAAGGGAAATGCAAGCTGGCTTGCATCCTAAACTGTAATAAAAGCCTTTAGCAGATAGAAATTCCAGACAATGCCTTCCTTTCCAAGCCCAGTGCTCAACCACAGAAATTAATGGAGCTGAGAAATCTAAGCAGAGCCTTTCAGGTGCCTGCAATACTGCTTATCCTGTTTCATAACTCTGGCTGTGAAACTGCTTTCTGGAAGGGTCTGGAAATAAGCCAAACTTGACAGCCTTCTGCTAGAATTAATCTCCTGTGCAAGCTTTGTCCCCCTCCTCCTCCCCAACAAGAGCATTACTAATAACCTATACTAACTATCTTCTTACCATAAGAAGCACACGTGCCTCTCTTGCTTCTCCGTAATTCAGTTCAGAGTCTACATATCAAAGAGATAGGAGGCACGGTGCAATCTCAGACAAACACAGCCGAGCAATCTCAGACCTAACTGAGGCAAAAATACCCGTTAGCACAGCAGAATGACCAGGTTGACTTAACTTGCTACGATGGGCTTAATGAGCACTGAGGGAGTTTATTGACGTGACTATGCTGCTGTCTGTGTGCCTTCCGATACCAACACCTTCATCTTACATAGATTCACCTTTGGAACTCCCGTACTAGGTACCAGGGAAAGAACAGCGCTCTCTAACCTAGCTGTGCTGGCTCTGGTACAGCTCCATGCCCACGGTGTCACTTATCTTTAGCCTGCTGTTCCTTTGCAGAGAGAGAGACCTCCAAAAGATAACCTGGGAGCAAGGATAACTGCAGGCTGCAACACATCAGCAAATCTGCCCATGTCAGTGAGATAAGTTACGTAGAGAGGGGAAGGAAAAACAGCATACAAGCAGCAAGAAAGTTCAGCATTCCTGGTCTTCTGCTAGGCATGCAGAGATGAAAGGGAAAAAAACAAAACCCACTGGGTTCTGCACAAAAGACATCAGATACTCACAGTCTCAGCCATGGAGTACTCAGAGTTCAGCTTCTTCGCCAACCCATAGTCTCCCAGTTTAATCAGGTTTGCCTTGGTTAGAAAGATATTTAATGTCTTTATATCTCTGAAAGGAGACAGAAAAATGCAGATGTTCAAACACACTTCCAGATTTCTCAACTTTCCACATACTCCCACACTCCCCCTCCGTCCCCATGAGGTAACTTCTGCTCTAACAGCAGACAGCTCCAACAGCTCACCAAAGGCAATCTGACCCCAGGTACTGGGGCAGTAAATGTAGCTATATTATCATATGCCCACAAAAACAAAACACAGTCTAAAAAGTTCAGGCTTCCAGACACCTATATAAAAGCCATAAACATGGTTCTTTTCCTCCTCTCAGCCTCTTCTCAGTTGAAGGCCATTGAACAACTCTTATTTTCCCTGCTTTAATAAAACGACCCAAGCCAGGTGTCTCTGAGCTCACTCAAAAATATGTATGCATGTAAATATAAACATACACACGCGAGGTGTGAAACAGATGCCACTCTAGATCTTAAGCATAACATCCCTCTACCTTACACCTGAGGAACAACTCTGTAATTATAGCATGATGTACTACGCCCCAAAGATCAAGTCTGATGGCCACAAAAATGTGGAACACCAAAACTCATTGAAAACATTTTGTCCCAGACAGAACAGCTTATACGTAGATTCACAGATCAACACAGGGAGGAAGCCCCCACAGCATGATTTGCTTCCCATGGCTGATGCTTCTTAACACCCCCTTTGCCTAACGTACCATCAACAACTTCCCAGTGCAGAGCAGGACACCACCAAGTAAAGCAGCACTTTGCATTCATCCACTTGGGGCATCGCAAAGTCCTGGGTCACTCTGACAATGTCTGCAGCAGAAGGAAATCACTGCAAACATTTAAATATCCGTTCAATTCATTGTTATGGAAGGATCTGGGGCCACGCATGTTCCTAGACCACGAACCCTGCTGTGAAGATGGGCACCAGAGGTGATAAGCAGGAAATTACAGCAAAGCAGGACAGACACGACATCTGCTGAAGGCCAAAAGCATAGGCACTGCTTCGTGGAGTGTAAGGTACCAACTCCTCGTTATCGAGACTTGCTAATTACGAGATTCAGAATGGCAGCAGCAAGGATGCTGTCTCAAAGACATGTCCTCACATGGTCACAGAAGGAAGTTGTGCAGCACGCGACCCAACCTTGCTGGAAAGGGCTGTCTGCGTGCGGTACTCCCACACCCCCGCAGCCTCCTCACTCTGCCCACAAGCCGGGCACTCCTGGAGCACACACAAGCAATGAAATTTACCCCTGCCAAACAGAAAAAGCTAACTAGTTCCTCACTAAAACCTCAGAGTCCGTGTCTGAATTACCACTACCTGCTAACAAGCTGTATTGAAAACCTTCACCCGGGTATCTTATAGCAAAGCATCAATGCAGTCTTCACCCTCCTCAGCCTCCAGGAACTACAGAAGGATGTACACAGCAGTCTGAAGCTATTCCTGGTGGAGCAGGTGGGAAGTGCCCTTGGCCAGCAGTAACTGTTCTTCCTACCCACTTCAGCAAACATCAGTCATGTGCTGTGGCAATAAAGGGCCAGTCGATTCCTTTCCCATATGGATTAACTCCTCATTCTCAAAAGTGCAGAGACAAGCATTCCATTTTCAAATAAAAGACTTCTTCCACGTTTATTACAATACTGCTTCTACCCCAATAAAAAAGTCTTTACAGAAGTGATATTTAGCATCTAAACAGTCCAGCTATGCTCTGAAAAGGGAAACTGTTTGCTTTAAACACAGAAGCAAAGGTTACTCAACAGAGTAACTTATGTCCAGGAGTGGCAGGACGAGGCCATTACCTCAGCCTTACACCACACCGCACTTACCTATGAAGAATTCCTGCTCGGTGAATGCAGCTCACAGCTGAGGCAATTTGAAAGAGATACCAAAGCACCATCTGCAAAGGTAGGAATAACAGGGAGGCTCAAAACCAAACAAACCAAAACAAAAACCCTCTGACATCTCTGACACAGAGAGGCACAGCAAGAAGACCTGACCATACCACTTAGATTCTCTTTTAGGAATATGAAAATGTGTCATTCCCTTGAGAATTTCCTATTATGGAAATCTCTGAAAAGATATTCCAAAGTGTAGCTTGGTCTAATGCCTTTCATAGTGCCTGTCCTGATAAACATCATTGAGTTCAACGAAAAAAAAAAAAAAATTAGAAATGACAGCTAATGATCACATGGGAAAGATCTAGAGTTGGAGTCTCTGGAATTTGAACTGTGACCATTCAGTATTCACTGTGAGCCAGAAGGCCTTAAAATGCTTTACATAAGATAAGTGTAATCATCAACCACATCCATCATGAGGTGGAAGCAGACAGCAGAAAATATGTTTAGAAAAAAAGAAACAAACAGAACAAAACAAAATAAAACAAAAACGAAGTGAGACAAGTTCAAAGTAACAACTCTGAAAAATAGAAAATGGTTAGGAGAGAAACATTGCCAACCATGAATAAAGATTTTGAAGTGAAATTTTAGCCAAGGTGACCAAAGTTGAGCTCTCCATTTCATTTTTCCTCCCTTGGAAATTTATACTGCCTAGAGGCAGACAAAGATGAAAATTAAAAAAAAAAAATCTGATAGTCCATAAACGTTTGCAATACTTAATAGAGAGGAAGGATGTCAGTCCCCAGATTTATACAGAAAATTTCTAAGAGTGATATAGAAAGGAAAAAGAAGTAGCATACTCATATAACCAGCCAGATGCCCAGAACATCCCCACCGCTCCCTCAAACCAGTCCAAATTACCTCTTCTTCAAACAATTTGTCCTTCTGCCGCAGGATCTTATCGTAGAGGTTCCCTCCTGTAATCATGAGTGAGTAAGGAAGACAGAAAAGATCATCTTGGTTATTGGCAGCAGTTACTCCGCTAGCTACTGCTGGAAATGCTCAAATCCCATAGGAGATCCGATGAATCACTACAGCTCTCCCTCCTTACCCTGCACTTACACTGCTCAGGCACTCACAAAACTAAGTTCTTCTTCTGCCTAAGAACTTCACCAGCATACCTAAGCTTAAGCAGAGATGATTCTTTCTCTAACACCACCATTCAATACTCTGAAAAGTGAATTGGTAAGGTAGGCTAGCATTCCCTATGTTTTTTTTTTTTCCAACTTGTCAGCGCTTCTTGGGATATGCAGACATCTAGAACCTGTACCTAGAATCATGTGAGACTTTGTCCTGCTCAGCAGGAAAAAAAAGAAGATAGTGTATTAAAAACAAAGCATCAAAACAACACAATTAAAAGTCACACAAGACTCTGAAAACACAAATTATTGCCTTTCCCCACATACTGCCCAGCTCTGACCTGCCTCTCCATCTGCCCTGCCAAATACATCGACGAAGAAGTCACAAAATGTTGACAACAGCAGCGCAAGCCACAGAAACCTGAAGGCAGCAAACAGCTTCCTCAGGCACCTCACAGCTTCAAGACAAAAGACTGAAAAATCAAGGCGAGCTACAAGAAATGATGCAGAGTGCTGTAGGCAGTGAGACTCTCTGCCAGATTAGCATCTTACCAGTAAATCCCAAATCTCTGGTCATATCCTGTTGCTATTCCATTTCCCCATTACTGTACATTACATCCTAACCGTAACAGAACACCAGGCCCTTGCCCGTTCCCACGGGTACAATACAAAGCAGCTTCCTGCTCTGTATCTTCCACGGGTCTGTCAAGTTGTAGACGTCCAGAAAGGGTGGCAATGGCTCCTCTGCCTCCTTGAGGGACTTTCAGCACTTCCACATAAAGCAGATTTTTCTGATATTCCGGTTAAGATTCACTTTGCATAATTCCTTCTCGTTCTGCCTTGCTATAATCTTCCAACATGCTTTTTTTTTCCAGCCTTATGTTCACGCTTGTAAATGATCTACGAATGACTCTTCACATTCACAGTTTAACCAAAGTATTCGCTTCTGCCTCTTCTCATGAACCTTTCCTTGTGATTCAGACTACACAGTTTTTTAGCAACTTCTGTTCCTCATCTTAATTTCATTCCATATTTTTTCTGCTTTTCTGAGCCAAAGTGCGGCACACCAAGTACTACATCACCAAAAACCTACACAAGGAGACGAATTAGCTCTTGACTCAGATAATCAATACCTCTATGCACACATACTGAAAGAAAACCAAATTACTTTCTTTTTTAGTTTCATCTAATCACATCGAAATTTTGAGCCTGTTCTCTCTTCAACAGATGTTTTATGGAATACTTCTTCCCAAATCTAGTTCAGATGTATTCAATTATGTTATTTCCATGATCAATCCGAGTCTTACGGTACCACTATATATGGATAGAACTGTGCAGAGGTCAATAACTCAGCTTCCTCACCTGTAAAATGGGGCTAATATCTACCCAGATCTGAAAGGCTTTCCCGGATCTCCAGAAAAAAAAAAAAAAAAAAAAAAAAAAAAAGTACCAATCTAACAGTAAAAACTCTGGATATTTAGTTACTCTTTTTGTCCTTGCTGTATTTTTGAATTCTGAGAAGTGCAACTAGTCCAGCCTTAGTTTACAAATTACAAATTATCTTGGGCTTGAACATTGTAACAAATAGAAATGTATACCACACAGCCTCTCTCCATGTCCTGTGGCAAATTTATAATGGTCCCAAGCGTGCAGTCATTTTGGGGCAGGGAAATAACCCACAGAGTACTCCTAAATCAAAGAGCTAAAGCGTCCTTCCTCTTGCATTTGAGTCCACCTTGCATAGCAAAACATAGCGAGCTCAAGAGGCAAAACCAGCTCTGGGCAATGTGTCAACCAGGGCGTTTGACAAGCCTGCCGCCCTCCCCAGCCCCAGTGAAAGCTGTCTGTGTAAGGCGATGCCACCACATCAGTGTTCTTTTCCATCAGAAAAAGCTTCTGCTGACAGCCCGAGGGTTAGCATAGCCCCCGAGCACGCACAGGACAGCTGGCCAGGTGTGCTGCCCCACGCACCCCTGTAGGAAGCAGGCTGCAGGTCTGGGTAGGTTCCCTGTTCTGGGGTATCGGCTGAGCATTACCTCTCCTTCCAGCTGTCTAAGGGCAGCTCAGACCCTTGGATCAAGTCCTTCCACCTCCTCAGCTTACCCTGAGAACTCCAAATGACACCATCTGATCTGCTTTTGGATGAAACCTGGAGGTTTTCTCCACCACACACCACAAGGACTGGATTTTCATTTTTTAATAGTAAGCACAGAAGCTGATAGCACAAGACAGGAAAAAGTCCTGATCATGGTGTGCCAACAGATTTTCAAGCTTTGATTTATAATTGCCAAATGAAGGGGTCTGTTTAAGCGACACTGCTGAAAACCAGCCCCTGTACTTGTAGAGGGGCCCACATACCCTCACAGACTTTTCCCACCACCCTCCTACAAGAGGGAAGGAAAGCACATTAGAAGCGTACGCCAGCAGTAACCCACTGCCCTCACTGCACCAGCTACGCAGAACATACAAGGAAACATTTACTGCCTGAACTGCCTGCGCTAACTACTGGGCTTTTCTTGTGCACCTGAGACACAAATCAACCAGAAGGATTCTCAATCTCTTCCGGAGCTACGCAGCAGAATTCACCTCCATTCCTCCACTCCCCCAGGGATACCCTAGCAATACTCCCTGCAGGCTCTGTAGGAGGGTAACTCAGCAACGTAGCAGCCTCCTGTGTGTAAGTGGGAGCGGGGATCTCACCATTACAGTACTCCAGCTCAATCAGCAACGTGGTGTTATCCATGAAGTGATTGTAGTACGCAATGATGTTCTCGTGCTGCAACAGAGCAAGGATAACGATTTCATTCAAAGCATCACGACGCTCCTTTTCTGACAGACGGGTCAGGTCCACCTCCTTCCACACTACAAGTGAGTCATCCTGAAACACAAAAACATCTTTTAATTAAAAACACACTACTGCGAAGAGAACAACGTGTGCCTTTACGGCAGGAAATTAAAATTTCAGGAAAGGCAAACAGGCTTTCCTGCCTCTTAAAGGTTTCGGACAGAGATTCTTCACAACAATAAGCTCTGAGTTTTCCTACTTAGTGTTATGAGTAGTGGCTTGAAGCTGTTTTTCTAGCTGGCTGGCACTCCTTTTGAAAAAGGGAACGATGCTTCCAGGGAAGGGCCACAGGGTTTGTTTGGTTTCAGTGAAGACCAGACATACTCTGGTTCAATAAAAGGGAGATACTACCCTTCCGACCCTCTATTTACAGCATGTTATACGAGGTCCCCAGCCACACAAGTACCCAGGGCAGGAGACCAAGCTTGGCTTGCCCCTGCCGGGCCCACCCAGGTGCACCTGGAGCCAATCCCTAGGGGCCCCCTGGGGCTGCCTTCCCCCAGGGAGACCCCAGGAGCCCGGCCAAGCCACGGCAGGCCCGGCTTTGGGGCCAGCTCCGCCTGCTCCCCCTGGAACCGTGCTCCCGCGGCAGAGTTACCTGGATGAGGTGCCCCCACGTCCTCTGCGACTGGAAGAAAACGCAGAGAGACGAGCAAGCCGTTAGCGTCTGGGCAGCCGGCACCCTGCGGGCTGAGCGCCCGGAGCCCCGCGCCGCACCCGCGGGGCCTTCCTCGGGGGCAGGGGAGGAGGAGGAGGAGGAGGAGGAGGAAGGAGGGGGCCCGCCGCCGGCCTACCTCGGTGCGGCGGTACAGGGTGGCCTCGCCGAAGGCGCCGCGGCCCAGGATGCGGATGGGGATGTAGTGCAGCTCCTCCTGCTCGCCCGGCACGCCGCCGCCGCCGCGGGAGCCGGCCCGGCCCGAGGACTCGCTGCCGAAGTCGGAGCTGATGGAGTCGCAGTGCCGCTCGTACTCGCCCAGCGACATGGCGCCGGCTCGGCTCGGCTCGCCTCAGGCTCCCCTCAGCGCGGCCCCGCCGCTCGCTCCCTCCCTCCCTCCCTCAGCGCGGCCCCGCGGGCTCCATCTTGGCTCCCGCCGCCGACCCGGAACCGCTCCGCCCGCAGCCCTGACCTCCCCGCCGCCGCCCCCGCCGGCAGCGAGCCCGCACACACCGGCACCAAGAGGCACCCACCGGGCACCCACCGGCACCGAGGGGCACCCACGGGCCCCGGGAGCTGCCCGGTGTCACGGCGACGGGCGGCCGGAGCGGCCCGAGGGAGCCGTTGTGGCGTTGTCCCGTCCCGCCGAACCCCTCGCAGCGGGCGCTGAGGCGATCTCTGGGCGCTGACACAAGCCGGGAGCGCTGCCCCGCGCACAGCCCCCTCCCCAGCCCCTCTGCACCCAACTCAAACAGACAAAGTGCTCCTTGCTCGTTACTGGTGGCATTTTGAGGAAAAAGTGGAAACTTCGTAAATAACCTTTTAGACCCCGCTAACTGCTGTCAGGAGGAACCATCAACAACCTTAATTTCAGAAAATTATTTGTTTTTTATAGGTAATGTACCTCATAATCACGTCAGTATTTTGTTTTTGAAGCTCAGCAGGCACAGCCACGGAGCAGAAAGCAGTCTAAGGGCAGGGAACGTCCCCTTGGGTTACCTGACCCTGCAGGTACTGGGGACTTCAGGAGCTGAGGCACAAATCCCTAAAACCAAGCACGACAAAGCTGGCCAGCTTTTATCTCCACCTCGAGAAGAGCCTGTGGTGCTCCGTCAGAAACGAGGGAGGTTCCTCGCAACACAGTGCATGTTATAGAGCTGTTGGGTATTTCCATTATAAGCACCTGGTTTAAAAGTGAACAATTTGTCCAGTAAGGTTTATTGGCTGTGCACCATAACTGTTTCCATACAAAGATGTTATTCTTCCAAGCAGCAAAAATGATACTTTAGTTTAGTTTAGTTTTCAGGAAAACAAAACAAAACAACAACAACAACAAAAAACGTACAGGAACCCATAAAAAAGCTCAGGTATGTTCTGCTAAGTAGCATTCTGCTAATTCAGGTATGTTCTGCGAAGTGCATTTGAAATGGGCTGCCCAGGGAAGTGGTGGAGTCACCATCCATGGAGGTCTTTAAAAGACATTTAGATGTTGAACTTAGTGATATGGTTTAGTGGAGGACTTGTTAGTGTTAGGTCAGAGGTTGGACTCCATGATCTTGAGGTCTCTTCCAACCTAGACAATTCTGTGATTCGATCCCTCCAGCATAAAGGCAAACTGTGATATTGACAAAAAAAAAAAAAAGTCAATGCCAAAATCTCATGGAAATAGGATTAAGGAGTCTGCAACAGCTGTAGAAAACCAGAAGACTAATTGAAAAAGTCAATGTTCATTTTTTTCCCCGTTTGAAAAGTAGAGTTATCGTGTCCATTATCTGCAATATCACCCCCAGCCTTCCCCACACCGATGCTCACAGCAGTGCCTACAACATGTTCAGCCCCCCCCACACACTTTTCACATTACTGCACTTACAGAGTCATGCAGTAGGTCTCACAGCAAGACGCACAAAGCAAGCAACAGACGCTGCCCGCTCAGGATCATTGGAATGTGGATGGAGAGCATGCACCCAAATTCACACTGAATTTTTCACTCAATATTGAGAGCAGCCATGTGGTCTGGAGGCAATATGCCAGTCTGTCTCTTGCAAAATCTTGCTGAAGGAGGAATTTGGACTTTCAGAGGAGTACTCTCATTTACACCACAGTGAATATCAGTTGAATCCAAAGCTGTTATTAAGGGTTTTCAGCAGCCAAGGCAGCGCATTAATTACATTACTAACATAAGGAAAGTACAGCCCACACTGAGAAGGAAGAAATGAAAAGTCAGCTGTGTGGTTAATTGTAATTAAGATGACAACACAATGAGATTCCAGTTAAATACGTATAGCAAATATACACCTGAGGGAAGATTATTGAAATTATATTCAGAGAGAAAAAAAAAAAAAAAAAAAAAAAAAAAAAAGAAAGGAATGAGCAGCTGGTATGGGAGAAAAAAAAATAACCTAGAGGGTATAGCTCTGCAGCAAACCAGACTGGAGTTGCAGTGCAGTGTAGCTGAAGAACACAAACATGATCTGCTCAGCAGATGTAGGAACAGCGTGCCCTAAAGAACCAGGAGAACAGTTCATCTCATTAAAACTACCCAAACCGCCTGGTGCAGCTTATGCAAAGATCACATCGTGTAATTGGTTTAAAAGCTCTGGGGAAAAGTTCCTCGGGAATATCAACTATGAAAGGAAATCGAGTGACAGAGGAAAGCATAGAAATGAGACTGAACTATCCAAGAGTGGTTCTATCCCTGCCTTTTTTTTTTTTTTTTTTTAAGAAGTTATTCAACATTTTAGTGTAAAACACTGAACTAAAACAAGTCAGATAGTCCTCCTGGGTATGGCAGCTTGCTCCAAATACAAACTAATCAAACGATCCCCACAGCTGAGATCACCGGTACAGATACCTGGAGATCACGGGCCCTCTGACAGGCTATTTCAGCACGCTGGGAACACTCGAGGCTGAGGTAATGCATTTAGCTTGAGGTGATAAACCACCACCTGCAACACAAGGGATAGGCAGGCATCAACTCCTGCCATTTTGCTGAAAGTCTGTCACTTCAGCTGAAACAGAGCAACCCCTGGCTCCTTTCAGTGCAAACAGACCTCCAGCACGAAGCAGAACAGGCTTCTAAAGGCAACACAGAACAAAGTATGTTTGTGTTGCAGCGAAAGCTCGGGCTCATCGATTTCAAGCTTACAGAAAGATCCAAGGAATGCCAACAGGCAGTTTTTCCCCACAGTCACCACACCACCAGTGAGCGGTTATTTGGGATAGGAAGAACAGAACGAGCAGATAGGCCTGATAAAATTTTTTGGGGTGGAGGAAGGGCAGCAGACAGCACAACCAAGCTGCCACACATTTCTCTGACCCAGCTTTTTTCTCCTCTGAAAGATGCATCCAGTCCAGCTTTGTGCTCTTTCTTTCCCACCAAACAACCTTAAAGTGACTTCTGGGAAGCTCATTTCCCAAAGATTTTGCTCACTTCTGGCAAAGCTGTCTCCAGCCACAGCACGACGAGCACAGCAGAGGGCACAGCTAAAGAGATGAGACAAATCCATTAAATGAATTTGCAGCGGGTAGGAGAGCCCAGGCTACTTTCCCAGGATCTTTGCTGGAGGACCTTATGAAACGCAGAGGCAGGAATCCCCTAATGATCCTGCCAACGCTGGCAAACTACTTGGAGCCAAAAGTCCCTCAGCAGCTGCTCCACCGTTAAATGCACCGATCTGCCAGTTCGGAGGCAGCGCAGGTGTTGTGCACTCGGGTTGTTTCTCAAATATCTGACCGACTTGGGAGAAATGAGCAACCGAGTGCGAGCTGCTCGTCTCTCAAGGCACGCACACGCAGCGTGAGCGCTGCGATAATTAAATTGTTAGTCACATTGACAAGTGGGTGGAAGAGGCTGGGTACGTCTGATGCCGTTTGCTACAGGCAATTACAGATTCACCAGCGATGCATCTGTCACACGCAAAGATGGGCTCAGACCCAAGGATCTGTAACAGCTCCAATTCTGCCCAGTTCCCAGAAGTAAAAGGGAGCGAACAGGGCAGCTCCGCATCCGCAGCGTGGCTCAGACCCACCTCCAACCTACCGCGTGAAAACAGCTGTACGATTTCACATGCTCAAGTATTCATCCATGCAAGAACTTGCAGACACTGATGCTTATCCAAAGATCTGGGAATTCCCACTCTCCAAACTCTCCCCGATAACACTAACTGGTTCTGAAGCTCTTGCATGGCCTCAGCTCTGCCATGTGCCATCGCACTCGGTCCCTGCTTGGCACAGGGATCACAGGCTCGGCAGAGATTTGGCAGCAGCAGGAGGTAAATACCAGATCACTCCCTTCACTGAGCAGCTGAGTCGCAAAGGGCAAACTCATCTTTGTGACAATTTAAATCTTCCTCTAAAGCATGAAACTGAAAGTAATTTGATTTGACTTAATGAAGTAAATTCTCCCTGGGAGCTGGCAGTGAAAATAATCCAACCTTGTGCTCTAGAGCACCAGCACTATTTCACAGCCAAGCACAAGACAAGCTGGTAGCCTCAAGACCCCTCCATGTAAAGAGGGACATGATTAGGAAGAGTGGAAGGGGAAAAAAACAAATGTTAACTTCTAGTAGAGTAGTTTTTTGGAATGACCATCACCAACTGTGTCAACCCCACAAAGAGAACAAAGAACAAGACTCAGACAACTAAAGTGGGTTGTTTTTCCCCAAAGCAATTTTATTTGAGAAAATTGACAAAATCCCCCAAGCAGTCATTACAGAGAAATCCGTTAGTCCCCCACATCTGCCCCCCAGTACCCACCCCAGCGCGGTGAGGACCAAGGCGCAGCACCAGAGCGATGACACTGTAACAGTCACCTGGAGGACGTAAGGCCTCACCACATTTTTGAGAGAACGGTGTCTTCATACTCCGAGAAGGACGGGGAGAAGGGAATCACAACGGACAAGACGGGGAAGGCCCCTTGCTTGTACTGTCTTTTCAATTCATATAAAAACAAAAGCAAAAACCTTAACAGATCTACAGGCTTCAAACTGTAGGACCTAAAGCTACCTTCCAATGACTTCTGTAATTAAGTCCTGTGGCATCACTGCTGTTCTGCAGTGTAACAGCTTTAAAAACATACAAGGATAAAGGGAGAGGAGTGGACTTGGATTCTTAATATGGCTTTATAAAAAAAAAAAAAAAAAGAAAAATCAATATAAGCACTTGCCAGTGGAACTAACAACCCCAGGATCTTGGTGATGGCAAAGGAGCAACAAAACACTAACGCTGTTCGATGACAGTAAGTCATCTTTTCACCCTTTCCCATAGCCTCACCCTGGACAACCGTTTCCCCCGGCAACAGATCAGGTTCAGGTTGTCAATTATTAACAAATGCTTTTTTCCCAAATGGTAGGCTGGACCCAGGGCCATGATAACCTGCTCCCTAGCCAGAAGGGTCGAGGCACGTGAGACCAGAACGCTGTGCTGCTGAACCGTTTGCTCTGAAGGAATGCAGAGAAGGTGAAAGAATTTTAATCTCTGCCTACAAACTGCAGTGTGTAAGTCCAGGAAGTTAACCTGCCTGTTTTTCCCCAGCCTGCTTATTCATTGTAATTCCATCTGGACGGCTGAGGAACCATGAGAGGCTGCTTGCTCTCTGTGGTACCATACAGAAGAACAATTCTGTTGAGGGCACAGTTCAGACCCCCTTCGGATGTAGCATTAGCTTGTTCCTACCCTGTACTGCTTTTCAAGATCATCCTCATTCTTCCAACAACTCCTCTGCCATCCTTCAAAGCACCCCTTGCATCCTCAGACCTCAAAGCAGGGCACAGGCCTTCATGCTCCACATTAACGGCAGCTCACCTTGCTTTGAGGTCTCAGGAAATGAGATTCAGCCAGCTGCCTGCTGAATAAACGGTACGCTATTAGCTGAAAAAAGTCTCCTGCTCAATTTAAGATCAAGTTCCCTAGCATAACCTGCTCCTATTTGCTCTGTGACTG
Organism: Aythya fuligula; assembly: GCF_009819795.1. Taxonomy (NCBI): domain Eukaryota; kingdom Metazoa; phylum Chordata; class Aves; order Anseriformes; family Anatidae; genus Aythya; species Aythya fuligula. The sequence continues at coordinate 25,869,735 of NC_045563.1, forward strand.
TATCTGAGGCCTTCTCTCTGCACAAAAGGTCGCTGCTGATTACAGCTTTCAGGAAAATTGCTGCATCATTTCAGGACAAGAGAGGCAAATCCAAGACAAGCACATGGAGTAAGGGCAGGCCCAAGGCTGGACAGCCTCTCTGAGCAAAGCAGGGCTCTGCTTTCCAAGCTCAAGCACGTTACAAAGCCGTCCTTCCAAGGCTCCCCTTACTCCAGGCTGAACCATCGTATGCTCAGGTGCCTTGACCCACCAGCTCCCACAGGGAGAAACGCCAAGGTCCACAACAGGGACCAAACCTTGGACCCCCCTCTATTATCCTCAAGCTCTGCTGGAATGGTAAATCCTATTTCTTTGCCCTCACCTTCGTTTGCATGAGGCCTGGATCCCAGCTGGTCGGAACAGGGAATCCCTCACTCCGCCCCAGTGCTGGCTGCATGGCACCTACAGAGCTCAGCAGGACCAAGTGGCTCAGGGTAACACTACAGTCACAGACAGATGGGAGACATCATCAAGATTACAAAAGGGGAACAGACAGCGCAAAAAGCTCGCTGCAGCTGTCACGGAAACATCATCTTTTATTTAATCGCTGCCCCAGGAAACCCCAAACCCATCACAAGCTGCCCCACCCTCAACATCTAAAAGGATTTCTCCAGTCCCCAGTTGCCTCCAGCTTTATGGTTCCCTCCCCCTTTGGGGTCCAAGTTCCTGCAGAAAAGCTCCAGTCAGGGGGTATCATCTGTGAGATGGCTCCGGGGGGCACGGCCGGTCCCAGCGGTGTCCAGCTGGGTCTGGGAGGAGGGGGAGGAGGACTTGTTCCTTTACTCAATCAGTTTCTTGGCCTTGAAGAAGCGACGCAGGTAGAAAACCTGCCAGGTGGCCAGTCCGATGAGACAGCACATGGAGAAAATGCTGAAGTACAGAACTCGGGTGTTTGTCGATTCTGAAAGAGACAAGAACCCATTGCATGGCAGTCTGACATCACGGGATGCTCCTTAAAACCCTGGGAACCTCGCCCTCCTCTCTCCCCACCCCTGCGAAACGTCAAAGGCAAGATATCAAACACCGTGAGGGCGAGGGCACCCAAGCACCAGCAGTACCTGAGAATAAACGCAGGGGGAACAATGAGAGGGAACAAGGTGAAACTTCGGTTAATGGGTAACGTGAAATGGTGAGATTAATGCTCATTAGGAATGGAGACAGGAAGAAATGGTTTCTAGAAATGGGAAACAAGACAGTACGACTGCTCAAGGGAAGAGAGAGGGCTTTCTCTTAGTAGGAACGGAACAGGCAGAGACTGCTGTAATTGCTTGTTCTCCCTAACAACACGTTCAGCAGAAGTAAGGGTCTTAGAGCTCCAGCCCTCCAAAGGAGCATAGTCTCTTACCATTCGTGTCCCTCATCTCTTCTTCTCGTTTCTTCATATAGGCAAAGTCATTCACAATAGACTCTGAGAGATCTTCCAGCCGCCTCAGTTCTACCTCCAGAGGCTTCAACTTCTCCACTTTAGCGATCTACAAAACAGGAGAGTCAGGCAGTCACTGAACCAAAGCCAAAAGCTCCTACACGGGCTTTTACTGCCATTTTGCACCACTCCTCCTCACACACTCCAGATCTGGGGCATCCTTCCCCCTCGGGAAACACCTCTACGAGCCAGGAACTCCCACTGCATAAACTGCTATCACCTCTCCCACCTGTTTGCTGAAACACACTCGGGTCTGCCCCTCCTACTCAACAGAGGCATACAACATGCATACAACACATCCTTCCTTATTCGGCCGAGCGTTACCTTACTCACAGTTGGCTTCTGACAAGTGGGCAGAGGAGCTTGCCACGTGGCTACACCTCCAGTGAACGTAAGTCACAGCTCAAGGTAAGTTGATTTTAACTTACAGGCGTGTGTAATATTGCTGGCTGTGCACACTGGATATTAGCGCCGAGACTCGCTTGGCTAAACGTTGCCCCAGAAAGTCGGGGCAGCCTGATCCTGACAGCAGCGGTTCGCTTACACCCACAGGAGCCCGGGGGTTGTGAGCTGAGAAGCTCAAGGCCAGGACACGCTCTTGGCAGGGCTGCACAGCTCCAGAGCACTGCAGCTGCCACCAGATGCCGCTGTGGGAATACCTATGGGATGGGCTACGCTTGAGCCAGTCAGAAAGATAAAAATATGCTTCCCTCGTAAAAGCTGGTTTGATACAACATCACTTTTTGTGCAGATCACACAACCTGAAAGCTACAGACTTGTATATAAAAGAAACATCTACAGGGAATTCAATTAGAAAGCTCACTCTGTAACAGAAATACTTGAAGTTGAGTGTATGAGCACGTGTCCTTGCCCTGATCCCGACCATAACCCGACTAATCATGCAAAATCTGTGACAAGGACATTACTAACTGCATTTCCTGCCACGGCTGCTTTGGAAAACTCTGGTTCTCACACAGGACTTGCCACTACCACGACTGACAGACAGGCCAACGCCAGGGTGACGCCACGTGGGGAAGGCTCAGCACCAAAAACACACGGGTGTCCCCACGGTGACGCAGAGGAGGCCCAGGAGGCACCCCCAGCCCACCCGGCAGGCAGTAGGTGGCGCTGGGGGAGCGGGCAAGCTGCAGCGCTGCTGAGACACTGCCAGGACACTGAAGGGTCTTTGCATGACACACATCTGGGTAAGCAGCAGGCTCTCGAGCAGTCATCTGAGCCGTTTTATGCTGAGGTGAGCTGTACGTTAAATCTGCCAGCGCAGCAGTGTCAGCTTGGAGCACACGTGCGAAGAGGGCGTAGGAAATGAGAGGTTAAAACCCTCCCGGCTTTCTAGTCAAGAGGCTGCACTGACAAAACTCTGGCCAGGATGCACATCTGCCAGCAGATCTTTGCTAAAAAAAACCTAGCAGCAGCACAAGCGTGCCTACAGCCTGGACTCTGCTGACACAGCTCTAGCAGCAGGTCTGTACCAGGGACAAGGGGTCAGGGACCTCTGCTGACAAAACAACCCTGAGCTGACTGCCTCCGTTATCCTCCTGGAGGGCACTTTTCCATACCCACAGGCTTGAACGACTCCCCTGGGAAAAACTCTGTTTTTTCTGCTCCATCCTGCATCCCTTCAGCTGCTTTTAAAAGGTGTAGCTACAAAAACATGACAGCCTATTTCAGTCCTGCATGTACTCTCACACACACAACCTGGATTTCTCTCAGCCCAAGTGAAACCAAAGAGCACTGCTGCTCCAAGACAGTCTGTAAAAAGCCCACTGAGCCTCCGTGGTGGTGGAACACCGCGGTCCTGGAAGGCACAAGAACATCCGTACCAAACAAACAGCTGAGACAACTCCACTGAGCTTCTCGGGGGCCACTTAAAGGTGCATCAAAGCCTGCCTAGCACAGAGAGAGACTGTAGCCAGGAACTGGCAAGGAGTTGCTCATCCGGAAAGGAATTTTAAGAAGTTTAAATCTCCAAGCCTTCTCGGTGTCCTCTGAAAAGTCCTTTCACTCCTACTTACTGACTGAAGAAAGGTGTTTCTCCCATCCCAGAGAACTAAGGCCCGTCACTGCCATGCAGCAGGGCAGTAAGATTTTCTAACCTGGATCACTCTCCCAGCTCCTCTGCTCCAAACACATCTGCACCTATGCAAGTTCATGAAGCCAGGCACGGACATCATCCCTGCTCTCACTGCCCATGCCCACGCACAAGCAGGACAGCATCACTGCCCCTAATCCAACCCCTGCATCAACTCTTGTAGGAGTTCAGCAAGAACCAGTGGGGGGAGGACAAAGGCACTGCTGGCTCCAAGGACACTAAGAAAAGGTTCAAAAAGGCAGCGATTCCAGGAGAGAAATCTGGCAGCAGCCTTCCCCCTGAGGCCTTACAACAACCTGTCAAGTCCTAAAACACAAATACTCTAGCAACCTGAGGCAGAGGGTGAAAAAAAAGAAAAAACACTACGAAACAGTGCCTAAAGATCAGTAGTAGCTTTACAAGCACTAGGTGAGACTGAGTCCTTCGCAGACACACCACTCAACAAGGCTCGACACAGCCTGTCCCTCAGAGGTCCCCATGAGGCAAGGACGCTTGTTGGCAGTGTCGAGATCTCCATTCAGGTGGGACTGCAAGTCTGAATTCTTCTTTTCCTACATTTGTCCCTTCTCCATTGGTAGAGCTACACTGGGGACAAGAGTAACACGTACTGGGTTTGATAACGTAACTCAAGAGTAATCTGCAGGGCTGTTTTAAAGACATTCTGTAAACACAGTCACCAGAGTCCTCCCGGTTACACTCTCAGGGGTCCCCACGTAGGATTTCACCATCTCGTAATCCTCCAACAGCTGGTTTAGCCGGACAGACTGCCCACTGACTGCTTTGCTCTTCCCCAGCCCCAAGCAGTTTTTCTACTCTTCACGTACAGTGACTGTACTGACGTAAGCCACGGAGGAATGGCTAGCCCAGAGTTCAGAAGGACAGCAGAACCCAGCATGCCCATCTGAGAATCTCATCAGTTCCCTAACTGCCACCATACGCAGTCTCCTCTGTTGCCCTCTCCTCCCTAAGGCAGGAACCTTTCTCCTCTAACAACTCTCAGGCTCTGCTGGGGGCTGCTCGACCCCAAATTCCAGCAAGCCAGAAGCACAGAAGCCATCAAAATTCAGCACCCAAAACCACCAGACTGGCCCAGCCACAAAGCAACTGCTATTCCTCACAGCTGCTCCGGGGCTAAGCAAGCTGTGTCCTCCCAGGATGGGAACGTTCAGGGTTTGATGCCTGTTCCCAGTGTGACGCCTGCAAACCAAATACACATTTCACACCAACTGCCAAATACCTTTACACTGATATACGGCCAGTTCTTAGCAACTCACAAGCACCGTGTTTCAGGGCTGTCAAGCCAACACATCTCCCAGTGAGGAAGGCAGTAACGATGCAGCTTGACCTTTAGGAGGCTCTGACGTTCACCTAAAATACCCTCCACTGTTAGGGCAGGGGAAACTGCACATCTCAGTATCTTGTTGCTTGTAATACCTATGCCCAGAAGCTGGGTCACACTGCCCTGGCAAAGATATAAATAAAAGTTCACACATTAGGCTCCAGTTCCCAGAGCCCAGAACAAATGTCAGTTGATATTTATCTTTTTTTTTTTTTTTTTTCCCCTAGCAGACAAAGCTTCCCTGGGACTGTAAGTTGCAGACAGGCTTTCATCACCGCTGGGAAAATGGCTTCCCATCATGAGCCCCAGATCTACAAATAGCATCACGTGAGTGCTGGGAAAGGGGAGTCCGAGGGGCAGGCAGCCAGGGGACATACCTCCTCGTAGTTCTTTGCTTCGACTCCATGCTTCATATCCAGAATCACGAGCTGGTCCGGCATCCTCCCTGTTCCTGGAAGCATAATGAAAGGATTCATTGTGCAAAACGTTCAGCCTGCCAGGAAATCACCAGCTCGCTCTCCCCAGCGCTGAGGAAGGCCTCACAACATCCCTCCCCTCCGTGTCTGCAGCTAACTGCGGAGGCAGCACAGTCCAGCCTAAAAATACAGACTTCAGAATAAATCCTGGCTGAGGGAGAGCCTCCCAAAGATAATGGGAACAAGCTGTAACCAAAAGTGCTAAGTGTGTGTAGGATGCAAATCACTGTAAAAACTGCAGAGGATTAGAAATGAATACCAGCTGCCACGAGGCAGCCTGGCTCAAGTCACCAGGGGGACAACTCTTCAAGCTGGGAAGCCCGTGTTCCTCCTCGCAGGAAGTACACCAACAGCCACCAAGGTTACTGAGGTGGGAAGTGATTTTATATTTAGAAAAGAAGAAGGAAAGCTGCTTTAATTGAGGAAGGCAGCATATGGGGACTAGTGATCCTCACATGCTGCACTATCTGCAGAAACGAAGGCAGCATCTTTACTGCAGGATCTTTACAGGGAAAGAACTGACCAGACACACTGTTCTCAGACCCACGTTGCAAATGCAAACCCCAAGATGTCTGCAGCCACAAAAACAAGATTTCTGCAGCCACAAAAACAGTGAGGAGGATAAGGCTGCAGTCAACAGCACAAGTATCTTTTAAGGCTGTGGCCCCTTGCTGGAGAAGCCTACTGCTAATTCCTTGTTTGTTTTTTAACTGCTACAAATTCTCATATCTGAGAATATTCACAAGAGGGGGGGGGGAAAACGTCTTATGCATTTAAGACACTCTAAAGGCATGCAGCACATCAGCTGACCCGAGCATCATACTGCACCCTACCACCCACCAAGGAAATGTCTGTACACAACACATTCCCAAAGCCCAGCACTTGGGGGCATGCAGTTGTCCCCAGCGAGCTGCCAGCACAGCACAAGGTCTGAATTCCCTCACACTGCAAACTTCAGAGCTTTTCTCCAGGAGCACGTCCAATTCTCACACCGAGCCCTAGGTAGCTGCCAGGTGGACGTTCCCTCAGCCCACAAGCAAACTCAACATACAGGTAACACAGGGTCACTGCAGCCAGAGGCAGCAACATATTGCAGGTCTTCAATGCAACATCCCCAGTTTTTGTCTCTATCCACTGAACAGCTCTTCCAACAGCAGACTGGAATCACCTCCACCTTCTACTGCTGTCAGTGCACAGAATGATCCACTAGCAACATCACCCTTATCATCTGCAAACTGTTTCTTAATTCCTGAGGGATAATGCAGCTCAAAATTCTCACTCAGACACCTAAAAGCCTCATAGATAAATCAGAATTAGGATGTTTTTGTATAAAAGACCAGTTACTGTAAAAACGAACTTAAAACCTAGCACATTCTTTAACAGACGTGTTGTACACAACCATGCAGTGCTCCTTCCTCCAGCCACAAGTTTTGACCACTTTTGATGCCTATCAGCATGCCTGCAGACTGGCAGGCAGGGGGATTGACAGTAGCTGCAGAAGAAAATGCGAAGCATGCAGTTCAGAGAGGGTTTTTTTTATGTTGTTTAAATTACAGCAACTTGGTTGGACAACTTGAGCTTCCAGGAGGAGATGAGAAAGATGAAGAGGACAGTGAAGAGAACAGAACTGGAAGGATTCATCTGTAAGGCTGGAGGGGAGAGCTGCCAAGAAAGCAGAAAAATGAGAGCTGCTGGGAGCAAGGGGATGGAAAGCAGACATTCTGCAAGAGGTTAACGTTGTCAGAGACTGCCCTGGAAAACCTCAAGCTGCTCTTCCAGAAGATTACTGAGCCCAAGGCACAAGCAGAAGCTTCCCTTAAGCTCATCAGATCCTCTGCGCCTCCTTACACCTCCTGCAGCTGGGGCTCACCAGAGCAGAGATCAGATCAGCACAGTAAAACAAACCGAAAAAAGCAGCAAGTCCCAGCTAAGCCATCCAGCTGATAACTACAACCCCCAGGGTCTTCAAGAGGTTATCTCATGCAAGTACGGAGCTGTTTCCTAGGAGACTAAAGGAGCTCCTCATTTGTAGTCAATGCAAAAACAAGGTGGTTGAACTGGAGGTCATTTTTTTTTTCACAAAAGAATGCCAGAAAAAATAAGGTATGAAACCCCAACTTGGGAAAAGTAGGATTATGGAAGGAGCAAAGAGGTAAAGATGGAGATGGGAGAGGGACTTTTAATCAGGGAGTGTAGCAATAGGACAAAGGGCAATGGCTTTAAATCAAAAGAGGGCAGATTTCGATTAGACATGAGGAAGAAATTCTTTACCCAGAGGGTGGTGAGGCACTGGCACAGGTTGCCCAGAGCAGCTGTGGATGCCCCATCCCTGGAGGTGCTCAAGGCTTTGGGCAACCTGGTCTGGTGCTGTGCTTGTCAGGAACTGGCTCACGATGCTAGAGTAAGTGCCCTTGGGAACACATCAGTGGTCAGTAAGACAGGATCCTTCCACCCTGGAAGCGGGGCAAAAAGCCCATCGTACGAACACGCACAGCTTCAAGGAGCACTCTAAGAACTCCTTCCCTCTCCTAGTGTGGGCCTTCTGCACAGGATCTCCTTCTCACTTCCTCTTCCTCATTTCTGCGGTGAAGGATTGAGAAATCCCAGTCGCTCAGATCTCTCAGGGCCCAACGGCTCTGGGCTTCCTCTACCAACAGTTCTCCTCTTCCAGAGCTCCAACGCCCTCCTTGCTGCAGCACTGCAAGTCCTGACCACCTACTAGAGGTAACTATGAAAAGGAAAGGAGAAACATGGGGAGAAAAGAGAGCCTGGTCAGTTGCCCCTTCCCCTTGCTTGCATTAAAGGGGAAAGGAGGCACTGCCTTGTGACACAGTTACTTCTTTCACAGCACCTCACCCGTGTCCTGCACTGATCAGGCCTCAGGGTGCCACCTCCCTTGCTTCAACGTTTCCTTAAAATCCAGCACAAGCAGGGGAAATCTGCAGACACCCATCACGCAGTAAAAATTGTCAGCAAGGTTTGTGGGGCCCCTGGGTCAAAGAAGAAACTGGCAGCTTGAAGGACCCTAAAGAGAAGGCCTATAGAAGAAGATCCAACTGCCCAACTGAACAGCTCTAGATTTTGGCACTTCAGTCCCCACTAGCCACTGAGCAGAAGCTGTGCTTACAAATGTTATCCTCGTTGGTACCAAAAGCTCCAATACAAGCTTGCAACAAGGCAGGGAAGCCAAGGAGCAAACACTTGACACAACAAAAAGAGCCACAAGAGGCTCTGGCTAGGCAAGAAACCTCTGGTCACAAGCACTGAAGTAAGAGTCTAGACACAACTAAAGAAAGAAGCCTCTCCCACTTCAGTGCGTGATCTCTGAAAGGGTTTGTGGCACTGTCTGGAGGCCTCCCAAACACCCAGGTGTGGGACAGTAAATAGCAGCAGCAGCTCTCCCGGATGAGTCACCGGGGCCTGCATGTCTCGATGCGTTAAGGAGCACTGGGAAGCCCTACCTTCACCATGAAAAGGCAGAACCCTGAGCACTTGGGGTCACTGTCTCATCTGCAAAATATGATGGAAGAGGTTTTCAAGCCAGATCCCTCCCCGAACCGATAAAGATGGCCTTCTGTTTCTGGAAAGTTCTCTGCAACTTGCAAATTACTTGCATCTTCTGCACAGAGCAGAGCAGAGCAGATGCTGCCTTTCAGCAGATCCGGGGAACGCTGCTAGTGACTGCTCTTCGGGGTCTATACGGTAAGACACGGGAGAATCAGCTCCAGGGAGCAGAACTCAGACAGTGACGGTGAGGAGACGCGAGCACTCACAAGCTTGCACAGGCTCACCCACACCACAGGGGACTGGAAGCCACGTGCTGGCTGCTTTCAGCACATCTGTCCCGAGGATGAGCCCGGGCACCCAGAGCAGCACATGCGTCACCTCACAGGAAACGAGCCTCGGTGCTCGTTAGGCAACTATCCCTGCAGCACAAATGCAAAGCTGACGTCCGGCTCATTTCCCCTTCCCTTTATCGACTGCTTCGCAGTTGTGGGTGCAAACCATGGCCACGTGCTGCTAACCTAACAGGATTGCAGCCAAGCACACGCTCTGCAGGTCACATTCTAGCTAATGGGGAGAGATGGGCAGCGGGGGAGAAAGGCCAGGTCCTGGAAACGATGGCATCATGCTCCGTTCTGGCTTGACTGCAGGATGAGAAGCATGAAAAGAGCAGGAGAGGTGAGGCTTGCACCCTGATGCTGCCATTCACTGCGACTGTGCTGACCTGTGTAGGAGGAACACAATTCCCCTTTCTTAGGCCTCTTTCAGAGGAAACCTGAGCGCTCTGTACAGCAGCCACAGGGGAATACTTAACTTCCAAATGCAACACAGACAGCAAATGCTCTGCACCAGTAAGATTGTCCACAAACTCCTGAGAAACAGCTTTAAAAGGCAAAACGTTCTGCAGACTCTGCTCAGAACCACAATCCACGTACCTCTCATGCACACATCCACCCGAATTCACCAGAAGCTAAAGGACACTTACCCACGGGAAGCTTGCTCTCGAAGCAGGCCTCAAACATGTCATAGTCTTCAGTGGTGAAGGCAAACTTGCCCTTCGTGGCATCCTCCTTGGCGTACAGGATGTGTCCCGCCGAGTCAGTTATCTGTGTGAGAGAGAGACGGCGAGGGTAAGGAACAGCACTGCACTGCCACGGGATCACTCAGCATAAAACCTGTACAGGTTCTCCTGGATCTGCCACATTCTGATTTTGGAGGTTTCCCCTCTTCTTTGCACCTGTATCAACTCCTCCCCTACGGATCCCCACCGAGCTGACAAAGCCGGAGTGCCTCTTTGTAACTACCAACTCAAACAAATAAACAAAACAAATAGAGAAAAAGAAACAAAACCAAAAAAAAAATGAAAACCAACCCAAAACCGAAAACCACACCGATTTCTCTTCCTCCTATAACCCCTGAATACAGGCTGCATTTAGGAACTCGAGCTGTGCCAAACTGTCATTCGCTGCCTTCTTTTTGCAAGCAAAATTCAGAAATTCCCATGGTAGCAGACGCAGAGAAGCCTTATGGGACAAAAAAGGCTCATTCCCCAGAAGATGACACAAAGAAGGGTGTATCTATTACTCCAGAAATGAATAATCAGCGTGGCCCCAAGTTACACAAGGTCAGGGTGCCAAGGTCCATAGAAGTGGCCACTTCAGAGAACTCACTCAGACTACACAGACGGAGTAATGACTGCTTTGCACTACGTCTCTGAAATTACTAAGAATAGGTAAAAACTGTACACGGTCTACAAAAATGCTTCACCCAAGAGTAAAAAAGGACACACATTCCGTGGCACAGACTGAGACAATTGCTGTGCTCAATTAAAAGGTCAAGCCACTCGAAATACACTGAGTTGGGTAAAAAAAATGCAGGCATTACCATGCTGCAAGAAAATCAACAGCACTCTCCTCTGCATTGTTTCCCGGTTTCCCTCAGCAGGTATGTCTGAAGAGCCCGAGAATCATCTCAAGGATGCAGAAGGCAGAAGTGCAGAACATATTTTGTGGTACAGAGCAGATACATCAGACATTCTCCTTTACTCCACCTTACAACTGAAGTCTACAACCTTGCAATCTACAACCTTGTTTCCCTGTAAAAGAGCCACATGGAAGGGCTACGTACCCAAAATGATTTTAGGGAAACGCTTCTTTTCTTATTTCAACACCTAATTAACTCCCTGCCACAGGACAGCACTGAGACTGACCGCTTGCTCATATTCGGAACAGGTACAGACTTTTACGTGGATATAATGAGTTGCTACACTAGGCAGGAAAAATAATAAAGGGTATAAATCCTGCAGCCTCAGGGCATAAGGAACAAGCTCCCCCTGCACACAGATTGCTCCATAACCGTGTGTTGCAGGACGTGCAGCTGCTGCCCCTGTGCCATATGGCATTGTCTACCTGAGAACACCTCGGAGCCTCCGTGGCTGCTCCCTTTCAGAGCTCCACCTGCGTCTGAGCTGTGCACAAATGAGCGCACGCCACGCAGCCGGGCACAGGCTGCCGGCACCTGGCCGTGCCAGCACGGCACACGGGCACACGTCCCGGTCACTGCGTGCTGCAGGAAAACCAGGGCACCTGCCTGGCTGCACATCTGGGCTGGCACTGGGCTCTCACCAAGCTGTGCGACAAGAACACCGCAAAGAAAGCCCTCAAATGCCCCTGTTGTTTCCAGCATTATTCCCTCAGGGCTTTCTGGGAGCAGAGCTAATCTTTAGCGAGAGGATATTGCGCTGCTTGAGCTGGTTTTGTCCTTTCCAGCTCCAACGGCCTGCCCACAATCGGGATCTGAGATGGCAAGAGCTGTGCTCTGCTCCCCGAATCAGCCCCGTGCATCAGCTCAGCTGGGCGTGCGGGGGTGGGAAAAGCTGCTAAAAGCCCAGCCAGAACACTTGCGGGGGAGAGGCTGACCTGAAAGGGATTTTTCATGATGTTCAAACGTTATTTACAGTAACACGGCCCTCCACAGGCAGGGCATTGTTCGCCCCTGACAAAGAGCCCAGCGATTCCCCGTCCCGCCAGGCCCTACAACGGCACAGCCGCACGTGATGTGATGCTGGCGGGACGTCATCCGCCCCGAGGCTCCCTGCTGCAGCCAGCTGGCAGGGCGCGAGGATTCCTCGCAACAGAGGCTGCCACTGTTGGTGTGGGAGCACCACAAACACCCCGCTCAGCTCACGGATGGGAGCTGCACCGAGCACGGCCACAATTAACCACCAGCCTCCCACCTTCGGGTGGCCCCATCCCGGGGACCGGAGCAGGTCAGGCAGCAAGGGAGGAGTGAGACCACCGCGGGTGGATGTCCTGAGCTGTGTTTTCTCACAGCAACTGGGACACAAGGAGCACGAAGCATGCACCTAGCACAGGCACTGCCACACTCACAGCAGGCCCAGAGCACCAGGTGGCTGCACCTGAGCGGTAAGATGGAAAGCAGGAATGGCATAGGTGGTTATGTGTCCCTTGTGGCTTTTGAGAGTAGCGTGGGACCTTCACTTACTGATTTTTACATCAAATTGATTTTATAGTTTCAGCAAAATGGAACTTCATAGCTCTGGTCAAATGGAGCTTCCACAAGCACTCCTGTTTGGGTACCTGCTTCAGGAGCAAAGCCAGAGTGAGACTGAAGCGTTCACCACCTCCCTAGGCAAGGCCTCTGTAACAAGGGGAGGTTTCTAAGAGACTGAGGGGTCAGGGTGGGCAACCCGAGAAGCAGGAGGCTCGGTAAGAGAAAAACAGGGGGATGTGCTCAACCTGAAATACACGCGCCTCACCAGGGGAAGGTTTTAAAGCACATAAGCTGCCCACATACAGACACATTTCCTTTTATAGATGATGCAACAGATTAAAAATAAAATAAAATAAAATAAAAATAAAAATAAACCAAAAGCAGGGCTCCAGAGGCAGCCCACAACCGGGGCCAGCTGCCGCAGGGCCTCCACGTGCCCGGCTGCGCCGTGACCCCGTTCCCGAGCAGCCCCCCCCGCCCCCCGGTCCTGCCCCGTCCCGGCCCCGTCCCCCTGCCCCCACACCGGGCCGGGCCCCGCCGCCCCCCAGCCCCGCCCCGGCCCCGCCCCGCGCCACGTCCGGGCCGAGCCGAGCCGAGCAGCGGCAGCGCCGGTCCCGGTCCCGGTGCCGGTGGCGGTCCCGGTGTCGGTCCCGGTGCCGTCACCTTGAGGTTGGCGGAGGGCCCGCTGGAGGAGCCCGGCGGGGCGCCGATCTCGTACTCGCCGGTGACCAGCGTGTCGCGGTGGATCTCCTCCCGCAGGCACTTGCGCGCCTTGCCGGGCAGCTGGAAGGAGATGGGCCGCGCCGGGCCGGCCAGCAGCAGCAGCAGCAGCAGCGGCAGCAGCGGGAACGGGAGCGGGGCCGGCCGGGGCCGGGGCCCGGCGCTGTGTCGGGGGCGGCCGGGCGGCGGCAGCGGCAGCGGCATGGCGGCGGCTCGGGCAGCGACGGGGCCGGCCTCCGCCCCGCTCCGCCCCACGTGACCGCCGCCGCCGCCTGCGTCACGCCGCGGGAGCCGTTGGCGCTCGAATCGGGCCCGCGCCGCGGGGCGGGGCCTCGCCTCACGGGCGGCCGTTGGGGGGGTGGGGGGGTATGGCCGGCACCTCCATGAGGGGGTCCTCGGTACGGCTTTGCCCGAGGTGTTGTAATAAAATAAAATAAAACACGTAGGCACACAGCAAGGTGCGCACAGTCTAAATTCACACACATTTACCCATATCACACATTTACCCATATCTGAACGCCTCCCAAGCCCTCCCCTGGAAGATGTGCTTGTTTCCTAACGTCACATAGTATATTTTTATATATTTTTTTTTAAATTCCCGAGTAATTCCCCCTGTCATCATCAGCCGACAAAGCTGCTCTACCAGGCAGCTCGCTCCTTTGGACCAGCACCATGCAAATACTGTATGACAGTGGCAGAAGCACACGAGTGCTTTTGACAGCAAACAAAATTCTGACAGCTTCAAAAGGGCTTTTTTCCCCCTCCCTCTCCACCGTGTGCTCAGACCTACGTTTTTTTAATATATTTTGGTCATGCATACTTCAAGTATTTGCCTTTTTAGGAACGCAGCACCGAATAACCACACCGCAGCCATACCAGCTTTTGGTGGTCTCTCCCCCCAACCCCTCAGCTCCATTTTCCCCCTTGGCCCCTGCCCGCTGGCACCTTGCCTCCCGCAGGGCCAGGCCTGGGGGAAGACGTGCAAGTTGTGGCAGGAACAGGCAGCTAAGGGCACGCCAGAGGAACGGCGAGTTTTTGGCTGCGATCCTTTAGTCACGTCCTCTCTGTGTGCCTTTGGCCTCGGCTGCGCTCTCCAGTATTAGTTGGCTTGACGCAGGGGGAAAAGAGGGAGGAAAATTTCCCAAACGCGTGGTTGTGATTAACACAGCTCCTGGGATTGTCCACAAGTGTTTGGGTGTGTTGAGATACAAGGAAATGTGGGAAGAAAGAAATGAATAGTAACATTGCTAGAAAATTATAATAATAAAAAGCTCTTTGATTTCTATTAACTAGAGTTTAAAAAATAAAAATAAACCATTGTTTGGCTTCAATTTCCTAAACGTCATTGTTCCTCTCTCTAGGCAAACCATGTATTTTGTGACAAGCAGTAACTGGGAACCACCACAAACTTCAGTCTCAAGAGCCTGAAAACCAGCAGACTTCATGCCTCGATGTTCATATGCAGATCGAGATAGGCCAAGCCTTGACCACAGTGTTTTAAAGAAGAGCTCTGCTATTCCACGTGCTCATATTTACTGAAGCAATATGATGAAGCCCTCCATATGAAGGAACAGAAACCTACCCCAGCTTTACGGTGACAGAGAAATCTCTTCTTTGAGGGAAACAAACAGAACCCTCAGGAATAAAAACCTCCCACCACTAGACCCTTGTCCTTTATTTAAACAATATTTTAGGGAAACACAATTTTCCTTAGCATAGCGCTTATCTTTTAAATGAAAGTCAGTCAATTCCTTTATTTTTAACTCCAATGTATTGTTTGAAATGGGATTTCTGGTTACTTGCTGCACATTTCAATACATCTTTATATATATATATATATTTTCTAATCCGTTCACAAACCTTTCCCTACTTGGGCAATTAATTTGAAGCTCAACCTTAATAGAATAAATGTTTAGCTGTTTCTGCAGTATGTCAAAGTATATTTGCACAATGAAAACATTCTTTCCGTTGCAGCACTTAAAGCAGAAATAGATACTATTTCACAAGCTTTAAGAAACATAGATTACTAGAATCTGAAGATATGAAATGTTGTAATGTTCTGCCACAAAATTCCTGATGAAACATGCACAACACAACAAATTCCTCCATACAGAACATTCCTCATACCAATGATATGTGCCCAGTCTTCCAGCAAGTTTTAAACGTTCAATAATGCTTTATTTTCTGGGGCAAATATTGGAGAAAATGGCCCATTCATGCAAAGGCAGCCTCATTTTCTAAAATCAAAGTGTGAGGTCAACTACTGACGAGCAAATATATAACTAAATACGATCCCTTACTATTGTGTCCATTTTGTCACGGTACATTTTTAGATAAGAGTTGCATTTATGACCAACAAATTGGTCATTGAGTTTCTTTTTAAATTTGTCGTGTAATGAATGCATTATGCTTTAAACCACAGCACACACACGCTCAGTTCTAATTATAAAATTTTATCATACATGCTTTAGTGCTTTAGCATGTTGTGAAAGAAAGTAGCACCGAACCACTGAAAGTGTCTTTACAATCCCCACCTCTTCACTCTTTAAAGTGCTTAAAATGCAATGGGGCAATTTTCATTTCATGTGCAAATTAACTCATAGCAGATGGAAAGCAGTTTAAGATCCTTTCAGCTGCAGGTTTAGAAATAACAGTCTTGCAGAGACATGCCTTTACCTTTCCACATATTCGAGGCTGGCAAAATGAAATACTTCCTGCAATTCTGAAACACTTAACAGATGAGAAGAAGAGATTGATAACTTGTTACGCAACTTTCAAGATGAAACGATGACCTATTTTAGTGTAATTTGCTGGCTTACACATTGTGGGAGCTTGGCAATTAGCTAAAAGCAGGTATCCTTTCTCCCTACCATTAATCTGCAGACACATGGGTGTGTCCCCAAAGTAAATATTGCCTTTTCATCTGCCTGTACGTTGTCAAACTTTAAACCACTTTGTTCTCATGTGCTTTTTGTATTTTCAAATATCCCTAATACAGTTTCGTTGCTGTCTGGAAAATAATGAAGAAAGCAATGAATTGTTTAGCTTTCAACCCTTCAGTCACAAAGAAGCTTTGGAAAACTTTTGGTATTTCTGTAGTTTGAGGCAGCAATGGTCACTGAAAAAAAAAATACGCCATTTCCCACAAAATTCGCAATTGTTTTCTCGACTGAAGAAGAAGTTCACAGACTGTTGGCAATAATCAATTTTTGCTGTACCAAAATATTTCTTTTATCTCCACGGTGAATTGCAGAAAACAACACTAATTGTCTGTCTCCACGAAACAATGTATATGAATGTGTGAGAATGTGGCAATTAGACTTTTTTTTCCCCTCTTTCTGCGTCAGCTGCTTTGGCATTTCAGCATTTCCTTGTTTTTAACAATAAAAAGTTAAAGCAATTTGTTGTTCTTAAAAACTATTCCAGAATTACTTTTATGCTCTAATCCGTTTGCATTCTGCCTTGCACCTGGCAACCTACTGCAAGCTACTGAGAAACTTCTGTAAAAACTGTGTAAGCTTTAGGATCCAATCTGCTGGTTTTACTGACCATGCAGAATTATTCAGCCACTTCTGGAAAGCACAAGGCCTCTTCTCTTAAGGGTCTGTATTTGAACTCACTGCCAAGATATAGCCATCACCATTACCATCACGGTCACAAGCCAGGCTGGGACATAATTCAATCAACTAAAAATAAAGCGGTAGCTGAACAGCCATAAATTAGCATTGCTCTGCTCTGCCTCCTGTGTAATCTGTCCTGGAGACCCCAGATATGGTGTCCTGGTCATACAGCTAAATAAATCACATTTTGATAAGGGTAATGGGACAAAATAACCTTTAGACATCGAGAGAGGCAGCATATATGGTAATTCTGGCCGCATTTTGTTTGAGGAGAGGAGCTGTTGTTACAATATATTTACACACATCTGTTTCCACTTCACCGAGTTTTGCCTGAAATCAAATATTTGGGACTTAATCTAAAACATGAGTTCATTTAGGGAAATGAAACATCCTTCATCAAAGATAGCACAGATTCAATCACACACAAACCGCCCTGAGGAAGTGAGGACTCAGAACACTTCTCCCAACTGGCCCCAGCCCTCAGCAGCAGCCACAGCGTGGCCAGCGAGGCTCCTTCCCAGCTTTTGGAGGAAACCTTCCCCTTCACTTCCCGGGAACTTTCACCTACTGCCCTGCTGAAGTTCAAGGCGAGCCTGTTCCTCTTTCCACTTCCAGAGCCCAGTTCCTCCAATTACCCCAGCGGCGTGTAACAAGGGAGCTTGCCAGCTGGCGGGGCCTGGTGGCCATTTCTGCTGGCTGGCGGCTGTGTTGGGATTCACTTGTCCTATGAACTCCGATGGAAAGTCCACCTGGAAACTTCCACTCCCTCCCAGCTTGGCACTGCCCTCCTCTGACCTCTGCGAGGAGCACGCTACTGCTCAGGGAGGGTTTGAAGTTTCAAGAATCTCTGCAAAACATTGCACGCAAGTTTGTTACCTAAGCCACAACCCAAAAAAAAACAGAGGCTCGGGGTACCGTCGTGTTTTAACAGGCAAACTCTCCAACGTTATGTCATGCCTTTATTTTTGTTCCAGTTATGGAACTCGGTGCAGTCTCAGGGCAAGATAAAAGAAAATATTTAAAGTTTTGGGGCATGACTTTCCAGTTACTTTTTTTCTGAAAAGGCTGGAGCTGAGCTTCATCTCATCAAATGCACACCTCTGCGTCTGACGGGGCCCAGGGCTGCAGCCCCTGTCCAAGAGATGGAAAGAAAGAGGTTGGTCTACAGAGATTGTCTCACCCTGAACTAGGCATCTAAAAGCTTGTGGGCTAAATCCCACCCAGCTTTCTTGAAACTGAATTTATGCTGAAAACACGGTTTAATCAGCAGTTATACTGCATAGTGCTGCTCAGCACAAGTCCTAACAATCGCCTCACCCATGAAACAAATGAGGGAAATAAAGAGATAAAGCAAACATATAATGAATAGCACCTTAAATATGAGGTGGTTGGCCATGCTAGGCTTTTTAATATCGTTGAATTCCTGACTTAAATGCCTTATGGTCTAGTTCTCCAAAGTCTGTGGAGGTATTTCCTTAAATCAGCTTGAGCTTTTCATACCTGAACGCTTATCTGTCACAAAACCTACCCCTCAATTTGCTCCTGAAGGGAACGTCGCCAAAAGTGCTCTCAAGGAAGATGTCTGCCCAAGGTGTGGGGAGACAGCAACCGAGAGAAATGCCTGAGTAATTCCTGAGTAGGTATGAGGAAGGGCTCATGTAGGAGTGTGTTTAAAAGTAGCTCTTCCCAGATGATCCCCAATTAAGACCAGTTGTGACTTGAGTAGCGTTTTTAAAAGAACAGTTCTGAAGTAACGTGAAAATAGCTAGGAATTAAAAAAAAAAAAATCTTGTGTAGGTTTTGCACACGATGGCAGTAAGCCTGTACCGTGTAGGAGCGTAGGAAGCTTGAAGTCTTTATATTATTCTACTATGGTGATGATTAAATGCCAAAAAGGTTTGTTACTAGAAGCTGTAGTTCTTCAAGTGCTGATTTTAATGACTCTTCTCAGCTACGTAGCGTTTGTAGCTGTCTGTTCTCAGAAATATCCTCCCTAAACACAGCAAGTGAGTGGAAGAACGCTGGGGAGGAAACACCAAGATAGGAGAGAACACGAATCCCTATTTTAAACACAAAATTAACCTCAGCTGTAGCTATGGAGCTACTATTTCTGAATGATATTATCCTCATATTACCTGGCAATGATAAACAGAGAAGATCTGTGCACAGGGCCGCTACATATTTCAAAGATAACTTCATGCTAGGGACAAACAAGACAGTGCCAATTCCAGTTCTCCACCGAAGACAACCCTTAATGAATTCTTCCAGACTGACATATTTTTTTTAAATATTATTTTTATTTCTCAGAACAGCCTTTCTGGTTATTTGAAGGTTTAAAAACAATAGGGTTAAAAAAATAAATCAACTCGTATATATCAACAACAGGGAGGTTGAACGCTACTCGAGTCGCCAGGACTCGGGAGGGAGGCTTGGCAGCGGGGACGGCAGTGCGATGGGATGTTTGTTGGATGTCTTCCACCAGCTGCACTGTGTGGTGGCTTGAGTGCTAGATTATAAATAATTCCCCTTGTGAAAAGGGGAAGTTGGCTGGATGAGCACTGAATCAGCAGGACATATTCATAGCCTCGGCAGAGATTGGTGTGTCAGAAAGAAGGGATGGGAAGCGTTGAATTAGGGCCGGGAAGTCCCCTCTCTCCACAGGCACATGAGAGGAGCGCTTATCCTTGGAAGCTAGTCAGCATGGCACGTGGGCAACAGCAGTATTAATAACTCCTCCAAGGCAACACTTCTGCGGGGCAGGATGGCTCACCGAAACCACAGCCTCCATAGCCACCGCGTGCAGATGGGCAACTTCTGCATTGCAGGGTTCCTTCTGCAGGGCCACGCTGGGCCACCGGGCTGCATGCGGGTGCAGGAGGCACCCCAAAAACAAGGAAGAGGTGCCTCGGGGATACTGCTTGTTTTCTCATTGCTGGCCCCAGGCAAAAAGTGCCTCCTGAGCATCACGCCGAAGACAGGTGGGCCCTGCTGGTGCCCCAGGCGTGGTGAGCATCACGCGACACCTGATGGGGAAGAAAGGGTGCTAGCAGCACAAAAAGGCCTTCCAGCTGGAGGGAGGGGGAAAATACGTGATGGAGATGGGTAGGAAGTGCAGGATGGTTCTCATCCATCCTGCAGCACGGCCAGGAAGAGCTGATCAGCGTGAAGTGGAAGGAGCAGCAGCAATTTCCCTCGCCCTGCGGTGTAGATGAGAAGACCCCCAGAGGCCTTCTCACGAGGGCAGGGCACGGTAGAGGTGTGAGGAGGCGGGACAGCCCTGCAATTTGTCTTGGTGCAGGCTTTGTGCAAGTGCCTGTGAGTCACCGGAGCAATTCGGGACCAGGGGGGTTTCCAGGAGCCCGAGGCTGAAATCCCCAGGGATGTCAGTCTAGACAGGGTGCTCTTCCCTTTGACCTCATTGGGGGCCTCAGCTTCCTCTTTGTGCAAGTAGCACCAGCTGCCAGGACAGGTTATTTTGGGCTACAGAACAGTTATGAAAGAGCAACGTGCTGAGGGGTTGAGGAAAACGATGCTCTTGTTGTAAGTATCCTTTTCAGGCCACTTTTGGGCTAGGCTACTCCTTGCCACTGCTCACGGGACAGGGTTTTTATTCCTAAAGCCTCCTGAGGAGACTCAAACAGCCTGAGAAAGGCTCCTTGCCTGACGCTGGGCGAGAGCTCGTAAAATAAACTCCAATTCCCCCAGGATAACTGGAGGGAAATCCCAGTCATTAAGTCTTCCGTCGCTGACGTAAAAGGGATTGCAACTTAATCCTGCTCCCATTCAGCTGATCCCAGCGGAGGGCCCACCAGTAAATACCAGTCTCCTGAGCAACCCCAGGGGAATCCCAGCCCGTATCGCCGTGCTCCCCTGCTCGTCTCTAACAAATACCCCTGACATTCAGCCGTCGTGCCACTTCTTCCAGTGAGGTGGCTCCAGCTCAAGGGGCTGTGGATGTCACACGGGCTTCACCGACCCACAGAAGGTGGGCTTGGGTACACAGTCACCTGAAGTCCCTTCGACACACACCCCTTTGGAACTGCTCCACGGCACACCAAACCAGCACGCGCCAATTCCTGCACCCCTGGGTGCCCCTGCGCACGCCCTCGGTCTCACACCGACCACAGGAGGGAAAGACAGGAGAGCGCAGGAAGGTGCTGAGTGCTGTGCGGCGCCTTGTTTGACCTCCGGGTTCCCGGGTAATTCCTCAGAAAGCCCGGCTATCAGCGAGATAAGATAGCAGGTGCAGATGGCGGCTGAGCAAAGCACGTCCCCAGGAGAAGGCGAGGACTTCCAGGAGACCTCAGCAGGCTGAGGACAGGGCAGGACCAGGAGGGACCTCGCAGCACGGAGCAGGGACCCTCCTCTCACCCGGCTCTTCCTCCCCTCATCCTCGCTGAGATATTCAACTCCAGACCAGGAAAGCAATTTTTAACCTTTTGATTTATTTTTTTTTTTTAGGTTGCTTTCCTATAAATAATAATTAACGTCGAGGTTTCCTCCAGGGCTGTTGCCATCTTCAGAGTGTTCACCAGACGTTGCTCGCTCGCCTTCCCCAGCCCTTACCTTGTCAGCGGGATGAGGACGGAGAGCATTAGCTCCGGAGGACAGGGTGGGACTCTGAGGCAGCCACATCTTCATACAAACGTCAGGAGAAGATGCGCCCAAGGTCACAGATCAGGGCAGTGTCTCCATGGGGTAGACAACCGCGTTCCTGGCTCCCTCCCCTGTGTCCAGAGCAGTAAACCAAGCAATAAAAGTCTCTGGCATGCAGAGGCTTTTATCAGTTGCAGCTTCTCCTGTTATCAGTGGCGGACTCAGACCTTATCTGCGAGTCTAAACACAGATGCAGGCAACCCTTTTCCAGGTCCTCGCCTAGGCTTTTGTCCTGGCCCTTTATTCCTGCTCATTATTTTTTTCCTCCAAGGGGTCTGAGCCTCGGGGCAGCGCTTTCTGAGTCAGCTTTTCACCGCCCGCCCCTACTACAGAGCCCGGGGCTCCTCCGAGCCGCAAAGCCGGCAGAGGCGGCACGGGGCTGGCCAGCGCGGGTCCCCCGCAGGGGACAGCCAGCAGCTCTGGCTGCCAGCCCACGGAGGAGCTCGGGAGCTCTCCGAGCAACACCCCAGCTCCGGCACCCCCTGCTTGGGGTCGGCTGCCTCCCCGAAAGGCCGAGGCGAGGCGCGGAGCAGTCCCCGGGGAGCCTGCGGTAGCCGGGCCCCCGCCACCGCCTCCTCGTCTGTCCACACGTCTGTCCCCTGCGGCCACGCGCCGGCCGGGCCCACGGACGTTACTTGAAAGCTCCGAGCCCGCGCCGCTGATGGCAGAGCCCCGAGCCGTCTCCCTGCGTCTCCCTGGAGTCCCTGTGCAGACGCAGGCGCGCGTCACCGCCTGCTCTAATTTTATCCGCGTTTGATGGAAGAGACTAACCGAGCAGCGGGGAGGCAGCTATTTTGGTGTTCTCCATGGCTCTGGGTTATATAAAGCATCCTGCCATGACCCGCATTGCTCGGCAGCCGCTTCGCTCTCCCTGTCGCCAGCTCGGGTGCTCGCCCCGGGCTCCCTCGGCACCCACGCGCGTGGCAGCGAGCCCCACGGGTGGACGGCTACAGGGGGGGACAGGGAGCTCTGTCCCGGCGGCTTTGCCACTCGGGACGTGTGCTCGGGCCGTGGGAGCGGCCCCGTTAGGTGGCAGCAGCACCAGCACCTCCGGCGTGCGGCCCCGAGGGCTTCTCCCGCTGCCCAGCTCCTGCACGTCATGCGCACCGTGGGGTGATCCCGGCCCTGACCGCATGCCTGGCCCCACAAAAAGGCTGCTCCCCGTGGGCTCAGAGCTCAGCCTGGCTCCTCCTGCGGCTCCGAGCGAGGCGCCGTGCCCGGTTTGCGGCTGGGAGGCAGGGCAGGGGGCCGCAGGCTCGCCCGTGGGATTTTTGGAAGGAGGCGGCGTGACCGGGACTCCCTCCTCCCCCTCCCTCTGGCACAGGCAGGTCTGCCAACATCTGGGTTACGCGCTGGAGGAGGGAGTTTTAGGGAATGCCTCTCGCTTTTGTTTCTTGCGCAATCAGCGAATTGAACAGCACAATGTGGATTTGGAAGCTCAAGTAAGCCCCGTGTCATGATGCAACCGCAAACAGCCCGGCAGCGGTGATTCCTGCCCTTCCCCAGCTCCAGCCCTGCCCTCCCAGCCCTGAAAACAGCCGAGCCCTGCTCCCCCTGCCAAGCTCCCGTGTTCCTCCGAGCCCTGCTGCCACTTCCCTCCTCCCCAGTGACCTGGGGGGGACACAGCGTGGCCCTGCCCGTCCCGTGGCTCTCCTCGCTCCCCGGCAGCTCCCACGCCAGGGGACGCACCCACTTCCTAAAGAGCCACCTCCCAGGAAGGCGGCCGGGCCTCCGCAGCTGGCACAGCACCTGCCGTGCCCTGCCCTGCCCCGCCGGGTCACCTGCACCCTCCTCCTGCCCTGGCTCAGCCTCTGTGCCCCTGCCACCAGCGGCCTCTTGGCTGGAGGTCACCGCCCTGCGTTCGGCACCGTGCCTGCCACAGCCGGGACACGTTGACCACAGGACAAGGGGCCTGTAGAGCCCCACACAGAGGTGGCAGAGCTGCCTCTGTGACAGCAGGACCTGCATCCACCCCGTGCATCCCCTGTCCGTGCTGACAGCCTTCCCCCAGGCCACATGCTCCTGCGGGGCAGGGTCTGGCCGCTGGGAAACCACCAGGCGCGATAGGGGAGGGCAGGGGCGTGCGTGCAGGAGCGTGCATGTGCGCACGTCAGTGAGGAGGAAGAAGGGCTGTGAGCGCTGGAGGCGTGAGCACCCGGCGCAGGCTGGCAGGCAGGGGCTGCCGCGCCGCTAGGAAGTCGAAGCGTTTCGCAACAACCACGATAGCAGCGGGTGGCTCACAGCTCTCCGGGCACACCGGGCAGCGTGGTGGGGCCACCAAACTGCCAGGACACACAGCGAGCAGCCAAGGGAGGCACTAAGGAGAAACTGAAATGCTCCTGGGAGTGGAAACGTTACGCATCTGGGATAAGCAGCCAGTCATCCTCCCCGTCAGCTCTGCCTGAAGTTGCAAATGAGTGCGGGATTTACGCGGGAGGGCAGGAGGAAGCGCCGCCGTGCCCCCTGCTCGCTCACATCCAGCACTCATTAATTCGGCCATAGCGAGGCGATTCAGGAAGGGATTCAATCAGGCTCGGCCTCACAAAGGCTCTGCAGATAACTGCAGTCCTATTAATGCGGGGTCTCTCTGTGGCCATGGTTACATTTTTTCGGTGCCAGGGCTGTTTGAAGCGGTCTGAGCGATCCCAGCCCCTCAGCGTCCCCCCACACCCTCCCTGTTGTGCCGGCACAATGCAGCTGCTGGACGAGCCGGATCCAGGAGCTGATCTGGCAGAAAAATCATCGCTTTCTGCTCGTGCAGGACCACTCTCCTGCCACAGCCACTGACCACCGCCACGTACCAGCCCTCCCAGCCTGCAGCTCTGTGGCAGCCCAAGCCCGGCCGCTGCAGACTCGCTCTTCCCAACCCTCTTGGCACAGCACCCAGCCTGCTTCTTGACTTTGCTGTCAGCTGTCTCACCTTGCTGAACTGGCAGGGCACTGACTGACAGCAGCAAAGGGCTTTCTGCTGAGGCAGCGTGAGAGAGCAGCTCTGCGCTGGGGCATGGCAAGGAGGGCATGGGGTTAGTTGGCGGGGAGGGAGCCGTGGCAGCCCATGAGCAGTAGCCGCCCTAGCTGGTGTGTAACCTGGCAAAAAAAAAAAAAAGGCCTCGGATTTCTCAGACCAGTGCATGAGAAGGAGCAGAAATGCACAGCTCGGGCAGCAGGGTGAATCAGAGACAGCCGCGGTGGCTGAGCTGCCGTGGGGCGCCCCTCCCGAGCCTCCTGCCCCACGTCATGGCCCAGCCGCGGGGCAGGGCGGGTTTGGGAACCAGCGACGGGGCAGGGCTGGGCTGGAAGTGGTGCCACGAGGTGAACTCCGGCCTTTGCCCCACTGCTCCTTCCCCGGGTGAGGCCTGGCGGCCGACGGGGCGCGACACAGGAGAGAGGCAGTGAGCAGGGGATGCCAGGCTGCCCAGCCTCACCTCCAGGCTGAGCACCTGTGCCAGCAGCAATGTGTCTGTGCTGCCATGGGATCGTAGGTCCCAATCCTTGCAGGATTAGCTGCAAGCAACCAGCACGGAGCAGTGGAGTGGCTGTGCAGCCCCAGCAGGTGCCTGTGGGCACGCTCTGCATGGTGTTTGTGCAGACCCCGGCACAGACCCTGCCTTTGTGTCCCCCCTGTGTTTCCCACACATCCGGCTGTCCCCAGGCACCGGTGTTCTCCCCCGCAGTGCTCACCTTCCTGAAGGCGAGCCCCACACGGGCCTGCCCTTGAGAAGCAAACACTAATTCCAGCCTCACCCTTTCCTGCCCCGGGCGGCGAGGAGGCGAGGGGATCCTCAAGGCGTCGGCCGTGGGGCGTGGGCCAGGAACCAGCCCTCGTAAAACAGCCGGCACCGAACCCGATGCCCTCCGCCTGCCAAAACAAACAAGCAGCGGGGACAGCGGCCTGGCCCACGGCGAGGGCTGGGCCCGCTGCCGGCTGCTCGCCTCAGCAGACGCGGGCCAGGCGCTGCGAGCCCTCACCCCGGGGGGGCCCGACACCACTTTCGGGGCTCAGCCCTCACCCACGGCTCCTCCCTTCCCCTGCCCCGGTGCTTGTGCAACCGCTGGCGCCAGCGGAGCGGCCCCGGGCTGAGAGGGAGCCCCCGGGCCTGAAGCCTTGGCCCTGAGGCCCCGGCCCTGAGGCCTGCTCCCAAACAACCCGCCCCGTTGCCATGGCGACGGCGCCCCGCCCCCTCCCGCCGTTGCCATGGCGACCGCGCCCCGCCCCTCGCGCCGCGGCTGACGCCGCCGCCTGCGTCGCGCGCCAGAGCTCCGGCGGTGGTAGAAGGGAGGGAGGGAGGGGGGGGATGACGTCGCCGCCCCGTTGCTATGGAAACCACGCCGCGACGTCACCCGCCGTTGTGTGTTTTCAACGGCCCGCCGTCTCCTAGGCAACGGCAGGCGCTCGGCGCGGCCCCAGCAACAGCGCGGGGATTGGCTGGGAGGGGCTGGAGGGGGCGGGGCTTGGGCGGCGGGAGGCCACGCCCACTGGCTGGGAGCGGGCTGGGGCCGGGGCTGGGGCTGGGGCCGGGGCTGGGGCCGGGTCTCGGCTCCCCCCCGGGGCTCGGCTCCCCCCCGGGGCTCGGCTCCCCCCCGGGTGTCCCCCTCAGCCCCTCAGGGTGCCCCGCCGCCCCCCGGCTGAGTGCACAAGCACACACACACTGCACGGCCCCATTAGGGTTCATAGGGGACAGCGGGGCTGTGCCCGCCTCGCTTGGGTTCCGCCTGTTGGGTACAGCACAACCGCTCTGCCCGCCTGTACCCGCCTCGTGTCGGGGTGTTCATCAAACACCGCGCAGCACCCTGCGTGGCCGGGGCCTTCGGCTCCGTGTGTTCCTCCCTCAGTGCCCTGGGATGTTATCAGTGGGGTGATAACGCCGAGACGGCGCGGAGATAAGAGGCGGCAGCAGGGCCTGGTGCCCGGCTGTGAACACCCTGCCCGGCTGTGAACACCCTTCCCGGTGGGGCCAAGGTCGAGGAGCCCGGCGACGGGCGCCGCGGAGCCGCCGTCGCTGAGCCAGCACGTGTGGGGCTGGCTGCGGTGGCGTTACCCAGCGGGGAGAACCAGGGGAGCGGGTGCGAGGGCGAAATTCCCGGCTGGCGGCGCGACCACGAGGAGCCGGGGTGTCTCTGCTGGCGGTGTGGGTGCTGGAGGACGGCCCCGCCGCACGCCCGGCTGCTGGGATTGTTAATTACTGTTTATGCCTCGCTGTGGGGATGCGCTGCGCTTCGCAGACCCGAAAAGGTGGGAGCCCTGCCCTGCTGGGAGCTCCCAGGCCGGTGGCAAGCCACGGCGTGCAAGGAGGAGGGCTCAGCCCCCAGCCCCATAACGCGATAAGGGGCCCAAAACTGCTTTATCAGCCCGCTTTTCCGTCCTGATTGCTCTGCCCAGCTCTGCAGGGGCCAGGTGGATGGCGAGGATGCCCCGTGCTGAGCTGGGAGCATGCGAGGCACGGGCAGCAGTGTGTGTGTGCATCCGTGGGCATGCACTGGAGCCCCCAACAGCAGTGTCCCCCAGTGCCAGCCCCATTGCCGGGTCCCCACCCCACCCTGGCAGCCCCATATTGGCAGGAGGCACACACGCCCGGTGTGTGCACGGCAAGCGAATCGCGGCGGGTGGGCCAGAGCCGTCACGCCGCGCAGCTGGCATGAACTTTCCCCTGGTGAGCAGCCAAATTTAGGCACAGCCGGCTCCTGCCCCAGAAGCTGGTTTGGGCTGTGAGGTTTGCACCGGCCCACACGCCCGGGGTGCTTCTCTGCTGTGGCTTTCCAAGCCCAGGCTCAGTTTATTGGCTCTGACAGTGGGTGGGGGCACTCGCTGTCAGCCTGAGAGCAGCTTTCCAGGGGATGAATGTGGGGCCAGGCAGCTGGGGGGCTCCCCAGGGCAAGATCCCCTTTGGGTCCATGCTGTCCCTGCCCTGCTGTGGTGCCTGGGCAGCGCAGTGGCCGTGCCGTGGCGTGGCAGCGAGGACATCCCCGTCCCCCCGGGCAGTGTTTGGTCCCCGCGGGGCCGCTCGCTTCCTCCTCCTCTCCCACTCGCCGTGTGTGCCCCGCGCTCGGAGCAAACAACAAGCCCACGTCATGTGTTTTCGGTTTCTCTGTTTCCTTGCCTCCGCCGGTGGCACGTGCTGGGGCCGTGCGGCGCCCCTGCGCTTTCCGTTTGGTGCAAACACAGCGCCCTCGGCCACCGGCGGGGATGGCAACGGCAGTTTGCATGGACACCGCCAAAATATTTGGGGCCGGCTGCGAAGCGGGTGTCCCCCCCTTGCTTTCCAGAAGGTTCCCTTGGGGCTGGAGGAGAGCGCCGGAGAGCTTTGTGGACTTTTAGCAGCGTGCCTGGAAAACGTGAGGGATTTCGGCGTGCTGGGGGCACTCGTCCATGCTGGGCGGGAGTTTGCCAACCTCAGCTGGCCCCTGGGGACTATAGGGAGCCACAGCCTGCTGCTTTGGTAGCCAGCCTGGGGCGAGCACTGGCCGGGGCGAGGAGCCCCGAGGGTTTGGGGGGTCTGATGGTGTCCCAGAGGGTGGGCAGCCCCCGGGTGGGCGCTGAGTGGGCGAGAAATCACGGGCCCTTCCCTTGGGCCAGCGTGGCTGCAGCAGTCCTTGGCTGTCCCCTCCGCTGCGCCGTGCGGCTCAAAAATAGCGGCTGGCCCAGTTCTCCCGCCCCCGTGGCCCAGATCTCGAAGAACAGCAGCCGCTCGCACAGCAGCAGCAGCATCAGGCGCTGCATTTAGCCCATGAGCTCAAGGAGCGGCGGTGGCTGCCAGCAGGCTCGCAGCCCGGCTGGGTGCCGCTCCCCGCCTGGAGACTGCGCTGCGGGCTCTGTTTGTTGCTGTAAACACGGCCGGGCGCTGCAGCTCCCCCCCCCCCACACACCCCCCCCCGTTACTATCTATAGCCGCGATCTCTTGGCTCCCGTGCGAGCCCAGGCTGCGGGCTGCCTGCCGGCTCCGCCTGCCCCGAGCCCAGCCGGGGCTGCCCGACAGCCCCGACGTGGGTGGGTGGCCCCGGGGGCTCCGCCGCGGCCGCCACCAAAACAAAGCCGAGGGCGAGCCCGGCCCCGAGCCCAGCCCCGAGCCGCCCGGGGGGGGCCGTGCCCGTGCCCCCGAGCCCCCCCGTGAGCCCCGGGGGCACCCCCGTGGGGGGGGGCAGGGCTGGGGGTGTCCCCGCGGGGTCGCGGCGGCCGTGGGGGGAGGGCCCGGCCCCGCCCCCCCCCGCGCGGTGCCCTCCCCGCCCGCCCCGTCCCGTCCCGGCCCGTCCCGTCCCCGCCGCACTTGGCTGCAGCCCTGGAGCGCTTCCCGTCAGTCCCGCCCCCCCGCACAGGATGTATCCCATATAAGGATATCTGCGTCAGTGGGTTCCCGAGCCCGCCCCTACCATTCTCGTCGCGGGGGGGGATCCCTCGCCGCTCCCCCCGCTTTCTCTCCATTCGGGGCACCCCGCGCCCCTCTCCCCCCCCCTCCCATTTCGGTGGTTCCCCTCCCGCAGCCATCGGGGCGCGGCGAGGGGGGGGCAGAGCGGGGCGGGCTGCGTGGGGGGGGGGCGGAGCGGGCGGCCTCCCCCGCGGGCGGGAGTGGCGCGCGCCGCGTGACGTATGCGGCGCTCACGCGGCGGGAGGGTATAAAAGGGAGCGCGGCGCGGGTCCCCGGCACCAGAGGCAGCCCCGGCGGAGGAGCGGCAGACGCGCAGCGGACGCAGGCGGCCCCCGTCCCGCTCCTCTCCTCGCCTCTCCTCTCCCAGCTCCCATCCGAGGCGCAGCCCGGGCCCGCAGCCCGCCCAGCCATGATGTACCAAGGCTTCACCGGCGAGTACGAGGCGCCCTCCTCCCGCTGCAGCAGCGCTTCCCCGGCCGGGGACAGCCTCACCTACTACCCGTCCCCGGCGGACTCCTTCTCCAGCATGGGCTCCCCCGTCAACCCGCAGGTGAGGGGCTGGCTACGAACCGGGGGGGCGATGCATGGGGGTGGAGGGGGGCAGCGGGATCCCAGCACGGCCCCGGGCAGCCCCGCGGCTCGGTGCCGGCGGCTCCCGGCCGGCTGCAGCCCCGCCGGGGGTGTCCCGGTGCCGGTGGGACGCGGGGTGCGGGGGTACGGGGGGAGCCGTGGCCGGGCGGCGCGGGGCGGCGGGTGCGTAAAGCGGCTCCATTGATAAAAACGCGAGTTCATTGAGGAGACTCCGGAGCGGCGCCTGCGTCAGCGCGGACGTCAGAGCTATTTATAGCGGCCCCGCTCTCGTGTGGAGCCGCCGCTGGCAGCGCGGCCCCGGGGGCGGCGGGGAGCGGCCCGGTAGCGCTGCCACCTCCCCCCCCCGTTCACTATTCACCGTACCCTTATTATAATCCCGCAGGATTTCTGCTCCGAGCTGGCCGTGTCCAGCGCCAGCTTCGTGCCCACCGTGACGGCCATCTCCACCAGCCCCGACCTGCAGTGGCTGGTGCAGCCCACCCTCATCTCCTCCGTGGCCCCCTCGCAGACCCGCGGGCATCCCTACGGGGTCTCGGCACCGCCGGCCCCCGCTGCCTACAGCCGCCCCGCCGTGCTCAAGGCACCCGGAGGAGGACGCGGGCAGAGCATCGGACGCAGGGGCAAAGTCGAGCAGGTGAGAGGGGAGCGGGGTACCCGGGGGGAGAGGATTTGGGGTGGGGGGTTTGGGGTTTAGGGTTTAGGACCGGGGGTGCTGCTCGGGCTGGGGGTCTGGTGGCGGCACTGACGGGTCCCTCGCTGCTCTGCCCTCAGCTGTCCCCGGAGGAGGAGGAGAAGAGGAGGATCCGCCGGGAGAGGAACAAGATGGCAGCGGCCAAGTGCCGCAACCGGCGGCGGGAGCTGACCGACACGCTGCAGGCGGTGAGTGCTGCCCGGGAGGTCCCGGGGTGGGCGTGAGGAAATTGTGTGCGTGGGGGGGGGGCTTCCCCCAAAACGCACCCACCTGGGGTGAGGCTGGCCCTGGCTGACAGCCCGCTCGCTCGCTGCCTCTGCAGGAGACAGACCAGCTGGAGGAGGAGAAGTCCGCTCTGCAGGCGGAGATTGCTAACCTGCTGAAGGAGAAGGAGAAGCTGGAGTTCATCCTGGCGGCGCACCGGCCAGCCTGCAAGATGCCCGAGGAGCTGCGCTTCTCCGAGGAGCTGGCGGCTGCCACCGCGCTGGACCTGGGCACCCCCAGCCCCACGGCGGCCGAGGAGGCTGCCTTCACCCTGCCGCTGATGTCCGAGGCGCCGCCGGCCGTGCCACCCAAGGAGCCCAGCGGCGGTGGGCTGGAGCTCAAGGCTGAGCCCTTCGATGAGCTGCTTTTCTCCACGGGGCCGCGGGAGGCCTCCCGCTCGGTGCCTGACATGGACCTGCCCGGGGCTTCCTCCTTCTACGCGTCGGACTGGGAGCCGCTGGGCGCCGGGAGCGGCGTGGAGCTGGAGCCCCTCTGCACCCCGGTGGTCACCTGCACCCCGTGCCCCAGCACCTACACCTCCACCTTCGTCTTCACCTACCCCGAGGCGGACGCCTTCCCCAGCTGCGCCGCCGCGCACCGGAAGGGCAGCAGCAGCAACGAGCCCTCGTCCGACTCCCTCAGCTCCCCCACCCTGCTGGCCTTGTGAGGGGCTCGGCCGCCCCGCACTGACTGACCTGCCGGGCCCCCTCCCCTGCCCCTGCACCCCCACGGACTCGCCGCCGCGCCCCCTGGGGCTCCCCGGGCCTGGGGAGGGCCCCGCCGCCGCTGCCCCCCCCGTGTCTGGCTGGGCGCCCCGTGCCGAGGCCGCGTACCTCCTCCAGAGATGTAGCAAACCGCATGGAGTTTGTCTTGTCCCCAACGGCCCGCCCATGAGAGCTGGTAGTCTGTAGCATGTCCCACATGGCTGGGTTGGTGACTCCCTCCCCTCCTTAGTATCACTAGCATTAACTAATTAATCCCTTGGTTTTAAATGATTGGAATTAACCTGGTGCTGGGTATCTCCAACTCGTATCTAGTGCAGCTGATTAACAATAACTACTGTGTTCCTGGCAATATCGTGTTCTGATGACTTAGCAATGACCCATCTTACGTGGGGGGAAAGAGACTCTATTTTATTTTCTAGTAGGTAGATAACTAGCTATATCCATGTACTGTAGTTCTACATCGATGTTCATTGTAACTTTACTGATCATGCATTGTTGAGGTGGTCTGAATGTTCCGACATAAGTTTTCCATGAAAACGTTTTTATTGTGTTTTTAATTTATTTATTAAGATGGATTCTCAGATATTTATATTTTTATTTTATTTTTTTCTACCTTGAGGTCTTTTTTGACATGTGGAAAGTGAATTTGGATGAAACTTAAGCATTGTTTGCTTATTATTGTTCAGAGACATTGTCAATAAAAGCATTTAAGTTGAGCGCTGGCGCTGTCCTTGCCTTACCTTTTGCATCGCTCCCGTGACCCTGAAGGGGCTCCCTGAACTCCAATTTGGGCTGGGCTCTGCGAACTGCAGCCTGCTGCAAGCTGCCTGAGGCACAGGGTGCGCTGGGGCGGGAAAACCATTAAGTGCAAATCTGTCACTGCCTGTATTAATTAGGACCGGCTGTGGCTACGCCCTTCCCACCTACCTGTGGGGTCACCCATCCTCTGGCCCCCCTCTTGTCCCCTCTGCATGGGGCTGCCTGCCTTGGGACTGGCACCCTCCTGCTCCTCTGCCTGCCGTGGCCTTTCTGCAAAAAGAGGCTTTTCTTGCAGGGGATAAAGGGCAGGGGAGTTCCAGCCTCTGAATCACTGAGGCTGGCTCCAGGCTGGGGTCCACCCTGTCATTAGTACGTGGCTAACAGCCCAGCTTCCTCCTGCATGGGCAGGGCTGGGAACACTCCCTGGCTCCAGGTGGCCCTGGACTTGGTCTGGCTCTTCTAGGAGCAGCTACTGAGCGTCTTCCTCCAGACAGAGAGACAGGGGGAGATACTTCCACTTTTTCTTGTAGCAGAGCAGCGTATGGCATAACGCTGACACTTCCCCTGCCCTTCACTTTGCTTTAGTTAGCTCAGTCCTTGAATGAATGCGAGTTATGGTAAACAGCCTGCATGCTCTGGTAATGCTCTCCCTGCTGGGATCCATGCAGTGTGGCTTTTTCTACCAGTTAGCTTAAGGGGGCTGCAGATCTGTCATTCCTGCTGCCTGCACAGCAAAACTTGCTCTTCTGTCAGGACAGGGTGCCTCACAGGGCTGGGGCAGATCACCCTTGTGTGCAGAGTGCACTTACACTCCCTCTCCTGCTTGTGTGAGCCTGCTTGCTCTCAGGATTGCCTTTCGCAAGGTGATGGCAAAGGTGCCACCTGCACTGGTGACTGCCTTGACACCGTGCTCTCAGGAAATCTCTGCAGGCTGTAGGACTGGTGCTGGGATTTTGTGCAACTGCAGGTTTCCCGGTGGCTGCTGCAAGCTCTGCTTTCCTCACCCCTTCCCCAGCCAGGCCACGCACAGGATGTCTCTCAGTGCGCATTGCTCTGCCTGGGGCTTGCTCAACACCACCCGCCCTGTGCAAAAGCCAACACTGCTCACAGAGCTTCCTCCTCTCAGCGCCGGCAGCTGGCAAGGGATGACCCCGGTGCTCCCGAGATGCCGCCCACTTAGAAGCGGCTCCTTTCGCATCACAGCTGCAGATTACCGGGGCAGCAGCCAGGCACAACAGCCCTGCCCCTGTGGGTGTGTTGACATGAGACTTACGTGATGGGCAACCTGGCGAAGGCCTGGCAGCACAGCGTGCCTCCTGCTGCAACCCCGCCGGGTCTGCGGCTGCGGGGGAAGAGGTTTGAGAGGTTTGAGAGGGGTTTTAGAGGGGGTGAGGCAGAGAGGAGCGGCCCCTACACCAACACCAGGCCCTGAAGGGGGGGGGGGGGGCGCTCCCTTCCCTTCCCCACCACCCCAGTCACCGGGCAGGATTTGGGGCAGAGCTCTGCCAGCCCCCCTGCGCCATCCCGTCCCGTCCCGTCCCATCCCGTCCCATCCCGTCCCACCCCACCCAGGGCCCTGCTGCTCCCCCCAGCCCCGTGCCCGACCCCGCTGAAGGCCACGGCCGCCATTTTGCCCCCCCTCTCCCCTTCCCCCTCCCTCAGGGCGGCCCGGCCCGGCCCGCCCCGCGCATGCGCGCCCGCCGCCGTGTTTACTGTTTGGTTGCCAGGGCGGCGCGCGGCGGGGCGCGTCAGGGACGTGACGTCCCGGCTCCCCGCGGAGCCGCCGCGAGCCAGCGCCATGACGCAAGAGCTTCCGGCCCTGCCCATATATGGCAAAGCGGCGGCAGCAGTTTCCCGCCCCCCTGCCCGGCGGGCGCGGGCCGCCGGGGCCGCGCGTGAGGCGCTGCGGCGGGAAGGTTCCAGAAGGGCGCGAGGGCGGTGCCGCCGCCCCCATGGCGGCCGCCATTAGTCCTGTCAGGCCGCCATTACGCCTCCCCGAGGGGCTGGCGGCCCTGCGGGCTGCCCTGGATCCACCTGTGCTGCTGGGTCAGAGCTGGGCTGGCCCCGCTTAGCACCCTAATGATGAATTGTGGCACTTTTAATCCCCACATGGTCCTAGATGAAATAAAATTATAGATATATACACACACGTATTTGCCCTGCTCGCCCATGAAACCTGCCGCTGGTGGCCAGGCACCGGCGTCCTTGAACCCTGGTGCCGGCTGTGCTGTGGTTGTCCCGCCAATAAACCTGACTCTTCCACTTTCACTCAAAACACAGCAGGAAGGCTGCCAAAAACAGCCAGCGGAGCCAATGGGCAGCTGAGAATAAAGGGATTGTTCAGGGGAGATAAGGGTTTAGGGGAAAGAAATAAAGAAAAAAAAAATCTGTGCTCACTGTGGAGGAATTTGAGGAGGTTCCTGTGCACGGTGTGCTGAGGGATTTACCAGAGGGTGTGTTTAACGCCAAAGCGTCCACACAAAGGTTATAAAACAAATAATAAACACCGAACAGGCACAGCTGGGTGGTATTCCTGCAAGGTTTCTAAGAGAAGTTAAGATTTAAGAAGCTGGGCTGCCTACTGGTGGCTAAGTGCAGCATCTCATTTAGCAGTGCTTCGATACCTGGGGATGGGAAGGTGGTTAATGTGCCACAGAAAGTGCCCAGAAAATTCTGGCAAGCTGCTGACCAACGAGCCAGCCATCTGTACCAGGCGAGGTAGTGAAAACTGTTTAAAAAGGCAAACTATTGAGCACAAGGGAAAAAAACAACAACAACAACAACAACAAAAAAAAGTACCAGGTGAGTTGGCAGCTTTTCTAAAGCATTCCTCACACATTGTTTGAAGTCCTGGCAGGAGTCAGCAAGCATAGGGAAAAGAGATTCCCCTGATGTCATTTGCTGGGGTTTTGAGAAAACATTCCATAATGTCTATCAGCCAAAGCTTCTGAAGAAACTAAGGTGCTATGTGATAAGAAAATAAATTTTCATGTGAGTAGATGAAGCTGGTATAAAAGATGGGACACTAAGAATCAAAAAATGTTTTCCTGGGTGGAAGGAGCCTTCATGTGAAGTTGCACAAGGATCTGAAGTGGAGCCTGGGGTCTGGAACAGGTGGTAAATAGTGAGGTGACTGAGAGGAAGTCACGTAAGACTTAACAGGAGCGAGTGATGCAATTCTGTGTAGGTAAATCCGAAGTGTTCCAAATAGGGGAAAGACAATCCTTCCTTTACATATTCAAAACCAGCCTATAAGCTGATTTATCACTCAGAAACAACATCTTGGCGTCATATGAGTTCCCCGAAAATCTCAGCTCAAGGCTTGGTAAATAAACAAATCAAATGTAAAGAGTCAAGAAAGAGCTAGAGAACAAAGCAGAGAGCAGCTTTCAAAGCACAGCGCTAATCCGCGGTGTGCCTGTGCTTTGAGTGCTGTGTACAGTTCTGATCTTATCTTCAGAAGGATGCGATGCTGTGAGAGGTGCAGGGAAGTAAAGAGGTGTTGGGAGGTGTGGAACAGCTCCCGGCTGAGGAGCAGTTAAATTAAGGAGGGCTCTTCAGCCTTAAAGAGACACCTGTCAAGATAAGAATGATGACATCAAATGAAAGTTAGGGAAAATGTGAGTTGAAAACAAACTTACAGGGGTTGCTTTTTCCATATCGTGGTTACTTGTGGAAAACCTGGCCGCGTGAATTTGTGGATAACAGAAGTTTGCTTAAGCTCGAGAGGAGTCCAGAAAACAAACAGAAGAGCAAGCCAATGAGTGCTGTTAAATACGAAAATACCCCCCGTGGCTGAGGAAGTTCTGATTTTTCTAAATTTCAGGGGCGTTGGGCAATATTCTGAGGATGCAGCATTACGCCCTTACATTGTGCTTACAGCCTTCTTTAGGGGGTTGCTGTCAGCCAGCGTCAGAAGACTGGATGATAGCACAGAGGGGGAGAAGCAGAGGAAGAGAAACTTGGTCTGATCGGCTATGACTACTCCTCTATTGTTTTGTAAATACTTAGCTAAACTTTCGCTCTTACTCTGTGCTTCCTTATTGAGGCAGGACTTGAAATTTGTTTAAATGATTACAAAATGTGATCTCATGTGTCTGTGCTTCTCATCCGTTCAGATCTTTTGCTGATAAGGTTGTTCTTGTGGCTTCCGGCGAGCTTTCCAGTCATAGTGGGTACACCGGTGACCCGGTGAGACGCTGAAGTGAAACCAACAAACACTCATTCTTCTGATATGGAAACAGCGGATATCCACAAGGGACCTGGATGTTATATCAACAGGATACCATGGGAAAACAAAAGAAGGTCAAAACTAACATGTGGACAAAATATCTTTATTGTTTCCAATTATGGAGCTCTTGTTCTGCTTTTTTTTTTTTTTTTTTTTTTTTGTCTTCAGACCAACAGATTTTTAGCTCCTCTTCACTGATTATATTGGAGCTTTGTTTTTACACAAATATTTTGTAGCTTGATCCTGTTGGCTAAAGCCAACCAGGTGCAACTTTAAAGCAGCCATTTGAATTCCGATTGCACCACAGCCTCCATCTGGTAAGAATTCAGCTCCTTTTAAATAGCCCATCTTGAATTTTCTTGTGCTAGGGAATAAGGGAAATGAAACACGCTCATCATACAGCATTTCTCTATTGTTGTTTGCAAAACTAAGTGTTTGTTTTGAGTAAGTAACAGTGTTACAAGGTCCATAGCAGTGTCAGACCTAAAGCATATGGCCTAAATTGTGTAGGTTCAGATATTACCATTGAGGGTTTAAGTAAAACATCATTTTGACACTGCTCTGATGTATAGTGGGTGTTTCAGCATCAGAGTGATGTGGTTCCTGCTATGAAGCATTTGAACTGTAACAGTAGGAGAAATGGCAGATGCCAGTAGCACACAGCAGAGAGGACAAGCACTGTTACAGCATTTCAGCATGTGCTGTGGCAATTCAATTAAAACAGTAGCGTAACCTAATCGTGATGTGTCACTAACCTCGAGGACACAAAGGAAGATAAACTGAAGTCATTTGCTGTCATTACATAAGAGCTGAGCGCAAAGCCAAGAATGGGGTTTCGGCACAGATAAGGATTTTGCTCTGAGACTTTCAAAGAATTCATCTCTTCACAGCTTTAA
The DNA here is from genome assembly GCF_009819795.1 of Aythya fuligula. Taxonomy (NCBI): domain Eukaryota; kingdom Metazoa; phylum Chordata; class Aves; order Anseriformes; family Anatidae; genus Aythya; species Aythya fuligula. Next base: position 25,906,653 of record NC_045563.1, read on the forward strand.
CTCTTCATAGGAGTTGCAGATCCTCCCCCCCAGGTTTGTCAGCAAGTTCCAGGTGGTCAGGTGCCACAAGCCTGGGCTCCTGAGCTATGCCTGGGGGTACGTAGCAGGGAGCTTGGGACTGCTGATTTTCCATCCTGCTCTGTTGCACAGTAATAATCCTAGTCCCTGAAATACTTTTGGGCTGTTCCAATGAAGCTGGGCTCCCGCCGCTCTCCCTGGTCAGCCAGCAATACCCTGGCAGGTTTCATACTGTGTTTCCAACTTCATTGCACTTTGGCATATGACAAGTCCTTTACTTACCTCATGGCTGTGTAAGGTGTTTAATGCTCCAAAAATAACCCCGGTGTCTAAAAGAGCTTGGCAAACTACCTCCAAATCGTCCTACATATTGGGTAGGACTTAAGGGAAATCTGAAATAATTTATTTCCCTAAAAGGTAGGTAGGTAGCTGTACTTGGAGATGAATGTGGTGAAATACCACACAAGAAAACATGATACTCTACCTGACTGCTTATCTTCCAGATCTTTGTTTCAGCCTGCAAGCTGAGCTGAGGGGCCTGGCATGCTGATGGAGTGGTTTCCACAGCTGTTAGAACTTTAGGATGATACTCAAACAGGCTACATCCCCCAGAAGGCATGTTCCTCATTAGGAACATTCATTTGAGAAAAGTTTTATTTATAGGCTGTATACCCCTACTTGCCTAAGGACCTTCTGAGGGCAAATGCTTCACTGGGCATGGCTTCTGGCTCCTAATCCCAGCACATTTAGTCAAGACCTGAATTTGTAACTGTTTTCCTCATGAAACACCATTTTTTGTAGCTCTAGTCCTTGTGTGAAGGCATGACAGGAGCATGGGACTTCTGCTCCTTACACCTGGACAGGCTTAACGTGGCTTCCTGATAAACCTGTCATTATAATGTATAAATAAAACTTCTTTGCTAAGAAGGTTTTAGCACTTCAGACTAGAAATGCTTTAATTTTTCCTCATATTTTTTTCTAACCTATAATACAAGAAATGCTTCACAACTATTCTCATGGCAAAAATACACGTAGATTATTTGCTGATTCCTTCTGGAGGGTAGGTATGAATAAGACAGTTCTGGAACTGGCAGTGTCTGTGCCTTTGTGATCGAAGTGCCAACCAGTTCCATTTGCTGGATATGTGGAAATGCATACAAGGCCACGTAGTCAAAACCCAGCGAAATCTTCCTCTTCCAAACCACTTTAACGTTAGGACCAAGAGTCTGCATTACTTTTCCTCTCCATGCCGTATTCTCACTTGCTATTGTAACATCAGACAGTGGCTGAAAGGCCTCAACTGTTTCATGCATGTGAGAACGATTACCATAGCTAATTTAAGGCACGTGTAGCTGCACGGGGAATGACCTCACAGCTTCCAATCTTGTCATAAATACGACTTAATTACTGGATATTGAATGACAGATTGTGCCCTGCAGGTGATCAGACACAGAATGTGGTAAAGACCAGCTCTGACTCTTAACCAAAGGTTTGTATTTCCTTTTGAGATACATCATGCACTGGAATAATCATCTGTGTTTACGAGGACGAAGTATTTATTATTATATAATGATTTCCACCCGAGGATCTCTTAGCTCCTCACGGGCGCTAATGATTAAAGCATTCTGTTCTATTCTGCATCTTACTTTTTCAGTGCAGCATCCGAGTACTTTCCCATTAACCTCAAATGTGACTAATACGCAAATGTGTGGTTTGGTCCCCTCTCCTCTCCCCGGTGGATTTTGGGTTGCAGTGTGATCACGGCACAGGTGGAAGAAGCATGCCTTGTGATCTGCAGGGGCAGGCCCTGAATGTCCCTGGGGAGTTCACTCTCCCAATTTGGACAGGTCCCCCAAAAATGGGGTCTACTGCACAGGCAAGCATCACATTATCGCAGAGTGCTCTTGCACCACAGGTAGCTGTTGGTTGCAGTCTATCTCGGTGTCCCAGGTGACTTGTTTTTCATGGCTGGTGCCAGGCCACCAAGTGCCTTGAAGGTAAGAACCAAGTTTAACTGACTCAGCTGCCCTCCAGCACCACATGAAGTAGGTGAAGAGTGTGATTCATGTTAACAGCCGGGTAAACCGAGGCACTGAAACTGCAGTTTCAGGATAGTTTAAAGGAATCTGGTCCTGTTGTGTCCGCTACTCTGATCCGTGTGGTTCTGTGCCCTTCCTGGCTTCTGCACAGTCACTTGCTTGACCCCTCAGTGAAATGGTTTGGAAGTTACGCTGGCACCAAAAAATGTTTTTATGTGGAAGGGTTAAATTCCAGCTGAACTCGGTCCCTAACCAAAGGTACTGCAGAATCAGTCAAATGCTAGTAGCGGAGCGATGGAAGAGAGAGATCCTGCAGCTGACAGTGCTATCAGCGTGCGTGGAGCAGCATACTGAGGACAGAAGTGATTTCCCTAAATTCAGTTTGGGAATACTGACTCCTGAGAGCATCTGCCAAAAACGTGATGTTTTACCATGAAGGTGCTCCAGCACTGCAGTAGGTTGCCCACAGAGGTTGTGGAGCCTCCAGCCAAGCTCGACGAAGCCCTTTGAGCAGGAACTGAGGAACTATTCCAGAGGCACGAAACATCTCTGAGTGCCTCCGCAATCTGCGTGACATACTCAGCCAGATCTAACTGTAGCAGTTTAAAATGCCATCTTTGTGCTCTGCAGTGGCTTTATAGCTCTCTTCGGTGACAGAAAAGTCTGTGCTGCACCCTCCCCAGTCCCTAACCCTGTTAGCAGCTGTGGGGAAGGGCTTGTGCAGAGTTCCCAGATGCCAAGTGGCAGAGGCTGAAGTTCCCATACCTCCTGCAACACGTGTGTTAATCCTGGCCAGGAGAACAGGGTGGAGAGGCTGCCATGGGAATGCCTGAAACCACCCAGCTGGTTGCATCAACACCTAAGTCAGACCCTGAGGCAGCGCTTTTAGGCTCTAAACCCACGTCTTTGGGGTCCTGAGAAACATCCCCCATCAGCTGGGGGCTCTTCCTCCCAGGTCTGAATTTTCCTACTTGTCAGATGCGTACCTTTAGGAAATGGGCTCTAGTTTTTACTGGAACTGACCAAAGTGAGAAAACGTCTTTGAGGCTTTAGTTGAGCTTCATGCTGGATGTGCAGCAGGACCCTAACCTCCTGCAGAGCTGTCCCGTACAGCGGCACAAGGCTGCCCGTGTCCCTTGGGTTTCCGCAGTCCCCTCCAGCTCCTGTCCCAGCGAAGTCTTGGTGCTCCTCGAGATTTCCTCACTTCTCCCGTAACGCTCTGCGGATTTCTTAAAGCGCCTGGGGCCGGGCGGTTGTGTAAGGACCTGCATTTCAGTTTTGCTCCGCTTGAGCAACACGAACCCTGCAGCCCCAGGCGCTGGAGGCAAGGGGCAGCGCTGCGCACCCAGCCCGAATCGGCGGTCCCTGCGGCTCCGGCTGCCCTCTGTCGGCCGGCGACATGTCGCCGTGCCTTCTGTCGGCTGGTGACATGTCGCAGTGCCCTCTGTCGGCCGGCAGCCTCCCTGCCCTGCTGCTGCCTTCCACTGCTCCCTGCTGGTGCCTGGCAGGCCGGGCAGCGGTGCGGCGGTGCGATGCGACCCCCGTGGATTCAGCCCGCTGGGGTCCCTCCAGCTTGTAACCCTGCTGTATGGTATTGCAGGCACTGCCCCCATTGCGTATGGGGCATGAATTTACTGGGTTTGTGCTCAGCCACTCTGTTCAGGGCGTTAATAAAGGCATCACAGCGTACTGGCCCCACTATTGACCCCTGAGAGATGCCACTTTGTCGGTCGTCACTTCAACTTCACTGCTGATCAGCTTGGAGCTTGGTGCTCCAGCCAGTTTCCCTCCCTCCTTATTTATTATCCACGCACCCGGTCAATGGGGGCACGCTTCCTAGGGGCAGGGCCAGGTAGGCAGGTAGACTTCTCGTAGGAAGGACAGGTTGTTGATACATGGCCAGGCTTGCCCCGCACTTCTCTGCCTTGCCGCGCATCTGCTGTGCAGCCTGAGAATCTAAATAATTTCTGATGAAATCTCCTGTCCTTAATCCTCTCAAATATGTGTGTGTGCTGATCTCGGGTGCAGTTTCCCTAATGAAGCCTTGGATGGAGTGATCCGTTCCTGTAAATACCATGCAGATTTGGGGGCCCGGCAACCTCCTATCAGATTTTGCCCTAGGAAATGGTAAAAAGAGAGAGAGATTGTGGGGTTGGGATCTGGCAGAGGTTGTGGGTTAGGATCTGGCACGTGGGAGCAGTGCTGAAGTGCAGCACACAAAGAGCCTGGACTCCCACAGGCTACGCTAGGGGAAGAATTTGGCCTCTGTTTATTTTTCTAAGTCTGTTTTTTTGACTCTCTGAACCGTGTTCTGCAGGAAGGACTTGGGGAGATCCTGGGCTGAGCCCGTTTTGGGCCAGGGAGCCTCACGCAGACTGGCTGACAGAAGCCAGATCCTGGAAGGAACGTCTTGCTGTAATTAGCACGCTGGCAGCAGGGGTTCAGGTGGCACTGAGTATTGAAGGGCTCTTTGGATGCACGGGAGGATGCAGAGCTTCTTGGATTCAAGTGCTGTGTGGTGCTTGGGGTGACTTCCAAAGTAAGTAAACGGGCAGGGAAATACAGCCCTGCAGGAAGGAACCTCAACACTTTCTGCACTAAGTTACTTACGTCCTCCTGCAAAATGAATGGCAAGAGACATAAGCCCACAAATGGCTCGTGACATCTATCTCTAATCTTTTGAAGCCAGAACAGAAATCCTTGTGTGGCGAGGAGGGGAGTTAGGAGTAAGACATGGGTAAGAGAGTGGGTAGGGTGGAGAGTGGGCTGGGGACAGATGCTGAGTGGCTTGGAAATGGCTGTGGGGAGCTGAGGAGGTGAGATGTCCAGAAGCAGCAGACTTACAGTCATGACAGGTGTAGTTTTAGACCAGTAACTTCCTAAACGTGCAAAGGTCTGACCAAACCCAACTGACCACAGTGCAATACGTGCTGGTGCTTTGCCAGGTCTGTAACTGCTCAGGTGTTTTCGGAAACAGGCATGGTTCTGGTTACATTGGTTTCTTTGCTGTCACCAAAGATGCATCTATAGGCTTCAGCTAACCCGATCTCTTGACTCCCTTTGTACCTGACAGCCTGGTGTGTCCCGCTACTCACCGTGCCACACCAGAGAACCAAGCCCGTGCACTTTGAGGTGCATTCGTTTTGTGGCACTCACTTGGATTAATGGGCCATTCATGTGCATTAGTATTTGGCTAATGCTTCATGAGGAGAAAGTTTTCCCTTTGCTTCTTTCTACATAGCAATCCTGCTGCTGACAGGCAAGGCATTAAAATAAAGGCTGCATAGCTCTTACTGATTCTACCCGAGACTTTTTTTTTTTTTTTTTTTTTTTTTTTTTTCCCCTCGGAAGCCTTGCACGCAAAGTCTTGCTCTGTGCCTTTCAGCTCAGGCTCTGGATCAAGTCTTGCAAAGATTGGGCACAGCTGCAAGACTCCTGGAGGGAGTTTTATCCTCACATCAGATGGAGCTGGGGCAAAAGAAAAAAAAAAAAAAAAAAGGGTAAATCACAGAGCCAGCAACTTTCTTGGCGTCTCTGGGATTGTGGCTCCTCCTGCCCCTCCGGCCTTCAGAAATGTACTCGGCAGAGCTGCCCGCATAGAAAAACAAATGCATCCCAAACCAAAACAAACAGAGCTGGGTGTTGGTAGTGAATGGGCCAACACCGTGTGCTGGCGTCATCTCTGCCCACTGCCAGCACGTTGTCATAGGAACAGCTGGATTATTTTACAATCCAGCTGTGGAGCCAATTCTCCAAAGGAGTAGCCCGGAGGGAGGAGAGAGGGGCGGGCAGAAGGGAGCGTTGCTGCGTTTTCTGGTAACTGAAGGGAGGAGGAGTGTTAGTGGCGAAAGTAAGGGAGGGATTACAGTGCGTGCCATGCACCATAGCCTGAAACCACAACCAGGCACTTCCAGATAGCTGGATCTGGGAGTTAAGAGCTTCCCTGTGGAAGAAAGGGTGAGGAAAAAGGGAAGTCTTTTTTGTGGTGAGGCCGATAAGGTGTGTTTCCCAGCACGTTGTCCTGCAGTGAGCATGGCTTGCCCACTGTGTGGGGTGCTGTGTGCCTCTCCTGCACCCTGCCAACCCCACAAAGTTGGAGCTGATGGAGCGACGGCTGCTAGCTCACCGGGAAAAAAGATTCACAACCATTTCCCGTGCCCTCTAGGAATATTTGTGGCTGTGTTTCCTCTCTGTAAGCTCCTTGGATCGTGTTTTGAGCCTGCAGGTACCTGCGCAGAGGCTCGGGTTTTGTGCTCAGGAGGGCTGTTGTACCAAAATGAACACGCTCGGTCTGATGGCCGGAGCTTCGCCCTTTAAGGCCTTGTGCTTTAGCAGGTCCCACAGGTATCTGCTATCCCTGCTATCCCTGGCAGCGCCCTCGCCAGAGCTGGGAGGACACGTCCCGTTTCATTGCTGGACTTAGAAGTGGTGAGGGCGTGAGAGGGGACAACAGGATGCCGGGGAGCACCGTGATTTTACCCCGGTTCAGAAGGATGCTGAGCCATTTTCTGTACTCGGCCTTTCTCCTTTTGTGTGTCACGTGCACTCCTGTACAGATTGGTGCTCTGCGTGCAGGCTCGGGGCAGATCTGAAAGGGAGATCTGTGCCATTCCTTGCTGGTTCTTAACATTTTAGAGCTGCAAAGACACGTTTCAGGCGCTGCAGTACCTTCCTCCATCCCTTCTGCTTTCTCCATTCTTCTGGCTCCTCCCAGTGGTCTCTGCTGACCCTGCTAGTGAAGGCTTTCCACCCCTTCCAGAGGGACAGTCGGGAGCCCTTGTTCACATCCAGCCCAGCTTTTAGCACGTGGGCTCCTTTACCAGGGCATCTCCAGACTTGGGAGAGAAGCTCTGGTGGGCGCTGGCAGCCTTAAGTGATTTGCAGGATTTTGATTTGCTTGCAAATATACGTGTTTGACAAATTGACTCCTGGGCTTTTTTCTTTTAGTAGCACAGTTCTGGACCTGGCCCCTGTCCTGGAGGAGTTACCTACAGGTGAAAGTAGCACTGGAGAAGAGGCCAGAGTTTGGCCCGTAAAATATGCCAAGGAATTTATTTGCCTGGCATCTAAACTTCCACTTCAGTTATTTCCACATTTGCAAGGAGATGCAGTGATTCCTCTTTTCTCATTGTATTTTTGGTCTCTACCACTTCTGGGGACATGATTGAAGAGGCAAGCTGCAGGCAGTGACTAATGAAGTGGCTCAGATGTCTTTCCATGATGAGGCAGCCACCGGTGTGGAAAATGCTGCTCTTTTTCTGGGGGGATTTTTGTCTCTCGCTGCCTGTTATAGGGAACCCACTTTCTTGTTCTTTATTTTAGCCTTCAGCAGAGGAGGAAGATGAGGAAAGGGGTTTTCAGGCCAGTCAGCAGGAGTTTTTTCTAGAGCTTCAGCAGATTCTCACCACAGTGGCACTCAGGTTAGGCTGTGTTTCCAATTTCCCCCAGTCTCAGCTGTTACAAATTTACCCAGAGTGGTCTCCCCATGCAGCCCACCACCCCTACCACTGTCATGAGTCACCTGTAGCCGAGGGACTTGGAGCTGAGGCACTAGGCAGCGTGGTGAAGCAGTAGCAGCCCCCAGGCTGATGATGTGTGGGACGTGCAGGCAGGTGCGTTGGTAGAGCATGGAGTGGCTCTTGTGGTGTGTGCAATGAGAGCAGCAATTGTTGGGTCCCTGGGTTTTGCGTGTGTGCAGTGTAGGTGCTCTCCTTGCTTGTGATACAGCTGCCTTTGGCTTTTATTCATCAAAAGCTTGGTCTGTCCATCAATAGAAATTAATGAAAACTAGACAAGGAAGCTGGGGCAGAACGTGGGAAGAAAGCAGAGAGAAGAGAAAATGAAATCTTGTAATCGTAGGGGAGCAGGGGAGGTGTGACATTGGCTTTTATGGGCAGTATGCTCGCTTTGTGGGTCTGGTGAAGGGCAGGTCACTGGGAACACTGCTGTTCGGTGGAATTACATGGGCAAAGCCTGACCCACTCTGGCACTGAGGTGTTGTGTGGCAGCTCTGCCCCAGGGGCTCCCCAGCAGAGGTAGGTCTGTGGCAAGGGGAACCCTGGCCCCAGGAAAGTGACCCAAGGCTCAGTACTTGTTTTTTACTTGTTACTTGTTTTTTTCCCAGCTTTGGGACTACAGTGGTGATGCTGGTGCAGGAGCACACACAGCAGAGGCACAAGCTGCCACCTGGCCCCTCCTGGCTTTCAGATTTTTAACTGGTACTGTGCAAGGCACCTGGCTTTAGGCCTGCTGTAACTGGTGCTGCATCTCCAGAACATATGCAGCCCAGCCTCCTCCAAATGTTTGCGTGTGGACAAACACGTGAGAGGTTTAAGAGCAGGAAAAGCTAATTTTATTTTATTTATTTTTTTGCTTCCTGGTTGGCCCCAGCTTTCAGAGAGGTGTTAGCTACGAATCCTGACAATTAGCAGACAGTTGGAAAATGTTTTAGAGGGCCGTGGCTATTTTGGCTGGAGGGTAAGTGGGGGTGAAAGCAGAAATCCAACTCGGTGCTATGCTGGTTGTTACTGTCCCTTTTATTATCCGTGTTCCCTTTGATGTGGAAACGTTGGCCACCCTTGCCCCCTGGAATGGTGCTCAGGTGTAATTATGTGGGACATCTGTCTGCTTTGAGCTGGTGCTACTCACCCCCTTCTCGTCAGGGCCAAATTTTGTATGCTCCATAAAGCCAGTGCTAAGCTGCACTTTCAGGCAAAGCTGCCCATGCGAAAAGGAGCTTCAGGCACTGCAGCACACATGGAAATTGTTTGTGCAGACTTTCTCCAAACTCCTGTGTTTGAGAACGTCCCATAAGGAGTCCAAACACTTTTACTAGAAAAGGATTGTTAACAGCCAGTCCGTCACAGATCCTGAAAGTGTTTGTTATCTTGAGCTGGAGCTGTAGATAGGAATGGAGTTGCTGGGTCCTGGCATTTGGTGCTCCTCCAATCAAGTACATCGTTGTCCTTCGAGGAGTGAGCATTAAATAAATAGCTCTTTAACAGATCAGAGTTGATTTGTCGTGGAAAAAAAAAGGGCTGCTTTGCTTGCAAACTTTTCAGTCTCCTAAGCTAGGTGTCAGTTGTAATAATTCTATTTTTTTGAAAGGAAACATGATCAGGTCAGCATTATCCCTCCAGTTTAGGCTTTATGTAATAGCAAACCTATTGGAATCACTCGATGATCAAAAATAAAGATCAAGTGAAGACTTTCTCGAGGAAAAAAAGCAAATGTGCCTTTGCCCATTGTGCTTACAGCCTTGGTATTACAGCCACGGAATGTGGCAGAGGAGATGGGCTTAAAAGCATGGGCAAATGTGAAACTAATTAGCCTGGTGTCATTGTCCAAGCTGAATGAAGTGCTGAAAGAAAATAAACATTCGCAATGAAACCCAGCATGGATCTAAACAAATTCTTTCAGCTTTAGTAATAATCTGTAGTGCTTCCTTAGTAAATGAATGACTGGGGAATTTTTTGTTTGAGCTGTGACTGTACTCTGACACCAGCAGCGCCGAAGCTGCACAGCTATGGCACGGACCTGCTCTTCGAAGGGCTTTTGCCACGGCGGCTGGGCCAGGCTCTCTCACTTCTATCAAAGTGTTTCTTCATGCAGGCAGTCGCGGCAGCTCTGTGTCAACGAAGCGTGCAGCTGCATGCACGGCTTTTCCTGTTGCTTTGGACTCCTGCCTTTTAGAGATCAGCCCATAAACAATTATGTATTTTTTTTTAACTTTGCTTTGCAGCTAGTGTGATCCTCGAGCACCTTCATTTCCAGAAGCAGCCGGTCATTGGCTTTCTCCTTAGATAAAGAATTTTTCATACCCTGCCCTGTGAGCAGCTCGTTTGCTGCGAGGATGACTGTAGCTGCAGTTACGTCGGCTGCGAAATTCCCAAGATTCCCATCAGCAGCCTCGTTTAAACATCCCCCAGCCCTGCTATAAACAAGCGAGAGACGCTCGCCCTGCACCCTGGCCGAGAGCCAAGGGCATCGGGCGCTCCAGCTGGAGACAGGAGGGGAGTGCAGAGAGGAGTGTCAAGTCATGAATCACCGCAGCGAGGACCGACAGCCACCGTCAACAAAACCAGGCGAACTCGGGGCTGGCTGCTTAATTAAGCGGTTTATTTCTCATCAAAGTGACAAGGTGCAGGCGAGCCGGAGAGGCAGCAAAGTGCTGCTGGCGAGCTGCTGCCTTTGCTCTGTGCACGTGGGGTGCCTCCTCACCGTGGTCTTCGGCAGCCAGATACCAGTAGGGCTGGGGATGGAGTTTACGGGCCCCTTGGCTGCTCCTGGCTGGTTTCCTAAGGTGACAGAGCCTACGTAGTTGTGCTGTTTACCTTGGGGCCCTCCTGGCAACTTCTGAGCGTATAGGACAGCTTCAAGCAGATTGGAGAAAAGATTAGGAATTTCCAAGATTGTTACGGATCTATCAATTTTGTGATGCTCTGCGGGTGGAAGGAGAATGGGGCCCAGGTCAGTGCCTCGCCACGGCAGAGGCAGGGAGGGTGCAGCCGATACAGAGCTCATCTGGTGGCTGTGCCCTGTGTGTGCAGGGTGCACGTGTTGGTGCGACAGCCAGCACACGCATACACCAGGACTGGCCAGAGCAGGGAGGGAAAGGAAAACTGGGGAAGGGAAAACTGGGATTAGTGCGGTGCAGGAGAGGCATACAGGGGCACAGCAGACAAATGCAGAACAGGCTCACTGGCTATTTTTATCTGTTCCAGGATCCTTAGCCATGCCAGGTTGCTAAATTCTGTAAAGAAATCTGTATGGTCTGTGCTCACCAGCAGAGGCTTAGAAACACCTCAGTAGCTCCCTGTTCGAGGTGTGAGACTCGCGTGGCTGGCTGCATCCTGAGCAACTTTGTTAAAGGGCTAGAAGCTTGAAAACAGTGCCTCCATCCTGAGGAGCTTTGGGGGATTTAGGCACAGCCCAGCAGCTCCTGGCAGGTTTTCAGGGTGGCATCGCTTCTTTGCTTGGAAACTTCTCAGTGCCTGGCCTAAATATGCTGTCATCCCTCACGTATATGGGATAACAATGGCTGGGGGGATGTTCCATGGCAAGTGAAGCTGCAGTGAAATTTTCCCTGGGTTCTGCCTGTGCAGAAAGTTCACAGCACCACAGTATAATTTCTTGGCACAAATGGCCTCGGACCCAAGCAGGAGCCGTGTTTTTTGCCTTATGGTACATCTTACCACATTGCTTTGGAAGGGCTGCAGCTCTGTTTTGCAAGGTGATCTCCCGCAGCACAGCCGCTGCCAGGAGATGCTCATGATTAACTGCACGCCCTGGGGCGTCCTCCTTCATCCCAGCCTCTCTGCAGTGCTTCCCACCTGGGCTGATCTGATGGGTTGCCTGTGTCCCGTGACTCTGGGGTCACCTTGAGCAGAAATCCCGTGCTTTTTTCCTGAATCGGGAGTGCACGGCCTGGTGTGTGTGACCAGCTCCCTCCCGGTTGCTGTGCCCCCTGCTCCTGCGAGGTTATGCGAGGAAAGATGAAACTTTCTTGCCAGAGGCAGGGGAGCGAATGCAGTCTCCAGCAAACCTGGAACAAGGAGCAGCTTGGAGAAGGTGTGCTTCCAGGCCACGTGCCAGCGCTGAACCAGCACCAAGAAACTGCGGCAGGTTTACAGAAATGCCACAGGCGAAACGAGAGCTCTGGTAATTCACAGGCTCCCTGGGTCTGACAGGCAACCATCCAGCCTCACCTCTTGCATAAGACTGGCCCCTTCATTTCGTGTAGTTACCCCTGTCCCACACCCAATAAGATGTGCTTGCCAGCAGTGCTTTTGGGAAGTCAAACAGCCCTGGTGCAGAACTGACTGGCGACAGGGAATCTACCACTTCCACCGGCTGCGCAGCCACGCTCCACAAAACAGCATTTTATTTCTAATCAGGAATTGCCCAGTTATGGCATCCGGCTGTGGTCACCATTCTTCCTTTCTTCAGGAGATGAAAGGCTTTCTGAGTGCCTCGTGTTTGCTCCGTGGGACTGCAGGGGCATAAAGGCACTTTCTTCTGCCTGAGAGGCCAAGCAGGTTGAACTTCCTACGGGGCAGATGGAGCAGCTGGCAGCCTCTGGGGTCTCTCTCCCCACTCCTTTCCCCAGTGCTCAGCAACCCTTTTAGAACAGGGAAGTAACGCTTTTACCATAGCTGTATGTCAGCAACAAGTATCTGCCATTGCCCCTACCCACCAGGTCCTCCTCTGAGTGCCCGCTGTAAGGCTGGATTTTAACCCACGTTCCCGAAGGGAAGTGCTCGGAGCCACTCTATATGATGCAAGGTGCACGTTGAGGGCCAAAAGGGGTTAATCACTACAGGGAAATGGGCTCTGTCATCTACACAGAGTGGAAGAGAACGAAAAAACTCTCTAGCAGGGAGAAAGGGAAGAGGGGCCCTTGCTGTGGCCCTGCCAGTACCAAAATAAATCTCAAAGAGGGGAAACAACAGCAGCGGAGAGCTACTAGCACGAAGGCACAGCAGAGGAGCAGATCTCTTCATGAACAAAGGCTGCCAGCTCTGGACCTTGGTGGTTAGTTTGCTTTGGTGAGCCCAGTAACCACTGGTATGTGCTCGTCCTTCTCACCAGCGGGCCGCTCGCTACACAGGCCAAGTGGCGACACTGAGGGCAGCAGCCTAAAAGGAATGTAGTTGGATCAAATGCTGGATTTAAACCAAGCCCGTTCTGTTTTGGAGCAACTAAACCGTCCGGTGGGCTGGAAAAAGCTCTGGGGAACCTTGACCAAGGTTGCTAGAGAGCAAAGTCGCTGAGAGTTTCCATCCAAAAAGGATCCAGGCAACATCTCCTTACAGTAAACAGCGGAAAGCCTTGCAGCTCCGTGATCTTTAAGCACAAGGGGGAGTGGATGAGGCTGATGGGAGCAGGCTGAGAGCCCTGGGAGGTTTTATCCTGACAGAGCACATCTGTGGCGGAGAGCTGCCAGCCTGCTGCGAGAAGCCATGGGGGGACATCTCCGCTCGGAGCACATGCCGTCTGCCTCTCCGGGGGCTCCTCACACCTTCCTGGACAGGACCGCAGGCGGGGAGGCAGCTCAAACCATCGGCAGCATTAACAGCGAATCTGACATCTGGGCTGGCCAGTGGAGCAGCCCAGGCATTTGGTTTGTTTATTTTCCTTAGGCCTTTGGCGCTTTTGCTCTTCGCAGAAGAAGGCCCGAGTGCGTTGCTAACACACCGCTCGGGGTAAGCACTAAACGAAACTCCCACTGTTTGCAGGAACCGAGCTCAGGCATTTCTTAAACAACTGCTTCATTGTGATTCTTGGACAAATTGAAACAAAAATTTCTTCCCTGCAGCACTGTTTTTTGTCTGTTTTGCTGATAGGCCATCCTGTAGCTGGAAATCTCCAACGTATTGAAGTACGCTGCTTCTGCTCTCACTCGGCCTAACGTGACACTCCGGAGTAATTTCATTACCATCAGCAGAGATACTTCCTCTGTCCACTGGCACGGAGCTGGTTTGGACGTGAGCCCCACCATACAGAGAGCAGAGCTTCACCTCTCCCCCGCTGCAGCTCGCAGCAGAGGTGAACTTGCAGGAATGCAGAACACGAGCGCAAGACTTCTGGGGACTGGAGAGCAGCTGGCCTTCCTCTGGCATGAGAGTGGCTTCTTCAAGAGCAAGTTCTCATCTTGGTGCTGCTGATTTCCCCAGTGCATCATCTACAGCACCATGGAAATACACCTTTGCTTGGAGAAGCTCTTCAGAGGCACCACTCTTCTTTTTTTTTCCTCTCTTCTATTCCAGATCCTCTCGTTGGCATCCCAGTACCTAGCACCATGAGCCACATGCTCTTTCAGCCTTAAAAACAATGGTGCTCAGAGCGTTAGGCTCTTTGGAGGAGCCAGGGCCTATTTTTTAGCCGAGCAGTTGAGGAGGTGTAGGTACAGTGTGTGGGGATGGTGTCTGAGCAGCCCGTGGCTGCCGAGATGCTGAGCAGAGCTCGGAGTCTGGCAGGGGGAGGTTCGCTGGTCCCTCAGGGGTGTTGCAGGGAGGGGGCTGGAGTGGGTGTAGCTGGTGATATGCACAGGCAGCCAAAACCTGGTGTTGTAATGTCTGAGACGGTCTGAGTTTGGAAAAGGCCCCGATGATATCACCCTGCAGAACTGTTAGCAGCAGAGTGCAGGAAAGGAAACATTCACAAGTCCTTTCCAAATCTGTAAGGAGAGGAATTAACGCTCCTTCTTCCCATACATACCACACTGCTTGGAAATGGCCTTCATTCATGACCAGGCATCAAAAGAGACACGGCTCTTTCTCTTTTCTCCTTGCTGCTGCCATCTCTCTGCCACATGTGGCAGGGAGTGCTGAGGACGGAGGGTGTGAGAGCAACGCCTCTTCTGTACTGTCTCCCTGCATGCTGAACTCCGCATAGCGTCCTGCAGTTCTGCTTAATCTACTCCCAGAAAAGGTAAACAAGCAGTGGAGTTTTCCTCGCTGCCACAGAGGTGAAGTTCTGCAGGAACCTCACCAAGAGGTGAATTCTGCAGGAGCCCTCCTGTGCTACCTCTCTGCAGCTCGCCGTGTCCCCTGTGGTCCTGCATAGCCCCTGGCCGCTGTCTGAGCCAGGTACAAGTCCTGCACCAAGCCCTGCTTGACTGCGAGGCTTCCTCTGAATGTTTTGTCTGCACAGCACAGCCCTCCCGCTTCAGAAAGCCTCTCTTTCTGGAGGTGGGGAGTGAAACCACGCAGGGAATGCTTTGCTGCTCTCAAATCTGCTTTTTTAGCGTGACCCACCCGCTCACAGGATCACTGGGAGGGTGGGAAGGAGGAGCTTGTGGCTGGAGCCAGTTCATGTGAATCAAGCGAGCGATGTCCTGCATAGCCCAAGGAGCATGAAGAATGATGTCAAGCAGAGACTGCCTCAACGAGCAATTATCTCTGTGGCTGCTCTCAAACCAAAATGAGGAGAACGTCTGTGAGATATTTCCCTCTATCGTTTCGTGTAGCAAGACCTGCAGGCTAACGGGGCTGTTGTGTCACGCTGAGAGAAGTGAAAGCAGGGCCTGGTAAGCTGCTTTGGCAGGCAGAGCTTTCTCTTTTAGCCACTTGCCCATGGCCAGTGCACATTCTTCTTGCTTTCCCTCCTCTCCAGCATGGTAACGTGGGCTTCTCAGTAGCATGGGCTGCTCTTCCCCTTCCACCTGTGGTGGATGGGATCAGTGTGGGGCTCCTGCCGTCCTGCTCATGAAGAGCCTGCTTCACGTGCAATTTAAGCAAAGGGTAAGGCAGATAACAACCCTTCCCTGAGGCTTTCATAAAACCTAGTGTCCCGGACTCACCTACTCCAGCAGGGACACTTGTTGGCAGACTGGCTGAACAGGGCTGTGATGACTCGTTTAAGCTTGCTTTGGTAGCAAGCAAAGTGCTGCTCCTAAGGAACCAGAAAGCTAAGAGGTAGAACTGATTTCCCTGCACCTTCTGCTGCTTTCTGGAGTGCAGCCCAGAGGACGGCAGCGGGGAGCAAGCTAGGGAGGGAGTCTTTGTCGTGTGATGGCTGCAGGATAGACCTGTGCAATTTTCCTCTCCAAGGAGGAGAGAGCGAGCCTTCCTCCAAACAGCTCCCCAAACATTGTGAGCTGAATTTGAGGTAGTTGGAGCTGTTGACAGACTGGGAAGATAGATGGAGCATAATGCTAGCCAGTTTAGCCAAAAGATGACTAAGGTGGGGGAAGGATTGTTGACTCCAAACATCTGTGAGGAGATGGAGATTGCATTAACAAAGGAGAAAATTTAGACAGGAAAGTGCTTCCTAGAAGCGAGCTGCGTCTCCCCAGGGAGGGGGTGGGGGTCCCATCGCTGGCAGGATGGGAATGGCCATAAGTAATGACAAATCTAATTCCTTGCCATGTAATGATAACAAATAATGCAGAATGAGTCTTGATAAAGAGCTAGATTCAACCTGGTAATAACCAAATGCAGGGTCTGATGCTGGCAGCGCGTGCCTCGCAGTTCTGATGACTGCCTTGAGCCATAAAGCTTGTATTTAGGCTTTTCTTCACTCAATACTTTGGATCAGGGGTAAATGCAATTCCCAGGCCCCTTCTCTGATTTTTTTAAATAATAATTTTAATTAATTAATTAATTAAGAGGAGGAGGAGTGTGGTACAGAAACAATCAGTTTGTGCTTTATTTGGTGGCAGTGGGATCCCAGGGACCCCTGCACAGCTTTATGTCACTCTCATGCTGTTTGGAGGGAAAAGATTTCCCAGCAGAGAAAGCAGAAAAGCAAATTTATGTTTTGGAGGAGTTGCTCTGTGACATGAGCCAGGGGCTGGAGTTGGGACTCGAGTGGACAGTCAGATCCAGGAGTATGTGAGAAGCACTTCCTCTGAGGTGTGGCCAAGACCCTAAATGCCCTGGCCAAAGGGAGCCCTGATTGCAAAGCAGGCAGAGCTGTCAGTGAGATGAGCAGCTGGATCTGTGGGCCCAAGTGATCCCCAGACACCAAATTACAGGGCCAAGAATGAGGGCTCCCCTGTGGCTAGCTTCTTGGAAAGAGACTAGTAACAACGTCCTATTTATACACCATTCAGAAAGATGGGGTTAAGGCCAGGGCTCTTCAGTATTTCGGGGCTTTGGCTTGGTCAGTGATGAAGTCTTGGTTTAATTTGGTAACGCTGGAGCAAGGTGGCAGCATTTTGTCTTCTTTGCAAACCTGAAACCTTGGTTTCATTTAGCGTGGGCTGCAGTGCCAGTCCTGGAGGGTTAAAATGTGAAAGGGGAACACCCTCCGCTTGTGCCCTTGACCACTTGGTCTGTTGATGATTATCTCCGAACTGGTAGTCATAAGATAAGGGGGAAAATGTGACAGTGAGGGTGCTGGGAGAGCTGAGGCAGCCCTGCACATCACCTGCCCCGCCAGTGTTAGAGGAAACGGGTGAGTCAGGGCCTGGGAGGGCAGCAGGGCAGGACGGAGGGGCAGCTGCCCTACAGGCTCCCGCTGGGAGGGCTGAAATGCTGCCCACAGGGGTCAGCCTCTGCCCCCAGCCAGCTCCGGGAGGGCTGGGGGAGAGGAGTTCCCAGCCCTGCCCTACAGGAACCCACCTCGTGGAAATGTCAAACCAAAGGGCACTTGACCACGTAGAAGTGAGGTATGAGGAAGGCAGGCAAGGAAAGGGGCTGGTGGCTGAAGTCACTGTTTGTCCTGGGGCAGGTTTGTCTGAGTACACACTTCAACAGCCAGATGAGGAAGATCATCGTCTACAGGGATCCCGAATAAGGGATTTTTTTTCCGCTGGTCACCCTGCCCTCACACAGCAACCAGACCCCCAGCATGCTCCTGGCATGCACCGGTCAAACTGCTATGCATAGCCTGGGAGAGCTGAGCACGGGGGAGAAAGAGCAAAGAGCTGGTGCTGGGCTGGATGGGGTGGCCAGGAGGGTTCAGCTCCCCGTGTCCTTAAGGCTGGAAAGACAGAAGTAGTGCCAAGTGCGCTTGGGTTGGTTTTCCTTGGGTGAGGGACCGACATGGCTCTGTTAGACAGCTCGGTACAAGGAAATGGGTCACAGACCACAGTAACAAGTGCAAAGAAGGGTGGGTTGACATGGGACAGGGCCAGCCTGCAGTGGCAGTGTACATCCACTGGAAAATTAGCGGTCAGCTTTCCTCCCAGGTGCTACAGATGGGTGGAAGAGCCCCAGCCAGCAGCACTCACTCCAGATACATTGTGAAAGGAGCCACAGCCAGCTGAAAACCATTGGCAGTGTCCCCTGTCACTTCTTTGCTTGTTGCTTGTGGATGAGCTTGCTGAGAGCTGAGCAGCCGTCCCAACCCAGCGAGCCCCAGCGGTGCTGCAGCACACCTCCCTTTTGTGATAGACCCCCTAAAATAAGCAAGTGTGGGTAGTCCTGGGCGCACCCACACCAAGACATCTCCCACGGCCAGCTGCTGAGCTGGTGTGACACTGCTCAGGAATGTCCCTTAATGGGACACCAAACCGACCTCGCCTCCAGAAGAGGAACCACCACATCCCCACACGTCCACCCTGATCCTACAGCACCAACCAGCCTGGCTGTGTGGGTCTCTGCCCGGGGCAGGCACAGGGGAAGGGGCGTCCCTCCAGCATCCCCCTGCTTTGGGGACCCAGTCCCAAAACATCCAAAGGATGAAGGGAGAGTCCCATGGGGCTGAGGCTGGGATCGATCCAGAGTGCAAGCTTCCCCTCGCCCCTCCCTAATGCAGACCTGCCCTGAGCACCATGAGGGCCGTGGAGAAGTTAGCCCTGCAGCTGGGGAGACATCTGTGATCTGGCGGGGAGAGGTTCTTTCCACAGAGGCTGCTGTTTCTGCATGACCTCATCTGGGCTCGCCGAGCCTCTGCGCGGTGACTCACGGCGTGCACGGTCCTTGGGTCGCTGCGGTGGGCCGCAGGGCTTCGAGGTGGCTTTTTGCTCTTCCTAGGGGACAGCTCTCCTTGAGTTGGGTGCCATGAACTCTTTGACACTTTCCCAGTTCTGCCTGGTAAGATCACCACAATCCGCAGCACCCATAGATTGTCATCCTAAGACCTTCTGAGCAACAAGCCATACATTATTAGCCAGGCAGGGCTTGCAGTGGTGCAGGATGAGGCCTGTATGCACAGCTCTCCTAAAGGAGCCATTGACAGCTCTCAGGAATTACAGACCGAGGAGCCACCAGCGTGGGGCAGCCTGCCTTGTCAAGGTAAAGCCTTACAGAGCTGGGTGGAGGGGAAAAAAAAAAATCTGGTTTAAAAATAAAGCAGAAGCTGGCCATTTATGGCGAGGCAAGCACTGGCTTCCTCATCAGCCTGCGCAGCACCCACGGAAAAGCTTTTGCCATCCGTAGAGCTGGCCCCTCGGCCTCGGGGCTCTCCTCCCTACCCTGCACCTCTTGGGGCAGCTGAGCCCCGACTCCCTGCAGGTTCCCGAGCTGCAAGCACTGGGCCATGGGTACCAGATTAGCTCCTTTTTTATTTCCTTTCATTTAGCAGGATCCTGCAGAGCTGGGCAGCTGCCAGTCAGTCTGTCAAGACGCGAACTATTTTGGGAATTTTTATGATGGAACAATATTTTTTCGGTAAACAAACGGAAAGCTGTTAAACAGGGACCTTCACCTCGCGGCTCCCGGTTCAGCTCCCTCACTGCTGCGATGCCACAGTGCCTGCACTGTCCGCGCTGCAGAGCTCCCTTCATGGCTCCAGCAGGGGCAAAACAAATAGCTTTTTTTTTTTTTTTTTTCCCTTTTCATGAACTCCTCGACAAAAAAAAATATATATATATATAAAAAAGAGAGAAGAAAAAGAGTCATTTTGGCTTAAGCAGCAGAAGCGTTCTCTTGGTGGACTTAACCCCTCACACACCTGAGGGCAAGCTTTGTGCTCTTGGGGCTGTGTTACCCCGCTGTACAGCAGCCAGCCCCATCCCAGGCTGGATTTCCTCAGGGCTGCTGGAATACAAATCCAAGCAGCAGTGACATGAGGCTGACTGTGCACAAAAGGAAGACTTCCTTTTTTACAGTGCCTGGTACTAGGAAGCCCCGATGGAGTCACGGAGTTCATGGAAGAGGAAGGTGCTTGCGCAGAGCTGAGCAGTGAGAGGAAGGGCAGAAACCTGTCCCGCTGTAAAATGGAGGTACCACGTCTCTCAGGGGACAAGCCTGCAAGGGGCTGC
The DNA here is from genome assembly GCF_009819795.1 of Aythya fuligula. Lineage (NCBI taxonomy): Eukaryota > Metazoa > Chordata > Aves > Anseriformes > Anatidae > Aythya > Aythya fuligula. Next base: position 25,926,363 of record NC_045563.1, read on the forward strand.
TTCATCCTTTGGGCTGAAAGATGATGGGCTCAGCCTGGCTTCGTGATCCCTCGTGTATTTGTGGCACTGGAGAACCCAGCTTTACGTGGCACAGGCTTTGGGGGAACTGGTTGATGCCAGTCGGCTGGAACAAGCCGGGACATTTGTGTGCACTAGGCTGCTCCGTGCACGCTTCGTCCATGTCACAAAGGCGTTTTGTGGTTTCCTTCAGTTCCTGGAACATCCAGTCCAGCTTGTACAGCAGCGCTGGCTCATGCAGGCCCTACTGGCAGCCCCTTGGCTCCGGAGCACGCGGATCACTGAAGAGTCTCGAGGGATGCCACTCTGCTTCTCTCTGCCCCTTGTTCCACTGTCAGGCTCATCGGGGAGCCGTAGGTTGCCCCAGTCAATGCTCACACTGGGATCTTTTGTTCGCCCCATCCCAATTCTGCCTCGGGGTCTCTCCTGTAACTCATTAGCTGTTCTCACTCTGCTACCAGTGCCTCTCTCAGAGAAGCCTGCAGTAAAGTTCCACCTTCTCCCTGGCCAGCTCTCTTCCCTCCTCCATGGCCAGCAGCAAGCCCTGCACTTTCCTCTCTCATTTTCCCATTTCTTCAGCTTATTCTTTGTTTTTACAGTCTTGGCAGGTCAGCTCTGGAGCCTTTGCCCCTTGCCTTTCTCCATCACACTCTGGCACATCTGGGAACTCCTCCCATGCCCATTCTGACAGTCTGCTCTCTGCCCTGTAGGAGCACAACTCACAGCCCCTCTGGGCACGCCTGTGTTGAGAGTCCCAGGAGTGCTGGAAGGCATGGGGTGAGCATCCCAGGAGCTGCGGCACTGGTGCTGCATGAGAGATGCACACTGGTCTTCAAGCCCCCTGGCATTTAGGGGGTCCCTGTTTTACAGGTGGAGGTACAGAGACCAATTTACTAAATTTTTTGGATCCCAAGTCTACATTTTAAACAGACACCTAAGCTGTCAAAATCCATGCAGCTCATGTTTCCTGTGATTACAGCTTCTACTGTCTGTTATTGGAGCCTCACTCCTACTTCCCCTTCCTGCTTTGGCTTCCCTCTCCTCACCCGCTGACTTCCCCTGTCTTTATTGTACCCACACGTTAGTGCCACGAAGTGAATTTTGTGTGCTTCTCCAGTTCCGCAAGGAGAAGACATCCTCCCTCCCCAGCAAATAGCCCTTTATCTCTTTCTCCTGAATCGTTTGTGCTCCTCTGCAGGGCGTTCATTCTCTCTCGAGCACTCAGCGGGTTACCTAAATCAGTGTCACTTATGCCTAGCACTCCTGTTCCTCCTGCTCAGCCTCATTCCTTCCCTAACGAAGGCTTCCCTTTGTGCTGCAGTTTTTTGCCTCCAGCTGTTACCCACCTTCAAGGTCCAGCTGCACTTTGTCTTCTTGTCCTCTGGCAGTCTGGGACTTGCCACACTGGGCAGTCCTACAGCGAGTCACGACAACGCAACACATTTGACTTACCTCATGCCTCTCTGGGCCTTAGTCTTACCTTTCCAGCTCCGTTTTCTTCACGTCAGGCTCTCAGGGCCAGCTCTGTGGGCCTCTGCTTGGCTTTGAGCATTTACCATGTACAGGCACAACAGAATATGTGCTTTGTGTCCCTGTAGATGCCTTGTAAGTGGGAGAAGCAGGGAAAAGGTCTTGAACGGTGGCACTGGCAAATTGAGTGCTCTGCTCAGCAGCACAGGGGCCTGCCTCGTCTTCGGTCTCTCCGCCTGTGCCTCCGTGAGCGATGTTCCTTCTCTTAGCTCCCAACCTGCAGGCATCTCCTGGACCTCTGCTGTTTATGACACTGCAATTTGTTGCCTTGGAAATAAGTGCTGTTTTATCCCAAACAGAGCCTACAGATTTGCAGCGCAATCCCGCAGGAGGAGCAGATGGTTTCCCCCATCTCCTCTGTCTTATTTCCCACTGTCCTCGTCTGCAGTTGGATGACAGGAATATGTGATTCAGCACAAGTGTCCGTGGCCCAGCTATAGCTACCAATGTAAACTGGGGAGCCGTGCTTCTGCTGGGATGTGACATGCCTTTGGGTCTAGCATCATCATTTTGGCTTCTTGTAAGCGGAACTCAATTAAAACCCTAAAATAAACAACTTTTCTTGCTGACTTCAGTGGTGTCCATGAGTGAAGCACAGAAAGAAAGTTTGGCACCTGCAGTTTCTGTTTCTCAGGACTTTGTAGTATCTCTTCTTCAGCTTTCAACTCTCTGCAAGCTCATTTTGTTATTTCATATGTTGCACTTCAGACAACGTACCTGTGTACTCCCTGCAGACACTGCGTTTCCTCACCTGCAGCCCTCCTGGGCTGAAGCTCAGCTGCAGTTTGGTGCTGGCTATGCGAGGTAGGACTCGGGGAGCCGGGTGGGGGATATGCCTTCATGCAAATGTGTCTTCCTGGAAGCAGTTTTCAGGAGAAGTGTTGGTACTGGAGCACAGTGGGGTCATGGATCTAATAAGCACTTGGGGAAGCAGAGTTGTGGGGACTCTGTAGGGCTGAGGAGCCCAGGGGATCTGAAATGGCTGGGGAAATGAATGCATCCAAGGCTGAGATTAATTGCTTTGCAAACAGTTCTGTTTCCATTCTTTGCCTTTACTCTTTGTGATTCAGCCTGATTTGTTTGAATTCTGCTCTGAGGCTTATGTCCTACCCAGCACTTTGCTGCCTGGGTGCTGTCTTTCATTGCCAGAGCAAGTGGGAATGAGTAAATTTAGGCTGGAGATTAGCAGAATGTTTCTTCCTTTCATAGCAGTACGATCCCTGAGAAGCTCTCTAGTGGGAACAGCGAGAGCAAAACCCAAATTGGTTTCAAGACTGAGCCTGGTTAGTTTATGACGAGGATTAAGTAAGTGATGGCGTTAGACCTTGTGGCTGGGTTCAGTGATCTCACATCTTTCCCAGTCTTACCTTTCTGGGGGCCACTTAGGTTTAAAATTCATTTGGAGATGAGGAAATTGCCCTCAAGGTTCAAATGTTCTGAATTAGAAATGGAAAACTGAGCTGAGACTACTGAAAACTTTGCTTCTTGGTTATCCTTGCCTAGAAGCAGGCGAGCTGCAGAGCCAGGGCAAGCGAGGAGGCTGACCTGTGGAAAGGAACAGAGGTCCTGTGGTTTGGGGAGGAGATGTGGCATGGCGAGGGCAAGGCAGGGCCCTGGGGAGGGCGGCTGTGAGTGATGGGGCGAGGAAGGAGGGCTGAGAGCAGTGCTGGGAAGGGGGTGTCGGGGTGTGCAGGTCCATGAGATACGGCTGGCAGGAGGGGAAGGGAGCGGGCTGCCTTTCCTGTGCGCGCTGCATCTGCCTCTTCTGCTTATCGCTGAATTTATCCTGTCTGCAGCGGGCAGCTGACTAAGGCTCCTTGTGCTGCTCCATTAATCTGTGGCTTTCCATTAACAGGCAGGTGCTTGTACCCGGGGGACCACCATGCTGACTGCCAGAGGTTCCTGGCACCGGGTGCCAGGGCGTTAAGCAGCCGGGCTGCGAGTGTGCAAACAAACAGCGAGACCTGTGCTAACAGCCCTGCTTTGTGCTAGCGGGAAGCACAGGCTCCAACTTCTTCCGATTTCTCACCTGTCCAGACTGGTACAGAGAGAAAATGCCTCTTGGAGCTGCAGCGCAAACCACACCTATTTACAGTGGATTCCCCAGGGCCCTCCTGTGGGGTATTAACCCTCCAAATGCTTCCTTCACATGGCAAATCCCCCACCTGGTTTTCCTGGGGAAACCGGCCCTCCTGCTGCCGCAGAGACCTCCTCTGTTGGCGGCCCAGGGCATTGGCTCCTCCGCTGCCTAGAGCAGGTCCCCGCTTTTCCTTCCTTCCCTCCCCATCTATCTCTGTCCTTTGGCCAGCTGTGTGCTGGGGCTCTTTCTGCGGGAGCTGGGCTCCCCGACACCGCTCCCTGCCCAGACAGCAGGGCTGCCCCCGCTGCGTTGTGTTTTTCTCAGACCCCACCACGTTTCCCTGAGATACCAGCTCATCCCTCCCCCTCCAAATACCCTTCAGCCCTCTTCCCGGTCTCACTGTTTGCTTTCCCTCTTTTCCCTGGTTTCGGAGCTTTCTGGGAAGGAATCCCGTGCCCCGGCCTCCCCAGTGTTGTGTTGTTGTTTTTCCCTCAGTCGCTATGGGCAGGGACCTCGAGCCCGAGCCAAGGAAGGGAGGGAAGAAGGGAGGCAGAGAGAGAAGGAGGGAGCTCGGGGGGGAGGGACGGAGGAAGCCAGGAAAGCCAGAAGGCAAAGCGTGCAGGGGAGCAGGGTGAGGAAGGCATGGGGAAGGAATGCAGTGGGGAAGGAGGACAGAGGGCCTTGTGCAAAGAAGGAGTTTGGGGGAAATACCCGGGAGAGGTTTTCCATTGGTCCTTTTATTAATAACGCTACTGCAGCAGACAGCAATCTCCCGAGGAAGGCAAGGAACCCCCCATCTGCCTAGGATGCGAGGCAGGAGAGGTTATTCAAGGCAAAGAGACATCCTTCAGAAAACGAACATCCGAGCCCAGAGCAGCCAGCGGGAGCACAGACTGCAGCAGGGAAGATGCAGGATGGGAGTTTGGTGGGTATGGAGAGACCGTGAAGCATAAAGACCCAGAAAAAAAAAAATAAAAATATATAGGATCTTATGTAAGTCTGTTGGAAGTGAGAAGCCTGGGAGAGGTCTGACAGACTGTCTGGGAACAGGGAGGAAAGTAGAGCAGCTAAGGGAAGTAAGGACACTGCAGGAACGCTAAATCATTCCTATACCCACAAGAAAAAAACACAACCCCTGTAATAGTGCAGTTCAGGGTGCAGATGAGGCACCCTCGGGCAGTAGAAATTATAAAAGGAACTGCTGGTGTGTTGGAAATCAGCAGTCCCCGGGATCGGGCACCAGCGCCTCGGGAACAGAGTGACTGATGGGGACCAGCAGCTGTGCACAGAAATAGGGGAGGGCAGGGTGAGCCAAGGAATTGCAGACACAGGACGTGTTTCAGTGCCAGGTACATCGGTCATTTAGGGTCTGCGTGTCCCCTCGGCACACCCACCTGCCCTGCTGCACAGCAAGGGAAATCTGCAGCTCGCTTCCCTCCGCGAAGGAGAGTGGTGCTCCCGGTGCTGCCAGAAGTTATGCAGCGTTTCCTGCTGTAGGAAGTGCAGCAGAGCACGGATTTTAAAATGGGGTGTGAGCAGGGTCCTTCAAAGGAGCTTCTCGACGAGGCTAAGTGGCCACGAGGTGATCTGTGCGAGCACTGCTGGAATACTTCAAAGGAGGAGAAGCCCGAGGCCCCGAAGGCTTGGATCAGCTCATGCCTGGGAACCATGCAGGGACGGTTTTATAGTCGGATGGAAACCAATCCAGATGTGACTGCAGAGCCACTCGGGGAGCCTGGGATGCACCTTCATTGGGATAATTCTCTGTATGCTTCTCATCACCCATGCTGGGAAAAATGGGGGAGATGCAGGCAGATAACGAAAGCCATTAGGAGGATGGAAACGCTTCCATGTGAGCAGAGGTTGCAAGAAACACAGCGTTTGAGTTTACAAAGAAGATAAATGGTAATAGGATATGAGTTGGATGGGACTATAACTTTTTTAGGAGAGGCTATATACTTCAAAGTCTAAGCCAATGCCTAGCTGACAAAGATAAGAAGGAAATTCCTCTCTGGAGAGGTTATTCCACAACTGTCCAACAAAGATTATTTAACTGAAGGATCCAGCCCTGCCAGAGGCAGGCTCTTAGACAACATTTGCCAGCCCTGGTATCTAATCAGCCCTGTTTTTATAAACAAGCAGCTTGGGGATCAATCAGCCTGTTAGTCCGTGTCCCTCAGGGCGCTGTCTGACCCCCGTGGGCTCAGCACTGACCGTCTCCAGCCCAGACCCGGCCACTTTCCCCAAAAAGTTCCCAGTGGTGACCTGGGGACAGCACGCCGTCCTCTCGCTCCTACTGCTTGTGTGAGTCGTCCTTCTGATCCCCGGCCCCATTCTGCAAAGTGACTGGGAGTAACTTTAAAAAATAAAATTAAAAAAAAATAATAATCAGATTAGACATTAATAGGGTTGGGTGAAGGGAAGAGCTTCAAATGAATTGTGGCTGCAATGCGCAGCCAGAGGTGGCTGAAGGGCAGCCAGAAAAGGCTGTAGGACGTCCCAGGACCATCGTTCAGCAGATGGTTTGTGGTGCTGTCCATCAGGCTAGCAGATGAGCCTAACGCTGAAGGCAAAGCAAGGAGCTGGGAGCACGGGAAGCAAGTTTACGAGGATCTGGGTGATTTAGGAGATGGGTGATGGATGAAAAACACCGCTTCATGTAGCACATGTCAGAGGGCCAGTGCGGGAGCAAGGAGCCTGTCCGAGGAGAGACCATGACAAGGGAATTTTACACGCGGGAGGTTAGTGTGTAAAAATTAACACCAAGCATGTAAAACTGTGCTTTGCGACTCCTCTGCAACCCCCCCCTGTGCTGGTGCAGCTCTGCTGTGCTCTAGAGTTCGCTCTGTTCCTGATAACTTTTTGGCCCCCGTGTTGTGCTGCTGGGCTGTGTTTCCACATCCATGAGCCTTCACCTTCTGCACACTTTATTTTGAACAGAAACGCGCACATCGCCCCTTCGGTGTGAGGAGAGAGCCGCCTTCCAAGCGGCGATGTGCTTGACAGCTTTTTATACTTCGTGCAGTGGAACTTGTGCTTTTTTTTTTTTTTTTTTTCCCCAAAGCCTCTCCTGTCTCTGTTGCAGATGCTGCCATTCCCGCTTGGTTAATTTGTCTTTGTCAGCACATGTTTCCACAGCAGTGGCAAGACTGACCAGCCCGAGTAGGACGGCCGTGTTTACCCGAGCGCTCGGCATCCTTCGGCAAGCAGTCTGTTTGCTGGAGACTTTGCTGTTCACTTTTACCCACTGAAGCCACAAATTCTCAATGAATTCCTATGCCTTTTCTAGCCCAAGTGAAACCGTATCTGAAAAGTAAACATGTTTTGTGTTTACATGAGGCAAAACCCACTTTGGGAAAAGAACAGTTCAAGCACAAGTGGCTGCAAGAACGAGGAAAATTCCCCTGTGAGACGAGAGTTCCCAACTCGAGAAAGAATGATGCAAGTCTGTCCCTCGAAGCGTGTGCGTAAGCACTGTCCTGGACAAGGATGCTTCCCTGGAACTAGCCCTTAAATAGTTAAGAGTAAGAAATCACAGGAATAACTCAGACTGTCATCGTGACGGAGGCTCAGCTGCCACCGGGACCTGCAGAGGGGAGTCAGGGAATTGGGGCTGGCTTTGGGGAAAGAGGAGCAATGAGGAGGTCAGCATGCGAGGCTGGGGCCATACATACATGTATCTGTGCTGCAGGGGGATGTCTCAGCTCTGCCCGCTAGGAAAATGGAAAAATCAGGTTGGGAAAACGCGTGGAAGAAAGAATGGGCAGAGCTGTCTTCCAGCCCCAAACTGAGGAGGGAAGATGGCACTTTCTCACCATCCCCAGGAGCAGGAGGAACCGTGCTGCCCTGGGTGGCCCAGCCAGGCCATCAGCCTCCTCTGAAATCCCCGTGCTTTTCCCTCTCCTTCCCCTCGGGATGCAGCAGTTGCAGGGGAGCTGCTGTGGTCTGCCCTGAAGGCAGCTGCGTGTGAATTGCTGGCGAGATATTGTTTGTCAACCACAGCGGGCTCCTTCCAGCTCAAGGCACTGCAAAAATCTGTCCTATCTGATATAGGAAGGGGAAGGAATGCGTATGGGAAAAATACATTCCTGCGTGCACGTCGCCCTTCCCCCTGGGATGAGGTGCCAAGATTAATGAAACGTTGGGGTTGGATGCAAAGGTGTGCAGAAAGTGTTCGGCCTCTCTGGAAACGAAAAGATAAAAGGCTACGAGCACGAGGAGAGCGGGAGGGAAGACAGACGTGCAGTGTCCTGCAGATCCAGGCTGTGTCCTGTAGGACAGCTTGGGCAAGGAGCATCCCGTGTGGAAGGGGGTGGCTCCGGTGCCCTGCTCCTGCTCAGACAGCGGTGGGGAGAGCGGGGCTGCGCGGGTGGTGGGTGATGAGCAGCATGCACCGCTGGGGGTGAAAAGAAATCAACTTTGTGGATGCTGAAAAGAAGCAACGGGGGGAGGAAAACGGGCTGGGGTGGGTGGTGGGAAGGACAGGGACTTGTGCACGGACTCGTGTGGCTCAGCAGGGCAGCTTCCCCAGCTGCTGCCCTGTTTCTCCTTCCCAGAGGGAAGGGGTTTTGTCCCGGAGCGGAGCTGCTTTGGCAGCAGCAGCACATCCAGTACCTGCGGCAGGTCCTGCGCGGCCCTGCGGAGCTGCCCTCCCACAGCACTTCGGCAGGTGGGAGAAAGGGCCGGTGTTAAAGAGGAAGGAAACGATTCAAATCCATGCAAATCAGTTCGCAGGAAGCCCGCACTCATCACCTGCCACCTCAGTGCTAGGGCACGAGGCCGGGGAGGTGCCTCGGGGGGCAACGTCCCCTGGGGGTATCCCAGTGCCAAGCCGGGAGGGAGCCCGAAGCAGCTGGGCAGGGGCTCCCCAAACCCTTCTGCTTCCTCTCCCCCCGGTGAGGGGCCGGTGACCGGAGGGCCGCCACCCCCCGGCTTCACCTCTGGGAGCGGGGAGAGGCCGGTGGGGGGCTGCCAGAGCCGCCCGTGCCGTCCTTCACCTCCCGGGCCGGGCGCTGCGTGGTGCCGGGGGGGTGCGGGTGCCGGTACCGCTCCCGGTGCCGGTGCCGGTGCCACCCCATCTCGGCGCTCCCCGCCCCGCGGCCCCGTTCGCTCGCCCGCCCTCCCTCCCTGACGTGTGGCGCTGGCAGCCCGGCCGGTTCCGCATTCCCGACCCCTCCCCGCAGCCCAGGGGCCGCTATATAACCGGGGCTGATGCAACCCACCCCGCCGCCCGCCACAGCCCGCGGGAGGCGCGCACCGGGGCGGCGGGGGGCGGCCGGGGCGGCCCGGCGGGGACCGGCACCGGCACCGACAGCGACAGCGACCGGGGGCGGCGGAGCCGAGCCGAGCCGAGCCGAGCCGGGCGGCGGCGGCGGGGCTGAACCCGCAGCCCGCTGCCGGGCCCCGCGGGCATCCCGGCGGCCCGCTCCCCGTGCACGGTGGGTGCGGGCACGGCGGAGCCGGGAGGGAAGCGGGGGTGGCCGGGGGGAGACCGGGGAGCGGATGCCGGGGTGGCCGCGGGGCGCTCGGGGCGCTCGGGGCGCGGGGATGGGGCCCCCGGGCGCGGATCGGAGCCCCCCGCTCCTTTTTGGGGGTGCGGGGAGGAGCCGAGCTCCACCTGCCCGTGGGGTGTGCGGCTGGGGGGCTGCGGGGAGCCCCGCTCGCGGTGCGGGGTCCTGGGGTGCTCGGAAAGAGAGGGGACCCCCCGGGACCCCCCGGGATCCCCGCCGCCCCGTCCCGAGCCCGCTGGGGCAGCCGGGCGTGGGGCTGAGTGGAAGTTGTGTTCTTCTGCACGGGTTGCTCCGGGAGGCACTTTGCTTTGCTTTTTTTTCCGTGGTAGGGAAATAGGGTTGGGAGCAAATTGGGGGAAAGGGAGAACTAGCAGGAGAGCAAGAGCCACATTATGTTTCCATTTTCCTTTAATGAAGGCCCTGTGGAGGTGTATTTGAAAACACAGGGTCTCCTATGCCTTCAAGGAGGGTGAGAACACTGCGCTGGCTGCTTCCAGGGCCATATGCAGCGTATGGTGGCCAATGAAACGGGGCCTGGCTCGTTCTGTTGCTTGTCTTGGCAGCCTCCTTCATGGCTTGTATTACCAGCCCTGGAACACAACCACTGCCAAACTGTGTGTGTGTGCGCGTGTGTTTGGACTCCGAGAGCTCGGCAGAAACAAATGCTTCAGCAGCTCGGAGCAGGATTTTTTAGCTGGTTTCAGGAGAACTCGCAGGAAAAACTCGATCTGGAGGCCGTTGCCAGAGTCCGCGCGGGGAATCTGGTGGTTACTGCTTTCACGGGGACATCTGGGAATGCCAATGGTTGGAGTTCACATCCTCGGTATGACTCCTGGTGATTCAAAAAGGGAAGAAAAAAAACTGCCCATCTGGGGGACGAGTGGGTGGGTGCTGGAGCTGCCATCCAAGCTGTCCTTGTGTCAGGCAGCGACTGGCTGCCGTGCTCCTCGGGTCTCTGCGATTTCCCGGGGCGGCCAGGAGCTCATGGCAGGTTGCTGCTCCCTCTGCCCGCTGCGGCTGCTGCTCCCTCCTGCTTACAGCTGAGCACGTCCCTCCTTACAGGGTGCCAAGGTCTCGGCTGTGACCCTGGCTGAGGAGGAGGAGATATCCCCTCCACCTCAGCAGCGTGCCCAGCTGGGCTGTTGGAGAGCAGGCAGCGCCAAGCATCCACCGGGTGCTCTCCTTCCCCATGCTGGTGTTGCCAACTTTGTCTGCTCCACCTGGGCCAGGTAGCGGGCAGCACGCAGCATCTTGAGAGCCTGAAGCTGCCCAGAAGCTCTTTGTGCTGCAGTGGGCTGTGCCTCATTGACCTGGCCCCAGCTCCCCCAGGACCAAGCCGTGGTGTGTGGCAGCCTGTACGTGTCCTGCGGTGCCCATGTGGCAAGGAGCAGGCACAGCAAGCCTGCTGCCATCTGCCTTTGGCTGCTTGCGTGGGTTTCTCCATTGCATGGACTGCCCAGAGCATCAGTCCAAACCCTGCAGGCTATTTAGCATGCAGCCTGGGAGCCAAAGGCCTGTATGGGCCTCTCAGCCGAGCGGGGCTGCTGCAAGCCAGCCAGAGCTGGTCTTTATATGGCTTAGAGGTCTCTGTGGATGACCCTGGCATTCAGGGCACAATTCTGAGGAGTTTGTAGGGGGGCCTCTCATCTCTGAGGCCACCCTTGCCCCTGAGGTTGGAGCTCTGTGCCAGGGGAGGGCTGTCTTCTTGAAGAAGATTCCAGCCCTGACCACATGCGGCTGTGGAAGGTCCTGGGGGATTTCAAGAAGTCAGTTGTTAACCTCAGTGCCTGAGCTGCAGCCTAGCTCAGATCGGCACACTCCCTCCTCCCCACGTCCATCTGAACTGCTGTGGGTAGGAACAAGGTCTCTTCTACCTCCCTGTTGTGTGCTGCTGTCCGTGGAGCGGTGCCGCGTTATTAAATGTCTGCCACGCTCCATGCCAAAGCCATAATTAATGGCAACCTCCTAATGCAGTAGCTGCGAGGAGCCTTGGCTGTGCTGGGTGCTGTGCGAACCCCTGCTGGTACAGGTTGCTTGAAGGTGCTGCATTGCAGTGCTAGGGGTAGCGTGGTGCTCAACTGGAGCTTTCTGCTGCCCTGCCAAGGTACGGAGGAAAATGCTGGAGGAAGGAGGAGGATTGAGCTGACTGCTTTGCTGATGGCAAAGAGGGGGTTATTGCTAAAGTTGAGGACTGGTTTCTTGCCTTCTCGTAATGGGAATAAGAAGCCAAAGCAGCAGACAGGCAGGTATGTGGGGGCTTCACACGTGCCCTGGTGAGGCTGCCAGCTCTGGGCTGCCCCTTGGGTGCAGTGTCAGGAGCTGGGTGCCTCCCTGGTGGAGGAGAGGAGGGAGGCAGCAGGGCTCTCCGTGTTCCTGCTCTCAGAATGCTCCTCGCAGCCTTCTCCCTGTGAGCAATTCAGGCGTTCTTCTGCCATCTGTGTGAAACCAGACATCCAGGGCTGAGCCAGGCTGCTCCCACTCAAGAAAACAGTCTAGATTTCCATCTCCTGAGGATCTCCTCCTCCAGAGCTCCTTCCTCTCTTCAGCATGATGGCCCGCTTGGTGGAGCTCAGGGATCCGGGCTGGGACACTACACGGAAGGGTGCTCGCAGACCCTGCAGCTCTTTGTCCACCACGTTGCCCGTGGGAGAGAAGGAACAGGAGGAGAGAAGGAGCAGCTGGGGGTGTCTGTGGGAAGGGTTCTTCTTTGCCCTGGGTTGCAGGAGCTGGCTGCAAACCTCTTGGGATGGAAGTGCAGTGGCAGTAGTGAGGCCCCGTGGTGTCTGCCATACAGAGGTGGCACGCTGCAGCTCGGCACACCTGGTAAGCCACGCTGTGAGACCTTAAACTGGTCTTTAGACAGGGAGCAACCTCCCCAAATGCCTTGTAGCACTCACTAAGCAGTCCTACCTCCTTGCTGAAGGGGGGCCTTGCAGAGTTTAATCCCAGTGGGTGTCACTGCAGCGCCTCAGTGCACCGCGGGTGCTGGGCTGTGCACCCACGGGCTCAGCAGATGAATGAATAAACGCACAGCGCCTGTTAAAGTCCATGTTTGCCAGCGCTGCTGCACGGGTGTCTGAAGGACAGGTTAGAACCAAAGGGCTTGGCTGTTGCTGTGTTTTGATGGTTGGCAAATAACTTTGATACGGATCGGTGTGGCCTTTGGCACTGGAAGTAACTGCTTTTAAAAATGCAGAGCAGAAGAAGTTAGGTTACAGGGTGACCTGCTGTAAGGAGCTCCTTCCAACGAGGTGCATCTGGTGTTCAGAGCTGGTGGCTGCTGCCTGGGAGTGGGAGCATATCACATTCTAGAAAACAGGGAAAAAAAAAAGGTAATTGCATGTTCAGGTACTTTTGGCACTGGGCATATGAGGTGTGGCTTTGTGCCGTCAGCGTGGTAGCGTTAATGCGGCGCTCACGGGGTGCTGAACTGAATCTTGATATGGAAAAGTGTTTGTGGGCTCCACTGGCCCTCAAGCCCCTGCAGCCCCCCAGCCAGAAAGTCCAGATGGGGAAAAAGCAAGTGGCTCCGTGCTTCAGAAAACAAGTGATAGCCAATTGCCCTGTCTTTGTTTAGAAAGTTACATTCTTGAGGCATGAGAAGTCGGGCATGTCAGGAAAGGGCTTTCATATAAATCATCCTTCTGCCAATGAGAAGGAACTGGAAAGATGCGGTGTAGAGCATACAGACTGAGCAAACTTGATAGCCAGGAGCTAAAAGCAAAAGTAAAAAAAAAAAAAAAAGGATGGTAAAGCCATAGTAAATTCCAAGGGACCGCAATTTGCTTCTCATGGATGGCAGCGTTACTTCTGATCTCCAGAGCAGAATTCTCGCTTGTTGGCCGTGAACAGATGAAGGGCTGACTTAGAGCCCAGGGCTCCAGGACTGCACGAACAAATGGCAGCAGTATGCTAAGTGCTAACGTACTGATGAAGAGATCAAAGATAGCTGGTACGGGAGGTTGCAGGCTTTGGCAGCGCTCCGACGCATGGCAGCTGGCAAGTAATGGCAGGCACCCAGGTCGGGCCTGGCGTGGCAGAACAACAGGCAGGCAGGGCCTTGGTTCTGCTGGCAGCGTGGAGAAGGGCTGCTGGGACAGACTGCCTTATGGCACTGCTTGTTAGCCTGGAAAAAAGAGGAAGAGGCTGATATTTACAGTGGCAATCCCCCCCGGCTGGCAGTAGGTGCCAGCCTGGCTCTCTGAGCATGGGCAGGGTGCTGGGGTCAACCACTGCAGATGTCAGAGCGTGTGGTAGAGCTTGTGCTGGAAGAGACTGTGATTTATAGCCAGCACTATAACCAGAAACTGAAAATAAGGTTGTAAACAGCTCCCACTCTCACCAAGGAAGCTGACAGCACAGATAAGGCAGCAATGGCAATTTAAGGTGAAGTGACGGGTGTCTGTCAGAAAGCTGCTTTGGTCTTCGCTGTAGGATGGTGCTGTTGACAAAGCAGCAACTGCATCTGGCTTATAAAGAAGCAAACCATGCGCTTGGCTAGGTGAGGATGCACAGGATGCTCCCGGGGGAGTAGCAGATACAGACAAAGTCAGCTTCTGCACAGGGAAATGAATGTGTGACTTCAGCACAGGTAGGCATTCCTCTGCTGGTTTTAGGCTGTGGGTAAGAATAGCACTGAAGAGGTGGCAGGAGGGGCATGAATGTAGGCTAGCAACCAGAATACAAGCCCCCAGGGACCCTGGGCTACGTGGATTATGCCTACGCACGTTAGATTTATGCAGTAACTGCTGCGCAAACATCAGCTACCTCAGAAAAAGGAAAAAAAAAAAAAAACAACAAACAACAAACTCAGAGTCCCCAGAAAAAGCAACAGAAGTCAGTATGGAAAACAAAACAACAACAAAACCACAAGGAAATAAAGACTTAAAGTGTAAGAAAAAGAACAGAAGCATATGCAGGGACAGTGAAGCTGAGCAAATGTGTGGGTCAGTAACAGCTCGGTAAAGCTTCTTCCCACTGGGCAGCTGGCTCCTGAAAAGAACAGACCCCAGCAACAGGAGAAAAACAAGGAGTGCTCCGTGCTGCCTTTAATAAAACATTAAGTGAGCCAGTGTCACAGACCGTTGACCATAAAGACGTGGTTGGGGGACAAAGGACAGAACGTCACTGCTGTGAAAAATGCTGTGAAAAATGCAGCAAAAAGGTGAGAAAAGGAAGCTGTACTGTTGTCAGCTTTTTGGAGATGAGGCTGCAGATAAAATAACTGAGCTTGCCAGCAGACTGCAGGTCTGAGACCTGCAGTTCCAGAGCGAGGATGCAAAAGGGACTGCAATAATTAGGAGGGTTTACAGACATTTTGGCAAAAGGTCAAGTCGTGTGTTCCAGCGCTTACCCAGAACAAGGGGAGGGTAGGAGCAAAGCTGAAGAAGTACAAACTGGGTTTTGACCCATGAAATCACGTGTTGACCAGATTTTTGCTGTAAGGTTAGTTGCTACGGAGAACATTGAATGACACAAGCTGTGCATCGCTGAGCTGAAGTTTTAAGAAAGCCTCCTCTGTCTCATAATTCACTGTGGAGCATCTTGAGATGTTGTGGCACAAAATGATGAATAGCATCAGTGCAGAACGCACAGCTACAGGGAATGTAAACTGGAGCAGCTGGCGTCATGCAGATACCAGTGTCAGATGGAAGACTACACATTCTCTTTCCCCTCGCTGCTTTGCTTTGCTGTTGGCTGCGTTATGTGAAGAAGCATAGCTGATACAATGCAGGAATTGTGTGGTTGTGCAGTAGGACACCAGAAAGCTAGGTTTTACTGAGGATGCAACTTCTTTCAGCTCATGTAAGGAGCCATTGAAAGACCGCCTGGCACCGAGGAGAAAAAAAAAGTTTGTGTTAACAACCAGTTATGAAAAGAACAAATCTAATAAGAGTCCCAGCTAAAGCACAGTGTTAGAAAGTGAAGGAATCAGAGGTGAGCTGGTTCACGTTCCCTAGAAATAACAAACACTGCAAGGGAAAATCCAGGGAGGAATTACGAACTGGCAATGCACCAGCTGTATTCACCACTTCCAGCAAGATCTGGCTATTGAAAAGCTGCAACTTAAAGGTCAAATTCAGATCTTGCACCTCAAAGTTATTTCTGTCCTAACATGCAAATGTGATAGAAATATGCTGGAGCTCTAGGCAGGCATGTTGGTGTCTTCCAGAGTAACAGCCTCAGGAATAAGGCCAAATATTCAATAAAATTACATCTTTTGGCATTTTTAACATGATCGAAGTACAACTTCTTACCTGTAGTGTTATGCAGGGAAGTAGGTGAAAGTATTTGGGACTTGGGTACCTGGGAACAGAAGTAGTTGGACGTGAGAGTCCCTGCGATCAGCAGCGATGGTGCCTGCGGCTGTGGTGCTTCAGGGCCTGGGCTGGATTAATGCTCACTGCACCCTGCTCTGAGGGGGGTGGCATCTCTCCTCATTCCCTCGTTTTTGCGGTTACAGCTCTGCTGGAAATGGTTTACATTCCTCTCCAAGGTCTAACACAGCTTGACTCTTGGCAGTTCTTGGTGTGCTCCTCAGCTTCCTGACCCCTGTGCTGGACCCCATTTGGAGGAGCCTTCCTTCTCGCCTAGTTCTCAGCTCGTCCTAATGTGCAGGCTCATGTTCTGCTGGGTGCCTCCTTGTGCTTTGGTTTGAACAGCTTTAGAATTAATTTAAGCTGATGCACGTGTGTTGTGGGCTTTGCCAATGCAGTAACTGGGTTCAGGATAAGTTGCTCAGGCAGCAAAACAGGTACTGGGCCAGCTCCTTCACTCAGGCTCCTTCAAGGCACATAAAGCCACTAGACCAAAGATGTAGAGGGAGAGGGTAGACCAGACAGAGCATAACATTTTCTCAAATCCTTAGCAAGCTTTCCCTGGGGAGCTGCTCAGAGCTGGAGTGCAGGGTGGCACTCAGTGCTCAGGTAGTCCCATAGCCTGGAAGAAAAAAAATAATCTCCCTCCTTATTTCATAAATTATATTGACCATGCATTCTCTGTAGCTGAAGACCTGGACTGTCCAGCCTGGCATGTAGATACTCTTGCTGTCATGATGTAAAACAATTAATTAAAACCGGGTTCCCCAAGTTGAGAACGAATTTAAGCATCCAGCAGTGGGCTCGAGTCAGGTCCCAGCCTGAACCATAGGAAAGGGTGGGCCAAGGCCCCAAATCTGTGTGTGCCAGCGCAGCTCACAGCATTTGCAGGAAGGAGGCTTCAGGGTGTTCGTATACCTCTGCCACGGAGTCCTAGTTTTTCATTATGTCCAAACTTTTCCAAGCTGGAGGTGGGTGTCCATGGGACTGCTGCTGGGGGTGTGCAGGAGCTGTGCTGCTGTTGGTGGGCCTCTTCCCAGTGCCACCGTGTGTCACCGTACTGGTGGTGGCTGGGAATGGGCTCGTGATGCAGTGCATGTAGTTATCCCCAAACAGCAGTGAGATAACTCCGCTGCTATGTCCTGTGGCAATGTGTCGGGGGAAGGTGTCCCCCGCTTTGCCGTGTCACCTCACTGGCCAGGCGCTGCCCTGTGGAGAGGGACAGTTTCTGAGGAAGATGGGAGGGATTTAGGCAATACCTGCTGGTGTTTTTGGAAGTGGAGTGCAGCCTAGGGCAGGACGGTGCCTGGTTTCTGGGTATCTTTGCTGCGTGAGGTCTGGATGGCAGGGAAGGGAGGTGGCAGCTTCAGAGCACTGCTGGCACTGCAACATGGAGTTACAGCTGTCCGCTTTGGGGAGTGCTCTGGAGGAATAAATGCTTCGGATTGTTTCAGGGCTCTGCAGTCCCAGGGAGTTGATATGTAGTCTCTTCTGAGGTCAAGCGTCACTACCAAGTTTTTTATCATCAGACGGGCAGGAGTCTGTTTCATCAGGTAGCATCACTTTCCTTCACAAGTCACCCATCTCTCCTCTCTTTCCCATCTGCTCCTTCTCATGCTGCTACATCCTTGTGCAGATCATCTCCCCCCAGCCCAGCATCCTCCCCCTGCATACCAGCACGGGGAGCGCTGCCTTGCCCTCCCCTTTCTCGTCTCTCCTGAAAGATGACCGCAGCAGAGGGCTTGCTTCCTGCTCACTGCGTGCCACTGCCTCTGTATGGTCATGGTGCTGCTGCATTTGCTTTCCATGCTCTTTTTCAAGTCCTGTTGGTTGCCTTGGGACAGCTCACACTGGCACCTGGGTCTCGGTGGCAGGTTAGAGTGTATGCCTGCTTACAGATTCTGCAGTTTGTAGGTGCTCTCTGATGCAAATCCCTTGGTCTGTCACACCAGGCCGCCCTGCACAGCACTCGTGCTGGGAGCCGTGGAGCTTTTGTTTGCCTCTCTGGTCTGGACTAACCTGTATGAGTGGCTTTCCTTCCCCCTCACTGCTCATCTGTTCCCTGACATTAACTAGTACATCAACTAATCTCCTGGGCAGAGAGACGTGCCAGTGCCAAGAAGTCCTTACCTTCTCTGCTTGTCGTGTTTGAGTTTGACTTGCACTTGCTGACCTGTGTGAGCAGGGGGTTGGACAAGGTGACCTCTAGAGGTCCCTGTGCAACTCAGCGCTCCGTCACTCCTGTCCCACGCTCGGCTCTGCGCACGTTCGCAGCCTGGTGGTGACAGATCTGCCACCTGGGGTGGCTAGTGCTGGGCAGCTGTGGCAGCTGCCTTGTTAACGTGTGTGTGCCTGCATTTAGCACAGCTGTACTGCGTCAACCAAAAGCCTGCATCACCCCTTGCCCTGTTTCTCAGTGTCCAAGAGTGGCTGCTTGGGAAGGAGCAGGGCGAGCATGCCTTACCCTTTCCCTCATGCATCTCCTGGCTCCGGCAGTGGGTGCTGCCAGCTTGCAGCCCCTCTCCCCTTTGGGGTGACTCCCAACATGGGGTGGGATGGGGTGGCTACCCCCAGGCTCCCCGTGTGGCTGTGTTTGGGGCAGGGGAATGGTGGCTGCATGGACAGCAGGTGACTGCATGTTGTAACTGGGTCACCAGAGTGTCCCAGGCCTGTTACACAAGCAGAGACAGGCTTAGGTGGTAGCCAACAGCCACCTGCTCCCTCTGCCTTTTGGCTGATAGGACAGCTCCAGCTCTACAGGCTTCTCAGTTGAGGTCTCATTTTATTTCTGTATCTCTTAGCCAGTTGTTCTGCACATTTCCTGGTAACTCCCTTTCTTCTGCCTATGAGTGACTTGCCAAAGCTTGTCCCAATCCTATTCTCTTTCAAGCTCCAATTTTTTTTTTTTTTTTTTTCTCTCCTGATAGAAGAAGCCTTTTGCACATTGCTCCACTTCCCCTCCCCTCCAGCCTTTGTTTCCTCGTGTTTGTGCTGGGCGATGTTTGCTCAGTGGCGGGTTTCTCCCTCAGCAGCTTTTCATTGTTTTATCCTCCATCCCCGTGCGCTGTGCCCCGACCCCGGTCAGCAGGCTCAGCCTGCCCAGCCGGCAGCCAGCCCGCGGCACGGTGCGGTCCTCACAATGCTCGTTTCTTCTCGGCCTAATACCTACGCATTAATCAAAACGCAGTAAGAGCAAAACCTTGATCTTCGGCACTCCAGACAAAGGTGTGCCAAGACCAACAGCCCATGGGACCACATCACTGTTGATCCTGTAAGTCCCTGCACCAAGCTCCTGTTTTTCTGGTGCTCTGCCTCTCAGGTCTCTTCTTCTTCCTCATCTACATGCCAGTAGCATGTCCTTCCTAGCAGGATTTGTATATTTTGGTCTCTGCCACCCAGCTTGTGCTCATTCCTTGCTTTTGCCATCCCTGGGGGAGAGCGGCAGCTTTCCCTGGGCCTGTGGAGCCGGCTGGGTTCGTGCCACGTTGGAAGCGGGGAGGTAACGGGCCGTGTCTCTCTCCCTGCAGCCCGCGGAGCCGTGTCCCCTGCTATGATGCCAGGGCAGATCCCCGACCCGTCGCTGACGGCCGGCGCGCTGCCTGGGCTCGGCCCCTTGACGGGACTGCCTGGCACCGCCCTGACCGCCGAGGAGCTGAAGTACGCCGACATCCGCAACATCGGGGCCATGATCTCGCCGCTCCACTTCCTGGAGGTGAAGCTTGGGAAGAGGCCCCAGCCCGTGAAAAGTGAGGTGAGGCTGGGGGCTGCTGGCTGCGAGCGGCCCCGCAGATGGGCAGGGGCTGCTCCCCAGGGGTGCCTGCCACTGCCCGGGTCGCTCTGTGGGGCTCCTGGGGAAGGGGTGGTGGGCGGCTGCTGCTCGGTCCCATGGGCTGTCACATCACGATTGTGTTATAGGGGCTTGGGAGGCACTTGCACAGCATTTTCCTTGTGTGCTTGCCTTGTGTTTTGTCTGGCTCTTTCAGCCTTGCTGTGCTGGTGCTGCTTGTGTCAACCAGTGCCAGCAAATGGAGCTGGAAGTCCATCAGTGTGAGGCCCCAAAGTGGTGAGAGTGGTGGCTTCGGTCAGGACTGTTTGGTAAACAGCCCTAATGAGCAATCCTCTTGCTCCTGCTGGAGAATACTTCAGACAATGCCGTGTGAGGATGGGGCATTGTGCATTGTCAGGGGTGCTCAGTCTGTGAGAGGTTGTCCATGGTGAGCCGTGAGCAGATGAAGCAGCAGCTCCAGGGAGCTCCGAATGAGTGCTGACACTTGGTTTCACCCAAATCTTATGGTAAATGCTCAGCAGCATCCAGGCCCACCCACTGGGAGGGTTCCTGATCCTTTGCACCCACCCCTTGTGGTGGACTCCTGCTGGCAGAACCTCTGCCATCCAGCCCATCGGTCACCTTTCAGTGGAGTGCTGTGTCCAGCGGTGTCCTGGCAGCTCACACTGTGCTGGGAGCCAGCTGGAACCCACCTGGGAAGGGGCTTGGCAGCTCCATAAGGATGGAGCAGGGGATGGGGTGCTGCAGGAGGCCAGCAGAAGACTGGGAGATGCTGAAGGCATTGGTCCCTCCATGGGCAGTGCAGTTATGAGTTGGCATCTAAAGCCAAATGTGTCCCAAGCTCCTGGTCTGCTACTTCTATAGCAGCTTGATCTGCAGGGAAATGTGGAGGAAAGATGAGGGGAGCCCCACCAGCAGCCCCCAGATGGCTGCCTCCCCTTGTAGCCTCTTCCTCCCCTGCACGGCCCGTGGAGCCAAAGAGCTGAGGATGGCAAATGGAGCTGCTCCTGGCATGGGCTTTGCAGCAAAAGCCTGGGAGAGCCGAAGCAGTAGCTGCTTATTCCGTGAGTAGCCAAGAAGCAACCCATGCGTAATTTTGCAATGCAGCCTGCAGCTGCTCTCCTCTTGCAGGGAGATGGAGCCTGGGGAGGCTGGGTGCTGGCATGTCATGCTCAGTGCAGAGCTGGGGAAAGGGCAGCTTTTTGCCCTGGCACAGGGGTGTTTGTCCGTGGCAGTGCACAGAAAGCCCACGTATGGGGTGGTGGATGCACTGTTACCATCCCTCGTGCCTGTAACAGAGCTGAGTCCTAACCCCCAGCACCAGGGCCATGTCACCTTTCTGAACTGAAACAGAGGCAGGAAGGAGAAAAGCTGCTTTCTTGAAGTGGCAGGAGCTGTAGGACAACAAAAAGCAGAGCCAAGAGTTCAGGCTGCTGCTATCTGTGCTGAGCCACTCTCTCTGAGCACCTGTGGGCCACATCTAAAGGGCACGGCCCTTCGCTGGCCCCAGTGGGTGTAGGGGAAGCTAAATTGGGCAGGAAAGGGACACTTACTCTTTGATCCCTAATGGGCAGAGCAACTAGGCATGGAAATGTGTCAGGCAGTTCGCAGGGAGACAGTGAGGCTGGTGCTCTCACTGTTCTTCCAGGAAAAGGCAGCAGAGCACGGAGTTAGAGCCTGCCTGGTCGCTTCTGCAGATGCCCATCACAATGTAGTGAGAGCTGGCAGCTTCTGATGGGACATGGGGGCATCAGCACAGATCCCATCCTGGTTCTCCTAAGCATAGTGCTGCTGTGGCAGAGGGCTGGCTGCAGCCTGGCACTGTGGGAAGTCTGTGCGTAGCTTGTGCTGCGTTTGCTCCCATCTAAAATGGTAAATTTGGTATAATGCTTGAGAAATAACATAGAGAAGATGCGAAAGCTGTTAGTGCTATAAAACTTGGACATTGTCCTTTAGATATTAGACATGCAGCTTACTTAATTCTGCCCAGTTAGCATTTCATTCTGTCCTGGCACATCACATCAAGATGTTTTGATTAGAGGAATTTTGATTCTGTAAATCAAAATCCCCACACCCACCACCACTTCATGCCTATTGTGTTGGAGACCTCTTGGCTTCTTATAAGGTCCCTAAGCCCAGGTGTGAGAGCAGTGAGGCTGTTCAGATGGCGTGTGCTGCGAGAGGCTCATCTGGGAGACACATTCCTTGATCACGTTGGGGAAGTACGAAGGGAAGGATGTGGCCGCCTTGGCAGGCTGGAGGTGCCCTAGAAGAAGGTGCAAGTAGACTGTGGAAGTGATCATAAAGTAAATGTGGCTGCCACTGTATTTGAAAGGATGTATGCTGTCAGCTGCCAACTGATAGGAACAAGGCAGTTCAGTCTGACATCTCAGAGTCCCAGGCCAAATGCTCACGGTTATTTTTGGGGTCTTAAAGGCCCAAAGGGTCTTTTCTCCACTGCTGTGCTGCAAGGTGTCACGTGGATACTGAGTTTATGAAGATTTCTAGCACTCGCAGTTCTCTGGAGAAGGAACTGGTTTGGGTTCTCGGCTGTAAGCGTGCCACAGGCCACTTACACAGACTTTTCCCTAAGTACTTTGATTATGGGTTTCCAGCCCATAGGGCTTATTAGCGTGGTCTGTGCGGTTTGAATCAGATAGCAGGGAGTGACTGAGTCATGGCAAACAGCACCGGCACTGCTGTGTCCCGTGTCCTTATTGGAGATGCACCCCACTGTCCCCACCTTCTGGGGTGGCCTGGTGGCTTGGCCCCCAAGTTGAAGGCACATCAACGTTAGAGGCTGTGGCAGCGACACGTTTGGTCCCTTGTAAGGGTTGGACCACGTCACTGGTGACCACTGGTGAGGGTGGCAGTGGGGCTGCCAGGGGCTGCCAACCTCCTCCACTTGATGGCTCTGACCTGGGCTTCTCCATCTTGTTGCAGCTTGATGAGGAAGAGGAGAGGAGGAAAAGGCGCCGGGAGAAAAACAAGGTAGCAGCAGCGCGATGTCGTAACAAGAAGAAGGAGAGGACAGAGTTCCTGCAGCGGGTGGGTGCCCTGACCTGGAGGTGGGCTCTGGGCCTGGGGGAAAGAGGGCTCTGATGGTCTGCCGGTGTCTGTGCTGGAGCAGGAGCACCCTTGGGAATGTGGCCCAGGACAGGGGCCTTCTGCCCAGATTCCTGGAGGTTTCCCCATTCAGAGGCCAGGTTCCCTCTGGCCGTGACCCCAAGGCAGAAGAACACTCCCACCGCCTGACTGCTTTTCTCTAAGGGCTGGTGGGATGCAGGCAAAGGACACAGCTGGGACAAGGAGCCATTTCACAAAGGCCACTCCTTGCTGACAGGGGGATGAACCTTTCAAAATTTAAAAATGCAGGTTTGTTTCCTGGTGTCCTTCCAGCCCATGGAAAGCAGCCAGGCAGGGTGTTCGCTGCCCTAGGAGCTGGCTGTGGGTTGGGTAGGAACTGCCCGGAGGAACCTGGTGTCTTAGCATGTCCTCAGGCTGCTCCTGTGCAGCACGGGCTGAGGGGCAGCACTGAGCAGAGGTGGCTTGTTGGCCAAATACTTCTTGCATCTGTTCTGTTGAAGCAGTCACATGCAGTTGTGTTTCTGCCCTGTTAGGAGTCGGAGCGTCTGGAGCTCATGAATGCGGAGCTGAAGGCCCAGATAGAAGAGCTGAAACAAGAGAGGCAGCAGCTGATCCTGATGCTGAACCGGCACCGTCCGACCTGCATCGTGCGGACAGACAGCATCAAGACACCCGAGAGCGAAGCCAACCCGCTGCTGGAGCAGCTAGAGAAGAAGTGAAGGTGGCACTGGGCCAGGAGGAGGAGACAGTGGCGCAGGGTCTTCCAGGGTCTCTAATGTATGTACTGTATGAAGAACTGTGCACCGAGGCCTGGTGCATCCAGGACCCAGTGGGCTTCCTTGGGAACTATGGACCAAACAAATTTTGGGGGCAGAGAAGATTGGGAACCTGTCAACCGTCTACTCTGAGGCTGAACCCGGGAGCAGGGCTAGCGGCGCGGGCGAGGGCAACCTCTCTGTGATACCTCATCGCGGCCCTTCGGCCTGCTCGCGGCCCCGTGGCCCCACGGCATGGCAGCACGTCCTGCGAGGAGGAGGAGGAGGAGAAGGAGAGGAGGAGGCACGGGAGGAGCTCTCGCTTCATCCTCTCTCTTCCCCACAGCCCCTCAGCGTGCCGGGGAGGAGCGGGGCCCGCAGGTGGCAGGGACGGTGGCGGAGCGGTGCCTGCAGCACTCCCGCCCCGCCGCGTGCCGGAGCCGTCCCTGGAGGCCGCCGCCGCTCCTGGCGCACACTCCACACGAAAACCCCAACCGAAGAACCGCAAACACTTGACGCGGCCCCGTCTGGTGGGCAGGCCTGTCGGGGCTCGGTGGCGCAGGCGCCCCCCACGAGCACACTCTCAGTATAATGTTTACAGCCCAGCTGTCCGCGTCGGCCGTGCTTTTGAATGCACATTTTTACACTTTTTTTTTTTAAGATATTTTTTACAAAGTTTTTATACAGCGATCTCTATATGGATTTATATAATCACTAGATGTGATCCCATAGAAATGTATGTTATGATGGTCTGTTTGTTACAAATGCATATGCCACAGTTATCTCCATTGTGTTACTTGTCCGGCGGCGTCCGGCTCCTTCCCCCAGCACGCTGGGAAGGGGGTCCAGCAGCCCTCTGCAGGGCCGTCGCTGCCGTCTCCATCCATGTATGTCCTTCATAATACTCAGTTCTGTATCTCTCAGTAAATGTTACCTTTACATACACTGTCCTCCTGTGCTTTGTCTGGGCCAGGCTGTGGTGGGCTTGGCATCATGGCAGCAGCTGCTGGGTTTCTGGCTGTGCTTGGGTGAGCAGGATGGGGAAGCTGATCCCAGAACTGTCTTGGTGCCTCTCTGTGTTAGTAGAGGAGTTCACCCCGGGGAAGCTGAGAGCCTCGGAGGTGGCTCTGAGCGTAGACGATCAAGAAGCAGCTCAGTACTGCACCTAACAGGGCAGGCAGGACATGACTGGAAGGCTGGAGGTGTGAGACACAGGAGCTTGAACTCCTTGCAGGGAAGACAAAAGGTAGGGGAGCTGTTGCAGTGCTGTGGTGGTGGCGATCCCTTTCATGGAAGGCAGTAGGAAGACCTCTGGGCCTCCACTTGGTCCCAGCCCTGCCCCTGACTGATGTTCTGGGAAAGCCGACCCCTGCCCTGGGCATCAGCCAGTGCCAGGCACAGGGATGTGCAGGTTCAGCAGATACTCAGCTGGGTGGTGGTGAGGTGCTAGGACTAAAGGGATTGCTGGCATTGAAAGGACATCCCTACATGTACAACCAAGCCCTGTCCCTACATTGGTGTATTTCTGAGCCCTACATCCACAGGCAGCGGGAAGGTACCTCAGTGTGGACTGGGGCAGGCCCTGTCTCACCCATGGGACACCTCTGGGCGGTGGTGACCCACGTATCTCGTGGGGCAGTGGTGAACACAGTCATCTCCCAGCCTGGTGTCATACCCAGTGCGGATGAAGTGACTTTGATGCAAATGGTGAGTGAAAGAAGTTTTCAGCATCTGGTATAGATGCACATTCCAGCCACTAACACTGATGTGGTGGTGGGGACAGGATGAGTTTGCCCTAAATGTGGTAATAGCATGGGAGGAGGTCTTCCCTGAGCACAACTGCTTCTCAAATGCATGTTTATCTCTGCAGGTTCTTCTTCTACCCCCTAACCTCCAGTGATATATTACATTGGTTCTTTGCCTGTCCCATACTTTCTTCCTGGATTTCCCCTCCCCTTCTATAACTGCTGTCTTTGGGACCTCCCAAAATGCTGCCAGCTGCCTTATTGAGTCTGAAGTCTGCTGGATCTGTCACAGGCAAATTGTTGCCACGGAAGGATTTGTTGGCTGAGGTGTGCTAGAGGGATGTGCAGGGAAGGGATCTGAAACAAAGCTGCTGAAGAAAAGCAGTGTGTGGCCTGGCTCCCACTGCCTGCTGTGCAGCCCTCGACAGCCAGGCAGCTTTCCTCCCCTGCTGCCCTGCCGCGGTGGCTCCGACCTGACCCAGTCCTTGCTACTGAAAGGACGCAGAGCACTTCTTGGGCCTGCTTCTCTCTTTGGGACTTCATTTCCCTCTGCAGAGCGTACAAGGTAAGGAATTTCCAGCCCCCTGCAAATACCAGTTTCCTCTTTGCTGGTCAGTGGGACATCGGATGGGGCAGCCACATTTATCACATGCTTTTTGCTCACCTGGACAGCCTGTGTGCTCATCCTCAGGTGGAGACTCCCCCCCACCCACCACACACCTCCAGCAGCCCTGATAGTGCCGTGGGTGCAGGCAATGGCCCTTCTCTGGCAAACAGCCACCCTGCAGTAAAACTGCCTGCTATGAGAACAGCTGGCTTCAAAGAGAAATGTAAGATGCCCTTTGAAACCAAGCGCACCAAAAGCAGCCAGCAAAGGCAGCAGCAACGTAGTGGTGGATCCCGGAGCTGGCGGTGGGGCTCTCTGGATACCGCTGATGGCTTGGCCGTGCCAGGGAGGGCTGGGAGAATCCAACCCCTCTCAGAGGGGCTGTGGAGGCTGCCGACAGCTAAGGGACTGAATGGAGTCAAAGAAATTTGGGCAGAATCTCTGTCACACCACAAGGAGGTGAGATGAGTGGCTGCTGCGCGGGGCTCTGCAGTCCTACATCAGCTCTTTGGGGGCACAGCTTGAATTATTTAAGTTTTTTCTTGTCACTTTTCCCTCATTAGGAACAGAGACCACCGGGGATGTGCATGCAGCCCCATCTGTGCTTGCACCTTGGAGGAGCCCAGCACTTGCCAGTGCCAGCGTGGTGCTCCCAAACCCAACGCACAACGATGGCAATGTCTTCCCAGCCGCATCCCATGGTGCACAAGGGATGATGATTGGGGACTTACTTACAAAGGCCATATCTCAAAGGCCACCCACCCACCCACCAGCAAGGTGGATGGGTCCCGTGCCAGCGCTGCCGGAGGCCGCGGGCCTCCCTCCTGGTGGCCTCTCAGGTGCTGCCACCAGCAGGAGGAGCTGCACGGCCACAGCACCAGCACACCTCTGCTCCTGGGGGGCCTTGGCCAGGCTGTGTGTGCGCCCACCTTGCCCAGTGCCAGCAGGACCTGTCCCCAGGGTCCAGATTTTGTCTGAAGTCCGGGCAGATGAGCCCGACCATGTTTCCTGCCTCCATCTCCCTGGTGTCTCATGGCAAAGCCTCTCTCACCTCTTCCCCTGCCCACAGGGGAAGGTGGGTGCTGCTCTGATCCAGCGCATCAGGCCTGAGGCAGTGCTGGGGTGATGGGCTGGGGGTTGCTGTGAGTGCTTCACACCCTCTGCCTGCCTCCCTTCTTCTCCTGGGCAGCAGAACCCCAGTTTCCCCAGTTCTGCAAGCCCACCAGCTTCTCACCCCTCTGTCTTGCAACCATTCCAGGACAATTGAGCAGCCCAAAGCTTGCTCACGGCTCCCTTCCCTTCCTCCTCCTCTTGCCCTCTCCACATCCCCTTCTCTGGCACCCCTGCCTGCAGGGCTTTCTCCTGCCAAGGGCATCCAGCCCCTTACCACTCCTTGGGCAGAGCAGGCTCTCAGGCCATTACTTTGCAGTTTTCGATAGCATTGCTCTCATCCTGAGTTTGAAAAACACCTCCTCTGCCCATCTTGGCAGGACCGGAGGGTGATTCCGTGACATGCGGTAAGTGTTATCAGCTGATCTTTGGCAGTGACCTGCCACTCTAGTTTCATTATGAGCCAAGGCCACCAGGTATTCACTTATCTTTCTCTCTATTGGCTCTTCTATTCATCTTGCTGGAAAACAACCTCTGAAAATCCCCAGCCTTGCTATTTACCAAGAGCCACGGAAACTGCTTTCATGATCAGGGGTGCCAGCGTGCTCTGAGTGGCACCAGCGCAGCCCATGGCTGGCAGCAGGACCGGCAGCTGGGAGAGGCTCAAGCGCCACCAGGATGGCTGCAGAGCAATGAGAAAACAATCCTGCTGCTTCCCCAGGCCTGGAAATACCGCCTGGCTCTCCACTGCCTTTGGGCATTTGTTTGTTTCCCCATCTTTGGCTTCTCCAGGAGCAAGGGGACAGTCCCAGCCCTGCCAGAAGGAGCATCTGTGATGTACCAGCCAGGCGCTGCTTCCAGAAGCCTGCGTGGCTCGAAGCAAAAGCACACGTTGGGTCTGTGTGACAGCGAGGTTTCGCTGCCGCCTGTCACGTCTCAGATGAAGCTTCAGGAACGGATCCTTTGCCAGTAACCACCACCTTGCGCTGATGTTATCTAGTTTCTGCAGAATGAACTTGCTGAGTTGTCATCTGTGGCGCTGTCAGGGGAAGTCCTGACTCCTGACGCTGCAGTTCCTGTGGCTGCTCCGCCAGCACCCCAATTCCAGCAGCACCTCCAGGCCAGGCAGATCCGCTGGAAATCTGCTGGAGCAGGTGAGGCCAGGGGAAACAAGGCTTTGACACAGGCCTGTGGGCTCCTAGAGCTGGTGGAGCCTCTGGGCAGGCTAACGCCAGCCTGGTTGCTGCCCACATCTCGCTGCAAGGTGCTGCTGAATGCTGTAGGCCAGCGACCTTGCGCTGGAATGAGTCTGTGGGCATCAGTGGGTGTCTCACGGTGTGTGGATGAGGTGGCCTGCCACACAGACAAGCCCTGTGGGTGCCAGGCAGAGTCACTGACATGATTATGTAGTCACCTACTGAGTGAGGCATCCCTCTCCTTTGGTGGAGGCCTCCCCTGTTACCAAAGTGACCCAGTGCGTGCATCACTTCTAGCCCACAGCTGTTGCATGTTTCTGAATGAGCCAAGATGCCAAGGTCTTGGCATGCAGCAGCGAGGTGGCTTAGATGTGGCTTCATGCCACACCACCAGCTCGCCAGCTGATGTGCACAGGGCTTTAGGAGCAGTGCTGGGTGCCACCGTGCTGGGCCTGGCCACCTGGGATGCACCATGGGCACTTCTGTCTGCCCGATGGCCTCCACATGCTGGGGCTGCTCGGTGGCCAGGCACTGGTGGTTTGTAGCTCAGTGAGAGCATGAAAGGATGCCAGGCTGTGCTCCAAATTCAGTGGATGCCCACCTGGCTGCACAGCAGTGGGGAAAGAGGAAAGGTGCCTGAGGAATGGGATGAAAGAGCCCGTTTGTCCTGTAGAAAGAATGGGATGGAAGAGAACCTCTGTCCTGCCAGTGTAGATGGCTGTAGGACACCTTGCCTCGGGTCTCGTGTTTGCTTCTGGTTGCCCCGCTGTGAAAACGGGAGACCTCCAAAGATGGGTGCTGACCTAAATCAGGGGTGTAGCGAAATTTCCCTATGCGGAGACTAAAAGTCCCAGCAGTTTAGAGTGGAAACTAGTGAAATGCCGTGTGATAGAGATGTACAGAGCAATGCCTGGCTTAGAGATAAGTCTGTTCCTCTGCTCACCCCCTCACAAGATGTTCAAAGAAATGGAAAGACAACTCATTTCAAGCTGGCAAACTGACACGCTTCTTACAGAGCAACGAACTGCTTTGCACAGGTGGACAAGGTGCCTGCTGGCCAGCCACTGCAGAAGGCTCATGAAGGACAAGGTGCTCATGGAAAACAAGGATGCCCACAGCTCAGGTCAAAGGCTGACCAAAAACATTTGGAAAATGGCATGGCTCTTGGAATAGCATGGCTCTGGAATTCAGGGGAAGGTGGTTCTGCCTTTTCCTGTCCCCTCTTTGAAGCCGTTGTTGGGGTTGTTGGGGACATCAGGGGCCTCTTGTGCCAGGGCCTCATGGCACCACTGCGGGCAGGGCTGAGGCTGCGGCCCCTCTTCCTTGGCCCACCTCCCAGGCACTGCTGGGGATGACGCCCTGATAAATGGGGGCAGAAAGGGAGAAATGGCATATCTGGCCCCCTAAGCGAAACGCAAAGCAGCTGCTGTTGGGCTGGGAGCAGGCTACGAGCAGTTGTGCTGTTCGCAGCCATCCCCTGCTGAGAGGGGTGGCTTGAGTCTTATCTGCAGGGACATGCCCTGAGGAAGCTGTGCCCAGTCCTTCTGGACATATCTTAAGGTGACGGGTGGCATTGATGAATGCTTTTCTCTGAATGGAGTCATGCAGCAGCCAAGTAATACATTCAAGAGCCGTGCATTAATTTGGGAGATGAGTAATGCGTTCACCCCTCTGCCCCCACACCATGGGGCATGGCAGCAGTGCCCAGTGAGCACCAGACACCCCTCAGGCTGCGGCCATCCCACGGGAGCAAAACGTTGGCTGTTTGGTCACTGTGGCTGGACACACTGCAGCACAAGCACAGGTCCAAGTCGAGGTCCTGCTGTCACAGCGGTAGGGAAGGCCTGCGTGGCCTGGAAACACACGAAGGAAGCTGGGGCTGCGGCCCCCTGCCAGCACCGGTAAGCGTGCCCCTGGGTGGATCAGCCATTCTGGTTAAACGGGTCACTGCCCTTCCTCTCTGGGCCTTCCCCATCATCGCCAAACGAGACTGCCACCGAGATGAGTCAAACCGTCAGACAACATCTGCGGCCCCGCAGTCCATGCGCTTGGATAGTTCTGCCGGCCCCGTGCAGCAGAGGCAGAGAAGCCCTGCTCCACCAGCAGCGTCTGCATGTGAGGCCTTTCGCAGCCCCCGGGCGGCTCATCCAGCCAGGCTGGGCAGTGGGGTCCATTCCTGGCTAGAAATGGACCAGGGGCTGTGGAGGAGGCCATGGGAGAATGGTCGGCCTTGGCTTCTCACTACTCTGCCAGGCTTCGGGATCTGCTGGCCTGGGGAGTTGGGTACATGTACACCTGAGCTTGCTCCTGAGCTGCTAAGCCCTGCCAGGGACTGATTAGAGGTTGCTCAATTAATTACCCAACCCGATGGTATGTACAGGATGGCAGACTGTGGCTGACCCCCTCAGCAGCCTGGGGCGAACACCAATTATCTGTGTCTTGAGCCTGAGGCTCTGCCAGCAGCCCTCCCCCCCACTGGGAGCACATTGGGAGTTTACTTTCTGTAGTTTGCTTCTTTTAACACATAGACAGCGACACGCCAGAAGAGTACTAATGACATTTAAAAAAATAATAATCATGAAAGTGTCATAGATGAGTACTGAAGAGCTAGAAATTGCCAGAAATGGCTTTGCCTGGGCAACCTAGTGTCAGATACCTTGCACATATGATCACCTCCTGCTTTTTGCCTTGGATGGCCACCTCTTCATCCCCCAGGCTGGACCACAGCCAGAGGGAATGAAAAGCTGGCCCACTGGGCTGCCTCTTTTCTTACCAGGGCTGAGAAACTGCTACCAGGCAAGAAAGCAATGGCCTGTAAAAAGAAAGAAGGTTTCCTGGGCAGGCCCTTAGTGCCTCCCTGGAGAGCCGCATCTGCCTCAAAGTAACTCGGTGAGCTGCACAAGCAAGTCTTTCACAGGAGCAGCCACTTGTTCCTCATTTGCCAGGTCTGGGTTACAGAAGAGCTAAAAGGTTGCACCTGCAGTTGCAGACATAGGGAGCTGGGGGTTGGTTAAACGAATTACTCTATAGAGCCAAAAACACTGAAGAATTAGATTCTAGTTGGTTAAAACTGTGTGTCTAAAATTAAAGAGTACTAATGACCTAAATCCCTCTTTGTCTTGTGTTTCACGGTGGTGAAACAGGGATAACTCTACCCCCTCACCTGGAAAGGTGGCTGAGAAAACCACTTCATTAGCAGTGCTGAAGCACTCAGATGCCTGAGTGATGGACCCTAGAAAGGGTCTGTGGAGAAATGGAAAAGCAGGATGTCGAAGCAGGATCTGACCCCAGGACAGTGAGAAAGGTAATGCAGCAATGCCAGGGAAGGAACCTTTGTGGATCATGCAGTTGTGGAGCCCAGCATGATATAAACAGCCCTGGGGATGGAGACAAGCTCTTCTGCCAGCTGGGGAAGCCACCCACGGTGCAGAGAGGACCAACGCGTGCTACCAGAAGGGGATGCAGCAGGATCTTGTCTGGTAGGGAGTAAGGACTTCATTCAGCACCACCATTCACTCTGCATCTCTTATCAGCACTGTATCCTACACGAGTCTTTGAACTCATATGGGGAATGATATGCAAATTGTTGTGATTGTCCAAATATTGTGAGACAGTATTTGCATGAAATGTTACACACGAAGCAGAAGCAACCTCGGCGGTTTACAGGAGGCTGAAGCTGACAGCTTCTCTGGGCTGGATTTTTAAATAGCACTATTCACTAAATGGTCATGCAAAAAAGGTGAGTGAGCGGGATGAGGTGAGCTGCAGTTCGAATGCTGCTGTTGAAGCCTGCAGCAGGTGGGAGGGCTGGAGCAGTAGGTTTATGGGGAAGCTGCAGCTTCAGCTTTCTCTCCTGTGTGCACAGGCAGGATGCAGGGACTGCCTACAGTTAAGACCTGACTCTCTTAGCAGCTTTATTTATTTATTTATTTATTTATTCATTTTTAACAGGTCTCCTTATTTAAACTCTGGGAATGCTTCTCTAACCCATCGTAGAGAGGCAGGATTAAACCTGGACCGTTTCTGACAGAGGTTTGTTCCTTGCTGCTTCACGTGAAGGGGATGGAATAACTTTCCTGAACGGCTCATCCCAAGGCCTTCCTAACCCTTAACCTGTTTCAAACCTCTGACCTGAATCTTCCTCACCGCTGTTGAAGCCTGGTTTGGCTGCACAGAAAACAGCTGACCACTCTTTCCATTACAACATATCAAAGACGGCTTCTTCCTCCCCCGCCCCCTGCCCGCCCCCAGGACTTCTCTTTTCTAGGCTAAACAGAGCCAGCAGCGTCTTCACTCCTTCCTCTTAGCACAGGATTTCGGTGTGTTCACCCCTTGTATTGTTTTCCTCTGGGCTTTTCTGCTCCAGGGCTTGGGAGGAGCCGTCGCCCCCTCGCATCCTGCACCCCCAGATGTGATCTGTGATGCTCTGCAACCCCCGGATATTTCCCTGCCATTCTGCTGCCTAGCTGGTTATTCCCCAGTTCTTCTACACACACCTCGTGTCGCTTTACATTTGCATTTGTTCTTGCTGAACTGCACCTTGCTGCTGCCAAACCATTTCTCCGGCACTCGAGGTCGTGCCCTCTGACCTCTCATCGCCCGCACACCCCGAGATAATGGGATCCCTTCGGCAGGCTCTGCTGCTGTTCACGAGGGACCGATGCAGAACTGGGTGGCCCCTTCCTTCCCCTAAACTCCTCTGAGAGTTATCCCTGCTCTGTAGGTCTGCTGGCACGGCAGTGGCTTAACCCTTGTAAGCTTTTCCAGTGGTGCTGATAACAATTTCACAGCTGCTGTGATTATGATCAAGAAACCTCAATGATCCCAGAGAGAAAGTCAGGGGATGCTATTCACTGAGTACATTTAGTCACCTAAAAGAGGTTTAGGGATTAGGGCTCTGGCTCCTGAGCTGCCCCCGCCAGCAGGGCACAGCCTGGGCTGGGACAGCGGGCTACCAGCTGGGATTCCTCCATCAGCCCCAGGCTGTCCATAAAAGCGCAGCTAAGGGCAGGCTGTGGCACAGCTCCAGACCTTCCTCCTGCGGATCAAACAGGATTTTCCTGCAGAAAAGTCGGGGCCAGCTTTGTGCAGACTGCCCAGCTCCCACCTGGACACCCAGCTTTCCGGTGCCATGCCCTGCCAATGCCGCCTGCTGTCACCTTTTGGCCGCTTGGGACTGCCAAATGCCAGAGGAGGGAATTCAGCTTATTTGCCCAGAGATGGGGCAAGGACATTTCTCCTTGAGGAAGGAGCTCCCTCCATCCTGCCCTGAGCTACAACAGCTTGTAGAGCCCTCCTTCGGAGGGCTCAAAGGAGCTGCTGATGCCCGAGTGGTGGTGGCCGGGTGCCGAGGCGGTCTGTGAGGTCTGCTCGGTGCGGGAGGAGCGTGGGTTTCCTCGGGACAGCGGGAATCCAACGGTCTGCTTCCTGGAAAGGAAGCGCCGTGTGGGGTTGCAGGGTTCAGAGGAAGTGTAGCGGTGCAGCGAGCAGATGGATGGTTCAATGGTTCAGCTGCCAGCCAGCAGCTTGGCAGCCCCGAATTCACTGCTCCGCTCAGCCCTCTTCTCACCAGCGCCCTGCATTGCCTTTGGGGGCTGTGAGCTGCTCAGGTCATAGGGCCAAGGGTAGCGCAGCGGTGCCACAGGGTATTCTGAAGAGGAACACGGACTAAGGCTGAGCAGCCGTGACACTGGAGCCAGGCCAAGTGGCTTCCCCGAGCCACCAAGCCGGTAGCCAGCCCCACATCCCTGTGCTGTCTGAGTGCCAGGGCTCGAAGAGGTGCCAGCAGTGCCCACACAAATCTGTGCTACGTGCCAAGTCTGCTCTCCTCTGCGTCAGTGTGCTCAGTGCTGCCCCGAGGCTGCCAAATGGAGCTCCCAACGCTTTGCCCTGATGACAAACGCATCTCAGGTGCCCTCGCTGATGTCCCACTGCAAACACTGCTCACCGCGTGAGGGGCGCTCACACAGGGCTGTGAGGCGCTGGCACAGGCTGCCCAGAGGAGCTGTGGCTGCCCCATCCCTGGAGGTGCTCAAGGCCAGGCTGGATGGGGCTTTGGGCAACCTGGGCTGGTGGGAGGTGTCCCTGCCCATGGCAGGGGGGTGGGACTGGGTGGGCTTTAAGGTCCCTTCCAACCCAAACTGTTCTGTGATTCTAAAGCGTGGGCTGCTGGGGCTGGAGGTGCAGCACGGGGCTGGGCAGCAGTTTGGGCTGCAGTATTCCTGGTCAGGGAGCAGAAGGAACTCCCACCAGTAAGTGGGAACTGGGAGTCGCTGCTTTCCACAGCGGTGAGTTACTGCTGTGACAGAGCAGGGGAGGAATAAGGGGCCG
This sequence comes from Aythya fuligula, assembly GCF_009819795.1. NCBI lineage: Eukaryota > Metazoa > Chordata > Aves > Anseriformes > Anatidae > Aythya > Aythya fuligula. The sequence goes on from NC_045563.1 coordinate 25,960,435, forward strand.
TGCCCCAAGCTGGGTGCCCACAGCATGTTTCTATCTCCCCATAGTCCTGTCTTCTGCTGCCAGCTGTGATGGAAGGGGCTAGAGGAGAGCAGGAGGGAGCCAGACCTGTACACGACAGGCTTGTGGAGTACGGGCACGCTCATGCTGAGGTGTGGAGTGAGAGTTATGTCTCAGGCTTAGCTGCTGGCCCCATAGGGCCATTACTCTCTACCAAAACCAGTCCAAACGTTCTTCCATCCCAAGCCTTTCTTCTTAGGTGGGCCTTGATCACCGCACATACACAAGGCACTGGTGCCTGCTGAGGGTGCTGGTCTCCTCCTGGGACATGCTGGGGGTGGTGGAACGGGGCGGGTGGGCTGCAGGATGGGGAAGGCTGCCCAGGGACTTCCCAAAGGGGCCGGGGTGGCGCTGGACCAGCCAGGGCGCACCGCTCCTCCGGCCCCTGGAGTTTCTGGGGCTCCCGGCACCACCTCCTCCGCGCTGCCCTCCTTTGAGGGTCCCACTTTCCCAGCCAGGGCCGGGGCTTTTCTTCCCTTTACATCTCTGCTGTTTGTCTCGGAGAAAACCCATCTCGCTGTTTTTCTACCGCTTGAAGGTGTTTTTCGGGGGTTTTTCAGGCTATTTTGAAGCTCGTTTTTCCCAGATGTGCTTTTTTTTTTTTTCTGCTTTTTTTTTTTTTCTTCTTCTTCTTCTGTAGCTTTTCTTCTTCGCCTTAAAGTTTCCGGCCACGTGACTTTCAGCTTACATCCCCTAGGTTCTGAGAAACCACAGGAGGCCTGAGACCTAAAGGGAAGGTGCAGAGCTCTGAGCAGAGAGCAGAGAAAGTAGCAGAGCGCGGGGCAGGAGGACAGCGTGCCTCCGGGACGGGCTCGCGCAGGGAGGCCAGCCAGCATCCCAGGGCAGGCAGAGGAGGACAGGGGGCAAAGCAAAGGGAGAAAGAGAGAAGCCGGGCACACCGTGAGCATAAAGGAAGCTGAAGAGGCCCTGGGAGCCAGAGACGGGAGCCATGCCCCACAGCTCCGACAGCAGCGACTCCAGCAGCTCCAGCCAGTCTCCCCCTCCCAGCAAGCAGGTGAGCAGGGAGCCTTCCCCAGCCCTCCCCTGCTGGCCTCCAGGGAGGGCAGGTGGCCCTGGGTGGCCGGGAGGAAGTGTACCAGCCCGGCATCTGCACCATGAGCCGTGCTGGGGCTTTCTAGGAACGGTGACGGGGAGAGCGGGATGCGGGGCTGAGCCGGGAGCAGTGCCCGCTGAGCGGAGAGGAAGCCCCGAGAGCTGGGGCTGAGCCAAGGGCAAGATGAGGGGGTCCCGGGACCCCTGGGCACCGTGGGCCCTGTGCTGGGTGCTGGGTGGGAGGCGGTGAGCAGGGTGCTGGTGCTTTGGGGAGTCTGGCCTCGCTGGAGCAGGTGGCTCCGGGGGACCTGCCTGCTTCTCTCTGCCCTCACAGCGCTTAGGGACTGGGAAAAGCCCCGCTGCTAACAGAAATCCCATCGCCTTTCTGGCCCAGCTTTATTATAGAGATCATTTCCCGTCTGCCTAGGGCTGGTACCACCAGCACCTACCCAAGACTTTGCTCAGGAATCTCTGGGTTGATCAGAGCAGGTGATTTGGGGCGTGCAGCCCACAATGGGGATGCCTCCTGGTGGAGAAGGGGATGGAGCACAGAGGCTGCTAAGGGCTAAGGACTGGGCTTGGTGCAGGGCTTGGGAGCTGCTGCATCTGAGGAGCTGGCAGGGCAATGAAGGCAAGGATAAAACGGTTAAGTTCAAAGAAGAGAAAAGATCTTGGGCGGGGTGGAGGGGGGAGAGGATGTGGACAGACTGATGGGCTGGGAAGATAACTTTTGTGGCTGAGTTTTGTAGTCCTGTGGGGGAGCAGTGATGTGAATGTTAGAGAGTCCACAAAAGAGGCAGTACCATATGAAAATAGAAGATGAAAGGGTCTGTGTGACGGTTTTAACTGTCAGGAGGCAGCAGCAGGACCAGATCTGAACAGAGAAGGGAGCTGCACGGAGCTCGTGACCTGGCACCGGGAAACCCAGCTCCCCTCTGCCCGAGGGGCTTGGGAGATGCTGCAGACACTGCCGAGGGGCTGAGAAAAGAGCAAGCACAGAGACAGGAGAGCTGCAGCAAAGGAGGGCTGGGGAAAAGGCAAAAGCCTGGAGCCTGCCTAGTTAAACATGCAATGTCTTAGGGAGCTGTGCCACACCGTAAGGGTCTGCAAAACCCTTAAAGGCTGAGGGAGAGGGGTGATGGGGAGGGGTTGGGACCTGCAGGGATGGAAGGAGGAAAGCACAGGCTGAACCTCTGGTAAGTTGCTTTAGCCAAGGAGCTGGAAGGACTGCAGTGCCATATCCCTGCAGGGAAATGGGGAACAAAGAGGTTTTGTGGGCAAGGAATTCAATTTGTCTCTCTTCTGGAGAGAGGTCCTTGCCCTGGTCCCTCAAGCCACATCCTGGGCACTGGCTTCTTGGTGAAGGCACAGGGGTCATCAAACAGCTGTGCCAGGACGGTTTGGGGATCAGCTTTGTCCCCCCTGGCATCTGAGATGCCAAGAGCATCACATGTCCCTGGGGCAGGGCTTTAGCTCGGTGCTGGAGAGATGTGTCCCATGTCCCGTGCTTCAGCAATGTTATCTGCGGTGTCCCCTTCCCCACCTCCTGCCCAGCAGGAGCGGGGAGAGAACATCACACTCATTTCCATGCCTCGTGTTTCCCTAGGACTCTTCCGATGACATGAGGAAAGTCCAGAGGAGGGAGAAGAACCGCATTGCTGCCCAGAAGAGCCGCCTGCGGCAGACCCAGAAAGCAGACACGCTGCACTTGGTGAGCGCTCCCGTCCTTCCCCATCCCCGGCGCTGAGGGCTCACACTGGGAACAACGTGCTTGCACCCTGGGGACCTGGAGAAGTGCTCAGTGCGGGCAGGGCAGGAGCAGGGGGGCCAGGGCAGGATGTTGGTGGCAGTGCCGTCGCTGAGAGCACACAGCCCCAGCACCGGCAGGTTTTCTCCACCCAGATGCCCAGGCACAGTCTTCCTTCAGCAGGTCCAGAGCGAAATCCTCCCGTTTATCCACCAAATGTCACGGGGACTTGTTCTGTGTCACCAGTACCATTCCCCTCATCCCCATGGGTGTCCTTGCTGGCAGACACAGGCCTGCTGCCAGGATTCATGCCTGGCAGGTCCTGTCGTCACCACCCGTCAGAAAGGGGGATTGCCACCGAAGCCCTCGGTTTAGCAGGCGGTTTAGTAACAAGAACAAAACTGATCTCTCAGTCTGACATTACCAATTTCCTCTCCAAACCTCTCCTGACAGGCTCAGGCAGAAGCTCTTCAAACGTGTGGGCTCGCCTGGGCTGGTGCTCCCTGGGTTTGTGCTTCATGCCGTCACTCACAGCAATGCCATGGTGCACAGGGACACCCCTCTGAGACGGTGGCACTTTGTGTCCCTTGGTATGGAGGGCGGTGCCCTGCAGAACCAAATGGGCTTTGCCCCTGATATGTCTTCTGAGGCTCCACACTGTGTAGATAGATAAATATTAATCAGTTTATAATATTGAAGATGTCCCTATGGCAGGACTTGCATCCCTTCCTACCTCTGAGCACTGTGCAGTACCTGGGGGCTGTTCCTCTTGCACAGCATGGATTTTCCCTGCTCTGGTTTCACTCTCACTGTCCTGTTCTCCTCCTGTGGTACCCTGGTGGCTCTTCCCAGCATGAGGGACTACGAGGCTGCATTTTGGGAGGGATGGCCACTTCTTGCTGTGTGTGTGTGGGCAGTGTCAGAGCACAGGGGTGCTTTGTGTTCGTGTGCTTTGCATTTTGGTAGGCGCAATCCCGTGCGTTTTGCGAGCCGTTGGTGAGCAGGATGCAGAACATGCAGAGACCGTCTGTGTCCCTGCCCAGGGCTTGGCTGCCCCTTGAAATGTGATAGGCTGGTCTTCAAAAAAACACCCTTTGACTTAGCAGTCTTTGTATTCCCCAAATCCCCATTTTTGGGATGGATACTTGAGAAGTTGGTCCTGAGCCTTTCCCTTTTCATCACGCCCTCAGTCCATGCTGGCAGTGGGTTTCCAATGGAGATTTCTCTCTTTCCTGAGCAGCTGCTGGTGCTGCTAGAGCAGGCACGGCTCTGGGCCGACTGATAGGTCTGTCAGCAGCGATGGCTCTGGGAGACCGTGCCTGAGAGGGATGGAGGGAGAGCCTTTCCTCGGGGCTGGTGCTCTGTCCAAGGCCATCCTAGAGGTGGACTTGAACTCTTCCCTCAGGAAAATCCTGACTTGCTGTGCTCCATGAGCTGCTCTTCTCAGGGCAGACAACAAACCACCTTGTTAAGAGCTGTTATGAGGTGCTCAGATGCCACCAATAGCACAGATTCCTACCTTCCCCAGGGGCAGGGACACAATGGCAGAAGCATTAGGACTGTGCCTCTCGGGTGCAGTCCTGCCCAGAAGAGCCTGGGCTGTGGAGGTGTCGCAGCATCTCCACCTGCCCCAGGGCTCCCAGCTTGTGCTTTGAGGGGAATGAGTCAGCGGGAGGCTGGCCCGCGGGTGATTCCCGTCAGCTCCCGCGTTTGACGTCAGTCACGATTTCCAAAGCATTTTGTCGTGTCCCGGAGATGCTCGTTTGGTGCTGCAGCTGCGTTTTACCCTCTGCATAGAGAGCACGCACCTCCAAAAGCCAGCATGGTGGCTGGAGAGGTGACAGCTTCGCTTTGCCAGGGACCTGCTGCAGCTCTCCAGGGCCTTGGTTGAATTCATGGAGCCCAGCACCGAGTCCTCCCTATCTCCTTTGATCCTGCCCAGACTACCGGAGCCTGGGATGCTCCAGCCTGGAGCTGGCTGCCTCTGGGCAGCAAAGGCTGTGATTTTCTCCTCGAGGCAGGGCCGAGCATCACCATCAGACCCTTTGTTGTTATCCTCATTAACAGCAGCAATACTTCGGTTCTTCTCAGGCCTCAGTTTCTCTTTTCTTCTGACTCAAGCGTCTCCCCCTCCTCCCTGCCGGGCCGCTGGTTTCCCCGGCTGCTAGCAGGAAGCAGTGAGTCTTTTCTTTCCAGGGCAATGACAGGTTTCCTGTGGCAGGTGGTTTTCTGGTTAAAGACGGCGGTTATTCAGCGCGCCCTCCCCCCGGCCGGGCGGCCCGGGAAGCGGACGACGGCGTGCGTGTGCGTGAGAGGGAGCGAGAAAGCCTGGGCGGGCGCACACCCCAGTCACTTCTCGTAAGCTGGGGCCGGGGAGCGCGCCGGGGCCGCCAGCATCGCGCCCGCACCCGGCCAGCTGGAGGAGGGGGGTTTGCCCAGCCACCGCTCGGGGCAGAATTTGCCGGAAACTTGTCATTTTGGAAACTGCTGGGCTGAGAGGTGCGGGGACAGGACCCCAGCCCCGGCACGGCCACCTCCTCTGCCCGCTCCCGTCCTGCTGGTGGGCGCCTCCTGCAAGGAGGTGGGTCAGGGAGGGCTGCATCTTGTGATGCTTAGGTGTGTCCTGATGCGGGGCAGCTCCTACAGACCCCACACACAATTATCGGGTACCACACTGCACCCCAGGGCCTCCCCACTCACACCTACAGCTGAGGAACCCCCCCTGTTTTTGTCTCCCCAGGAGAGCGAAGACCTGGAGAGGCAGAACGCAGCCCTGCGCCGGGAGATCCGGCAGCTGACGGAGGAGATGAAGCACTTCACCTCGGTGCTGAGCTCCCACGAACCACTCTGCTCCATCCTGGCGTCGCCCCCGCCGCCGCCCCCAGAGGTGCTTTACGCCACGCACTCCTTCCACCAGCCCCACATCAGCTCCCCGCGCTTCCAGCACTGAGCGGCCAAGAAGCAACCTCGTGGGGCTCGCTTTTCCATCCGGAGAGGGACAGACAGACAGACAGACGGCCCTTCTCACAGCATGTATGTACTCTGAGTGACTTTGTCCAAGACTTGTTCCCCGTGCAGAAACGGCAGGGCCACCAGGAGGCATCTTCGGGCAGTTTCCAGCTTGGATCCTGGGAAGAGGAGCATTCGCAAAAGGGCACCAACCCCTTCCCCGGTGCTTGCCTGGGGACCCCGCGGGAGCGTGGGCACGGGCAGCCCCCGTGCGAGCTGCAGCGGGAGCAGCGGGAGCTCCGGGCAGAGGAACAGAAGCAGGGGCAGAGGGGAAGGTTGGGGGCCATAGACTACCAGGGCAAAACTGGTTTATTTTTGTAAAATAAAGAATGAAAATGCTGCGCGCTTTGTTTTTCAACAGGCCCCGCATGGCACGGCGGGAGTGGGGCGGTGGCAGGGGAGAGCGTGGAGTTCAGGGAACAGCCCCATGTCTGCTGATGTCTCATCTGCCTCATTTCTGAGCAGCAGGGACCTGGGGGGTGGCCTGGGGGCTGCAGAAGCAGCACGGCCGGGAAGGAGCACGGCAGTAGGGATGGGGGCGGTGGCACTGTGCTGGAGGGGATGGGGAAGCGGGGCCTCACCCTTCAGCGGGACCTAACTCCCGCTCTGGCCAGCAGCACCAGCCCCTGCACAAGGCTGAAGCCTCCTTGCCAGTGCAGGTCCTGTTGCTAATATTGGTTCAGGACTGCTGGCCTTGCCGAGGAGCATCAGCTGCCATTTTTTCAGGATAAGGTACCAGAAGCAGGCTTTTAACTGAGGAACTGAGCTAAATGCCCTCAGTTTCTACATACCCTTCATTTCAAGCAAGGAGAAGGGGCATATTTCCAGGTGGGTTTAGACCCATCAGACTAGCCCCGAGAGCAGTCAGGAAAAGCCTGTAGTATGCTGTGCTGTGTCTGTTTTCACCAGTGGGGTGATAACAAAGCCATGTTGTGCCTGAGGGAGCCATCCTCAGGAGAGGTGCAGGAAGCACAGCCATTTCTCCTGCCGTGGCCTCTGAAGAGGTTTGAGAACCTCCTGCCTCCAGCTGGAGTGCCAGCATGGAAAGCACCGTGGATGGGGATGCCTGGGTGGGTGTCAGCTCATCAGCCCGGTTTTCAGCACCCTACAGAAGCAGTGCTGGCACAGGGGAGATCACGCTGGGATGCTCACACACAGGAGAGGATGGTGGCAGCAGGGGTATAAGACACCCAGACTGCACCTACAGGCTCCATGTTTGAAAAAACAAAGCCTTGGGAGCCGCTTCAGTTGTCTTGCACCTCCTCTCTCTGCTAGATCTCACACCAGGAGGCTTCATGCCATCTATTCACGCAGCAGCCAGAGCTGCTGGTCCCCTGCACAGGCCTTGCTTGGAGCCACCCAGGCTACACAGGCCCTTCCCAAACTGCATTTCTCAGGGATTTGGACCTTTAAGCCTGGCAGTGATGACCATCCTGAGCTCTACAGGGGTTTACAAGGCTCCACTTCTTCTCCTTCAGCTTCCAGTGGGTTTGCTCCTGGATTTTTCCCTTGCTCTGATGCACTTGTGCTTGCTGGGTGATGCAGAACCACAGAAAAAAGCTCCTGCTGCCTCGCTTGGGGTTGCTGTGCAGGGCACCATAGGCTCTCCCTCCTCACTGGAGGATGCAGCACAGCACCAGCAAAGCCTGCTCTGACTTACGATGCAGCATCACTGACAACAATGTGAAACCACCATCCCTGCTGCCAGCCGTTGTGCTTTCCGTGGCTATTAGAGGCGAAGCTTGGTTTTAGCTGCAGACGGAGACGGTCCGAGGCTGGTGCACAGGTACCACGCAGACACAAAGGCACTATTTTTGTTGCAGAGCTGTCAAGGTCTGAGATGCTGCAGCCTGGGTGGGGTTCTCTGAAATGCCCACAGAATTGCTAGACTACTCACTGGTAACGTCTCAGACTTCTTACTGCAACTCAGAACGAAAATAAGTGGTAAGCGGTGAGACTGGGAGACGGGTGTGCAACAACATCCTCCCCAGAACCTAAACAATAGTCCTGGCATCATCAGCCAGGGTGCCCTTCCCCTGCATGGCTGCGAGCTGGAAGGCCTCCAGGCAGCTCTGTGCTCGGCTGCTTCGGCCACACACTCGGTGTCGGCGCTAGGCCAAGCAACTTCCAATCTGACTTGTCTTTTCCCCACTCTTCATCACAGGAGATGATTTACATGGTTCAAGAGCCTCTCCGCTCTTTCTGGTTATTCTTAGGTGTCCCAGAGGCTGTCTTGCTGTGTTGTGAGGAGTGGTTCCCCTAGGAGACAGGCCCGAGCACCCAAACAGTGGGGACAGCACATCCGCTCAGGGCCACCACGCTTTCTGTCAGTAGATGATAAAAAGGTTGCCCTGAGGCTATGCTGCACAAGCTGCTTGTTCAGGCAACGTGAGGAGATCCCATCACTGCTGTACCTCTGCTGCTTCTTGTTTCTCTTTCCCAGGCTCCTGGGCCCAAATAGTTTTAATCCCTGTCCTCTGGCATGGCCCTCACTGTTGTCACCAAATGGGCTGTTAACAAGCTCAAACGAGGAGTGAAGGACAGGGTGGTGGCCCGGCAGGGCAGTCATCTTCCATTGCTTTGATTGCAATTCTCTTTGAATTTCATTTCAGCGGCATCTTGCACTTCTAAAGGGCCTTGAGAGCACTTCGTGGCCATGCCCAGCCTCCAGGGGCAGGGTGCTGCTCCCGGGAAGGTGACATGAGCACAGAAACTGGGTGCTGCTGGGCCTGTTCCCATCCAGGCAGGCTGCAGCCATGTGTCGGTGCCTTTCTGCTGCACCACGTTGTCCCTCATTTAGGTAAGAGCTCTCTCAAAGCAGCGATGAGGGCTTGCAGCAGGCAGAGAGGCTCTTTTTGAGAGGAGGAAGGCCAAGTGGAAAGATTGCTCTTCTTTGCTGTCACAGCCTGCCGAAATGCTGCATTTGTGCTGGCCTCTGCTGGGCACAGGCTGAGCTCTCACAGCCCAGAAACCTTTCTGGTTGCACTCCTGTACGGCACAGTGCCTTCGAGTTCAGCCTGGCTGATACCAGACCCCGTGGAAAAAATGGGGAGGATCAAGGTTAACGTGTGTGAAGGCTCCTGCTATGGGACGGTCAGGTCCCGAGACATTTGGGGGCTGAGAGAGCAGGGAAGGCAGGGAGGAGGTGGCAGCCGCTGTGGATGCCCTTCAAGCCTTAGCAAAAGTTGTCTCCAAATTTATGTATTGCCCAGTGTCTCCTCTGCAGCAGGACGAAACAGAGGCACAGAGCTGCTGACACAGCCAGAAGCTGGAGAAGGGAGCAGGAGGACACGAGAGCTGTGTTTTCCCTTATGTCCTTCACGGAACCTCGGCACCTCCCACAGACCACGGCGCTCAGGCGACTCCGCAGAAGGGCAGCAAGTCACGAAATACAGAAGGTGCACTCATTTTCTTCCTTTCCATCTCCCTGAAAAGCACGTACTCAGCACTTCACAAGGATTCAGGCTCAGCATTTCAGGGCTGCTTCTACAGTAAGATAAATAAAGATATGACACCCGGTGCTGACGTAAGCCTAATGTACCTCCCCAGATGGGAAGCCTGGGGCACTATTTATGCCTGGTATTCCCTTTCTGCTTCATCCTCCCCAGCTCAGCTGCAGGTTCCTGATGGGCTCGGTGTCAAGGTGGGGAGAAACAGAGCCAGCCCAGGGGAAAGTACATTCCTCCTATTGAATCAGGCTGTTATGGTCCCAGCTGTCATCACTGTGATGTCCTCCCTCCAAATTTATATAGGTCAATTTGTTCAGTTTTCTCTCTCAAGGGGAGAAAAAGGGATAATACACAAGCACAGCATGCAAGGAGCCAGAAGAGAAGTCGAGGCCTATGTCTTACTCTGGCAAAGGACAGACTAAGCAGCTCTGCTGCCCACTTTGCTGTGGCTCCAGAGTATTTATACACTCCTTTTGCAAAGCCTGTTCCAGAAGTCACTTCTCCTAGTGCTGCCAGCCCGCATCAGCAAGAGGATCATCTCCTGTATGCTGAACCGAAGCAACAGCCCACAAAAGAGACTCCCTCTTGTCTCTTAGAATGAGCATAGTGTCCAAAGCAGCACTTGTACAAGAATACTGTCTGGGTGCTGATAGTTCAGAGTTCAAAGAAGATCAGGAATCACTGCTGAGAAACAAATCAAAAGCTGGCAAGGAGAGAGAAAGCAAATGTGGCGTGAAATAGTGAGATTTTCTCCTAGAAAACAGCATGGTGCTTGTGTGGTCTGTGTCCTTGCTCTGCTGTGTTGTTGCCACCTTGTTTATTAATGCTCTGGATGGGATCTGAGCAGGGAGGCAGCGACATTTATATACCTGAGGTTGTATCAAAATCAGGTTAATCACAAGGTTTATGAGGTTAATCAAAAGCCTACCAAACTAAGCCGTAGGCAATGCATATTCATTTCCTGCCAGAGCAGGGTCAGAAGCAGTGTGCTAAGGTTCCTACATAACATCATTTTTCTTGAAGCTGATATTACAGATGCCAGCTGCTGAGACTCTTACCACTTCAGAGACATCCATGCAGTACAAGGGGCGTTCCTCCCAGCCCCTGCACCAATTCTTTACTCTCTCCTGAGCCCCAGTGATGGTACCCTGGTGCCCAGTACTTGTTCTGGGTTTCTCCTTTTTGCTGAAGTGAGAGTGGGAGGAAGAGGAGGAACACGCCTGAGTTCAGTACTGAGCCACATACATTTCCAGCACTCTTTAATTATGAATTCATTAATGCCAGCTGCAAGCATTAGGAGATGAAAACCTTTTTTTGTGTCATTGGCATGAACTGGTATGACTCACTGAGATCGAGGCTGGAGGATGCTGAGTAAGAAGGGTTTATATACTTCGAAAATTTGGCATTTGGGGTTAATCTGTGACCCTGATCTGGACTGGGGATGTAAATCTAGACTGTGGCTGAGTTTTGAGTCTAGCTGGCTCTTTTTTCACTTCTTTTATTCTGCACTGAGCAGAGAGGTGTTCATGCTCCATGTGCGTGCCTGGTGCACAGCAGAGAAGGGAGGTGGTTTTGCTCCAATGACAGAGCCAACAGAGACCGTGCGTGGCTGTCTCCACGGCCTTTCGCAGGAAAAAGCTCAGAGCTGGGCTTAGAAGCTGAAGCAGCACAGCCACACTAACCACAGATGCACACTTTTGGATGAGAGATGGTTCTCATCCAGCCAGATCTGAGCACGGGGCAGAGCAAGTTGATATCTGTCTGCAGAAGGCCATGCAGAGGTACCGTAACCGCCTTGTGTCTCAAGGGGTGTGTGCTAATCAACAACCAGCACATCTGAGGAACCAGGGCTCTAAGGGCTCTTCCACCCTGTACACTCCTCTTTTGCCTTTTTCTTGCTGCAGGAAGGCAGATGTGAATATTAGCACACCAGTTGTGCAGCCCCATGTACTCTTTGCAGCTCAAGCCTGTGCGATTCCTCCGTACAACACCACACCCGAGCTGGACCTGAGCACCCGAGGCTGGGTGCTCAGAGTCATCCCCTGACCAGCTGTGGTGGTTCTGAGGCCTGCAGTCTCCCTAGGTGAGATTCCAGGTTGTGCACCCAAGCCTTCCTGCTTTGTGTAGGGGAATTTTTTGCATAATTTTGAATGTTGCAGGGCCTGTGCACTGCACTTGTAAATGTAGCCCTTCGTCACTGTGTCCCCGGATCTCTACACAAGGAAAATAAGAGGAAAGACTCATAAAGGTTTAAGGTATCCAAATAATCGTCTATTTAACCCACGGCAACACACCAGGCCACTGGACTTGTTAGCTGTGCTGGCTCCCGCTTTCTGAAGGCCGGTGGGATGCAGAAAGCCACAGGTGCCAGCAGAGGGCTCGCAACCTTCCCTGCTCTGGCCTGGAAAAAGGGTTTGGGCTCGGATCCTGCTGCAGGGGCTGGAGGCTTGAGTGGTGGCTTCTGAAGACCTCCACTAAAGCACTTGGGGCGCTGGACCCAGTGGCAGTGTTGTCTCTCCTGGTGGGACTGCTGCAGCACTGTGGTTACGAACACATACTGCTCTATCTGCAATTTCTAAGGTCAGGAGCTAAAACGCCTTCAAGATGTTTCCCCAGCCGCTGTCCTTATCAGCCTAAACCCATGTGCAGCCCAGCTTTCTCCCTCTTTCCTTTCTTCTGATAAAGTCACTGAGTTTTAATGTCTAACTTCCCTGTGACAGCCTCCCCTGACACAGACCTCGCAATTTTCCCTGTTGTGAAAGGGGAGGTCTTCCGACATTGTTTCTAGACCTTAATCCCATCAGTCAAAGACGCGATAAGGCCACCTAAGGGCTGTGCTAACTAAATCTTTCAAGTGCAATGATAAGAGTTAAGAGGCACAAATCACTTCTGTGAATTTGAGAGCGAGGGACATCTTCGGATCCTGTGAGTGCACACATTTCCCATTCGGAGGCCCAAGCTTCCTTTGAAGTCTCTGCAGGATCTGCGTGGTTGGAAGATCCAGTAGATCCCTGAGCACCCACTTTTCCTTTGGTAACATTCACCTTTTGGCCACCTACTCCTTGGGCCTCTGACCCAATGTGGGAGGGAAAAGGCATCACGGAATCACTCTTCTGAACAAGTTTCTAAGGTGCTTTCCTCACACTTTCCAAGCCAACTCCCACCACCCGTTCAACGTCCTTGCCTGTCACTAAGGCCTGTTCTCATCCACCAGAAATCAGAAAGCTGTGTTATCACAGCCAACATCATCCCTAGACTTATGTCTTTTGGGTGACCTTTGAGAAAACCAAGCTCATTCCAAGGCATATTCTTCACCCCTTCCAGAACGTAAGCTGCATATCCTCACTGGTCACGAAGGCAGAACGTATTCCAAGAGTGTCAGAAGCTGGCTTTTCCTGAGGTCAGTAAGGAAGGCAGAAATGTTACGCTCTATCTGATGGCCTAATAAGTTACATTTAATTTGCGACCTGCCTCTGGTTTAGTGCCTTCCAACCTTCACAGATACTTTTGGCTACAGAAATCTGCAACCTCTGTTAGTACTCGTGCCAACCTCGCTACACAGGAGATTTCCCTCTAGCTTTAAAATCCACTTCAAGGGGTTGTCCTGAAATATAAATAATTCTTCATGGCTAAGAAATTTTTATATAAAGAGGCTGTGATTGGGGAAATCCAAAGGCAGCTGCTGTGCTGCTTCTAGAAGAGAGAGAGGCTTATCTGAGTAGAAACAGATGCAGCAATGAAGAGGGGAAGAAATGCAAAGCATAGGAGTTTTATTTTTGTCCAGAAATTGGCGAATGATATAAAGGGGTGATTGAAGAGTTCATAAAGCCAGAAACAAAACCAAGCAGCCCAGAAACCAGAGGAGAGGAGTTCTGGGAAGTGTGGGCCTATGTATATGAATGATACTCGACTGAATTGACTGTGGGGGATTCAGGGCTGCTTGGCTTGACAGGCTCCAGTCACCAGGGTCTGAGCGCGGCCTTCATGCTTCTGCTTTCAGCTGTTATTTTCAGTAGGGGCTGTGTTTTAGTCATTCTTAATTTACTCTTTGACTTTGCTGGTTGGACTAAGACAGTGGTTTGCTGTGAGCAGAAGGATTCCTACTTGGCAGGCTCTGCTCCTCTATGAATTTTTTGGTGGCAATTGGTAAAACTGAGGAGTTTAGGGAGAAAATTAGGAGCTGAAGTTGCGACTAGGAGGCAACTCAGGATGGCAGACTGCTTCTGACTCTACTTTGGAATAGGGTTGGCAGTAGGAAGAGAATCAAAGAGTATTAAGTGTATTACTTATTCCCCTCATATATCTAAAGATTTTTCTGCACGTGCCCTTTTTCTTCCTTTAGCCATGTGAAGAAATATATCTGCCCTCAATGTTTTCCTAATGCATACCAGTATCAAAACTTTTTTTTTTTTTTTTTTTTAATTACACTCTTTTTTACTTTTTCTTTTTCCCTTTCTTTTCTGTGACCCAAGCCCGCAAACAATGCTTAGTCCTGGATGGTCACTGATTTCTTCCTTTCTGCTGCCAAGAGCTCTTTGTCTACAGATTTCCATACGGGACACAACTCCGTTATTCTGGGTTATTCCTGGTTTACAAATTAGAGATGCCAAGGACGGTGATAACACTTTCAGTTCTGGACAGCTAAAGCTACAGTCCTGAAGTTGTATGACCTGCATACAAAATGTAAGTGATGTTTAAATTGGTCTTGAACAACACAAAAATAATGTCTTGCCATCTGCAAATTTTGCTCCCCCCTCTGCTTTCAGGATTATTAACAAACGACACTCCTCTGAGCAAATGCAGTTTGTCATGCTAAAATTGTCTGTTTATTTCTATTCTTGATCTTTCTTTTTCGACCAATGATATTCATAACCTCTGGGTAACTTTGATTTCTTTATGATATTGTGGGGAATCTTGTAGAGATCTTTTAAGATTTGATGAACCTAAAAGGTAAATTTCTGTACTATTTTATCCTCACAGTTCTCAGACTAAATAGCTATTGGGCCATGACAGTTCTTTTCCATTTCACCTCTGCTCTCTGTGCCACTATCACTCATCACATTCCTGATAAATTTATATTATCAGGAGAACAAATTCCTCTGTCCTTTCTGTTTTCTCAGCCCAGAGCTTGGAGTAAATCTGGATGCCTAAGCTAACAATAAATGGAACTGAAAACCTCTTTTCTGGCTCTTGCTTCTAAATTTGCCTTTCTTGGTTATTATTTAAAAGGCCGATGTTATTGTATGTTGTACCAATACTATGAGCTCCCCAGGTGAGGCTGGAGGCTCACTGGCAAAGCCATGGGCAGGTGACCTGGAGGAGCAGAATAGGATGGTTTGCAGCTCTGCTCAGAGGTGCTTTTAGCAGACTACACAGAAGGGGTTGCACTTGCTTCCAGCTGTGCTTTCTGGCCACTCCTGTGAGTAAGAAAACCCACAGGTGACAAGATATGACCTTTGTGAGGATACGCAGCAAGAGCCACTTAAGGTGACTTTTGCTCTCCTTGGAATTCGTTTGTCCAAAGCTTCTCTTCTTTTGATTGCATAGCAGGTAACGATAAAAAGGCACCAAAGCTGAGCATCTGCCTTAGATCCTGGCAACAGTCAGGTGGATAAGGTGGAGGATGGCACCAGTACATTCTGATAGGGGTCCACAAAGTAAATACAAGCCAAAGAAACATCACTCTTTCATCTGTGGCCTAAGATTTTGTTTCAGATTTTGTTTATGACGTCCTAAAGACAGGTCATCACTCACATATTTTCAAGTGAACTTTGAGCTTCTCGTTTAATGCTGGAAGAGAGCTGAACAACACTAGCATGCAATCACGTCCACGTTTTAACACTTATGCTGAGCAATCTTTATACAATTCAGATAACAATGTTAATTAAAAGAATTACAGATCATAAGTGATCTCTAGGCAGCAATCTGCCATGGTGACATGTTCCTAAAGCAATTGGAAAACACAAGCTGACTCACTGACTGAGAGTTCCCTGTGAGGATGAAAACAAACATCACTTCTATCTGCTTTGCTTCAGTCGAACTGAAATGCTTTAATTCTGACTTCACTGCGTGTTTCATTTCATAGTGTGCCCCAGCATAAAAACTCACTGAAAGCCAACTCAAGTGAAAAACAAAAACGCTTCCTTCTCCAGATACCCACCGCGGCATTTCAGACTGGGTCAGAGGCTGCACACACCCCCACAGTGTTGTCCCTGACCAAAATTCTGGGCCAATCCACAGCCTTTTTGTGACTCCTGTTTATCTATGTCTACTGCAGCCTGTCTTGCACCAGGCATTAGAAAGCACGCCAATAACCTCCCCTGTGCCCTCGAACATTGTGTCCCTGCCCGGTGCTTATCTGTGGGCTCTGGCGGGGGCCTTGGGCAGCCGGCTTGGTGTGGGGATGTGTCCCCACGGTCTGCATTGAGGGCATGGGCTGCCTGGTGCCTTCAATTCGCAGAGGGGCACCTTGGTGTTTGGGGGGGGGGATCTTTTGTTTCTGCTCTGAGGTGAGCAGTGCTGAGGGCTGAACACTCTGGCGGAGGGTTGAACACTACAGATGAGGGCTGAACATCAGGGCTGAGGGCTGAACACCCTTACTGAGGGCTGAACACCACAGATGAGGGCTGAATACCAGGGCTGAGGGCTGAACACCCTGACTGGGGTCTGAACACCCCGGCTGAGGGCTGAACACCACAGATGAGGGCTGAACACCCTGACTGAGGGCTGAACACCCTGACTGAGGGCTGAACACCACAGATGAGGGCTGAATAACAGGACTGAGGGCTGAACACCCTGACTGAGGGCTGAACACCAGGGCTGGGGGCTGAACACCCTGACTGGGGTCTGAACACCACAGATGAGGGCTGAACACCAGGGCTGAGGGCACAACACTTCCCCATCGCTCAGCCTGCCCCCGCAGCAGCGTGCCACAGCGCCGGGGAAGGTGCTACGATTTCTGGGCGCAGACCCGGGGCTGGAGCACACAGCACGGCGGCCACCCCCCGGGGACCACCGGAGGCCACCGCCAGCCCCCGTGGCCCTGTCAGCGCCCCTCCACACGGCGCTCCCCGCGGCCCAGGGGCGGTGCGTTGCGGCGGGCGGGGCGGGAGGGCCGGGCCGGGCCGGGGGCGGTGGCAGGGGCCGGGGCTTGCCGGCAGGGCGGCCGGGAGAGGTTCCCCGGCCAGGTGCTCGGTCCAGCGGCCGGAGCTGGCTGCGGGGAGCCGAGCGGGGCCGGCATGGTGCGGCAGAAGAGCCTCCAGGAGCCGGCGGAGCCCGGCGGGGACGAGCGGGGGCCGGGGGTGGCCGGGGAGGTGCGGGTGTCCCGGCGGCGCTGGGCTGTGCTGCTGCTGTTCAGCAGCTATTCCCTGTGCAACGCCTTCCAGTGGATCCAGTACGGCAGCATCAGCAACGTCTTCATGCGCTTCTACGGCGTCAGCGCCTTCGCCATCGACTGGCTGTCCATGAGCTACATGCTCACCTACATCCCGCTGCTCTTCCCCGTCGCCTGGCTGCTGGACAGGAGGGGTCTGCGCCTCATCGCCCTCACCGGCTCGGCCCTCAACGCCCTGGGCGCCTGGGTGAAGCTGGGCAGCCTGCGGCCGCCCCTCTTCCCCGTCACGGTGCTGGGGCAGGTCATCTGCTCCCTGGCGCAGGTCTTCATCCTGGGCATGCCCTCGTGCATCGCCTCCGTCTGGTTCGGCTCGCGCGAGGTCTCCACCGCCTGCTCCATCGCTGTCTTCGGGAACCAGGTACGGGGCGGGTGCTGCCCAGGTGGGGCTGGGTGACACCTGGAGGGGACCAGGGAGTGCCAGCGGGGCAGAGCGACAAGCTGAGGAGGAGATACACAGAGCCTCGGTGTGCTCCCTCCTGGAGGGATGGAGCCAGGGGAAGAGGCAACTGGACAAAGCTCCCCTCGGAGCCTGTATGGGGAGGGACACAGCTTGAATTTGGCTGTGGGGTGGATGCGGTGGCCAAGGTGAGTGGGATCTGGGTCTACGAAGTTGGAGGCGGTACAAGGTCTGGCATCAAGCAGTGCTGGGCCTTGAAGTCTTCCCCGTTTCCCTCCTGCTCCCCTCTCTGTGAGCCTCTGTGCCAGCGGTGTGGTCAGATAGCACCAGGGATGGAGTGGAGAGGGAAGCGTGGTGCTGAGAAACATGCCTTCAGCTGAGTGTCCGGCAAATCTCAGGGCTGTGGTTGCATTGGGATTTGACACGGCAATATCCTACTCCTGCCGACTACTAGATGGGGCGAAGGAGAATAGCTGCCGCCTCCTTGTGACTGGGCCCAGGGGAAAAGGCCTTTAACCAACTTCTCTCCCTTAAAAGTAAGGCACGGAGTCTCCACAGTTGTTGTGAAATGAAGCGAATCTTCCACCAGGCTAGGAGGACGTAAGGCCTCTGAGCACACTTGTATAAAGGCAGGTCAGGGAGGCCAGTGGCTCACGCTTGCTCAAGCTGTAACATGCTTTTCTGGTAGCTAGCTGGTGCTTGGAGGAGATAATTTTTTCACAGTTTTGAAAGGATCAGGGAAATGACTTGCTGACCCTTGCATTGGAACACCCACTGATCCCTGCTGCTTGAAGCAGATAGACTAATGCTGATGCAGCACAGAAGTGAGGCCAGCTCTGTGACATTGGCATGAGGAAGAGGGAAGTAGTCTGGCATTAGCAGCTTAGCTAGACCCGTGCCTCCAACTTCCAACACTTGATGTAATCCCTTCCACGTGACTGCACACTTCCCTCAGCTGACTCTGGTTTGGGCTGTGGGTGGACACCATTCAGATTTTGGTGTTTTTTGCCGTTTGGGTAGTTTGTAAAGCATGGTTCTTCCTACAGCATACAAAATTATCAGCAAGATCTGAGGTCTCCTTTCCCCTAGATCCTGCCTTTCTGTACTGATTGAAATATTGCTGTAGCAAAAAGAGGTGAATGCTCGGAGATAACATTTGAGGAACTGATGTTTGTGGAACTGTGTTAGGCAGACTCTGGCTTACAGCTTTTGGAAAGAGAAATCATGCTCACCTTTCTCTGAGTGAATCTAAACTTTCCTCTTTCACTTTCCTCTTTCCACCCAAGCTAGTGGGCTGTTTTTTATGTGTTTTAAATGAATCTTTAGAGTGGAAGGCATTTAACTTGGCATGAACACTGCTGATTTAGGAGTAAATAAGTAACTGAGCATTTCACTGTCAGACTTTTCCTTTTTTTTATTCAGGTGGAATTACTCAATAGTGTGCATAAGAAATCCAAACAATGAGGTGTTCAGCCTGTGCTATGTGCGTAGGCAGTATCTTCATCGCCCTGAAAGGGGTGGGTTAGTCTAACAATTGTGAAAGGCAAACTTTGGTTAGACATTTGGTTCTCCACACTGCTCTGGGGGTTGAACTGACATTGCAGTTAGGCCACGGGTCAGTACATAACCCTTGCTTTGTAAGCCCAGACTTTCCTTTTAGAGAATCAGGGAGACAAGAAATGGCAATGACTAAAGGCAGGGTGTACTCCATAGCAAAGACCTATTCATTTCATTCCCTTAATCAAGGGTTCTGATGTGCATAATTACAGTGAGTTAAAAGTAGCTATTTTGCTTAGCAGTGAGGTTGACCAAGGGGAAGAAATAGAAGCTTCCCTTTTTTTCCTGAGTCTGTAGTTAAAGAGTATGTTTTAGGGAGTGACAGTGAAGGGCACAGTATGGTGGGTTTGTAATTTCAGTATGGCAAATTATACCCTCTGCTCATTCATTCACAACTGTGTGGTTTTCTTTTCAGAGCCGTGTTACTTCATTACAGTCCAAGTTAAAGATCCTCAAGGTAGACATCTCTGACATGCTTATTTATCAAGTGCCAAGCACTAAGATCCCTATCTGGCAGAAGTACCAGCAGCTACAGGGGTGAGCAGAGCAGTTTGACTGCCTCTTTGTTTGATACACCTGCATCTTTATGGTCCTGTCCACCTTAAACTGCACTCAGCAGTGCTGTCCTGAGGGGAGCCCTGCTGCTCTGCTCATCCGTGACTTCTGGGCTGATGTCTGCTCAGGACACGGCAACTGCTTGCTGTGTGACAGTAACCTTCGGGTTCAAGCTCAGCTCTCAATAGTAAATTATTGAAATGCCAGGTGGTGTGTTAAATATCTTTAAAAAAAATAAATAAAAATCCTCTTAGATAATATCAGATTCTCCTCACGCTTTTCTGGTCATGGTGTGTTGGCTGTGGTATCACAGTGCAAAGAAGAATTAGAGCACTCTCACAGTCTCTTTATTTACCCATTTCTCGTATACATTACATTGTACTTCTTCCTATTTTAACAGAGAAATGCACTAGTTGTTGCATTCTTTTTCCTTGTCCATGCACGTTTGTATATGGGTTGGTATAGAATGGGATTTATTTGTAAATTGGATACTTTGACACGAGATCGTTAATGTTATTCAAATATTACTATCAGCTTATTGATTTAAAAGACCAAGAAAATCTACATTGGCATCTTTCTTCAGGCTGAAGTTCTAGGATAAGGAAATAGAAGTGATGCCTTTCAGCTGTGTTTTAATTTGTGAGGAACTTGACTGATAAGCATCAGAAATGCAGCCGTGAGTGGCAATGGGTCTTCTACGTCATCAGCAGTGTCACCTGTGGAGGAATGTGGTGCTGGATGTCTGCATTAGTCCTGTGCACGAAGGTTGGGTGGGAGAGAGTGGTATGCATCAGGGCTGTGCTGCTTCCAATTCTTGTGACTATTTGAGATACATGAGCTGGAGCCAGCTGGTCAGGTACTGCAATTCCTCAGCGCTCTGCATCAGCTCCTGTGGCATGTGCTGGACTACCATGCTTGGGCAACTCTTGTTCAGGCCTGTTGGCGTTAAGAGCACTGTGTTAACCGTGTTGTGCTGGAGCAATGAAAGACATTTGTGTTTGTGACTTTGTATTGCTCTGCCACCAGCATATTTTTTTTTTGTTTGTGTTGATTTTGACTAAACCTTTTTCCTGGTTCTCTCCATTCTGACTGAGGGACTTGGGGTAAGGATTCAGGCTGTTGGATGATTTTTCTGCTGTAATTTTGATGCTTCATTTTTTAGCAGGAGTTGATAGAAGTTGTTGATAGACTAGGAGGAAAGAAAACTTCAATTTTATGCTTGTCTCTGCCCGTGGGGGGGAAAAATGATGCAACAGCTTACTAATCTCCAGGTGGGGTCTGCCCTTGTTCAGATGGAGCTGGGATGCCTCTGTGACTTAGGTGATTTAGGACTTCTGTTAAAGAAACAGCCTGAGGCAGAGATTTTAGGTGCTATCTGCATAGTGCTGGGAGCGTTAGTCTAGCAGTAATGAGGTGATGGCTTTTGAAGTGAGTAAAGCAGATGATAAAGCATGAATGAAATGTTCTCTCTCTTCTGGTAGGTTCTTTTCTTGTGTTTTGAAATGAGGGAAAGAATCTGCAGGAGGTGGTGTGGGGTGAGTGTCTGGGAGTAATCAGGTCTGCGACATCTGAGTGGCCATTGCTTTTGTGCTGTTTGCCTCCTCGCTAACCCTCTTCTGTGCTGTTTGCCCTTCAGGTAAGGCAGCCTCTGAAAGCCCAAGAAGCGTGGAAATGGAGTGTGTCCAGTGGGATTCATCTCTTCAAGCAGACTTCTTCCTAGAGCTCATTTGCTCTTCCCTCTCTGCTGAGGGGCTCCCCATCTCTTCTGATGAGATCTGATCCCTGTTAGAAATAGGGACAGGGGTAGTCAACCTCACATGCCTCCGTAGTCTGGCCCTACGTCTCCTGGGGTTTTAGCTCTTAGGACAGAGAAGATTTTACTGAGGAGCCAGTAGTGGCGATAGTTAGAGGTGATATTTTCCAGCCCTGGCTCCTTTCCCTTCCTGCAAAGAAGGGCAGGGTGGATTTGGCCATGGGGATCACAAGGAGCACTATGTGGGCAGCTCCCCGAGATCCTGGATGTGGCTCAGTGTGGCAGAGTGTGCTGACCAAACAGCGACGTGGCTATCCCAGGAATGCCCAAGCTTCTATAAAGGGCACAGGAACCTGAAATTATCTTTCTGCTCATTTCATCTGGTGCTCCCTCCCCAGCCACACGCCAAAAGCAGCTCACCCTTTTCCCTCACAGAAGGGGACAACTTTTGGGTTTTGCTGAGTTGAACTAGCATGGGAGTTAAATGAATGACAGCAGTGTTTTTGCTGGGAGGGGCTGCCCTATGGCACCCTGAGTACTTGCCCTGCAGGATCCCTGGAGGCTGGCTCTGTTATGTGACTGTAATAGGTCCTTGACCCAAGTGTCATCCCGGCTGAGTACTTCAGCAGCTGCTGAGGTGGCTGTTGGAGCCGAAACCCCTCTTCTGCTTTACTGTCTCTTATCTGCTGCTGCTGTTTTGCTGCGTTGCATTTCTTCCCCAGTAAACCGGGCGAAGGTGTGTTCGGTGCTGAGAGGCCCCAAATGACTTGCCTGGAGAAGTGGCCTTCGTTATCTGGCATTGTATCGCGTTAAACAGTATGAGGAGATGATGCCACAGAAGAAGTATGATGAGGAAGGAGTTTACTTTGCTTCCAGAAGAGCTTTGGTTGTGCAAGTGCAGTTTGAAGAAATAACTTCTCTCTCTTATCAGTGTGAATGGATTAAAAAAAACAAACAAACAAAAAAAACAGCTTAAGCTCTATCTTATCTCTTCGTGAGAGCTGGATTACATTTTTTCCTCTTGCCACTTGGGTCCTTTCTGCTTCTTAAAACACTGCTAAAAAGGTGACTAAACTGTGGTATGCAAACATTTAAGTACATTGACCTCAACGGGCCTGGATTTCAGTGGGCCCTTATGCCACTGACAGAAATACTGAAATCCATGGAAGAAGCATATTCTGGGCAGCAATGCAAATAAAAATATACTGGGTAGGAAGTGGCAGCTGCTGCTTTGCACAGATCTTCTGCTGTGTGTATTTGGTTCTACTGTAGCCCTTTTGCACAAAGGCAGCTGGGACCTGTGCTAATAGCAAGGGGCTGGGAAGCTGGTGTGCAGTAGGAGTCACAGGGTGTGGAAGGGGGTGGCTGTCTGCTCTCTGCAGGTTATGACCCTGTAATTCCCTTATCGCAAAGGTGAAATATCGTGGTTACAGCATGGGAGACACCTGTAGTTAAAAAAGGAGGAAATGCTACAGGGCAGAGCTGTGACACATGGACATGAGTAACAGGAGAAGCTGTGGTGCCCAGGACTTTGGAACACGTGCCTCTTCCGAGGGGTTTCCAGGGTGAGTGAATGTAGTGAAGATCCCGGTCCGATGAGTTTTATTGCCTTGGCAGAACTGTCCGGTGTCTGTACCGAGTGGGGGTCAAAGTCCCCCTCCCATATGTGTGAGAGCAATGCACGGGAAGGGGAGCCCTTCTGTTCGCTTTCCTAAGGGTAATCCTGCCGTGACAAGACGTGGTGTCCAGATCCAGCAGACTGTGCTGCTTCTTCCTCCTCTTGCCAGTTAAATATGTGTCCTTTTGCCACTACCAGTTAGATTCTGCACTGGTTGGTACCAGAAGATCGCTAACGTGGGTTGTGCAGCATCCTGACCTGGTCTCACCTCTTACTGGACTCCGTAAAACGATTCAAGTGTCACTTGTTTTCTTCCAAGCATGATACTGCTCTTGGCTTTCTAGAGGATTCCTCATCTCCTTGGTCGCTGTGGATGTCGAGGATTAGAAGGGTAGAACAGCTCCAGTGGTGTGTTGACAAAGGCAACAGGCTCTCTTTGCTGAAAGCAGGTGAAGCCCTTGGTTATTTTTTTCACTGTGAAACAATTCTTTGGAAAGGTGCAGTGCACAAGTGCATGAGGACATGGGAGCATCTGGCCTAGGTCAGGCAGCTCTGGGGCAATCAGTGGTCCCTGGTAAGTGCTAAGGAAAAGAGAGAGGAGGATTTGCTCTGTTTTCACTAACTCAAAAAAAAGTCTCAGTTTGGGAAAGTGCCTTCCCGCATTCCTGATTTGAGTGTTTTGGTAAGGGACCAGAGTTAACGGTTTGGTGTGTTTGTGTGTGAGTAGCGTGGGTTTTCTGTTGTCTCGTTCTTCTCAATGTTTGGATGAATCCCATCTGGTCCTGCCACCTCATAGAACAAACTGACTGCAATAAATTGAATAAAGCCTTCCACTGATAGCACTTCAGACTTTTTGCCGTATGAAGAGGTTCTATCGAGGTGGAAGCTTCCCCAAAAAATCACGTAGTGAGTGCTGATGCAAGAGTTCATCTAGTTCTCCCTGTCTCAGATGTTTTCCTTCCATGGTGATCATCTTTTGGCTGTCCAGACTTCCTGGCAGGCTTCCTGATTGTGCAGCGTATGAAGCTTTTTAATTAGTTTGTCAAGCTGTTCCCCAGCCTTTTTTGGCCTAATTATGGCTTGACTTTAGTTTGGTCCAGCTTGCTGTCTCCTCTTTTTCTTGCTTGAAGAAATGAAGCACAGATTTTGAGGTGTGTGGTGTTCTTTTTTTTCCTTCTTTGCTCTTTAACCGTGATTGCTTTTATTTCTTCTGTTCTAGAAGTGTTGATAACGTTCTGTACGCTTACTCTGAGCCCCTGATGTGGTGTCTCAGTGTCTCTGTGCAGTCTCAATGCCACCTGCAAGCGGTTAGTTCCTTTGTCTTTTGAATTGCCTTTCAAGAAGCTTTCCTTTTAGACAGTTCCCTCTTGCAAGTTAAAATTGCCATGGTGGTTTGGAGCTGTTTCCACCCCCCAGCTCGTGGCTGCAAGGAAGCTGAATGTGAGTGCAGTGCAGAACCGTCTGCTAATATTGGTTGTGGGCACGCTGTGCTGCCCTAGGCCTGAATCATGAATTGTGCCTCTCAGAGGCTGTCTTCACAAGAGGGTATTTATGGAACCTAAAAATGCAGCCTCTGCATCATCCTTGTCATGACGCTTACGTAGCCTGCAAGGGCATTGTCACAATTTCTCTGTGTTGTGTTTTTTTGCCTTTGCAATATGTCTTTTTCTGCCTTTTAACACTTTAATCGACCTTCCTGGTGTGGTGGTCTCTTCTGTCAATGTTCCTGCTTGCTTGGGGATTTTATTGGGCTTCTGTATTCCTGGTGCTGACTCTTAGTTTTCTTTAAGGTGGAGACCCGCTCCTCCATCGATCATTCATTTACAGTTTCTATGCTGATTCTGCACTGATTATCATCCTTTGGCAGACTCTTGGTATACAGTCAGATAAATCAGACATCCCATTTTCCATTTCAAGACCTTGGGTACATGTATACCATCGTACTTGCCACTTGCTCTCAATTTTATCAACTGTTTTGGTGGATGGTTGAATATGAAGTCAGTGTTGGGACTGCACCTTGACAAAATTCAGGTAGGAAATAGATTCTTTCCGTTGTTTGTTTCTCAGCCTTTGGACTCTGCTGTGGTTGTAGACCTCCCTGTTATTCTGTTTAAATCACCCCAAAGCCGTAAAATGAAGTGCCAGCAGGCTGCTTCCTGCAGGGAGATTCATGAGGATCAGGACAGTGCTGTGCATTTTATGGGTGTGGGGATGCTCTTGTGTTGGAAGACTAAGGAAATGCTGAATTTTGGGAGTGAGACCCTATTTGTATAGGTCTTGGAGACCTTGCACAAAGGTTGGAGATGCTAGTTTGTGCCCTGGTGAGAAAGACTGCACTATGAGCCCTAATGGCTCTGAGAGGGGTAGCACAGAGCGTTGCAGAGCCAGCTTTGGTTTCCCAGACCTGATGTGGGAACTGTGGAGAAGGGAGAAAAATTGTTTCTCTGCTGTGAAGGAATGTTTAAATTTTCTTGCTGATGGGTTACGCTGTTGTCTGTTGGGTTGGTGGTGACAGGGGTACTGGCCTGCTGAGAACCAAGCTGAAAATCTCTGTGGAAGGTGAAGTAGGTGTGGTGTAATACTCATCATGATGTAGAGAACTTGTCTTTGTTGCTAAAAGTGCAATGAATAATCCAGGGTATCCCCTGGGAAATCTTCAGTTTTAGCCAAGTCATGGGATCTCCTCTTCATAGGATTAATAATGTCAGTGACCCTGAAATATAACATGTTTCCTAGTGCTATGCTGGCATTTTTTTTTCCCCTCTACCTTCTATTTTTCTCGCAGGTTTAAGAAACTCCAAGTGGACAAGCGTTACCTTATCTGGAAGGGGAACAGTGAGGACGAGCATCCTTTCGTGGTTAGGAAAAATTGTTCAGGTCTTCTGAAAAGCCAACAGAAGTATCCAGGAGAGCTGAGTAAGCCCTTTTTGATAGGCGGTGGCTATAGGACTTCTCAGAGATGGATTTACGAATGATGTGTAGAACAGATTCTCAATATCCTTTTTCAGGTAGAAGAGGATAGAGGGAGACCTGAAAAGAGTGAATCTTGACTGTGGCCCCAGAGAAACCTCCCTTCTTCCTCTGCATGTTTTGTCGTGGGTCAGCAACTCATGTGAGCATCATGTGATTGTTGCAGCAGCAGCTAGCACAGGAATCCAGCCTGGTTCTTCTAGGAATGAAAGGGCAGTAAGGCAAGGCAGCAGTTTCCAGGAAGCAATTTATAGACCTCATTTGGTAAAAGGTGGAGAAGCCCACGTGGAACCCAGTAGGTGAGGGCTGGGAGGGCTCCAGTCTCCTCTGGAAAGGAGCAGTGTTGAAAGTTGTTTCCTTGAAGCTTGAACTTCAGGGAATGCTGAGAAGCCCAGGGTGGCTGCAGTACTGAAGCATGGCTGTGTCCCGGGCTGGGCAGGCCTGCTGGAGCAGCAGGACTGCACTCTGGCCAAAATAAACTTGCTGCAGAGACAAACAGGCTTCTGCCCTCTGGATGTGCTCTGGCTTCAGTGTAAGTGCCTTTTCTGTGAAGCTACAGGCTTGATTGCCTTGTACAGAGAACAGGGAAGCGTGCAATTTAACAAAAGATTGGGGCTTGAAGCCCCTAAGCCAACTGATGGTCAAGCTCACGGGTAGTCAGCGAGTCTCCCGTGTCAGCAGCCAGCATGGGTTGGGAGAGCAGCCCTGAGCAGCTGTAACAGCCAGGGGACAGGCTGTGTCTGGACAAAGCTGAGCTCTGGCAAGTTCAGTCCTGTGTCGGAGGCTGCCTGTGCTGTGTGGGTGTTGGGAAGGCTTGCCTTTGCTACTGGTGGTATCTGGACTTGTCTCAAACTCCTCCAGTCCTTGGCTTACTATCTGGGGACATCCCAGTTTGCGTTTCACTTCACTGTGCTTAATGAACCCCTGAATGTTCTCGCTGCAGAAAATGGCCTGTACCGGCGTGGCACGTTTGTAGTCTCTTGGTGACTCTTCCCACCAGGTCCTGGGATGCCCCGGTGCTGGGAACGAACTCAGCACAGACGTCTGCTGCAATCTGGACCTCGGTATTGCAGCCTCCCAGTGGAGGAGGGCACAGTTTGACACAAAGTTTGGTCAGATGCTGTTGAAAGTTACATGTCCTTAAGCTAAATGCTGTCTCTGAGTCTAGCAGGCAGCTCTGTTTGATCTATGAGTGTTCTCCCCGTCTCAAAGATCCACCAGCTGGATGGAGGAGGAGGAGGGCTTGTGGGGAGTTTGCTAGAGAGCACAAGCCCATTCTTGTCCCAGCCAGCAGTTGTGGCACCTAGGATGTGTTTGTTCTGTGACCTTGATCCTGGCCAGTACAGTGGCTCTCCCAAAATGAGTCTGTCATCGTCCCCGAAACATGGAGGTGTGATGGCAAAAGCATGCAGAAAGTGCAAGGAGTTTTTGCTAGAGGGCAAGGCAGGAGACCTGTCTGAGCCTGGGACAGGGACAGGGCTCAGGGTTGTTCTGCTCTGTTCTGCCATGCTTGGCAGTGACGTGGGCACCACAGTCCTCAGTTTTCTTGATCCTTGCTTTCCTTGCCTGCAGAGTAAAACCAGTTACGTGAACTGATGCTCTCCAGGGACTCTGAAGACGCTGAGCACTGGATCCTTCTGTTGGGCAGCATTATTGTGGGGCAACGGATCTTCGTTTTGCTCATGGATTCCTATCTGGTGTTTCCCATGAGGAAATGGTACATGCAACGGGCTTAGTTTGAATATATTCTGGTTTCCATGCTTTGCATATTACCTCCTGTCAGCGTGAGGATGAGGGCAGTGGCTGTAGAGAGGCTGCACTGGTGTAGCATGAGTAATTTTTTTTTATACTGCTGGTCTGTATTGGTTCAGTTAGCACTGTACCAGTAATGTGAGTGCTTTTCTACCTCCCAGCTAATGGTACAGCCTGCAAAGGAGATTGGAAATCTTTGTTTCAAGCAGGGATGAGAATGGCTGCATGGCCACCCGCTGTCTCTTTTTTTGTGTCTTCTCAGTCCTTGAATCTGTTATAAGCTCTTCTGTGTGCCTTGTTACTGTCTCCAACACCATGTGTAGGATGAAACCAGGAAATGGGAGAGGAAAAAAAGTGTTACTAAACAAAAAAATGTGTTTGCCCTGTACAGAGCTAAGTGTGCAGAACCTCTCTGAGAGCAAGCAGGAGCTGAGCTCGTGTATGGCTCTTTTCCTGATGTCTGAGAGCTTGCAAGTGCTGAGGAGGGCCAGAGGAGGAGGTAAATACACTCCTTGGGAACTAGATGGTGATTGTAACGTGGCTGTAAAGGGAAACAAAACACAGGGGAGGGGGGGAAAAAAGGCGGGGGGGAGCTTTTGTATGCCTCCTCTTGTCTTTAGAGTACTCCAAATGTGCACTTTGGCTTCAACTTCATGAAGAGAGTGCTCCCAGGCATCAAAGCAGCTATTTCTCCTCTTTCGAGGGCTGGCACTGAAGGTGTGTGCCATTTAGTGCTGCTTGTCGTCGTGGCAAAATGTGCTCTGCTGCAGCTCCTTGCTGCTCTGCTGGAGGAAACAGCTGTTGAGTGAAGACCCCCAGTGTCCTCACCGAAGTGTGTGCTGTTGTGGCAGGAGCTCCTCGGCTGGATGTGTGGGGCTCTCAGCACAGCAGAGGCCACAGCTGCAGGGTGTCTTCTTGCAGCCCTTCAGAGCCAAGTGTTTCAGCTGGGCAGTTGCCAAGCCCCATCGCGCAACCTCGACATTTATGATGCGTGCTGTCAGCACTTCCTTCGCTCTCAATCTTTGTCTTTTTCTAGGTTCTCCTGGTGCAGTGGGAAAGGCGTGAGTGGTAGCAGGGTGAGCCTTGTCTCGGGAGGGAGCTCCCTCAGAACCAGCGTCATAAAACGGCTGAGGCAGATTGATATCTTACTCATCACGAGTGGGCAGGGTTCTGCCTCGCGTCACCCCTTGCGCTTGTCTGGCCTGAAGGGAAATAGGTTCAATTCATTAACCCAGTAGGGAACTGTGGTGTTTTTTGATGGTGTCGTTTTCTGCTGTTTTTCATGCGCCAAGCCAGCTGAGCAGGTGATCAGGTCAGCACCAGTGTGGGCGCAAAATAAGGAGCGGGATGTGTATGTGCAGGGCAAAGTGTGGGTATGAGAGGACAGGGGAAGCAAGAACTCCACTTTGGTGGAGGCAGGTATTAATCCTACTCAATTCTGCTCTAAAACCTTGCCTTGAATATCCTTATAGTTGTGAGTTTGGTGGGGGGGACCTCTCGTGGCCTAGTTACGGTGGGTAGCTGGCTTCTATCTTTCAATTATTAGGTGGTGAAGGGGATTTTCTCCTCGTAGGGGAAGCTGGAGGAGGCCAAGTTGAGGTCTTACTGTGTGCGGGAGGATTGCGTCAAAGGGCTGAGCTCTGAGCTCGTGGCGGTGTCGTGGTTCCATGTCACACCTGTGTCTCCTCTCTCTCTCCTGCTCAGCTTGGCATTGCTCTGGGCTTTCTGGTCCCTCCTGTGCTGGTTCCTAATGTGGAAAATGTGGAGAAGCTGGCCTACCACATAAGCATCATGTTCTTCATGACAGCAGGCGTGGCAACAGCCCTCTTCATCCTGGTCGTCATAGGTAAGGAGGTGGGAAGCGTGTGTGTGAAACCAAGTGAACTGAGATCAGCCTGAGTGTGAGGGGCCCCATGGGGTTGTGAGTGAGCCTGCCAAACTGTTCATTTCAGCCTTTGATTGCTCACAATAAAACTCTGGTGTGTATAAGTTCTTTAAAAGCCAGTCTTAAAAATACTGCAAGGTCCTCATCCTTCTTGCCTGCAAACAGGGTGCTTGGGGCTGATTACTTCTTAAGGGTATGGAGGAGGAGGTAGATTGTCTTGCCTCACAAGAACATGCTGTTCCCAGGAAGGGGAAAAAAAGGTAACCAGTTACGAGCAGGGTGAAGAAAGCATTACAGGCAGTAGACTTCGTGGACTCCTCTTGCCAGCTTGTTCATGTTGCCTGATCACTGAGTCAGATGTAGACTTTAATGATTCACAGGTGGGGAATAGACAAAGTACAACAGTGACTGTGCTGCCCCTAATACGGCAGTGGATCACCTGCAACTGGGATTCCTGGGTGCTGCTTTAGTGCGAGTTAGAGACAGCAGACAGCATGCCCAGACTGAGAAGGGTCAGGCCTGAAGGTTTCCCCCCTGGCAGGAGCTGTTACTGGGGAGACTCTGTCTTCTCCTGTTCCTGGTTAACTTTGTGCACAGAGATCAAAGCTTAAGGATGATGATGTGTTTTATACACTTTTACTAGCCCCTGTGGTGTCCCTTGAACAGCTCAAACCTCAGCGTGTGCCCAGGCTCCCCAATTACACTGTTACAAACAGGTCTGCCTTGTGTCTGGTTTCAGTCTTCAAGGAGAAGCCCCCATACCCTCCGAGCCAAGCTCAGGCCCTGATCCAGTCGCGACCGACAGTGGAATATTCCTACGTGCAATCAATCCTTCGTCTGCTCCGCAACACCAGCTTTGTGCTGCTTATGGTCACGTACGGTAAGGTCTGGCTGTTCTGGGCAGCCATCACTGCTGGACGTGCTTAGCTTCTCCCTCCTTCTCTGTGCTGTGCCAGGGCAGTAACTGGCCTGAGCTGTGGTAGGGGACTGTAAGGATAGCTGTGCTGCCACACACCAGGGTCCTTCTAGCTCCCTCCAGCAGTGGTTACAAGGAAATACCTAGAGGACAGAGGTCAATGCGTCCCACTAGATAATTTTTTTTTTTCCCAGCCTCTGACCACTTCCTGTTCAGGGGATTTTTTTTCCCCATAGTTGGTTAATAGCTTGACTAATCTAAGTGCTTGCCTAAGAAAGATACGGAGCTGTGTCTGAGTGCGATTTGCCGCACTGATGGCAAGTTACTTCCCAAGAAAAGTGTGTGCTGGCAGGCCTCCCAGCAGAGGTGATGTGGAGCATGTAGGTGTGCAGGCTGCACCAGCCTCTTTGGCAATCCCTACGAAGCAAATGAAAGGGGGGATTGGAGACCACGTACTTCTGCCATCTGTTCTTCCACGTTGGGCTTGCTTCTTCTCTTCAGCAGTGTTGCCCTATTTCTCTGAGGGGAGTTTGTGTTGAATCTGTTCCTGATGCTGAATTGTCGCATGGAGAAGCATTCTTCTCTTTAGCAGAGACAGAGGAGGCCACTGCAGCCTACGCCTGTATGATAGGATAGGATAAACTCTAGGCAGCTGTTCTGCTGAGAGGTCTGTCCCCATTTCCCACCTGCTTGCTGCGGAAGCTCCTCAGGAGGAAAGATAAATAGTTGTTGAACTTCTGTGGTTCCCCTAGCAGCTGTGCCTAAAGGACTTTGAGTGATAAGTCAGGTTGGAGAGAGCGTGGTGGCTTTGTACCTTCTGGGAGTGCTGATGGGCTTTGGACCTGCTGAAATCTCTTCTCCCTTCTCTCTTCTCCTCCCTAGCAGTAGGCTTCTAGCAATGCCCCTCAGACCACCCTTGGGCTCCGCTGGTTTGCGTTGCAGCTGCTCCCCACTCTAGTGCCTGATGACCTCTGAGAAAGTAGAAAAGTGGAGATACGAAAAACTGTCATTGGCAGACTGGCTGTAAAAGCTGGATTGTGGCATCTGTTCATTCACATGCTTCAGGGAAAAGAAAGGGGAAAGCATTAATTCTAATAGGGATAATCAGGCCCTGGAGGAGAGAGGCAGACTCTCAGTACGAAGAACATGTTTAGAATCTGATCTCCGTGAGATAATTCCCTCCTGGCAGTCACAAATGATGTGGAAAGCATTCAGTGGGTCATAATCCTGTCTGCCTTCCAGTCGTCTGTGCATTTATTCTGCTCCTCCCTATGTCAGCCTCCTGTCAGACTCCAACTTGACTTTCAGGCTGCTGGCAGTGAAGATAAGGTGACTGCTACTCAGAGAGGGAACTAAGCAGTGAAACTTTTTTTTTTTTCTTTACTAGCCTGGCTTTAAAATGGGGACTGTTTTTCCTACTCAAGTCAAAAGTTATGTTGGACAGGATTTAAGACAGCTGCAGCCAAGTGAGTGCAACTGAATCATCTTCACTGTTTAACACAGATACCTGCAGCCTCTTGTAGCTTTTATATTAACATAGTGTGAGTTAGGGGTGAGAGTGGGATATCGCCTGCTGGTTCATCTCCCATGGCTGTAGAAAGATCGGGGGCCCTCACACGATGCCAGGTCAGAATAGGGCTGCAGATATCTGAGGTAAAGTGATATGACCAGCACCTGCCGACTCCTTTCCTGCGGGAAGATTTGCAGTGCTGGAGACATCGGTGGCACTGCATCTGTGTAGTGTGGGTGAACTGTTTCTCAGGGAACCCTCAGCCTGCCTTTTCCCAAAGACTGTTGGCATTGCTTCAGTAAAGCTGAGGCATAACGCAGGGTGGGCATTAAGGGACTCTGAGTTCACTGGGTTGGGCTTTGCACTGAAGCCGTGTGTAGCTACGGAGAGGCAGCGGGAAGGAAAAGGGTGGGAAAGCCTGGGAAAGGCTTGTGAAGTGGGAGTGATGAGACAGCTCTGAAGAATCAGCCTTTGGAAAGGTGATGGGGCAGTGAGGAGAAGGCAGGGCAGCTGAGGAGATCTGCACAAGGAACCATTGTGCTGGAAGATGATGAAGGTGAAGAGGAGGAAGAGCAGTAGTCTGGCATGTAACTAAGCAGCGTAGTGCCTACAGGAGAATTGAGTTCTAGTCCAGGGCTTAATAAGGGCTCCTTTTGGAGCCTTGGGCAATAAGCTTCCCCTTTCTGGCCTCTGTAAAATAGAGGAGACACTGTGAGGTCTCAAATGTTGTTATGCAGCACATTACAAGCGAGCCATGGTAACTAACCAATGAATCAGGTGGGATTGGATCTTCAGATGTCTTTTTCTTAGCTTCTAGACCTGGTTTCCTTGTCTGCATGGGCAATTGGGCGCTGCCACTGGAAACATCCCTCGCCTGTTTTACAGGCATTCAAACAGCTGGCTGTAACTCACAGAGAAACTTCACCGAGCAACTGTGACATGTGAAAGGCGCACTTCATTTGCCAGCCTTCACAAATGCAAATCGGGCACATTGTCTCGATTCTTAGAATATTTTGTCTGACTCTGGTGCCAAGTGTTGCTGCCAACTCCGCAGCTCTTTCTACCCGGCTTGGGCGAAGGGGCCCTTCTTTGGGAAGCCACATACATCACCCAGCCTCTGCGGAGCTGGCGTCCTGACAGCATCAGCTGTCATGGTCTGGCTGTCCCTGGCTGTCCCCACCAGGTTGCTGTCCTCTTGGCAGGGTGGGAAGCAGGGGCACACACATGACTGGTCTATGTTTATGCCCAGCTTTGAGGTGAAGCAGTAGTGGGCAGAGGAACTGCGCTGGTCTGTGCTGAGAGGTGCTTTTGGAGCAGGGACCCCTGTTACAGGCAATCGGCTTACGGGATTACTTGCATAAGGTTCTTCATCTCTTCTGTCCCATGAAGCTGTGGAGTTAGCTCTGCTGAATGCTGTTGAGGAGGGTGTGCGAAGGAAGTGTGGTCTCCCCTCCTGCTGTCAATGTGGTGGCTCCTTGGAGCGCTTCAGGAGCTGTGGAGGGCAGTGGGCTTGCAGCCTCGCAGGGGAGGAGTGGGCTGGGCACAGCAGGATCGCTCAGGGCTTCAGGAGTAGGGGAGCTGGAGTTGCAGCTCAGGATTTTGTTCCTTTTGTCAGAGCTCTGCCTGCTAGACTGCACTTCTGTATCGTGTATTGCCATGTTGCTGCTTTTAGCTGAGGCTGAAAGAGGAAAAGTAGGAAGTGGGAACTTGACATGTGTCTGGGCTGTCAGGATGGCAGACGTCTGAGCCAGAATTTTAAAACCCATGCCACCTTCTGGAGCCTAGAGATGTGTGAGCTGCGGTGGTGAAATGCGTCCCCATCCCTCCCCCTACCAGGATCACTGAAGCTTTGAAGAGAAACTAACTGCAGATGTAAATGACTTTCTGAGAAGAAAGTTGAGTCGACTGTTACAGACCTCATCCACCTGGGGAAGGTTTCTCAGTATCACCCAAGGTGAGAGTGGAGCCGTTGCAGTGCTGCTGCTCCAGTGCCCGTGTGGATATTCCACGTGGATATTTCCACAGGGGGGAAGGGGAGATTCTTGTTTTCTGTGACCTTCAGGAAGGCATTGAGCTCAGAGTTGCTTGAATGCTGAAATGGAGCGTCTGGATGGGGCTTGACCAGTATCTCCCCCAACGGTTTCCATTCTCACCTTGGGTGATACTGAGAAACCTTCACCAGGTGGCTGACGCCTGTAACAGTTAATCTAACTTCCCTTTCAGAAAGACAATTACTTTCACAGTTGTTTTTTATTTTTTTTTTCAGGCTTCAGTGATATCTTGTAAAAAATATAAGCCTGTTCCCATGCAGACACAAACGCCAGGTGCTTGGGGGAAGTGCTGTCTGTGCTTGGCCATCAGCTCTGCTCCCACTTGCCTCTGGGTATCTCTTGGCTTTGGGAGGCTGTTCTTTGCTGCCTGTCAGTAGGGAGAATGGTGTCAGGTGGTTCTTTGGGAAGGAAACCCCGCTGGTCAATGGCACTGGTGTTCACTGAATCCCAGGCCCTTTTTAGAGGTGTGATGCTGAGGTGGGTGCTTTGCCAGTGTCTTACTTTGGCTGGGGGGAGGAGAAAGCTCCACTGCTGAAGCTGCCTCTACCTATGTGGGGTGGGTTGAGACCCTACAAAAGACTTGCATGACCTTTCAGTACTAGAAATATGCACAGCCTTTCTACTTCTTCAGGTAAGAGCCATCCTGAAACTGGAGGGTGCTTCCTCCTGCATGCTGAGATCTAGTTGTCCTTGGTCTGCGTTGCTGCCAGTAACCTCTGTCCAGCCAGTCCAGCTGGCTCTCCTGATACTCTGCTGCCTTGTTAGAGGACACTGTCCCGAAGGTCTCGCTGCCCTTTCACAACCCCGCAGGAGAGTAGCCAACTGAACGTGCTGCGTTTTTATCCCCCCTCAGGTCTGAATACAGGTTGCTTCTACTCCCTGTCCACTCTGCTGAACCGCATGGTGATCCATCACTACCCAGTAAGTGCACCCAGTTCTCTTGGCCCTCTGATGCTTGCTGTTCTCCAGCCTGCCGTTGTCCACCTGGGCTAGCTGCCCTGTGGGAAATACAGCATTACAGCACTTCTGCCTGCCTCTGGCACAGCTTGGCGGGCTGGCTTGAGAGCATTGGTTCTTTCTGTTCTTTACAACACCTCGTGAAAAAGCAGGTGAGCTCTAGAAAAGACAACTCCTTTACACCCTAAGTGGATGTGAGTGTTTTCTTCAGGTCCCCCTGGCTGATCCAGCCCAATCCTGATGCCAGCAGGCATTGTAGGGTTTATGCTGACTCCCCTGAGAGTGCCTGTTGGCCAGTGCTCACCTTTTTGCTGGGCTGGTTCAGAGGGAAGTGCCTAGGCCCAAAAGGGTTCTTGCTTCTGGTTATCATGTTAACAGGAGACGTTTGTGGGACACTGACTTTGGTGTCTCTTCCTGTCCGGGTTCTCCACACCTCGCTTGTTGTTGGCTGTGACTTGGCTCCTGCATTTGTGTGTGTCTTACCACAGGGGGAGGAGGTGAATGCTGGCAGGATCGGACTCACCCTTGTCCTGTCGGGGATGGCTGGGGCTCTGATCTCTGGCCTCTGGTTGGACAGAACCAAAACCTACAAGTAAGTCCCTTATTTGCCTTTGTGCCCCTAGTGAATCTGCTCTTCTCCCATTCTGTACAAGGAGCAACCCAGTGCAGCTGCAACTCAGCGGTCTAAGTACTGAATCGCTGGGAGAGGTTTGTAGGAAAAAAAAC
This sequence comes from Aythya fuligula, assembly GCF_009819795.1. Lineage (NCBI taxonomy): Eukaryota > Metazoa > Chordata > Aves > Anseriformes > Anatidae > Aythya > Aythya fuligula. The sequence goes on from NC_045563.1 coordinate 25,995,790, forward strand.
CACAGTTCTTGAAAATCCAGTTAGTCTAAAGTGAAGTTTAGAGGAGCGTGTTCGTTTGTGCTGGACCATACAGGGTCTGGTTCTAGTGCTCCCTAGGGAAGCACAGGGAGAGGATGAGATGGGCTGGCAGCTCCTTTGCCAGGGATGAGAGAGTTCTTGGCACAAGTGGAGTAATGACTGTACCAGACCATTTCTCTGCCCTTACAAACCAGCTTCTGTGAATCTTTGTCCTGCGTAATGAAAGACGCATTGAATCCAGTGCCCAGAGGCATTGTGCAAGTGTGTGCTGCTGGATTCAGGGCAGGGGCAAAGGGTGCTGGGGTTGTGGGTGGATGATTCTGGATTAGCTGCCTGGTGGGTTGGGAAAGCAGATCTGGCCAGCGTACCCTGCCGTTTGCAGTTTGGGTGAAGCTGGCAAGCTGTGGGCTCGCAGCTTCTGAAGCAGCCTGCGGTCCTCGCTGTCAAGTACAGAGGCCAAAAGAGGACAGGAACTGGGCTCCTGTGACAAGAAAGACGCGAGGACTCCTGGGGGTGCTGGGGGGCAGGAGCAGCTGACTAATAGAGAGACCAGCAGGTTGCTCGCTGCCGTTTCTAGATGGTGTACCATTGATTATTTCTTGTTTGACAGGCCGAGGAAATGGAAACACAGATGTTGTGAGCTGCACTAGCGAACTGTGCGGTCTGACTTGGCTCTTTCCAGCCCGGGGCTAGTGGCAAGGTAGCCTCAGCTGGCACTGCTGGGGTGGATGATCCTCCTGACTCTCCCTAAATGGAGCTTGGCTGTAGCACAAATGTTGAGAAGCTCTGTGGCTTGCGAGGCAGAGACAGGACTTGCAATTTGGCAGCACAGGAGGAAAAAAATAAATCCGGGATTTGTTCCAATGTCCCTGCTTGGAGGGACCATGTAGGCGGGCAGAGCTGTCTGAGTGCAGAAAAATAGGCCTCTGCCACCCATGGATTTTATCCTACAGACTCGTAAGGGTATCTGAGGATAGATTTAGCCTTAGATGAGGAGGAACACTGCTAAGAACTTGCTCTCCACTGCAGCCCACTAAGTGGGATTTCTGTGGAATGAGCAAATTTTTTTTTCTGAATACTACGGAGTCTTTATTTAGCCTCATTTAAAAGTCTATTTAAAAAACTGTCAAGATGCCAGATGTTCTAGGTAGGTACCCTCCCCCTTCTCTCCGCTTCTCAAATAGTGTCAGGAATGAAATGGTAAGCACATGAAAATCAGGAAGGAAAGATGTCAAGTCCTTTTTTTAGTCAGCTTGGGAAGAGAGAGAGAGGGGAGCAAATCAATGGGATCCAGCTGTGATTGAGAGGAGCAGGGGGAGGTTAATAACACAAGGCACTGCAGAGCACTATGTGGATGTTTGATCTTCACTGTCCCATCAGCAGTTCCTTGCAAGGGTGAAGCTGTGCTAAGTCCGGCTTCCCCCATCTGTTGTGCTCAGGCACCAAATGGCCTTGCATTCTTGCTTTTATTTGGCAGGCAAGTCCCTGCAGCAGCCCCAGAACTGTTCTTATTTTGGAATTACCAGGCACAGATTTGGCCCATGCAAATACGCAAGGGATGTGACGAGCGAGCCGGCCCAGAGCACGGGCTGCCTTTGGTGGATGTCTGGCTGAGAGCAGAGCACCTCCTTAAAGGAACATGTTCTGATGTTGGCTTAAACGGGGCTTCCCATACATCCTTCAGGTTCCTGGCTGAGAAAAGAGATGGGATTCTGACGCCTGGAGGCCGCTGGTTTGCTTTGGGTGCCTTGGTGTTTGCAGGGGAGCCTGGCTTAGAATCAGGGGTTTAGGGACTGGATTAATCAGTGCTTCTCTTTGACTTTTAAGGGCAGTGTTCATGTGGCCTCCAGGCTAATCCTTGTGTAGTGAACATGCCTTTACCATATCATGCCACTTTTCTTGTGTGAGGGTCACAAGTATTATAAAACTAAATGCTGAAGGAGGTGGTAAAACAAACAAACAAACAAACAAAAAAAGAACAGCAAAAAAAACCTCAAGCCAGCACTCTCCAATTCTTCCCATTTCCAGAATCTGATGCCTTAGTGTCTTTAATGGTGAGATCCTTATGGAAGTATGGGAACAAAGCCTTGTGCAGCCTGGCATATGTGCTGTGCTCATGGTAAAGCCTGCAGAGGCTGTCTGTCATCCCAGCCCATGCAGCAGAGAGCACTGGAGCTGCACAGAACATCCCAGTGAGCAGCTAAAGCTGTACAGCGAGCTGTGAGCCCACCTGTCCCTTGTTCATTTATTCTTTCAGGTGCTGTTTGATAAGCCTCTGGTGTTCCTGCAGCTCAGATCCCTTGTGAATCTGGTCCTGCTCCTTTGGCTTTCCTTGTCCTTGTGACCTCATGAGACACAGCTGAGCTGGGCTGTGGCTATTCCTTGCTCGAGAGCTTCCTCTGGAGTTGGCTGAACAGCAGAAGTGGTGCTCTCCATTTCAGTCCTGTGTCCTGCTGGTTCTGACCCTGGTTGCCTTTCCTCCCCAGCATCTCTCTTTTCTCACAGTCCCTTGTACAAGGTCTCTAGTCCACCTCTTAAGAAGGCTGGGGAATGTGGCCGTGGGGCAGGTAAGTGTCAGGACAGCATAGATTCACCAAAGCAATCAGCGTGTCAGCTCCTTCATGGATTTCCCTTTGCCACAGAAATGCAAAACCAGCTGGTGCACCAGTTGGTGCCCTGAGCTTCCTTCTCACCTTCTGTGGCATGGAGATAGGTTAATCCCAGTTGTCCTAAGGTGATGTAGCAGGATGTGTAACTTCCACCGTGCACTCACTTCAGTGGGCAGCCTCTCAGGGGAGGCTGGCTGTACCTGTCCCAGCCAAGGATGATTTTCAGTCCCTGTGGGGCCACCACGGGCACAGATTGCTACAAATACCAGGATGCTTTGCAAATGTCCTCCATGAGTCTGTTTCTTCTTCACGTTCTTCTCTCTCCCATAAGATATTTATGGCTGTGATAAGAGGCTTATCAAGGAAAACAAGGCATTTGCCATGCCCTGGTGCCCCTAGGGTCACAGAGCATTCTCCTTGTCCTCTGCCCAGTGAATGTGGTGACAAGACCACTTCCTGAGCAAGCACCGTGTTGTCTTTCCCTGGGGATTCCTTTGTTTCCCTGTGCCCCATCTACTTATGTCTCAGCGAAGCCCTTTGCTCGTATGCAAAAATCTGGGCCTTGTGTAGACTGCCGAGCACTGAAGTCTCCTTTTTTGTCATCAGTGCTATACTCAGGGGAGCGTGGCCTTGCTGAAGTCCGATTTAGCAGAAGTCTGCCTGGGTGCTTGGGGCTGTTCCCTGCAGCAAGAGGTGCATTGGGGCTGTCTGCTCCAGTTCCAGTTAGGGACTGTGGCAGGCAGGGACCTGCTCAGTGCAGAGATTCAGGGTCCTTCCTGGTGCGTGACTTCCACAGTACGCAAGCCTGGGGTCTGGTTCCTTCCTTAAGTATTTGTCAGTTCCTTTTTTACTGCTGAAGCCTAATGAGTGGGGGAAACAGGTTAACGAGGAAAGCTTGTTGTCTCCTTCAGCCAGCTAACATGTGGTAGGTGCAGTATCCATGACAAGATGGAAAAGCTTCCTCTGTTTTTTTTTTTTTTTTTTTTTTTTCCTATAATTCTGCGACTCCAGTGGAAAGCACCACGTGCTTTAACCCGCAAGAGCTGCTTGCTTCTCTGAGGCAGCCTCCTCTAGTTCTTAGTGAGGGATCGTGTGTTCTGGGAACTTCCTTCTTGCAGCTTGACTAATGACACAGCATCAATGCGAAACAAGGTCCTGACCACATCTGGTCACTAACTCGTTCATCCTCTTTGCCTGGAGATGAAGAACAAAGTGCAAATGTGGGCAACCGTCAAGAGTGTGAATCAGTTACAAACTGCACGCAGTGCCTGAGCCACGAGGCTGGGAAACTGGGTGAGATTTCATAGGACTAACCTGTGACCTCTGCACTGAGACCAAAACTAGTTGGGGTGGGTGCAAAATATTATCCAGGTGTCCCAGCTGTCCCTACTAGCAGAGATTAAGCTTTGTAGGTGCTTCTTGGAGGCCAATGCTGCTGAGCTGAGCATGTATTTTAGCACTGAATCCTGCATGGCTTGGAGACTCCTGCTTATGGAAGCCCCACCTGCTTTGGACTTGGTCTGTGCCGCACAATGAGCTGTAATTCTTGCCTTGAGCCTTGCAGTCAGCCCTCTTTTGACCAGGCTGCTGTGCTGTCCCCTGTCAGACTGGGGACCTGAGCTTCTTGGCTGCCTCATAGGTGTGATGCCCGGACCCCACGCAGAGCTAACCCTCTGTGAGGTTGGGATATAAGAACTCCTAGGTCCTGTTTTTGCTTCTCCTGCTGTCTGTGCAGACCATGCTGAGCTCTGTAGCAGTCCAGTTCCTCTGTCTGTGGTAAGGATGTGAGAAAGCTGTGCAACTTTTTTTTTTTTTTTTTTGTTTTGTTACTGTGTGCTGCAAACTATATCAAGATCTGTGGGTGAAAAGAATAGTAGGATTTGATTAAATGAAACCCTGACTGTGCTTTTCCTTGCAGGCAGACAACGCTAGTGGTCTATATCATGTCTCTGGTGGGAATGATAGTCTACACTTTCACTCTGAGTCTAGGCCACCTCTGGGTGGTCTTTGTGACTGCAGGTGTGCTGGGGTAAGTTCATGTGCAGGCTGCTTTCCTCTGTGTGTAAGCTAATAGGATATGGCAGGGAGGCAGGAGTCATGATCCTGGAGGGGTTGGGAAGAACCATAGCGTGCTCCCCCATGGGATAAGGACAAAAAGATCTGTGCTTCCCATCACTCTCATGTGTTTTGTTACTCAGGGACATTAGCACAGCCTGCTTAGCTGCAGCTGCCTTAAATGTCCCAGGTAATCAAGGCAAAGTGTTTGGGAAGTGAATGGGACGTGGGTGCTGTAGGTGATGCTGTGCCCCAAGGCTGTGGGCAAAAGTATTTGTGGGTAGGAGGGGGACCTATGCCATGAAGAGGGACTCGGTTCTATGGTCTGTAGCAATAATAGGGAAAACATCCCGTGCAGTCAGTCAAGCATCCCAACAGGCATTTGGGCTGCATTGTGCCTCTTTGGTCTTCTTCCTAGCAGTTACTGAGTCACCTTTTCCATGTGTTCCTTTTCAGGTTTTTCATGACAGGGTACCTTCCCCTGGGCTTCGAGTTTGCTGCAGAGTTGACGTACCCAGAATCAGAGGGAACATCATCAGGGCTCCTTAATGTCTCAGCACAGGTAGGTGTTCTGTTTTTTTTTTCTTTTCTTGCCTCTTTAAAACCAGATATACCAAACTGTTGTTCCCATCCCTCACCCCCATTTCTTGTCCATGATTATTGTCTTGAACCGTGAATCCAAGCGCATCAGGATGTGGCTTTTCAATGACAGTCCTTGTGGCATTTCTCTGTTCTGTTTCTGCTGAGGAGAATGTCCATCAGGATACCAGTTATCCTTGCCTTTTCCAACATTGCTCCTAATTGCCTAGGACCTGCCTCCTCTCCAGTGAGAGATGGGATTCCAGCATGAAGCGTCACCTGTCTTTCTCTTAGCTGTGAGGAGGTGCCCCTGGATGTGTTTATAACCAAAATTTAGCCTAGGTAGAGGCCAGACAAGCTGTCGGCCTATGCTCAGATACTGAGATGAAGCTGGGAAGCTGTTCAGGCTGCTTTGTGATAACAGTACAGCTTGACCCTGCCTTTCCTTGTAGATCTTTGGTATTGCTTTCACCATCAGCCAAGGGCAGATCATGGATCGCTATGGGACGAAGGCAGGAAACCTCTTTCTTTGTTCCTTCCTGCTCCTGGGGACCATTATGACAGGTAATTAAAGCTCTCAGTGTTCTGCTGTGACTCTTCCCCTTGAGCCTGGCATGTGAACTGAAGGGCTTTTGTGTGTAGTGGTGTCTTCAGGAAAGGGCAGGACCTACATGGCAGCCCCATAGCAATGCTGTTGTGCTTTTTCAAGAATCTGGCCTACAAAGAAGATCTAAGGCTTCTTGCCCTGGCTGCTGGCTGGGGTCTCCAAGATGTGCCTTCTGCATGTTGCAGTAAGGAGTCTGCCCTGCCTGCTTCAGAATTGTCTTCCTCCTCCGGGAGAGTGATTTCCATTGCTTCTCATTATGTGTTCTCCTCTGAGGCCTCTGCTGCCCCTTAGAGTCCTGGGGATATTGATTTGGGGTTTGTGTGGCAACTGAACTGCCTTTACATTTCTCTTCCTCTCTCTGTCCCAGCATTCATTAAGGCTGATCTCCGAAGACAGCAGGCCAATGTGGAAAGTGAACGTACAGTGAGTAAATCCCCTTCAATCCCTGTTGCACCCCTGCTGTTAGCTCAGGACAACTCCCAACCTCCCTCCCTTCTAGGAATGGGGCTGGCCCTTTCTGAGGTACAGCTGTAGCTGTGCTTCTCTTTTCTTATCCCACCACTTGCCCAGGCTATAGGGAAGCTCCTTGCTGGCATTTTCAGACAGGTGGCTGTAATCCCAGCTCTGCCAGCTGCTGGGAGCCTATATTTGCTTGCTTTAATGTCATGCAGTCTCTGTAGGCTCTGGTCCTCTGGGAATTTGCAGGGCTTCACACATGTTGGTAGTGGCTAGGAGAGATGTGGGGCAGTGCTGTGCTGGCCTCTCTTTAATAATGCACCAAGCCCTCCAGTGCTTTCCCCTTGTTCAGAGCTGGGTGACCATTCTTCCAGCTCCTTAGAGGGGCAGATTGTTCCTCTCATTTCCTGTCCTCAGCTACAAAGTGGAGTTCATTGCTTGGGACACAAGGAAACTGAGTAGCAAAGCCCAAACTGGGGCTTGAGCAGCCTGCCTCCTCCTGCTTCGTGCAGTTCTATACACAGGGCTGCTCGTTCATGTGTGAGCACTAGAATTCAGGGTACCTGTGGTGTGCTGTGCCATAAATGCAGCTGTTTGCATGTGGGAGAGGACCTCTAGTGAATGAACTGCAGTGGATATTCTCAAGTTCTCCCTGTAGGGAAAGAGAGGGGATGGGTGGCTTCTTGGGGCACTTCTTACTGCTCTGGGCTCCTCTTCTAGGGCATTAGCAGAGCCATCCACTCCATGTTTGTGAAGCCATCAACGACCATGACTACCAAAGTGCATAAGCTCTGTTCTCTGCTTGCTCAAGTCAGCCCTTTTCAGACGACAGTGCTGCCTTCCTTCAGATAACCTAGCCAATCTAATCTGGGGAGAGACCAGAAGGTCCAAGAAGCAGCCCTGCTCCAACTGGCTGCTCAGGAAGGTGGATTTTCAATTACAAAATATATGCTTTTAAATTTAATTTTATTTGTTTTGTTTTTACAAAGCTATCAGAGCACAAATGCAGAGGGTAGGGTAAGTAGAGGGAGCTGATGCTGCCTTGGGTGGTGGTTGCACATAAAGTTCTAGAGTAGACAAAACAAAAAGCTGCATGGTTGATCTAGTTTGGGTAAAGGAGTCCCTCCTATTGCCATAACTTAAGAAAAATTCCTGATATTTTTCTTCTCTGAGGCTGATAGCTTGGGCTGATTTCAGTAGTGGTGAGCCTCATGGCCTACAGGTCTGAGCTAGAAGACTACTGCTCTCCTGGAGTCCTGGCACGAGTGGAGTTAACTGGAGGACACTTAGCTAAGCTGAGCTGGGGTAAAGAGTAGTCTGTTTTGATGCACACCAAACTGCCTGTGTCCCTCGATTAGAGTGATGAAGCAGAAGATACATTTTAAGGCTAAACCACTCTCTACAAGCCCTGTGGTAACAACGGCCATGGGGAGAAGTGCTGGTGACACTGCCTGTTAATTCAAAGCGTGTTTGTGGAAATCCTTCAGATATCAAGGTCCTTTGGCAGTGCACGTGATGCCTAGTAGTAATAAGGTCCTTTACCTTTGTCAGACGCTTCTCTCACCAGATGAATTGTATGCTTTTACCATTTTTTTTGGTATAAATCTAAAATACAGTTGTAAGATCTTGCTGCTGGAGAGGGGGTGTTGAGACCAGAGCAAAAGATAGTATAGGTGTCACTTGTATAATCCTAAAGGCTTCCAAAACTGACTGCAATAAGAACCAGAGGGACGTGTGTGAGGTAATAGGTCTCCGTTAGTCAAAAACTTCACTGGCAGCTCCTTCTCCCCGAGGAGTCATGCTCTGTGGAAGTCATGATGGATGCCCCCCCTACCCCTCACCCCCAAATGTGGCCTCTGAATGGCTGAGCTCACCTGGTTATTTCTCAGGTTTAACGAAGAACCCTGGGTGCTTGACATCCTGAAACAGGGCTGACCCTGGTGTTCTGCATTAACGTGGGTGCCTCCATCAGCTGGGCTTAGGCACCGTGTGCTGCCTTTGTGGAGAGCTCTGATGGGGTCATGTACTGGAGCTTTGCTACATGGCATGCCTGCCTTACACATGCTTGGGTGATTTTTACGGGTTTCTTTCTTTGCCTGTCCATCTTACTTTTATTTTTCCCTCCCCTCATTTCCTTCCCTACTCGCTTCCCTCTTTTCTGGGATCTGACTTGTGGCTGTTGTTACAGAGACTCCAGGGCAGCAGTCAGATCACGGATTATGGACTTGTAGCTTGTAACCCTAACCCCATCAATTCCCATTCCTGTTCACTAGCTCACACACAAAGGTAGGAGAATCACGCTAATCTGCCTGTCTGAACATTCACGGGTGGCACAGGCACCAAGCCAATGACACGAGTGGGTCAGCAGCAATAGCCACGGAGTGCTGAGTGCTGGCCTTCCTGGGGGCAGGTTTGAGAGGAAAGATAAGGCAGCTTTCCCGAATGATCCCACCAGACTCGCATCAGATGGGGGCATTCAAAGAGGTGCAGCAAAGCAGAGCCTGGTATTGGAGCACATGAAAAACTGAAGTGTCAGTAAGTTACTGGAGAGAGGAAGTGCAGGTATTTGGAGGCCTTCCTCTGATACTTTTATTGCCCATATTCTTGGCTGGAAGTGATACCAGAAGCTCTGTAGAAGAATTGGCTCTCATCACAAGCAGGGTGTGTGGCCAACTCCATGAAGTTTATTTAAAAAAAAAAAAAAAAGACAACAAAATGTTTTCTAAGGAAGTCATTGGGTTGGTGCCTTTTGGTGTATGAATCTCTGAAAATTGTAAAGCTCTGTGCTTGGTGATCTGTGAATCTCAGCTGCACTTGGCATTTCCTCAGCTGTTGCTTTGGGTGCAGTGCTTTACTACTCACTGTGCTCTGCTTTGTGCTGGCTGGCGGCCCTGTCAGGTTAACCTTACTGCCCTTTGCTTTTCATTAAATGCGTCTGTCACTTCGTGGCCACAGCCAACAGGGCTAACAGATAACAGCAGAGTGTTGGAGAGTGCGTGAGCTGGGCGAGCCTGTGGTGGTGTACTGGTAATTTTTTTGGTGGCTGTAGCTTATGTCACTGCCTTCACTGCTATCAGCCCTACACTGGTACAGCTGCTGGTGTTACTGCTACTATCCCCACTGCAAAACAGACATTGTGAGGCTCAGGCAAGCTGCAGTGTGGCTGTTGCAAGGAGAGGACAGGCTTCCAGAGTTGGATTTGAGCTTCCAGAGGATCCAGAGTTGTGAAGCTGTGCAGGACCCATCCTTCCCACCTCTGGAGTATTGGCCTAGTTGGTTTGAGTCTTCCTGGTGGAGAAATAGAAATGATCTGGTGGAGAACTGTCACAATGTTAAACTGGATGTTCAGCTTTGGTGCAGGGTGGGACTGCAGAACAGCCTGGTTTTCCAGTGTACTAGGACACAAGGGAAAAAATATAGAAGTTAATTCTTACACAGAGAGATCTCTGCCTAGCAGTGTGTCCTGGTGATGAAAGGGAAAGACGAGGATCTGGCTGAACTGCTGACTTTGCAGGGAGGAGTGTGTCATGCCATAGGTTCAGTGAAGAGAGTGAGCATTTTTCAGCCTTGACTGCCCAGGGATCACAGCCTCTAAGCAGCCACCTGTCAGAGCTTTTGGTGACCGCATCCACACTGCAAGGATGTTTTTCCCTTCTTTCTGCAGGACCTGCCTTGTGCTCACAAGCAATTAATAGAACTTGTAGTGGATCTAAATTAGCCTAATGGCACTGTGAACACCTTGTCCTCTATTACAAAAGCTGTAATTTGGTTCCAGCAATCCTCCTGTTTCTGTTCCCAGAGCGTTATCAGGGTCAGCTTTCTGTATCTCAGGTCACTTGGATCAAATGCCCTTTTTGCATGATGACGAGTCCCTTTGTGAGCTACCTTTGTTATAGGTGTATCTGAAGCCACTCCAACATTCTGCCTTAAGGCTTCATAGTGCTGTCAGTTGATTCAGGATACATATCAGAGTCCTGTATATGCTGTGTACAGCCTCTGCTCATCCTATAGAGAAAGGCAGGATTGTCTTTTATTTCTATACACTGGACTTTGCCAGATCTCTTTGAAAATAGCAAATTTTGATTAAGGTGTGTTCAGGGCACTTTGTAGTGGTTTCATATAGGGGAAGATAAACTTAACTCTGTTTGTATGTCAAGATCTTGTTCTTGGTGGTAGAAAGCATGGAGTAGAGTGCTTTCTGACTCTTTCCTGGTTTTTGAATTGTAATAAAATCACAAAATTTATCTGGAGTGTTACTCTAGCAGCAGAGCTGAGCACTGATGAGTATAGATGGCTTTGAGGTCACAGGTCATTCTGGAGGTACAGCCACAGGAAGAGATTTGTTTGAAACGGGACTGAAGTTCTGCTGTGTCCTCAAGCCACGTATAGCATAGGTCAAGACTTGCTCAGGGCTAAGCACCTTGTATTGATGGTTGTTTAGTTGCAAAGATGCATGTGATGAATCTCAGTGGAATACCTGTGTGTGTGTTTCCTTTTCATCTCAAGGACAGTGTTATTTAGAGGCTGGTTAGGGCCTCAGGGAAGGCATTCTACCTCTATACCTTGCAAGCTGTAGCGTGCTCTAGCTCAGTAAAAACAAACAAAACCCACAAAACAAACAAACAAAAAACCCTGCTGGAATCTTGCATAGTAGGCACAAACAGTGTGCATGCCATCTCCTGCTGCTTAAACTTCCATGCTCCCTTACTGTATTTACTGTGTGGCAAGCTCTCTTCTCCCCAAGCCACAGACAGGCCAACTGCACATCCTCTTGTAGCACTCCCACCTGCGGGAGCAGCCTTCCCTTCCCCAGGCGGGGGAGCCCTGCAGGCTGTCTATCTCCTAAACCACTGTTCCTGTAGCTCCATGGCAGGTAAGCAGCGCAGAGATCCCAGAGCTGCTTGGGGAGCCTGTTCAGGGCTGCCAGCATGCTCTTCTGACTCATTCTAGTGGGATTTCCCAAGCCTGAATGCAGCTTTCCCATTATTCCTACCTCTGGCACTACTTCATGCAACCCCTCCTGCTGGTAGGAGGTTTTTCTGCACTGCCTGGCTTTTGCCTCGAGGCGTCTCTTTGGAGCTCTCCTCACCTCACTCCTCTGCTCTGGAATACTGCTGCTGCCCTCTGTATAACCTTTTCAGCTGCAGTTTGTGCAAGAGGCTACTCAGAATGAAACTGTTCTGTAACTCTTGCTTCCATGCTGCGTGGACTTCTCTTGAACAGCACCGGGGATGTGAGCCTTTCTCATGTACCTCTGACTCCTGCCTCAGATCTGTTTTGCCCACAGTGAGTTAACTCAAAGCCCAGGCTCCGGGAGACTCCACATTTACCCTTACCAGTCTGCGTGCTGTGCTCTGACTCAGTGACAGTTGTGTCCTGCTATAAGCAGTCGGAATTTGGAGAGGTTTCTGTTTTATTTCTTATGGCTCTTTAGGATATGAATAATGAACTTTGAAGAAGGCCTTATCAGTACTACTCAGTGAATTATCCCAGCCATAAATCCAAGCTGGGGTCAGGGAAGAAAGTGGGCAGAGGGTGCCAGTGCTGAACGGGGGTAAGATGGGGATGTGTACACTCGAAGGTGAGCAGTACCAGAAACATGTCAAGGAAATGAAGAGGCCCTCTGATGTGACACAGAAAAGAGGAGCTAGTTGCTCTCTGTAAAATTCGGAGGGTGCAGAGGATACAGGTTCTCTGGTAGTTGGATGGATACCGCCCTTCTCCCTGGCATGCAGGAGGAGTTCCCAGTTTCTTCCCTTGCCCAGAGAACTGGCCGTGCAGCTTCACCACTTTGAGGTCAACCTCACATCACAGGGACATCATGAGGACTGCAGCAAGTAGCTTAGGGGAAGCGGGATCGTTGCTCTGCCCTGCTGCCCTGGTGTCCCTTGTCTGAGCACTAAAACCCTCTGGAGGCAGAGGAGGGAGCCAGGCGCACTCGGATTGAGCTCCCTGAGGGTGGTGATTCTCCTTTGGGGATGTAAGTCAGGTTGGATGGGGCTTTGGGCAACCTGACCTGGTGAAAGATGTCCCTGTCTGTGACAAGGGGGATTGGACTGGATGATCTGTAAGGGTTCCATCCAGCCCAAACCATTCTGTGATTATCTGATGCCTGCATGCTTACAGGGAGTTGTGAATGAGCCAGCCTCTGGCCAGCTGGTCTCTGAAGCCCAGGTCTGGCCATGTGGGATCCTAACCATATTCTTTTCCTCTGTCTGACTTGCAGAAAGTGATGCCAGAAGCCTGCACTGTTCCCGTAGTCCTCAAGGAATCAAAGCTATAAAAAAGAGGGGTGGCAGAGCTGGGAGATGGAGGATTCGCCTCCCCCTGCCCTCATTCCCACCTTTGCTACCTGCACCATCCTCCTGTTACACCTGAATTCTGGTGGGGGGCTGCTGAGAACTGCTCCTAGAGTGAAACGAGAAGGGAGTTGCTCTCATTGGTTGTACCTCTGCATCTTGCTGTTCTGGAGACCGTGCTAAGAGGAAAAGTTGGGAGAAGCCCCTGCTGTCCCCACCATGTATGCTTGGAAAAGCCTGGTCGTGTGAGGGTGGCACCTTGCAGGTGGTCTCTTCTCTCAGGGAAGGTGTGACCTGGAATGCAGATGCTGGACCATGTTTACTCTGTGAGTAACCTTGCGGGAGTTGTGATCCCTCTGAGGGATTCCTTGGAGTGCCTGTGCTCTTCTGCGTGGTGCACGGGTGATGATAGAGCCCTCAGCACACCACCAGCCACTGCAAAGTAGTGCAGCTGCTGCTGCCAGGAGCAGTTTTTGTATCAGACTGAGGATAAACTGCCTTAGAATTCACCTAAGTTGCTCTGATGTTCCTGTGTAGTAGGAGTAACCGAGAGGTACCCATGGATCTCCTGTTGGAGGCAAGGTCTAGTTCTGGGGCAGATGTTGAAACTACAGCCTGAGCCCAGCTCAACACTACGCCAGCAACAGGACAGTCAGACCACAAGCTCCCCAGGCTGAGCATCACATCCTCCTCCTCACTGACAAAGTGCCTTTTGCAGCTTTTGACACTACAGAGAATTCTGTGGGGTACTACGGTGAGCTAACCAGGCAGGGCTGTGTTGCCCTGGGGAGTTGTTTTGGGCATGATGGGAACAGAAAGGTGCTGTAGTGTGGGAACTTCCCCCTTGTAATAGAGAACAGGAGGAGAGGGTGGGGGTTGAAGCCCTCTCACCAGCATTTGTGTCTTGTAGACACTGCCCCTCTGCATGCTGCTGCTCATCTTGCACTCACAAAGGGAGAGAGACCTGTATATCCCTTTGCCTTCCTTTCCAGCATCCATCCCCTGGTGGGAGACATTGAGTGTCCTTATACTTAGATCATGCAGTGATGTACGTGCCATTTTGGAATACCAAAAAACAAAGCACAAATATGGAATGGATAAAAATGGCCTTCTCTAACATAGGGTTTTTAACAACTTTTTAGTGAAAATGTGCAGTTTTTCAACCAGAAGTCCTTTCTTTGGTAGTTGGGGTCTAAAAAGGTTTTTAAATGTAAAGTTTATATTAAAAAACACTAAGTGTATAATGCAAGGTGACAATTTCCTATTAAATGCTTGAAACTGTCTCCAGGTGGTTTTTATTTAATAGCCTGAACTATTCTGCAGAACAATCCTTTTTTTGCCCACTGCTACTGTTGTGCTCTTTTCCTCTTTCCCTTTCTTCTGCACAGGCTTCCCAGCTAGCAGCTCCTGCTGGTTCCATCCTGCCTTCAGTGCACTGCCCATCTGTTGTGGGCATTATTTCATCTAGGTCTAAGCAACCTGTTCTGTTTTCTGCTTGCTGTAGCTATAGCTCAGTCCTTGCTCATGGATGCATGGGGTTTGTTGTCACTTATGTGCTGCAGAAGCAAGAGCTACAGCCTGTGTGTGAGAGGGAGAGAGATCAGTCAGCCCTGGAGCTTTGTTGGAAGGAGTCAAGGAAAGACTCCCATCTTGCTGCAAAGAGAGGATTTTTCCTGCAACGTGGAGTAGAAACTGCCTGTTCCAAGGCTGTACATCCTCTACTCCCTCCTGGATAGCTGAAAAGACAGACGCAGTGCCCTGCAGTTTTCTGTCATTTATTAGAAACAGCCCCTGTAGAACATGCACATGCAAGTCACAGCAGTGCCAGGGGCAGCACATTATCCCTCTTTCCTGTCTACATGGTCAGTGGATCCCAGGTGGCTCTACACCTCCTCCCCACAGGTGCACAGGGAGCACAGTCCTTAGTGCACTGGGCACACCAGAGATGTTCCCTGCCATCCCTCAGGGAGGCACTCACCAAATGCCCCCAGCAAGCTTTGACGTGAACTCCTCTGGGGCCTGATTGTTGGCACTGGTCAGTCAAAGTGTTGCCTGGACATGAAAAAACTCAGCAATGAATGATTGACAGAGTCCAACATCGATCTGCCGGTGGGACTGGTGTCCTGGGCGAGTTCAGCAGAGCTCCAGTCAAAGTCTGGCAGTGAAGACAGGAGCCAATGCTGACCTGGACAAGACACTTGGTCTCAGTTTTTCTTCTTGTTTTGTGACTGCGCTTCTACCTCCAGGTACTGCAGCCCAATCAACATCCCCAGGATAGAGAAACCTGTGATGGAGATACAGTCTAAGTCATGTAGAAAGAGCTGAACAGATGAGATAGTCACCTGCACCGCCCCAGGGAGAGTCCTGGGGGAGCTGATAGCTCCGGGGAGGCTGGGGGGCAGGAGGGAAGGATGCAGAGCTCTACTCACTTGCTACCATGAGGGGTGCCATAATTCCCATTGTCAAGGCTGCAGTGTGGTAAATGAAGACCTCTGAGAGGAAGTGAGCAAGGGCCACAACGAAGGTGAAGAGTGTGATGTAGTAGAGGCTGTTGGAAAGCAGGAAACAGGTTATCACACGCCCCATAGTACAGGCATGGCTGAGTTGAAAAGCAGTAAACCTGCATGCTGCCCAGTCCGTGCTCGCTGTGGGAGCACAGAGGGCACTTGGTTCACAGCCTAGCAAGGTACAGAAGCTCCATGGGCACCAGCTGGGAGGAGAACAGGGCAACATGTTCACTGGTGCACTGAAAGCCACTGTCACTGTCTGGCCTGAAGGTAAGGAAGAGGGAGGTGAGCAAAGGCAGGGAACTGGTGAAGTGAGAAGCAAGTGTGCATGCAAAAAGAGGTGAGAAGTGGATGCACTGAGGATCTGGGCAACAGGACATGACCACCTACAGGCTGCATCCCCCAGGAAGACATCTTCCCACCTGTGCTCTGCTACCCTCTAGGGGCTACAGCTGAAGGAAGGGAGCAGGTCCATGAGCTGCAAGATACAAAATCCTTCTGAGAAACAATGGGCTTTATTGCCATTGCCAGCACCCCCTGAGCCACAGATGAATACAGGTAAGCGGAGTCCCTGTACCTCCCCACCACAGACAAGCCTGGGCAGTCCCTGGGGCTGCAGGAGGCAGTGACAGCAGTGAGTTCCACCAGACTCCAGCACAGGCTCTGCCTAGCACAGACCCAGGTCACTCTGCAGGAAAATCCCACTCAGAAAGACTCCTGATACTACATGAGAGACACAGCCTGCCTCCTGCCGCATCTGCCATGGCTACACACTGTGCCTCAGGCCATGTCATCAGCCCCAGGTAAAAGCATATGACAGAAGGCTGAGTGTTAGGATCACAGCAAGGGCTCCCTCAACCTGCCGTAGCTGTTACCTGAGCTGTCATAGGAAAAGAGGTACCAGTGGGATCAGCATCACCAGTTAGTTTAACACCCACAAGCAGCACCCTCACCTGCAGATGCCTGCCAAGCTGGGGCTCAGAGACACATGACATAAAAACCTGGTAACACAAAGGAGCACACTCTTCTCACGCAGGCAGGAGGCAGAACCAGCTAATGCACAAGCCCTGCGCTGCTCCCAAAGCCCTTCCAGAGGGAGGCCCCCAGCCCCCCAGAAGCACCTTTTGCACCCCCCTACCACCCGTGGTGCTCCCCATGCCCCACGTTCGCCCTGCCTCCCCCACGTACGTCTGGTTGCGGATGTCCAGGGCGCAGAGGCAGCGGACCACGGAGGACAGCAGGGTCCAGACGCCAAACGTCCGGGCCTGCAGCCCGTTCACTGCGCGAGAAGGGGGGAGAGAACCGAGGTGGGCGGGGGGCGCTCCACAGGGGAGCCCCCCCCGAGGCGCCGCGGCCCTGCCAGGCCCCGCGATGCGCCCAGCCCCCCAGCCCTTACCGAGGCCGGGGCTGGTGGTGTAGAGCTTCTCGGAGACGAAGCTGTGGTCGCGGAAGCACTGCAGGGCGTTCCCGGCGGCGATGACAGACACCATGAGCAGCCAGCTGCGCAGCACGCAGAGAAACCGGCCCATCCTGCCGCCAGGCCGACCGGCGGCGCACTGAGCGCCCGCTCCCCGCGGGGCGCAACCCCACCGCCCTCCCGCGCTCCCATTGGCCGCCGGCCGCGCGCCACGCGGCGCGAGAGCCTCACCCGCCAATCAGCTCCCTCTCTCACCGCGCTCGGTCCCGCCCCCTTCTTTCAGCCGGCCGTGCCTACCGCCGCGCCTGCGCAGTGCGGGCGGCGGGTGGCGCCTGCGCAGTGAGGCGGGGCGGGGCCGGGCGCGGCGGTTGTTGTAGTAACGGGGAAGCGCCGCGCGAGCGGGGTCGGCTGAGGCGGCCGGGCCGGGGCCCCCCGCGGCCGTTAACGGCCACTAACGGCCGTTAACGGCCCCCGCGCGTGCCGGGAGCTTCGCGAGAGCCCCCCTGAGGCCATGCCGGGCGCTGCGGCGCGGGACGCGGAGCAGAGCGGCTCGTCCGCCGCCGAGGAAGAGGAGGAGGAGGAGGAGGAAGGCGAGGAGGGGGTCGCGGACGGGCTGAGGTGAGGGCAGCCGGGGGGGGCGGGCTCCAAAGCTGCGTCTGTCTGTGGTGTTTTTCCTGTGGTGTTCGCAGGTTGGGAGGTTTCTTGGGGGCACGTGGGAAAATGAGGGAAACTCGCGGCTTTTTTTGGTCGCTGTCGCTGTTTAGCTGCAGTTTTGAGCTCCCCGCAGAGAAGGGAGGTGTGCCCCACGCTGGCCTGCTGTGCGCTGTTCTATATCCTGTCTTAAAACTGGCTTATGGCAGCTCTGATGTCTCCCCTCAGCTTCTGAATTTCCTGTGAGTTGCTGGTGTATCTGTTCCATCCTTGCTTGGTAGCTTCTTTTAGTTTTGCTCCCTTCCTCTTCCCCAGGCCGGAATCCCTATTTTTTATATCAATTTCACTCACTTTAACGCATTCTGTTTGCTTTCTTCTCGCTAGGGCTCAGGATTTAGGGCTCTAGGGCGAAGTGAAACCTCCCTTCACACCAAGCAGTAGCTGGCTCAGCCTTGCCAGACCCTTACGGAGCACCAGGTGAAGAGCTGCCTTTGACTGCAACGTCTTCCTAACAGCCTGCCTGTGTTAAGTGGCCAAGTGTCAGGCTAGGAGTGAGTGATGGTCACCTGGAGGATTGTCTGAGCCCTGGTAGCCTTACTGCAAATCCTCGGGGCAGGCTTAACGTAACCTCCCCTTCTGTTGCCTCAGCTCATTTCCCACTTATGTAAGGCTCTGGCCTGTCCTGTGAGTTCTGGAATCCTCTTGGGTCCCTTCCATCTGAACAGTTCATTACACCCCACCAGTTGATTTCTGAAGGCAGCAGAAGCAGCTGGCAGTGCTGTGGAATTGATTTGTCAGGGGTAACTTGGTTAAGAGGACCAAGGTTACACTAAAAAGGACTTTCCTAGTGCTAGGTATAGGAAGTGTTTTGTCTTCTGTAGTGTCTCCAAACTTTTGGCATACAATCTTGCATGTTAAATGCTTCTCTCTGTCAAATGCTTCTCTCTGCTTCTTTCTCTGTGCCACTGTTCCTTTTTTTTTTTTTTTTTTTTTTTTTTTTCAGAAAGATACAGATATGTCTGTCCAACCCCTTGGTTTCTGTTTTCTCTTAACTTTTTCATAGTTTTGTTGCCTTGAGCAAGGAGTAATAAGCAGTCTGAGCTTTATTTGCTTCAGCAGGTTGACAGGTTTGCTTTCTGTCATCTTAGGATTTTGTATCACAAATTTTATTTGTGTGTGTGTCCTTAATTCCTCTATCTGAGCAGCCGGTAGTTCCCAATGTAGGGCTGTTGTTTTGGGCAGGACAGATCTGGGAACCTGGAGCATCTTTGACTGGCTTCCTGGGGGCATTGCTGTTGAATTCTGGGCTCACAATCCCCTGCGCCTGGCAGAAATTAGAAGGGAAGAACACACAAAATCATTGCATTGAGCCAAATCTTCTCTAGTCTGTCAAATTTTGCAGGAGTGCCCTTTTGCTCACTTTAGAGTCCAGGATTACAACCAGGCAGTATGCACAGATTTTAATCTCTTAAATTAGGGACTGAAACCAGTGCTGTAAGGTCTGGTTGTGTGGATATCAGTAGTTACAGCCTACTCTGAGCTATGGATCTTGTTCTCGGATGCGCTGTAAATCCAAAGAAATGTAGCTGTGAAAATTCACGGGTTTTCTCCCAAATTGTGCTCAATCAAATCAATACAAATTAAGCAAAGCTCCTAGTTAAAATGATAAGACTGACCCCAAAAGAGGATGATTTGGAAGGTTCCCTTTTTAGCTGAGAACCAGGGTACCTCGTGTGTGTCTGTGTGTCCTGCCCGTGGGCTAGGTGAGCAAGCACGGGCAAGCGCAGGGAACTGTTGGGTCCTCCCAGTCAGTAACTGCTGCGTGTGTGTGAGGCTCAGCAGCTGCTAACACTAACTGCCTTGCTATTTTAGGGATCATCCGTGCATCAGGTGGACTGGTGGTGGCTGCAGGCGGATCCCTATCTTCGTCTTTCATGCTGATGCCATTCTGACCAACGACAGCTACCTCCGCCTAATTGGAGGTGGGTCCAGCAAGGCAACAGCTTCTGGCCTGAAGGTGTGAAGCAGAAGTCTCACACTGAGATGTTCCCTTCTCTTTGAGGGGAAGAGGAATTGATAGGAAGGAAACTACAATCTTCTCTTGTCTCTGAGCTTGGAGACATTCAGAAACACTTGGTCGAATTGGTGAATGTGTATCACATTTGGTTTGTGATAAGTGCTTATCTTTGGCCCTCTGATGGGTCCTGGAACGTTTTGATTTGGAACAAATCAGATTTGGAGGCTGTGCTAGAACCTATGACCAGAAGATAAATGCACTAATTTGTAGCTGAGAACTTAAAATCAATCCTTCCAGTGAGTTTTGAGTCTTGAGAGGGTTTCATCATGAAACAGAGCCGCCAGCCCTGCAGTGGTATTAATAGTAGTAAGCTTTAAAAACAAATCTCAGCTTCTATAGCCTCACAACTGTGAGTAAGGCTGTAAGCAAAATGATTGCTTTTATAACAGCACTGCAGTCAGACTAAACCTGTCTAGTGTCAAACAAGGGAGAGCTTCTAAATAAGGCAAAGTTGTTATAAAGAGGCACTCCAGATTGCGAGAGTTAGTGCTTGTGGGTGTGTATGGCTGGGAACTCTTTTTGGATGTGCTGAGTTGGGGAAAAACTAAAATCCACTCAGCTTTTTCTTGTGTAGATGCTGACACCTCTTTCTTCTCTTGCTTCTCCCTTTCTTAGGTAATTGGTGCACTCATTTCTAATGTCCTAGCCAAGCAGAAATGCTCTTGGCTCCTTTGGGTAAGGGGTGGAGAAGGTGATTTGTGTGTAAAAACTCCTGATCCTTTTGATGTGTGTTACAAATGTACTTGGTGGCAGAAGCCGATGGTGATTGTAACTTGTGCCCTAATTGGAGTGCGGTGTTTCTTATACTTTTTCTCAGGCCATAGAGGATTTTTTGTTATTTAACATGTCTACTACTCGACAGTGCAACTTAATTTCCTTTAGACCTTTGTCCAGTCCCAGATGATGATACTTCTTATTCTTTTCTTTAGACTTATTTTTACTGGTAGAACATATTTTCTGAGACCTAATCATGACTTTTTACTTGGGTAATATTTTTTTTTTCATTTACTACTTGTCCTATTTATGTTATTTCCTACCATTTTTGCAGTTATTTGTTGGAAGATCAGTACAGTTGAAGGAGATGTGAACAAAAATTCATAGACCTTGAAAGACTAAAATAAAACACTAGAAGTAGTCCTGTAAGCTACCTGCCTCAATGAGGGGCATATGGCATGATTGCTTTTAGCTAGGAATACCCATCCTGAATTGAGAAGGAAGAGCTGAAATTGTTATTCAGAGTATTATAAAGCAGGCTATGAAGAGCTGTTAAAAATAGTAATAAATATATATATATCAGGACCTTCTAACAAATGAACAGGTTTTTATTTTGATAGGACAGGGTTCAGTGATGTAGAAATACTACACCTGATGACAGATGTAATTTGTTTCAATGCAATCATTGGATTTAATGCCTCAAGATGTAGGCAAATGGTGACAGAAATTACCTGTCTGTTACGTGCTGCTACCATGGATTAAGTGCAGCTGTTCTGTGTCAAGTCCTATGGTGCTCTTCTCTGTGGTTTGGTAGCACAGGTAACTGTGGTTGATTTTTCTAGGTGCAGACTCTAATGTTGTGTCTCTTGCTGTCTTAACAGAGCACTACCACTTGTCCTATAAGATCGTACGGACGGACAGCCGCCTGGTCCGAAGCATACTGACTGCCCATGGATTCCATGAGGTGAGTGCAACAAGCTCGGGATTAGCAGCAAGTTGGCAAGTCTGATTATGTGCTGAGCTGGAAGGTGTGTCTGCATGTGTACATGCCTTGTGTGTGGTGTTTTTTGTTGTTGATTACTTTGTAGGATTAGAAACAGGAAGTTCCCTTGGACCCACTTTGTTTTTTTTTCTCTTTTCCTTCTTTTTTCTCCCGCTCTTCTCTATATTTTGCCAGTTGGGGAAAAATGTTGTGATTTTTCACTCTAAAAGGATTATCCTTTACTTAATTTTGCAGATGTAAGCCTAAAAGGGATATTTAAGTCACGGTTATTGTGCATTTTTCTTCCTGCTTTTAGAGCATTGCTTCACGCCCTTGGGAAGATCTGAAGGATTTAATCTTTCAGCCTTCACAAGCTCATGGAAGTATTGTTGTGGTGTCATATGTTTCTTTCTCTTCTAGCACCTTCCTTGCTCTAAAGAATGTCCTATGTGCAGCTAGCGACAGTTTGAGAGAAGTGTTTGGGTGGTGGATTTTCTTCTGATTAAGGCAAAGTTGGGGAATTGGTCTCCCAAGTTTCCTGGAAAAATCTAAAATGCTTTATAAATTGGGTTTTGATGGTCTATTAAAAGAGCAAAGCCCTAAGCTTGTATAGAAAACGGATAAATTTATTTCCTAGCACCACTGTACAGTAGCTTAGGATAGGAGTCTACGTAGAAATGCCCTAATGCTAGAGATCGATAAAGGAAATTGTCTTAAACCAGAATTGCTGCGGTCCCTCAGGCAGAAGGGCACAGTCTGTAGGACAAGTGGTGGTGTTTATCACTATTTCCATAGCTTTATGTGTGTTTTTTTTATGTTGTTTTTTAGGTGCACCCTAGTAGCAGTGATTATAATCTCATGTGGACGGGATCACACTTGAAACCCTACTTGCTGCGTTCCCTTACAGATATTCAGAAAGTCAATCATTTCCCTAAGTAAGGCTTTGATATCATATTTTGCTGAACATCTTTGTCATGGTTTGCAGAAATATGAGCACAGATAGCTTGCTCTTTTTTTTTTGTTTTGTAATAATGATACTGCAAAGTCCCAGCATGCTGGATGTGTGCCACATACTGTCTTCATTCTAAACAGTCTCTGGGGATTTAGGAGGGATAGTATGTGAGCTGAAGCGTTGTCAATAACCCAAAAACTGATTTCCACCCCACGTTTATTTGATGGTATATGTAAAGTGTTTGGGGCTTGGGGTTCTTAGTTACGGGTTGTAGTCATACATCACCCGTTAAAGTTTGCAAACACCATTTTAACAGTTTGCTGTGGTTCAGTCCCTCTTGGGAAAAGCAAGAGGCACTACAGATGAGGGTGATTGTCAATGCAGCCATAGAGCAGAGACAGTAAAACTGAAGAGTAGTTGCAGGTTAGGGCTGAGATATCTGACAGGGCTATAGATGCTTTAGTAACTAGGAGAATAGGTTGTTACAGTGCAGTGGTGTTTTGTTGTTTTCTTTCTTTTTTACGCTGGGAACATAGATAATAGTCTCTTGTTTTGGGACTTCAGGTCGTATGAACTGACACGGAAGGACAGACTGTACAAGAATGTCAGTCGTATGCAGCTGGCCCATGGATTCAAGGCATTCCATATCTTACCTCAGACCTTCATCCTCCCAGCAGAGTACCAGGACTTCTGCAGTAAGTGAATGGCTGATGATGTCCAGACCTAAAGTAGAATAACTGGGTAGGAGGGAAGGGAATCGCTATTAATATTCGAGTCTGTTGGTCATGTCAGTGTTGATGAAGCTGGAAAGACTGTAGAAAAGGCATACATTATTTTTTTATATTATTTTCATTCTGCTGCCTGTTCCGTGCCTATATAAGTCCTCAAGAAGCTGATTGTGGATTTTGTGCACAAAGTAAGTTCAGTTCTGGAGGCCAGTGTTGACGATGATTAGCTTCATAATATAGCTAACTAATATCTGGGAGTACTGAAGAGAGAAATGTCAGAAGGAGGTGTAGAGTAGAGAAAAGAATATATCAAAGCAGCAGAAGGAACTGTAATAATTGCAGTGTGTTCTGAGGGGTAAAAAAAAAAAGTAGGTCTTGATCTCTTCCTGGAGTTCTCTACTGTAAGCAATGTTCTTGCTCCTCTGTAAATAATCAAAATGAAAGATGTTTCAGACTGGTGTTTTCTTTTAACCAGATACCTATTCTAAGGACAGGGGCCCATGGATAGTGAAGCCCGTGGCATCTTCCAGGGGTCGAGGTGTCTACCTGATAAACAATGTAAGTGTTCGTCAAAAAGGCTGCTTTTCAGTAACACGGCCTGCAAAGCTATGCAAGCTTCCAGGCAAGGTGCATGCAAACATCTAAGCAGACAATGGCTATGCTCTGGATTTCGACAGTACATTGATGAACAGTTTAACAGTCCTGAGCAGCTGGCAAAGTCTGCCCTGGCTTATACTGCGCAACCAAAACCAAACTCTTCCTTTATATGCTGTGTGTCTCTTGCAATCGATATGGTACTTTTAAGTCTTGGCTTATTAGGTGCAAGTTCATACTCCCTGAGACGGTTTGGGAATCTGTGCTACTTCATTCTCTCCTTGTGGCTGACAGTAGGCTGGCCTTGGGAAGATTCCCAGAACTCTCCTTGGTTGTTTGCCCTGTGCAACCTAACCAGTCCTCACCCAGTGTCCTTTTCTCCGTCTCACCCCTGTAAAAGACTAGATGAAATGAAACTATATGACACTGTAAGATGTGTATCAGTCTTAGAATTTTGTAATCTAAATGCTAGTGTGCCTTTATTGAGTAATAGGAATGATTCTTTGAATTCAATATACCGCTTAGTGTTTTGTTGCCATTGTGGCGGCTTTGCAGGGAGTTAGCTTGTCATAGGTAACAAATATATCTGGGCGGGAGCCAAAACACATGAGGATATTCCAACAAGTATTCTCAGCAGCAAAACTGACTGGTGAGTCACTTTGTTTTCACTCACTCAAACCCCTTTAGCCTCCCCTGCACTGAAAGGGTCATGCTGTCACATCTGTTCTCTACCTGGATTCTTTCCCATAAAATAAGGGAGCAATTCGCCAAGTGTATGAAGTAAGTATTTCCAGAGCTGCACTCAGCTTTTTCTTTGCTTGAAAGAGAGGAACGAGTTTAGGCTTAAATGGCAGTTGGCCATGAACTGGGGAAAAGACCCTTCTGGGACCAATCTCCCTTTGTGTACATCTGTTCCAGAAACATTTTAGCTAGTTTGGCCCAAGGACTTCAGTGTCCTTCAGTGTGATTTCGTTAAGGGAGTGTCTCCCAAAATTTCATCACAAAAGTGTTTGTTTTTTTTAAACAAAAAAAAAAAAAGCAAAAAACTTCAGTTTGTCTGGTCCATTGTAAAAGAGGCTGTCATTTTTGTGATATGCTGAAGGAAGTTGAGCTTGTTCTCTTATGTTGTACATATGCACTCTATATGCCTAGATTTCCTGCTTGTGACACTGATAAGGCTGAATATGTGTAAAATCGAATAAATTCAGGATGATGGAGTTCTTCTGGCTCTTTTGCAAGCTGGATGCTGGAAACTATTTTGCAAGAAACTGTTTCCATGAGTAGTTAAAACTGGTTACAAGAAGAAAGACTTGGATACAGCAAAGAAGTAGAAGCTTTTTCAGCAGGTCCCATGACCTGCTGTCATAGAGCTTTCTGTTCTGTGCAACAAGAGTAGCTTTCTGGTACCTTAGCCCCTGCTGTGAACTGATCCTCAGTAGAAGATACATATTCGTGTAAGCAAAAGGGTTGGGTACCAGCTCTGGGTCCGGCCATAAAGATCACGAGTATTAATTTTCTTCACTTGTGAATTCCTCACCAATTGTAGTTACATACTCCTTCCAGTGGCTTCTAGAAAATCCCTCCTCCATGTGTCTGGTTAAACACTCAGGAAACAAACAATGACAGTCGCTTTCAGATTTTTTCTTCCTATGTTATATTGTTTAGCCATGTGTCTGTTAAACCTGTATTTCACTCTAAGGAACACTTAACTGGAAACTTCAGTGGGCGTTTTTTGGAAATGCAATCATTCCCAAGCTTCTGGTTAGGATCTATTTACCTTAAGTGTATTGAGACTGACTGGTGATATTTTTTTTTTGTCATGTTTCCCCCTACCCCTGACATAGTTATTGGTGCAGAGTGGTGTTAGGAGGTGAATGCTGGAAAAATAGTAGGCTTGATCTAGTCATCTTGTTACTCCTTGAGCCTCCTGGTTTTCTCACTCCTGGATTCTCTCTTCTTCTGTAGCCAAACCAGATTGTGCTAGAAGACAACATCCTGGTTTCTCGTTACATCAGCAACCCCCTGCTAATAGATGGTGAGTGTGCTTAGAAATTGTTTCTTGCTTGCACATTCTTTCTTGCTTCTAGGATGTGAAGAGCTCAACAACTTTTGTAGGAATTTAGCTGAATAATTGAATGGTCTATCTTGCGGTAGTTCTCAAAAAAAAAAAAAAAGAAAAGTAAAAAAAATAAAATAAAAAATTCCTTGAAATCCGGAAGCTTTTTAACTGGGAAAGCTTCAAGCACTGTATGGCAGCAGCAGGTAATGGTTTATTCTTCCCAATGTTCAGAGGGTCTGTTGAATTTCCTCAGTTGGATATGATGTGTGAAAGATATTTGCAGTCACTGACTTTTGACAACTCTATTTCAGACTTCAAATTTGATGTGCGCCTGTATGTTCTGGTTACATCCTATGATCCACTTGTCATCTATCTCTACGAGGAAGGACTGGCCAGGTAGGGGAGCGTTTTTTTCTTCCTTAGTGTACCTGCACTCAGTGGTCAAGAGATGTCTTGGATTGCCTTTGTACTTCTGAGATGGTAACAAACGGGAAGGAAATGCCAGTTCTGGAGCTCCGCAGAGTTTTTGTAGATGATTTATCATTATGCAGTGTCCTATCAGTTTACTTTATAGAGTCTTTAGTGAGAGACTTTATTACAAAGGGAAGTAATAATAAAAAAAAAAATAAATCAACTTTTAAAAGTTGAATGGCCACATACCATTAATGGGATGTGTATTGTAAAGGTCATGTTCTTAAAACCATTGTGAACTATAGGTGCCTTTGTACCCCTTCTCCATCCTTTTGGCCTAGGAGCATGCTGGGTAAAGGGAATCTAAACTTTCTCAGTTTCCATTTAATCATAAAGACAAAAAGAGACCTGTTGTTGGTATCTTCTGTTGGTCTCTTCTTAATACCTTCAAATTGTCTTTTAAATTTTAGGTCAGCGCTTGTATTTTCTGCATTATCAAGTAAAGACTGGTTCACTGTTCTTATCCTGCAAGATGTCAATTTTCTTTTGCATTTAAATTATGAAAGATAGTTAAGATTCCCAGGAAGAACATTTATTTGCCAAAAATACCCGTTTCTCTTTCATCACAGAAGTTTAGCTAAATAGCTGAGCAACTAATAAATTTAAAACAATCACCCCTCCAAAATTCCAAGTGAAGATAATTAAATCCTTACTAGTTCCAGCTCAGACCATAAACTTAACTGTTTAAGATGAGAGCATCGTGAGGCTGTCATCTGCAACAGTCCTGAGCACTGTTAAATCTGTTCTAAACCCACCTCATAAAGCCAGAAAGAATAACTAGGGTTTCGGCCTGCATGGCTCTGACAGAGGCATGTACTGAATCCAGCATGTTTTTATCTGAAGCAGGTACCAAATCCAAAAAGATGTGTTAATGATGATCCCACAAGAGATATACATGTAATTCTTTAAATTGATGAACAGATTCCCTTCAGGTTTGTTGTGATGTGCCTTTGCCTGCAACGATGCTGTGAACAGGTCGCTTCTCTAAATGGGGACTGGAACAGGTGGCTCATCTTGGTCAGAGAAAAATGTGACAACTGTATTCAGTTTGGAAAAGGAGTCTTAAACATATCTGGCACACAAGTTTTATCTTTTGGGAATTGTTAATTGCTATTATTGCATGTTACTGGGGAGTGAAGAGGGGTGAACAAAATCATCTCCAAGATATCCAGTGTTGAATATGCCTGTTTTCAGAGAGTCTTAGCAGTCAATTGTAGGCCACCAAAACAGGAGTTGCATCATAACCAGGTTCTTAAAGTTAGTTCTGCTGATCTTGTTGTAACAAATAGGTATACTTATGGGAAAACAAACAAACAAAAAAACCACATCTGAAACAAGTTTTCTGCTCTGTTTAGGAAGCAAGTGTTCCAATTCCACGATATGTAGCATTTTTGTCTCTTGAAGACACATGTTACTCCACTGTTGATGTGTGTGTGTGTATACATGTGTTGGGGGTGTTTGTTTTTTTAACTACTCTGTTCATATCAGAGGTCTAGGGAAGGAAATAAGGAAGGAAGCCAGTATCTTCCTCTGATTGAAATATCCTGGCCAGACAGCATATATTAAGATTGAATCATCAAGCTATTTAGATAGCAAGGGAAGTATGGAGGTTTATAGTCAGCTTCCTTCTCAAGACAAGGCCATCTTCAAAGTTCAAATAGGTACTCTGTGGCTTTATACCATAAAGGTTAGAGTATTTTTCAGGAATGGAATTTTTTTAGCCTTTTGGCAACTTGTTCCAGTATTTGATCTTTCTCACTGTAAATCTGTCTTTTTTTTTTTTTTTTTTTTAATTTTATCTAATCAGAACTTCCCTCCTTGCAGTTGGACTGTTGCATCTTGTCCTTTTGCTGTGCTCATTTGAGAAGAACTTAACTTCGTCTGTGTAGCCATACATTAAGTAGTTGAACACAGCAGTCAGATCCACTCCTAGCCTTCTCATTTTTTGGCTGAACAATCTTTGTCTCCTCAGCTGCTCCTTATACACTGTATTTTTTCAGACTATTTTAATAATTCTGACAGACTTCTTGTACTGGAGGCTCAAAACTTAACTTTTTGAGTCTGTGAGCCAGTATCCTTACCTGGATAACCTGGATGCTGGCTGACTGAATTTCTTTGTTTTGAGGTTTAGAATATTCAGCTTTAGGGCTTGAAATGGTGTTGTAGTCAGTCCTGAACAAAGAACTTCGGTTTTCTTTCTGGTTATGCATCCAGAAGCATCAGTCTCAGGAATTCTGGACTCTATCTTGGTAAGATTCCATGAAGCAATAATACTACTTTTCAGTGTTCTAAAATCCTTAGTATGTTTTGATTATAGATTAAGCACATGGAATCTAATCTAGATGGCATGATGTCCATATACGTGACAAATATGTCCTGTATGCACAGGGCACTGATGTTACTGATAGCGTGTGGTAAATAGTTACACTTTGCTTTAAATTTCGTCCTATCTCATGGTTCTTTGTTGGAGGTAGCTAGTATATGGAGATGAGCTGTAGCATTAGATACATGATGATGTCAGCTACACGGTTGTGGGACTGGCGCAGGGGGATCAACAAGATGTGTTTTCTCTGGTCCAAGGATAGTCCTAGTTCTGTTACTGAATTTCAACTGCTCACTAAGTAACTTCAGCTGAGTAGTGCTCAAGCTTACAACTAAAGGCTTGTAACAAGACTTGCAGTTAAATGTTTTCTCATGGTAGGTATACATTTATGAGCAATATTCTTAATTACTCTTAAACTTTTACCTTTGTCTGTGGCTGCAGAGTTATGCTTGTGCAGCAAGTGTTGGCAAACTTGCTTTAGAAAATAATGCTCAAGTGCGAGTAGAGGTGACAGAAAACTTGAGGTGGGATGTTCTGTATGGCCTGCAGATGGCACTAATGGTCTTTAGTTTTAGTGATTTGGAATTTTCCCATACTCTGGATTTCCAGATTCACAGTTGGAAAGGTAAGGATCCCGGAGCTACTGGATTCTGGCTTCCTGTTTAGCTCCTTGGCCTTCCATTTAATGCTGTGGTGTTAAGTGCTGGGAGAGACTCCTTTATTGCTTCACTTGCTGTAACACTTTGGTTTAAAGCTGGGACAAAACTTGTGTGGGGCAGGAGGAAATGCCTTAACCTTTGGGAGAGGAAGCTGGTTTCTGTTCTTTACTTAGGAGAAACAGTGCTTAAGTGTGGAAGCAATTTGTAGCAGAGAACTGAGAGGTAACATAGGAGCCTGGAATAAAAGTCAGTATTGAAGCAATCTAAGGGGAAACCCACCAGCAGAACAAAGGACTCTATTTTAGGGACCTTCACTAGTAATTGCGATACTATGTGGTGCTTTCCATGTACAGAGGTTGCTTTCTGAAAGCATAGGTAGTCCCTGAAGTGTAGTCAGGGACGTTTTTTCCTCTCTTTTCTTCTTTTAGCCTGTCTGTAAGGTAATGTTTTCCTCTTATGGTTTGTGTATTCCAAAAATACAAGAGGAACCTGACTGCCTCAGTAAAGCTGGGACCTCTACCAGAAAAGGAGTGTTATCAGGAAACCATAAGATGTAATGATCTTGCGAAGGGACAGACTTGTTACTATACACGTTTATGATCTGATGTTTGACTAGATACTTCCTTAGGCCTGGTTGCTCTTGGCACAGCTAGACTTGTCATGACGTGATCTAGACAGGAATTTGAGGCCTCAGTGCTGAGAAGAAGAAAGGGATTATGGATCAAGCCTGTGTGACTTGTATTTCATTTTCCATGTGGAAAAATGAAGAAAAAGTTTCCTTTGAAGGAGGTCTGAAGGGTATATACACAGAGGTATGTAACAAAGCCTTCAGCTATTGCTAGTTGATTTGTGCTAGAAATACTGAATAACTGTCTGCTTTGTCCTGGTTGATGTTCTTCAGTGCAACTTTTCAGGCAGATGTTGACCATAAAGCTTTTTTTCATTTGATCTTCAAAGAGGTGTTGAATAGAACTTAGAAAGTGCCAAACAAACAAAAATAGGTAGACGAAGCATGCTGGCATACATCTGGTAATTGTCCTTTCAGGCACCAAGTTGCTAAATATCTGTATTTTATCATCTACGTTGACCATTTGTGACTTGCAGCCTGGAGACCTCTAGCTGGTACTTGTGTATTGAAGCTGTAGGTTTGGACTGCCTGCCTGCAGCATATATTCCAGAATGAGGTAGTCTTGACAAGTTTACCCATGTTAACCTGAGGGTATAACTCAATCATCTGTTCTCATGTTAAAGATATGGGTTGTTTTATTTGAGACTTCTTAAATAAGTGATTAGAATGTCCAGTATCCATACCCATGGATGTATCTCATCAGGTCCCATGGACGTGTGCATCTTCAGGTTCTTTACACGGTCTTGAACCTGATTTTTTCCTACACTGGGCACAGTTCATCATTCTTCCAGTCCGTGCCTTTGCCTTCTGGGGCCTGGGCCATGTACTGGAGCTTTTGTCGGCAAAGACTTCAGGAAAATAATCATTATGTATCTCAGCCTTCTCCATACCACAGTGACTACTTATGTGGGCATTAGCAAGTGGAAGTCCCACGGCAGCTCTTACAGCAAGTATTGAACTGATGCATTATGCTGATCTTTTCTCTTTTTTTTGGAGGGGCATCCTAGGATGATGAGAATGAGCCTAACTGGTATTTGAAGTACAGCTGAAGAGGACACGGGGCCAGGAATAGCCCATGCTGTTTGTGAGAGCCTTCCTTGTTTTGCCATCTAGGCATGCTCCTCTTGCCCATCTGACTTTCCCTCTTCTTGTGCATCTCCCAGTGGGACAGAAAGGAATCTGAAGGTCCGTCTTGCTTGGTGCCCCCAGACATAACAGGGACGTGGTGGTGGGAGTTCATAGTGAAACGTCTCCTTGTTTTTTTGGGATACTTCTCCATAGCCTACTTCTTGCCTAAATCACAAGATTTCGGCAGCCTTATTTCTGAGCCTGAGTGGCTGGAAGAGTCCTAGTCCAGTAGGAATTTGTTAGTCTGATTCACACTGAAATTGAAAAATAGATTTAAATTAAAAAAAAAAAAGTAACACTGAGCTAAAAACCAAATGTTCTTGCAAAGGGCCTAAGGAGCAGCAGCTGGGGGGAAACTTTCCAGAGTGACACGAGACTGCCAGTAATGGCAGAGGGGGCAGACGGGCTTCCCAGCGCTGCCACCGGCTGCCTTCTGCTGCCTGAGCTCACCCTGCTCCTCCACACAGTGCCCCTCCTTCGGTAGCCTGGCTTCCTAATTAGCACTGGCTCCGCTGGGATATTTACCTTTTCTGTGCTGGATTCCTGTGGTTTCCAAAGAATTCAGGTGTTTGCTGCGAGCCAAGGAACTCACATTACCTCACAGCCTGTGCTTAGGCCAGAGCCTGCTGCAGCAGCCCAGTCCCCCCTTGCAGTAACCCCTGCCTGGCAGGCCTCTGCTTCTTAGGGAACGCAACTTATTTCTGTGTGGACACTTGGGATCAAACTGCAGCCACTTCAGTAGACATCAGCTCGCCCAGGAGCTAAGGAGCAGTGTGTTTCACTACGCATCCCCGCTGGACTTTGCACTGGTGGATAGTGCAGCCAGCCAGAAGGGCTTCTGCTGTTTCCTTGCTTGAGATGAACAGGGTTTGAATCACTGAGGGGAAAGATTGATCTACCTCTGTGTGTATGGTTTTCTTAATAGAAACATACTGCCTCCACAGGCACCAGTTATCTCCTTTTAGACTGTTTTTTACCTTGAATTTGCTTGTATAAAATCGAGTAGTTGGACCTCAGGCTGTTACTGTCTTTAACACAGTAGAGTGTGTGTAATGTATATTTATGTATATGAATAAAACATACATAAATATAATATGTAAAATATATATTATATACGTATCTTTATGCATATATATAAAGTGATTGTATATATTAAAACATATATTGATATATGTAAGTATAATAAATATAATAATTTAGAGACTGGGAAACAATAGGAGAAGTTCACAAAATCACAGACTGGTTGAGGTTGGAAGACACCTCTGGAAGTCATCTAGTCCGAATCTCCTGCTCCACTCAGAGCAAGTCCAGCTGCTCTTGAGTATCTCCATGGACAGAGACTCCACAGCTTCTCTAGACAACCTGTGTCTGTCCATATCCTGCTAGGGGCAGTGCCTATGATGGAAACTCGAAGTGGTTATGAAAAGATGTAAAACAAACAAACAAAACCCAAACAAAACCACAACAAACAACACATACACACAAATACCACAACAAAACAACAACACCCAGGTGTTTTTCTTTCCCTGCAGCCATCTGGTAGAATTACTCCTGAATCTTGTTCTTTAACAATAAAAATGCATGGCTAATTTTATCAACCTTTGGTTAGAGGAAATTTGGCCATAGTAGAGATGTCACTAAAAGTCCTTTTTGTGTTTTGTAGTTCCCCTACAAGCTTTGGCTTCTATTCCTAAGCTTCTGCTAACTGACATATCAGATGCTGGAAAAATAAATAAATAAAAAAAAAAACACTATATTGACAAGAGGGGAGAGTGTGATGGTCCTTATATACTCCTGTATTTATTTTTTGACCTTTACTGCAAAGTAACTCCCAGGTGACATTTTGGAATCCAGACCTTGATACTGTTTAAAATTGAAGCATCTGTAGTTCTCTTCTACCAGTTCTAGTCTGTTGGACAGTTTCCCCAGGGCACTATATTTCTTTTAGTTCTGACTTTAGCAGCAGTTCACAAGAACCATAAAGAGAAATGAGTGGTGCAGATAACTTTCTATGTGGCCTTAGTTCCCTGAACAAAGTAGCAGCCAGTAGACTAACAGGGAAGCCAAAGACTAACATGTGAGGAGCAGAGGGGAGGGAAGAGGGATTGAGAAAAGTGACTCCAAGCAAAAAATGTGAGGAGCGTGCTTATAGAAACACTACGTTAGTTATTTCCAGGACATTTAGGCAGGAACCCTATGTGCAGTCATGGAAAAGACTATCGTAATGTGTGCTTTTTCTGTAGCACTTGTTTGAGAGAAAAGGGATTAACTATTCATTCCTTCTTCCCACTCTAAGGTCTTTTCTCCTCTTCCTTTCCCAGGCCCTGGTTAGATGTCTCAAATAAGCATTCCAGAGCTGCCAAGTTTTATGCAAAACCATGCAACATCTTATGTAAATATTTAATGATCCAGTTTACGTATTTGCAAAATGACTTGCATATGATAAACTTCACCTTGTGGTCAGTTTGTTTCCCAAAGCAGTGCTGAGAGTAAGGCAAAGAGCAGCGTGTGACCTCTTGGGCAGTGAATGTGTGACAATAAAAGTGTAGGTTATATTAAAGCAACGTAGGGGTGTGTCTCTGGGTGACTTACTGTTAAGTCTAGAGGCTGTGGGTCCTTCTGAAGTCTGAAGGAATTAGCAAGAAATTCTCCCTCTAATTTTCTGTTTCTGGTGGCTAGGCTACCTGCTGCCACTCTTGCCATCCCACTGCATGCTTTTCATTGCTCTTCCTCTCTCTGTGATCCAACAGAAAGTGCAGCCAGGGGGAAGGCAAATGTATTCTTGTTGAAGGTGAGCCCTGTCACAGAGTGCAGTTGCTGGTTAAAGGGAACTAGTTTTTGCCTTTGGCTTGAGTTGGATGTGCCTTTGTGAGTTTCAGCTGAGATGTAGGCAGGTGTGTCACAACTGTTGAATGCATGAGTGCCACTTCTTATTCTAGGTTTTAACTTCAGAAATAAAGGGTATCTAACGCTGTCCTGAGGAAAGAGAAGCTGCAGTGAAATGGATGGAGGCTGCCAGGGCTGTTCACAATCTGATTGCTGCTACTTCTGCTTGGGAGGCTGTATTGCTGGCAGTAGTTTAGTGGAAACTGAAGAGTGTACAGTCAACCTCACTTTCATGTTCCTTGTTTCTAGGTGTATTTTTGAGATAGAAGCTCTACCGGAATGATAGCACTTGTACTTATATCTAGAAGCTTTTGGAATCTAATCTCTTGTATGTCATGCTAGTGGGTGTCCTTAATTTTGTTAAAAAAAGGGGGTGGAGAGAAGGTTGGTTGTTAGTTTTTTTTTTAAAAGCCTTACATGAAAATTGTAAGAACCCGAAGCAGTGTGAGTTTAGTGGTTGAACCGTTCATGTCACATCAACATAACTACCAGCAATACACTACAATATCAAGTGTGCTGGGTTTCCGTGTTGCAAAGTATTCTGTGTAGTCCATAGCTTGGACAGGGCCAGTTCACAGCAGGGAAAATAAGAATTGGTTGAGACAGAGCAAGAAGGTGGTGTTAGTGAACACAAGATGGCATTTCTGAAGATTTTCACTTGGTAAAATAGTTTCCGTTGGCTGCAGATTTGCCTCCCCGTTCGGACAGGCTGGCCTGTAATTTAGGAGTACTCTTGGATTCCTGGCTGATTGCAGGCTCCCACATAGCAGCATCCACGAGTAATACGTTGGCTAGGAAATGGTCCTATCCTGGCGGATGATGACCTGGCCTCAGTTATTTGTGCCTTCATCACTATTTGGCTGGACTATAGCAATATGAGATACCTGGGCATGAAGCCTTTAGTGCTTAGGAAAATAGCTTGTACAGAAAGTTGCAGCATGTGCTCATGGTAAATTGTGTAACGGGGAAAACATCAGGCTTGCCCTTTATTTTCTGTGCCACCTTCCCATATAGTTTTTAAACTGTTCTTAGGATCTTGGCCCTTAACTTTTTGTTGATAAATGTTCTATGCTTCGGATCAATAAAAGGTTACTTACGCTTTTTAATGATGTGGCCAGGAACTTGATAATCCTTTAAGAGACCGAAAGAGTTAGTATGAGTTTGTTATGATCTCAGAAGAATTTACTAGGTGATCTTACAAACATTGAAGTCTCCCTACTTTCCAGTCATAGCCTCTTGCCATAACCTTATTGTATGTAAAAATAATTTTGAAATTTTTGTTGAAACAAGGCATTCTGTAGAGTGCAAGTCTCATGTTTCCTGGAGAGACTGAGAATGGTAGGTGAATAGTTTTGTTACTGTGTTGGAAGGCAGATGCTGTGATGTATGGTATGAAAAGCTGTGGAACTAGAGCGTGCTAAAGGTAATCATAACTGGTATTTCAGTGATAGTGACGCTCTTCCATTGCAAGCAAGTGCTAACACGATGTAAGGGGTGTAGGCTATTGTCCCAATGTTCCATCACCATTCTAACATCCAGGGAGTATTGATAAGGGCTGAAGAGAGAACTTGGGTTTTCCATTTGTAATTTGCAGACTTGTCCTTTGGATAAGGCAAGTAAGGCTGTCAGAGCAGCTCTGGAAGAATGTGTTAAGTTGACATTTGATTCTGTTTAAAGCTTGGAGTCTTTCTGATAGCAGACTTGAGTCACTTAACATTTTGTGTGTTTTTTTTTTGCTGCGTTACTGAACTGGACTGTGATTATGCCTTAAAATGACAGCATCCTACTAGGAGAGAGAGAAGTTTATGCATTGAGAGCTCACAAATACACTGGAATCCCTTCTGAATAATCAATTCCTACGGAAATGTAAATCCTGTAGTAGCCTTATTATTCTTATGGCATAGAGCTCAGACCAGCTAATAATAAGGATAATCTCTGTAGAAGGAAGCTAATGCAAGTGTTTGAAAGCTAAAAGAACTACTATTTAGAAGTATCATTTATATCTACCAGGGGTTGATATTCTCATATTTCTGATTATGTGCATAATTAGCAACAAGAACAACAAAAATTAAATTGATTAGTGTGATGAACCTAATTGTTCTCTTTTTCAAAGTATCAAAGGAGCCTTGACTTTCTGAAATAGCTTGCTACTTATGCTCAGTGTCTTCCAGAATCTGGTTAAAAGCATATTATCAGCAAAATGCTTTCAGTATGCTGCTAGTAAGTGATTGCTAAGGTGAAGATTAAGTCATAATTAAGTACCAAATACGTGATGGAGCTGTTGTCATTACTTTCAAAGCAGAAGAGCTAAATCCAGGAAACTTACAGTTAAACTGAAAAAGAAATGCAAATATTTTAAGCTGTGGAAATATTTGGAAAGGGGATTCAAACTTCCAAACTCCTTTCTGTTGCCAACTGCTCTAACTCCATGTATAGTTAAAGCTCAGAAAAATCTGGTGCAAGATCACGTTCAGTTTTTTAACCTTGCCACTCAGTTACACCGTGGAGGTTTTTTTTTTTTTTTTCCCTGCTCCCACCTGTGTATTTATTTTTAATTTTAATTTGATGTGGATTTGCTGGTATTGTTCCTGTGGGGAGAGAGATTTCTCAAAATGGCTACCAAATGAGGGCCTTAGTGGCTTCAGTTTCACTGAGAAATGGGATATTTGGCAGTTCTTTCTAAAGGAGGATTTTTGTGTGTGTATGTGTAACTTGTTGGATATCCTTGTATAGTCCAGCATCTTCTGAACTGTGGAAAATAAGGGAAGGATGAAGAGAGGTGACTTTAATAAAGTGAAGGAGGATGCGTTTTTATTTTGTGTATGCCAGGTTCACTGCACATCCGGATTCTCTGGATTTCCCTCCTTCCTCCTCTCCTATATTTTTCTTGATTTCTGTCTCCTTTTTCCTGCTTTGAGGGTTCATCAAATTTACTCTTCTTGTGAATGATCCTACATTGACATCTTAACCTACCAGGGTATAGGAGAAGGGTCAGAGTGAAGAAGGTGGATTTTTTTGGTTGGCTTTTTTTCCCCACTAGAACATGTCTGCTGTTACAAGCTGTGGTGGCTACCAATGGCTCACACTGGTATTTCTGCAAATCAGATGCCATGGATTCTGTGCTTGATGTTTTGTTCTATGTAATGTTCTCCAAAATCTGAAGTGTAAAATATATCTTGAAAAGAAAACTGATGACATGCAGAATAACTATTATTATCTCACACTTAACTTGATGTCAGGTCCTTGTCTGGTTGTAGGATTTTGCAAATATGGCCACAAACAGTATTATCCTCTGCTTAATGTTTGCTTTTTTAAGATGATTTGTGGCCTCCTCCTAAAATGGAGGCAGTACTGTGTATCCTGACTAACACCTTCCACCCAGAAGAGGGTGTACCTGTATCTGAAGTTAATTAGCATCCTTCTATACTTCCTCAAGTGGCCGTTCAGTCAGATCCATGAACTGATCTGACTTGCCTGTGTCTACCCAATTTGTGGAGCAGATCAAGGAGAGTGGCTGGAACATGGAAGTGAGCAGGTGATGAGCTTTCAGCTGCAGTGTATCTGTACACTAACAAAGGCTGATTATACAACTCTATGTTTAGAATGCAATTTTTTTGCACAAGATATATTATTAAGCACTTTAAACAGGTGTTGCTATCGGAAGAAACAGTCCTGTACTCTTCCTTGCAGCTGTTCTCCTTTTCCTGTTGACCTTTTCCTTTCCTGACACAGGTATGTGATCAATTCCCTTCTGGCTATATAATGTAAACTCTAACAGAGGGGTGGCATGTGCAACTGTACTACCAGTATTAGCACAAAAAGACTGTTTTTAGATGGCATGTCTGCAGTGGCAACACTCTTCCCTCGTGTCAGAATTGTGCAAGTAGAATGAAGGTGGGTAGTTGAGGAAAGAATATGGGTAGTTTATGTGGCCACTGAAAACAATTACTTATGAAATTACAACTTTCTTTGTAGCTGTACAGTAGGCAGGATCTGGGTGCTGGTCTGCCTTTTTCCTTCTTTCACATGTTTTTCTATCTCACACACCATTCCCTCTGCCTCCTTACTCCCAACATGAAGGCAAAAAAATAAAAAGAAAAAAAGAAAGTCCCTCCAACTCCTTACAAACCAAAATCTGGGCTGTTTTTCAGTTGGATCAGTTCTTTGATTCATTTCAATGCAAACATCTTTGATGGCAATTTATGGCTTAGGGAGTGTTGATGGAGCACTAGGTTGCAGTACAGCTAATTAACACCTTTTAATCAGAAATTCACCGCTGATGTTGCCATAATAAACAGGCTGAATTAACTGTGGCATTGTTGGCTGTAACAGGGTTCAAACAGAGACTAGGTGAGCTTGTAGCAGTGGCTTGCTCTTGATTGCTATCTTCCCTGCAGCACCTTTGTCCTTTCATCCTACACAAGTTAGATGACATCTTTGTGATACAGAAGGGTTGCACTGTCCCAGAGAATGACAACGCCCTGGAGCAGATGCTGCCTCCTTGGACAAATTGGTCTGGCCTGCAGGTTCTGCCTGGTTCCCTGAATACTTCTTGAGAAAGGGGATTGACAGTTGTAGGCTGTACAGATGTCAGCAATAGAAATCTGTTCCCACAGTCAGCCTTTCGTAAGGCATCTGCGGAGTACGCAAGAACTGAGCTGTGCTCGTAAAAGACTTCGGAGAATATTGACTGGTAATCATATGTAGCAAGACTGCTATATATGTGGGTGCTTTTCCAAGGACCAGTGGATCTTACATATTCATGGTAGGTTCTATTGTGAAATTGAAGGGCCTGTGACACTGTTAAAAACTTAAATGGCCTGCATGGCCAGAATGCATGAGGACCACAAATCTAAGCAGTCAGGAAAAAAAGTGCCTAGCGTGAAGTGAATACTGTTAGGCCACAGAAACTCCCAGGAAAATAAATGGAGCCCCCTGCTTTAAAACACTGCAAAGAGACTAAATGTGTCTGAACGTGGCCCTGAACTGTATTTTTGTGAGGAGTGGTTGCACTTGAAGTCACATTACATGCATCCTTTTCCTAGCTGTTGTAGTCAAACTGTCCATGTAGTAGGTCATATTTAGCAAGGACACGGCTCATTCCAGAAACACTATAAATCTTTATCCCTCTTTACAGGTTTGCAACTGTGAGGTATGACCAGGCATCCAAGAACATTAAAAACCAGTTTATGCATCTGACCAACTACAGTGTCAACAAGAAGAGTGGAGATTATGTCAGGTACTTGGCTGGAAAGTGGAACTTCTAGAGTTCCTTCTAGAGGCTGGGTTAATTTACCTAAATTGGTCTGAAGTTGGTACCAGCCCTCAGGGATAAGACTTGTGAAAGATAAGACTTGGTGTAAACTTGCTTCTTTTGCTTCTTTTAGCTGTGATGATCCTGAAGTAGAGGATTATGGAAACAAGTGGAGCATGAGTGCAATGCTGAGGTACTTAAAACAAGAGGGGAGAGACACTGCAGGTCAGTAGAGATCCTGTTGTTTTATTCCTTTATTGGATTTTAATCATCCCACTAGTGTGAATCCTAAGAAGTCAGGGAAGAGTCACAGTGAATCCCATTTAGCATCAGAGCAGGGTGGAGGGAAGCATTGTTCTTTACAGCGTACTCTCTAGAGCTGTGCACTTATTCTCTATCCTCAGAGATGAGTCCTATCCCCAGAGATAAGGCCTATCCCCTTCCCTTTTGCAAATAATATTCTGAAATTTTCTCAGGGTGTTTTTCTTAATATTTTTTACCTACATTTCCCGTTTCTTAAGGTCATCCCATTCCTTCTAAAAGCTTCCCTCCCTCTACTGCTCCCATGGCCTGCTCAGTCTGATGAGTGACCAACCTCTGGAGAACTGTGCCAGTTTGAATGACTCTTGGATGTGGTGTCATCTTTCCATGGCTCAGGTTTTTGCTGAGTGTTTTCATTTCAGTCTGTGTTTCATACAAAGTTGCTCCCTCTTCCCCACCTTTGCCAGGTCTGCTGGGAGTAAATGCATATGCGGAGCAGAATCCAGGTATATCCTTTAAGGGATACATTACCTGTGATACTGAGCTGTCAGTTACACTACTGATAGCAGCTGAGCCCATCCTGCAAGCGTTGCCAGGGAACACGTAAATGATGGAGGAAGGGGTTTGAATCTGGCTTTCAGGTGGAAGTAGACGTTTTCCCCATCATGTGTATGCATGGCTGGCCGATTACTTGTACCATACATTTTCAGTCAGCTCTGTAGATATAGCTATTAATATTGATAAATCCTGCTCCCTCACCCCTCAAGTACAAGGCGTGTGCTCATAGGTAAACTGCTGAGCAATGCAAGGAGGTTGCTCTGTAACTGTCTGTCACAAGGCTTCTTGCACCTTTCTCTGATGCATCTGGTTCTGGTCATATGGAGGCAGAACGCTAGCTGGAAAGTGCTGGCCATGTCTGGACTGGCGAGTTTTTTTGTGCTCTGGGATGCTTATGTGCACTTAGACATCCCCATGTTATGTTGCTTCCACTTAGTCTTCCTCTGGCACAGAAGTTCGCATCTGAATTTGCTTGCATGATCCTTTGTAATTATTCAGGCCCCTGCATGTCATCAGCTGAACATGAAAAATCGTAATTGTATGCCTAAATCGAACTCTCTAGTTAAGTGGTTTGTACTAGATGTTCTCTGGGACAGGGATTACCAAAGGTTTGCGTGGGTTTGCTGAGGTTTTGGTGTGTTTGCTTGTGTTGCCTTTGAGGGGTGGGAGAGGCTGCGCTATCATCCTTACTAATTTTTCAGACTATGGCTCCAGTGTTTACTCACTCCCTCTTCCTCTCACTTTTCTATTGCTTGTCCTTGAAAACAGAAACTAAGTGTGTTGTTCTTTCTATTGCATGACTCATCCCAAAGCCAGTGTGGGATCCAGGTCTCTATCTAACGTGCATCTTTTCTTGCCCTTTGCTGCATGTCTCAGCTTCTTGTTCCTGAGCTCTGTTTAGGGGTTTATACAGGAGCCAGAGAGAGCTTCCTTACTGAAACTGGAGATTATCTGTAGGTCAGCAGGACAGGAAGATATCGCCGATTATATCATTTTGAAATAATTTGTAAATCATGGTTTGGGAACAGCTGCTTTAGAGGAAGGTGCAACATCACAGAACAGTTATATCATGGAAGTCCACAAGAAAAAATTTTGTACTTCAGTGGTTGTGGCTTATACCCTGTAGTTTAAGGGCTCACCTCACTAGCACGCTCTTGTTTAATCCTTCCTAATACTCTGAGTGGGTGGTGATCAGACTCCAGCTGACTTGTGCTGATGTGCTTGCCACATATTTCTGCTTACTTGCACTGTACTTATTTTCTTATCATTCTCATTTGTGAGCACTTTTGCAGTAGGATATTTATGCATGTACATGTTCCTGCTTGCATGGATTTCCAAACAAACATTGCTTTATCATCCATAGGCTCTCATGTGCTTTGATTCACAAAGGTATCTGTCCATATACATATACTCATGCTTTTCTAGATATCATGTGCTGCTTCACAATCTACTTTTTTTTCCCCCTTCCCTCCCCTCCTTGCAGCACTGATGGCCAATGTGGAAGACCTGATTATCAAGACTGTAGTTTCTGCTGAACTGGCCATTGCTACAGCTTGTAAGACTTTTCTTTCACATCGTGGCAGCTGTTTTGGTAAGGAACTAGGGACATGTTTGTTGACTGGCTCTTGAGTTCTGTTTGAAACTTCCATCTTTCCA
Organism: Aythya fuligula; assembly: GCF_009819795.1. NCBI lineage: Eukaryota > Metazoa > Chordata > Aves > Anseriformes > Anatidae > Aythya > Aythya fuligula. The sequence goes on from NC_045563.1 coordinate 26,036,918, forward strand.
GTGCTACAGGGAGACTTGCGTTTCATATTGCAAGGAAGCCTGATTCTGTGTGTTTTTTTCTCGGTATAGGCCTCTGAGGTTGGAGGATGTTGAACCACAATTGCCCCTGTGCCTGCATCATTCATTAGAGTCTCATGCTAGAAAAGGGGATGGTGAAAAGAGACTTGAAAGGGAATTGGAGAAGTGCTGGAAAGTTGAAGTAACTGACCCACTAGTGTCCTTGCAAAGGATGGCTGTGGATAATGAAATATCCCCTCAGACCATTTAACACTGTGGGCAAGATGGCTCAATGTAGTTCTGAGTTAGAGCCCTACGTGGGTCTGAGGGTTAAGGAAGAAATGTGTAATGCAGTTCCTGGAATTACAGTGGTGGTAATGCCTCTTGGGCTTGTACTTGTGCGAGAGGACCGCATGGCGGCGTCAAAGCTTATTTCTGGCAGAAGCTGGATGCAGAGCTATGTGCTGGCAAAGGGATTTGAGAACTTGCTGGCAGCAGATGCTGGGAAGGGGTCCAGAGAGCAGCGGCTGGTACCACAGTGTGCCTTCTCCTGCTTTCCAGTGGCTGCTTCCCAACCTTCCCTAAAGAGGCCTCCTCCTGCTCTTAGCTGCCCTCCGCTCACGTGGAAGCACGCACAAGGGAGGAGTCTTGGGGCAGGGGAAAAGAGTCTAGAATGTGTTTCGGTCAGTGCTTAAACCAAAGACCAAGCTTAGCTTAGGCTATTCCGTGTTTGGGTGTTGGGACTTCTGTTTAAACTAGCTGTGGCAGGTAAATCAATTTGTGTGGTCTTTGCGTTGCATTTGGGTGTTTATAGCCGTACAGCCTGCTACACTAACGTAACTGCTGTCCTCTTTGGATTCCCTGGGCTGATGAGTCATGGTCAAGTACAAAGGAGGTGCCATGGCTGATCAGTTACCTGCCAAATCAGCTACCTCTCAGTCCTTGGCTTCTCCTCAGTGACTCTGCCTTTGTTCAAAGTTGGAAAACTGTAGCATACATGGGGGCTTGAGTTAGATGAGCTCTTTAGTGAAGTAATAGTTCAGCAGCTACTCCAGAAATATCAACAACTGGATTAAAAACAAAAACAACAAAAATCCCTCTTAACTGCCTCTTTTTTCATTCTCCCATTTTCCTCTCTGTCGTGTCTCTAGATTCCACTGAGCTGTGTATGTGGAAACTAATGTTCCTCATGTACTTTCTGCTGGGCCTGGCTCTGAGGTTATCCCACTTCCTGCTGCCTCCCCAGGGCTGCAGTAACCACCCTCTCAAATGCTCCCCCACAAATAAACTGTTTTGTTCCATTTGTTTCAGTGTAAACATAAATTAAGAGCTTCCCAGGAAAGAGAGCTTAAGCAGGAGCCATACTGCTTCCCTAGGGAGCCTGAGGCATTCCCAGAGCTCTGTACTTTTTGCCACCTTCCCCCACGAAGAAGTGGTGGTCCTTATCCCAAGGATTTGAGCTGCCCTTGTCATGCTGTTTGGCTTGTTCTTCATCCCCTTGTCTTGTTCTGATGCCACTTTTAACCCTGTTGTAAAAAAATTAAAAAGGCAATTTTTCTAGTCAGAATGGCTGAGTTCAGCTGTTAACATGAGGAAGAAAACTGGGAATGAAGATTTCAAGGCAGCATGCAGAGGCTCCCAGGAGCCTTTTTCTTCATTCTAGGCTGTGAACAATGAAGCTGCATGTGTGTCCTGAGAGAGATTGATCACTTACAGAATATCTCAGACTTCTGAAACATGTTTCTGAGGTTCAGATACAGAAGTAGCTTTTATTTGAAAAGATTATAGAAAAACATGAGTAACTTAATGTGTATTATGTTGTAGTCTTTAAAATGCTGTTGTGGGAGATAGGACTATAGCACAATTACCACCTTCTTCCTAAAAATTAAATCAGAAATAATGCGTTTAGATTACACTGTCAACTTTATTTCTGTAACAGTTTAGATCTGTCATTGTGCTTCATTCCTTTCCCAAGTAAACTTTTTTTACGTAGTATACATTTCTTTTAGATTTGAGGGAAGAGACTCATGACATGGCTTCTTCATGTTCTAAAACAAGACTGGTGAAACTGTCTGTATGGTTCCAGCTGCCCATGCTTGCCTAGAAAGTGAGAGTGGTAGGTCAGAATGATTATTTTCTAATGTTAAAGGGTGGTACTGCTTAAAATTTGTGGAAAGATTGTAGTGAGTCCCCTTTTGGTTATGCAATGTTAGCTGTTTACTGCATTTTAGTAAAAATTGATTCTCAAAGGACTTGTGATGCTCACAAGTTTTGTTCTTCAAAAGCGCATCACAAAGTAGTGTAAGTACCATGTGCTTTTGTTGCAAGCTTGTTTGTACATTGATAATAGCAACGTGAACTCAGGTCTTTATTTTTTTTTCCCTTTGATTAGCCAATAATTCCTCCTTTAAAATTAAGCTGCAAGTTAATATACTTTACCAGTAGTTCCTGAAAAGGGCTTGCTGCAGTACTCTGAATCAGTGCATCATCCTAAAACTGGTCACCAGTTGAGTTGTTGGCTGCTGCTGGAGCCTTCTTTAAGAGAAACTGGATTTTGCACTGACTGGATTTTTATGCACACTGGATTTTTGCATCTTTGTGTGAACAGGAGGTGCAGGGGGCATACATGCAATCAAGATGACTAAAGACTGCATTGTTCTCTCCTGGAGTAAGCACTTCTGGGTGGGCTAGAAAAGGCAGTGAGGACTCCTTTCAGACAGTCTGAAAACTCTCTCCATAGGATTGTTCAGTGGTAGATGGAATGAAGGCAACTGGGTGCAGCATTTGTTTATGCCAGCATTTGGTGTAGTACCACTTTGTGCACTCACTGAAACATGAGACTGGAGAAGCAATACATTAAGTCCCTTGTTTCACTCCCTGCTCTAGCCAACCCAACAGTGACACCACTGAGCTCTTCAGTCAAGAAGGCAGAGCAGGCTAGGATATTATGCATGTTTCTTGTTCCCACCAAGGCATTACTGAGGATCCATCTTAGCTGCTTCTTTGTCCTAAGGGTGAAATTGGCCAGGCTTATGCTACTAATCTACATGAATATGGAATGGAGCATATAAAATATTGTACTACTTGTGTGGTGCTGACCTGGAGCTAAACACTTAAAAAGTCTTAATTTGTATCTAATCACCAGTCTTCAACCATTTACATTACTGCTCTTTGTGAATGCTTGGTTTTCCTAGTAGTAGCAGTTGACCTGTTTGGAGTAATGGTAGTCTTTTGTAGTATTGAGCAGTGTTGGCCTGCTTCATAAAGAATTTTGAAGGATACAAAAAATGTGCAATTAAGGGTTTTCTGCACTGACTTGTTTGACATGATTACAGGAGAGTCCCTGCTTGGAGACTTAGGCCATCCTTATATATACCACACACGTTTTCGTCTATGAAACCAGACTAAGATATGCCAAACTAATAGCAGAATAATTGTTCCCCACACTTAATCTTTCTTTTGCAAAGCTTAATCCATTCAATTTAGCTCCTTAATGTCAGTCTGTGCTCTAAAACTGGTATGTAAAGATGCCAGCTTTAATCTGAATAAGATTGTCCTCTGAGTCTTCTGGCTCCCATGAGATTCAGAAGTGCTGTACCTTTCTGAATAGGTCTCCTAATGATTGTGCCAAAGTAGTTTTTGTTAATATATGTATATCTTCAGATTTGACTGAAACAGTCAGCTGAACATGAACAGTAAGAAGAGTTTGTGGAATACGTCTTCAAGGCATTGCTCAAATAGGAGCTAGTCTCTATCCATGCACTGTTTTCCTTAATTGTCACTTCATAGCTCTCAATTGTACCTAACTGATGGATTTAGGACCCAGAGCTCAGCTGAAAGTGAGAATCCCTGCTGCCACAGGAGTTTTTGGTTCCATTAGGAAACTGTTCTCAGCTTGCTAGCACCAGTTTCTTTAACCTCTTTTCTTAGGGCACTGTATCAGACGTAGGAGGAATGAACTCTTCCAAAAACCGTAATAAGGAAATGACCATCACTGTCAACTTTTCACAATCAGTGGACTTGTTACTGAAGTCTGAATCAACACTGTGCTCTCATTCCATCTTTTACTGTGTCATTGGTTTTGCAGTGACATTAATGTCTTCTGCAGATAGCAAAGAATATGGAAGTGAGGTCTCCTGCATTGCTGGGGCTAAGGTTAATGGAGTTTGGAGTTTGAAGTTAGAAATCAGAAGAACCTGTGTTAGTAAAGTCAGGAAATATGCTCTATTTTTTTCTTCACTTCAGGTATCTGTGGAGTCAGTTGTCTTTATTTGATCTACCTGCTACTACCTTTTCTTAACTTGGCCACCCAAATTTGTTGAAGACTAGGAAGTAATATACCAACTCTTCCATTCCTCAGTGAAAAAAGGGAAGTCAAGTGGTGGCATGAGGTGGTTATTGGGGTGCTAACCTCTTCACTGACTATGATTTCACATAATGAGTTGAAAAACATTCTCCTTCATGGAGGATAATTTATTTACCCTGTAAGATTAGCACTATAAAGGCAGCCCAGTTTGCACCAAGACTTGTGTTCTTTGTTTTTTTTTAACTGTGAAGATTGCCTTTTTAGCTTTTCTGCCCCCACAGTGGAAGGATGATCCTGATTCTGCCTGTTGTTTCCCCTCTCATTGGATCCTTTCTTCTAATGTTAACACTGAGAGATAAAGCCTACCTTTGTTAAAATAAAGTCCTCTGAAGAAGGGAGTTAAAGAACTTGTATTATTTGGAATGCAAGGCAAGTTCCTGCTTTCCCCAGAACACTGTCCAGAATAGAGGCTTTGATCTACTATCACTTGGTGTGAGACACTGTGACCTTTTGCTTACCAAAGCCAAAACTATTCTGCTGGCCTCCTGTAGAGTAACAGGAGTGATTGAGAACCTGCTGGTGATAGGTCCCAACATGCAGACTTTTTATGGCACTGTAGCTGTTAAGATGTACAGTTGAAGCAGGTACTGTACCATCACAAGGTAGAGCGATCTCTGTGTGTTCATTGACTGATTTACAAAATACTTAGCGGCTTCTGAAGCCTCAAGTAAGAAGGAAAAATGGAAGTCTGGAATTCCAGTGGCACAGGTGTAGTTCCTTGCACTTAGGAGTTTCTTTCTCAAAATAAGACTGTCTGTTTTTGTTGCAAAAGCAGCAAAGTTGCATAGTGTGCAACTTTTTTCAGTGTGTATGTGTCACTTCATAACCTCAGGTTGCCTCCATTCAGTTGCAGAAAACCTCCTCTGCAATAAGGCTGCTGCTTTTTCCCTAGTGGACAAGTTGAGAACAAAGACTAAAATTACAGTGACCTTCTAGCAATTGAGCTTATTCTATGCAAAATCATGGAAACATTGTTTGCACTATAAGCTATCTCTTGTGAGTTAGTTGCTAGATTTATAGAGAATAGCAGATTCTTTGGGAATATTTTCTGAAAAGGATTTCCATTACAGTCTCTTACAGGATTATAAGCCAAACTTGGAACACATGGTAATTTATTAGAACCAAGAAGCTTGAGACATCTCAAACCTTCCTCTTATTCTTAAATAATGACATTGGTTTAAAATAAATAAAAATCTCTGGCTGAGCCGTTGCTGCTAGACTTTAGTCTAACTCTAGCACTTCTCTTGGGAGGATTGTGAAGCTCTGTTAGCAGTGACTTGTCTTTCTGGGAGTGGGAGGGTAGACACTGTTCCTGCTGAGTCTTGGCAATAGCCAATACCTCCTGATATAATTTCAGTCTCCTTAGCAAACTGCAGGGGTGAAACATATTTTTGTAGATTACAGTAGCAAGAGAAGGGGATCAAGGGAAGGCACAGTAGAAAGTTGCTATCTTTTTTCTTCTGTTCTCCTGTTAATAACAACAGTGGTGCAAGAAGGGTTGTTGTACACCTACCGTTGCTGCAGCCTGAGGCACACGTTTCTGTTTTGCCCACTCTGTTTTCTTCATCCTCTCTACAAAAGGAAGCAGCAGTCTTGCTGAAGCTGGTAATTGCAGAGGGTATACTTCTGGTCTTGGCTATGCTCATGTGATTCTACATTTTTGTACTGCCTACAAATAACCTTGACTTTTCTGTATTTTGTACAAATGGCAATGGAGTTTCATAGTAGGAGGATGCTACTTCTGCATTTAATCTAGGTAGTGCGTTTTCCACATGTGGAGGAGGGCCAAGGAGAGATTATTAGGATAATTGAAAACACAGGTAATTAATCTTCTTTTTGTGCTGTAAGATCCCAGTCAGACTTGAGAACTTTTTGTGCTGTGCCTTGTATAGGAACCCGTGGGGCTTGATTCAGGTGCCAGAACATGGATGATGCATAACCGCTGAGGCTCTGAGGTAGCAGAGACATCTGCCTAGGCATTGAAGATATGATTTAGGACACAGGGGAGTCTTGGGCCATTGTGGAGTGGTGGTGGAGTATTGCAGGAAACCCTAAGGTGTTGTGGGTGGTATTAGGTACCTGTGTTTAGCAATGGAATTGAGTGGAGAGGGATGCCCAGAAGAACCTACCTTCTTAATAAATAATGCAGTCACAAGGGAATGGAGCACTAGCAGTGTGGTCAGGACCAGCCAAGGTCAAGAGGTATCCAGTATGTATTTGTAACAGTGCACGGAGTAAGTGAGCAATTAGGACTACTGGGGTGGGAAAGAGGGAGGCTTAAAGAGCAAGTGGTTTGGAAGAGGGAGGTAAGTGTGGGAGGATGACAAATACAGAGGAGCCAAATTATTAGCAGAGGTCCTCTGAGGGTCAGAAGGGGGGAATGGCCAGCAGCAAAAGAAGCAGAGGCTAGTCAAAACAAAATGCTCTGCTTCCTGACTGGGCTTGGGAGGTTGCAGGCTGGCAGCTGCCACAGGCCCACTCATTGCTTCTCTGCCCTGGGCATGAGATTCCTGTCCACTGGAGTTTGCTGTGCAGTAAGAGTCACAGGTCTTCACTAAGTCTGGGATTATCTTTTGAAATAACATATTAAAAGCACCAGAGGTTTCTCTTGGTTGAAGTGCTTTGTTAATGTTTACTCTTATAATCCCAACCTCCTCCTTTTTCCTACAGTGCAACCTTCCCAGTCTGGGGAGCAGGAGAGCCAAACATAGATTCAGCCTCATTTCTTTGGAGTGAACCAACTCCTTAACTCTCTGTTGTTTTGCTTCCCGCTCACTGTCTGGCTACAGAGTCTAGAAAAGTGAGCAGGCAACACTCACAAATCCTGCTGCCATTTCCTCCCCTTCCAAGTCCCCCCTGCAGCTCATTAACTTTCCATCATAAGCTCCATGAACTCTCATACAGCTCTCTGCTTAGGAAGATCTTGTCAAGCAGTCCAGCTCCCTGGAGCCAGTGTGAACGTCAGGCAGGCGACAAAAAGCCAGGGCCAGAATTCAAGGGAAGCAGCACAGCAAAGAAATTCTTCAGCTTTCACTTCAGGCACTAGGGAACTGATTGATTCCATGGAAATCTTTCTTCTCTGCCAATACCCTGTTCTGTGGTGTTATGAAAAAATGTGCATAAGTTGCCCTCGTGGTCATTAACTGTATTTCTTAATGCTGGAAGAGAGAATTGCATTAATGCCAACTTCTGATTTACAGTTGTCTTTGTGTAGCATCCTTCTTGCAACTCTATCCAAACTAGAGAGAACGTGTGTATGGAGTGAAGCAGTAAAATCAGTCTTGGAATGGGAAGCTGGCTTCAGTCTGGCCTGTGTTAAGCAGAACACATCTAGCAGATGTAATACGTTATGAAGGAGAGAGACATTTTAGAAGCTAAGGAAAGAATATTTTTATAGTGACTTGCTGCAAAGTGGCAAACTGTCAATAAGATAAAGAGCTGTGGGAGGTTTTCCATGTCGATGGAACTGCAGAGAACACCCTTGTATTCTTATGAGAATATTGCAGAAAAACATATAGGAATAATTGGAAAGAAATTGATGTTGAAGGACATAATTTTCTATATCTGACTGGAACAACAAATACAGGGATTAGAAGGCAAAAGGAGAGTGAAGTTCTGTTGTTGCCAGGGTCCAATGAAAAAAGCAGAGTGGACTGCTGTGCTTGGGTAAATTCTATGTGGAAACAAGTTCTGCATGAACTGAAGTTTGTGGATGGCAAAGAATTTTTTTTTCTATATAATATTTCCTTAGAGTCATTTTGTGCTTCTCTCTTTTCCTCACAAGCAGAATATATTTAATCTGAATTCTGAGGGAGTGAAACTTCCCGCCTGTGGAATGCTGTTTATTCAGCCCTAGAGAGTTCACTGGATTTCACATGCATGATGTAGATAGAAATGACCTGATAGAGACTAATGTTGGACTTTACCTGGATGTTTAAAGGTGCTGGAAGGTAAATTTACCATGTTTGCTGTGTTTTCAGAGCTGTATGGTTTTGATGTCCTTATTGATGATACTCTCAAGCCCTGGCTGTTGGAAGTGAACCTCTCCCCATCATTGGCCTGGTAAGTGATTTCTAGGTTAATACGAGGCTGGAACTGTTGCTGGAGATAGTTGTCCTTGAAACTTGTTGCCCCCATGTGAGGGCATGATTTCACGAGGCCTGCAGAGTATTTGTTCCACTGCTAAGAGCTGACAGGACAGTCCTTTGCTTTTCCCTTTACAGAAATAAACTCATTGCAGCAAAAGGCTTTGAAAGAACCCAGTTGGGATTCCATTTTCTTTTTAATTATTTCTCCTCTACAGTCCATCATCATTGTTAACACATCTTAATCTCCCATCATAGACAAATTTTGAAACTCTCCAGACTATTGTGTGGTGTTTCCATCTGCTTGGCTGAATAGATGCTTTAAGGTTTAGGAGTCAAAGCAGAGTTCAGGCATTATGTGTGACTTGTGCATGCAGATATATTATTGGGCACATTTTTTTGGTCTAGTACTTGTTAGCTAAAATCCACAATATGAGTGCAGTCTTGGCCCTTATTCTGACCTTTGTACCCTAATAAAGCTTGGGATTTATTTTAGTAGGTCTTCAGCCATTAAGTAATGTGCATATTAATGTGTAATTAGCCATATCTGACCCTCCTCTTGGGTTTACCCCCCTCCCCTCTTTCTTTATCCTGCATAGAAATTTCTTCAACACACTGTTCATCACCCTAGTTTCCACAATACCTATTTGGTTTTCAGGTGCAACTAGAATGTTTATACAACATTTAATTTCTGTGTTTGTTGGTCTGTGCTTATATATGTACATAGTGGATTATTTGCATTCTTTACCACTTAAAACGCTCCAACTCACACACACATCCTTTGCTCTGCTTTGTTATGATTGCCAGCCTTTTTGTCCCAGTTGTTGGCATCTTCCACTGTGTAGTAGAAAACTGATGATTTCTCTGCTCCCAAGGAATCCAACTTTGCCTATCTGACCTGAATTTTATTTATGTTTCTAGTGGAAAAATTATGGATGTGTTTTACCTGACCTCACTGTCTGATCTCTTCATATCTGTCACTTTCCCTAACCGTTTATTCCCATTTATTTGAGTTAATCCATCTGTTTTCATGATTTTACATGGAAAAGGCATCGGTAATTGTGTTTTTTAAGAATGCTAAGAATTCTGTGAAAACAGAAACCTTTCCTCTATTAAACACAGTGTAGATACATTCAGAGAATGTTTCTGGCCAAGCAGAGGTAAAACAAGGCTGTATGTTTCTGCATTAGGAGACAAAAGCTGTAAAAGAATTCTAAAATCAACAGATGCAATGTCTGTAAACAGACATACACAAATCTGTTGCTGCTTGGTATTTACTTATACGTGTGTGAATCACCTAGACTTCCTCCCATGTTGATCATGACAATGTTAAGGACCAATGCAAAGAAAATATAGATTTTTGGTTACTGGTATGTTCCTCTCATTTAAAACCAGATAAATAATTCCTCTTGTTCTTTATTGCATGTGGGGATAGTGATGCTCCTTTGGATCTGAAGATCAAAGCTAGCATGCTCTCAGATATGTTCACCCTTGTAGGTGAGTGTAACAAAAAGCTCCTTGAATCTTTCCACCATTTAAAACTAATAAAAGGTATGATCATGAGCATATGCTAGAAAGCACTTGGATATTAGGTTATTACATGAGTATAATAAAGGAGAATTCTAGTTAAGGAGAAAAAATGCATTTAGCACTGGGAAGTTCTATGTCAACATTTCAGCTTCACACTGTAAATAATCTGGTTGTTTGCGATGTTTAGGTGGTATTAAGAGTTTATAGTTTCTGTATTTTAAGATGCCACTCTTTGTTTTAAGCAAGTAACTTCTGCTTAATTCTCAGAATCAGTGTTTGTGCACTTTGAGGTTGAACATGTGGGTTCTGTTTATGCTTTGTAGAAGTGGAGTCATAATTGTGAAAGCTGCGTGACTTCCTAGTGCAAAACACCTTTTAGGCATCTGTAGTACATCTTGGTTCAGTTACTTGAGCAACTTACCCCTAATGATTAAAAAAAAAATAAAAAAAAAATTGTCATGTATATTCAGTAGCCTGCTCAGTTATTTGAGAAAGGAAGTCTATATCTATGCTGCTATACAGTTACCCCTCTTACTGATTAAAGCATGTGCATTTAGAGCAAGATCCAGCTTTATTCCAAAAATGTAATGCAGTATGCAAAGTTTGGAATTAAACAACACTGGACAAAAAAAAAAAAAAAAAAAAAAAGCATCCTTTTCGGTCCTTGAGCAGGGACGAGAAGTCTATGTATAGACTAAGATGAGAAACACTGGGTTTATGTTTCAGGACTTGCCTGTCTTATAAACTGTCATATGGCTTCTGATTCTTACAGGCTTTGTATGCCAGGATCCAGGCCAGCGGTCAGGCCGGGCCATTAATCATTCATCTGAATCTGGCAGGAGAAATCTGTACCAGAAGCTGCAGGTAAGTGACTTCAACAAGCCAGAGCTGAAGAGAGATAGCAGGAAAGTAATTCACATTGAATTTGGCTCAAAGGTGAGAAACTCAGTGAGTGAGGGGCCTACAAGAAAGAGACTGTTTGTCAGGGAGTGTAGTGATAGGATGAGGAGTAAAGGTTTTAAACTAAAAGAGTGGATTCAGATTGGACATGAGGAACAAATTCTTTACTCAGAGGGTGGAGAGGCACTGGAACAGGCTGCCCAGAGAAGATGTGAATGCTCCATCCCTGGAGGTGCTCAAGGCCAGGCTGGATGGGGCTTTGAGCAACCTGGTCTAGTGAGAGGTGTCCCTGCCCATGGCAGGGTGTTGGAACTGGATGGTCTTTAAGGTCCCTTCCAACCCAAATCATTCTATGAGTGAGTGAGTTTATCTGGATTTCCAGCAAAACTACAGAAAAGCTTCAGAGAATGCAGCTGAGCTATGAAAATATCTGTTTAGGCATTTTCATTTTGTTGTGGGCAACAAGCTTCCAGAAGCCTAGAGCTTTGTGAATGTATTGAAGACCTCCTCCTAGGCAGGAAGAGCTTTTGCATTTGAAATGTAAAGCTTATTGCACATATACTCCTGGAATCTCTCCCTGACTTTCCCTTGGATCCTTGGACTGAGGCCTGGTGTGGCTTGCTGTGACTGCACATTACCTTTTCTGCTGAGACGGCACTTTCTTAGCACTGTAATGCTCAAGGGCAACTGTTCTGTATCTCCTTCTGGCTCCACTTGGATCCCATAAATAGCTGTGAGAGTGGAGCAACCACAAAAGGCAGGGAGATCCCCAATCTCCTTTGAATTTTTACATGAATGTATATCTTACCAGGCAAGTAGACAAACAGAATATCTTGATATTCTCTGCAGCTGATGTCATCCTGCGAGGAGCATTCAGCATGGCTGTTTAACTCAAACTCAATTGGGAAATGAAGTCGTCTTCATTCAGTAATAGAGTACCAATACACTGTCCACCTTTTGGTTAAGGGAAAGTTTATGGAAATCACAAGACTTTGCTTCTTGTAAAATTTGTAATTTGAGATGTGTAAATAGTTGCTAACATGACATTTAAACACCTATAGATTGCCTGGTTGAATCCGAAGCTTCTGAGGCTCATTTTATAAATAGGGCTTCATGCAGATCTCCTCTGATCATAAAGGTGTTCTCTGTGGCAGAAAAAAGATATATTAGACAAATAGTAGAACCATTCCAGAAGAAGGAAGTAACCTTTTCTGTTGCAGTAATTATATCAGATCCTAATAACTTGAAGTCTTTTATATGAAAAAATTGTAAAAGTCTCAGAAAATTGAACCGGAAGCACTGAATTTTAAGGAGGTTTTAAGCTTATCAATTTATTTAGCTTAAAAACTACAAATATTTGTAAGGTCGGGACAGCTGAAACCTGCAAAGATTCACATGACAGAGCAGTGGTTACAAGATAAGACTAAATTCTCTTTTGGGACACTTGTCTGCTTCACCTACGCTTACTGGGAATGGCCTTCTGTGATAGTTTTCCATGACTGTTTTATTAAGAATGTGATTGGGAATCGTACGGGTAAGTAGGTCTGTAGATCTTTCTGTGCTTCAAGACTGTTTTGGCCTGCTTTTTGCTGAAAGTGTTTTATTTCAGGTTTTGCCAAATTCTTGATATTTCTATACCTACTCTTGATTGTGGCTTCTTGGTTATTATGACCTCTTTTTTAAAACTTCTTCAAGATTTCTAAGTTTTGTTTACATAGGCCATCTTTAATCATAGGAATAGTCACTTCCTGGGAAAGAAATCCTGACACCAGCATTCTGGGTCATGAGATAATTATGGTGACTTCTGTTGTCTGAGTTTCACCAAACTGGACTGCAAGTTCCTTGTGCAATTCCGTTGGTTTGACTCTGAGCATTTCTCCCTCTAGAGAGATGAACAATGTAGTGGCTTCCTTTGTAACTTGTTGATTTGGTCTGGAACTCTTTCAATTAATCATAAACAATGAAGGGACCTTGGCCTGATTTGTATGGACAGAGTATAGAGACGAACTTGGCAGTAATACAGCTAGAAGAGATGGATAGGTCTCCTGAGAATCCCTTCCTATGCCCTTGGGCACTAGAGAGGAGGAAGGCAGCCTGACTACCACTAAAGGCAAAAAGAACTGAAGCTCCTATGATAACAGTTTTCTTTCCAACATACTGCTGCTATTGACCTGGTCTTGCTTGTAGGCCTGATGCCAAAGGAATCCTTATTAAATAATACAGGGTACTTTTTAACATTCTGCTGATGTTTCTACACCTGTACTAGATTGTTAAATAGCATCTTGTTTCTCCACAAGAACTGGAATGATGTGGAGACGTTTAAATGAAATAGCTTCTGTTAGGATTCTTACTATTTTTTCTTCCATCTGTTCTATGAACAATTCTACTTGGCAGCATCTGTTTCTTCTCAATACATAGCTAATAAATATTTTCCTCCAGGTAACTCTTATCTTACAAAAATATGAATTCTTGTCTAGAGAGTTGAGTTCATTCATCCATTCCAAAGAGCAGTTTTCTGTGTGCTTTTGCAATGCCTCTGCAGGATTTTCAAACAGTTGAGCACATCAGAGTTTACCATTAGTGCTGTATCTGTAACGAGGACAGGATACATTTGTGGTGGATTTGAGCAAGATCTGGAATGAGGTGATAGAATCTGTTGACTATTTCTCTGGACTTCAGTTATACCTGTTTGCTTTAGGGCACTCACCGTTCCTCTGCAGCTCAGGCAGGGATGATAGTGTTTTGAAGAACCCGAGGTTTTTATTCCCTTTGTGCGTTTCTTGCAGCGTCCTGTGTCTGCACAGTCCCAGCCAGCAAGCACCAGACTGGTAAGTACTGGACTTGATTCAACTCCCTTCACCAAAATAAAGAATGTGTTTTCATGTTACCTTGTGCACAACTGGTCCCAAAATATATTTTACAGCTAAGTAGCCTGGGTGTGAGGAAAAAAATAAGGTAGGGGAAAGGAGGGGAAGCCTAGAAAAGAGGAGATGGATAGGTACTGGAATATATTTGGAATACATTTCCCTGTTGTAGGAGCTAAGGCTGGAAAAGTATTTAGATCAGTACTAGCAGCTTAAAGAATAGAAGTATGCGGGAGGCAAGATCAGCTGCATCAAATCTGTCAAAGTATTTAAGCCTGCAGGTGTTTCTGGACTGCATTTTTAAGACATTTGATAGGGATATTTAAAGAAAGCTCGCTTTCTCTTCATCAGTTGATGAAGACAGCGGCAGCACAGCGTTCTGGATTTTATAAGATACTGAAAAGGAAAATATAAAAACTAAGAGGTGATAGGAAAGCAGCAGCATATATAAGGAGTGTTGTATCAGACGGGAAAAGGGCAAGCAATATTTGTCTATATACTACAGAGGATGGAGTAAGTTTGGGTGAAAAGGATAGCACAGGTGAATCTGTATTGCCAAAATTCAGGCTTCACAGTAAGTGAAGTAATTATTGTCTGTAAGACAGTTATCTAAAAGAAACTACAAAAATTTGAGTGAACTGGGTCCAAATTGTTTGGAGGAGATTAGAAGAAAGATTTCTCACAGATAGTGGAAAACCATAGAACTATCTTTGGTATAAGTCAGACTGATCCACCTTTCTAGGTGTCAAATTTGGCACCCTCCTTGCAAGCCATATGGACAAATCAATGTTAGTGTACAATTCTAAGCACCTGGCTGTATGGGGACGTGGTAGGCATTATTTTGCTGCTGGGCTTCATGGGCTAGCACAATATATGATTGATTCTAATTTTCTGCAGTTTCCCAGCAGGAAATAAGGTAGCACAGATGGAATCATCTTGAGATCCTAATTCATTCTCTGGGCTGCCATTTAGGTCATTCAGTATAAGTTTAGCTGAGGCTATGAGAAAAGATAAGACTGGAAGAAAAAACTCTGACTGAATAATGAGGTTTCACAGAGAATAGGAAAGATCTTTGTGCCAACTGCTGTCAGTGATTAGTATAATGAGAATCATGATGTGGGAACCAAAGATGCTTTCAGAATTTGGAGATAAATCAAAGTGGTTGGATTTATCTGTACTTTTAAAGATAAGCTGGGTCAAAGAGGAAGCAAGAATTTCATGAAGTTGGAGACATTTCTGTGCTATAGCCAGAGAGAGTCCTGCAGTAAAGGAGGAAGTGGAGGTTACTGAAGCAAAGTTGTTGAGCTGTGCTTTTGGCTTGGAGGAAAGTTTAGGAGGAAAGACTAAAATCCTTTCCACTTAAGGCCATCTATTGCATCATGCGAACCTGTCTGGCTATTGATTTTTCTTTTCTTCTACAAATGCTTTTGTCTCCTACCCTCTCATCCAGAGGGTGCCCTCTTGTCTCATCTTGTCTTGTTTTATTTAATCAGTTTCCATTAACAAAATGTTTCCGTTGGCACCTGCTATGCCAGTTTTCTCTTTGAATTTTTCTCTGCCAATCACTGCAGCCTAACTCACTCTAGTGCAATGCCTCTTGCTGTTGTTGCTTTATTTATAGATTCTGAATAGCGCACAATTTCTAATGAAATAGAGACTGAAATTCAATTCCAATTCAAGCGGTCTGTACAAAAAATTATAAAACCTGATGTTGCCATGAGTTTAGTTTTATATGAGTAGTATGGGATATTTCCCTGAGCTTTTCTGAATTAAGGTTTTTGTCATGTTTTTCACTTCTTTCTAGGCAAAGAAGGCTCTCTAGTGCATTCTTTGTTTGTTTTCCTCTCAAGAGGAAATTTGAATTTTATACAAAAGCATGAAAGCTTCTAAGATAAACTCTTTTAATGCATTTTTTTTATTATAATTATATAGATCAGATTCTTAAACAGCTGTAGTGCAGAACCATGAATTCTGGCTTTAGTATTCTGGAGTGTAGATTCTGCTGGAAATGGGGTCCTGGAGTTTGAATGTGACTTTTTTGTTTAAAGTAAGTTGAGAGAGGAAGGGAAAGACTTGGATTCACACTGTCTCTGCAGCGTACCCGTCCTCTGTCTGCCAGTGATGCTGAAATGAAAAACATGATGTCCTCAGGCAGGGAAAAAGCAACAGGAAGGCAAGGCAGCTCTGTGCTTGGTCTCTCCATGGAGGAGGTAAGTAGGTTATTAAATATCTTTTGTTTACCGTGACTTTCTCTCAATATATGGGATCACTTGCTCAGCAAAGAGCAAGGGCACATGTCTGAAAAACGTGACAAAAGTATAATGTTTTTGGAACAGAACTACTGGGTTTTATTGCCTCTGCCCTCAGTCATGCCAACCATATATATGCGCTCCAGGCTATGTTGGACTCCATCAGAATTTAAATGCAAGATAAAATTGCCTAAAGATGTAATATGTACCCACCTCACCCCCAGGACTGTAGTAATAGCATTCTTGTCCTCCAAAATTCAAGGATTTTTCTTGGGTTTGTTTTTCATTATATCTGTTTTGCTAGCTATTTTTTCCTCTTTTTATTCTAAGATAAGAGTTCTTCGTCGAGTGAGAGAGGAGAATGAACGGAGAGGGGGTTTCATCCGCATATTCCCAACCCCAGTAACATGGGACCTTTATGGGTAAGTATCAGAATCCTTTAGGATGGTTTACTGTTACACTGACACTCTGTATTGAGGAGTATTCTGTGTTAGGTACATGTAGATTAACAAGGTCAGCAGTTGTGAATTTACTGAGGATTTTGGTAGAGTTTATTCTTAGTGCTGAGGATTCTTTTTTTCCTGATCCCTTGTTTTTAACTTCTACTTTGCTTAACTGTAACTTAGAGAAGGCTTTTAAACGTTATTTTACAAGTACTGATACTGCTTTCTGTCAGAATAAAAATGTCTTCACTATAAATAATCTGTTGCTGCTATCTGCTTTTACATCCTGCTGCATATACTGTGTACCTGTGTACTCTGTCATTGGGCCATAAACCCAATATAGGACTCATCCTGTGAGTGGTACTATACTTTTTTTTTTTTTTTTTCTCTTTCCAGTCTGTAATATTTCTTTATGTCTCTTGCTTCTTCAGGAACTTCAGCTAATAATTGGTAGCTCTCCTAATGTTCTCTTTCTATTATGGTACAGCATGTTGTTTCGATAGACTTTCTGGGATGTTCTTTATAGATCACCTCTTTCTGTATTATGCTGCCTTTCAATATGTTGAACTCTAGCTTGATACGTCATTTATTTTGTTTTGGTTTGGTTTTAGATCGTTTTTAGAGTACAAGACGTCAATGAACTACATGCTGGCCACGCGTCTGTTTCAGGACAGGTAGAAAGCTTTTGGATTTGGGAGGGAGGCAAAGGAGACACAAACAGCATGAAAAGGACTAATTCCTCACTCATCCAATGTTATAAACACCAGTCTGTCATTTACAAGGGTAGTAATAGTTGTACATCTCTTTTCTAGTGTGCCAGTGACTGTGGAGGTTTCCTGCATTTTTACATGACTCAGTTCTGAATCCAAGGGCAAAAAGGGCAATACATAAAAGGCATGGGAGTCATTGGTGTGACAGATGACACTGTAGACATGTAAAACCTCCAAGCACTTAGTTTTCTCCGTGAAGAGATGATATAGATGGTCCCTGCTTACCTTTTTGTTTCGAATTTAAAGTCACATCAGAGCTGTCCCTCATGTAAAATAAACACTGGAAATTTACTCCAGAGGTTTAGTATCCCTATCTCTTGACCCATGTGAGCATTATTTGATGCCTCTTCCACTGGGTTGTGCTTTGGTTCTTACATCTAGCTGAACTTCCATTAAGAGTTGTATGCACTTTCACTGTACAATTAGCATCCCTGCTCTTCCTCAGTTTTTCTTACCCAAGTTCTATCGTAAGGTTACTACAGAATAAAGGTAAGGTTGCTGACTAAAAAGACAATATTAACAGAAATTTTTCCTGTGTCAGCACTGTAATTTATTTTTTTTTACTGTGTGATTTCAGGGATGTTTCTAGAGGTTTAGCTCCAAGTGACATCATCTCCAATTTGAGTTAGACAGATGCAAGCATAAGTTGCAGAACATCTGTTCAGAGTTCCTCTTTTAAAGCCTTTTTTCCTCCTTTAAGATAGGATTAAGAGGACATTCTGTAAATTTGGCCATTTCACTTTATATATGAAAGGCTTTTTCTTGCAGTCTATGATCAAGAATGAAAGGTAATATTTCCCCTTTTTCCCTTTGTAGGGACAAGATGAAAGGAGACTTCGTCACTGGGAGATCCCGGTAAATTCCTTTTAGAGAAATAATTTGAATTTTTAGTATTTATTCTAAATTTAGATTTCTACAACTTTGCCTTAAGTCCTGGGTCTATTCTACCGGAAATCAATCAGAATAAGAAGAGTCTGTGTTGCTCCCACCTCTCACAACCAATTTTGTCAAGTAAACAGCAGTGAGCAGTGTCCCAGCATTTGGAAAGCTAAAGTTTTTGTTGGATTGGCCCTTAAAATTGCCCCTTTTAGGATTGCTAATCTGGCATTTCTGCTGTATTGATGAGCATTACACGTGAGCTCTATCAAAAGGTTACATAATGCATGAGGATTTTTGACTTCATACACTCATATATTCACTTTGCTAGATCCAAAAGGTAAATGGAACAACAAAATTTTTCTGTGGATGTTCCCATCTGCATCATAAAGAACACTTTGCTGGTTCTTTCTGCACTGGCAGAAAATTACAATGTTTGTTTCTCTTAAGGAATCTGGCAGGGCTCCTTCTTGGGTTTAGTCAGAACTTGTAGAAAGGTTCTCACTTTTCACCTACATTATGTTATGTTTCTGACCTAACAGTGAAGAACAAGCTATCTACGTAAAAGGTTTTGCAGGCAGGATTGGAGTCCACGTGCTCTCTCCATACTCCTGTCCCTTATTTTGTATTCCTGTTGTTCAGTTCAGTTTTCCTCAATGGTTTTGCCTTGAGCTGCTGTATGTTGGACAGATGCTGCTTAGTTCTTAAAGCGAGACAATAGATAGATGAGTTTGGGGGTTTTATGAAGTACTTGCAAGATGCACTTCAAACATTTGTAAGCTTTAAATGGAGCAAAGCTAGGCTGATCATAACTTTTTTTTCCCATGTCAAGAAAACCGTTTTTAGAGGAAATTTACTCTGAGTTTTTGTATCATCAGGGAGAGAAGTATAAAGAGAGTTTTTGAGGATGCCTCTCTATTATGCTTTCCAGAGATGGTCTTAATGGGAGGCTGGATATGAAGCTGGAAGCTGTAGACTCTCATGCTCCATTTTATGAGAGAAAGCTGCTCTCACTGGAGTTACGGAAGCGCCGGCGATGTCACGGCAGGGCTAGAGCAGCACGGGCAAGATCATCAGGTATGAATTATTAGAGAGTTAGATGAGCATCTAGTCAAAAACAATTAAGAGGGTGGTTAATTCATTTTTGTTGGTTTGGTTTGTTTGTTTGTTTTGCCCAGAGAATTTGTGGATTCCTCATCCAGGAATTCCTAGGCCAGGCTGGATGGGGCTTTGAGCAGACTGGTCTAATGGAAGGTATCCCAGCACATGGCAGGGTTTAGAACTAGATGATTCCAACCCAAATAGTTCTATAATGCTAAGAAGTCCATTCCCACCATTCCCACCCCCACACATATGACTAAACGTAATCAATATTTTCTTGAACAGCGGCTTGTAGCTGCATTTTGGGTACAATAATTTGTCAGTATGTATGTGCCTCTATAGTTCTCCAGTTTTTCAGAGAAAAATGAAAACTTGGGACCTTTCAGGCTGCATTTTCTGCATTACAGTGACTCTAAGCTGTTGGAAGGAGAAATCCTTTTTATTTGAACCAATGTGGGAAAGACTTAAAAGGATACAGAGGGGAATGATCCTCATAAGTGGCTGTTCCTTAAGCCTTTATCTAAACTCTTTCCAGTAGCTACATGATACAACCTTTCCCATGGCAGTCAGTACATTATACAATTACTTTTGGTGCTATGTTAAGTTATGCGATCTTTATTGGCACACATGAAAGCTTAGTTTTCTTAGCTTTGGTTTTCCTGATGCACAAAAATCCAAAAGGTGAACTTAAGGCCTGCCAATGAGACAGGAAAGTGCCTTTCTTTTATTTTTTGCTTGTAAAGTTAAGAACCTTGTTTTGTCTTGTGAAATTGAGAAAATGGGATTCTCAGCTGTTTAATATGCAAACAGAAAACCAGAAAGAATAATAAAAGGCAGCAATAGCTACCATGATATTCTAAAATGGTGGTGGTCTTTCCTTCTAGCAGAAGAGTTGAGGAGTAAACCAAAGGTAATAGATAGCAGGAGAGTCTCCCTGTCTACTTTTTTTTTTTAACCAGCAGGGTTGATTTCTTCTCTACTACAGGGTTGTCAGAACCGACAAAGCTGTCCCTCAGATCAGACACAGAAGGTGAGGAAGAAGAGGAGGCAGATGAAGATGAAGAGCTAGATGGAGCTGTTGGCTCTCTTTCGGACACCCAGGTGAAAAGCAAGCCAAAACTCTCTGACTTGGTGAAAACAAGTTGCAAGGAGCAGTTCACAAAAAAACTTCATAAGAAAACTGGAGATGGAGGAGAACCACTTGTTGAAAAAACAGATTCAAAACCTCAGTTTAACTTGCTGCAGATTCTTCAAAAGAATGGAAATCTAAGGTGAGAGATTTCTGCATATTGCCCTGAATTTTGACTGGCTGCAAATACCTGTTTAAAATATGGAGGATTTGGACTTAGTGCCACATTATGAATGGGTGTGAGGAGATAAGAGGAGCCTAGAGTAATGGGCCTGGGTTTTTGTCTGTGGCCTGCCTAAGTGACTAATTGGCATAGGAGGGAGATATTTGCAGAGACTTGACAGTTTACCTAAATGCCTGACCTGTTAGATCAGTGTAAAGCATAAGCTGTAGCTTCCATTGCTGTTCTTTAATCAGGTGATGTAAGCTGTTCTTCAGTCAACTTGGACTTCTGAGCCACTATCTTAATGCGAGATGCCTGCTATTGAATTCTAAAATTTAATTCTTTTTCTTTTAATTCTCTGCATTTCTAAATAAATAGGTGTAAATACATGTTAAGCCATTCAAGAAAGGTTGGGAAGGAACATATCAGTGCTGCCTCTCCATAAAAATACAAACTTCTTATTTTTTTTATGCTTATATTTTGTATGATGTGTTTTTTTTTTTTTTTTTTTTTACCTCTAACAGAAGTTTCTGGTGCTCAGGGGCAGCACCTTCTGAGAGCAGGACAAAAGGTCATTTGAGAGACATAAGTTACTGAAACATTTTGTTGCCTACTGTTGAGCTTGACAGTGTGGATTGACTAAATGTTTAGAAGTCATCTTCCCCCTTAAATGTGGGTAGTAAAACTGCCCGTTTGCAGATGGACATGAAGGACAAAAAGTGATCATACAAAGCTGTGTAGGAGGATTTTACGTTTTCTACATAAGAAATACTGTTTTGCATGATAAGTGTCTAAAGATAGATAAAATAATTGTTGCTTGTTGCTGCCTTCTTAGTTTAGTTTCTGGGAGGATTTATGAATTATCAAATGGATTTGGGGATTGCTTAGAGGTTTTCTTCTGGCAAGAACACTTGCTGTAATGACAGAAGATTCTGAAACCTGTTCTAAGGACGGATGTAGCAATGCTGTCATCTACCTATATATAGAACTGACTCTTGCCAAGAACGTAAGCTCTGTCTGGTGTTCCTGGCAGAATCTTGCTCAGCACCCAGTGATGTTGGGATTCCCCCACAGAAGTAAGTCTTGTGGTGACTTCATGTTCCAGGATTGTGCTGGGCTTGGCCTCATCCAGTCTGTCATTGATGAAAGCTTTGCTGCCGGGTCAACAGGCTGAAGAGCTGAAGTAATGACATTTTCATCCAAAAGAAACCAGGACTGTTCCAGTCAGCTGTCCTGATGAGGCAGCTTCTCTGCCTTCCTTGCATTGGGCGTTATTGATGGAGAGGTGACAGTGGAATTGAACCACAGAATCACAGAATGGTTTGGGTTGGGAAGAACCTTAAAGATAATCTAATTCCAACCTCCCTGCCATGGGGGGGAACCATGTTCCCCACTGTACCATTCCCAGGGAAGTTGAAAGTAAAGGGAGAGAGTAAACCTGAGGCAGCCTCAAGTTTCAATATTCCACAGGCTGGAGGAGGGGCAGCATTTTAATTTACCTCAAGGACATTCTCCAGTTTCCTGTTTTGGGAGTCATAGAAGTGTCAGATACAGGTCAAGAATTGTACTCCTGTTCTCAAGCTGATGGTGGAGGTCCTGAACTCCTACCAGACTTGAACTCATGGTCATGAGGTGTTTGAGTTGCACCTAAAACAAACTAGGAAGCCCTACAGAGCCCCCAGAAGAGAATCTTTTCTGATATATGCTGGCATGGTGATTAGAGTATTAGTCAGGGTTCAGGCTGTTCTTCTGATGTTGCGCTCACCTGGGAAGAGAAGGTAGCTGTGGTGGCTGGCAGCATGTAGAGCTTGGAGGTGGAATATGGCCTGTGGTGTATTCTGGAGGTCACTGGAAGACACAAATCGTAACCAGGCAGTTTTATCATGTTATTTCCCTCTTTGGGCTGGGCATAGTCTTCCAAAAGCATCAAAAGCTTATGATTAGGCAGAGGCATGAGTATTTATAATACATTTTATTTTAACTTCAATTCTTATTTCCCAACATACGTGAAATTGCTGTGCATCGTTTGATGTGCAGTTATGTATTGATCTTTATAGGTACCATTGTGTTGTATGAGTTTTGTAGCACTGTAAAGAAGTGTTCCTGAAATTTGCAGGCATATAAAATAGGAAGATTTAAGTTTCTGGACTGATGTTTTAATGAAGTCTCAGAGATTTGTGTAGATAGAGTTGTGAGGACCATATAAGTGTCTGAGAGGATTCCGAAGAAGCAGAGAGTAAGTAGACAAAAAAGGGTGAGGTTCCTCAGGAATAGGTTTGAGACTGATTTTCATAATCAATTTAGGAATGATGTAAAATGTAGAAATAAGCTAATGAAGTTTGTTGATGGAAAAGACTTGGGAGTTATTCCATGAGAGAAAAGTAGTGGAATAAATATGGGAAGAACTGGATGACCTTGAGGATAGGACTAATATAACTAGGATGAAGTTCATTAGCACAAAGTGTAAGGGCAAGCTCTTACAAGCTTGTAACTTACAGCAGAAATTCTATTGGCTGAATGTTCAAGTGAAAATGAATTATAAGGAAAAATACCTTCCAAGCTTGTTGATCACAGGTTTGTGAAGCTCTAGCTCACACATGCATGAAAATACCGAATGCAGTCTATGCTTTATTGCTTGAGACACTTCTGAGACTTCACTTGTTTGGTGTACAGCTTCTAACCTCTACGTGTTCATGGAGGGTGTGGCTGGAACAGGTGGAGAGGAGCTGCTAGTCTCATCGTGGTCAGTGTGCTTTGTAAAAAGAGACTGGAAATGTAATAGTTTATGCCAATAAAATGAAAAGGATGTGATTGCTGTTAATAAATGCATTCCCCATCAGGGGTAAAATTATTTAAGATATAGGATAATGCTGGAAAAAGAAAGCAAATATAACCTGTCCGTGAATGAAGCTAGGCTGGGTAGTAAAAGAAGGTTCCTTATTATTAAAACAGTTCTGGAATAACATTCCAGGAAGGTAATGGGTTGAAAAATTTTATTTGTTTTAAGATGAAATGTGATAATTTTATAGAAAAGGTTATGTCAGAGCCTGAGACAGAAGGGCAATCTGTCACTGACACTAAAGCCCATCTGCCTCTATGCTCTTATGAAAAGGCATGGAGAAAGTGTGCTTGACAATGCAAGGGACAGCTTGTAGTGGCTGTAGAGGAAGCTGTGATGAAGAGTAGAGAGTGGGAGAGCAGAATGCTGGAGAAGAGAAGAGAGTTTCAGCCAAAATGACACTGAACAGAAATAGCCAAAGCTTTCAGCGATTTCTCTTGCAACAAATGAATACGTTAAAGTGACTACTATTGTGAGGGAATGAGAATCAATATGTTCCCTTCTGTCCTGCTCCAGTCTTCTCCTCAATTCATGCTCACAGCTTCCCAATGTGCTCAGCCAGCTGCACAGCAGATTTACTGATGTTTTTTCTTCCTTCAGTGGTGCCTTGCTCAACGAATTTGGCCTGTGTTCTTGGGCCAGCAGGGGAAGAGTTCACTTGCACAGATTTAATTCTGTTATTTCCAGTGGGAATTGCAGGGCCTTTGTTACAACTCTGGCAGTGGTGTTATGCCCTTTGTTTAATTTATGGTCTGTTGTTGTGGTGTTCAAAATGCTTTGTAGACAGAGGTCCAGGAGAGCCTTGAACTGGGTTTCAAAAGACACAGTTTTACTGATTTTTGTAATGTTGGCTTTTGGAGGAGGGTTGCTAAGGCTGTGAGAAGGCAAGGAGAGCACTCAGTTTTCAGAGGTGGTCTTAGAACTTAGAGGGCATATGCAGTCTGTTGCACCTCTTGGACTACGTCGCCTATCTTGGTGAAGAAAATACTGGTAGGGTGAAAATACTGGTGGGGCGAAGTTGTTCTTCTATCCTTGAGCTTCAACATTTTTGTACCTGCAAGGTCTTTGTTAAATATACTCCATAAGCTGTGCCTGACTGTTGTATTTCTTTCTGTTACTACCCTGAGGGTATCTGACTGTGTTTTTCTTGGCCCACAGCAAAGTGCAGGCTCGCAGGGCTTTCTCTGCCTATCTGCAGCATGTACAGTTGCGACTGATGAAGGAGGCTGGTGACCAGTTCCAGAATGCTGCCTGGGTTGCCAAAGAAGATGAGCAGATGGTAAGGAGCTTTGTGTTGGTCTAGAGAATGTGAAATCTACCCTGAGTTTTGAGGTTGGTTGGAAAAAATGAAGTCCAAAAGTACCTTGAGATTATTATACTTGTCTGTCTAGTTGCAAGTGCTGTATTTTTAACATAAAAACAAGGTAGGAATGCTGACTGACATCTGAGCCATGACAGAGTAGACACTAGATGAGTAGTGTGGTTGACACTTGAGCTGCTCAGATCTTTCAATGGTTCTACTTCACTGGATCTCCCGGCTCTGAGCCGAACTTGTTTTGAACTCTTCTGTCTGAGATTCTTTAAGATTATTTAGCAGTATCTGGTTCCTGCTGTAATTCATTAAACAAAACACGCATCCACTCAAATAGAACAGGTATCCAGTTAAGATTTTTCTTTGATGGACTGTTTTTTAGTCATGGGCATCTGCATTTAGGAGTGTTTTGTGTATTCTGGATAGAGAAGAAAAAGTAAGAAATGCTGAGAAGGGAAAATTACTATCTAGCATAGATGTTTTTATTCTTTTTTGTTTGTTTTTGCTTTAAAGCAATGTGATATATTTTTCTAGGAAATATTTTAAGATGCATATATTTAGCATATATGCATCTTAGAGTGCAGCAAGCCCAGATTCCCTTGTAAAACCTTCCTAAATGAGCTTTGTACAGCAGGCTCTTGAGTTTTCTGCAAACCCAAATGTGTTCTTGCTGAATGCATGTTTCAGGGAAACAGCCAGTGCAGTTCAGAGATAAAAGTGTGTGTCAGGAATAATCAGTCGACTCAGTGGAAAATGTTACCCCTGCTCTTTCCAAGTAGAAATTAAAACTGGCTTTTTGAGAGTCACTTTGTCTGCTGTGCTGTGAGAAATAATATTTAAAATAACAGATCAAATCAGCCTGGAGTAATGGCAGTGAGAGGCGAGCTGTGAAATCCAATAGTTTGGATGTGAGGCTGCTCATTTATGCATTTGCAGTGCTTCTAACCAAAAGCAAATCCAGAGGAGAGACAGAAAGGGTTCAAAACACCCACAGGATCTATCTTGCCTTAGGATCTGACTTGCCATGAGTTTCCCCCACTGGAAGTTGCACACAGATGTGGAGCCTGCTTGGTTGGGAGACTGGAATTACATGGCTGTAGATGTAGCCATCTGTTGCTGTGGAAAAGCTGTGGTGACAATGTACATACATGAAAAGTGCTGAAATGGGGATACATTACTGTAGTGGAAATACCTGACCAAGGTTCCCTTCCCTGTGATAGTGCTCAGGGGGGTCTATGTCAGTGTATGCACTTCATTACTGGCCTTCTTTAACACATTACAGGTTGTCTTTTGGAGATGTTCTCCTAAAGCATTGGACTTCACAGGTTATTCTATGTTGTTGCTACTTTGTGCTTTTTTCAGACAAATACTCATCAGGTGTTCTCAGTTCTGGCTCACCTTGGACAAGGCACAGCATCATTCCTCTCCACGGTCTTGGATTTGTAGGCCTATGTTAAAAATGCACGTTACAGAACACTTTTGTCTGCCAGTTGTCAGCGCATTAGACACAGACAGTATGTTTAGTACTTGCCAATCAGGAGCCAATGTAGTACCTCTGATCTCTTTTCCCCACATCTCGCAACTGCTCCATTTTTAACTCCACCTTCTTTGCTTGCAGGAGCTTGTGGTGCGCTTTCTGAAGCGAGCTGCCAGCAATCTTCAGCAGTCCTTGAGAGTGCTGCTCCCCAGCCGTCACTTAGGACTAAATGATCGTCGTCGTATCCTGGCTCACCAGCTGGGCAAGTTCATAATCTATTATAACAAGGTGATTAACTCTGGATTCTTCTTTTGGTATCTTACACCACTGAACAGAGGGCTAAGGTACTTAGTTCACTTCAGTGCCTTCAAGCTTTGCTGCTTTTGTAGTACCACAGTGCTGGTGTATAATATTCTAGCACAAAAACAGTGGAGTATCCAGGGCTGCTAGACTCCAGCAGTTCCAACAGCAGTGTCTACTGTGGTTATTGCATATTAAGGGCCAGGAGATAGCTATGAGTCACCCATTCATATATAACTGCCAAGTTATTAAGGATTTCTGAAGCTTAGGACCCCTTGGAAATGCTGTTGGTTTAAACATATTATTTTTTAATCTAACTTGTGTAAGAAATTATTATGAGGCAGTTTACCATAGTGCTGTTAGTGATTTGGTTTCTATTATCTTCTTCTAATGTATCTGCTGCTGGCTGCTGTCATAGTCAAGACAAAGTTGTTTGAAGGGCTCTGTTCTGTAATTTACAGTCTGTTTGTAGTTAGGCATCTAATAATGGCAGTTTGTCTCTCCAAATTGTCAGATAGACAACAGCATTACTATGTTATATATGTAGTCCAGTAATCATGTCCATAAAAGTTAAAATAATAAAAATCAAAGAATGGGAATTTAACTGGCAGCTTGCTTTTTCATTGGTTTGTCTTTAGTTCTAGAGTTTTGTAAGGCCCCTTCCCATTTCTTCCTGTTTTTATGATTCTTCTACAGAGGTTAAATATATATTTCACATACTGTACATATACATGTATATGTATATATGTACATATATGTATATATATACATGTATATACAATGGTATATATATATTTACCATTCATGTGGTACACTTAAGGAGTGCTAGCCATCTATAGCGTAGAGCTCTGCAGGCTAAGCGACAAGGAGAAGTAAATCCCAACTTTAATAATTTTTACTTCTTTCATTTTTGAAGACGATGTTCTTAGCATAGTGGTTTCATGCTAATCCTTGTTTTGCAAATACAGCCTCCCCTTCCCCTTGCATTTCTTTGGTGTTAGAACAAGGGTAGTTTGAATTTTGCTTTCAGAGGCTGCTGTGCACACTGGCCTCCAAGCTAGTAGAGGGTGTTCACTTGCAGCACCTTTTCAGAATTGACATCTGGTAACTTGATCTGTCAAAGCAAGGTTGGTATTGAACCAAATCTATTCCAGGAAGTGTCTTGTATGTCTAGTGTTCACTGGATTACTGTGTTCGGAGTAATTGCAAAACACTCAGGTGGCTCTGTGGTGAGTTAAGAATGCAACAGCTTTGGATATAATTTCCACTCAAATTGTATTCAAACACTAGGATTTTCTGCCAACTCTCAAATTCACAAAATAAAGCTGTGTAACTGGTAATACATCACTGCATAAACATTTTCTTTGTTAAAACACTTGAAAACAGATCATTTGAGGTTTTAGGACATACTTGTTTAAGCTATTGAGAGGCTCTTGACTTAAGTGGGGGTTTTTTGGTGTCTGATTTCAACATATAGAATTCTTTAACTGACTTGTAACTTTGCATTTAGTAGGGGACTCCTACTAGCTGTTATGCATCGTCTGTATTGACACAAGAAAAAACACTGCCTCCAGCAAACTAAGTAAAACAAACTGCATATTGTCAAGACTTCTACTTATGTAATGAAGAGTAGACACGGGTCCCAGAGTGGCCTTTTCTCCCCACTCTTTCACAAGATATATCTGACCATTTTGTCCTGGGAAAGCTTGAAGTAGCAGTAAGAAGCAGTGAAGTGAAGGTCAAGTCTGGTCAACTGAGGCTTATATGTTGGTATTAGTATTTCAGATAGGTCTGTAGACTTCTTTTATTATTTTATTAACAGTAGTGTTTGTATACAACCTCTAGTGCCAACAAATTCTAGTTGGAACAACTAGTGTAAAATATAAGGATCATTTATATCTGATAGCTTGCTCCCATTCTCAAAAAGGTTTATCATCTTTTATTACAGTATATTCTAGTGTATGTGTGTATTTGTGACAGGCTGTACTGTTTTACTGTCTTTGCTTTTGCTATGCGGTATATTATTTGTATGTAGATAAGACCTCTGCAATTTGCTGTATGACAAAATAAATTAACTCAAAAGGAGAGCTCTTAGTTTACAGTAGGAAATGTAGATGCCCTTTGCAACCTCCTTGATTTAGTTTCTCCTGTTTAATTTTACATTTCTGTTCTCCTCTCCTCCTGAATATCTCCTTCTGGGACAGATGCTGAAATAAAAGGTATTGTGAGGAACTCTATTTGTGACAGAGACAGCAGAAGTAGAAAGGGGACCTAATATCTGCAAAGAATGATTTATTTCCCCTCCATATTCTCTTATGTCCCAGCAAAGGATATATCTGAAGTAGAAGCACGTATTTGTCAAACTTTCATATCTTCTCAGCAAGTCACCTCTAGTAAGTTATGTCAGGTAGATGAATGAGGTGTAGTGTATGTTTAGCCTGCTATCTCTGGGGCTCTCTACACACATATTGAAATACATTTATAATTTGTCACTTTGGAGTTGATGTTCTTCTTCTTAGATTCCATGGAATTGCTTTTTTTCTTCTCTGTGTGGCAGTTATGCTACAATACATAGAATAACTACATAGAGAGGCTTACTAATACTGCTTATTCACAGGAGACAGAGCAGATGGTTCAGAAGCAATCAAAAAAGAAACAGGAAGAGGAAGAGGAGGGAGTGAATCCTGAAGGTTTTCAGAACTTTATTACCAGAGCAAGGTAGGAATGAATTTTATTCCCTTTGGTAAAGGATCTCCCAACCCCGAAGATGATTGGATTGTGCCTCTAGATACCTTTACTGACATTAGCACCACCTTCTGCTGAGGGACAGCAAACTTGTCTCCTAGTTTTCCCCTTCCAGCAACCAAATGCAAGTCAGCATCTGGTGCATAGAGAAGGGCATACAATGAATGTTTTGAGCATTAAGTAGATCCCCAAAGGACAGCACTGGTTGCCCTGGTCTCAGTAAATTCTAACCTGATGGTGGTGAGCTATGGTCTACTTTCCTGTGATGCTGGAACAAATGCAGAAGTATTTGCAAGGAGAAGGAGACTAGAGCTGCTGCTCAGATGACCTTGAACTGCTGTGGTTGAATGACTGTTGTGGCTCTGGGTCTCAAGTTACTGATCCCAGAAACAAATTTAATGCTTTCTGCCTCTACTTCAGGAACCCTGCAGGACTACACCCTCTGAGATGAGGAAAAAAGGGAATTAAGCTCCCTGTCATCATCCTAGCCTTTTACTTGGCTTGCTAAGTCAGTTCAGTGCAAGCAGTTACTTTAACAAGAGAAAATGCAATGTTTTCTAACTGTGTACACTCAGAACTATCTGACTTTCTTACAAGAGTCTGTTGGGAAATGTATTTTGAAAATAGGTAATTCCTCTTCGTGCCCTGTGGTACTGTAGGAAAAACAATGGTGTTATAGCCCTCTGACTATGGAGAGGTCTGAAATGATTCAGTGAACCAGAATTACTTCCTCAAGTTTCTGATTCTTGAGCACAAAATCTGATTCCTTTTGACTCCTTTATTTGACCTATGTATGATATGCTTATGTTGGCAAGGACCACTGTTACTATCTGGACAGCTAGAGTTCATCTGCCCTTTTAATGCATTTCAATCTTCTCTAACAAAGTTCACAGTCACTGCTTCCTTCTTTCTTACAATCAGTTATGAAATTGTTCTTTGTTTTCCTCTCTTTGGGGATAGCATTCTTAGTGACTGATCTAAAGTGGGTGATAGCTGAGTCCTCTCAGCTACATTCAGGAGGCTTCACAATCTCCTTTGCTACATTCTCACAAGCACAATGATTTTTATATTTTGCTGATATAATTGGAGTCGTTACAGCAACAGATTTACAGGCTCCAAGAAAAAACTTGCTGCCTTTCAGATAAATAGTGTTCTAGAAAAGAATGACACTGAAGATATGACTACCATATATCATGGTATCTACTCCTGTCAGCGGAAATGCAGATTACGTGGGTCCACAATATGCTCTTGGTTCTCTGACATCTCTCACCACTAAAACTGCTGTTGTCTCCTAGGGCAGGCCATTTTCTTTTCCACCAGAAATGCTGAAAGAGATGGCTGGTTAGGGCAGAACTGCGTACTCTTGTGTGTTATTGACTACCATGCCATCATGGCCTGATGCACACTGTAGGCTGGAGCTGGAGATTTTTGCTGGTCCCAGTGATAAAGAACAGTTTCAAGTGATTATCTGTTTGCTTCTTAAGAAGTACTAAATATGTTTGAGAACTCTGATAGCTGACACTGCTTTGTGCTTGAAGTTTAAATCATCAAGCTAGTCATACGCAGCCAAGAAAACGGGACATTTTTATACTTCTGTGTGTTCTTCAGTACAGGGAGTGCACACAGGAGAAGATGGGCAATAAATGTTACCGTGTAATACTTGGGGTTGTCCCAATCACTCTGTAACTTTGATATTACATGGATGTACTGTGTTTAATTATACACATGCTGTTACAATTGCTTCTAAATATCCTCATTGCAATATGAAAGTGTATCCTTGTGCTGGTAAACTCATTTATAGCTGAAAGCATCTTTCCACCAACTCTTCACTCTTATGTTTCTTCTTCACCTTATTTTCATTGCTTTTGGATAGGAGAACTTTGCGGCATGCCCTGAAGATCCAAACTCTCAGTTAGACTTTCTTCTTGTCAAGAAAATAATAAAAAGAAACATATGCAAGTTTTGTGAGATTCACAAAAGTATCGACTGTTCTGTTTGTTTGTCCTGCAGTTTTGGCTAATTAACAAGCTCTTTCCTATTCCCTCCTTACTGCTGTACTGAAACTACTAATGACGACCTTAGAGGCTGAGATTATTTTCTCACATGAACATGACAGCTGCTTGTCCTACAGAGCACCTGGGGAAAATTAACTAATTTAACTGAGAATTGATTCTTTCCTGTTGTCAATCTCCCCTAGAATGAGTTTAGAGTTTTCACTTGCTCATTATTACCCTGGGTAGGTTGCTGGATGCCTTGAATTTTCGACTGCAAAAAAGAATGTTATTTTAGTGGGAAACTCAGATTTAACCACAGCTTCCACTCTTATTCTGCAGAACTATGCAAGTAACTTGCCTGGCCTCACCATTTTCTCACTTTTCTCTTTAACCTCCTTATTGTCTCTCCTCTTTGATTGTTCCATGAAGGCAGAAAAGCTTAGAGACCTCATTTAGTTCCATTCTTCTCTCCTTATTGTAGTGAGAGTGAGCTGGAGGAAGTGCTGACGTTTTACACCCAGAAAAACAAGTCAGCAAGCGTCTTCCTAGGAACAAACTCCAGAACTACAAAACCCAGGAACACCAGTAACCAATCAGAGAATCAGCCTAAAGTGGGTGAGTATTGTAGGCTGCTCTGAGGTGATGTTGTCCAGACTAATTCAATTTCAGTTTAGTCTATGGAAAGTGAACAGCCCCTACAGAAAATTATTCAGAGTTCTGGAGGCTGTGGTTTTTTTGTTTTTTTTTTTTTTTTCTTTCTTTCTTTTTAATCCCCAGTGATTCTTTGTAATGAAGACTAGAGTAACTCCAATCCCATCTTCTTTTAGTGAAGTGAAATGGGGTGAATTGGGACTAGCCTTTATAAGGAACTGGATATGGTGGCTTGTGACTGAAATCAGAACGTGGAAACTTGAAGATACTGACATTTGAAATGTGAAATTCTGAAATCAAAATAATGGATGAAAGAAACTGAGGCTTATTAAATTGTGTTGCCTACAGTGAGCATACCCATTAGAAAGTAGAGCCTGCATATTTGAGTATAATTAGGCATTCCATGGAAGGCAGTGTTGTGCTGGCTGTTTGCATCCAGTAGTCCATGCTACCATACATGACAGCATAATTGTGATCAACAGAGTTGCATGGTCTAAAATATTAGCAAGTCCATTATAGCAATGTTTAAAAAGTCCCATTCCAGTGGTATCCCAGTTTGAATTATTCTAATTCTTAACTCCTGGATTGTGTTATAGAGCATCCTGAAGTGACAAAAAAAATAAAAGGTGATCAGCCCAGAAGTTCAGTTGCAGATTTGCCTGCAGAAGGACAAGCAAGAGGCTATAAACCCAAAGAAGTTAAATCAACCCGTAAGTGAACTGGCTTCATTCATCATCAAGAAAAAAAATAATTAATCTACTATTTTTAATATGGTTTTAAATAGAGGTTAGAATCTGTGGGTTCAAACTGAGGTATTTGAATGACCACTTCTGGGGAAGATTCTGCATTTTTTTTTTTTTTTATTTTAGACCTAAGACAGGTACCGTAGGGTGAGCAGTACAAGTGAATTAGCTCCTCTTCTGTGGGGAATAATCTAGATATGGCAGTCATTGAAGGAGGATATTCATCATGTAGAGCTACCTCTTGTCTTTACTGATAGATGAGGTCATCTTGGCTTCAATGGGTCTATGAATAGAGGCAGCTCAAGTATGTTGTTATCTGAAGGACCTCAGAGGCAGCTTTTCTCATGTAGTGTATTCACCATCTCTTTCTAGTTCCAGAAGGACCCACCTTCTCCTTAAATACTGAACTGAAATTACCTCGGTGCAGCCCTTCTAGTGCTTCTTCCTCTGTTTCTGGTACTATGTTCCAGAGAAGTACCAGTTCCCAGTTACCATCTCAACCTGCAGCATCTGGAAATCCACAGGTGCCTGGTTACCATTCATTGCCGGTTCCCCCAGTTGGTCCCAGGCTGTTTCAGTCTTCATCTTCTCTACCTTCCTCCCAGAGCGCAGCACCTGACAGCTCTTCTGTCTTCACAAATTCAGTGTCCAGTGAGGCTTCTAGCCTTGCAGGGTTACATCGTTGTCGTTCTGGTAGCTACACCATTGGGCCATTCTCGTCTTTGCAGAGAGCTGCTCAGATCTACAGCCAAAGATTGTCCCGCCCATCATCTGCAAAAGCAGGTGAGTGTTCTATGTTGTTTGATAACCAGCTAATTCACTATACAGATTTTGTAATCTCTCTTCTGGAATAGGTGGTAATTTCACATTTCTAGAATTATGAGTCTTGTTCCAATGGTGATAAATTCCTCATGGAAGGGAAGAATGCAGGAAGCATCTCTTGTTTGCCAAAGATGCCCTTTTATGGAGCGTATAAACATGGAATTGAACTTCTGAAAAAGTTGGAAATGAAGTATTGTATACTTGATTGTATTACTGATCTATTGTTATCTTTAGTGATTTTAATGTAGTTTTGTTTAGCAGAAGTCTCAGCCTGTGTTGTTCTTCGTGCCTTATATTCCTCTCACACAGAAAATCTGCTAATGAAACCATGATTTTTTAATACTTAAAGGTGTGTAAAGACCTCTAAAGAAAGAAAGATATGAGTGGATTGGTATTGTATCCTATTCTCTAGGACCTTTCAGAACTTATGTAATGAAGAGTATCTCAAAAACAAGACCCAGAAACTACACATTTACTGTTCTAAGATAGGACATAGTTAAGCAAGGCATCTTTAGAGTGTAAGGAATCTGAAGGGTGGAAGAAACTGTAGAAACTTATGGATGCAGACTGTAACATGCTAAGAAAGTTTTAGGAAGCATACAGAGGCTAACAGCTGTGCTCCTGGTAACATGCTTTTCTTTGATGTGCTTTTGCTTTGGGTTATACATCAGTCAGCACACTTTCACTAGAGTTGCTATGCAGCAACTCTATATAGTGACAAGCTTTCTAGCATTAAAATAAATTTGACTTTCCAACTGAGTACGTTATTTAAAGGAATCCAGTTGTTTTCAAGGAAAAGCGTTATAGATTTAACTTACATAATAGCCAGACAGCATTCTCTGGCAGTGGGTGCTATTAGATTCATTATAATAAGAAGAATGGAGGTTTGGCATTGACAAACGCTCATATAGGTAATACCTGTGCAGAACAGAAAGCTGTATTACCCTTAAAATCTCTAAGAAGTATCATACCTGCTTTTTCATCCGTGATCAGCAGGCTGAGAAAGAGTCTGACATACTATTAGGGTAGATCCAGAGGAGGGTCACAAAAATGTTCAGAGGGCTGGAGCATCTCTCCTGTCAGAGTTGGGGTTGTTCAGCCTAGAGAAGAGAAGGCTTTGGGGAGATCTTCTTGTAGCCTTCCAATACCTAAAGAGGGCCTGCAAGATAGATGGAGAGACTATACCTTCTTTACCAGTGTGTGGTGATAGGACAAGGGGTAGTGGTTTTAAACTAGAAGACGGTAGGTTTAGATTAAATTTAAGGAAGAAACTCTTTACTATGAGGGTGATTAAATACTAGAACAGGTTGTTCAGAGAGGTTGTTGATGCCTCTTTCCTGGAAGTGTTCAAGGATGGGACTTTGAGCAACCCAATCTAGTGGAAGGTATCCCTGCCCATGTTGGGGGTTGGAACTAGATGAGTTGGAAGGGACCTCAGAATCATAGAATGGTTTAATCTTTATGATACTGCTAACTAAGCATGACCAGATGTTTGTTTGGTAGGTTTGTGCCATCGCAGTCCAGGTGGACAGCATGTGGGCCCAGCCGGGATGCACAAAGATACAGAAGATGCTACTTCTCAGGGCAAACGTTACAGCCCTAGTATGGTAGCAGCAGAACTGCAACAGCTGGCAGAAAAGCAAGCAGCTTGTCAGTACTCCCCACCAAGCCACATCAGTCTCCTTACACAGCAGGTATGTAAGCTGCAGTCCCCGTGACAACAGAAAAATCTGTCACAAACTTCTGTGTCAGCACTGAGGTATGCTGGAAAGAGTAAATCTCATGAAAATTGATTTTTTGTCATGTTGTTAATTGGAAGTGTTTACATTGACCAGAATTTTGATTTTCTGTGAGATGACAAGAACATTGCTAAAGCCCTTTTTGTAGAAGAAAGTGAGCCTGGGCAGAAGAATAGAAAATATGTTGTGAAAAAAACAACAGACCCATGCTTGGTTTTATTAAACAAACCAAGTCTTCTCAGATTTGTGCTTCCATGAGAATTGCTTCCTCATTCCTCAAGTGTTCCCTTCTTTGTGACAAGCAAACAATGAAGACCTCAGAAGGTAGCACGAAGTGTAGATTTTTCTCAGTGACCTTGATACATTTTTGCATTAGGCTACACACTGTTTGTATAGGCTTTGCTTCTATATTGAAATTCAGAACATGGTTTGGGTTGTGTTGGTGGTCTTATGTCACAATGAAGAAGGGGTTTAATGAATCAATGAAAAGTTTAGAGCTGGGGCTCTGTCCAGCAATGAGTTTCTTTCCCAGGTTTGCATCTATTTGTCTCTAGACATCGTTCTCTACTGTAATTCTCTAGGCCATGTTTTAGTAATAATCCCTCTGGACAGGTTAAATCTGAAGCCTGCTTAGTATGAAAATGTGGATAGTTTAGTTGAGGACAATTTAATTCTATTCTTTTAAGAGAATGTACAATCTACAATTAAGGCAATTCTATAGTACTGCATTACCTTCCTATATGTTTCTAGTCAGGGTACTCTGAATTGATGCTTTCCCTTTTTTACTTTTCCATTTAAGCCTCTTGAAATATCACAGTCTTTTTGAAGTAGAAGTATTTTAAAACAAATTGTTGTGAAAACCCCTGGAGGATATCATCACTTACCGAAATAATAAAAATAGTACAGTTGTTTAAAGCCAGTTCAGCAAACTAGAGTTAGTGTACCTGGTTTGAAAGTACCTGACTGGTATGAAAGGGACTTGATATTTGGATTTAATGGTGTTTAATGGCAAGATTAGGACTATTGATTGTTGGGTGTGGGGTGGGGAGAAAAACTATTGAAAATATTACTACTGCTGTGGGCCTCTGCTTTTCCAAGGGCAAGAACTTGTATGTGAGTTGGGTGCCTTTTGACTGTGCCTTGGTTCTCTGTGTTGTACCCAGCTGTGTCTTGGGGGTGGGGGTACTCTAATCCAATGCATCCTTCCAAGAGCAGCTGGGAAGCTTGTTTTCCATTCCAGTTCTTGTGAGAATTGCTTCTACTATCCAAGTACTATCCTGGGTCTCTGGGGTTCCTGGGAATGTAGCCTCAACAGCTGTGATTTGAATGATGTTGCCATTCTGGTTGGGAGTCCATCTCCGGTTCTCTAATCCCTGCTGTTGCTCACTGTTTCCTATCCATGCCTGCAGCCCCTGCTTCACATTTTCTCTCACACTCCTATATTCTACCGTCTGTATTAAATGAATTTAATTTAAATCCATTGGCTACTGAAAGGACAATGTTCAAAGAGCAAATTTTATATGTAAGTAGCTGAAGAACTTTGAACAAATGTAACATCTGTTTTCAGAAAACAAGATTTTGTGATTATATCATCCGACTGTCTTGTCAGTCCTCTCCATTTGCTTCTGAAACACCAGATGGGTGACTTGTGTAACTGTCATTAACGATAACTGCAGGAAAGATGTTCCTTAAGGACACACCAGAGAATGACAGCCTCAAGTTAAGTTATGAAAAATAAATGTTCAGTTTTACAAATGAATAATACACTGAAGCTGCAAGGGAGAATCCTTATAGTTAAACATAAAGCTAACATTCACTGTTAACACCTTCTATGGAGTTTTATTCCATTTTATTTACATTACACAGACTTACATGAAGTCTAATAATAAAGCCAATTGTGAGGTTTTGAAAAACAGTGAGAATTCTGTACCTCCATCCATATTAAATCTTTAAAACACTTCCTGCTTTTTGCAGTAGTCACCATCTAAGTTCGGTACTCCATAGTACCCAAGAACAACAAGGTGTTCCTCTTGCAAACTCCCTCTAAGTCCTGTAAGCACGTAGTGTGGAGGTATCTGTGGAAGATATGTACCATCCAGGGTCCAGCATTACCCCGATAAATTCCTGGCTAAGTGAGGCATCTGAGCTACAAAGGTCACAAGAAAACAAGTATGCTGTTGAGAAACCCTGTCCAAATCCCCTGAGATTCAACTAAATTTGTCTTAAAAAATAGAATGTCC
This sequence comes from Aythya fuligula, assembly GCF_009819795.1. Taxonomy (NCBI): domain Eukaryota; kingdom Metazoa; phylum Chordata; class Aves; order Anseriformes; family Anatidae; genus Aythya; species Aythya fuligula. The sequence goes on from NC_045563.1 coordinate 26,074,253, forward strand.
TTATTTCTTTCATGAAAATGTTAAGTGCATAGAAGTACGAGGCAAATGAATGTTTCAGTCAAGGGCTACAAGCAACTGCAGTTCAACTGTACCTGTGTTGTTTGGATTTTTGACTAACCAAACAAAATGCATGTATTAATTAGCAGTGAACAGGACTAATTTGGAACTACCTGCAATGTGTGCAGCATCTTGCTTCTAAGTTACTGGCTGTAGGGAGGTGAGATCTTGGTGTCACAGGGAACAGGCTTGTAAAAGACATGGTGGTTGGCCAGGGAGATGTTCAAGGATGCCACAGAAACCAGATTTTCTTTATTCTGCTATTGTTAGATTATTAATGTATTGGGGATATAGTCTAGGTCTGTGGAAACAAGTCTTGGAGGATAAGGGCATTAGAGAGATTACATTTCCTTTGTATTATTTTTTCTTCACTGTAATAGATGCGTTTTCTTTCCAGGTAACGAAGTTAGACTCCTACCAGAAGAAAAGATAGGATAGGCAAAAAAATGTTTAGTGAGGCTGAATGTTATGAAGAAATGAAACAAGTGACAAAGTTTCAAACAAAAGGTGTGGTTGGTGGTGACATTGTTACAGAAGACAGAAATGTAGCAAATATACTTTTCTGTAACAAAGGCTCTAAAAGTTTCCATTAAACTAAAGTAGGGAGTCTTACTCCAGAACCAGATGACCAGGCACTGAAACAAACAAACAAAAAAAAAAAACAAAAAAAAAATTAATTCACACAAACATAATATAAACAAACAAACCACTATCACCAACAACAAAAACAACCTTCCCATGTCTTGGTCTGTTATAATTCTTTGAACTGAGAAAAGTGGTAAGTTGTGGAACTGAGCCTTGTTGTTTACACTTACAAAAGAGTTTTTGGCGATCTTTCAGCAAGGACTGTTAAGCCAGGTGTTTCAGGGTGAGGAGTATGTAGATTGGAAACAAAAAGCAAGTAAATGAGTATCTGGCCACTTTTCAGCTCAGCAAGTGGCTAACTGAAGTTAGAAACTACAGAATGCACAAGATGGAGCGTAACATTAAATTTGAAAGGAGGAGGTTAATAATGACTGGCAAATTACTACCCAAAGTGTGAATACAAAAGCAAGTTATTGCAAGGTAATATAGGGTGTGAATTTACAGTAGATTAACTGCTCTGTAGTGTTCATCCATGTGAACACATACTTGTGCAGCTTATGTTTACTATGTGAGGCAACTCTTGTTATCTTCTGTATAAAGTGGGCTAGAAGTGTCCAGACGTTCATTTGCTGTGAAGCTGTGTGTGCTGTAAACTTGAACTCTAGCCTAACTCTTGGAATTTGTCAGTATATCTGGATTCTTCTGTTGATTATTATGAGAAAGGCAAAGAGAAATCTAACTTCATTAAGTGCAGCACAATGCTAGATGAAGTTCAGTGTTTACAAACAACTGATTGCATGATGAGCAATAACCTCAATTGCATAAAATAACAACAAACAAAAATAATTGCCTGTTTTAGGAACAGGATAGGAAATAGTATGCAATTATGTGAAAATTAATACATTCCCTCCCTCAAAGAACAGTTTACAATTCTGGTTGCCGTTTCTAAAGTGAATTTAGGAAAATATCTGGGATGCATAGATGAATGACTGCAATGGTTAAATACATAATGCTATTTTCACTTTCTCATTAAAAATGCAAGATAGGTTGTTTAGGAAGGAAGTAATATGAAGGAATTATACACAGCAGTGGATGACAAGGTAAATAGTGTTGATTTTTATTCATGTTTCTCATAATAGAAGAAGGAGGGTATTCAGTTCAGTAGGAAGACATCTGACTAAAAACTGGTAACAGTAAATAGCTACTGTCACAGAACATGCTTATTGTCTGAAATGACCTGCAACAAGATGCAATTAAGGTAAAAAGCTTAACAGGATCCAGAGCTATACTGCCTATTTACATGTATGTGGACAAGACGAAATGGAATAATTGCCTCAGAATAATACTCTTTCAGATTGTCCAAAAGTTTTACTTGTTTGGTTTGCCCATTGCCAAGCATGAGCCTAGGACAGTAAGAGTAGCATTGGAGAATGAAGGCAGATACATTAGTGAATCTGGGAATGAAGTCTGAAGATACAGTGAAAAAGGCTTACTAAGCTGTATTAGGGAATGAATTGCTTTTGTTGGCTTGGCTTGTAATACAAGGTCCTTACTCACTCCTATGCTACTTCTGGACAGCTGAACTAAGGGGTTTTTTTGGTTGTACCTACTGTCAGTGATTGGTCTTACCTGATGAATTGGTGGATGAAGGCTGTGACAAAAATAATCTAGATTTATTTTTCCTCTGCTGTATTCCTTACCAGGCATTAATCCCAAAGTCTGTACTTAATGTGTGTTTAGCATAAAATACTTCTGTGTGCTTGTATTGTAGGACTTTCTACAGGGAGAATGTTAAAATGCACAGCACGTGTGTAGATCTGGCACCAGGTGGCTGGATCCTGGATATGTATATGCTTTCCTTTGTGAATAGCATGCTACTTCTCTCTGAAATACACCATAAGGTAAAAGGAGGGTTTTCTCCTGCAGTGCTGGGTCTGTGTGAGGTCCCTATCACTGGCTGGTGTGGAAGGGCTGCAGCTGATAGCTGCCAGGCTGGAGTACTTTATAGTTATTAATGCTAGTGAACAGAAGAATGTGTTGAATTGGCCAGCTTCACTAGGAGGAGGAGGAAGAGAAGGAGGAGGGGAAGCCTTGTGGGAGCTCTGCCCTTCTCTGTGAGGAGGAGAGTGAGATTTCAGGACCCACCTATCATTAGGAATAGCTCCAATTCTTCTAGCCAGGGAGTTCAATCATAGGGATAACATCAGACCACCCAGGCAAGGGCTAGACCCAGCTGTCTCCATCTCAGCTAAGCAACCAGTCAGTGCCCAGAATCTAGCAGCTAGGATTCCTGCAAACATGCTGACAGGCCCATAGGAGGACGGGGCGCTCACTTCATTCTGCATTTTTTATTTGGACAGAAAGTGGAAACTAGGACGAAGGTGAGTTTACTGAGCATTAGGACAGTGGAGAGGAGGTGAGGAAGAAATGGAACGGGCAGTTTGCAGTGCCCCGGATTGCCTTTGTGGGAATTGTTTGCCACTGGAATCTCAAAATGAAAAGCTTCAACTTAACATCAGTTACAGCAAAACTTGAACCCGTATCATTCCTCCTCTGTTACCCGTCTCAACTACACAGCTTGGTACCCTGGCCTGCATTGTCCTCAGCAGATGAAAAGTGTCACAAAGCCAACTGCCAGTGTGTGAAAACCATATACAGGTCCCAGTGGTCATCACTTACAGTTCTGGACCTGAGCAGTGCAACATGGTGACTACAAAGACTGCAGTAAATACTTTCAGATCTCTGGGGGTATTTTCCCCACCAAATTTTTTTTTCCTTTTTTTTTTTCTCCAGAGTTAGTCCCTTGCTTTGACTCAACTCCCTTTATCTGAGTCTTAGTCTGATTTGATTTCATTACGTAACTGTTTGGTTGGCTTTTACCTTTACACTGATAGAGTGGAAGGGAATTGTAGAGGAAAAAGGCATCTTGCTCTGTAACCAGGAAGAGGAGCAAGAAGACAGGAGATGAAGTCTGAGGTCTTCATCTCAGGGCCCCATCTCCTCCTCATCCCCACACTGCTGACGCAAGATTTAGAACTGCTTCTAAGACTTGTAGCATCAGCAATACTACACCTGGGTACAGCAGAGGCTGTAGGAAGCAAAAATGTCAGTGTGGCTTCTGCAGAGCAGGGGTTGAACCCTTTTGCTCTGGGACTCCAGAGGGACTAGGAGCAGAGGCTTTTGTTTTGCTGCAGCAGCATTTGCAGATCTAAATGGGCCAGGCTGAGCAGCTAGAACTCATCTTATGGGAAAGATTACACCCTGGTCATCAAATGTTTGGCAGGACTATGTCTTATCAAAATCACTCCCACTGGGAAGTTTTGAGGCAGAGTGTGTCTAAATGAAAGCCTGACTTTTTCAGGAGGAGGAGGAGAGGAGTTCAGTCATCCACAGCAGCAGTACTAACCTTTTTTTTTCATTGTTAAGTGGATGCATACGCTGGAGACACTACAAAGGAATTTGCAAGTTTGTCAGGTTTCCCAGGAATGTCTCTGGCAGGTCTTTGTCTGGAACATTTTCTGGAGACTGGAACAGTTGTGCTCTGTATGCATATGTATATCCTGTAAGCTGGTAAGCTCAGCAAGCAGCAAAGGAATGTCACAGGCCTTTGGCCAGATTAGCCTTGGTACACACACGGATTTCACACTTCCCAGCCTGCTGTTAGCCCCAGTTCTTCCCTTCTTGCTGGCTGCTCCTGCAAATTCAAATTTGTGCGTGAAACGAAGCTGTTTTAGTATGGGGTGTGGTCAGCAAGCTGACCTGGGTCACAAGAAGGTGGCCCTAGAAAAATGTTTGTGTTGTGTGGTTTCTCCAAGGAACCTGTAGTAGGTGTGTTCTGTGCCACTGTTCAGCCAGTGGAAGTGCACGTGTTTGAGATTGTGGTTTGGGGTTTCCTTTGCCATTTCAGAAAAGAGGCACGTTAAGGTCCACTGATGTTTCCCATACTGGGATTGCCTGTTGGATTCCAGCCTGTCAATATATTAAGGAAGATGGACTGCAAGGCAGATGGACTGTGCTCAATAGCTCTAGAAGACCTGGGTGCTTTGTTAGACCACATCGTGTGGGCCTGGGCTAGATCAAATGTACATGGGAGCTCTGTGGTGAAGACAAGAAAATGCAGCACAAAGGCTGATGAGGGGACTGATTAATAATGAATATTTATGTTATTGCAGTATGTAGTCAGTCGTCTCTGAAGGCTGAACAAAGAGAAATATCATTGAAAGAATGTAGCAAAATACTTTTTTTTTTTTTTTTTAATGGCAAGTTGTTAGCTGTTACCCTCAGTTCCTGGGGATATAAATATTTCACTGATCTCAAAAGCTCTGGGGGATATGTGTCTAAGGAAAGCTTGGCAGGTGAAAATAAAGTCACTATGCGAGCCAGGTAATGAAAGAAAAGAAACATTTGTTTTACAAGCTATTGGATATAAAGATGGCATTGATGGATGGAATGGATTAGTAAGTAATAAAATGGGAAATTAGGGATTGACTGGGGGGTCTTGAAGAAGTCAGAGTGAGCACAAAGGAAAAAGTAGATCAAAAGACAAAAGAGAAGATCCCACAAATGATTAGACATTTTGCATATTTTTCATTAGTTTTCTAATGGAATGATTCCTTCTTTGAGCTTATGGTACAGTGTTATCTTCTCCTATCTGAGGCATCAAAGCTTAAATGTTCTGGTCTGAACATAAAGCCAGTGCTCTTCTTTCTGCCTTACATGTGTCTTACCATGATCCCTGTCCAATCTTTCTTTAAAGGAAAAGGGTTCCTCAATGAACTGTTGAACCAACCAACTTTGAAACTTACTGGTTATAGACATTGTGCCAAAAACTGTGACATTAGGTCTCTTCCTGTTTCAGCCTGAGATTTGCATCATACTGGAGGTTTTTCTGGAAGGAATGAAGTAGGACTATGGTCACTGCATCTTTGGCCCATCTTAGTTTTGATCTTTGAAATATGTCTTGACTGCCTGGATCCTTTTTCTTCCTCACTAATCAGGAAGACCCAAATGGAAATCTGAGATGTGTGAACTGGAGAAGATGGAAGCGTGGCTCCAAGTAGAAGAAATAGCCTTAGATTCTGTAGATCTTTAGTTGTCAGCACACTTTTTATAGGTAAAAGGATATGATTGGCCTCTGGCAGAAAAATATTTAAGCTGTCAACTGGAGAGTGCGAAGTAGGCATTTTTTGTACTGCATTGCTTGCTTAATGTTGTAACACAGTGACCAGTGAAATGCAGGATCTGCTGTTCAGGATGTTGGTAATGAAACTTTTTAAGACATTTTTCCACTGCCAAGAGGGGCAGAGTAACAATATCTGATGATTATGTGTCCCTATTCATATACTGGCTCCTGCAAAGCAGCAAGAGAAACACTTGACCTTTTGTGAACTTTTTCCTGCATCCTTGAAGGAATCTGCAGCACTGTTTTGTTTTATTTTTATTTTTTTTGGTGTCATTGTTAACAGTTGCTACTTTGGAAAAATCAGAATGTCTGCTGCTTTATGCTTTAGCCTATTTGAAATGAGATCAAAATGAAAATGATGTGTTTTATTCAAGTTCTTGAATATGATAATGGGAAACTGTTGAAAGAATGGTGTAATGTAGATTAGGAACGTGAAAGTTATTAAGCTTCTCTTCTGACTTTTGCTTGTGATTTATTTTAAAGGTTCTTTGTCTATAGAATACTATTTTTTTAGAAACAAGTTCTATATTGGAGCTTTCATTCTTCCTACCTATATTTGAATATTTCACGTTTGTAATTTCTCAGTTATAAAGCAGATTAACAAAACCAAAACCCTCAACTCTTGTATCTGGCACTTTTGAGTATCATTCTCTGATCTTGGTTTCAATCTTAAATTTATTCAGAAATATATTTCTCTGAATAAAGCAAGACTGTAGAGACCTGATTCTTTTAAGCTTATGCATTTCTACTGTCAAGAGGGCAAATGCATTGCTCACCTTGAAACACTTTATTAAAAATAAACAACAAACACACTAACTTTTTTTGTTGTAGATCCTCATGAATAACTATCTTCCTTTTGAGCTCCACTGCATTTCTTTTTTCATTGTTTGTTTATTTTTTTCCCACTACTCCTATTTTTGAAGCTGCAGGCTTCAAAATATACAGAGTTTTTGGTATCTGCTTTGGTCCAGGTACTGTACATTATCTTCTAAGCCAAAGAAGCCATTGATTTGTTGCTAAGTATTTCTCTTTTTACGAAGAGAAGAATACCATTGCATCAGATATACAGGAGGGCTCATGTCTGGAAAATGAACCCACTCTGTGCAGATGTGTTGGGGGTCCCTCGGCAATCCACCAAAACATCCTGGCGAGCTAATTATAGCAGCTGGAATGTCTCAACACATGGCACAGTATCAAGCAGTAACACCCATCTGGGTGGGCTGGCTGCTGCTAAACCTTACTCTCTTGCTGATCTTCTCTCCCTCATTCTGAATCCCTTGCCTGTTTTTAATCCTGTTGTAATTTAAACACCTGTCTCTCTGGAATGTGTGAAATGTCCCTTTACCTATGCTAAGTTATTGGCTCACCTGCTTTGGTTGGAAAGACAGCTTTCAAATAAACAATGATACAGTACGAGAGAAGAAAGCATACCACATTAATAGAGCAGGGGTGAGTTGGTAATTCATCAGACTAAATGCATCTCGGTATCAGGATGATGAGGACAGAAGATTGGATAAAGTTATCCTATGTTCACACATGACTGTGTTTGCAAAGTTGTGATTGCTGTTGCTGACAAGCTAAGAATTTTATAGATCCTATTTCACTTACCATGTTGGCCCCTGCCTCATTTGCCATTCTTGCCTTTTTTTTTCTCTCCATCATAAACAATTTGTGGCCAGAAACTGTTAGGTATTTGTATGGTGCCTGGCACACTTAGACCTAGATCTAATTTGATTGTTTTTACTGTTGCAATGAAAAGGCTTTATATTAAAGTCTGCCCAGTATGTCCCACCATAAGACCTTGTTTTAAGGTCTTAGAGGTTCCCTCCACACTGAGGATGCTAAGCTGAATTTCTCTGCAGACTAGAATTTCTTGCGCTTCTTGAGTACTGAGTTTTGAGACACTTTTCTGTTCTGTTTTCAGTGGCCTGGTCTGTGTTATGCTTGCAACCTGGCTGACTTGAATGCAGAATAAAGAGAAATTCCACAAAGGTGTGGAGAACAGCTTGAACAAGGGGTCTTGTAAAATTTGGACCTGGACACAGCATGGGAGAGGATGCTGAGAATTATTAGGGTGAAAAGACAGAAATTGAAGGACGTGTGGTATACGTGGTCCAAAGGGGAACCCAGATGTTAGGATTGGGTGAACAAATAGGTTGGCAAAATGAGCAGGCTGGGGAGGGGAATAAAAACTAGAACAACTTGGATAGGGTGCGTGAGCAACTGGAAGAGGAACTAAGAACAGAAGCGTGGGGAGAAAGATCAAATGAGCTAATCCTGTGGAAAGTTCCAAGGTCAGGAATGGTGTGGCTCAAAGGCCAGTAGTATTGTGGACGCCAGTGCTGGAATTTAGGAAGACTGAAACTGGAATGAGCAGAAAAAGGAGAATGATGTATGAAGTGTGGAAACTGGGACTGGATGAGAAAAACGATGCACTGACAAGGAAGACGAATGGGAATGGATGAGACAGAAGGGCTCCTTCTGGAGACGTGGGCAGAAAAATAGCGTGCAACCATAATAATTTAACTCTGTCCAGAATTTGAAGTAGAAGTTAAGAATTCTGAAGTCAGGAAAAGCCTAGGTGTCTTGTACTACAAAACCACTGAGGGGGTGACAACCTGTTGTGTTTCCAGATCCAATGTTAGTTCACATTCCAGAGTTCAGTCAGAGGATATGAAGTCTGCAGGCCTGCGTAAGACTGTTGTAGGTATGAGTGTAGTATTATGTGATGAAGCTTGTATACATTTGTTTTAGTACAATTTCGCATGAATTCTGGTAAAAGAGTATTGTTAAGATAGCAAAGCTGGGAATTCACAAACTATGCTTAAGCATTTAAAGGAAGTTAGGTCACACTTGAGTGACTTAATGAGCATCACCTTTGAGATCTGGAGCAGATGTAGGGCTAGTCTTCAGGCTCTTCTTTCTGGTTGCCCTGTGTCTCACAGGCTATGTGCTTTCCAGTTGCCACAGAAATGAGCAGGGGCAATACAAACAAGTCTTGTTTAGCATGCAACCTTAATCTTGGTGCAGAAGCAGGTCTGTTCTGTGATCCTAAAAAAGCAAGATGTGATTGTGTAAAGGCAGTCAACCTTTATAGTGTTTTGTAACCTTCATAAAATGTTCTTTAAATATAAACCATCATTTACGCTTCTATAATGGATACCATTACCTTATGAATGGTGTCTCCATTCAGTAAACCAACAGGTAGAGTATGCTTGAAGAGTGTGATCTTTTTAGAAGATAAGCAGCACAACGAGAATGCTCGGAGAAAGAAACAATGGAATGCATTTTATATGCTTAAAAACACATTGATACTTGCTTTGCAGTTTGATTTACCAAACATCTACCAAACATGATTACTGGCTGTCATTAACTAACTTGTATAGTTACAAGTGTGAACACTTTGGAGGTGGTTTGGGTGAGAAGTTTTATTTATGTGTGGTGTAGTTTGATACTACGTTTTATATCCAAGGTATATCTCTGTGCATAGATGGGGACGGTAGAGAGGAGACAGATGTATACAGATGGTTTGGTGACACAGCTCATGATGAAAGGGCAGATACACCAAGCCCTGCTCAGAAAGAGTAATATAAGCATCTAGCTTTTGATTGTATATTTAATATTTTTTACTGCATCCTTGTTATTTGTTCTATGGCAGGAAATGCTTTTGTGCTTTAGGATTTTTGCCCGATTCTTGTTCTCATCCTCCTTTGTGCTTCTGTGAATGGAAGGATTGTAGTTTTAATGCTGGTATGTGAATTCATCTCAAGCATGGTTGCTGTTGGTGTCATCTCTGGCTCCTTTATGTAGCTAGCAAAATTCTTCCGCATCTGAAGATTGACTTCTTTAGCAGTCTTTAGTACATACTCTCTCCAGTTTACTTCGTGTCACCTTTTGTTCATTTCTTGGCTTTTAATGGCTTCTGATGTCTTTTTCTTTGCCTCTTCAGTTAACAAGCTTAAACTTGGCAAGTGGAGCTGTAAGCAAGGGGAATGCAGCTGGGCCCCAGAGCTACCGGTCAACAGTCAACAGGAAAGGGTCACTGTGGGCTGTTCAGTCAGACACTCATGCAGCTGACAGAAGATCTTCAGCAGTCAGGTAAGATAAAGCTGGTGTTCCAGATTTTTGAAGGAGAATGCGTGGCACTCAGGAGCTCATTCATAACTTGTGTTTATCCTCTTGCTCAGAAGATAACATCTAAGGGCCAGTTCTTTTCATGTCTATCCTAGACACTAGGCCTACAAAACCGAATTTGTTTCCAGTGCTGGCAGGTTCATGGTGAAATAAAGAAATAAATGAACATGTGGAATGGAAGGGAAATGTCTGTTTCTCTTTCCTGATTATTTCTTATCCTGGTATTTGTGAGTCTGGGTTCACTGCTGTTGAGACATGCAGAGTACAAACCTATTCCTGATACTGCAGAAATCACCACCAAGGCTTCATCTTCATGTGTTTTCCTAGAATATCAAGTTTAAGTTGTTCAAAGATAGAGCAACATCCTGTAATGTTATACTAAGTTTCCTTTTGTGGCTTCCTTCTGCTCTTTATTAATTTTGGATATTGGAATTTTTGTGTCTGATACACTCATTGGACTCAGGGACTATGATTTTGCAGTTAGAAAAACTATTCTTTCTGGGACTGAAAGAGCAGCAATATTTACTCCAAGGATTCTGGATCTTGGAAGCTAAGAGCAAGGTGAGCTTGCTGCAGAAGGCTGGGCCTAACACAGGCCCAGAACCACTTGGGATTTCTGATTTCTTCCTTTGCCTGAGTTTGCCTTCTTGTCCTTTTAAATAGAATAATGAGGCAGGGCTTCCACAACACAAGTTTAGGACTTTAATTTGCTGTGTACATTAAAATATTGATTCTTGCCATTGGTACCTGAATGCTGCTGGAAAATGGAGGGAGGTAAGGAGGACAGATATGCAGTACAGAAGGAATACGTGACCTGGGTGGTCATCCTTTCCCAAACGGGTCCTTCAATAGGAGGATTGGAATGGGTTTTGGAAAGCTCAAGTAAAATTGTTCTTATTTCATCAGTCACTGCTTTTTGTCCTGCCTAGAGAAGAGGAATGTGAGAAATGAATTCCTGGCCTGTTTCTGTTCCAGCACAATGTTTGCCTCTGGGGTTTGGAGTTATTGAGAGAGGTGGTGATTCTGTTCTTGGAGCTGAGCCAGGGGAGCTATTACCTAATCCAAATAAAGAACCTATCCAACAGGTGTAAGCTGCCTTCCCCTTCTACACAGTTTTAGAGAGCAGCAGCGTGCAGGCTGGCCTGGAGCTTCTGTTCGTTTCTCATCTCTGCAACTCTGCATGGATTCAGATATGGCTGGAAAGAAATTACTCAGTCAAAATCTTCTGTTGTGGATCTCTGCGGAAGGCATTGTAATTACCACATTTTTCTGAAACCATTTCTGTTATGTCACTACCTGTAGCCCAATTTCTAATGTCCAGAGCTCCACTCTGAACCATTTCCAGAGCCGTGCCTCATCTAGCATTGTACTTGTAGTTCAGTGAAGAAATTTGTTTTATTTCATACAAAGATCCAAAATACTTCAGAAGTGTCTGACCACAGCTGGTGATTCCATCTTCAAACTTTTGATGAAACATTTGGGCTTTCAGTACTTGAATTATTCTGTTATTATTCTCAGAGTAAGACAAAGAAAGATATCTTAAGAGCCTTTGTTGAATTATTTTATCTTTGTGGCTGCTTATGTCAAATGGCCAGAATTTGCCAGGAGTTAAAAGTTTTACGAGTTAAAAGTTTTACATAAAAATGGAAATGAAAAAAAATAATTCTTGAGGCAGTGCTAGATTCCGTGAGCTGTGAACTTGTATTTAATGAAAGAATTCCAAAAGGAGTATTAATGTTATATATGGGGATGGCTATCTTGTGTTGCAAATGCCTTTTTTGCTACTCAGTCTGTTACATTGGAGCTCAGCAGTTCACAGAGGGTCATCTGATGGGGGTCAGCCTGTGCTCTGTACTAGATGACTGTTTGAAGAAAAGCTTCCTGTTTTGTTCCATTGAGGTTCTGGTCTATCAGTTGTAGAATTCAGCAGGGATGGAAATATTTTGTCAATGGGTCTCTTATCTGGCTTGTGCTTGGCTCCAGTTCAAACATCTGCCTCTGAAGCTCAGTCCCTACAGCTTTTGTATGGCTCTATGGTAAATCTGAGCCATCTTAGTGCTTCTGAGGTTTGAAAATTTGATTTTGATGCTTTTGAGCTATGGGATTCAGGCTATTAATGACAAATCTTCCTCCTCTTTAATTCCCACTCTCCCAGTACTGACTTATCTATTTTTTTTTTTCTGAACAGAAGTTAGTTCTCCATTCTTTTGTTGAATTCCTTTGGCTGTATGAGAAGGGTTGCCCAATCAATAGTCTGCTTGCCAAGAGGCAAAGGAGATCTTGAGTTTGTAATACACAGAGAACAGTTCTGGATACATTAAAAAGTTATTGTACGAATCTGTAGTGCTGTCCCTTTTGAGACTTTTTTGTTTTAGTCACTTTCTTTGAACTTTGTCTCTATTTCCACTCAGCTTGTGATTTAGGCTTTTGCCATGCCCCGGACAAAGAAGCCTGCAGGGCTGTACAAGAGGTGAGATGTTCCGAAGTTGCATTATCGTAATAGAGCTGTCCAAGGCCCTCTACCATGTTTGTAGCAGCCCAGCCTTTATTGCCCTTTGAAGCTCCCGGCAGCTATACTAAATCTGCTCTTTCATTCTTTAACCCTAGTCCTTTGGGCCTTATTTCAGTTCTGTCTCATCTTCTCACTCTATCAGGCAGGATTTTCACTTATTTACTTTCTGCTGTAAAGGCATTAACATGTTACAGTTACATGTTTTGTAATTTAAGATTACCATTGATAATTTTTCACAATATTAATAATGTAACCTAAGGACAACAAATATGAAAATGATTCCTTATTATCCTTTGGAACTCATGTCCAGACATGGATGCTAAGACCTTACTAGAACTGGGGCATTGAGCAGCTCTTGAAAGCATTCTCAGTTGCACGATAAAGGTAGAAAGTAGTGTTTAAGAGAATGAAAGTTGTTGTTCCGAACCTGAACTAATTTCTCAGTACCCATTGGCAAATAGTTGCACTAGTGATGAGGATGGTCAACTTTCCTAGAAGCTTCTGTCACTGGAATCTGCAGCTGCTGTGTCACTTGTTTTTGAAATTCTCCTCAAAGAATCACTTGGACTCTGCAAATCACTTTCTGTCCAAGACCTGAATCAAAGCTAATGAATTTTTTTTCTAATTGGTACAGATTTCTGTGTTTTCAGTGGGCGCCTTGGATTCAACAATAGCTACCCTTTTCCAGGTTCACCTTTTTGAACTCCTACAAACAGTCTGTTGGCAAGAACTCAGTGGTGATTCGGTCACTGTTTTCCCACACCTCTGTTTCATTAGCTTCTTGTTCTTTCATGACATCTTTCTCAAAACTAAAGACAAAATCAACCCAGCTTAGCATATGGTTGCCTTGGATCTTCTGACAGATTTATCTAACTTGGTCAGGGGAGGCAGGCAAGCAAGCCTCTCTATCACCGTTGAGAGGGTAGAATGGCAGTCCAAATTTTATCAGGCAGCTTGGGAGGGCTACCGCAGTCAGAAACAACGGGTTCTGCTCTTCTTGTTATTTAACATGCTCAAAATACTTCTTTGCTCACACATTGAGCCAAGGTGCTTAGGTTCATCAGAAAATGACGTTTTGTTGGCAGGCTCCCTAATCTGGGTTAAACAGTTTAAAAACAGAGTTTAGATTTTCTGATCTAGGAGTTTATAGGTTGAATTCACTCTGTTGTCATTATTAATGGTAGTAACAACTCAGAGCATTGTGGGCTGTGTGCATATAGTGGCCATATGTTCAGGTTCCCAAGCAGGTTCTACTTTGTGTATTTTCATTTTATTTTTTTCTCTTGCCTGGAAATCTCAATTGGGATGGGAAACTAGAAGATTCCACACAGACGTTTGGCATCTCAGGCTTTCAGGAGCCCCAAACTGTATGCCTCAGGTCTGAAAATCCTGGTTTTCTGTGTCAAAGGGGTAGCTTGTTTTACGTAAAGGGAAGGTGAAAGTGGCTTCACTGTTTGCTCAAATTTTTATTTTTAATTTTCAAGATGTAGAAGGTAAAAATATGAAATCAGGCAAGTGGTTGGACCTTGACTAGACAGGATATGAAGAGCTACGAGTAGAATCATGCTAAAATAGCCAAGAGATGTGCTAATGTACAAGGTGGTTCTCACAGTGCTAGAGGGTGAGAAGTTGATGGGATTGTCTTGGTTTTTTTGCAAGACTCATGCTAAGGTGGGCTTAGCATGGATCTTGCAGCAGGGACTCAGGGAAAGAGCTAACTACATATAGGCTTGCAACTAGAGGTAAGGAGGAGGGAATTCCTAGTAATCTTGACAGCTAATGACAAGTTTTTGTAAGAACAGAGCTCTTTCTCTTTGTTGCCATGCAGTTCTGCATCTGAAGGGTTAGTAGTGACTTTACACTCTTCCAAGTTGCTTGATTCAAGCTCCTTGCAGTCACTTGCCAGGTAGAGACTGTCCATTCTCTGTCCTGTGCCCTGCTTGCCAAGTGTGCTTGCTCAGCAGCTGGGTGCAGGCTAATGCTGAAGAGTCTGTGCTGTACTGATACCTCTGGAGGAAATGAAGGGAGAAAACAGCAGGCACTGAGGGCTACACAACAGGCTTTCAGTTTCAGGAAAGTCTGTGCTGACCTTACGCTTCCAGCTAGACTGCACAGAAGTGCCAGAGCAGCAGTAGACCAACACGACTGAGTGCAGTCCTGTGCCAGCACTGCCATGTGTCTGTTCCTTCCTCCTGATACAACTTGTCCCCTTCACTTTCCCTCTTAGAGGAAATGTCTGATTGTGAGCTCAGTCATCTGCACTACACTGCATTTTCTGCAGGCTTCATAATTACCATAAGGTCTTTTTCTTTCCTTCCTGGTGTAAAGATGTTGCTTCTAATACCCAGCACTAGCAGAATGTGCTGTCCTCATTCTTGCTGAGGGGCAGAAGAGTCTTGAGCATGAAGTAAATCTAACATGGGTTATTCTAATGCTGCTACCTTTGATTCTTCTCTGTTTTAGTTAAATCACTGGGAGGGACCCCAGCTCACAGTGTCCTTTCATGCTGCTGCTTGCAGGGATGAATGCTGTATTAGGAAGACTTAGGAAGAACAGTTCCTTTTCAGCCAGAGTGGCTATTTGCAGTAGGGCAGACATATGAGGTTGATTCCTGTTTCCTGATTTTTTTCCTTATGGCAGGCCTGTGTTATCTTAATGCCTAAGTTAATTCAAGTTCTTTATTCGTGATGGAAGAGTAAATGAGGATGGGTGTAGTGATTTTTCTTTTTTTCTGTGACCAGTCCCCTGTCCACTTCCCCTTGGCAGCTCTGTCATACAACATATGTTTGTGGCCCTTGAAGCAGCATTTCTGACAGTCCTGAAGCTGTGGGTTGATCTATTATCACCTCCTATTCAGAGGAAGGATGAGGAGGGAGGATGAAAAACAGAAATGCTGCCTGTAGCTGTATGTTCTTGCAGCTCCTCCTGTCTCTAGTTCGTGCATGTTCTTTCTCCATCCCCACATATTTGTACACATAACAGCCTTCCTGCCCCGGTAACCTCTTACCTTTTTTTACATGTCTCCCAGGGTCACTGGTGACAACTTGTTAACTGTGGAAGTGAATTGGCTGACTTAAACTTCAGAAGTACGTGTTTTGCCTTGTGTTACTTCTTATAGAGAAAGATTTTGGTCGCGCTAATGAAACTTGTGATGGCAGGTCCAATTACTCTCCATCCTGCTTGGAAATTGCCCTGAGCCTCCGCACCACGGGTTGGCACCGTCTTGAAGGATCCCTGCTTCCCACAGCCAGGCCTTGGCTCTGGCTGCCTGGAGCCTCCGGGAGAGGAAAGGCGGAAAGCTCGTGACTTGCCCAGACAGTCTGAGGCCTGGCCCTGCAGCCTCGGCTCCCCAGACGCTGTTGAGTCGGACTTGGCTGGCAGCCGCCGCGCTGTTACTTTTCCGAGGTAATAAGTGAGATTAATCGCAGGACCCTTTCCAGAGGCGAAGGGGGTTTGGGCTGAGCGCAGGGAGAGAGCGTAGGAGCCAGTGCCGGGGCTGGGAGCTGGAGGCGAGAGCTGGGGCCTTGCAGCAGGGCAGAGCAAGGCACAACTCGTGCGAGCGTGGCCTCTGCTCGGCTGCTGCTGGAGGCTGCTCTGGAGCCGCAGCCTGGGGGCCTCCCTTGGGCTGGCTCCAGCTGAGCAAAGTGGACACAGCCTTGGCATCGCCTGCACCTGTCTACTGGGCCTGTGCAGCTGGGCTTTTTGCAAGTAGTTCTAGTGATGTGAGGGGACAGGTTTCTCTTCCTGCACCTGGCTCTGACTGCATGACTTCCTTTCAGAGAAGGTATGACAACCTTCCTCATTATTCCCAGCGACCAGCCCATGTTGGTAGGTGGAGGGGAGTGACAGGGGTTTTATACCTTCCCTGAAGGCAGTGCTGCATAATGGTTCTTGGTTTTCTCGTTTCAGCTGCCTACACAAACTGACCTTACCCCCAGCGTAAATGTAGGGTTTACTATTCTGGATTGGGCTGCTAATCTTTTTGGTTCTCCTGTCCTGTGTTTCAGAGTAACTATCACCAATGTCTTCAGTGAAAGCAGAGAGTCTTTTTGATTGGCAGTAAAGAAATTCCCAGCCTCTAGGGGAAGCTTGCTTTTGCCCCCCAGCTGCAAACAGCTGACTTGTAGATCTCACCATATTTTCTGTTCTACATAGTCTAGCTGTGGGTGTTATCATTAATCATATTTTTATTTTCTGGGAATATTGTTGCCTCGTTCATGAGCTGTAGCAGTGAGTCCCACAGGTAAATTCCATATTATGCAGACGTTTCCTCTTTAATTTTTTGGATTTTTTCCAAATTTGCTAAAAGTCTCTGCCCCCTTATTATGTGAAGGCAGACAGAAATGCTTGATTTATTTTCTGCGCTATTTATTCTGTATGTTTCTATCATCTCCCTTCTTATTTGTCTCTCCTAAACTAAACAGTACCATTCTCTTCAAGTTCTAAATGGAAATCTTCCAACCCTCTAATAATTAGCTCTCTGTCTTTATGGAGATGACAAGAAACGAAAACAGCACATCAAGTAGGAGTAAAACATAGATTTTATGTGACACTATCATTTTTAGCTTTTATCTCTCATAACTTCCATATGCTTACACCTTGCTGGCTTCTGACCATACTAAACACTGGATTTTATTATTAATATGCAGTTGTTTTTCTTTGACTACTGCAATTAATGTAAAACTGAGCAACAGGTATAGGCAGTTCATGCTGATACAATTCTTTTTTTGATTCCTCACCCGTGAACTCTCCTCTTCCTGGCTTTTAGCTGCCACCAGTGGATTTTGTTGGCTGTGATGGAAGTCACGTGCTGTTTTCCGTTCTAGTAAGCATTCAATTTAATATAGAGCTTGTTGAAATCTTTTAGTGTCTTCCACTACTTCCCTCATATCCTCGCCCCCAGCCACCCCTGATCTTAGATCTCTTTGAAATACCCTGTTTAGGTTCTAGATATTTCATATTGCCAAGTGATCAGCAGATCTCCCTTTTCTCTGCATTTAGTTAAACCTCCAATTGCCATTACAGTAGTTTTAGAGTGGCATTCAGAGGGTTAATGTGGCCGTACCTCTCACTTTGGTAGTTTGTGGGGAGAACTCTGCTGCCCGCAGCTTTCTAGGAAAGAGGGAACCCCAATAGCCTGGTGCTCTTTGGGGGCTGCTCTGCCCAGAGCATTCTTTCTTTCTAGAGGAGCTCTGAAAGGGTTACAAGGGAGCCTTGGCTGTTTCTTTGAGCTATTTGGAAAGGACGGGCCTCAGACAGCTTGGCAGGAACCTGGGGCCCTGTTTTTTCCAGCCCAGCCCTTCCTTCTGCACGGAGCTGTCAGGGAATCCCACGAATGTCTGGTTTCTCCCCTTTCTGAAGTTTTTCAGCAATATTTTTATCCATCCCTGGCTCTTTCTCACACAGGGACCTCAGGTTTTGTTGATTGCTTTGCCTTGCAGGTAGTGAGATGGAAATGAAAGCCATGCTACCATGCCACAGCCATTGGAATTAGTTCACCGTTGTGCAGCTGAGAAGGGCACTGGGAAGTTTCCCAGAAGAGTGTCCTTTCTGGCATTGATCGTAGGGCAGGTCCATCTGGCCTAAGAACAGAGGGATTGAACGGGCCCATCTTTGAACTGTGCTATTCCTGTGGGTCACAGCGAGGCACTCAAAACCTCCAAGCTGCATGTTCAGTATCCTCCCTACCAGACACACAACGTTTGTGAAAATGGAAAGTCCCTTTGTAAACCAGTCTTACAACGGACAAGACAGGTTAGCAACCTTTCCTTCATTTGCCTCATGCTCTCCAGGGCTGTCCTGAGGCTGAACTCTTTGTGATTATTTTGTGTTTTGGAGGTTTCTGGGTCTGCCGTATACCTTTTCACTTAATAAATAAATAAATAAATAAATAAATAAATATGCTTAGAGGATGAAAATAAAGGTTGTCTTAGTGTTAAAAAGAAGGTTTGTTGAAAGTTTGGTTACTGGTAAGTGCAAAGGTCTTGAAAGGTCTCTCTGGTGTTGGAGCTACTGGTATTCTATAATCTCAGGAAGCCTGTCAGATGCTGGGAGCAGGGTGTGATCTAAGATCCATGTGGAAAGCCTTTCCAGAAGGCAGCCCTCATGTGGTGCAGTCCCTGGACAACTCTTGGAAGTCAGCAGCTGAAGAGCCTGAAGTCAAGTTCAGATAAAATCAAGTTTCAGTGACCAAGTAAGAAAGCCAGAGCAGGAGGTAGCAAAAGGGGCCAAAGGCTTTTCCTCCTTCCTGTTAGGCTTTGTCTTGGGGCTACTTTCCCTCGTGCAGTGAAGTTTCCACCACCAAAGCATGTTCACATTTTCCATCCAGCCCAGGCTTGGCTTACTCAGGGTGAACACAACACTCTTTTTGGTGTTTCATCCTGTGATATAAACGGGAATTCCCTTCCAAGAGCACAAAGAAACCCCTTTCCTATCCCTGAAAGTGTTAGTCAGCCCTTCCTATGGAGATCCTGCTTTGTCACCTAATTCTCCCCACCTTTCAGACTGGGGAAGTTTTGTAGCTGACACAGGAGTTTGTGAATGTATGTGGTTGGCTTCGTGACAGCCTGTTATTCTCCGGGGCTTCTCTGGGCTGCAGGTATCAGTCAGCAGCTGTTTGTGAGCCATGCAGGACTCCAGCATTTAACAAAAACCTCTTTTGAAAATAGAGGAGGAGGGGAAAATAAAAGCATAAAGAAGTTGGGAAGTATTTCAGCTCTCCTGTGTACGTGGTGACAGCTTTGTTGGAGATGCTGTTCACTAGCTCATAGGTGTTTGAAGTTGTACATACATTGTGTAAGCTGAAGAAGATGGGGCAACCAGAACTCCATGGTGGAATGCCAGATTTTTGTTTGGGGAGTAAAGTGAATTTATAATACTGAGTAACACTGGTGATTAGTAGTATTTTCTTAGTCTTTACCCAGCGCTGTATGCTCTCAGATGGTGAGTAGTTTGACCAAAATGTTGTGGGCAGGAGGATTTGATTGGTGATAAGCCAGAATGTGTTTCAGTGGCTCAGGAAGGCTGGATATATTGGACTGTCCAGAACCAGCACCAATTGCAAAGATTTTTAAGTGCTCTGGTAAAGGTAGGTTCTGCAATAGCAGGATAAATTAAGTCTTATATAGAAATACCAATGTATCCAGGGTCATTTAGCACAAGCAGTTGTTTCTAGTTGTTCTGTACCAGTAGTTGAAAGCTGGATATCCTCTTTTAGAGGATGGAAAAACAAAACAAAACACCTCCACCCTCCCTTCATCCCCCAAACAACAAAAGTCAAGCAAACCCACCAGGTAATGTTTAAAGATACTGCAGTTTCCAGACACTCTCCTGTTGCACTCTCTGAACTTTTATTAACATTTCTCATCCAATTACTGTCCACAGCAAACCAGGTGGGGAGAGGCCAAGGCAGCCTGGCTGATCCAAGTCTACTGAAAGCTGGCCCTGGGACAACAGCCTTTAGTAAGAAGAATTTCAAAGTGAGAGGGCCTTATCAGAGACGCTGTTTGTTTCCAGCTGCTGGTATCCATGATGTTGCAGGGCTTCTTTGCCTGAGTTATAGATTGTATCTGGCTCAGTAAATGTCTTTCACTGCCCTTTCTATCTATCTGCTGTCTGGCACGTGGGACCTGACGAAAAAGTTAGTCCAAGAAGATTGTGTCTGGCAGTGCTGTGCATGCTACTTGGCAGCTGTCTGTCAGGGATGCTCAGCCTGGGCAAGAGTCACCCTTTTGAACAAAGCAGCTGTGGCTTATGTGGTCTTAACCTTTTGTATGCAGAAAAAAAAAAGTCTTTATTTGCTTGTTACTGGGGAGAAAAAACACATTTGATGATAATCTGCCCTGTGAAGACTGTAGCCAGGCTGAGCTGTGCATGTCTTTAATGTTGGAAATGCAGTTTTGTCAAAATCTGTCTCAGAAAACTTCCAGTTTGGTAGACTATCTGAAGAGTCTTGGGTCTGGACCATCTTGTTTGTTTGTTTATCTGTTTTGTTGTTGTTGCTTTGTTTTGGTATTGGGAAAATGATGCTGATGAGCAGAGAGGTGTCAGCTTCTCTTCGGTCAGTGTTTTGAAAAGCTGCAGATGCTGAGACCCAAAATGAATTAAGTTCAAGTACTTTTCCTTGCTGTTGCTGCTGACTGAGTGTAGATCCACAAGGAGGGAACGTTCATAGCAGTGAAGGCTTGGCATCTGTAGAAGCTCTTTGAACTTTTACATCCACACTTCAGATTTTAGCCACAGGACAGCATAAATGGAATAATATTCTTCGCATTAGTCAGAAGGTCAGGTTAGACACCCATGTTAGTCTTTTATAGTCCTGATGAATAACCATCTAGGATTTATGGCTTCTGACACTTACAAGCAATAATTCTGAATTTCAAATGAAGACTTTCCAGTACTTAATGAAGACAACATACAGCTTGCTGTGTTGTGACTTCTGTTTCCCATGGCTGTTCCCTGAAAGACGTGAAACTGTGGTTTAAGGAAAAAGCTTGAAGTAACTTTGGTTTGAAAGTGTGTTTGTATTCAATATGTTTCTGATCTCAGCTCCACTAGCAGGCACTTGGCTGTAGGATTCTTTGACAGACTTATGATGCTGAAGACTTGGGTTTCTCCATAAATACTTTCAGGTGGATGAGTAGTAAAGGGCTGTCCAACTTAAGCAGCCAACATGGTAAAGAGAAACACAATCTCAGTCACTGTGAGGAAAACAAACAGGGAAAAAGGTGTATGTGGAAAATCTAAGCACAGGCTCTAGAAACTCTCCAAGAAGAGACAGTCAAGAGACTTTGCTGTTGTTCTTAAGATGTTATGCATTGATAAATTCATCTCCTTCTGGAAATACTGTATGCAGTTCTTTTCTAATAATTTTCTCCATGAGAGTGAGATTTTGGTTCTTACTGACAGTGATCCCACTAGGATTCTGTTTTCAAAATTCCTTATCAAAATATCAATGTTAGAGCTTATCCCTTATGAAACAAAAGGCTGCCCAGTTTTAATAGTTGGGTTATTTTGGTATATTTCAAGAAATTTAGATCCAATCCATTTTTATTTTTAAAAATATTTTGTCTTTCTGTTCGGGACTTTGTTTTTGCATAACATTTGTTATTTTCTGAAGGTCACAGTCATCTTTCCAATTCTTTGTAAAATTCTCCTTTCCTGATGCTCACCTAAATGATTTAAATATGAAAGTATCCTCTGCTAGTAAAGGGAACTAAAGTTATGCACAGATTTCTAGACTGGTATGATGCATATGGGACAGAATGATTCATGTAATGCAGTGATTTTCGTTACTGATGTTTTCTAAGTAGAATAAATTCTTTGTAAACATTATGACCTCATTGTGGAACCTGAATACATGAGCATAGATATCATTAGGCTTGTGTTATTGAATAGCATTTCTGTGGAAGGAAAGAACTGTGCTGGTTTTTTTGTTTGTTCGTTTGTCTGCAGGTCTCACTTGGAAATGATCTAAATTCCTGATATCACATAACTTCATACATTGTGTCACTTGTATACATTGTTAGGTAGCAAAACCAGGTAACACCTATTCTTTTGATTTACTTTCAGCTTTTTTTCTGGTGTCCACTATGAGAGGTTGCTTACTGTCTTACTCTGACTAGTCTCTAGAGAGCCATAAGCACAGTACACCAAAACTGGAAGATTATCCTCCTTGCAAATGTTACCGGGTTCAGCTCAAGCCATCTGGAGGCCATGTTTGTCTTTTCACAGAAAATGAGCCTGTAGTTATGTAGAGGTTCTGCTGTTTTGAGAAAAGCCCACTCTGTTTAGAGCATTGGCTGAAACAACACAAAAGGCATCGAGTATAAAGATGTGACATGTAACAGAGACTTCTTGTTTGGACATTTGACACTGTTGTTGTTGTTTTCTCCTGGTGTGCCTTATCTGTGCTAGGAGGGGAATCTTGAAAGAGTGTTATTCCTCTAAGTGGCTGGGATATTTAATCTGGCCTTATAAGGGTTTAGCATTTGCAGCTGCATCTTTGATGTGCTCATGCTTAGCATTACATGCAATCACTCGGTGAAATTCCTGAGGTACTGATTCCATGGTTCCCATCTGTGTTCCTGAGTCTGGGAGCTTCTGACTAATTATACAATTTTCTCTGTAAGCTGTAGGAAACAATTCCATTTTGGCTCTAGAAAAAGGGTTTGGGTTGGACTGAAATATAGGATTGCATAACTTTTTTTCATCTTCAACCACAAATTCCTAAGAAAGTTATTGCATTTCTCTGAAGATACCTGCTTCTGGCTTTTGGTTTTCACTGTCATTAGAAATATTCAACACCAATGTACAGTCTAGAAGCAATTGAAAGCCTGCTGAGAATCAGTCATTAAGGCAACAAAGTTGTATCCCCTAGAGAACAGCATCATCCCTAGGTTTCTATCCTTCTCAAACCCCTGAGGGTGGAAAAAGCGGATGTAGTGTGCAGTTGTGATGACCAGCAGAGCTGGCACAACTGTAGAGTAGGCTCTTCTGGCCACACTGGAGGAGAAAGCATCGCAAAAATATGTGCTTTATCAAATGGACTGAATCTAAAACCTTTTTATAGGTGCTGCAAATTAAACCAGTGCTTAGTCTCCTAGCCTGCAGTTGTATGCAGAGGCAGAATGTTTGTGTGTAAGACTTCAAGTGCTAGGTGATCTAAATAAGTTTTTGTGCAACTCGAGCATCTGTTGCAAACAGGGTCTGACAGAGTGGGATCTTTCAACAAATCCTAGACAAGTCTGGGAACTGTCTCCTAGAGCATGCCAGTTCTTTGTACCGTACAATGTAACTATCTGAACATCCTTTTATTTACTTTCCTTTAATGACAGACTTTGTCTGTCATCAGATTTGGCAGTTTCCTGGAGAAAGATACTGCCAACCCAGATGAACATGGGCCTTTTTCTGTGTTTTCAGTGGTGTAATCACAAATACCCTGTTAGCTGCACCTAATTGTGGTCCGTCAGCTGGACTGCTTGGTCAGCACACGCACTGCTGCCAGCTGGGGAAAAAGGGAGACAACTGAGTGATTTGGGGCTCTCCCACAATTTTCCACTGCAGCACCTGCTTTGGAAGCAGCAGTAGAACTGCCAAACATGCTGAAGTGGTTAAGTGTACCAGCTCCTAAAGAAGCTGAAGGGGAGGAGTGCTTCTTGCCTGATGGGTTTTCAAAGGCAGCTGAGACTTTGAAGTTTTGTTTTAGCAGCTGCCAGGTATGCTGCCTCAGCCTGGTGCAGCACTTCTGCCCCCAGCTTTGTGCGTTGCGTTCTTCTTTACACGTGCCAGGATGGAGAGAGGGGAAATTAAATAAAATTAATTAAACCAAGAGTGTGCTTGTTAGCAATAGTGTTGCTTTATTGTACCCTTTGGGTTAGAGTGCTTCATGCCACAGTGAAGCACCTTGCGCTCGCTTGGGCCTATTAGAGTAATAAATTTGTTTCACTTTAGTTTTCTTTGCTTTCCCACTTACTGTTTCCCTGCCTCTCTTCTGCTTTAACTATTCCAGCCAGGAAATAGTTAAATAGTTACACCAGGACAGTGGTCCCCCCCTCAATAATCATAGTAATTTTAATGTTTTGTTCTGAGTTGGCCACATAAAATAGGCAGAATTTTACATCCATGGTACCCTAGAACTCCCTGCTGAAACCAGAGGGACCAGATCATCTTTCCAGTGAGGGAAACTGAGACAGAGAGAAATGTGGTGGCTGAACAGGGACCTCATAAAGGCTCTGTCAAAGCAGGGACAGACACCATTCACTGCTGGAGGCAGTCTGCTGGGAGCTTCCCCTTCACTCGCTTTCCTCTGCCAGAAGGGATGTGCTGTAATTCTGTTTATTCCGCTGAATATTGAACTCCTTTATGATGATGTGAACTCCTCAGTGATTTTTCTTATCGAGACATTGGGTTACTGGAGATGCTGTAGGCTGTTTTCAGCTCTGTTCTTTTCTGCAGAAGTAAAGGTAGGTGCTCCCAACGGGAGCTGGCAATTTATGGAGCAATATTGGGAGTGAAATGGGGGGCTGCCTTCTGTATAGCTTAAAACAAAAGGACAGCAAGGAGGCCAAAACTGTCATAAACTGGAATAGTCTCCTCTGCAAGGGAATGTGCTTCTGTGGTATTAATCCTTGGGGGGACAAAGTGCCAGAGATGAGGAGATTCTTGCTGTGCAGTACTTGAACAGCTTGCTTTTTAAGGTGAGGCTTTATAAAAATAAGTGTTTCCACTCTGTTCTTGCAGTTCCTTATAGGCCAGACCTGGTAAGTCATCACCAGTTTCTGGTGGCTGTAGTGGTGGACAGATACATAGAAGTTTTGAGGAAGCAGTGCAGTGGGGTTTTTGTTGTTGCCACTCAAATCCAGTCCATTTGTTGCCGTACCTTATTACAGTATCTAAATCTATCTGGGGGATGAGGAGAGCAGAAACTACGTAAGAAAACAAAGGTATAACACGGGGAAGATAGGAATGCTTGAGATGCCTCTTTGGTGAGCACATAAACTACCTCAGGTTTGTGGGACTATGTGAATATATCCTCTTTTTTACTGGGAAATCCCTTTAGCTTCATTACATTGGAACTAGGTTGATGATTTTTAGTTGTTTGTTTGTGTCTTTTTTAGGAAAAAGATCTTTTGAGGAACTTTACTTTGCCAACGTATCAATACTTGGGATTTGATCAATTGATTGGGGAATAACAAGAAACTGTTAACCACAGGCATACAGCCTCACCGCAAGGACCCAGAGAAATTTCTTTTCTTGTTTTTCAGCAGCTAAATGTTGTACAGCTTCACTTATGTTACACCAGATGTCTCTTGTTGGTGCCATATTGCTACTCACTTTTCACTGGAGTGAAAAGTTCCTCCTAACAGTACTGTTGCCCAGCCAGCTTTCAGATGACACTTTCCATAATCCCTGATTAGCTGAATTTCCACATCTTTGCTCTGGAAGTGCAGAACTGATTCTGGCCTTCCCTCTAGGAATACAGATTATAAATATAGAAGTGTTGCTTCTCTCATGAAATTCTGTTACCTGGCTATGATTCTTGGCCTTGAAATTGTAGTGGCATGATGTCAGGAAACTCCATACTTCAGCATGCTTTGTCTCCATAACCAGGCCTTCTAAGCTATGAGATTTATCAAGGCTTCTCTAAAAGAAGCACATCAGAGTGTCTCCATCTAACACAGAACAAGGTGATAGGTGCACTGGATGTTAAACAAAGTTGATGAACTCAAAGCTTTCATGAACTTCAGTGCAATTTCTTTTAGAATTTAGAGGCTTGTGATATTCTTTAGATTATTATTATTATTATTTTAAAATATTTAGGTAACAAAGAGCATGACATTTCTACTCTGTGGTCATATGACACAACTAGAAAATCGTTTGGGCCTTGAGAGGTATGAGACTTGGACAAGACAACCGTGGAGGAACCCTTGAAGCCCTGCAGTGTAATGCCATCCTGCCCTGCATCTTCTGGGAGGTCAGTAGTGGCAGAGTTGTTCAGCTCTGCAGGGTATTTCTGCTCTTGAGCAGGGGCAGAGTGCTTTGAGCACTCTCTCCCATCTCAAGCATCCTAATCCTACCAAACTCAGCAGCCTGTTTTGTTTATTCTTCTCAAAAGCTCTGGATTTCACCAGTTTAGCCCAATTATAAGTTTTCATTTGCCTCTTGAGACCTGAATGAGGGGCCTGAGCTGCTCCCTTCGTTCCCCATTCTCTGATCCAGTGGGATCTTGCAGCTGCTGCTTGAGCACATAGAGCAAGGAGCACAGCACTCTGGGAAAGCCTACGCAGGAGGAATCTTAATGGAAAATATTAAGGAGAAAAAAAAAAGTGTTTGATGGACTTTTAATATAAAAGGGGGAAAAAAAAAAGAAAAGGGGGAGGGGGAGATTTTTATTCACTGTAATAGAAACCAAATGTTGGCTGGGACAGCAGCTGCACTCACTCTTTCCCTGTAAACTGTGAGCGGCTTTTCAAAGGAGGCATTACAGGGTGCAGGGCTAACCTACTGGTCCCGGCTTAACCCTTGCACCTCTGGAGAGAGGTAGGGAATATGCATTTCTAGGGGAGTTACAGAGTAGTATCTTCAATTACAGAGCCAGTCATAAGCATATTCTAGACAGATAGTGGTGCCCATTTATTATGTTTTCATCCTCTTGTGATACTGCTGCTATCCTGAAATGCAAAATCTGCTTGGATAAAGCACTAACAAACATATAGTCAGGAACAGAGCCCATCAGTCTCTTCCAGTTTGGTTTTCAGTAGGGTTACCTGCTGCCTGTGCAAGCCATGATTTGTTTTGAGCCACTTGATGCTAGGATTTTACAGTGGAACGTCTGAAGCAAGGAATACCTTTCCCATCTTTGTAAGTGGCACAGCATTGCATTTGAGTTTGTGGTGCATTGAACTGTGTGGTGTGTGTGTTTGTGTATTCACCCCAGAAACTCCATGGACTAGGACAAATGAGAAAATTTAAGTAATTTAAGTAAGTAATGAGTACTTACATAGCCCTTTCTCCAATTCTGAATTATGTATTGTAGTCTAAGCAGAGCAAGACAGTAGCGAGGTGAATTCACTCAGAGTTTATCTGCTCTATCTGAATTTCATATCAGAAATTCATGTCAGAAATTTAAGTAAATAATCTTCACCAAGATTCCCCTTACAAGAGCAGGATGATACCAGGCTTCTGTGTTAGTTTATCTTGTTATTAAAACGTTTTTGCGGGCCTTGCTTGCATTTGCAGGTATGAAAGTATGTGCAGGGATCATGAGGCCAGCACCTTCCCCTCAATATGGTTCACCCCAGTGTTTGTACTAACTGAGGCTACGTGATCTTGTTAAACTAGGTCACACAGAGGAGATGCACTCTGTTGCCTTCATTGCTTCTCCAGTGGCTTGCTGAACCTCAACAGCATGGAGGCATTGAACTTTACAGCCAGCTGGCTGCTGGTTTTCTTCTTGATTTAGTCTTTCTACTTGTGAATTTCAAAGCTGCCATGTGTAAAGAGAAGAAGAACAAGCTGTTTTTTACCTGCCACATATTCCCCAGATCAGAGAGACTGGAGCCAGAAACACTGCCAGGGGCCCAGCAGAAAAAAAACAGCTCTACAGAAGGGTAAAATGTTTCATTTCATTTACTAAGACTGACAAGTTTAATGCTCCTCTAAATAACAGGTTGATAATGCCAGCTAAATCTTGGAATAGTTGAAGTAGATTAGGGCTCACCTGCAGAGGTTTGCTGGTGTTCCATAATCACAGCCTGTTCTTCTTCTGCTAGGCTGCCACAAAGCTGTTGGATGCATCTGATTTCAAACCTGCTACCCTCATGGCTTTGCCTGTACACAGAGATCCAGGACCCTAAAGTGCACTTAATTCCTGATCTGCAGAAGAATTTAGCAGGCAGTACCTTGTACTTGTTATAAGAACCTCGTTTTGCTCCAAAAACTCAGGTTACTCAAAGGCAAGGAAAAAGCAGGAATAGTTTACAGAAGCTGGGGAGCAGGAAATAAAGCATATTATATTATATATCAGCATATTCCAGAAAAGAAGAAAGCTCAGTAACTTGGATAGTACTTACAGAATAAAATAAAGAAGCAGGAAGGTAATGGGCTTTCCCTCTATAGCTGTTGTGTGTGCACACCTGGAATAATGTGTTCAGGTTTGAGCACCCTCCTAGCCCCAAATAGTGATAAAGTGGGGAAAGTGCAGAGAAAAGCAATGTACGATCAAAGGTCTGAAGGGTCTGAGTTAAGGAAGAAGATGGAGTTAAGGTTGCCAAGGCTGGCCAAGCTCAAAGGAGGCATCAGGCTAGGAGGGAAGGTTTAGACCCAAAGTAAGGAGGTTTTACAGTAAAACAATGAAAATCTAAGTTTAATGGGGAATCTCAGGAAAAATTCTGGACTTTGAATGTGTACCTGCCTCCGATGGTGTGCAGCTGAGGGTGCGACACAGGAACTCCTCCAGCTACTGGAACATGTGCTAATCTTGCACCACAAGGAGATGAGTTGGATGCTGTTGCTCACATCTTTGTTTTTGAATAAAATTCTTGTGACAACATCAAGTCTCTCAGTGGAAAGGAGGAATTGTGGGAATAGCAGAGGGGGACTCCTGACATTTGCTAATAATTAGGCACATTAAAATGTTCTGGGATGTTTGAATTGTGCCTCTGGTAGCTATTACAGTTAACCTGTGAATGGATCTAGATCTGGGAATTGTATTAAATCCACAGTTCTTTCCCTAGACCAGCTTTTCACGCAGGCCTTGTGTCTTTGTGCCATGGGACAGCAGATGTCCTGGTGCCTCTCCTACCTGCTGTGTAGGTAGAGGCAGGCTGGATTGCCAAGAAAGCAGGGAGCCAAAGAGCTAAGGCTGAACCTATTACAAGTTGCCTGCATCTGTGCCTCATCACTAAAGAAGCAAACGCTTGATTGATGGTCTGGGACAGAAACTCTTCTGCATCTCTGCAACACCTTCACTGTGGGAGATTGTATTTGTCACTTTGAACTGGATTTGAACCCAAAATGCTGTTCCACACGTTTACTGTACCAATGCAGCCTTCACAGGCTGCACATTAACTTTGAAAGTTTTTCCTTGGCTTCTCTTGCAGAGCCTGAAAGCAGATTGCAGGCCAGGTGATGGCACCCTCCTTTTATATGGGCCAGCTGCTTCCTGCCCCTTCCTTGGCTGGAGGTACCTCTGCCAGGGAGAGGTCTGGACACCTCCCTGGCCTTCAGGAGGCCTCCAAAGCCCCAGGCAGAGCTCATTTAGGAATATCAAAAATGCTTTGTTCCCCCATAGATTTTTGGAAAGCTAACTTTCTTTACCCTCTGTGTTTTAGGGCTGGCACGTTCCAGCAGTCACACCTACAGACCATGCTAAAACACAGGCTCTTGCTGACCAAACCATACCAAAGATACTTTCATCGACACTCCTGATAACAGCAAAGGACAGGAGCAAGCCACTCTGAAAGGCTTGTTGCTCAGTTTTTAAATTTGTAATTCATTGCTTTTGAAGCTGAGGGGAGGGAAAGAGGGAGAAGAGACAAAGAAAGGCCTTGAGGCAAGCGGCGCTGCGAGAGGCCCGACAGTCCTGCACCCCAGCCAGGCCCCCAGCGTCCTGGGCTTTGTCCCACTATGTTTATCATTGCTCCATAGCCAGCCCCAATCTAGGGCCTATTGTTAGGGATGGAAGAAGCTTGTAGTGTGCCAAAGAAAATGTTCTGTGTTTTTCTGAGTGCCTGAACATAAGTCAGCAGGATGCTGGGAGCTGCCACGCTAGACAGAGTCATTAGTTATTATTCCAACTACTTTCTAGCAGCTGGTGCCCACCAGAGCTTTGTACTGGAAGCTTCCTGGACGTGTCATACCACCTGAATGCCCTGTGGGTAAGAAACTACTGCCTGAGATTGTCTTGCATTCCTTGGCAAGGTGGGAGCACTGATTTATAAATGCACTGAGTTCACTTATTGCCAGCAAGGGCCCTTGCTATTCCTTAGCTCCAGCCTTTAGAGGAAAGGATGTAAAAGATCATTGTCAGCTTGTTTCCTCGTCTAAAAGGAGGATCATTTTTTTCTCTGTTTGCCAGACCTCCCGCTCTACTGATTCCTGCTGCGATCCTATCAATTCTTACAAACTAAGCAGGGTTAAACATAAAGGATTTTTTTCAGGACTGCTGAAGCGCCATTTTCACAAGTAATTTGAGCATAGTTTGCATTGCCTTTCAGTAGGATGTAGGCACTTTTCAAATGTTTCAAAAGTTCCTGCTTAGTAAGTGATATATGGGGAACACCAGCATACTGCATGAATTGGTATTGTTGCCTGCCACACAGGAGTCACTATCAAACAAGTGCCCAGCTGTGCCATGGGAAGAAGGCTTCAGCTGAAACAGAAATTAAAGTAAATGAAGTCATTCTTTCAGCAGGGTCTTGCTGCATGTCAGATAGTAACTACAGGATTCTCAGAAAATGGCATTCTGAGGTCTTGACTACAGCTTCAATCCTTGGTATTCCCTTTAAGTCCATTTGAAGTGGGTACAGAAGCCAGCATCCTCCTTTTTTTGTAAGAGCTGATCACCTCATCTCTTTCTTAGAGAAGAAATGCATTAGCATTTAGTATTTGAGGTGTAGGTAGTTGTTTGTGAAAGGGTAGCTTACATCGAAGGGGGTAATGAATCGGGAAAGAGTCCTTTAGAGAAACAAAGCAGGAAAGGGAATTTGGAAGCAGTGAACCCGAAGGTTGGTCCGTGGTGTTCTAGCACTTTTAGGCTGAGCTGTGCTCATACTAGCATGGAGTTCTGTTGAAATTGCTCTGGAAAGCAAACCTGTGCCTTTTGTGAGGCAGAAAGTTTGCAGCAGAAAGGTCTTGTGCTGTCAGTGAAGAGGAAGAGAGAATTCTGGCCCAGGCTTTATGAAAACTGCAGTTCAAAGAAAGGAACACAGTGGCTTTCTTGCCAAAAATACTGAGTAGCCCTAAGAGCTGCTGGAAGGACAAAATCTTGCTTACAAAGGATGGGCCATAATGCCGAGGCTGAGATTTCCTGTACATAGTGAAGGTCTGAATCCTGGCCAGGTCTCTAAACTAAGCAACCCATAAATAATCCTGAGCAAGCTGTGAGAAGATTGCTCACAACCAGCCTGGCTGACAGAATGAAACCCAATCTCTTCTGGTGGCAGAGGCAGGAATTTCTGTTTCCCATTTGCGTGTGTGTGCATCTATGCCTATATCTGTCATCTGTACATGTGAGCAAATCCATATTCAGGGAATCATTAATGTTCAAGCAATAATCCCTAACTGAAAGCAAGAAGGCCTGTGCGTACCAGCTCTAATGAAGCCTCGTTTCCACTGGGGGTGTGAGTTTTCTTCTGGTCATTTTTGACTTTGCCTAAAAAGGTGTGAGTTGTGAAAAAGCTTTTCCATCAGCTGGGGCATTTTTAGAGTCTCTTTGCCATGCAAACTCTTTAGGATCTATTAAGCTGTGAGGTCCTCTACAGCCTTTTTCCAGCCTTCATTACTGTGCTGAGTCTGTTGCAGATTTCCCTCGGCAGAGAAGCTGACTTCAGGAAGGGCACAAAGGTGCTATCATGCTTTGATAAATCATCTGACAGGCAGAGCCTGAGGATCCGCACCATGGAGGCATTCCTGTGAGCATGGCAAATAGACTGAGGGCTGGAGCACGTCGCTGGCAGCAGCACATTGAGTCTCAGACCATAAGCCCAGTTCTTCTGTACCAAGGGAAGCTTGTCCTTCAGATGTAATATCCTATATGGGGACTTTCCAAAACTGCTGATGAACTACCTATATATGAAAGGGATCTGAAGACTTGCAAATACGCAAGCTTTCTGTTGTCAGGTATTTAATGCTTACGTTAAAGATGTTTGAAGTTTAGTACAATGAATTTATATTGAATTCCATCTATAAAGAAGGAAAACCCCTGGTATCTAACAATTATGTTCAATAAAGGAGGATTTTGCAGGCCATGAGAATGAAATCTGTTCAGGCAAGCAACTGTTTTCAGTAGCATATCTAGGAAAAAGTAAGTGCTTTTGTGCTGCATTGCGTGGAATAGAAGTATTGGAACTGCAGGCAGTTGCATATGAGCCTGTCTACACTGCACAAAAAGGTTAGGTGGTTTTGGGGGATTTGTTTTGTGTTATTATTTTTTTTAATTTAATTCTTCCTAAAGATTTGGAGGCATAGTTTCAAGAGTGTTCTCTTAGGTAGTTTAAACTAAGCTTACCTGGGCAATATTCTATCCTAAAAAAATATTGTAGTCTATAAATCATGTATTAGTTAGAAAAAAAATGTATTAAAACTGGTTAGAAACTAAACAAAAGCATTTCAGAATCCATGTAAGTGAACAAATGTTAGATCCAGGCAGCAATCTCAGTGCATTTTTAAAAACTGGTTCATCAGTCTGCATTGTTTGTCTTCCTCTAACAGTTAATCCCTAGCTTGGTATATCAAAACAAAAGAAATAAGGATCAAGGAAATGATACTGAAGTTTTGCCGTTCTGTCAGCGGCCCTCAGTACTACAGACTGCAGTCACCGTATACCACATCTGCGGCACAAAGCCAGTTTGGCTATCAGCAGGTCCACCTTCAGTGTAGTTTTCATTTACATCAATTTTTTCTCCTTCATTTCATCTTGCCTCAATCTTTAGCTTCCCAAGCATTCTTTTGGATCAAAGGATTGAATTTATGCATTGCAGGTTCTGAGTTGGAGGTAGATATGAGAGACATTGGAACAGATACTGATTTCTAGAATGAATCGTGTACCTTGACTGAATTCTTTAACTTCTGATTGAGACCTGAGACAGGTTTAGTTTCAGACCCCTGAAGCATAAACAAAACTGGTTGCATTGCCTCAGAGCAGGAGTACTGTGGTTCAGTACCCTGTTCAGACAGTGCCCTATGGCAGATCCCGAGGGAAGAGCAGTAGATGACATTCATGATGGTAATTCCCCAGTACCCTGTGGGACTCAGTGGTTTTCTGGCTAGGAGTTGGTATCTTTGTGTAGAAATAACATTAGTGGCTCTTGCTTCCATTAGTTTGTCTATTCATTTTTGAACCCCTGTACATTTTTGGCATCCTTAGCTTCCTGTAGTAAGAAGGCATCCACAGTTTTATTATGTGCTGAGAAAAAGTAGCTCCTTTCATTTGTTTTAACCTGCCCACCTGATGTCTTCATTTGTTTTTCCCTATCTTTTGTAGTGTAAGGAGTAATTGTTTCCCATTCTCCTCCCTGAAGCTCATGATTTTAAAGGTATTTTTCATACTTCCTTTCAGTTGTCTTTTTTTCCATGCTGAAGAGTCCTTATTTATTTAGTCATTCCTCAATGCATAAGTTGTTCCATACCTTTGATCATCTTTACATCATCATTTCTCTGTAGTTTTTCCAGTCCTACTGTATGTTTTCTGAGATGGGAGGAGAAACATGGGGAAGAATTATCCTCAGTATCAAGAGATTGCTACAACATAAGCCCAAATTGCATTTCCTTTTTGAGTGTATTTTACTGATGTTTTCAAAGAAAAAGCTACAATAGTTATAAGGTCTTTTCATGAAGTAACTGGTTCAAATTCCCTTACTGTGTAAAGCTAGGATTGCATTTCTCTGGCTGCACAACTTTGTAGTGAAGTTGAATGTCATCTAGTGATTTGATGTCTGATCATCTAGTAATGCGATGTTTTTTCACAGTTCTCAGTGACTTTCACTTTTCCAGCAGCAGACTTCCATTTATTTATTTATTTCCATATTCTGAAACCATTGGTAAGTGTTTTGAACAGGAGAGACCATAGCACAGATTCTTATGGGACCCTAGTGGAAACTGTCCTTTCATTCTAGCTCTTGTTTCACATGCTTTAACTAGTTATTAGATCCATGAGAGGGATCCCCTTTATCCCATGTTGGCTGACTTTCTTCAGGAACATTTTGAGTGACCTTATCAAATTTTTCTCAAGTGAGGAATTGGTGGTGTGAAAAAGACTCAAGGCAAATTGACAAATGAACATTGTTTAGCTCAAAACAGAGGTATTGAAGGTCATGATCTCTCAGTAGTGCTGATGAGTAATTAATCAGACTGTTTACTGAGCACTACAGTGACTTTAATGAAGCTCCTGAATGCTTTTCGTCTTTGTACCTGCTGTAGTTGATGTTTGTTTCCAGGCCTGGCCTGCAGTAACTGCCAGCTATCTTCCAAAGGGCACCTCAGCACAGTCCTTTGTGCTTTTCAGCTGTGAGTGTACCCTAACTTTACTGGAAGGTAACAGAGACTGCAGCTGCTTCATACAAGGGAGAAGTCCAGGGAGCTGTAATATGTGGGTGGGTGGGTGATGGAATCAGTATCCGTGCCATGGAAGGACCAGATATTCCCCTTGGGGTGGGAGTTGAGTCCAACCTGCTGATAACCCATGTGGTGAACTGCTGGGATCGGAGAGGAGACAGCTGGTGAGTATTTCAGAGATTCCTTGTGCGTTGTCATGTTCTTCTTTTAAGCTGTGCTTTTTGTGGCATCCTGTGCCCAGCAGGGGACACTGCTGGAAGGCCAGCAGCACACATGGATCCATAGCTGAACAATTGCAGATGAAAGCACAGTAGCAGAGAACCACGACCCCATTACTGTCCTAGGGGAGGTTAAAAGAATACACATGGCCTGAATGTAACCACTGCAGAGGTTACCCAGTGCTCATCTTGTTTGAGGATGGAGAGAGAAAGGAGGAAGTATCTGAGATTCTTTCACAGAATTAAGAGTAAAAGGAACACCTGAGAGAGTCTTAGAAGGAAAGAAAGAGAAAAAAAATCAGTCTTTATAGGAGGGGAAACTGAGGAATGCTGAAAAACTGAGATATTTATTAAGTGTATGTATTTTAGTTTTTTAATAGTATTTTCAGAAATCAATTGACCTTAGAGAACTGTTATGGTATAAAGCAATAAGAGGAGGTGATCCCTGCTCCATAAGGAGGGCAGAAGGGGAAAGGCAGGTTCAGAAGAGGGGAGAAACTCTCCCAAGGGAGTGAACCTCAGAGCCAGATTCAGACCTCTACAACTTCGGTTTCAAGGCCTGAGTACCGCCAGCAACAGTGCAGTTCTCCAAGAGCTGGTGAGAAGAAAATAACTCAAAGACTGAGAATCTTGAGGAGGTGTGACAAAAGATGGCAGAGTGCAAGAGTAGTTCATCCAGCATTGCACTGGGTTGCAACAGAAGCAAAGCAGTGAAGAAGCAAAGGTGGGATCCCATGAACAGAGAAGTCTAAGAGGAAAAGCAGGTGGAAATGCTGGTGGCTTAATGTCTTTTCCGCAAGGTTGTCTTACTGCTCCGTTGTTGAGGAGATGAGCATGGAGAGGAACCCTTTACTAATTGGAGTCCTTGTAGTCAATTTATTTTGAAAGGCACACTTTAGATTATTTTTGAGGCAGAGGACGTAGTGCTGGCAGTTATTTCTGGTGGTGTTTGAAGAGCATTTTAAGGGGTTGGTGTGATAATGAAGATTACAAGGGAAGCTGAGACACATTCGGAGAATCTAGGTTCTAAGCTTTGATGGTATCATGAAGTAAGGAGGTTGCTGTTGACTCTCTTGCCAAAACCATAACCTACACTCTGAATCATGGCACGAAACACTTGGTGTCTTTTACATCCCAGATAGTTATGACATACACAGGAAATACAATGGGAGTCTGCTCTGGGAAACAAAAGGAAATGTTTGGAAAGAGTGGCTGAGAGAAACATGACAGAGATCAGCAGAAACTTGGGAAGCTTGAGCACTGAGGCTTGAAGGTTTTATTAGCCAGAGTGTCAGGATTCAGTAGGCCATATGGCATCCTGTCTTGTGAGCAGAGGGTGTGTGGGTCGCTGGGCCATCATAGCCTCTTCAGGACACCTTGTGGCCCTGTCAGTCTGCCACCTGTTCTCTGCAAAGCCCCTGGGCCCTGTGTGTAAGTGTGCTGGTGCTGCCTTCTTGCTGCGGCTTACAAACTTCAAAGCAAGGCAGTGAGTTCCTGGCGGTACTTATCATGTTGCAGGCCACAGCTGAACTTCCACCACATAAGCCTGGGTTGTAAGAACTCCTACCTCTTTGCAGGAGGCCTTTTCTCCTCTGGGAAAGGCTTACATGACTGAAATGATGAAAGAAATGAACCTCTGAGTCCCCTCAGGTCTTGTGGATTGTAACTGTGTGGAGTCAAAATATGCCCTAGTTGCAACCTCATCCTCCCAGTCCTTTATCCCTTCTGTGGATATTATTTTACATGCCTCTCTTTTATTCCCCCCTCAGTGCAGCATGTGTGTGCTTGGTGTAAGCCTTATTCTGGTGTATTAACAAAATCTCTACAAATCCAAATAAATACTTATCTTGTTAGTGATGGGAATCTTCAGCTCTTTTTCTGTTGAGATGCTGCCTCTTTTCAGTGCTAATCAGCCACAGACAATGACATGCTCCAGGTTTGAATTTCTCTTCTCTTTTGTCTTTCTTTGTTCCCCTCAAGCATGGTGTTACAGCTGGTAATGCAGTTCTGGCCTGGAATTCAAAACACCCCTCAGCAAGGTGGCAGTTAGCACATGATAACCTGTATCAGGTGTTGTGCTTGTCAGAGCAACTTAAAACAAATTCGTAGCTGGCTAAATATTAAGGGGGTCTTAGGAAGCAATGGTGCCTTGTAAGCAGGAGTCCTTAAAAGCAGAGTGGTGAAAGAGTGATGTCTTGTCTTTCCTCAGGGCTCCAGAGAGTGATCGGTTTGCCTGGGAAGGAGAGATGGAGAACAGTGGCTGCACCCCTGTGACACGGAGTCCACTGACACACCCCAACTATCAGCTGCATTTTGCTGTACAGCAACTTCAGCAGCAGAAACTTCAGTCACGACAGCTGTTGGAGCAAAGCCAAGCCCGGCACCAGGTAACTCAGAAAAATCCTGCCTCTGACATAATAGCAGTACTGACTTGAGTCCTACATGTGCAGAACCAACCCAAAACAGTGCATGTGGCACAGCTTTTGTGATGGAAGTAGCTCTTCCAGCGTGTTACAACAATAGAACTATTATTAAAGTCACTGAGCATTAAAATTATATTACCTGCAGTTCCCTTTGGCCTCTAATACCACATTGACATCCTCCTTCATTTGGCTAGTGGCATGGTGCTGCTTGCTTTTCTGCACCAGTTCAAGGCATTCTCTTCCAGTGCCTCAGACAGCTTTAGAACTGTCCGTAGTCTCCATGGCTCTGTCACTTGTCACTGGGTGACACGGTTCTGCTTCGACTTGCGTTCCTTTTGGGTAGTGCTTCAGGCTGGGTCACTGTTATATTTCAATGTTATGTTTCCAAACGTGGGGTTTTGAAATTGTGTTGGCAACTGTGCACTCTGTGGCAAACAGACCCCATCAAGGGTTCATCTTGACTAAATTCCTCTCCTACTGGATGTCTTCTCATAAGATACAGTTACCAAAAAATAGCATGTTAATGGACTTACATAAATATTTTGGAGAATCTTCATCGTTCTTTCGGAGAAATATGTTAATTTCTTTTAAGAGCTTTCAGTGCGCAGGAGACATGGCCACTGACCCTGATGCAGGGTGCAAGTTTTTCTGCAACCCTGAAAATCTTCTCAAAGCCTCCTACACATTTTGTTATAACTACACTTAAGATTTCCTTTCACTGCTTTGCACTGACAGCCATATGACTCCTTTGTCACAACTGTAAGGAGAAAAGATGGGCTGAATGTCCAAGAGCCAGAGAAAATATGAAAATGGCTTTGTATTATTGATGCTCTGAGCAATTTCTAGATGCCAAGGGTAGACCACTGTGTCTGGAACACCATTTCCATCCTGCCTGGTGAACCTTCTGAAGTCACAATGAGCTCACTGATGCACTCTTTTCTCTTCTTTGTTATTATTGAGAAGGAGGTATGTTTTTTCTTCTGAGTGGTGGCCAAAAGGCTTTCTTGCTAAAGAGAAGTGTTTGCGTGAACAAGCCTCCACTCAAAAGAGACTGCTCTCAAATAGGTTGGAACTATTTGCTGGACAG
Organism: Aythya fuligula; assembly: GCF_009819795.1. NCBI lineage: Eukaryota > Metazoa > Chordata > Aves > Anseriformes > Anatidae > Aythya > Aythya fuligula. Next base: position 26,112,225 of record NC_045563.1, read on the forward strand.
TCTGGCAGAACTGGACTTCAGCAAGACCATGAACAGAGCTAACATGTGAACACCCACTCTCCCTTCTATGAAGTGGATGAGTCACGAGTCAGAGTCCTTGAGAACAGCTTATAAGCAAATTGCCCCCATCCTTTTCTGAAAGTGTCTTGAAGAAGAGGCCCTTCTGCCTTTGCCCCTCACGCTCCTTCTCTCAGGGTCCTCACTTAGCCATGTGGTTTCTGTCCCTGAATTCCCCCACCTACAGTCTACTTGCAGCCCCCCTCAGCAGGAGCAGGAGGTCTTCCTTTCATCTGCATCCAAAGGGCTCTGGGTGGGCAGCAGTGGCTGCTCAGGAAAGGACTATAAGCTGGCTTGTGCCTGTGAGGAGGCTGGAGCTGGCCATGGGGCCTGGCTGAGCCTTCTTCTAATTGCTGACATTGAGCTGATGTTATTCTTGGCCTGGGGTAGAGCCATTACTCAGGAGTTTCTGTTAAAGTGATTCTTTGTTAAACCTCCACTCACCCCCACAAGATCCCCCTCACAGCTTTCCCTCCCTCCTCTCTCTGAGCCAAGCAGTTCAGAGTTGCAGTATTGAGGCTATTACTTTACCGCAGGGCTCAGGCTGCTCTGAAGTTGCCATTAATGAAGAAAGGGATTTGCTGAACATGGGGGCTTTCAGACTTTCTGGAGTGTAAACTACATCTTAATAACATGACCGTCTCTTTTGGAGCCAGCCCTACCTCCCTTTCCAGTCACAGTTGCATGGATGCTCTGATGCCACTCCCAGTGATTGCGTTACCCTCATCTTCATCTGTTTATCCCCATCTCCCTCTCAAGTTTGTTGTTATTGACCTTTTCCTTCTCAGACTTCAGTCCTTTGACTTGACCTTTCCAGGAACTTGCCTTCTGTTTTTGTTGTCTTATCTTCACTTCCATGATAAAGCATCCTTGTGTCAGTGGCATTGACCTCCCTTGTAGGAAAATCATGCCAGGAAAGTATGGAAAGTGTTTCTAGTTTCCTTAATCAGAGTGAAAACTATGGACACAGGAGAAGCCAGAGGCAAGTCTCTCATTCTGAGCTCTGCATAGTGTAAGAACCTCAAATTCAGTGCTTCTCCTTAAATCTCCTTCTTTGCTGTCTTTCTTTTCTCATACATTCCCTCTCTTTCTCATCTGCTGTAGATTGCCATCCATAAAGGCCTTTTTCTGATATGGTATCATGTTTTTTGCCACTCACTCTTCCCAAACAGCTTTACATTGATGCTGGAAATGGGAAAAGCATACCGGTCTTCTGCAAGATGCATGCAACTGGGAGAATTCAGAGTTTAGAAAAAATTGAATGTTTTATGGGAAACCTTCAGCAGGGTACTAAGGACTACATTTTTCAGTCACATCACTGACAGACTGGTCTGGACACAATTAACAGTTGTTAGTTACTTTGATCTAAGAAAATACATTGGACAAGATTTGGAAAAATTCTACATCCATTTGGAAATTGCTTCTCCAAATATTTAAAGCACTGCAAGTGATGGAAGGGAGGGGGATCTAGCAGAACAATTTGGGGAGACTGCCACAGTCAGAGACTGGCGGTGAGGGGAAAGAATGATAAAGAGGAAAACAAGGACTCAACCTTGTCCATTTCATGAACAGAAAACCATAGAAGTCAGCTCTGTGGGATCCACAAGTTTGGATTCACCCTTTTTTAGTGGATCCTGGATCTTTCCTTAATGATCTTAATTAGAATTAAAGGCTACTTGGCCAGAACACTGCTCTGGAGTGTGGGAGGCCATTGTTTTGGTCTTGGCTGCTGTCAGGCAGTTACTGGATGATCCTTAGAAAATGACCTCCACCCTGTGTGGTCAGTTTCTCAGATTCACACTGATCCCCTCCATGAAACGCTTTGCAGTTGTGAAAGCCTATTTCCATCAACAGAACAAATATATCACAAAAAGGAGAGGGTTTGTTACTTGAGAGGGTGTCATGATCTCTCTGCTTTGGGAAATGCATGCAGGACGTCTCCAAATCATGCGTTTCATCTCATTGTTCAAGTTCTTGTTGGAAGGCAGACTAGCCATTCGTCAGTAGCTGAAGTGTATTTATTCAGATACCTCAAGCTACACTGTGAGTGTGGCATGACCATACAACACGATTAGCTGCACATCTTTCCTTCTGTCTGTGACAAATGAACTGGTTGTATGTATATGGATAGCATGTGAACAAATAACAGAAGCACTATGATTAATAACACAGCCAGATGCTTCTGCCTGTATGTTAACCAGTTCGATATGTTGGAGATGAGCTAGATGTGTTGGGAAGCAAAAGAGTTGTAGCCAAGTATTTGTGTAATAGGAATACTCCCCGCTGCCATGCAGTGGATGTATCTGATCATGAGGGCTTATTGCGTATTTCTTTGTGGTAGCGCCCACTCTCGGATGAGTGCTTTCCAGACACTTAAGAATGATGATTTCTCCTCCAAGCATTTCACAATTTGCAGGGCAGCACGTACTATGGAGGTGGATAAAAGGATAATAACCGATAATTTCCACTCATTGTATATGAAAGTTAGTTCATACCATGCAGTAGGGTGGAAATAAATCTTCAGTGCCAGAATAGGTATTTTGTTCCCTGGACAAAAAGAGAAGCACCAGACTGAATGAGAATCGAGAAAACAAATGGATAAAGCTCTGCAGTGATAGGGACCAGGAACAGAGACAATACAAAGCCTGAGGGAAAAAAAAAAATAAAAAGGGACAGAGTTTGAAAGTGGAGACAAGAAGCTTAAATCTGATATCAATAAAATCAAGGAAAAAGAATTACAAAATCATACCAAAAGACAATAAAAACAGGTTTATAGCAGTATTTTTTAATGTTTAAAGGAGGCTCCATGTGACATGTTATGACCTAGATATTAGTATCACTGCTGCAGTTGGCAAGGCAGTTAATATACCATCATTGTTTATTCTCTAATTGTTTCCTGTACTGGAAAGATGCCATTAGCTGTTAGGGAGGTTCCTCTTTCTCTGTGTGGCTATATTCTGTCTGCTTAGCCTAGCATCTACTGGGTTTAGAGTTTTATGCCAAACATTTCACATGGGAAAAAAAGCTAAATTAAAACAAGAGAAGTTCAGTCGTATAGTGGAACGGTCCCCATCAGTCCTACTTATATCAAAAAAGGTCACGTTAAGCAAGTCATAAATCCTGTTAATGAGTTGTGTGGTCAGTTGTGATCACATTTTGAATCAGAAGTTTAAGTAGATTTTATACTACGAAACATTGGGCTAAATAAATCTTAAATAATTCTCCTCTTTTAATCATTTGAATATTTGAAAGGTCATGGTACGTACTCTGAAATATTCCTTACTTTGTGAAGTTCAGCAAACATTATTCCTTTCAACATATGCGACTCCAAATTTCCTGCCATTTATTTAAACCTTACTGGGATTAATGAATGTTTAAAATAATATTCCTAGTATTCCTAGAACTACATTATTCTGGCCTGAGGATACAGGACCTCTTTGAGTGCAGCCTTAAACATCATTAACTGTTTTCTGAACTATTATATATTGGACTGCTGTCAGATTTGCAGTCTCTCTTCCCCTTGAGTCTCTCATTCTTTCTTGTTTTGCAGCCTTCTCCCTCAGACTGTTTTCCCTCTAGATGTGCTAACTGCCATTTTCCTATCTGAATCTTGTGATACTGATGAGTCAAAGACTTAGACTAAGTAAAGCAGAACAACTGTTCTGAAAGCAGTAGACTGTGCTGATTTATACCAGCTGAAACTTTGTCCCCATGTTTCCAATCCCATCGCTATTATTAGAATTATGGTAACGCCCAGATGTATTAAGTGTCTTTGCAATACAATGATATGGCCCAAATCTTTCCTCAGAGAGCTCCCAGGTTAAAAAGATAAACCATATACAAGAAGAGACACAAAGAAGAAAGCACCAAGTCAATTTATTTCAGTATATTTTAATGCCTCTATGAAGAATTTACCAAGGAAGACTTGCTTCATGACATTCTGTGAATGCCATGACTTTGCTCTCCTTCCTTTACTTTTTTGATGACCCCAAGATGCTCCTTTTAATGGAATTTAACACCGTGGCAGTTAAATAACAGGGTCAAAATGTGCTATTATCTTAATTTTGTGAATTTTCAACTCAACTGATTGTTGCATCCAAACTTATTTAACTGATCATATTAATATGTATTCAAAGGAACCTGCACTAAACAATTTGTATAAATCCAAAGCTCATCAAAGCCTTTTGAATCCCTGTATTTTTGCAAAGTCATTGGAAATGCAGTTTCCTAAAATTTCTAAAAGTTTTTTGGATTTTTTTTTTTTAAATTAAATCCTCATCATTTTTTATTCCATATCAACATCTTCCTTTCTGGAAGTAGAGATTTGGAACTGGCTGCCTAGCTGCACAGATCTTTGTGCAGTCCATGTGCATGTATATCTGTCAGTTCTCACACACTGCTGAGTCTCTCATCACTTTCAGTCTTGCTTATTCAATTTAAACTGAACAACTATGGTGTAGAAATCTCAAAGCTACATTTCATACAAAATTCATGAAAATAAAGACTTATGAATCTGGGAAGGGAACTCAGCTACTGTTTCCATTAAGGCAAAGCTGCAGCATCGGGGCACTCATAATTATACAGCAGAAATCCACACACGAATGCCTCAAACCCATGAAGGGAAGCATAATTTGGGGCATGCTTTATATTACATACTGTAAGATTCAGCCCCAAGACAGATTCACAGGAAATGAGCTTCATTAGCTCCTCTGGTCACAGAATGAGCATGTTTTTGCTTGCAACATTTGTTCCGTTACTGTGCTAGGGATGGGTGTTAGATACAGGAATGGTAAGTGCCAGGAACATTCCTTCTGTTTTTAAAGATCATTAATATATCTGCTTTTCTTCAAAGTACCACAGTACCTCCCTGCTTTTATTCACGAGCAGCCCAAGCTCAGTTGCTACCGGCAAATAATACCCTTAGACGTGTATTGTCATTACTGACAAGCTGTACATGTTGAGATTTTCTAATTAAAAATGACTATTTTTGTGCAGATAACTTCATCTATGCAGTGCAGTGTAGATGTGGATGTAAGGAGAGGTGAGTTATAACAAGGCAAATTGGGGATCAGGACTCAGGATCCTCTCTGAGCTCACAACCTAGCAGTTCATATTGCTTCAGTCTGTGGCTTGGGGAAGATCACTTGGTCAGTGCCTAACATGCTTTGTGTGCACAACAAGGTTAATGCTGTCCTTTTCTGAATGGTCCTATCTCCCCAGAGAATTATGCAAGAGAATTAGCTCACTAATGCTTTAGGTGATTTTTAGCGAAAAAATCTGCTAGTGTTTAAGGACTTTCAGATTTGTAGCCTGAAGAATTTGCGGGGGAAGCAAATGTCTTCTCAGAATTAAATTAAATCTGTCAGCCTGGAAAGTGTGGGTCCAGATTATTTACTTGCAGCACCAACAGTTGCAGGGTGCTACCTTCTTTAGAAATGTCTCTGTCAGGGTTTCTCTAGGTTTCTGCTCTCCCTAGGTCCTGAGCAGTCAGGATCCTGAGCGATGAGGTGTGTCTCCCGCATTTTGGTTATCTCTGGAATCTGTTCCCAACCTCTCCTTTGTGTGGTCAGGCTTTGCTTTCCCCAGCTGCCCCTTTTGTTTGCACAGTAGCTTCTCCTGGTTTCCTGTCCTGTCCCCGTGGAGTTCCCAGCAGGGCAGTGTGCTTTGTAGCTGAATCCAGAAGCCGTGGTCCGTGTCAGCTTCCACTCTCTCCATCCTTGCCTGGAAGGCAGCCAGGATCTCAGCACAGCATGGAGACAAAGGCCGTTTTGGAAGTCCATTAACCCCAAGAAAAACATCCGTGACCTTTCTGTAGGCAGGTATCAGCCCAGCTTTTGCTAATCAGGCTTTATTTGAGCATCCATTCTTATTCTTTCTTTAGAGTCACAGACCTCCCTGCCTGTGCATGTTAACACATGGAAAGGGTAAAGACTGTGTGCTTTGCAGACACCAGGATCATAATGATTTTAATAACAAGAAAAAAAAAAAACTTACAGGAAATATGCATCATGTCGAGCAGCACACAGTGAAATGGCACCCCTGAATAAGAAAGAGCAGAAAGGGGTGCAGTGACTTGAGGGGCTCCATCCCAACCCCGTACTGCTTGAGACTCTAAGATGCAACAGAACCGAGTTTCGTTTTAGTTTGTTTTGTGGGGAGAGGTGGGGTGTGACTGCTATTTTCCAGACTTCTGCTTTTGCACCAGCTACTTATTTCAAAACCTGAAAGCTGCCATCAAGGTAGGGCTTCAGGGGAGGGAGAGGTTAAGAAAAGCTTGGGAGCTCAAGGGGATCTTGTCAGTGAGCTCTGGTTAGGAAACAGGCCTGTTTTGGCTCCCGCACTTCCTTTTCTCCCTAGAGCTCTGCCTGTCAGAAACGCCTTCCCACACACCACTGCCCTGCCATTTGCCAGAGAATTGCGGGGGAGAGGGGCTTTTCCTGTCTGTGTGCTGAGACGCAGCCAGCCCTCAGACTGTGGTTTTCTCTGGAGCCTGGAGCCCACTCTTTGTGGCTTTGTTGTGTTTTTCACCGGAGAAGAAACTGAGGACAACTGCAGTGAAGTGCGCTGCTCCCAAGGTCACACCAAGGTGCCTGGCAGTTGCTCAGCTGTTCCCCTCAGCTCCTATCACTGACCTCTAGCTGCCAAATTACAGGGTTATGGTATTGCCTCTTTGCCCTGGGAAACTGACTAAGAAACTTCGAGGAAAGGCAAGGCTGAACTCCCAGCAGGTTGCTCCTTTGTGAAAAGAGCCTAGCAGTCTGCTGAGCTCCCCAAGGGAACCATTGCCTGCTCCCTGCTGGGCCAGTCCACTGCCCCGGTCTCTGGTATCTCACACAATGCAGGTTCTTTTGTTCCCTGGATCAAATCTGCAACATCCTTACTCTCCCACCTGCTTTAGGAATAGAAATATTTTCTGTTCCCTGGTATGACTAGGGGATTTCCATTTTGTTAGCTGTTGACCTCAAGTCCCCTTTTTCAGAGAAGGTAGCTTAGAGCCTTCCTGTTATTCCAAGCACCTGCAGGGTTGGACTGAAGAACTGGCATTGTAACATCTTCCTCATATTTTTTTTTTCCTTGAACTTTGTCTCAATCCCAGCTCCCCCACAAAGAATAGCTTACCTGGGTAAGTGCAAAAGTCAGTCAAAGCAATAAAAACTTTGTTTTTGAGCCCACCGCATGCTTAGGTTGGGGATATGACCTCTTGTTGTTTTTTTTTTTTTTTTCTTCCAGGATAGTATTGTTATATGGCAGTAATAAGCCTCCTAGAAGCTAGTTCCAGCTTCCAAGGGTATACAATTCAGTTCTTAAAACCACTTCACTGACTTGATCCCTTATATCTTCTTTTTGTGCTTGGGACTGTCCCTGGAGCCCTGGGGGTTGCCTTCACCAGACAGATAACATCACCCACTTCCATCAGCTCTCTCAGCAGTATTCAGAGAGACAATCACCGATTACTATTATTTTGTTCTGTTTTTACCAGGCTCTCTTTGCCAACTACTCGCAATCCAGCACCAGCCATATATCTATGCCAACTGGCTCTGGTGCCTGCAAGACATCAAGTGCCACTTCTAGTCTCCAGAAGGCAGCCAGTTTGCACAAAGTGATGCCATCCCAGAGTACGCCTTCTCAGCTGGTTCCAAAGCCTCCAGCAAACCACAGACAGACAGTAGCCAGAAAGGCTGCAGCCCAGAGGATTTCCAAGTAAGTTTTATCTCTTCCCATCTACAACAGGGAGTTGGCACTGGTTCCCCTCAGGAGTACGGGTGAAGAACCTGTCTACGTGTGATTCAGACATAGGCCTTTCAGGCTGTTTTGTTCAAGATAAATCTCAGAACAGCTCGACCTGTGTGAGCTGAAGTAAATGTGTACTGTCGTGCATTTTCATCTTTTACAATGGTAAGGTAAACATGACTGTAGCATCATACAAACATAGGGATGTAACTGCCAGATTGAATCAGAGAAGTGTGTGGTCCAGGTTGGGATTCAGTTACCTAAACACTGGTTAATAGTGCGATGTTAGATGCCTAAGGCTATCCTACCTGGCTGTAGCTGCTGCTCCAGTTAAGCACAAGTCTTCTGCAAACCTTGCTGAATCTGCCAGTCCCATGCAGAAGTCTCAAAAATCTTGCAAGTATCATGTATGGTACTAGACAGCTGTGTTTAGGCACTTGAGTCACTCGCTTCATGTTTAATCTTTGATGGAGGCCAGAGTCTGGTGGGTCAGAAAAGGCTGCCAAAAAAAAACCACCCTGAACCCACCAATATCCTTAACAAGCTAATTTGCCCTTTAGCCAAGCTTTCCTGTAAACTTAACACATGAACATTGACTCATGCCTTTAGGCACAAGTTTTTATTTCATTCAAATTGTTTATGTGTCTAATGTAATGATAGCTTTCTTCATTATCTGTAAAAATGTCTACCCTTCTAATTTTTACTAATCTTTTAGTTATAGCACTTGACATTATAAAGAAGATGAGTTTTTCATGTGTTATCTTTAAAAACAAAATACAACACTCACCTTCAAATGTTGTTTACTGATTTTAAGTTTCCTTCCTTTCCATTTCTTTGTGTCTCTTCTTCTGTGCATTATGAGAGAATGTGAGCAAGGCTTCTGTTTTCTTTTTTTCTTATTCTTTACATTTCTTGTTAACTCCCTCAGCTCTCTGTTTATCTCTTCTTTGTCTAAAGAAGTTCTGCCATTTAAATTCTTCATCAGGTTTTTCCTCATATATCCTCAGATGTATTTCATCCCTGAATGCTGAAGGGTAAAAATTGCAGTCGTAACTTCCTCCCTTATACTGTATGGCCAGAAGAGTTGTAAAACTTTAACAGGTTCCTGTGAGGTTTCCTGGTTCTTTGTTTCCTTCCTGGTTTAAAGAGGGGAGGCTTAGTAAAAGATCACGAATGAAAGACACCTTGTGAAGCTGCTGGGGCACTGTCAGTGTGTGGGGATCAAATCTGGAACTGCAAGGCATATTTAAGGAACTTGGACAGAACTGTGCTGGGGAAGCTTGTGTATTTCCTGCTTCTACTCTTGCTATTCTAAGAGCTAGCACATTAAACAGATCCCCCAAAACTATCTAAAAGGAAAATAAAATGGCAGTAGACTTTGTCAACTCAGCAAATGCAGAAGTGAGCGTAAGGTCTGGCAGGTATATGCTGGTGGGTTTGCTATCTGATGTCTTTTATGTTGGATAGCTCATGTTAGTACAGGTGACAGGCTGTGTCAGTGGGTTTCTCTGCTGGGCAGCAGGGATGTGTATTTGAAGATGCCGGTGTGCTGTGCTCACTTGTTGGCAGAAGAAATGTTTATCCTTGTGAGATGGAATTGCAGCTCCTTGGACAGACTTTACTTTGCTGCATTTTTGTGGTTTCTGCTCTGTGACAGGCAGGAGTGTGGGAAAACCGGAAAAAGTTCAGCACCAAAAATGCACAGAAGGGGGAAAAAAAGCAAAAGATTCCTTCAGAATTTTAGAAAACTAATCCAAGTATTGAAGGCTGCAAGGAGCCACTCCGGAAATACTTTCCAAGTTGCCTTTCAGACTCCAGTACGAGGCTCTGAACCCATTCTTGCCATTCATGGGATCTTGCAGTAACATTTTTTCACTTACATGGAAAGCAGCAGTGCCCAGCTATATTTCCAGCATACTGAGAGCTAATAATTTAAAAACTGCTGTGTCTCAGCCTAATTTAACCCATCCTTTGTTGTCAGGAATAGACCAGAGGTGCATTTACAGATGAGAGTTGATGAAGACAAGCCTCTGCCTCAATTGAATCTAGATTAGAGATGAAAAAGATGTCTTGCATGCTCCAGCCTGTTCTTTACAGTCCCTGGTTATTCCGTGCAGAATACTTTCAGACACTGTGTATAGCCTGCCTTCAAATAACTCGAGTGGCAGAAGCCCCATCATGTGCTATATAAGACCTTTTAAGAATCTAAATAACCTTATTATTAGAAAGTTTCTCCTGATGTGCAATCTGAGTTTTTCCTTTGTTTCATCCTATTGTACCTTGTTTCTCCTTCCTGAACCACCCTCAACATTTTCCCTTGCAAATACTTTCCGTCTTTTGAATAACTTGTGCTTCTTGGAGTTTCCTAATGTTGTTTAGACTTGTTGAGGTTTTGTTAATCTCAGATAGTAGTTCCACCTGCCAAGTTTTTAATTGTCTTGAATTTACTGTGTTTTCTTCAGTGAGGATGCTTGCAATTGTGGCACCTAGAATTGTACTTTTCCAGTGTGGGACTACTGGATCCTTAGGTTATAACATAGCAAATATCCCTCTCCATAACATCTAATCTAATTTTGGCTTTTGGCTGCTTCATTCCTCTGTAAGGTCATCTTTGATTTGCTGCTGCTAGCTTTCACCCCCTAATTCTTGTTGGCTGTTTTCCTGACCTCTTTCCTCAAAGAAGATCTCACTGATATATATTATTTCCACAAGGCTCACTGAAACTAATCCTGTTCTGTTAAAGCTCTCGTGTCTCTCTCTCTCTTTTTTTTTCTTTCATATTTTTCAATAAACCAGACCTTATTTCTCTGTCTGCTCTTGCACTGCCTGGCTTTTGTTTAACATCTTAATAAAGACCTTCTTTTTCAAGTTGTTTGTAGAAGCCCTCTAGAGACTGGACCATGAAGACAAACTAAAATCAACTTTGTCTCTTTGACCTATCTCTTCTTTGCATGCGTTATCATTTCTCTCCTAGCTGCACACATGGCTTCCAGAAGAGAAGGAAAAGAATAAGTAGTAGTAGAAAGCTTGACTACAAACAGAGCGAGATGCTAAAATGAACAATACTGACTAATTTAAAAGGAGTCTAGTAACTTTGACGCTTCTCTGGTTAAAACATAAAGGAAAAAAGTAATGCAACAGCCAGACAATTCAGTTTTGTCTTTTCAGTTCCTGGCCTCTCTTGTTTTTGCAGTCTCTCAACTTGTAAAAGGTGGTAGGTTGACTTTATAATGGATTGTGTCCAAAGCAGACTCCTTGCTTAAGCTAACAGAGTGGAAAACTGGGGCCCACATTAAGGTGTGGAAAAAGACTATAGTAACTGGGAGAAATGGTTTAATACGTAGCTCTACTCAGAAATGTATACTCATGAAATGGTCTCCTGGGGCTCCATAGTTTTGATTAAACATACTCAGATTACAGGTAGTAAGATAATTTTTTGAACAGCTAACACAACGAACTCTTCTTTCTTTCCAAGAGTCAGATTGGGTCCTTGTGTTGCCACTGTTACTGGCATGTCTGTGAACCATAAAGGGACCTGCTGCTAACTGTCAGCAATATCTTGAGGCAGAGGTCACTGAAATAGTATTTGTAAGCCACAGGATGAAGCAGATATCCCTGGAAGCAGCATTTGGTGGGTAGGACCTTCATTACAGATGACAGCATGCAAAGCAGGGAAATATATTAGCACAACTGTGAGAATTCAAGAGTGATTTTGTACAGGTGGCAGATAGAAAATCTTTCTGCTTTTAGTAATGAATAAATCACAATAAACACAGATTTCTGCATCATTCCTACACTAACTTGCTGCACTCTAACTGTAAAAGCATCAGGTAGGGCAAGGCTTGGGCAGCCTGTGAACAGATAGTCAAAGGAAAGATCTCAGAAAAAATACGGCTGTCAATGTTAGATCACTGCATGCAAAGAAAAAAAATGCCTGGTAGAGAGAAGGAACATACAGTTCAATATTTTATCTGGAAGAGAGTAAGCCCAAGAAATTGCTGACTTTACCAGCAGTAGACTGAATAGACTGAAACATCAAAAACTATTGGAGATGTTAAACAACACAGCATAATTTCTTCATGGCATGTTTACTGAACTTCTCTATAAATGTTATTCCCAACAACTCTGCTCAGGAAACCTTTCAGAACAAGTATTTCCTTCAAGTCCCAACACCATAGCACATAGTCTTTCTACCTTGTTCTTCTCTTGTATATTTGCTTTGCATGGTGCCAGCAGCAGAAGATCCAAAGCTCTGCTCTATTGTAGCTAGTACAGAAATAGGGGAGAGGTGATGCATTTCTCCAGGGTTCAGGAACTCCATCCCACAGATGGGTGGAGTCCTGACTATAGTCAGATATGGCAGCAGCCAGCTGTTACAGGACAGGCTGGCCAAGCTTGGCAAATATGCCAAAAATAGAAGAATGGCCACAAAGCAAGCTCTGTAAAACGCTATGGTTCTGGTTTGTATCCTGTCTTGCCCATGTGTGCTTATTCACAGGCATGTGTGAAGCGTCTCAAATGAGCTGATCATGTATACAGTCTGAGTGCCCACTAAAAAGAGGACAAACATCAGGGGAGCAAACATGTAACAGTTACTGAGACCACTTTTACTTTTTTGCTACTGCTGTACTGAGGCATACTTGTTTTTTTAGCTCCTGAGCATCTGGGTTAATCAGGCTGCCTGACCCTTAGACATTTTTGGCAGCAAAAGCAGTGCATCTGAGAGACGTGCCTTGATTTAACACCCTGACACAGCTGGGCTCACTGGGCCTGCAGCTCTTAGCCCTTGGCTAGCCTCAGATCTTACACGCAGATACACATGTGGAGATACCCTGGCCAAGAGCAACAGGGGAACAAGCCTTCCTGGCTCTGGCTCTTCACATCTGTTGCTGTCCTCTAGTCAAACCTGGGCTTTGTGTGATGTGAATTTGTTAGTGTCAGTCCTGTCCCCACGGAACATTAGATGCATTTCGTGATATCCCAAGAATTGTTTTTTTTAAAGGTGTTCAGACTTCAGTCAAGAAAATATTTCTTTGTCACCTCTAGAACAAGAGCACCCTCCAGGCTGGGCAGCTTAGAGGTGGTTTAGTGCCTGCATTAAGAAACATCAGTATCAATTTCAAGAAGAGCTTTGCTGCATAAGAGAGAGAAAAGGCCAATGGCAAATAGTTGGAGGGGGACAGCGGAGAAAAGGCTGGTTTTGTTCATTTTAAAGAGGAAGAAATTGAGAATGTAACAAAGGATTTCATTGCAGAAGCAGAAACAAAAACTTCACAGACATTAAAAGTAGGAAAATTAGAAAGGTAATGGGGTTTCAGCTAACCCAAGGAGGAAGAAAGTGGAAAGGGATTAATTCAGTTTAAGCAGTAAATATATTCTGGGACTGGAGATCCTATCAGGACAGCTGAGGGAAGAGAGAACTTGAGGGGTGAGCTTAGCATGGTGGGAGGTCAAGGTTGTGGGGTAGATCTGAGAATGAGCTGTGTGGAGGTGACAGTTGAAACTGCAACAATCAGTATACAGTGTGGGCAGAAAGAAGAGAGGATGGGCAAGTCTGGAGAGGGAAATAGAGTCTCTATATGTAAAGCAGACATAAAGATAGAAGGGTAACTGTTCCCTGATATTTTTGTTGTTGTTGTTGTACTGGCCAACATCCCTGATATTTTCAACTGCCAGTCTTGCATTCTACCTACAGAAGGGTGAACTAGATTTGGCTGTCAATTGTGCTATATTAATGAAGTGGACCAGCTAATTATGAGCATGGAATGTTTATGTAAAAAGGACAAAGATCCATCTGGATTCTCCACCCCCAGATGGACCATGCAGTATCCATGCAGCAAAAGAAACCATAAGTACAGATCCAAAATTCTCTCCAAGAGGCAATAAACATAGAAACAGGCACCTCATTTGACAACAGCATTTCAAATTACAGCTGATTGAAGTAAGGCGTTGTGCTTTGCAAATGTCATATCTGCTTCCCCTTCCCTTCCCATATGGACTCTAATTTATTTTACTAAAGTCCAGCTAAGATAAAATACAGGAGTCCCTCACTGGCCTTTCAGCTGCCAGGAGCACCTGGATTGCTGGCAACTTGCTGACTTCAAAATTTGAAGGCAGAATGTTTCAGGAAAAAAAAAATACAGCAACTGCACATATGTGCCTGGGTCTGTTAGTCATCATGGCATCACGTGGGGATTGGAGATCACAGTGTTCTTCTGGGGAAGAGCTCACAGGAACTGTATTTCATGGCAGAGGTGAATGAGTGAGGGAAAAGCACTGTGGCAGAGAGACAGGGGTGTACACACAGAAGTCTGTGGTGATCAGAACAGAGTTGGGCAGGGAGGAAAGGCAAGGAGGGATAAGAGAAGAGAGGATAAACCAAGAATAGGTGGATTGATTGTGTAGATTTTAAGGACAGAAAAGGTCATTGCAGCTGTACAACTTGACCTACTTTTGTGAGTAGACACTTTTTTTTTTATGTAGGAGAGAATGGTCTCATTTTGGTAATGAATCTTTATAATAGCTACAGAGAGTGTGGTTGTACTCCACAGAGTATTGCTTTGCTGTAATTCAAATGCTGAGCTAAATGCAAGAGGATTTGCATAAAGTGTCTGCTAGAGGACTTGTGCTACACTGCTGGAGACTATACACGTCCTGTGGGTCTCAGTTTCTGAGGCAAGTGAGAAATCTTGCCCAGATCAGTTGTCTCTGTTGAGACAAGATACAAGGACTTAGATTTTCTTAGATTTTGAGAGCAGCATCTTGTGGCTAGCCCCCTTCTCATGTTCATTTTTGTTTTAAGGTTGCTTAATCATTTTGCTTCAGATCACTGGAGAAAGTATACCACAGCATTACTAGTTGAGTTGTGCATTGGTAGACCAATGTTATTTACCATTTCCTTTATCCTTCAGAATCATCTTGCAAGGCACATGGGACAAAAGCTTTAGGCACATTGAAGTCTTGCTGGCAGCTCGAGTGTTTGTCTGTCATCCCCTGCCTTCTTGGAGCCAGTTGCTGTCACTGCCTATCTCATATCATGTTCATAGCTGCAGTCCTAGTGAAATTATGTGAACTAGGAGAATTATAACTTTTATGTTCAAGACCATTACACTTCCTTGGTATATCCTTTCTCATTCATCCTTTCTAATCTGATGCTTTTACCTGCTAGGGTGGCCTCCACTGAAAGGCAACTGAACGGATTCCAGAACAGCCTTCACAGTGCTGCATCCTGTGAGCCAGGGTCAAATTCCGCAGGTGAGTGCCAGTGCTGAAGACCAGGAAGTGGGGGGGGTGGGCATGCTGGGATGCTTTTATCTTTCTCAAGAACTGGCAGGGAAAAAAACCTCAGCAAGAGGAAGAAACACAGCTGTCTACCCTGCACATAGTGGTTCCTAGGTAACAGCCTGGGTTCAGCTGTGTAGGGAATTTATTCCTCCTGGGACAAAGAAGACTAAACAGAAGGGAGCAAAGGCTGAATTTTGTAGAGTTGGAAGAGGAAGATCCCTAAAAATGTGGCTGGGAAAAAAACTTGGCTATAATGGCCCCTGTTTGCTTTAGGCTTTGGCTCAAAGATGCTCTGTTGTTTAAGCTTGGGCTGTAATAAAGGGCCAGGACATTCTTTACATTTTTCTTCAGTCTTGCAGAAAAGTGCTTTAGTTCAGGAAGACATAGTTGAGACTTGTGAATCAGCTACATAGTGAAGTCAGTCAGTAGAGGTGAAACCTCCCAAAGAAAAATCACTGAGGCCTATAGAATCAGATCTTCATCCCTCCCTAGTGATTAATTTGTTCAGTGAGGATCTTAGTAAATGAGGACCCAATCCATTTTTCATTGGCACAGACATATTTGCAGAAGAGTGTGGTTGTGATGAACCCATGTTGCCCATGGCCTGCAGTAATCTGTGATGATGCTGTAATGGAATATATGGGCAAATTATCGTCTAGAGTGCCTTGAAAGAATTATGTTTCTGACCTTTAGTTTTGCTGCGAAAACCTTGAAAACGTGACTTGAGTATCACTGAAGCAGTGTTCTGTATGTTTTCACAAGCTGAAACAAAAGTTAGCGCAGGGATGAACTGCCTAATTCATCTTGTGGATATTTAGCTCTGAAACTTCAAGATGACATTTCCAGTATTAATGTCAGTGATTTTATTGCTGATCCTCTAGCACAAACATTCAGCTAATGCACTTATTGTACAATTCCAAACTGCCTCCCACGCTTTACCACCTGCCAAAAACTTCAGCTATCCTACCAGAGATTTTATAGGATGAATAGCGAGAGTCAATAAAAAAGACCCTACAGCACATTGGAACACGACAGCGTAGGAATGCAATATAATGGAATAATCAAAATACAATTTTGTCAACATTGTATTATATGTGCAGTTGAGACAAAAGTTCTGGTTTACTGCATCATTCAAGTTGAGTTTTTCATACAGTATATAAAGGAAGGTTGCACACAAATTTACAAGTAAATGTAAAAATGTAGTTCTCAATATATGACCAAACTGTTTTGCTAAGTGGATTTACATGAAGGCATTTGTGTGCCGAATTCTGTCCTCTTTTTAACAATTTTAAGAGCACTTCACAGTTGTCACCCTGTAATTTTAGGGGTAGGTTAGCAGAACCAGGATCTAGTGAGCAGGTTACTCAAAGCTTGTCCCTAGAAAAGGTATATAGCTCCAAGAACAGGGCTAAATTTTGCTGCGATTGAAGTAAGTAGAGCAAAATGTTTGTTCTTGGAAACTGGGGGAATTATATTTTTTTCAGCTTTGCACCAAGCCACTGGTATGCGTCAGAGGCTGTTGTGCCCAGTCTGTGTGTCTCAGAGACTACTTTGGTCCTTCCTGCAGGAACAGATGTTTTTCTTCTTCACTCTTTTCATCGATTGCTTACACTAGGGCCCTGATTTTCCTCATCAACAACTTACTTGGGGTTACTGTTCTGCATGTATTTGGTATCCTAGATACCAACTAGAGGAATTGGAGATACAAGTCATAAAGCAGATTACAGAATAAACTGCAAACATTCAAAGATAGCAGGCTGTGAAAAGTTGTGGAGATAGAAGAATTGGGCAGAACCTCCATATAAACACGCACAGGAATGTTCAAAATGTTTGAGAAGTTTGAATAGGCCTTATTTGAATAAAGGTCTGTGGGATGATTAATCGCCGAGATGGCACAACCATTTCATACTATTTTATCAGACAGCTTCTGTGAAGAAAACATCCTGGCAGACTGAGGAAGTCATTTGAGTACCATAGGCTTGTCTGCTATTGAACTGGGCCCTTGTCTGACTTTGGCAGATGCCCTTCAGGCTCCTAGTCCATTCTTCTTTTCATCTACTCTAATAGTCTGTCCAAGGAATAGCAAATATTGAAGCTTTGCAGAGAAGCATAAAGATGTCACAAATGAGCTAACCAAAAGTGAGGATGACGCTCAAAGGAACAGCGAGTCAGGTAGTATGGAAACTTTTAACCAAATTGTTCATAGAACAGTTCCCTGGTGGTTAGTACTGCAGTTGTAGGAGTGGGCTCAAGGAGTGTTGTGCAGTGGGCTCAAGCTCTAAAGTACAGATTTCATGAGATGAAATAAGAGGAAGACTAAAAGTCAGCATTTCTGCAAAGCAGCTCAGGACTCTGGAAAAAAAGCACCATTACAAGATAAGTGGCCCAGCCTCTCATCCCCATGGCCTCATCCTCATTTCATGGACAGATGAGTTCTATGTGAGCTGTATGCCACTGGGGTAATGAGAGATAAGGCACAGGTTCTCTTGAGTATCTACTGGAGGGGGGTTGATATTTAAATCTAGAGGGGAAGATCTAAATATCAAAACCTGCATGCTATCACCTGGGGGTTATTTGTATTTTCTGAACAGACAGTTCCCTATCAAAGTTACTGGAAGTTGAAGGGAATTTATTATACTAAAGAAGTACCAGGAATTACTACCTCTGGGGAACACTCAAAATGCTTCTGACCCAATTTTTCAGTGAAATTGAACACCCAGTTGCCTAGTCTACTGGGTTGTCAGTCATTCTGAAAACAAAGCTGTACCTACAGCCATGATCATTGTTGTTTGTTTGTTTGCATCCTGCATTACTTTGAGGGTCTCTCAGCATTGTGCTGATTGCTTTCTGCTTCATGAAACTTTACAGTTCAATTAGTATTAGTGCAATAGGGTGATTTTAAATGAAGAAATCAGTTCTCTTTTCAAGTCTTCCTCTTCTCCAAGTCTTCCAAGACTATAGTTTGCTGAGTAACAGAAGGCTAAACTAAGTAGTATAGTGGGTTGTTCAGCTCCAGGCTGTCTTTATGAGGATGTATTTGATATGATGATGAAGGAAGGAACCTATGGGTTGGTCATTTTTTATTCTGTATGTTAACAATGCAAGGCTGTATGGAGATGATTTGCTGTTTTACTTTCTACTGCTCTGTAGAGGCATTAGGTGAATATTGCATGATTTTTTTAAGTGGAATTCTAGATAAAAAGGTGTATTTTTTCAATTAGAATTTAGCTTTTCAACAGCTGGCAAGAAACATCCAGGAAGTGCTGTAGCAACTTTAAAGACCATGTAGTTAGATACTTAATATATTTATTATTCATCCTTTTTGAAAATGCTAACACAAAACAAGTTTTAGGGAGAATAGAAGAAAAAGTAAAGTTTTACTTTTTGAAAACATAACAGCACAGTTCCAGGCAGTTTCTCTGTACCTAAGTTGGACTCCTGTATGCGAGAGCCTGGACACAGAAGTGATTTGAAAGTATAGTTAACTCCTCAGTGCAATTGGGGTGTGGACCTACAAGGTACTGACCCCAACTGATTTGATTTGTAACAGTAACAGCAACTGTGAGTGAAATCTCTCTTCTGTCATCATGTTTCTCTCTTTCCTATCCTGCCAGCTTCTTGAGTGTTCATGAAATCTTTATTTATTTGTTTCTTTGCATTTTAAAAGCTTCTGAACACAGAATGCTTATGGGGTTCTGGTTTGCTGTGGCAAAAATATAAATAATATGCTAATAACTTACATATGTAATTGCAAACAAGTATGAATCATGATTAAAACTGGGCAAGACTGATGCCTGGCTCCACCCTTGTCAGTACTTTCACCTTTTTATTCTCAGGCTGATTAACAGCGATGCAGTTTTATTATGCTAGTTTATATTACTAGTGTCCTCATGGCTCTTACAGTGAGTGTGGTGAGAGAAGAAAAGGGTATTAGGGCTACTGATTAGGGGAGAAAGTTAATAATAAGAAAGTTAATAATATGCTATCCATGTTTGACAGTAGAGAAGACTGCCAGTTCATGTAAAGTCTCAGATCTCTACCTAGCATGGCTTAAAGCATGAGTCCCAAACTGATTTCTGTGTATTTGAGTTCTCTGAGAATACTTCATAGAGAAGGTGAATGTCAGAACTTCATCTGAAGCTAGTAAGGAAACTTCTTGTGTTAGGCAGTTGATTTTGCTCACTGTGGTTCCTAGGCCTGTATCTGAGCTTAGCTGCAGGATGATGTACAATTGGCAGTTTACTTTGGACATTCACCTGGTCCCCATATGTGCATAAATGCCAACTTCAGTTGCCAACTGAAGGTATGCAACTCTTTGAAATAATGTATCATCATCATCTGTAAGGATTTAGAGCTGGATCCTGCACTGCCAAGAGACACGTTGAAGAATAAGGGGATTGGTAAGTTGTTTTGGACTTCATCCACATAGAAGGCAGGCTGCTGTTCTTAGTTTTCTAGTGATTTCCTTCTTCAGGCTAAGGTATCTGAATGTTATCCAAGTAAGATGAATGTGCAAGCAGTGTGGTCAGGTGTAGAGCAATGAATAGAACCTGCTTGCCACAAGGATAAGAAAGAGCACTTTTTTACTTGCTCTTCTTTGCATCTTCCACAACTCCAGAATTTTTCATTTTACAGGAAATATACAGGTAGACTGCACACTTCTAAAGACTTTTTTATATCTAGGAATGTTGTATGGTTCTTCATCAGAAGGTCACGTACATCTTGTCATCAGAGACCTGAAATTAGAGTTGATGGTGGAGATGCTCAGCTGTAACTGGCTGTTGGCTACCCGCTGCCTGAATTAACATCATTCTTGAAATGCAGACTCTTTTGTATAAGGCTGGGGGAGGGAGATCATTTTAGCAGGCATGTAAATGTACAAGCTTCAAAATTGTTCTGCATCAGAAAAAAAAAGTCAGCTACACACAACAGGCACTTAAACATGGTGTGTACAATCATTTTGTATTATTTGCCAGATCTTCACAAAGAAAATGCCTGGAAATTGAAGATGCATTTATCAGCCATTGTCTCTCTACTCTCCTGTAGTACAAAGGCTGGTGATGGGATGGAATGGGATGTGTACTGTTGCCACTGTGCATGGCCTGTGTCAGACACCCAGCCATTTGCTGCAGTAGGGTGGAATTCCCAGCTGCCCAGTCTTGTCCAGGCTTCCTCAGATTCTGCCAGGCTCCCCTGTAGTATGGGGAGGCAATAGATTGTTGAGCACCAATGTATTTATTTTTATGTTGATACCACATTCCCGAGAGGAACCTTGGGTACGATTTCAGCTGGTCTCACCACACTGTCCAAATCCTTCATCAGGAGCAGCTGGGAGAAGTCACTCAGGTTTCTGCACAGAGCATTGCTGGTACGCCTCCACCCTCCCACTAATCCTGTTAATTCCAGTCTTCGTTTGCCACTCTCCTGGTTCTCTCTTGTTGCTGTGACTGACTGCACAAGTGGTCTTGACTTTGAAAGGTGACCTTCAAATGGGCACCTCGAATAACCTCTACCTCAGACTACTTTGGCTACTCACGCAAGAAATATCTTGTGACACAAAAGAGCAACTTTTGATGGCTGTCATCTCATTGCTTATCCTCATCCCGGAATAGAATAACAAACTTTTCCACATAAATCCTTCCAGAACCACCTGTCTGGCTGAGGAGCTCTCAGTGGGTTACTGAAAGGGATCATTGGTCTGATATCCAGCACCTTGCATCGAACGTCCAGTGCTGCTTTTCACCCCTTATACAGCCATTGGCAACAGCAGCAATAACATTCTGTCAGCACCTTTCTCTGTCCTCTCTGTAGTCCCATCTCCACTCAGAGAAAGGCTTACTGAGAAACATAATCAGTTTGTTGTATCACATTTTGAAAAGCAGTGGAGCTTGAGGTAAAATACCATAGAATCATAGAATGGTTTGGAAGAGACCTTAAAGACCATCTAATCCCAATGCCCCTGCTATGAGCAGGGACATCTCCCACTAGATCAGGTTGCTTAAAGCCCCATAATCACAGTCTTGAACACCTCCAGGCATGGGGCATCCACAGCTTCTTTGGGCAAAAGAGAAAAGAAAGATGAGGTGAATCCTATTGTCTCCCAAAAGGGAGACACAAAAAAAAGAAGATGGGATAAAAAGATGGAATGGGGGAAAAGATCATTTTTCTCCCTGGCATAGTTGTTGTAATTATCCCATATCAGATAATGACAGATAAGCCTGTATTTACCAGATGGACCAAAAGCAAAAGGAGAGAGGTGAAGAAAGACCTTCTCCTTAAGCTATTTCTTGGTATTCTTTGAAGAAGCAGGGAACCATTCCCTTATGGCTTGCAATAAGCATATATTGGTATGTCTAACACGTACATGCAGAATAGATGCACTATAAAGGTGTACTCCTAAAATTTGAAACAGGGCCTGACTATGTTTGATGTCAGAAAAATGTGGCAGTCTCATTGAATCTCAGCAGAGTATAAAGCCCTGCCGAAAGCAGCATTTTCAGCCCTTCTCAGATGTTAACAAGATCTTGTCTCTCAATCGCCTCTCAGCTAGAGCCGAGGGTCTGTGTTCACTTCTGATGATCAGAAATTACATTTAGTGCTTAACTTGTGACAACAGCCCACCTCTCACACCTTTAGTCAACCTTTTGCCGTTCTTTTATGAAAGAAAGCCTTTTATGAAAGTCTTTTTCCTGTTGCTCCTGGTCTCATGCCACAGCCTCATGGAAAGGCCATTCCAAGTTTCAGGAACACTGGGAAAGCAGGAGCAAAAGGAAAGGAGAGCCTCTAGAAATTGGCTTCCCTTTTTGAGAACTAGAGCTCAGCTTGAATTTTAGGAGCTTTCGCTTCTGACGGACTCCGAGAAAACTCTGAAGCAGGATAAGTAATGACTTCAGGCAGCTGGCATTTTTGCCTGACTGGAGGCTGAGCTTTGCTTGTTCTCAGTAGTGAGGTGATGGCGAACTGCCTGTATTTCCTTGCTGGGTTGGAAATGTCATTCAAGATCAGGTGTGCAAAGGCTGGGGAGAGGTTATATAATATCTTGGCTACGCCTGTCTCACATCTGGCCCTTTGGCATTAAGCTACCTATAGAGAGGATGACTTTGCCCATCCAAATTGGATTTTGTTTTAATCTGGCATTACTTTATTGAGACTAAAAATAGAAGCCAAACTTTGTGTGAATAGAGTAAAAGCAGTGTCTAAAGTTATGAAATGAAATGTGTGGAAGAGCCAGAGAACAGAGAGCCACAGCAAACCAGGGAGTAGGAAACTGAGTAAGAGAAAGCAGAATGAGGCCTGTCAAATGCAGAAGGCCCTTAGCAGTCGGGGTGAGGAGCCCGCCCAGCCTCTTCTCCGTAACACAAGGAGGAGGGAGCCTCATGCTGGCTTCCCCCACCATGTGTCCATTTGTTAACGAGGCTGCTCACTGCTCTTTTAATGCAGAGAGACTTCACTCTAATGAATGCAGCTGTGTGTGTGCTGTTTGTGTGTGTGTCCCCCCAGTATTTTTTTGTGACTGGGAACTGCTGCTTTCCTTTGTCTGCCCAGTCCAGCAAGCCAACTTGAAATTGTGCCCATAAGTAAAAGGGGGAGGGAAGGCTGGTCTTCAGTTGTCAGCTGTCCTGGCTTGCTAGTGTCAGTCACCCAAGGATATAAATAAACCCCATCTATTTATTGCCTTTCTTAGTTGTACTATATATTATCGAGAGAATGCTGGGCATCACTCTGGGATTAGAAATTCCCTCTGCTCTGGGATAAAAGATCTGAGTTTCTAGGATTATCAGAGCTTTTCAGGAAGAGAGGAAGTTCCTGTTTTCAACGCTGGATTCAAGAGATTTGGACATGCTTCACAGTTCTGCTATAGACTTGCTATGGGTATGATGGAACAGCTCAAACTAGCACTAAGAAATCTTACCGCAGGTCCCTGACCCAGTGCTGTCAGACTAACCCAGTATTCTGCTCTCATTCCTGCAGGTTGGAAGCAGAGTAGATGAGGTGCTGGTATCTGACCAGAACTCTGTAAACCTGTGCTGAGAAAGTCTGTATAGCATTGGATGGTAGCATACACATATCATCACATTTAAACAACTCCTGTGATTTCCTTGTGACTCAGTCTTATCCAGAAAGTGGAGATAATACTTTTTGCCCCCATGTGACTGTTCAAAGTACCAAAGTGTTAATGTTTTTGAGGTGTAGTCATGGATGACATAATAGTATGTAAACATGTGGACAGACACACAGGCAGATACTTTGTTTTAACACCTCCTGGCAGGCAAGGGATAAAGGAAATTCATTCTGTTTTATGTGGTGATTCACTGCAATGACGCTCATCGCAAGAGGGAATCAACACTTCATGTTGGCTGCTGTCAGTAATCATCTGAGGTTTTTGTTCCCCCTACTCAACCAGAACTTAAAAGGAGGTAGAGTGCTCACAAGTAGCTCTGAAATGATAAAACTTCATAGGGTCATTTACATTAAGATTTATGAAATAATTAAATCATAGCAATGGCCATGAGTTGGACTCATGGTCAGAATGCACCTATTTACCTGTAGACATGGGAATGCCCCTCTGTGCTGAGTCCTGAAGGTAGCCACACAGGAAGAACTCATATTAGGTGATTTTAATTCAGTTTGTGAGAAAAGAGAAACTATATTGTGCATTTCTATAAGACAAGGAAGGCTCAAAAAACCACTTCAAAACAGGAAGATGAGGTTGAAGTTGGCTGCTTCTTTCATGTGCCTTTGTTTTCTTCATATCAGCATATTGCCAAGGGACAGTGTTCTGCTCTGGTATCCTATCTTCATACACATAGTTGACAGTTTGGTGCCTAATTCAGGTTCCAAACTTTCTGTGCAGGGCCATTGCTGGCAATACTGCTTTCTAAACATCTTTCCAGATCCTCTGTACTGTGTGGTGTTTGTCTCTATGCTGGGATTTCAAGGAGAGTGTATTTTTAAAAATATAGCAATATTTTTAATAAACTCAGCTCTCAACAAGTGTCAGTCGTATTTAGGAGCAAGCTGATGGGCTAAATACACAGGACAATGCAAACTGTCCAAAATAAACTTTTTACATTTCTAAGTGTTTTGAATTTTTCTCTTAAGGGAATATCTAAGGTTTTTGACATAAAAGAAGTGACAATGACATTGACTTTTTCCCATAACTTTCCTAAGAAGGAAAATATTGCAGTATGTCTCTATTTATGTCTCTATATGCAATATGTCTCTCTAATAATGAAAAGAAAATCTTTCTTATCCCCATCTTGTTTCTTTTAAAGATCAACTTTTTCACATCCCCACCTCTTCTGCACCAAGGCACTCAGCATCTTTTGGAGTGGGGGAGTAGATTTCCCTGCAAGCAAATGAATAAAAGATGCAGAAAGAAAAAGGCAAAGCATGCTGATATGGGAGAGGGTTTAGAGTTAGTTACTGGAGGAGCATGTGAAGAGATGAGCTGGATTAGGGAAGTGCAGATTTTTTAGGGAAGTTTTGAGAGGAATATCAAGAACACTTTTTCGGACAGTAGCTTATTAAGTTAGGTTTGTCATACTGTGATCTCATCTTGTAGTGCAGAGCAAGGGTATATGGTAGGGAGATCCAGATTTCTGGTGGTGGCTGAGATTTGCAGAGCAGTTCAGCAGTATTTTAAATAAAACAGTCCTGTGATTACTCAAAAGCTTTGCTTTGTGTTTTGTTTTTTTCCAGCCTCTGCTTGCAGAGAAGGACTAACACTGAACATCAGGTGAGGAATCCAGGGTGTTGCTTCAAGTATGGGGCAAAGGAAAAAGCAGCAGTGACTTCAGACCACCACACACCCGTAACACCCAGGGGACGGTGAACAGGTCCCTGCTGAGAGGACAACCCACTGAGGAGAGTACCTGAACATCTACAGAAGCTGGTGATACAGCTGTAGGCTGAGGTGAATGACTGTCTGTGAGAGCTTCTGGTGCTGAGCCTTGGGGTCTTTCCTCCAATCTCTTCCCGATCACTAACTGTGAGATCTTTCTATAAGGCAGAGGTCCTCCAACTGTCTGTATCGTTCTTCCCAAGGTCCAAGTTTGAACATAAAGTCTCAAACTTCTTTGCTCAGCCATTTCAGTCTGTCCTAGTCCAGTAACAGCCAATATTCTCTGCTGTCATCACACGGCAACCAACAGCAGAGAAAAATATTAGACCATATGAGCAGAGACATCCTTGTTAGTCGCCGACTTGAATTTTGGCACAGAGCCATGGAAATGCTCAATTTGAATAAAGTCATTTCATTTGTTTGTTTTGGTTATAATTTCGGTTATTAATTCACACCCTCAAAATATTTGCTTTTGCTATATTGGACAGGATTTAAAATTTGTCTTTATGTTTCACTGTTGGGTGCTTATGTTCTGTGTGGCTTATTTTTGTATTTTGATTTCTGTTTGTTTAGGCTATATAAACTTTTTTAATTGGCTGATGTTTTTAGACCCAAGGTTGAACCCTAAGGTCCAGGTGGCTTTTATCAGTTGCAATAGTGGCTTAGTGAAGTACTCCAGTTAGAATTTGCTTAATGTTATGAAAATTAATTTGCTTGTGTTAGCAAACAACTTCAGCAGCTGGAAAATGTATTGGAGAGAAGATCCACCCATCCTTAAAATGAACAGGAAGCAGCTTCAGCTCTGGCTCTTTGTTAGTGCCAGGTTAAAGGAAAACTATTTTCGTGGTGTTTTCCAACTTCTCCCTTGTCAAACAGCACTCGGTATGATTGCAATTCTCAGAGTACAGTGTTTCCTATTGCTTGTGTTGGAGCCCTCAGGGATTGGATTGTAACAGCCTGTTTGATCTGTTTTCTTATTCCACAACTCCCCTGTCACATCTGTATAATCCCCTCATCACCCTGTATAATCAGTGTTAAGAGATCATTCTAATGTGCTGGCAAATTAGATAATGATCAATCCAAACGGCTGACAGAAATAGTGTCAGAGGGCAAAAGTGTTTTCTCTTGAAAAGAGTGTTTGTGTTCATGTTCACTCTTGGGTTGTGCATACTTCTTGTCATTCAAGACCAGATAAATTGTGAGAGGATGAAACAATTAGGTTCGTACCCCATTAGTTTAACTATCACTTGCTCCAGGCATAAACTCATAGGACAGAACATGCATTTTACTATTTCTCTTTCATTCACACATATGACAAAGATCAAATACTTCATTTGTCCAAAATCCAGTTCTCTGATGTAGCGTTCCTCTTCTTAATTCATTGGCTTATGTTTCAGTTCCTAGACAGTCATGATCTAATTCGCTTTCTCTGCATTTTTCAGCTCTGTTCTTCAAGAATCTCTGCAGTGCTTGTCTGCTGCCTGTTCCACCATGATATATCACCAGTGACCAGGAGTTCTGTAGAATCTTGTGAAGTTACTACCAGATTATGTCACTTCTGTACTCATCGAATTTTTAGGGATGTTTAAGATAAAGGTTTCTACTGTTTCTACTGGTGCATCACGTTGTTGGCTCATCATTAGTGAAAATTCAGTTACAGATGTTTTTTATTTCAAACTTCTGCACATCCTCAGCTGCTGCACATCCTCAGCTGCTGTGGGCTTCAAGACCTTGGGTCTGTCTTCTCATAGCCTACTCTGCCATGTTTGGTGTTGGCTATAGCCTTCAGCTCTGTTCCAGAACTAAGGTGCTATTTCCCTACAAGATTTAACTTCAGTAGATAACTGATTCCATTCCTTGCTTCCTCCCAGGGGATCCAAGTTGTCCTTTATTCCACTGGGTTTCATGTGCAGGATCGAGTAGCTGTAGGATATGCATCCTTGTGGAATTCTCATCTCATCTGGTTTTTCTCTCTAGTTTCTTCATTCAGGTTGTCACAGCCACCACTGAAAACTGTACAGAGGTTTGGATGATAGCTCAGGAAAGGTGATTGTCTTCAGAGTATCATTAACAGAAACAACATTCTTATATCTTTGTCTGGCAATTTACCAGTTAGTGCTGGCTTATTATGAAAGTAAGTTATTTTTTTTGTCAGATTTGCTAGTCTCCCGCCCACTGATTTTGGGATAACAAGTTGTACTCAGTTGTAGCCCACGTCTTCTGAACTTCTTTGCATTGTATGTTAAACGTAGCCAACACCACATCTGTAACTATGATGGCTTAGTGGAAGTATATCAGACATCTTTCCTCTATGATTTTTTAAATATTCAGAGAAATGCACATTGCAGTCTAAGACCATCCTTTTGAAGGGATGAGTTTTGTCAGCTTTAGGAGCAGTGAAGTCATGCATCGTTTGTCCTTGAAAAATTTTACTTCTGCTTCCAACAAATGAAAAATCCAGAGATATCAAGACTGGTCCTTTACCTCCAGCCAAACACTTCATTTTTGAACTCCTGTTCAGCCTCGAGATATGTTAGGGCAGCCAGATCTTCAAAGGAAATGGCGGTATTACTTTGCCTAGGGCATCTGCTGATCCTAGCTCTGAGCACGGCTGCTGTTATCTTGAGAGCATGTGCAGCGATGCAATAGAGAATCAGGAATAAATCCTGCAATTCCAGCTTGTTATTTTTCCTACTTCCTTATACTCATCAACCTGGAGTCCACATATGTATTTGTGCCTGCTGGATACTGTGAACTGAATGTAGCATGTATTTTGTCTCTTTGCAGGCCTGCTACTTCCATGTCTGTCTCTTTTCAAAAACCTCTCTCAAAGAGTGTTTCAGTTAAGTAATTCAAGAGGGAGGCATAAAACTGTTTTCCCCACGGCTCAGAGAGAATGCATTTTGTGGAAAGTGTTTTCTGGTACAAGAGAGACAAAAGAATGGCAAAGCATTCTGAATTTATAATAATTGCACGTGAGGGGAGTACAATTATATAAATTTTCTTCAAGTGGGTATTAGTTTGTCTCTCTCTGCTTTTATGACACTTATATCCCTGCGCTCACCAATGAGTTTCATCAAAAGTGCCTTTGTTTACCATAAGAAAAGAAAATTGCCAGTACAGCACCCCCAACAATCATTCAGCATCTGCTTTGGTGGTGAGACAGCATAATGTAACCAAGGCGTCCTCTCCTCTCCTCTCCTCTCCTACTCAGTGGTGTTGGCATCACTTGTAAGTTACAGAGTCTTTTCCATGACAGAGAATGGGGCTTGTTGGTTTTGAATGGATTAGGGTGCACACTAGAGGCCACAAGGGAGAGGTTCATACAGAGTTCATGCAAGCCTTTTATACTGTGTTCAGGCTAGGAGCACATCACAACATACATATTAAGAGAAGAATATGAGATGCCCTCCCTTCCAGAAGTAGCTGACTGGTTCTCGGTACATGATGTATTAAGCTCATATTTAGGTTGTTCATCTTAGCCTTTATAACAGCCTTATGGGTGGTGTGAGTACCATCAGTGGAAGATCATGCTCTGATACTAGGTGTAGACCACTTGGACTTTGATGCCAATGAGACATACTGGAATTTGTATTCACAAGACCAGATGTTCTCTCGGACAAACGTGTTTTGTTGGATAGACTCCTCATTCTGAGGCCTTGAAGGCCACCATACATATCTGTGATACTTTTTCCATGAGGAGGTTTTGGTATCAGGACATCTGTTTGCTAGAAGGAATTTCAGTGCTGTGTCTGTGGAGTCTCTGTATGGATGGATTTGAATGGCTGGCCGTGAGAGACCATTCCTCTTCTTGAGCTGTGAAGGAGATCATCAGCTTATAGATGAGTTTATAGAACAGCCTGGAATCTCAGCTTGCATTCTCTCAGGGCTGTACCTTGTACTAATATAACAGTTCCAGTCGTTTTGGATTATTTGCTGGAAACTAAAGTAATCTGGCTGCTGACTTATTTTTGTTAAGGTTTACTTGATCAAACTGCCAAGGACTTTTTTTCTCAGTCTGTCCTACATTTGCTGCTCATGATAATCCTGGGCTTACTGTTTGAACCCATATGGGTTATTTGGTGCTATTTAAATAGTTGGATTTTTTTGTTGTTGTTGTTGCTGTTTCAGTAACTGGCTGATTGATCCTGTTCATATCACTTCCTTGTGGACACATTATTCCTGTGAATCTGTCATGAGTTTCTTCCAAAAGAAACTTCTGAGCTTTACTTAAACATGGGACTTGACCTCCTTTTCTTCTTTCTAGAGTCTCATGTTTCTAGAGCTAAGACATCCCTGCTTGTGCTAAACATCATAAATAAAACCTTATTTTATCCCTACAGAATCAGGTCTGTCAGAGAGTCCTTGAGATTGGTTATATCGTGAGCACAAAACTTAGCATTCATAGTTCTTTTCAGGCAGGAACCATTAAATAGGAAAAGAGATAGATGAGGAGTGTAAAGGAGAAGGAGAAAAAGGAATGATTGTTCCAGTCTTGCCCACTAAAAGAAGTAGGATCATCAAATGAAATTAGCAAATAACAGATTCAAAGAAAAAAGTGGTGGTGGTGATTTTTTTTCACAGTATATAATGGACAGTATTGTCACAAGATGTTGTGGAGGCAAAAAAAAAGTGTAGTTTGAAAAGGCAAGTAGACAAATAGACAGAAAATAAATCTATTGGGGCATATTAAATATTAAAGTAAAAAAAACAGCAGAGTATTTCTAAGCCTTTTCAAATGACTGTTCTGGGAAAGCATCACAATGAAATTTTCCAGTTCTTAGCTTGTCTATGAGCTATATGCTGTTGACCACGGTCAGAAGCAAGGTGTGGGCTAGATCATCTTGTAGTCTGCCTTTGTATGGATGTTTTATTTTGTCTGTTGCAGTACAGCCTACTAGAATAGCCAAGTCAAGTTACCTTGTATATGCACACATTCACTTCTTGCAGTCTTTGCCTTCTAAAGTGCTTGAGTGCAAAGCACATTCAAGGTGAATGTGCACAATCACAGCACATCTTAAAGAATTACAGTACCTGGTAACTTTTCTTCTCACTTTAGAGCACTCCTGCCCTTTCCAAAAAATGAGATCAAGTTTCCTTGCTGCCTTAGAGATGAGTAGTTAGGAAACACAAACTGCAAAATTGTCGGATTCCCAGGTTTTTGAAGCAGCCTCTCTGTGCAGTTTCAACAAAGAGGACAAACTCCACTGAACTAAAGGTGACAAACAAGGCACCAAGCCTGCCACGAGGAGTCTGCTCTGTCTGTTACCTTACCAAAAAAGGATTTTATTGGCACTCATTGAAAATGAGTTTTCACTGCTGTTTCCAATTTAAAGGAAAGAATCACTGATGACTGTGGAGACCCTGGTGTGAAGTCTTTGCCAGTGGTATTCAGTGAATCATAGTGGTTCCCTGGGGAAAAGAGTATACTTAACAGGGCCTCTTCTCTAAAAGTCCACGCCTACAGTGCACACAATGAACTCGAGAAATCTTACATTCTTTGAAAAGGGATCACTTCTTTATCTGACCTATTGGACAAAAAAAAAAAAAAAAAAAAAAGGCCTTATAAAAAAAAAAGATGTAATTATTAGGAATTTTGGGGTAGTTCAAAATCTATCTTTTATTACTAGAATTTTAAACATTTACTTGAGGCAGGTGGAGGTGGTGTCATCTCTGAAAGAAATTTCAGCATCGTATTTGGCCTTTTGCTTACTGGCATTCTGGGATGTGCAACACGAGACAAACCCAGAAAATTTGTTTAGTTTGGTGTCCCTGCAAGAGTATTTTAGAAAATATCATTTCACCGCAAATATAGCAATGGTAAAGTGTAGCCTCCTTCCCCTGGCTTAAGAGGAGACAGGTTACTGTGCTCAGCATAGTTATGTTTGAGTCATAAAGTCTCCTTAGAAAAAATGTATTGGGCTTATTGATCTAATTAATCCCTGTGTCACAAGTAAGACCATGTCAAAATCATGAAGGGATCTTTGAAAAGTTACTTTACTACCAAGTCCAAATGTCTGGCTGTCATTGTTCCCTCCTTCCACTATATAGAAAAAATTGCCTTTTCATTGAGATGGGCAAAGAAAAATGAGAAGGGATTTTTCCCAGCTCTTTCCAGTAATTAATAAATAGGATTCACTTCATATATTTCAAGCGATTTTGCCTTATTTATGTGACTTTCTGAAAAGTACATGCTGTATCAGATCTATCTAATACACCTGGGATGTCTGTGCCATTCTTTAAGGTGTGCAGACAGACAGCTGTGAATCTCCCAGCAGGGCAAGTGAAGCTGTAGCCATCGCATTAGTGTCACTAGTCACAGATCTTATGCTTGCAGTTGCGTGTTGTTTCCCCCATTCAAATCAGGGATGTCTTCCCTCCTGAAAGAGTATTATCTCTACCATTTCTAACTCTAGAAATTCAGCATGTAATACATTTTGTCTTTGATATCAGCCAGGATTGTTGCAAGCTGGACATCTTCCGTAGACTGTTGTTGCAAGTCAGGCTGTCTGCTGCGGTCTTCTCCAAAAAGTGAAGTTTCTTACAAATCCTTGAAAGCAATGGAGTTCTCCTAAGCGTGTAGGCTACCTATAACAGGGTTTCAGCACTTCAAAAGACAATACATAATTTTGTTTCAAGAAACACACAGAACATGGTTACCAAGACATTCCCCAGTCATTACACTACATGCATTGTACAGATCCTGTAAGTTTTGCGCCAGGCTGTACAGCAAATCTTTGCTTTGTCAGCTTCCTGAAGGGGATAATAACCTCAGAAGAAAAAAGAAATCCTTCCTGAAGAATGTCAGGATATCTCTGGTTTGATATGACCCAGCTGGCTTCTTTCATCAACTCAGGTACACGCAGTGGTCCTGACACATTATTATAATGCCTCGTGCTAATTTCTGTATGTGATCAATGAACATCTGCACACAGCTAGTGAAAAATGTCCGGGTGTTGACAAACCACAGAAGAAAGTCACTTTCGCTTTCTGCCACATGCATAGCCCCTACGTGGAATTACTTCTTGCATCAGTCTTTGTGGACAGCAATGAGGCATCATCTTGCCTAGCCAATTAAGTGGAATGAGAGGTGAAAACTATCACCCTGCACAAAGAACACTACCTCCTTTAAAGGGGGAAAAATAAATCTCTGTCTTCAGAAGATGCTGTTTGAAAGATTGGTATTCCCTGGTGTAACTGAGCAGTGCCAGCATATACCACAGGGAGCAGAGCTGTTGCCTGAAAGCTGTTCACTAAGTCTGCAGGAAGTGGGAAACCATAATGTGTGTGTTTTGTTTTTTTTTGTTTTGCCACAAACCACAGCTGTAAAGAACCTCTATTCTGTACTAGATATAAAGGTCCTTATCCTTAAGTGCATTTTTCATGGAATCATAGCCCAGTACTGGGGAAGGACCGGCTGCTTGGTTGAATGCCTTCAGACCATCTCTGTCATCTTTCCTGTGCAACCTAGCCCTAGATAAGGATGTTTGAAAAGCAGATGAGTAGCTGTTAAATCCTAGAATCATAGAATACTAAAGTCTGTAATCTTTGAAATTGGTCTTTCCAGGAAACATACTGTGATATCCAAAGTACTGTATAATGTTGTTTCTGAAACTGTGGGCATAAGTGGCGTTTCAAGTGCAATACTGTTATTTAGAGAAGTGTGAGAAATGACAACCATTAATTAGCAATTTTCACTTGCTATATTTCTCGCTGATGTGTCTGAAGTCATTTCAATGACGGTCTGTTTCCCAGTGAGTAAAGCTGCCTCTTCTGTTTTGACTTGCTGCATGATAAAGGATCTTACATTTGTACAGGGCATCTGAAGCCTCTCTTCAAAAGAAGACAAAGGACACTGAACATACTTGCTTCTGTCTGTCAGTTGTGGAGCTGCGTCAAGAATGAACCAGAGCTTAAATGAAATAAAAAATGAAAGAAAATATTTGTAAATCAAGGACCCGAAAATCCAGGTTCTTTTACTAAATATCGTAGTGCACACACTAGTTATTAATTTTATACAGCTTTCAACCAATATATTCTAGTGATTTTTATTGTAAAAAATGTTAATAGATATTATTTTTTAAATAATTATAAGGCATGCATTCTTCCTTGTACTTTATTCAAATCTTTGCTGTTATTCTAAACCACAATTAATGTAGGTTATAGGCAGCCCAAACAGCCATCTATTTTTCTTCACACTTGCAAATCAGTATAGCTTTGCAAGTGTATAGATACCACCCTGTTGGTTCCATGTTCAATGAAAACTGTTTTCTTGATAGATTTAATTGCCTTCCAGCCACTTTTTAAGAGAAGACAACCTAGTACTATAGCGTTGATGATTTGCATGCTACTAGAAACACTTGCAGTGCATAAAGAGCCTTTTCTGTTCAATGGACCTGGCCCTAGGGCTGCATCCTGTGCACCCTGTGGTACTGAACCTGTCCTGCTCTGGACCCTGGATGATGCTGAAGACATCTGCATCATAAGACAGTGTTGGCAAGGGATCCTCGTCTGCCATGGAATGGCTGTAGTGATTTCACTGACAAAAGTAATCCGAGCCAGGAAGCCTCCTTTATTTCTGCCCTGAAGAGGACACCCTAATCACAGGTAAGGAATCTGCAAACGGAGAGAATGAAGATTTGATCATCACAACAGAAGGAGCTGTAAGACATAGGACAGAGCAGAACAGAGCCACGATGTTACCAGAGGAGCGGACAGGTATGTTTGTCTTTTATATCTTTCATTGCTTTTCGACATGGTCTGTCTGGTTTACTGTTTGTTCTGATGCCTCTTGGTTATGGAAGGCTGAAGAACAAAGCACCATATCCGAGTTCACACAGCAGGAACAGGAATGTGCTGCTGCTTTTTTGTAAGGGCAGCAAGATAGCCAGAGACCATCCATCACAAAGACCAGGGGATAAAGACTCATTTAGTCTGCAAAGAGTGTATTATTTGCTGAAATATGAGGGTATGTGCCTGTATTTACTGAAGCAGTATTCCTTGCAGAGCTCTACATTACACTGTAGCCTGAAAAACAAGGTGTTCAAGTTCAGGTCTAGGCCTCTGGCATGCTGTCAGAGTATGCCACAGAGAAACAGGGACTACAAAGATGGCCATTTGATCGGCTGTGTAGGATCTTCCCTATTGCAGTGCAGAATTGTTTTTTTTTACTCTTTCTAACCATTGATCTTTGTTAAAGAGAGGGAAAGTGTGCTGGGATTGTTTTCATCAGCTTTTGTTTGTTCCTGGGAGCAACAAAAGGGAACTGTTGGGAGCTGTATTCATTGTTGACAGCGAAGAGCCCACTTTTCTTTCCCATTGTCTTCCTCAGTTTGCCACCTAGTAACACAGCATATAGGGAACTGCTCTCTGCCTCTCCTCCTTCCCACACAAGTGTCCTGAAATGTTTTGGTAAGCCTGGGCCCAGGAGTGTGTTCAGTCTGTTATTAACCCCATATAGGTAGTAGAGTTTGTTGTTGGATTATAGCTAAAACAGCCCTAGGGAAGTTATTTTGACTGTAAGAAAATGAATTCAGATCCTATCTCACAAACCTAATTCTCAAACGCAGCTGGGAAAACTGAAGTCTGGAGACAAGAGCAACTGAAAGGAGCATTTGACATTGTGGATTGCTGTACCCAGGAGGTTACCTGTATCTTTACTGACTGGACACCCCAAGACACTTCTCCCCTGATCCCCCCTTTCCATTTTGTCTCCTTTCCCAGCAGCTGTTAGACATGGTCCCATCCCTCTGCCACCCCTCCCTACCCTGAGGAGCAGCAGTGAACAAGGGCTAGTGAGACAGACCCACCTCAAGGGGCTTGCCAGGGTTAATCTGTGGGTGGTTCTGGCGTGCTCCAAGTGCCACGTATGATTGTGAAGCTCATGTTCTTGCTCGGCTCTTTGCAGCTCCCCCTCCCTGTGTTTTTTTTTTTTTTTCTTTTTTTTTTTTTTACCCTTACTATCGAGAAAGCCCTTCAATTGGATGGGCAGCAGAGCCAACCCAGGGCTCCCGAGGAACAATGACCAAAGAACAGACTGCAGCTTGTAAACCAAAACCTCCCCAGGGAATGCTGCTAAAAGGAGATTAGTGAGAATTCCTGCGCCAATTGGCATCTGGATTTCTCTTCCCCCCCCCCCCCCCCAGCACAGCCACTAAATTTCTGGCGTATCAGCATGGTAGTGCAGTTGCAATGCATTTATCTGCTCCCTCCTTTGGCAGGCAAGGGGGAAGCATGGGTATGGAGCTGTACAGCAATAAATTAGTGCTGCAGGACTGATCAGAGCTGTACATTTCATCATAACACCAAAGACAGGTCAAGGAGCCCCTGAGAGATGAAAGGGATACAGCTGAGTGCTGGGGAGTGCCTCTATCAAAGCACGTGTGCCCCAGCCAAAATGTCACCAAGGTTGGCAGGCTCCCTCCACTGACCCACCCTTCCTAATCTCTAGCCAGCTGGTGATGAAGGACTTGTTTAGGGTTTTTTTACGATGTTTGAGATTACACACTATGGCAGCATCTCAGTGAGGTGTATGGAAGCAGCCACAAATGCAGAGGGTTGGCTGGAAGACCTGCAGCCTGAGCTGCCCACGGAGAGCCCTGGCCACAAGCTATTAAGCAGCTAGGTGTCACTTGACACTCAGCTGCTGGGGACCAGGAACTGGGAGGGGACAGGAAGGAACCTCTGTGGTCTTTAGTACATGGCTTTAAGTAGTTGTGGTTGAGGGAGTCAGAGAGGCAGCCTCTGAATCTCACGTGACATGCAAGTACTTGAGATTTGTACTTTTGGGAATATCTGTGGCTGAAAATAACATACTTTTTAGAAAGAGTATATTCATTACTTGCCTAGGCCACATCTGAGAACTTTTTATGAATATCTCCAATGTTTATGGTAAATCTGAGGGGGATTATTTACCTTTGTGTGCAAGTCTGTACTGGCAGCCCATATATATTCCACTGAACATAGGGCATTTGTCAGCTGTGACAACTGCAATTCCCTGATTACTTAAACAGGACTGTAAGAAGTTTTACATTTGAGGGGAGCTTTATATGAGTCTATCAAAATCAGATGGCAGAGGTGATGTGTACATCTGAAGGATGAGGGAAGGGCAGAGCAGATGCACACCAGGCATTCTTTGAAGGTATGAAGGGATTTCCATTCTGGGGCTCTCTGGCTAACCTAAATCGTACCCATTCCCTTGAAGAGACATCCTGGAAAGGGGAAAGATTTCAAAGTGATCGAGTATGCTACAGCAGTAGCACTTTAAAAACAACAAAGCATCTAGCCCTTCAACAAGCAACTTCCTTGTGGGAAAAAAAAAAAAAAAAAAAAAAAAAAAAGACCATTTTCCCCCCCAAATATTTATTTTTTACAATGTTTTTGAGATTAATATTTTTTAAGTCTTGGCAGGTGAGGCCTGGGCCACGTTGAGATCATTGTGCAGAACTCCCCAAAGCACCTCACAAACCACAACAGACAAAAGGTCCTCAGGATGTATCAGCTAATGGGCCCAAAATTCAGGTACCCACAGATACTGCTCTTGCCCTGACCCAGAAACCATCATTCAGAAACTTCCAGGAAGGGAAAAGAGCTGAATGGAGGCATCAGTCCTTCTAAAAACGGACTCAGCACCCTCTTTGCTTGTATTTGCCCACCCTCAGCAGGCTGACTGGGAGCCCTGCAGTTTGCATTCAGAAACCAATAGCCAGGATCTGCCATCTGATCTTACAGGTTTGGCAGAAGCACAGTGACAATTGCACGACTCCTGGATCACAACTCTGAGGAACAAAAGTCTGTGTGCATCTCTGAGCATCTCCTCTTTGAGCAGCTTCCCTTCTTGGTGCATTTTCTTTCTCTGAAGAAAATTCCAAGATTTTGTCCTGCAGGAGAAAATAATTCTTCAGGCCAGTGGGGAGGGCTGAGGTCCCAAGATAGCTACAGCTAGAAAAGGAAATGCTGCCCCATTTCCACTCCCCCTTTCAAATGCTCTTTCTCATTCCTTGCCTTCCCAGTTCAACTACCCCAGCATTCAAATACACAGCAGTTCCTCCACTCTGTCCTTCTCTTCTGCACCAACTGTCCAGCCATTTTGGAGAGTGTGGCCTTCGTGACACCAAAGTAGCTCCCAGAGGGAAGGCGACATTGCCAACAAGACCGAGAAATGTTCCAGAAGAGATTCTCGAGGGCTGCCAGACCCTAAGCCCCAGGGTTTGGTGCTCGGCCCTCTGCATGCGGAGTCTCTGACCCCCGGTTCCTTTTGTGTTAGCCTGGGAGCAGGAGAGTGGGTGCTGACAGTTTCTCTCTTGGCTTTGGGCGGGCCAGGGTGCCTTTCAGCTGCACTTGCAGGATTTCACCACCATGTTGGAGAGCTGCTCCACTTTGGGGGTCCTCCCGACGTAGTACAAGATGGTGAGTGGCTCCAGGTCCTGGGGGACACAGCAGGGCGAGGCAGACGCCTCAGGGTTCAGCGTGTTGTATAAGCCCAGCACCTGTGGAAGCACATAAATGTGGTGACAGAGCCAGGAATCCATTTAAGCTGGTTGAGGACAGGAAGGTATTTGGTCTCTAGGTATTTGGACTATGCTCATCAGAGGGCTTTTCCCTGATGTGAGTCATACTCATCATGTCCTGACCATGGCCTACTCCTAAAAGGTATCACCTACCTGGGCCTGACCCAAAGACATTTTTCTCTTTAACTTTAGTGTAGCCCCTGGCAAATGCCTAAGGGTTGAAGAAGTGCAAGGAGTAATTCACTCCTTTAATTTCTGATTAGGTGTGGGGTATAACGTCACAATTTTTGCTTACAACAAGGCTGGGTATAACCAGCCCAGGGCTGCATTGTCTTTGGTTCCATTACAGAAACCAGAAGAAAGAAAACCAGTGCTGCTTATTTCAGCTAACATCTCTAGATAGCACTGGATGGATGCCCATCATCTTGAGTATCCACAGTTCCCTCCCAGCTTTGAACCGTCTCATGCTCTCGCTCTCCACTCCCTCCTCCAAGTCATTACACTATAATGCTGGAGCCAGGACAGTGTCCTGTGGGACCGCCCTGGATTCCTTCTCCCAGCTGGCCCTGTCCCACAGATGACTGTACACTCTGGCCACGCAGCCTCCACAAAAGAATTGCCATGTTTCTTCCCAGAGGTGGCCACTTCTCAGTGATACGCAACTTGCTGAATCATGGGGCCAAAACATGATCTCACCTGTGCTACTGCAGTCTCATTAGCATTTCTCTGGGTTATATGACAAGGTCCAGCACCTTGTCTGTTAACTACGGTCCTGGGGGATCAGGGGTTTTAAGGAGGCATTCTGTTCTATCATCCAGATCCACATAATTCCAGTTATTTTGGTAGAAACTCTCTGGAATACTGAGTGAAGGCCCTGGCTGTACCACATGGTTACCACATCCTCTGGGGCTGCTGTCCTCAGCAGAGTAAGTTAAACAAACTGGTGAGAAATCTGCTTTTTGCCATGTTTTTCCTAGTTTTTTTCCTGTCAGCAGTGGTATTGTTCTGAAGATTGCTCAGATCACTCAGCTGAACTTACTGCTTGAGCATTTCCTTTCTTGATCAAGATGAGAACATTAGGGACTGTACTAAATTCCCCTTTCTCTCATGCTCGTTCATCCCAGTATCTATTAGAGAATTTCCCAGGACAACTAGATGGTATATGTACCACCCGGCATGCATATTACCCTTCCTAAGCTGTTCGTTTACTTGCCTTGCCCAGCACCTGTCCACTCCTTCATTCCCTTAGATCAACTACTCCCACTCATACCAGTCCTTTAGCCTTAGCGAGCCTTGCAGACTCTTAAGCTGTCAAGAAAATGTTAGCATCTTTCCTGCAATATCATCTTTACCCAGTCAATTATTCTTCTGCCAAGTCAGCATTTTTCCAGTGACTTTTTTAGTGAAACCTGAAGCTAATTTTCAAGTGAGTTGCTGCATTCTCTGACTTGCTGCCTTTTCTCTTCTGTGGACAGAAGCACAGGGTTCTCCTCTGGCTTTTCTAGCTTTAGCAATGGACTGTCAGTTGATTAGTTTGTCTGCTCCTCTGTACTTCCTCCATTAGCATGCATTTCTTTTGCCTTTTTTCTTATGCTCTAGACAGTAGTGGGGCTCAGGTGGCACTTTTCCCAAAGACTGCCCAGTGTACATATGTTAAACAGAGGTTATGTGGAAGTTGCATGAAAATATTTGCTTTCAGTCAGTCATATTTGTGAATTTCACTGCCTAGTGGGTTCCTCCCTCCCATAGGCCAGGTGGGATTTATACAGCTGGAAAGGATGGCAGTGCAGAAAGGGGAAGCTTGCTGCATAGCCTTGTTCACTTCTGGACGTGGACTCCCCCTTACTTCTGGACTACAGCTGCCCCTGTAGGAGTAGACAGCATGTGTGTGCCATGGCTCAGCAGCTTTGCATGACAACCTGATACCGAGTGTACAAAAATCCTCTATCCATTGAAAAACGCAGGAAAAATTTAGGCAGAACATAATGACCAGGGTTGACATTAGATTTGAGGGATTTGGTTAACACTCTGGCCCTTACCAAATAGGTACCCTAAAACTGTGAGTCCTGTTACCCATCTCACCCAAGATACAGCATACTCCTCAGTGTTTGGCTGGAAGCATGGACTCTGTATTGATTCCCTATGAAGAACATCTCCCCCCTGAACCTCCTAGACTTTTTCCTGCAGTTTCCTTGGAGTTTTTTACAAGTATTAATCTGAACTGCTTCTGCTGCTTTGAAGAGACCAGATGTGATAAGACTGAGGAAGGAAGGGGGAGACAGAGCCCCAAGGAAAAGACGCTGGATGTACCGTGCTGTGAGTGGTGTCTGCGCTGCGCAGGTACGGACAAGGGCCCGAACAGAAGTTAGCAAAGTAGCCTTTAGGCTCGTGGACCCACTTCCAGCCCAGGTCCTGTCGGAAGTCGATGTAAAGAGGACGCACGCAGCAGTTCTCCTCCAGGTTCCTGAAACACAGCATCGGCACACAGTGAATCTAGAGAAGGGCCTTAAATGTGCTTGCATGATGCAGCTTCCCGAAGAGAAGGGCTACGATCAGTGGGACACGGTGCTGGCCTGCTCTGGGAGTTGAGAAGTGGCAGAGGCAGGCAAGTCAGCCGCCTGGCTCTGCCCACACACTGACAGGCAACCCTGCTGCTAGCCCTTGGGGGCAGCACCTTCCTGCTGTCCCACACCCAGGGCTGGCAAGGGGCTGCTGAAACTCAGCCAGAAGCTCACAGCGACTCTGCTGAGCTGGCCAGTGTCCTTCTTGGACACCACGAGGAGCAGTCGGCTGAGCAGCACTCCTCACATGGCCCCTGCAGCACCGCAGTGACCCACAGCCCCTCGGACAGCACTGCCTTTCCCGGAGGTGAGAAGTGTTGCCACACTTAACCAACCTCAGGCGTGGGACCCAGTGACAACAACAGGATTCTCACTTACCGAAAGCAGTAGTTGGTATCCAGGGCCCGTTTCTTCCTCTGGCCCCCCAGTGTTGGGCTCTCCAGGCGGTGTGGGGGTAACATCATCAAGATGAGGTGGGGATTATGCAAGTCCTTCTGCTTCTTCAGGCGCCCTAAGTCCCCACGGCCATAGTCATCCTCATTGTCAATGCCTTCGGAGAGAAACGGGATCCACAGAGAAGATGTCAGTGTGAAAGTGGAGGACACAAGATTTTTCATTCAACACTTTCATGCCTGCCCTTGGACTAAGGCAAAAGGGACTCAGGCACCATTTCCACTTATGCTTGGACTTCTTCCCTCCCAGGGACCCCTGTACTCCCAGTGAATCTGACTGCTGCAGGCCTGAAATAGAGTCTTGCGGGCCACCTGTTTTACCATTTGTAAACTGCTGGTGGGGCCATTAATCCATCCCACTCGCTCCTGGCTTCAGTCCCAGGACAGGCAGGAAGATGAATGGTTTAAAGAAGATGTCAGATCATTGGCACTCTGCAGAACAGCCTCAGAAATGGAGCCTGTGGGGGCCAGTGGCTGCAGCCCAGGGCTGCAAGCCAGGAGGTTCCTACTTCTTAGGCCAGCCAAGCCACTGACTCTCTGGGCCACCTCACACAGGATGCCTGACTTCCTTGTGTTCCAGTCACCCTAACTGGAAAGCAGAGCCTCTGTGGAAATCTGAGAAGGCATCAAGCTGAGCTTCCCAGAGAGACACTGAAATACAAAATTGCTCCTTTCTGCAGACACGCATGCAAACCCACCCAGCCGGCGCTTGCTTTCCCCCATTTCAAATCTATCTACAAAATGGGTATACCTGTATGATCAGCATGCAAACCCAGAAGTGTATTCTGTACAACAAATGTTATGCAAGGTAAAATCCTCAATTATACAAAGGAAGACCACATTTTTTTTGTTAGACACCCCAAGCCTTCCCTTCTCCAACGGCCTCCCCTAATCCAGCATTTTATCACCTTTGAATTTGATCTCCAACACCTCATGCAAGTTCTCCAAG
Organism: Aythya fuligula; assembly: GCF_009819795.1. Classification (NCBI taxonomy): domain Eukaryota; kingdom Metazoa; phylum Chordata; class Aves; order Anseriformes; family Anatidae; genus Aythya; species Aythya fuligula. The sequence goes on from NC_045563.1 coordinate 26,153,612, forward strand.
ATGTCCCCATTGGGCTGAAAAGTATGGCAAGGGCAATGTATGCTAATTTCCAGGCCAAGGTTGGACTCTGCAAAGAAAGAGAGGACTCTGTAAGAAACTGCTTTCCTCGGCTGGGATGAGGACTGTGCTGAACTCCTCGGCTGTGGGGTCAGTCTCAAAGCGAGGGGTGCTGCCAGAGCTGGGGCACAGGAGCTGACTTGGGAAGGAGAGCGGGAAGCAGAATTTTGTGGCCTCACTTGTGCCAAAAGCCATGCTCCTGATGACCTGGTGCTTCTGGTTAGGTTTTTTAGTCTATTCAGCACCCAAAAACATTTGTGAGCTTTGAAGAGTTCCACTGGAAAATTAGTATTTTGAAGAGCTGGCTTTGTGGTGTCTGTGTTGGATTAGTTTTGCCGTCCTCAGTACCTGTCTGCTATCTGGCTTCTGGTTAGTGTCTGAAGGAGAGATCTGAAACTAAGCGAGTTGGATATGGACAAGTAATTTCACTGGAAGCGTTTTTCTCAGCAGCTGCAGCCTCCTGTTTGGTTGAGCCGCTAGCGGTCTCATTCACACAGACTTTCCAGAGGCAAGTCTATTTTCATAATAACTTCCTGGACCAGTCATGCTGTGTGGGCCTGACCCAGGGAACATAAGACTCTTATGAAAGCTCTTTTTTTTTTTTTTCTATGTTGTGTCATGAATTGAAACATCTGGCTCCCTGGGGCATTGACAAGGTGCCTAGCACCTTTTTTCCTAAGCACAGCATACTCCGTGGTGTCTGTCAGCCAGAGAGAGCTCGCCGCAGTTCCAGCGCTGAACTCCAGCCATCAGGACACAACTGGGAGCGCTTCAAAAAGGAGGAGCCTACAAGCTCACAGCTTATCCTTCCAGGCAGCGGCTGCTTGCCAGTGCCTGCATTCCAGTTTTCAGTGGCACCTAGCTTCTATCTGTGAGGCCAATCCAGCTGTGAGTCACGGTGCCTACGCTCCAGCTGTGAATGGGGTCAGTGTTCTTGCTGGGAGCTGCCCCGTAGCTATCTGTAGGGCTGCCCAGTGGTGGCAGAGGTATGTTCTGTCTAGGTGTGTCAGCCTCTGGTATTTCCTCACCTTTATACCTGCCAAGCTGTAAACAGCTAAAGAAATTGGGATCCATGCTGTTTTTTCCTACTAGATGTGCTCTAGCTCACAGGAAAGTTAAAGCAGAGCAATCCTCATTTTCTATGAGTTGCAGATGATAGATTAGACCAGCGGAGAGGTCCCCCTGGGCTTCGAATCAAAGAAACAAAAGAAGTTCCAGCATCTCTCAGCAAAAACAATTTCCTCCTCCACAGGACGAAACCTTATTCCGACTCAGCCCACAGAGCTACCCAGCGGGGACTCCAGGCCAGAGCTGGGAGGCTGCAAATGTCACACACCGAGGTGGCTCTCCGGGGGAAGGTTTGTTCCCAAGCTCAGAGAAGCTGCCCTCTATTTGAGCAGTGCTCCTGCAAAACTAGGAGCAAATACATGCTCCTGCCAGCACTGATCCACATTTCTATGGACGTCTTGACACCCAGTTGTGGTAAGACCCCTACCTCTGTGCAGGAGCCACTCGCGCACAGTCTCGGTGACATCGAAGGACAGCCACTCAGGGGAGCCCCGTGTCTGCACGTTCCTGCCGCTGAGGTAGCGCTGCTTTGCTATGTGCTCATCCGGCCGAAGGATCTGCGTTGGAAGGAGTGGTAGAGAGAATCAGCCAGTGCCATGCATGAGGAAGGAACAGCCTTGTGGCTTTTTTTTCTTCCACAGCTTGCTACAAACAAATTCAGGTGTGGCCCAACACATGAGACAGCAGAATACCCTGGCACAAGTGAGAGGAACACTTCAAAACCAACCTGAACTCCAGAGCTACATGGCATCTATTTCTGCGTCCTACGCAGCTCACCTCTCCCAGCCCATCCTTGTTTCGGGATACATACCCAGCAGCAGAAGCATGCAGCTACAGATGGAACAGGTGGTTTTATTTCTGTATTCATGTGTGGGATGTGGATCTGGATTTCAAAGTAGACCCAGACGTGGGTAACAGAACACCTTGCTGTGGGTTCCTTGCCTTGCAAGCTTGTTGAGTCCTACAAAGTGGTGTTTTCATGTGTCCTCTACTCTTCAGCTTCTACCAAAAAACATCAGGGCTGATAAGATTTGGAGAACTTCCTCCCCCAGCTCTGATATTCCCTGCCATTTCCAGACAGACAATCACAGTCTGTGCAAAGTGCACCTTGCTGCAGCACCCTGGGTTCATTGCACAGGACACAGAGCCCATGGAGAAGCTTGGGGCTTGCCTCCTTGTCAGCTCTCTCATCTGGTGGAGAACTGCTCTGACTTTTAAAGCTCAATTCCAGGAAGACCTGAAGAGCTAACAGGCAAAGGGCAATTTTAGCTGCATTCCTCCTAGAAAGTGGACAGACACCAGCCTGTGGGAACGTGCTGCCTGGATGCTAAATTGTGCCATTAGCTGGGTGGTTTGGCCTGGCCTGAGACCGCTTCCAAACCCGAACCAGACCTTTTGGTGCCAGGGGAGCCCAAGAGTTCAAACCAAACACCAGATAAGCATCTACATTAAGGGTGCCAGGAACTGTGCACCCAACTGCTGGTGAAAGGAACATTGAAAGCGAGCATTTCTTTTCCAGTAAGCCTGTGACAAGTCAGAGAGCTCCACCCGTTGGATTAGCACCAACTGCATTGTGCTGCGATAGTCAGAGGAACAAAACTGCCAAGGGACCTACGCATGCAGATGTGACAGAAGGGTCAGGGATCCTCCACTGGGGAGGAGTGCCTCCTCCAACCCCCTTCTCAGTGCAGCACAGAGCTGCAGCGGGCACCACAGCGGGGTGCTCAGAGCAGCTGGGCCATGTGAGTGTGAAAAAGGACAGCACCGCCTTGCACACATCAATTGAGGCAGTGATTAAGGAGCCTCAGGCACGGGGGAAGGTGAGGAGGATACCCACCTGGAAGAGCTCAATGCGCTGCTCACTGCGTTTGGAGCTCGGGTTGGGCACACGCAGCACCCGGAACTCGGCTCGGAACAGGTTGGTGCTGTTCTTCTCTGCCGAGGACACGTTGAAGCGGAACACGTTGGAGGTGACACCTTTGGGGCAAATGCCCAACTCATCTAGGAGAAAGACAGAGGGAAAGACTGAGAACCTCAGGTCAGAGGTGAGGGATCTCAAATAAACAGACTGAGAAAGAGCTTGCCAGCTGAGGCCTGCCACTCAAACATCTCACCACCTTTAAAGTATGGTTACCTGGCTAAAGATAAGACAGGATGAATTCACTCAGATTTGCTCTACGTTTGGAGTATTTTGCAAGATCTTCCCACTACTGCCACCGTTATTTCAATGTTGCAAACCAGAGAATCACTGTAGATCAACAACAGTATTTTTAATCCTCTCTTCTAACTCTGCTTATTGCACATTGCTAGTACTCCTAAATCTGCATTCAAAATGACAACCCCAGCCAAGGCAACGGGGCAACCTCATTTGCAGCTAGTAGGATCCATTCCCAGTCGTGGTGGTGGTGTCACTCTGATCCTGTGCTCATGCTGGAGAGATGAAGGTACATTGAAGGTGATCCTGTTACAAACCTTGACATCGTCTCCTAAAATGAAAGCCAGACAAGTGTCCACAAAGCATGAGGTGTGGAAGAGTTCTTGGGAGCCGTGACTGTTCTGTGTACCAAAAGAACTGGGTTTTAAGGTCAGTTCTCACCCATGACCTGGAGGAGGAATTCATGGATAGTACCAGACAGAGAGTTCTTCAAGGACAGAATAATAGTGCGGAGAGGCCTGCGGAGATCAGACACATGGGCAGGAAATAGCACAGCAAGTCTCTGCCTGGATGTGTGCCTGCTGAGCAGAAAAATCCACTTCGCAGATGCCCAAAAAGACAGTGGGTAAAAAACACAAGGTCCAAAAAGGTTCTCAAAAAAAAAAAAAAAGCTTCTCTTCATTGGGACCATCTTGGTCCCATGGAAAAAGCTGTGATTCCTGTTGCTCCTCTCCTATTGACCCGTTAGCCTTCAAGGCTCAGCATCATTAAGGCTTTAAGGTTTCCTGCAGATAAGGCACAGCAACTCCTGCTCTACACCCACATGCAGATCTGTTTGCAGTTCTACAAAGCTTTTCATATGACCTCTGGCTGTTGTCCAAGGCAACACGAGGCTCTCATGTCAGCTGATATTTGTGTGTTTTGTTTTTTTTTTTTTTTTTCTCTTTCCTTTCTCATTTTATATTAAAGAAGAAAAAAAGAAAAACTGTCACCTGTTCCCAGCCACAGTTCCACTCTGTGACAAATAGGCTGGAAGTCCTGGTAACCTTGAAATTATATTCCTGGAGCTGGCCCCTCTTCATAGCACCACTGTCTCCCAAGGGGAACAGGTTCTGAAGAGGGACTAGTGTGGAACAGTGCCTGAGAGCAGAAGTTCACTTCCCGTGCCAAATTCTGCTTTGAGCAATGCTGATGCACTTCTGGAGTCATCTCCATGAAGATGAACGTCTTCCTCTTGTGCTACACCCAGATTTGGCAAGCAGGAGCCTGACAGCTTACAAAGATGTGTTCTTAGGCTGCAAAAATTTTACTCAATAAGCTAATGACCAGATGCTCCCATTGAGATTTGATCGGAGGGTTTTTTGCCATTTCTGCTGTTGAATGGAGCAGCATTTCTGTACAGGAACATCTCTGCCTGCTATTAAAGACATGAATATTTGGTAGCCTCAGGAGACCGGACCCCAATTGCAGTTGCAAGCTGGTATGCTCAGCCCAACAGCCCTGTGGCACAGAGTGCACCGAGCCACGAGAGGACACCCACTGTGGGGACTCCACCACTGTGACCACTTCTAGGTTTTGTGCCATGGAAAAGCACAGATCAGCTAGCTCTGATCTCATTAAATGCCCCAAGGCATCTTCGTAGCTGAAGCCTAACACTCATAACTGTTCTGTGTCACAGACATAGGTGGATACTGCGTTTTAATACCCCCTTAAGCTGTTTTGTAATCCTAGCCCTATTAATAGTGCTGCTGACAGCCTGCCCTTCCACTGCAGGGCCGACTGCCTGTCCAGGAGGGGTGTCCCAGTAGCCATCAAAATGCCTTTCTAGACCAGATCAGTGGTCAGGCTAGCCCACTAGCTTTTTACAACATTGGCACTTTATCTGATAATCTACTAAGAGACTGCAAATCTGGTCCCACAGCACAGCACAGCTGAGAGACAAAGTGATTTATTGTTCATCAACTCCTTACCATGTTCTGCCTAAGAGGTGAGGCAGCTGTGCTGGTAACAAATAGCCATCTCCTGCACTTCCCTGCTATCTCCATGCTGCCACCTACCTACTTCCTTCCCCAGTAAGGCAGAGGTGTCTTTGGAGACCTTCCTAGTGGAAACGGTAATGGCTATTTTCCCTTTCCTAAGGAGAAGCTTCCTATTGCCTTCATACTCTGGGAACCAGCCCTCTGCAATGGGGTGATAGAGCTGCATTGTTTCGTTCTCAGCACTGCAAGGTTGGAGCCCGCTTCCCGCAGCTGGATGTCCAGAACACGTCTCACTCCCAGAAAGATGTCTGCTTTGGGGCAAAGTCTTTATTTTAAGAGGTCACAGGCAAGTGCAGCTAGGTGACGTTTTCAGGGAATTGGGTCCAGTCCCAGCTCGTGGTGCATTAACTATGCTGGAATCTGGACTTGTCCAGATACCAGCAAGGATCAAAACCTAGAGGCAGTATTCCTGCAAGTCCACAACAGCCAGTGGCTGTAACAAAGCCTAGAGGCAGGGAATCTGTGACACCTGTGTACCCATGCCACTCTGTTTCTGATATGACAGGATGCATCCTCACGATCAGGCCCTGCTATTACTGTGGAGCTCAGCCAGCCTCAGAGCTGCTGATGGAACAAATGAGACCAGCAGCCTCCTGGAGTGCCAGGTGGGATGCAGGGAGCGTGTTCTTTGGGAAATCCCCTCTTCCTACAACTGCTCTCAGCAAGGTGCAGGTTCTCCATGTGCCACCAATCCCACACAGCTACTGTTTCTGGCCTGCCTCGAGGCAGTTGATCACTGTGTGGTTCCAGTCTGACGTCAAGGAAGGGCAGGCTGGCTGCAGGCAGGTGCTGCTTCACTCAGTGTCATAGCACTGGTACTTCAAGGTGCTTAATGTCAAAGCTGCAGAACTCAAGAGAAAAAAAACAATCCTTCTGGAACTGCAGGTGGCAGGTTTGGAAGGAAGGGGTGCTTGGCCAAAAGACCAGTTGTTTTAATTGCCTTGTCTCTCATGCTGTCTTAGAAAATGGCATGGTTTTCCTTGGGAAGCAAAGCAGAGCTCTTTGTAGGACTGTTGCAGATGCTTTCTGAGCTTGAATCTAATCAACAATCAGTGCTCAAGGGGGTCTGAACCCCCATGGGTTTTAGAAGATAGTTGAAGTGAGTGGCTGATCATGAGGGAGCTATTCTCAAAAAATATTCCTTATAATTTAGACAACATCCCTGAGAGGCACAGCAGCAGGAAGACCATTCCCTGAATCATCAGACAGCTCAGGGTGGGGACAGGGACCTGCTCCTGAAAATCCTTCCTTCCTAGAAGGATCAGGCTCTCCCTGCTGCTATTTTTGCTCCTCAACTTTGCTCACTGTTGGGCCTTAAGTCTTGGAGAAGGATGACTTCTCTGAGCCAACAAACTGCTCGACTAATACTCTGGAGCTAGAACAGCGTGTGCGCGCGCACACGCATTTCAGCCTTGTCTGTATCATCTTCACAGTTCCCTCAATGGAGCCGTGCTCCCCTTCCCCCCCGGAGGAGACGGGCTTTGGCTCCGAACATGCTCTGAGATCACCACCTGGCACAGTGACAGAGTCATGGGAAAGTTGAACATCAGCCACTTTTGAAGACACGGGGCCAAATTCAGCCATGGTGTATGAGATGAAACTCCCCAGGTTTGAAGAGGAGCGTGCCTCTTGACACCGCGGCCCGTCTGCAGCTCTTCTCTCCTGCTGGGACCCAACTCCAAAGTTCCCCCTTTCTCTTTCTGTTGCCCACTCCCAGGAATTCAATCTCAGCACAACTTGGTCTTGCCGTGGTGTCCTAGAGGGATGTGGGGCAGGTCTGTTCACTTCCATAGGCATGGAGGTGTTACTCTGCACGTGGTGGACAGTGGCTGAACCTGTGGGACTTTCCTTATGGCAATGTCCATGCCCACCTGCAGCACCCACTTCTACTGCCCCAAGCTTTCCTCTCTCCTTGCACTCACAGACCCTCCCCACTGCCTCCCCACTCCTTCTTGTGCACATCTTCCTTCACCTTACCCCTCTACTTTATCCAAATCCACTCCTCCGACTTCATTTCCCACTGTTAGGCTTTCCCAAAACACACCAGTTCATAGTGCAGCTGTATTTTGCACAGACGCTTCGTTTCCCCACATATTTTTAGAATTGCACTTTAGTAGGTCAAAAATGTTGAAATCTGGGTAAGCTGCTAGTACTCTGTGCACTTTCTGTTCCTCGAGTCTTGGTGCCTCCTGGACTAAGAGCTAATCATATAACCATATGGAGTGCCGTCTGCTAGAGATTAAGTGAAATTTGTTGCATTACCACATTGTAGCTCTTATTCCAGCTCATCATATGTCAAGATTAACATAAACCTGGCAGAGTAACTGCATTCTGAGGCTGCCTGCACCGAGTCACAGCTCCTCCCCAGAACTGCAGGCGTTCAAGTAGAGTCCCCAGCACCGCACTACATCACGAGAGGACACCCTGGATGGGGTATGACTGCATGCCCACCAACATCTTCCAACCCGAAGGAATCCAAAGCACAGACCGAAAGCACTGCTTGTGCCTACATCTGCTCAGCATCTGCAGTCTACTCAGGGTTCATGTCTGCTCACTCTCTGTCTTTGCATCTGCATCTGCTCAGCTTCTGCACCTGAATCTGCTTAGTGTCTGCATCTGGGCCTGCTCATCATCTGCTCTGCACCTGCTCAACATCTGTCACGTTTCCTCAGTGCCTGCATTCCCTAGGGGGTCCCCTGTGCATCACTGTCTGCTTTGCACCTGCTCAGCATCCCTGCTATCTCCTGCTCCCTCTCTGATCCCTCGCCGCTGTCAGCGTAACATCCTCCACGGCGTCCTCCATGCAGGAGCCTTCCCAGCGACTGCCTCGCCACTCTCTCTGGAGCCAGGCGGGTGCCGGCTGACCGAACAGGTTGCCTGGATCTGCGGCAGGGACGAGCCCAGCCACCCGCCCGGCACCAGGGACCGGGCTTTTTTCCCTCACCCCATGCACCACACTCCCCCTAAGCCCCCTCTTCCTCCTCTCCTGCCACCTTCCCACCTCGCCCTCCCTCCCCTCCCGGCCTTCCCTTGCAGCTCCCGGGCCGGGGACCCCTTTGGGTGCCCCGCCGGCTCTCAGCACCCCGCCTCCTCCACCTGCGGGGTGCTGAGCCCCGCGCCCCCGGCCCCTTTCACCCCCGCACCCCAGCGCGCAGCCGGGCAGGAACGCGCCCCAGCCCCTCCGGGACCCCGGCCCCGGCCCCGATGCCCCGGATCCCCGGCGGGCGCCGCTCCTCGGCTCCCGGTGCGGCGGGGCAGGCTGCCCCCGGGTGCGGCACCCCGCGCCGGGCCGGAGCGCACGGGAGCCCGGCACTTACTGTGCTCGGGGAGGCCCTGGATCATGTCAAATTTATGGATCTCTTTGGCATAGTATTCGGACTCGGTGTTGTCCTGCGAGCAGCTCTCCTCCTTCTCCTCCTCCATCTCCTCCAGCAGCTCCCGGGTGCTGTTGTAGAGGGCCAGGATCTGGTAGGGCACATGAGCCGGCCCCACGGTCTCCGGGGGGCTGGTGAGCCGCAGCTTGCTCAGGATCTGCCCCCGAATGGCTTCCACCCGCTTCTTCTTGATGTGGTCGAGGTCCAAGGTGGTGCAGGAGGACAGCGCGAGGCTCACGGTGGCGAAGCTCAGCAGCGAGAGCAGCACCAGAGCCCTTTGCACGTACATCTTCATGGGCGAGGGGGCGGCGGCGGCCCCCGGGAGAGCCCCCCGGGCGGCGGCGGCGGCGGCGGCGGCGAGCGGGCGCGGGGGACCGGGCGGTGCTCCGGCGGCAGCCTCCCCAGATCCCGCGGGCTGAGGCTTGGCGAGGAGGTGCATGAACTCACCGCGCCGAGCGCCGCTCACGACTTCCAGGAAGAGCTGGCAGCGCTCCGCGAGGAGAAGCGGCGGCGGGCGCCGTGCCTCGCCGCGCCGGGCTCCTTCCCCATGCGCCGCCCCGCGCCCCGCGGAGCCGGGAGCGCCCCGCCGCGCCGCGCCGCCGCACGTGTCAGCAGCAGCAGCAGCAGCAGCAGCAGCAGCAGCGGCCCGAGCCGCCCCGCCGCCGCCGCCGCCGCCGCGGGGGGAGAGCGGCGCCCGCCCCTCTCGCTGCACCATTCATGCCCCCGCCGCCACCGGCATCGCCCCGGCGGCACCGGCACCGGCGGCACCAGCAGCAGCCGGGCTGCCCCCGCTGTCCCCCGGCCTGCCCTCCGCCGCGCACTGCCCCTCCGCCGGCCTCGCCGCCGCCGTTTTATACCTCCCTCCCATGACGTCCCCGGGACGGGGCACCGGGGGGGGAGCTCCAAGCCCGGCCTTCGCCCGCAGCACCGCGGCTACGGCGCTCCCCGCCCGGCCGCCCTCCGCCACCCCCCACCCCGACCACCGCCCGTCGGGACCCCCCGCACGGCCGGCGGCACCGGGCACCCCCACCCCCCCGAGCCCCGGTGCCGGGTCCCCCGGCGGCGGGGCGGCACCGGGCGCCCTCCGACGTGGCCGCCGCAGAAGCCGCGGCGGCGGAGCTCGGGCGCCCCCCGCTGGAGCCGGGCGGGGAGCGGCCGGGCCGAGCCCTTCGCGGTGGTCCCCGGTGGCGCCGCTCCCGTTAACCGAGGGAAAAGCGGCCGAAAGCGCCCCCCCGAGCTCCCCGGTGCGGCGTCTTGCCCGGGGGTGGCAGCCCCCAGCACCTGCCCCGCCGCCCTCCGAAGGAGGCCAGGAGACAAAATGTTGGCCCCCTGCCCACCCTGAGGCTGCCCAGAGACATCATCTGTCCCCTGTCCCGGGTCCACGGGGCCTCTCCGGGAGGTGGGATGTGTCCCTTGGCCGGGCCTTCGCTTGGGGACCTCCTGGGGATGAGGGGTCTGGGGATTTGGGGTGGGTCAGGGGCTTCGTGCCCACTGGCTGCCTTCCCAAAGAAGCTGGGTGGTGAGCTGTGAGGGTGCGGGGCTGGAAACACCAGGACATGCCTGGGGTCCTGCTGTGGGGGGAGCACAGCTCTGGGTGGAGACACTGAGTGTGGAAGAGGTGCGGTGGAAATCCACGGGGTGGCTGGGAGCGCTGGATTTGAGCAGCTTTCCCTGAGGAATGCAGGCTGTGTGACCCTTCAGAGAGGAGACTGAAGGGCGAGCTGGACATGGCTTGTCTGGGCTTTGGGGAAGGTCAATTTGGGAAGACAGTTCCTCAGACGACCGAGCAGACAAAGGTGGAACAAGGTCTGGTGGCTCCAAAGTGACTGCAGGCAAACCAAGACTGCAAATGAGCACTGCCATTAACAGTCCGCGGGATGGGGATGGGGATGGAAGTTTCTAGCCCTCATGAGATGGTTCTGAGATGAATTCTGGATGCTTCTCCACTCTGGGAACTCCTCTATCCAACGCGTTACTTTGCTAAATGCGGTAGAACTGATTGCTTTGCACTGCAGCAATCCATTTGCTCCAGTGCCACATGGTGAGTTATTAGTTAAGATGGAGATAAGTGCAGGAATTATAAGAGATTATGAAAGGAGCTCCCCAATGGCTGGTCCTGGGCCCAGTTTTCATTAATGATCTTGGCATGCTGAAATGAATGTGCTAATGAAATTGGCTGTTTGTCCAAAGTCGGGAGGCTTTGTCAATACAGGGGAGGACTGTTATATCCTATAGGAGGGGGTGGTAATTCTGATGGCTGAGATGGAAAAAATGGGATGACATTCAATAGCAGAAAATGCGAGATTACGCTGCTAATGGCTGTGAGCTGACTTTGCCGTTGCGGATTGACAGTGGGGTCTTACTGCTTGGGAACAGTAGCACAGAAGAAGGATGTGGGGGCAGTGCCGGTTCCAGTATCAGGCCGCTCACTTCCCGCTCGGTGTATTGGTCTTTGTAGGTTGTGAGGAGGTGGAAAAGAAGCTCCGTGGTCTGACACACGCTGGAACCACTGCTGGTGGCTGCAAAGAGCAATCGCCAACAGTTTGCACATCTTGGACATGCTGGGATCCAGCTGGGCTGAGGGAGAGCCTGACAGGGCTACCAAGCACGTGAGTATCGGAGGAAATATTTCACACTTGGCAACCCTGCCGGGGGTTTGTCAGTCTGAGCTGGGGCTGATGTAACTCGAACACCGGCTGTTCTCGTGGAGATCAGGACAGGTGAAAGCATGGGCCTTTTCTCTCCTTTCAGAGGGAGGAATCTCATTTTTGAAGCTTCACAACGGTAGGATATACTGGCCCAGAACCTGTGTGAGTAACAGAATATTCATAGTTTTTCCCCTCCACCAAAAACCCTGAGAGATGAAGTATGTATTTTCAAGTGCTTAGAGAAAAAAATGCAAAAAAAAAAAAAAATCAAAGTGAGGTGCTTGGAGCTGCTAGGGTGGAGCAAGCTACCATTTGCTTGGCTCTTTGCTTCCCAGTGGGAGCTTAACATTTAGGGTGAACTGTCCTGTGCCAAAACCAGGAGTCTGGCCGGCCACCTTGTGCGAAGGGTGAGGAAGAAAGGCGAAGCACTCTGTGTCACTGCTTGCTCCTAGAGGTGCCCTGCATCCCATAAATTCTGCAGCTGACTGCGAGCTGCTTGACAAAACCTTTACCTGCTCTGAATAAGGTTGTCATTGTTCGCTCCCACTGTAGTGCTACCATGTGGGCTTTCCACCATGGCTCTAGCTGTAACTGCATGTGTGTGCACTTGCTTTAAAAGTGGTCTAAGACCAGAAGCATGTGGCAATGCTCAGGCGTGATTGCTTTCCCAGGCTCTCCAGGCTTTCTCTTAGGCAGAAGGAGGACTAGACACAAGCTCTATTCATAGGTCTAGGCAAGAAGTAATCAACAGCAAACGGTGCTAGCAGGGGACTCTGTTAGTCCTATTCTGTGTGATTGGATTTGGGTTGAAACCAGATGGATGGAGTCCATGCTTAGGTGTGAGAACTTGTATGTGAAAGGAATGCTTACGTAGTTCTTGCTGTTCAGAGCAGAGGGGGTGGCTGCACTTTGATTTATAGCGGGGACAAAACCGAACAAGTAAGGCAGAGTGAGAGTTGAGAATACACTGGAAAAGAGAAACCCAGCCACCGCAGACCTAAGCTGAACAAAAAACAAGTGCAGAAGGTGGTTTTAGACAGCCACGGAAGGAACAGAGGTTTGTCCTGTTCATTCTTTCTCCTTCTTGGTTGAGTAGGGGCTGGTCTAGGGCCAGGATCAAACACAGGGGAGAATTATGCTGCTCAGAATGAGTGACACCAACATTTAAAGCAAGCAAGACTCATTTTAACCACAGCACAGAATGAGGGATGAAAACTCTTTCTCCTCTGTTGTCTCCCCCAAGCAGGCAAAAACATATCAGTGTGGGTGACAAAGCCCATTCTGAGGAGTGGATGTGTCTGTGTGGGAACACGGAGAGAAGCAGGGCAGGACGGATTTTAGGCTTCATTCTTTCTACATATCTGCTCTTCTCTCCCAGGGAGGATTTCTGAAGTCACAAGTCAAAGTTCTGGGGCAAGGCTCAGTTCTGCTACTGCTCAGTTGTTTTCTTTCCCGCATGTTGACTGCTTCTGTCACCCTCCTTCAGTCAGCCTGAGGCTGGTGTCCCTGCAGTGGGCAGCACCCCGTGTCTCTGGGAGGGGCTGGGGTGTGCTGCTGGGGTCATGGCTGGGCTGAGGACCCGGGAGAGATCACGAGGAGAGGGCTGGGAAGGGACAATTCGGGATGAGCCAACTCCTGGGTCCTGCTGATTTGTGATCTGTCAGCTCGAGGCGGCAGCCTTCTCTGTTCCTGCCCTTCCTCTGGTAGCAGCACCCCACCAGCCACCAGTTTGGGGTCCCAACTGCCCAGGGCCTGCTGCTTTAGCAGACGTTGCTGTGGGTACAGTCACGCTCTTCAGGTGCTATTTGCTGAGCAAGAAGCCAGTTGTGATGGCACGCTTTCACTCAGACATCCCGGGGCTGCATTCCCTTCCCTCTCCTTGCATCTGCACAGCCCCAGCTCTTTGGAGGAGTGGATGGGAGACGCGGGGCCGCATTCCCGTGCGGTGAAACACGGGGCTGGGGGAGCAGCGCCCACTCCACCGATGGGCACCCGAACCCGTATAATCGAAAAAGAAGAGCCGAACATCTGCTGGAAGATGACGATTTCACAGAGCCGGCTGCGGGGCTGCGGTGCCGGTTGGAGGCCGGTGGGAGGCCGGCGGGGCGGGGCGGGCCGGGCCGGGCCGGAAACCCCGGCGGCGGCGGCGGCGGATGGAGGCCGAGCGGCAGCGGGCGGCGGCCCCGCGCCGGCCGGGGGTGAGCGGGGCCGGGGCTGGGAGCGGCCCCTTCGGCCGGAGCTGCCCCGTCGGTAACCGTGTGCTCCTCCCCTCTCTGCCGCAGGTGCCGAGGATGGGCCGCCGGGCACGCCAGGACCTCCCCCCCGCTGAGAGCGGCAGCAGGAAGAATTCCTCCTCTGCGTCTGCCGGAGAGGTGGGTGTCCTCCTGCCGGGGGAGCCGGGGGTGTCTGCCGGCCCGGACCCGTCCCCACGGAGAGGCTCCCCCACGGGGTGCTCTGCCCGTTGGAGTTTATCCGAAGAGTCAGCACCCAAGAGGCTGCCCTGCCCCTTTCCCCCTGCCGCCTTCCACACAGGCTCTACCCTGCGGCTGTGGTTTCTCAGATGCATGGAGAGTTGTACCAAGGAGCCCTGGGGCCTCTCCTCCCCTACATATCTCCCACGGGTATCAAAATAAGAGCAGGGTGATTGCTTTGTTATCACTTTTGCCACCATCCGTGGTAGCAAGGCAGAGTGCAGGTGAGCAGATGCCTTTCCTTTGAACTTCGCTTTTGCTAGAGGCAGAGTACAGCTCCTGGTGGTCACCATCAGGTTTGTACAGCAACATTACTTTTCCTTCCATCCATGCACAGCCACAAAGGTCATGCTAGGAGCCAGCTTCGCAGCGTCAGACTTTGTCTCATGGGCAGTCATGTGCAAACTCAGTTCCCGCTTGGCTCTGGAGGAAGACTTGTGTTCAGGTTCTGTTCTTTCAGCACCTCTTTGGAAAACAGCAGGCTGTAAAGAACCCCTCTTTCACAGGAGGGTGAAGCAACATCCTAGAATACCCAGAAAGATAAGATCTGAACCCTTTTGCTTCACTTTCTTGCTTAATGCTGCAGAATCCTTAAATCCTGGAAGTTTGCTCTCTGTTGCTCTCCACAGGCATCTCCTTCTGAAAGGAGCATCTATCTGTCAGGAAATGACGTTCAGACGTTTTCCCTTACACCTTCACATGGATAAAAGGGTCATCAGACTTCCAGCACGTTGGCAGTGGCATTTGTTTAAACGAGATAATCCTCAGCTTTTTGCAATACCAGCAGTGTTCTCCAACATATTGCATCGTTGGTTTCTTTGAACTGTAAAACCACTTTGCCCTGCTGACTACCCTGGCACCAACTGTACTTGAAGCTTCTGTGCTGGCAGCCCTGGGACAATCTGTCTTAGGAGTGGCTACTGCTCTGATACTCTGTGGCATGACAAAACTCTCACTTTGAGTAGCTGCATCCCGGTCATCTGTGCCAAAATGTGTTTCTAGGGGTTGTTTCCCTGGAGTCCCTTCTATTCTGCTGAAAACACACTGTTACAGCTCCTCTTACAATTACACCTCATGTAGCTTTTTTTATTCCCCACTGGAGAGAGTATGCTGTTTTCTCTTTTAATAGGCCTAACAGAGAATCATCTCCTCCCACCTATGCACTCTTCTTCCCCGGTTATATTAGGAGCTCAGGAGGAACTCTGTGAGGGAGCTTCTGGAAGGAGTGAAAGGCCCATGCTCAGAGGTCACCTAAACTCTGCAGAGTGCATCCTCTTTGATTTAGCAGTTCTCTGCCATGTTAGCAAAAATGGAGTGCTCTGGTTTCTGGGGTTAAATCCCTTTCTACAGGCAAACCAACTCCTTTTGGCACAGTTGTGGGTACTAGAGAATGAGGAAGAGCGCTCACAGTAAGTGGAATAACTGATACTTGCCTAGATGTGACGCCCAGCCTCGTCCTGGCTGTTTCATGTGACTAGCAGAAATTATTCTAAAATTTTAGCTCCTGCATCGTAAGAAGTTGAATATACCTTCGCAAAAGTTCAGGTGTTCCCCTGGTCAGGCTCTGTGCTTCATCAGTGAGCCCCGTGAAACTCCTGTTAAGCAAGGCACACAGGGACCCTAACAGCAGATGGTTTCACCTGTGCTTTCTTCCATCTGTCCTTGCAGCGCTGGAAAGGCCTGATAGGAAATGTCAGGTCTGTGCAAAGCAAATGGGGCTCTTTATCCACATCCAGTAGTGGATCTTTTGTAATTTAGAAATCAAAATAGCAATGGGGCCCATAGGTAAAGAAAGCTTTGAAAAAAATAGCTGGTGCTGCATGTGGGTGTTAACGTTGGTTAACCTCCAGATGAAGGCAGCTCACTGTCAGGTTGTTCTCTGCTGGAACTGCCCATCCTCATTTATGGACTGATTCCCTGGTTAGAAAGAGACTAAGGCGTGTTGTAGGGGTACTGACTGACTGTACCGTACTGCAGTTGTACTTGGTGCGTCTCACATCACAGCCATCCTAATAGCTGTGAAGAGATCATAACAGCTCCAGTCCCTGGGCATCCCTGGAGAGGACTAAGAAATAGTTAGAATCTTCTGACCGAAGGCAGTGAGCGTTTCAGCAGCAGAAGGGTGAGGCCTTCCACGCCTTAAACGATTCAAATATGTTATTACTGGATCTTAACCACCAGGAAGAAATGTTTGTGTCAATATTCTCCCTTCAGACAGCTCTTTGTTGCGAAGTGTTGTTGTTAACTGGAAACCTTGGAGCTACTGGAGAAGAGACAAAATCTACTATGTATAAACCTCAGCCTTTTCCTTTGCTTCAGAATTGGAGGCCTTTCATACACGGTCATATTTGATATCAAAACGAGCATTTAATAGATCTAAGCTTGCATTTTCCTTCACCCTAGGTTGGCAGTCACCTTTCACTTTTCTGGAAGCTTGGCCTTGGCTTGCCTCCAACTGGTGCGGGCAGTCGTTACAATGGACATCTCATGCAGTTATCCTGAAACCCTTTCAAGGAACCTTCCCAAAAGAAACTCAAAATAAATAAATAAAACCCATACTTTTTACTAGAACTGGCAATAGTGGCCAGTAAATAATTTAATAACAGGAGTTTTTATTCCTATTAGTGATTTTGAAAACAAAGAGATTTGTCCTAAACCTTTGCCTATTGACACCTTCACGGGCAGTTTCACATTCAGGATAGTGATTCAGTTCTTGGTGGTTCCTCAAGGTTTTAAAACTGTTTTAGTATTCATCTTGACTTCTTTTTTTATATTTTCATGTCAATCCACTCAGCTTCCACTTAGCTCAAGCTTTTGATATGAACATCTCATTTATCTTAATGTTCTGGTCTTTCCTTGACAGTGAGAACCATCCTGGATGTGTTTTCCAGTCAGAGCAGCTTGCTTGAAGGAAGCAGAAAGTACCTGTCTGTCTATCTGCATTTCAACATTTGAGTTTATTATAAGGAAATCACTTTGAGGTGTGAACAACTCATTTAACATAATTAAAAAGATCTTTGTTTTCAAGTCAATATGCAAATCTTCTGACTTGGAGTGTAGATCTTATCGGATTACTGCTGATTTCTTGTTGACCTGGACTCTCTTCCAAAAGAGACCCCAAACAATGGTACATCTCATCACCTGTCTGTTGTCTTTCACAATTGTGTTGTGAAAACCTTTTTTCTAGGGCACAGCTGCAATCTCTTGTACCTTGTAGCAGGCTATATGTCCCCCAACCCCTATAAAAATATAAAAATATGATATTTTTTAACTCTTTTGAGTGTCTGTTGTATATATATGGTGCTTACTCTCCCACAATAAATTCCTTAACTGTAGGGGTACCTCTATGGTTCCTTTGCCCAAATCTCTATTTGATAATTCCCATTCCTGTGGGAAAGCATCTGCGTTACCTTCAAATTCAGACCTCTGGCTCCTCAGAGAGCTCAGTGTCAGAAAGCTCATAGCCTGCCACTGACACGCAGAGCATTCCTGCCTTTTCAGAAGTACAAGTACTAACAAACAACATTGCAGCTATGTATTATTTCAAGAGGCAAGAAGGAACATGATTATTTGCTGTAATTGGTGCAGTCAGCATCCTTCTGCAACAATGGCTGTGCGTGTTCCTGGCCTTTACAGCTCCTTGGCAAATTAGCAGGCACTTCTTGGGCACCCTGGGGAATATGCCGTAAATGGGAATTCCTAGAGATAAATCTGCTAGCAGCATGCCAGAACTCTGCATTTCAAACATTCATTTTCAGAGGGGTAATATAGCCATTTTTCCATCGGGAGGCCTTTCCCATCCCTTGGCTTGCTGTGTTACTTTTCACTCATCTTGATGCTATCGTGTTTCTGACAAAATCAGACAGACTCAAGCTGGCCATGTTATTTGTATAATGGGAGGGGCAGATCACATAACGAGATCTATTGAAGATCTTTGCTCTCGCATTCTACCAGGGCTTCTGGACGCTTGTCTAGAATAAAAGTCAAACCTTTTTCCTGGCTCTAGCGTTACTATGTCCAACAGCCTGAATGCTGGCTTGATGACATCCACCAAAAGAAGTTGTTCAGCCAGGTTTGGAGCTCATGATGAGATTGATTTGGAAAGCTGAGTGGAAAACCATTTCATTTAACTATATCAGCAATTTTTTCCTTTTCTGTGTCTCTTCTCAGCAAGAGTGAACTATTTGTTGTTCCATAAGAAATCAGTATGCAAAAAGATTTTCACATTATCCTGCTTCCAGAGTCAGCTTTCTTTTTATCCTACAGTGACGAGATTCTTTTGGGACTTTGTTCAAGACTTCCTTGGGTTTCTGTCTCTTATGCATTCAACATGGTGTTGTTGATGTCCCTCTGGCAGCACTTTGTAGATCCTCTGCTTTTAACAGGCAGTGTACCAGCCCAAAGGATGAGGGTTTTCCAGGCTATGCTGAGAATATCTCCATACAGGTAGGACAGGGTCTCTTTCACTTAATGTCAGGGTTTGTTCAAAATCATCTAAGATCCCTGATGGGCTTCTTCCACATGCTTCACCAAGCCCTGTGGAAAGTCTCTGTGCTCTCACTCCTGGAAGTATGTTCTTCGCTTATTGTCCTACCTGATATCTTTAAGCCTGCTTATACAGTTCTGGTCTCTGTGTGATAGCTAAAAATGACTATTTCTGTGCTGCAAAAATATAGGCAAGGTTCATGCAGACAGACAAAAGCTCGAGCTGATTCCATTGCATGTTGGAAGGATGTTCCCACAGGTGACTTTTGCAGAGAAGCTATTTGGATTTCTACCACCCAGCTTACAGATATTCGTGGTAGTGACTTCTGGCCATGTTCCTGAGGCTGACATCCAAGCTGCATTTAAATAGCACTCTGGTTATCTAACCCAAGTGAACAAACAACTACACAGCAGTTGCTGAGGGTGAAATCCAGATGGAAGATTGCTCAAATAGGTGGTTATTTACATGTTTTTATTTAAATGCTTTTTCAACATGTGTTGTCCAGCTGGATTTCCTTCCGTGTGACTGTAAGTCCTGTACTGCCTGGGATCTGTACATCCAGAGAAGTTTAGGTCATGTTGGGCCCTGCAGAAGACTTTTGGCTCTCAGGTCTGAAAATCAGGGGTCCCTGGTTGATAGATACACAGTTCTGACAGATTTTACCAGTTAGGTGCTCACTGCTCACTGATACAGACACTTCTGTACCCCTGCTGCCCTAACCTGCATGTAGCCTCCCTCTGTTCTTGTCACAGTAAGACCGTAGGACCAAATGACAGCAGAGACCAAGTGAACTCAAATACCAAAACACTTTAATCAGAGATACGTGGAATTTGTAAATTACATGACTTCCCTGTTCCAGAGGAGAGATGATGCAGTCCAGAAGAAAGCTGGGTTAGCATAGTGATTCCAGCCATGCTGTGTGTAGTTCTGGTGCAGGGTTGTGGGATACGTTATAGTCTCGCCCTGAATGATTCTGAATGCTATTATTCTAGGATTGTGTGGAGATTACCAGATTCTTAATTGCCTCCTCCTTGTATTTGGTGCCTAACAAGTGGTTGCTGCTGCTGGTTCTGGTGGTCTGCTCCTCAGAAATGTTCTCAACCAGCTCACAAGTTTCTCAGTGATTAACAGGCTGCTTTACTGCAGTTACTCATCTGCCCCATAACTAAGCTGCTCCCTTATACAATGGGGTTAACTGAAGTTCGTGCACTTACACAATGCTATTGTCAGCTAAGGCTAACTTAAGCTAACGGCTACAGCTCCTGCTCCCAGGGGAGGATCTGACTTTGGTCTGAGAAACAGTGGCTCCTGAAAATAGGGGTGCAGCCTGCTGTGGTGTATAACCCCAGCATGACTGGTCTGGCACCCTTTGTGGGATCTGGCATGGTTGCAGTGTCTGCCCATTCAAACCTTTCTAGCATCCTATGTGACTGAAAAATTGGGGTTTTCTCATGCTACTAGAACTAAGTTTGTTCTCCCCTCACTTTCATTTGTAGTTGAGTTTTTTTTTTTCTTCTTTAATATTCCTTTCAAGGATATGACTGCTGGCAGACTTTCCTGCCTCTGCAGTCAAACAGGCGTGCTTCGTAGTATTACAGTTTGTATATGTATAGATGACTGTGGATATAAAATCTTACAACAATGGGATCAACTTTGTACTTTGTTCAAGCGATGAAGGTTGCAAAGTGTGTGCTGCAGGACAGCCATTCACATCGATCTTCCACACTGTTTTGTGTAGAGTTTTGTAGCTTTTCCTTTTAACTTCTTTCTTTCTTCTTCCCTCCTTATCCTTCTAGGATGAAGACCCTGAGGAAAAGGTTGACCGTGTAAGACTAGAGGCTTTCTAGATAGATGCTGGCTCCTCTGAAGGGGACTAGTAGGACCAACCTATTCATGTGTCTGGAGATTACTTTAAGAGGGGACTCTAGCACTGGAGAATAAGACGAAATCATGCCTGAGATGCAGTACCTCTCCTGCATCTTCTGTTCCTATTATTAACAGTCTCGTTGTTTTTGTTTTTAACAGCAGCTGTTATAAAGATAATTATCAGCTGCTGCATCTTGTACTGAGGTCACAGACCTACACGTGGCCACTGGAAAGATGTTCTGTTTTCATTTAAAAGTCAGGGCAACAATTAGCTAATGAAGTACAGAACCTATCTGAGCCTACCTATGTGCCCTGTCCACTATGTTTAGCTTGCTCCCATAACACAAAAACTTGTCTTAAGGGATTATGGAGTCCTGCTGGTGCCCCAGAGGAGAAGGCCAGCTGGTAGTAACAGGGATGTGTGCTTGTCTATTTCCTGTGAGTCTTTCCTTTTTACTGTACCTGCTCTGGAATGCTTATAGCTGTGGTTAGTGGGATAGCATAGTGCTTCTTACTACCTCCCGCTATACCGAGGAAAGGAATACACTCCTTCTTTCTCATCACACAGCAAAGCTAAAATACATCTCGGCATTCATTTGGCATTAGGAGACAAGGTGGTGCTGTTCAGAATGAGCTGCAAACTAATACCTGTTTCTATTAAATTCTCTATGCTAATAGTCTTGCACTCTTCTGAGGGATGGAATTGGTGTTGCTGAATTTTCCTGGCTAGAGTAGCTCTCTTTATATGTTAGATAATTAAAGCATCCTTTCCCATACACTGATTCCTTCTGCTGAAGCACCAGCCCTGCAGTAGTAGTGTACTAGATCCATTTGTGAAGTTTAAAACCCAGAAAAGAAACCTGTACCAACCATCCATTATTTCTGGCCTCAGTGGGGTATGCTTATTGCAAGGAGTTAAGACTATTCAGATTCTCTTGGTAGTGCCAGAGATGACTCTGTAAGAAAGATCCACTGAGTCTGTTAATCAGTGATGGATGGTTCACAACTATATCTTGAGCACTTCTCCATTTATCAGACAAACAGACCTCCTGTGGATGGGTCTAGTTTTGGGGACTGGTTACCCAGTAGATTTTTTTCCTATTTTTTTCCAAATTTTGACCTAAACTTTCCTTTTTTAAATTTTTTTACCTCACCAGTCCTTACAGCCATTTCATTGGAACTAATTTTACCTTGTCCTAATTCATTGATTCCTGAAGTCTGGGTGGTGCCTGGTCACATGCTGCAGGTATCTTCTTCCTCCTGGCTGCTAAATTTCTTCAAAACAATTAAACTGATGTGACTTCTGCATGAGCAATTGTTGTTGCTTCACGGATGTTGTGCAATGGTTCCTGGGAAGGAGATTTTCCTTGGTATGAGGTGATCTCCTCTTTGAAACCCCTCCTGTCTGAATAATTCCTGCACCCTTTATTCAGGCTTATGCTCTTCAGCAGCACAGTCACACTTCAAAGTATTTTTTCATTTGTAAGTGCCTGTGAAGGGTAACAAAATGGTTAACAGAGCACTCAAACTTGTAACTTTTAATACTTATGACTTTAAAATGCTTACTAACTTCTATTAATTGTATCGCAAGCCCCTTCCGAACCAATTATTAGTGGAACTTTATAATAAAAAAGTGTGATCCAGAACTTGTTTAGTTGCAGTATATCCCTCCCTTAGTCATTGCCTGGCCAAGCTGAAATACTTGGCTTCTTGAATCATCTGTCCGAGGTTGGCCCCTTTGTCCCCCCGATGGCTCATGCAACCCTTTCCTGAACTCCCTTTGGGCAGTGCTGAGTGTTACAATCTGAACTCTTCCTGGATTTGGTCCCTTTCCTCTTGCTGCTGTGAAGATAGTTTGTGGCTGCCCGAATAGCAGCCAGCAGCCCCATCTGTGCCGTTGATGGGAACGTACCTGCTGAAGTCCTGCCCTCCAGCCATCTGCCTGCTCTGAGACTCATTTTGCATCCCCTGGCAAACCACTCATCTTGCATCTGAATTTTTGCCAGCTGAATCACTCATTTGGCTGCACCTTCCAAGGCTGCCTGGGACATTTAGCCAAAGGCTGTAAGGCTGATCAATGGTATAATAAAGGGTGTATCCTAATATCTCAGTTAATTTGCAGAGGCAGAATAAGCAGGAGGAGTACGAACATGACTGGGAGCCAAGATTTTTGTTGGGTTCTCTTCCTGGCTTTGCCACAGATTTGCTCCGGGGCCTTTGAGAAGTCCCTTCTCCAGTTTACTTTAGCTCCTGCCTGAAAGGAGGAATAGACCTTGGTGCAGGAAAGCAGTGGGGATTCTCTGAACACAGATCCACGGAGGGATTTAGATCCCTAACCCTAACAGCAAAATCCACTATTTTAGCCCATTTAGGTCCCCACACTGTGCAGTATGTAGGCGATGTCAGGATGGGACCATGGATCTGTTAAGGTGGTAAAGAGTGACTGGGGACTGCAGTGTGTCTAAAACCCATGTTTCCCACTTCCCTAGAGAATATGATGTCTAATGACAAAGCTGTGAGCTGCTCTGGTCTGAGCAGGCTCTTGGGCACTTCTCTTGAAGCTGCTCTGCTTTGCAGAAGGGAACTGAGAGAAGTTTTGGGACGCAGGCAAGGACTTTCTAATCTCAAGGTAACAACATTTGAGCAGGGAGACATCTGGTTTAGTCCTAGTGAATCCAGCTGGGACTTTGCTCTATAGTTCTGTTTTGGCAGGCATGCCGTAGGTAGCCTTGAGGTGTTTCATGGGCTATGGCAGGGAGAACACCTGATTTCTGACCCATATCTAGGTGGATGCTGACATCTGTGGCTCTTTATCTCTCAAAGTTTGAGTGATGACATATTTTAAAGTGACAATTGCAAAGAGAATTTGAGGATCTGACCTTTCCGGAGGGGCAGTGAAGTCCTTCTGTAGCTGTAGATCCCAGCGGTGGCGTTTTAGGTGAAGAAGACATGTCAGGAACAAATGTTTTCAATGAGTTGGAAGAACAGTTATCAGCTATTTAAGTCCCTGAAGTGTGAAGCCAGTGGTGGGCTTACTTGGTGAGGTTTGTGTGTTTGCATTGTAAAACACGGGGCAGAGGGCACGGGTCCCCTGGTGAGAAGCAACCTGCACCAGCTGGGCAGTGCTGCAGGGTGGTACAAGCGTGGTTACCAGCAGCAACTCAAGCCAGAGCCTTTCCAGACTGGAGCTGACTCACAGGGCCCCTGCTTGCAGGTGTGTCTGCACCTGTGGTGTAGACATGGCCTTGGGCTTTGTATGATCAGGGCCTTTAATCAGAGCGGTATTTTCCTGACCCAGTTCTTACCCCCGCACAGCGGTTGGCACCCAGCTCCGAACGCTCATTGCTTTGTCTGGTCTGGTCTCAATCTGCCTAGCAGCCGCTCCCCGGGTGATCTTCCCCACATTTCCTGCATATGGCTTTAGGATGTGGGATGGAGGAGCCCGACACTCAGCTGTGTGTTCACTGGGGGACGTTATTTATGCAAAAATAGGCACTGTCCAGCCACTAGTCAGAGAGTTCGTTACCTAAGAGGACCTGGATAATTGTAACACAGTCTTGTAGCCCTTTTGGGATCCATGGCTCACATGGCAGTAAGATCTAGGGAATGGTGGACAAGAAGTTCACATCCCAAAGACGTTGCAGTCTTACTGTGTTTTCTCTTGCATCCTGTTCTCTCTTGTGATCTTCAGCTTGTAGAGCAGCTCTCACCAGGGAATAGCTACTTTCTCTGTATGGTTTGTTGCCAGGGTTTGCCTTCTTAGGCATGCAATTGGGAGCGGGGGGACTGGCAGTAGGTAGCTGTTGAAGTGACAGGCCTTTCTGGGAACCTGGGAGGGCTCTCTGAGGCACATTTTCCTGTAGCTGGTGCACGTTTTGAATGCCATTTTTGCATGTTTGTCCTGGGCTGGGCTGAATTTGTCCCTCCGTGTCCAAGAGTCTCTGTCCCCTGTTTGGATTTTGTTGCTAAACACCCTCCACTGATGGGAACCGGCATCCAAGCAAGCATTGGCTTTTTTACCTGCTTCCTTTATATAGGGATTGCGTCTTTTCTTTTCCTTTTTTATTTTATTTTTTTCCAGTGGTCTTCTGGTTGCTTGTAGAAATGCCGGACTCCGAGCCTGTTCCCGGGGACCGCTCAGCTGGAAGTTGGCCAGATTCTCCAGGAGGAATCTCAAAAATGCAGCTGAACTTTTGTTCCCTAATTAGGCCAACTTCCCCAGTGTGAGCCCCAGCACTGTGTGGCCTGGAGCTCCCCAAGGCCTCGCGCTGCCTCTCTCCCGTGCACCCCAAGCGGCTGGCCGGCAGGGCAGTTATTTTCAGCTTGCTGAGGTTATCTGCTACCCTTCTGATGACATCTACTGAAATAGCATTTCTGGTCAGCCGTGTTTCCCAGCCTTTCTAGTCGTGTCCTTCCTGCTTGTCTACCTTGATGTGGATTAGGGACAGACCCTGACAATCGCATAGGAAATAATTTTATGGAAAGCTTTTCCTTTTCTTTCCACACATTTATGTCATGGTTTGAGTTCTCCCAGACCCACCTGAAGGAAGCAAAAGAGCAAAAGGAGTGGTGTAGATGGATGGGGACGTTTCTCTTAGTAGGTAGCACAAGGTAGGAGCAAATTGGGCGAAAGATATTTCCATCTAGGGGGGACAGAAGGGGCATAGCCCTGTAACTGTGGGTTTTGAGGGATTTCCACCTGGAGATCCCCGTCACAGAATCAGATTGTGGTGTGACGCTGTGGTGGTTTCATGCAGGAAAGAGCAATGACTCTTGAGGCAGGTCAAGGTGTCGAATGCTGCAATATGACAATTTCTTAGCAGGTATACATGTAAATGGACTAATTAGCTATTATTTTAGGGAAGAAATTCTTGACAATTGTCGAGAGCTTCTCCTTTACCTGTTGTGGTGGATGATGGAGAATATTTGAAGCCCCCCAAGAACTGTTTCCATCTCAGTAGCGGATTCCCTTATAAAGGAAGGTCAGTGACTAAGAAGAATGACACATCGTGGAAGAAATGAAAATCTAGTGTTTTCTACTAGGCATTTAAGACATGCAGAAGTCCTTAGAGGGGATTCATCACAATCAGATGTGTTATTTCTGCTGTCTGTGGATGTGATAAAGAGGGCTAGCGGAGATGGGCTGCTCTTTGCAAAAAAAAATAGGCTTGCCTGGATCTGGGAATTGAACCCTTTTTGATATCATTTGTGCTCTGAGATCTGTGTGGATTGTGAGTGTTATGTAGCTGCTTAGAAGCTATTTGACTTACAGCTCCTTAACTGGCAACAGTCAAAACTAATTAATCAGGCTTGTTTGTGAACGTTTGCTTTTCCTCAGTCAGGGGAAACTGGCAACCTACTGGAGAAAAGGAAGCTCTAGTCTGGACATACGCCTTTCTTTCTGCTCCATGGTCATTAACAGGTGAAAACAAGACACAAATCATGTACAAATCTCACCGTGTTTTCATAGGGGCAGAACACAGATCTCAGACATTTTAAGGAGATGTACAGCATGACAGAAAGATCGTATGTCCTCTGTTGCATACCGTCAATGTCATTTGAGTCCCTGCTTCCCTGCACAGGGTGCTGGCTGTTTCAAAGGAGTTGTCATGTTGATGAAGGTAAATTAATTCGCATTTCCAGACCCTCCCAAGAATCTGAGGGACCCAACCTGTCCATAATCTGCCTGCGTTGTGGTGGGTCTTACCAGAAACTTTGCTGGATCCTCAGGACCCACAGAGACACAGGTTAGTTGCTTCCGTGAGGGAAGCGATACCCAACTAGCACCTTCAAAACAGCAGACATGATCTGACAAGTACGTTGGAAATTTCTGTCTTAATGAGGAAGCCAAATTAGAATCGAACACCTGTCTGATAAGAAGGGGCCTGACTACAGATAAAGAAGGAGGTAGCGTTTCAGCATTAATGCAAGAGAGATGGAATTCAGGCTCACCGAGCGAGGCCAGTCATTTTTCAAAGGCAGAGATAAAACCCTGATTACGGTGGTAGTATGAAAGTGTTGGGAAGAAGGCTTGGGAAATCCTGCCTTCATGAAAATGGCACTGAACTGAATTTCTGAGGAGAAATAAAACAAGACCATGGCAACATGCCCATGCAAGCAAACAATCTGCAGAAAGTAAGGTAGGGAGAATCTTCCGGAGATAACTGGCAAAACTTAAGCAGGAAAGCAAACCACAGCAAACAAGTGGTTAGTTAGTGGTGTGGTTGAGAGAGGACATGAGAGAGGACACTTGTCAGGAGTTGGTGGAGTCTCAGAGATTTGAATGCTGAATTGCCGTGGGTTCATAGCTTTGTATAATAAAACTTGCCCAAGATATAGCACATAGTACCAACAGGTGCTAATCATTTAAAGCCCACTGTCTTTTTTCATCAGAAAGGCATGTTCAGGAGCTAATTTGCTCCATTACAGAAGAACTACATCTACCATTTCTGCTCTGCTCCCTCAGGGCTTGACATTCTTCTCACTTTCTGCCTCAAGCTCTTGCTTGCAGCTGCAAGGTCCCTAACCATGACCATATTATCGCCATGCACAACGTTGCATTCTCAATTTTAAATTACATTTTAGAAATGGGAAGGCATACGAAGGTAAGTTTATTTACTTGACAAAAGTGCATGTGGCGTGTGACCTTATTATGGCACTTTACAGGCAACCGACGAAGAAAAACTATTTATCCTCAGCTGACAGTTAACATTGCCTTTCCTGTTGCTAGTGCTCCTGTGGGCAGTTCAGAAAGAATTGCCTGATTTATTGCAAGAGGAATAAAAGGCCTATAGGTATATGTGAGCTGTTTGTCAGGGTCTGACAGACATTCACGGTTGCCTGATGCGTATGATCAATGGGAAAACATTATAAAATTGGGAAGACGTTGGAATCAAGCCCCTAAGCACAACGGAGTCATGGCCTGTGCAAGCACTCGGAAGTCATTCTCAGCACCCTTTCATCTGGAGTGCCCAGCGTGACTTATCTTGGAGTTAAAGATTAGTTTTGGGGATGGGGTTTTTGAAATTGTAAGTACATGGGAATGCTCTGGAGGTGCTGTTTTCCCTCAGCCTTCTGCCCAAGCTCTTTGGTGGCATGTGTGTCCCTCGGTGTGCCTTTGCGAGGCGTTGTAAGGGAACGTAGGCTGCTGCCGATCGGGGGATGGCATGCGGGGAGGAGGGAGAAGGGTTGTTTGCATGGGAAGGATCGGCGTGGGAGGGAGTGTGTTTTTGAGGTAGGGGCGTGTGTAATGGGAATAGGGATGTTTATGTGGGCACGCACGCCCATATGTGGTGTGTTTTTCCCCTTTTTCCTGGGCTCTGGGTGTGTCCAGATCAACCGAATTCAAAATGCTCCTTTTTTGGCACTGCAGCCTCTTCTCTGGTTTGGCATCTTAAGAATCTGGGGGAATCATTTAAAGATCAGAAAACTCCATTCACTTGGGCCCCCGAAGGCTTCACATTCTGTGACATGGCCATTCCAGTCGGCTGAGCTCTGTCCCCTGCGGATGAGCCCATATAAGGAGCCTGTTTCCTGCGTTTCACGCTCCCTGCCTGTCCCTCTGCCCTCCTGTGCTCCCTTTGCCGAAGAAAGCTGGTATTTTGGGACTGCGGCTCCTGCCTCATTCCTGCTCTCTGTTTATTTTTGGAGAATGACTATTTTTGCTCCTATCAGGGAGCTATGCGGGGTCGTGCCCCCTCCCTGCAGCAGGCAGCGGCTGCCCCTGGCAGGCTCTCTTCATTTCCCACACTCACAAACAATGCTTCTGCTTCAAGAAATAAACACGGGAGACCCCTACCATCAGGGGTTAGCTCAGCCCCTTCCTCATCTGTGGCAAGAGACAATTCGGCTTTGGCTCGGGGCTGACCCCACCACACATGCAAGTTCCCCTCTGTCAAGTCAGAAATCCTCAGGAGTCACCCAGTCCGTTCCCTTTCTTAAAAGCTGTGGGAGCCACATGTCCCCTTTCCGTTGCTCTAGCGTAGACACCTTTGCATTGACTATATTTTCCTCACTTTCAGCCATCACTTTACCCAATTATCCCTTCTTCCAATGGGCCTTTCACAGGTCCATCCACCTGGGCACCATCGAGTGGGAGCTACATAAACTTAAGTTCACCCCCTGGGTTCACCTTGCTTCTCTGCTTTCACCACTGCCTGCCACGCAAAACACTGAAGCTGCTGCTGCACGAGGTGCTTCAAGCAGGGGGCTGAGCCCCAAACTGCAGAGGACGCTGGGCAGATCCCACACGGAGCGCCCAGTCTTTGAAAATTCCCATTGTAAGCCCCAAGCTGAAGGCTTGTCTTCTCTTGCCATGTGGCGGAGTGGCACACAAGACAGTGCAAGAACATAGCAGGGAGTGCCTTTAAGCTCCAAAGGAACTTTCCCTTTAGCATTTCAGAAGTGCTGGTGGTGGTGGGGTTCATCTCCCCTAATTTCAGAGGTCTGTGGTGTGTCTGTCCGTATCTGAACTTGTCATCTAACTTCCTATTCTAGCCAGTGGAGAAAAGCAGACACTTTAAGGGAACAATTCCTCATCTAAAATGAGTTGTCTAAAGCGTGTGTTGACTGACCTGTGTCCTAGCAAACACGTAAAATGTGGTGCTCCCAGCTGAAATGTGAGTATAGGTAATGAAGGTGTTCCCGTGAAACATGCCTTGAACAGCACATCCTCTGTGGACCTAATCTCCTTTGTGCTTTGGGCAGGTCAAAGGCACCCAGACCTGCAACTTGTCAGGATGTTGACTAGAGTAGTACATCTTTTGCTTACAAAGACACTCAAAAAACTGTCCTGCAATATCTCTCTTCCTTTTATTTATGATTAAACAGCATTTTAAACACTGTCTCTCTGTTTGAGAAGTTGTTACTTTAGTATGTGTGAACCTGGTGTCAGAAATGCCTTGACTTTGGCTTCACTGGAGCTGGCTGTAATGTGTCTCTTCTCTTTACTAAAGGATCCACCACCTAAGCCCCCACGCCGGCAAGGAGGCTGGGCAGATGATCCTGTACTGGCACCTACCAAGTGAGTACTCACCTCTTTTTTTTATTAAGAGCTTAGGTGTGGATTAACTGAACATCACTAGTTGCGCTTTGCTGCTGCAGGCATTGGAAAAAAAAATCTGAGTCTTGCAGATGGGCTGTATCTCCACTATCCTTGTAACTCCTTGAAAGCATTTGAAGTGTTGCTCTTGCATGGTTCCACTAGCAAATGTTTATATTTTATTAAATTTATAAATTGACACTTCTGCCTGGGCTCAGAAGTGTGTACACATCTCTGTCTGTGGGAGGCGGTGTGTTCCTCACCTGGTATAGGAACTGGAAGGAGCCCAAGAACATAACAAGCATGTTAAATACAGGAGCTGGTGGGGGTAGGATTTGACTGCCTGCGTCCTTTCCAGAAGAGTGACACATGACAGTGTCCCACTGACAAGTGTGCAATGAACAGTTCGGGATTTAGTGATTAGCCTTGACAGTAAAGGTCAAATTTGTCAATGTGTACGTGTGTATGGGGTTGTGCTATAATGGAGATGGATGGAGATGGTCAGAGAGAAGAGATGGAAGAAAAAAACTGTACAAATTGTGTAATGTATGCTGAGAAGCCTGATGCTTATGAAGGACAACTAATAGAAAGGAAATATTCAGATACGCTAATATCAAAACCAAAAGACAGTTCAGACTAGGAGGAGATTTCAATCTATTCATTATTTTTCAAGCTGTGAAGTTACGCTGGTGTTATATTTTCTGTTCACTGAACTGAAGGCCTCTGCCACGGAGTGGTGTGAGATTGCTTGTATACATTAAAGCCTATAATAAGAGTGTATATGTCTGAACATGTGCTTTGGAGGCACTCAGATTTCTGGAAAAGTTATATATTTTCTTTCCTGGAACTCTGAGAATGGGACAGGACATTCAGAGACCTGTTACATAGCCAGTATTTCTTAGGAGGTGAGAAAGGTGGTCGATATTCTGGAAAACAGTACTTTTCTGGGAAAATTATCGCTCTTTGTTTGTCTCTGAAGAATAAATCAGCTCTTTGTAGAACCAAGTAGAAGCTTTATGGAAATGTGATAGCAGAGAACAAGGGTGAATTGCATTGCTTAGGAAAAATAAATCATGTAATTGGTGGCTACGTGAGGGACTGGATAGGAGCTAATACACTTATTCAGGACTGAGCCTAATGTGCCCTGAAGGACAGTGTGTGGGTTCCTAATGTAATGGCACCGTGCTGTGTGCTCCTCTAGGATGTTTTCCATGGTTTAACTTCAGCCTCATCTGATAGATTGCAGTAGCTGTCAGTGATACTTCTCTGGCATCCCAATTGCATGGTTTATAGATACAGCAGGTGCGTGGAGTAAACGCTCCTATGAGGCTGGACACGATTCAGCTGAAGAAGCAGAACAGGAGCTAGGGGCTGCAGCCCTTTCTACCTGTATGACCCTGCCCAGTGGGATGTGAGATGAAGACGTGCCCCTTGCTCATTCATGCATACATGAATTCATGCTTTATCTGACAGCATTCTCTTCCTTTGTATTAAGAGCTTTTATGGAATGCATTTTATGATGGCAAGTCTTGTTCTGACTTTCTTTAGGCATAGGAGGGACGAGACTTTTGTACAACTGCTTCCCTCTCAGTTCTTTCCTTCAGTGGCAGATTCTCAACCTGGTGATCTCTTCCCTCTCTCCTCTTCCTCAGAAAAGTCTCAGCTGCTGGCCTGTGAGGCTGTCTTTGTGACATATCCCAGAGTAAAAACCTTCATGTGAAAAGTCTGAGTCATCGGCTGATGTCATACCAATGTTGCTGCAGCTTTCTTGTTTCTGTTTTCTCAGGCTTTATCTCCCCACAGCTTTCTACCAATCTGACTCAGTTTGGAAGCCCATCAAGCTGACTTGCTCCAATTTCACTATGAGAGAAGCAATCACACTAAAATACCATGCTTCTTTTGATACATCTGATGCAGCTGTAAGGACTCCTATGGCAGTGTAACTGAGCCTATGCTTGGGAAGTGTACTGCTTTCAGTAATTTTCTCGAAGTAATTTTGAACTGCCAGTATTGAAATCTGTGATCTTTTGCTTAGAAAGGGTGAGCAGAGTGGCTGCAGTTAGATTTTCTGTGTTGTGTGAATATGCTGTGGGCCAGATGGGATGCTGCAGCCACTTGTGAAGCAGTCTTGTCACTGTCTGTGTGTTCTCTTCTCTATTTGAGGTCTAAGCTTTTAGTTCTGTTTCTGACAGATTCAGCCAGTTGCAACTGCATACTTGTTGCTTTCCCTGCAGGATACTTAAACCCTTTTCTGCTATATTTCTAGTTCAAAGTCTTATCAGTGTGAAATGATGACTTGAAATTGTTCTTTTTATTTCCATTTGGGACGTGTTAGAGTAAAATTTCATTTGCAATGTGGTTTTTTTTTTTTTTTTTTTTTTTTTTTTTTTTTTTTTCTAACTTTGCTGCTCCCTCCTAGTCCCTTACTTGCCCAGATCTTGTCATACCTTGGTAAACTTGCAAATATTCTCACCATCCTACTTGTTCCTTCCATCAGACCAGTGCTGTCTCAGACTGTTGCAATATAAGAAGAGGAGGAGACCCCTCAAAGTTTTCCAGTCTGTAACTGGTTTTAAAATTAATTTGCACAGATTGTATGCAAGTAAGATAAGGTAATTTTATCACAAGTCTCCATAGCATAGTGTCAGAATTTTAAACTCCCAAGAACTATTGAACTATTGAAATGATGTCTTTTTCTTTTTTTTTTTTTTTTTTTGATAAGTTTTCAAAAGTCAGGCATGTAGAGATTTCTTTGGACTCCCAGTACCTCTGTAAAACATCTGTCATTACTAGGAGTTCAGTTTTGTAAATATGGGGAGTAGTGAGCACTGCAGATAAGTGTCTGAGCAAACCCTCAGACTTGGCCTCTGCTATCAGCAAATAAATGGTGCAAAGTAGTGACAGAAGCATCTTTTTTTTCCTTACTGACAGGGCCCTCTGCAACTGAATCTGCTGGACTTACTTCAGTTTGTACAGAGAGAGAACAGCTCTCTGTGAGACGAGGCAGTCCCCTGGCTGCCCCAGCAATATTGGAGCCGCAGTGTTACAGGAAAGGGGACCAGCCAAGAGCCTAGGCAGCCACTTGGGTCCTAGTACCCTGCTGAGATTATATAAATAACAGTAATTACATCAGATTTTTTCTAGAGAAGCAGCTCTCCAACCACTGGATGGAGCCCAAGTGCCATTCTGAAGGCTGTGCTGATGTCCTTAATGACATCAGTGTTGACACTTGTGACAAGCAAAGCAGAGGTTTTATTGTCGAGTTATCTCCTGCATCAGAAGGAAGAAACACAAAGTGCCTGCCAATGGGAAAAGGAAAGGGGAACTCAGTTTTGCACACTGGTGAGGATTTGACAAAGGAGAGGTGCTTCCAAGATCTGTTTAATTCCAGCTTGTGCTGATCTCATCTATCTGACTACTTATAGCTCCTTATCCTTATAGAATTTCTTCCATTTTTTTTGTCCCTGTTAGTATGTTTTTTTTTTTTTTTTTTTTTTTTTTTTTTTTTTTTTCTCTCTTTTCTTCTAGGGGCACTTGCAGTTTACCTGGGTCCTTGTTCCCTTTGGTCTTGAAACCTCCCTGTGGTGAGCCCCTTAAATTTCATGCAGTTCTCTAGGCTGCAGATGGGGTTGTTGTGGAATAAACATAGCTCATTTCAGGTGGGCCCTCCAAGCAAAAAGCAAGTGCTGCTTTCAGGAGGAAATCCCTTCTAGTGCCTGCATTTGTGTCTCCTTTCTTCTATAGGAATCTTGGCATTTTAGCAACAGGTGCTCCAGCCACAGCTGAAATCTCTCCTCCTTTCTGAGGGGTAGGTCATACCGAGTTGGAATAATCAAGGCTTGTTTAGGGGAATAACCAGAACATTTTGGAACACGTGTTGGTACAGTGTCCAGGAATGCATTTCACAGGATATCAAGGGCCTGTCAGAAGGAAGTAGATGCAGTTGAGGTGACCTTTAGAGCGGAACAGCTTTGGTAACCCAAGCAATGTGTAGACATAATTTAGGGCTCTGGAGGGTGGGCAATGGTGAGATTGCACCCTGGAGCTGGAGGAAAGTTATTTAAGAGATTAAGGTTTTTTATGATTCAGGGTCTCTAGAGGTAGCTAAGGTTAAAAACCTCCTGTTTCAAAAAGATGGGCTTAAACTATCCTGTGTCGTATCTATATGAAATGATCCTCAAGAGTGTCTGGTTTATAGAACCTCTGGCCATCCCTGGCTTGCAAGTGGGAGTAGTAAAGAGCTCATGAGTTTCTCTTATCTGGTGTGGCAGGGGAAAGCTCATGTCATTGTGTCTGCCCTCTACTCCCAGTCCAGCAATGTTGAGATAAATCTCAGGCTGGGCTTCCTTGTGACGCTGCCATGTTAGGAGCAGAGCCAGGCTTCTGGCTGTGGGGAAGACAGCAGCTTCCCTCTGCATCCTGCAGCCATCTGTGGATGTCCTCAGAGATGAGAACAGTGGAGGTACAAAGGCTTGAGGCTACCAAGTGAGGGGGCACAACTTAGAAGGAGACGAAAGAAAAGGAAGTCTGATTAAGTTTTGTCTTGAAGTGTCTGTTTTTGGGTTTGTCCCTGCATTGATCTGCAAGGGAATGAGGCAAGTAATGGCCCCTTGGGGACCTTCAGGACTTTCCTCTCAATGTCAGCCGTCATTTTCAATCACCCTCTCCCTCCCAGCCATTAATTTTGGCCCAGGATCATGGGGACTTGTCCATCTATCACTCCTAATTGACACTAAATGATCTGTCAGTTTATTGATGAACGGCAGGAGTGGAATTGTCACAATATATTTTACTTTCTAACAACTCCTCCTGACAATTTTACCTTGTCCATCTCACTCTCCTCACATAAATCTCCATTGGCCTCTCATTCCTTCTCTTGGGCTGTTCTGGTGCCAGCCGCCTCCACACCATCGGCACGCATCAAGGACATCAAGATGGCGCTAAGCTGCAGTCTGCAGGCCCAGGGTGGGTTTTTTCCTCTCCTTCTCTCTCCCTCTCTCTCTCTTTTTTTTTTTTAATAAGCTGGATGTTCCAGGAATGCTAACAGGCTCTTGTCCTCTTGTCCCTCCATGTCATTGCTGGGGTGAGCTCTCCTTGGTGTTTCTGTTTAGACTCAGGAAAGATAACTGGCAGAAAAATGAAACTCCCTAAAAGACAAAAGAGTCACCTGAGAATCCCTCAGTAGCATGGCTGTGATGGGGGATTTTTTTTTCCTTTTAATCCTGCACAGAGCGACTTGCAAGGGTTTCCTGCAAAGAGAAAATGCTAGGCTTATGCCCATACTTGTGTCTTTGCAGTGCTCAGAGGAACCTCGAAAAAGAGTTGGACTTTTTTTTTTTTTTTAAAGCTATATTTCTGCTGATGTTTGTTTTTATTAGTGAAGTTTTCTTTGGCTTTTTCCTGAAAGACACAGAGCAGCTGAAGAGCTAATGAGGTTGTAAAATCTAGCTACCCTAGACAATGGAGTTTGCATGACAAATTTGGGAGTCTGACATTTTGGTAACAGTCCAGATAAGCTGCTGAGGTGGCAAAGTGTGCTCACGGTGAAGTCTCTCTGATTTTCCTTCCTTAGTTCTCTGCATCTCCAAGGAATTTACCAGCACACCCACGGGAGACCATCCTTGTTCTCCCAAATATTTTGAATTTAAAAAAGCAAAATCCTCTTGAAGACCATTTGCAACCAACCTTTTTCTATATATCAAAGCCAAGGCTAAAATCTTGTCTGGCCTTTGTAAGTCACCTCTAAATTGACTGTGGAGTCTGACTTAATGCAGTTTACCTGTGGAAAGAGACCTAAGATGATCTGATCTACTGCTTTGACCCTATCTCCCTCTCTGACCTCCCCAACCCCATATCACCCCTCTACTATTCTGAAGTCCTTAACCCAAGTTCTTAAAATGCCCTCTTTCAGAACTGTGGCTCTCAGATGATAGCACAAGGTGCCACTCAGTAACAAATACCTAGCTCTTTTTTTTTTTTTAATGTTTTCAATGAGGCCAATCACAAATAAAGGGACTTTGGCCAGGTCCTAGAGGCTGAAGAGTTTGTTTTCTGTTGTGGGATTTGGAAAAAAAAAAAAAAAAAAAAGGCAAGCAAGCTTGGGTTCGTTTACGTTCCTTTCTAGTTCTGTCCCCTTTAGCAGTCAGTTTTTCTGTGTAACCATGGGGATCAGCACTGTATGTTTCCCTTTAAATGGAAACTGCAGTGCTCCTGTAACCTCAGGAGCCATTTGGTGTGAGAGTTGGCCCTGGTGGTTACTGGAGACCGAAGACGTGATCTCTTGGACAGGAGCCCCTGTTCTCAGGGAACGAAGATGTGTGGTGGATACCTCCAGAAACTGCAGTGCTGTTTTCCCACACAGCAGGAATTTGTATTGAGTGTTGTTGTTTTTTCTGTTGCTCAGTGGGAGCTCTGAGCAGCTCTGCTGGTCAGCTCTTTACCAGTGAGCGAGTTGGGGAGCCCTGGGAACATCTGTTACGGGGCTGCTGCAGTGAGTAGGCTGAGGTTCAGTGACCCCTGTGAACTCCGGCTGTCCGCTTGTTCCCTCGTGCCAGTTCCTAAAGTCCTGCTTGCCAGAGCCTTCCTCCTTACTTGCTTCTGTAAAGCAAGCCTGTGTATTGGGACATGAGGAGAAACAACATTTTTTGTTACAGTTTGAATAACGAGTGCCTCATAAGCTTGCTTCATCTGGAGCTGGTTAACCACAGCATCTATCAGGTCCTTCTTCTGCCCATGCAGTGCTCTGGGCAGTGCGGGCCAGGCACCCCAGGGAGCCTGTGAGGTGCTAGAAAATCATCGGTGGGACCATTGTGGGTACCACAAATGTGTGTCTGCCCAAAACCCCACTGAGGAGATGCAGACATACATGTACATCCGTGTGCCCCAATGTTTGGAAGCAGAGGGCTGTGAGGTGCCATGCAATGACAAAAATAAAGGCTTGCTGTAGTCCTGGCTCTGATGAAATTGACGGCAAAGCCTGCCTTGATTTAGAAGATGTGAAGATTTAACTCCCTGATTTTATTGTAGCAAACCTGCCTTCTCCAGGCTGCCACAGCCCAGGGAGAGGGGGTAGAAACTTGAACAACTGAAGAAAGCCCCAAGGAAGGTGAAATGGCATAGGGGAGAAGACAGGTTGTGGTAGTGCTTTCCAGCACAGGCTGTAGTTCTGTACAGCTCTGATGAGCGTTTTTCACTCCCTATGCCTCAGCAAACGAGCAGTGGCCGAGGCCCACACTTGGAGAGCTGGGAGAGCCGATCAGTTCGTGCCTGTGCGTCATTTGGGCTGTGTAACCAGCTGTGCCTTAGGCTATTAAACAAGCTGCAACTCGTGGCTCACCACCCACTCGCTGTGGTGATGGGCACCAAAAAAATACTTGAGCAAGAGAGTACAATGTCCTTTTTTTTTTTTTTAATCATGTTTTTCCCCTCCCTCAGGCCTAGACCTGAGTTACAGTCTGTGCCCCTGAGGCGAAAGGCTTCGTGTCTCCCTGCAGATTGCGCCAAGCCACACCGGTGGGTACGGTTTGGGTGGAAGCACACAGGCAGCACGCTGCCCAGAACAGCCCCTCTGTCTGCTCCGCTCTCTCCCAACAAGACACATCTCCAACACCAGGACATTTTTTTTCCCTGTTTTTTTTTTTTTTTTTTTTTTTTCCCCTTTTAGTCTAGAAGCCGTTCAGACACGCCAGGCCCCGTGCAGCGCCCACCCCACGGCAACAGGGCCCCTCACGGCCCGCCAGAGGGCGGCCGCGGCCCGCCTCAGGCCTCCGCCGCCTCACGGGGCTCAGCCCGGCCCGGTACCCCCCCCTCACCGGGGCCCCGCTGCCCCCATGCCCCGGGGAGGAGGTGGGGGAGCCCTGTAGGGTGAGGGGCCGGTGTCCGGCCCCCCTCCGCCAGCCGCGGCCCCCGCGAGCTGTGGGCATTAGGAGGTTTCAAGGACATTTCCCCCCCATTCGTCCCAGTGATGTCCCCTGCTAAAATAGGTTAACGGTGTGTAATTAAGCACTACACATTGTCATGCCGCATAAAGATAGCGTCCTGGCGGTTCTCTGAGCCCGGCTACTTTATCTCCATTTAGATCTCCGTGGTAGGCCATTAAATGAGAAAGAAACAGTTTAAGGGAGATCATGTCTACATTAGACCTGCCTTTCACCCCTCAGCACGCCCACCCGGCTGAGCTGGGCGCTGGGGTGGTGGTGGGGGAAAGCCTCGTTTTTGAGGCTCAACCCCCTGGCATTAACATAGAGGGAGGATTCCAGCTGGCCACAACTGAGCAAACTCAGTGCTCGAGAGCACAATCGGATTTATATCTTCTGCCCCAGCACACAGCTTGGAGAGAAATAGGTGCTGTGTAGTAGGAGTTGCCTAGCAAGGTGAACTGTGATCTGTCGGGGGTCTTCTGCCCAATTTCTTTTTTATTCAACACCATGAAACAGAGAGGGGATCAGCAGCTGGCCAAAGCCTGAGGGAATACTCTAAGGTTTTGGTCCTGTTTGGGAGCACAGACAGTCTGGAAGTGAAATGAAGTGTAAGGGTGACAGGGTCAGTCC
The DNA here is from genome assembly GCF_009819795.1 of Aythya fuligula. Classification (NCBI taxonomy): domain Eukaryota; kingdom Metazoa; phylum Chordata; class Aves; order Anseriformes; family Anatidae; genus Aythya; species Aythya fuligula. Next base: position 26,191,365 of record NC_045563.1, read on the forward strand.
ATGTTCTTTGGCCATCCAGAATCTACTGGAAGGAATGAGAGAAACAGAGGTATCACCCTCACAAAAAATGATGTTTGTTGGTGTATAATGCAGCAGACAGTTGGTGTATAATACACAGAATCACAGAATTTCTAGGTTGGAAGAGACCTCAAGATCATTGAGTCCAACCTCTGACCTGACGCTAGCAGTCCCCACTAAACCATATCCCTAAGCTCTACATCTAAACGTCTTTTGAAGACTTCCAGGGATGGTGACTCCACCACTTCCCTGGGCAGCCTGTTCCAATGCCTCACAACCCTTTCGGTAAAGAAGTTCTTCCTAACATCTAACCTAAAACTCCCCTGGCTCAACTTAAGCCCATTCCCCCTCGTCCTGTCACCAGGCATGAGGGAGAACAGGCCAACCCCCACCTCACTACAGCCTCCTTTGAGGTACCTATAGAGAGCGATAAGGTCGCCCTGAGCCTCCTCTTCTCCAGGCTGAACAAGCCCAGCTCCCTCAGCCGCTCCTCGTAGGACTTGTTCTCCAGGCCCCTCACCAGCTTCGTCGCCCTTCTCTGCACCCGCTCAAGCACCTCCATGTCCTTCTTGTAGCGAGGGGCCCAAAACTGAACACAGTACTCGAGGTGCGGCCTCACCAGAGCTGAGTACAGGGGGACGATCACCTCCCTAGCCCTGCTGGTCACACTGTTCCTGATACAAGCCAGGATGCCGTTGGCCTTCTTGGCCACCTGAGCACACTGCTGGCTCATATTCAGCCGACTATCCACCATCACTCCCAGGTCCTTCTCTGTCTGGCAGCTCTCCAACCATTCCTCTCCCAGCCTGTAGCTCTGCTTGGGGTTATTGCGCCCCAGGTGCAGGACCCGGCACTTGGCCTTGTTGAACTTCATGCAGTTGACCTCAGCCCATCGATCCAGCCTATCCAGATCCTCCTGCAGAGCTTTCCTACCCTCAAGCAGATCGACACACACACCTAACTTGGTGTCATCTGCGAACTTACTGAGGGTGCACTCGATGCCCTCGTCCAGATCATCGATGAAGATATTAAAGAGGACCGGCCCCAGCACCGAGCCCTGGGGGACGCCACTAGTGACCGGCCTCCAACTGGACTTGACTCCATTCACCACGACTCTTTGGGCCCGGCTATCCAGCCAGTTTCTAACCCAACGAAGCGTGCGCCAGTCCAAGCCAAGAGCACTCAGTTTCTTGAGGAGAATGCTGTGGGAGACGGTGTCAAAAGCCTTGCTGAAGTCAAGGTAGACCACATCCACAGCCTTTCCCTCGTCCACCCAGCGCGTCACTTTGTCATAGAAGGAGATCAGGTTCGTCAAGCAGGACCTGCCTTTCATAAAGCCATGCTGACTGGGCCTGATCGCCTGCTTGCCCTGCAAGTGCTGCGTGATGACTCTCAGGAGGATCTGCTCCATGAGCTTCCCTGGCACTGAGGTCAAACTGACAGACCTGTAGTTTCCTGGGTCTGCCCTCCGGCCCTTCTTGTAGATGGGCATCACATTTGCTAGCTGCCAGTCAACTGGGAAAATAATACAGCAGTGCGTTTCTGAGCACTGCTCACGGGATTGCATTATTTTATTTGCCCTTAATTAACTGGTTGTATCCATACAGCACAAAGCCATGCCACAGCAGATTCAGGCTGGATGTAAGAAAAAAATTGTTACCACAAGGGTGGTCAAACACTGCAACAGGCTGCCTTGTGAGGTAGTTGATGCCCCATGCCTGTCAGTGTTCAAGAGGCACTTGGAGAATGCCCTTAATTATCTGCTTTAACTTTGGTTAGCCCTGAAGTGGTCGGGCAGTTGGACTCAATGATCTTTGGAGGTCCCTTCCAGCAGAGCTATTGTACTGTATTGTGTTGTATTCTATAGTTCTTACACAGTTGTTCATTCTGTGGATGCTTTTTGCTGCCTTCCCTGTGCTGTGCCTCCTGCTGGAGCAAACAGACCAGGGCAGCACACTTGCTGCTGAGAGCACAAGAAAAGAGTAGGAAATCTGTCAATTCTGTCTTGAGTTTACAGTCCGGTTTCTTCAGTGCCTGCTTCCACTCATCACTAGAAAGCTGTGCCCTTGTGGATGGGGAGGATGCTGTGTAGCCAGGCCTGATATTCCTGCAGGATGAAATGTTGGTCTCCACATGGTGCAGTTGGCATTGATAAGCTGAGCCAGTTCTCAGGACTCAGTACAACAGCATACTTAAAGCAGTGTGGTAACTTCACAAAGAATGCCTGCAGGGCTTCCAATGCACCTGGAGACCACAGGGACAGGCAGGGGGCTGGTTCTGCAGGAGTAGTATCTCCATCTATTGCTTAGCCCTCAGCTAAGCTTATGAAGTCCACAGGGTTGGAGGCAGAGCACATTTTGAGGGTCTGTTAACACCTTTCTTCTCTTACTGCCTTGAAGGTTTTTAACTTTAAGACATGGGGGCAAAGCTTGTCTTTTCTCTCAGGGTCACTTTGTTAGGTGGATTTAGATAATGCAGTTGGGCCAAAAAAAGCGAAACGCTAGTTAGGAACAAACCAAGAATATTTTGTAATTTTATTTTCCAGCTTGAAACAAGGAATTACAAAGTAACATGCCATTAAACAAAACAAAAGGAAGACTTTGGGTTTAAGGCTCCATAAAAAAAAAGAAAAGGGAATAGTAAGCTGGTTGGTGTCTTCTTTACCTGATAGCTTGGTCATCAAGGCAACATAGGGTTTCCTGCAATTCCTGCTGGCACTCCAGAAATTTCATGCCATAAATCCCAGATAGTCCTCTACCTGTGAGCTGGTTTGAAATGCCAGTTTCATCAATTGATGCTGTTCCAAGTCATATATTAACAAACCACTGTAGAGCAGGTGACTGAAAGCAGATGTCTCCTAAACAGGACAGCAGTCATTTCTAGCTCTTGCTCTACTTCCCCTGGTAGTTAAATGCTCTGTGTAAACCACAGTACTGTCAAAATGAGAGACTGGCATCACCCACTGCCACCTTTGTGTCCTGAAGCATGGGGGCTGTGGCATTCCCCTGGAGGGGCTGACAGTGGGCTTTAGCTTGCCCAGGAAAGAACTGTCCTGTTTGATGGGAGTCCTAACACCCAGACTCTAGCGTTAAAGCAGGCAGTACTCTTGTCCTCTCCTTGCTTATGACTTTTTTCCCCAAATTACAATTTTCTCCAATACAGTGCAGCTATTTCATAATGAAGTAAAGCTATTTGGCAAATCTGCAGAAGGTTTTGGGAATGTTGAAACTACACTATTCTAGAATTGTGTAGATGTCTGAGTGCATTGTACAAAATATGAAAATGTGAGGGCAGAATATTAAACCCAAGCAAGGGCATTGGGACCCACAGCAAAGCTGCCCAGATTTGGAGTCATCTAGATCAGTAAGGTGAATTCTCACTGTGTATGTTAGCTTATTGCCCTCAATGAGTCCTTTTCTAACATAACTAGGAAAAGCTGGGAACGTTTTAAGTCTGAGAATGCACATAATAGTCTCTGCCTCTAGGAGTAACTTACAACTGCCTTCCCGTTGGGCCAGCTGGATACCTGCCATGACAGGGAGTTCAGGAAAAAGAAAGAGAAATTGCTTATGGGGATAGCAAGGCCCTCTCCTGGGAAGTATAAGCATGTGGAGTGTTGCACTCTTGCCTGGGGACAGGCAATGAAGAAGGATGTAAGAAGCGTGAGTACTGATGGAAAGAAAAGGCTTATTTGGGGCTGGACAATTATCAAGAGTATGGGATCGTGCTAAGAAGAGGTTAGATTGAACCTCCAGGAAATGATCCCACTGTGAGGGCAAGGGTCTGAAGACAGGGTGTGGGAAGCAGTTCTGTGAAGGAAGGAGGGAGAGAGATAAAATAAGATGAATCTTGCATCATCTTTTCATATCTGTCTTTTCAGATTCCATACACCAGCATGAGCTGGCAGTGGGCTCTCTAGAGCCATCCCTTCCTCTCTCCATAGTATTAGGGGGTTCACAAACCAGGGAAAAGGAGGCAAATGGACAAATGTTTCTTACTGAAAGAACACTCCTGAATTCCCCAACTCCATTGTGCTTCTGCCTTGTCATGAACAGAAGCCTGCAGATATAGCTGAAAGCTTGGGTGCAGATGTCACTTATATGGCTGCAGTTCTGACCATAGCAGTGGATATTATAGAGCTCAGATCACTGATTCTGTCTCATTTTTAGCTTCTCACAGACTGCAAGCTCCAAGGAGAGCAGTGGAGACAAGGGGCTTTCTCCTTCTCATAGCCAGACATCCTCTGTGTCCTGCTCCTTGCTCTTACAAGAGCAGACTATTCACAGGAGAACTAGAAGAGGATGGTGGCCTGCTGGAACAGAGAACTGATGAAAAGTCTGCTCCATATCATGCAACTGCTTTGAAAGGAGCCGTGCCAGGCAATGAAGCAGCTTCTCTTGCGTCTTGGCGTGTCTTGGGACAGTGCATGTGGTAGGGGAGAGCCCCTTGTATCCCTTGTCATGGTGCCCTGACTTAAGGGAGGGGAGAATATTTATTCCCAACGCATAGAGATGAAACTTCACTCTGCAAAATGGCCAAAGCAATCAGCGAGTGATGGAGTATCTGCTAAAAAGAAACCTGGCATTTAATTAACTTTTCAAAGTGCTGGTTCAGCAACCTCCATGTTTTACATTTTGAATATTGAACAAGCGTCCCTAATCGGAACTGAATTACTTCTGGGCTTGCTGGGGTGGAGAGCAAGGGAGCTGCCATTTGCCAGTGCCTCCCCCCCTCCACGTTATTATTATGAACTCCTGTTAACTCAGCTGGATCAACCCTGATTTACTGCAACGACAGCGTGTCTGACCTCAACTTGGCCAGTTCAAGTGGGGCTCCTAGCCTACAAAGGCAACCAGATAATCTTTAAGCACAACCAGGGGCAGGAAGAACCTGTTGATCTCTCAGGGGTAGATAAAAAAAAAAGTATGCCTTCTTCATTGCTGATGTGCTGACCTTTGTACTCAGGTAAGGCAAACTTTACCCACAGCTGATGGCAGAGAGGATGAAAAAGGATCTGAGAAACTCAAAACAAAAACAAAAACAAAAAACAAGTGTGTGTGGCTCTCACTGTATCTGGGATATCTGGCTGTCTTTGGGATCTAAATGATTCAGCATTAACCTGATGCATTCAGGGACTTTGGCTCAGTGGTTACTCAGAATTTTTGAAATGTGGGATGTGTGATATCAGACCTGGGTACAGGAACTGTTTTGCACATTAAGAGTTATATAGGGAAAGGTGTGCTTTTTATAAGCTTTTTTCTAGCCTTTTCTAAACATAAACCTTTCCTTGTCTTACAGGTTAGGAAAAAAGCATGCAGAAGAAGTAGAAGAGTAAGTTCCCGTTGTTGCTAAGACTTCCTTTACAACTTCTACATCTGGTTTCACGGAGAAGGGGCATGAAACTCTAAATTCATGTACACCAAGATCTGGAACTACTTGGCATGAATTCATGTTGTGTGTCCCAGTGTGGGTCAGTACGTGTCACTCTGTAGTTCCCTGGGTGTGGAGGAAGGTGATGGCTCCGTCACTCCCATATGATGGAAAGAGGGAGAAGCATCTGCTTTCCCAGCAGACTCACCCCAGCCACTGCTGTCTAAGCCATGTGTAGTAACCTAGGGGTTTGTATCAGGTACAAGGCTAGTGGGGAAAAAGGGAACACAGGTGCTTTTCTGGCCTTGCATTTGAAATTATTTCCTTGTGTTTTGCTGCAGCCATCGTCTCAGGCAGCAGAGCCTGGAGGTATCAAGTGATGGAGGAGGTAAGGTATTACCTACTTGACTGCAAGAATTGCCTTCATGCATGTCTGGGGGTTCTCCAGTAAAGTGAGCAGAGGCATCTGGTTAGAAATGGCAAGGGAATGAACCACCCTGGAGGGGAAACATGTGGTAGCTGCTGAAGTTCCCCAGCTGCTGAAAGGGGGAGAGAGAGCAAAAGAGATAGAGAGGAGGATGAGGAAGTGAGTCTGTAGTCTAAGTCTGGTTCTTCATTAAAACAGAATAATAAAACGCCTTGGGGAAGAAGGAAAGCGTCAAGGGAACACTTTTCTCTGTGATTACCTTCATATGGAGAATAGTGCACTGGGGTAAGAAGAGGGACCAATAAAAGATTCAGGGCAGGGATAGAAAGTACTGCTGTCCCCTAGTTTAGGTGAGAGCAGGCTCTACTTAAAGTCCCTCTTGTGTTTTATGGTAACACCCCAGTCTTGTGGCAGTCAGGACGAGTGCCTGCACTGTTCTCTTGGGGCCTCTGTCATGAGAGAATTCTTCATTTAAAGAATCCACTTGCCAAATGCAATATCTGAGGTCATAAGCTAAACGTATGTACTGGTAGGTTATTCCACCCCATCCCTCTACAGGCTGCTATGAAATCTACTGGACTCCTGCCTTAATACTAGTTTTCTTTATAGCTTATATCATTTACTCTTTTAGAACTGGATAAACCAAGAAAATGCTCAGGAAAAATCCACAGTATGAAGCTCCAGAGATATAAGCCCGTAAGACGTAGAAATTCTTTGAAGTTTCTAGGAGCTTCCTAAATTTTCAAGGGCTAAGAACTTCATACTGTGTATAAAACATTGCATCTGTAAAATATCTCCAAGTATTTGAGGTATTAGTAGGAGTCACAAATGATCAGACATCTGTATGGTTAATGAGACTAAGTAGAAGGCTTATTTGGGTCTTCCAGACAAATTAAGCATTACAACATATGACTGCCACAAGTGGCACCTTTACAGCACTGGCATCTTCAGAATAGACTTGATTTCCCCCTGGGAAGTTTCTTGGGCTTCATAGACTTCAGCGTACATCAGTGAGGCTGATTGTTCTGAATAGCTGTTTGACTGCATATATGCTGTCCTTCTTGTTGAAACTTGGGCTTATATTCAGAGTACAACTTTCTTTGCTAACTAAGTGTAAAAATGCTTGCCACATGGTAGCAGCATGTGACTTTTAGTGCTCCCACACCTTGGGTAATAAGCACAGACTAGAATTGATACAGAATGTGCTATGAAGACACGGTAAGTCATACTACACTTCACTTATTTACCTGTACCTAACCTATAGCTAATGGTTGATTTTGGATTGTTTGCTAGTCAAAATTCATTTTTAGATTGTATGCATGGGTTAGAAGAAGAATCCTGCTAATCTTGCTACGGTCTGTACCCAGGTAGTTTCTAGTACAGTCAGGTGCACTGGGTTGTAGATCTAATTTCCATATGGAAAATCTCTAAATGATCAGTGCATTGCATGCTTGTGGTCCTATATCTACAGGGAGTGCAAACAGGCTAATTCTGGGAGAGCTGCTCTCCGTGTGGGCTTAGTAATTGCACTGAAGAAAACTGACGTACAAACAAACTCCAGAACCTAATTAAAACTAATTTTGTGAATAAGCCGAGAGATATAAATAACTGCCCAGTGTAGAAGGCAGGGAGCAGCACTGTGCAGTTGTGCTGTAAACTGAGCCATATAGGCCTCCCCTTCACACAGACCTTCCTGGCGTGTGGGTCCTCAAGGATGGGTCATGGTTATTTTGTGCTGCATAATGTGTTAGCTTGTACGCCTTAATGTGAACAGGTGTGGTTGCCTGCTGATTGCTGCTGACAACCAAGACGTTTGGATTGCCTTCCTTTAACCCATTAGAAAGGTTAGCTCTACCATTCCATTAACATTGCTTGCCCCCCGTCCAACCTTTTTATTGAAAGAACCAAAGACAAAACTGCATGCACTTAAAAAGATAGCCCTACGTATCTAAAGTGTGCTCGGTTGTGATCATTTGTATGGCACTAATGACCAGAGGCTCGGAATTTGGAGTCTTTTGGAGGAAGCATTAAAAAAGCAGAGGCCCTGGAGAGAGCCTACAGTTCAGTGTGTGGAGAACAGAGGGAAGGTCACACAGCCAAGTGGAGACTTGGTTTTATTATGCATTGTAGTTTTGGAAGTAAAACTAGAATTCTCTCACTACCATTCACACTGTGCATCAAATAGCATCTGAGTACTCATCTCCATGGAATTTGGGGAGAGGACGGTTGCTTCACAGGCTGTGGGAAGGCTGGGGAAAAACTAAAATAACCTGGAAGGTAAGTGGGTGGTCCAGACAGGGACAAGCACGGAACCATGTGCAGTTCTGGCCACTCCTTGCAGGTGCACAGGAAAACCCAGAAGGTGCAAGTCATCCATAATGTACAATACAGACTGTCAAAATCCTACAAATGAAGTAAGTACCTTGGTTCAGGCTTTGCTCAGAATCCATTTTCTTTAATCCATTTTTTTTCTTCATATAGGAAGATAGGAATTAATGTAGGAATTCTTCTTGCCCAGGACAAGAGAGCCATTTTAAAAAGGAGCCAGGTTTGAGTTTATAGGAAGCAAATAAATGTGTTTGACTAAAAGCAGCACCATGTGCTCCTGTAAAACTCCAATCTGGAAAGACTGATTTGAAAAAGGGCAGTGTCTCTCCAGCACTAGTTCTGGTGTGTCTAGTTGGTGGGTGTTTGGGTTTCCTACAGCTCCTGCTCTGAGCTCAGTGCCCATCCTCCTGAACAGACACTGGGACCTGTTAGTACATAGGCACAGAAAATGGATAACCTATTTTTGCTAGGCTGATGTGTGTCCAGCTAAACCCTGGCATGGTGGGGCCCAGCTCCTCGGCACCGTGGGCTCCTGCTTTAACAGGATTTAATGCAGCACAACTTGAGGAATAATAAACCTTCATAAGCAACAAAAAGGTGTTTAATTCCTAGAGGACAGGCCCAGTTGAGTCAGTTTTGGCCAGGGGCAATTGAGGGCTTAATGCTATGTATGTAGCAATCTGGGCAATCTGAGAGAGAGGAGTTTAAGGGTAATTGCTCAATTTTCTGTCCATGTCAACAGGGAAAATGGGCAGCAGTGACTGAGCGCTGAGCAGCAGGGAAACTGTGAGATGGGAGACTATCAGCAGAATTTAAGAAGTGCTATCTGCAGAGCGCTATTTCCTTTTCAGTAGCATCCAAGATCTGCTTCTCCCCAGTATAAACTATTCTTTGTCATAAAGTGGGAGGACAGGATGACTGAGTTCACATCAGAGGGCTTTTCCCTCCCTTTGCTCCTTTCTCCAGCAGGATAGTAGAGACACCGCTTCTGCTTTGCTTGGGTATTTCATTTGGCTTTACTCGGTTTGTGTGTCTCATTCTGACATGCAGCTACAATGGGCTGTTTCCTGCTGGGGTGAGAAGTATTGTCATTTCTTTCTAGCTCTCCGTCAGCAAACTACTTCATCATGCTGGTTACAAGCTTCCCCTTTGTTCCATTCTCGTCCACCTGTTCTGCACTGCTGGGTTGCACTCCCTCAACGCCTGTCTCTTCACTACATCACCCTTGGACTTTTCCCCTCGGCACTGCAGTGTGGGCTTATTAGCTAAGATCGGCACCTCTCTGCAAGCTCCCCTTCCTGCACAGACTGTTCCCTTCAGAAGTCCCTTCCCCTTTTCTTTCTCTTACTCGGGGGATGCACAGCTCCCAGTACAGGGCTTCCCTTGGAGGACTGGGCTGTGACACGTGCGATTCTCTGTCTGTGGGAACAACAGCTTGTTATTTTAAAGCAGATAGTGTGTGTGAATGAGAGAGCTGATTGAAATGAAAGCCTGCCTGTGCTATGCAGACAACCTGAACCTGACCTGCAGGTGAGGAAAGCTGCAGGGAGGCAGTCACTAGATCTGTGCCCTCAAGGCAAAACCCCTTCCTGCCTGCTGGGAAGCCTCCTGAAGGAAGCAGAGCAAACGGTGAGACCTCTTTATACAATGTCAAACCTTTAGAAGGACTTCTTACCCTTCTAGCATGTGGCAGTAGCTCCTTTGCATTTGAACAGGATGAAAATAAATAAATAAATAAATAAAAAGAGAGAGAGAAAGAAAGAAAAAAAAAATAGAGAAAGAAATGGGCACATGCCGTGGTCCCTGCATCTTCCTGGGAAGTGACATCTGCCTGTCAGGTGGGAGGCGGCCCTCACAGGATATCTGGCACCTGGAATAAACACAGCCATAAAAAAACCAAACACCTCACAAACTGCATGCAGATACGCACCAATGATGAAATTGCTCCAAACAGAACTGAGAGTAAGAGCAGGGCGTGGGTTATTGCTGCCTGCATCACTCCTGACAAAGTTTGGTGGTTGCTTCCCTGGAGAGCTGCTGTTTTAAGCCACTGAGCGCTGGTGGATTCCAGGGACTGTGGCTGCAAGGAGTTTGTGACAGAGGAAGCAGCTCTACTGACCAAGCATTAGGCAGAAGGGTGAGAGGAACTGCAGGAACTGTCAGGGAGATGGTGAGCGGGAGCTTCAGAGGCTCAGGAGACGGCACTGGGAACAGTTTGGGCAGAGCTGAATGGACTCAACGTGCTGAGCATCAGTGCAATGGAGACCGAGAGGAAAACAAGGTGTTTGGGACGTTGTGTGAGTGGGCTGAGAGGAGCCTGGGGCAGGGTGACAGAAACGGCTGAGTTTCTTGGATTCTGCACCGTGACCGTGTGTGGTGCTGTGAGCACACCGGCTGCTTCCCTTGGCTGCTCCCCTACAGCACTGCCCCGAATCTCTGCACAAGGGCAGTGAAGGGCAAACTCAGACCAACCTGAAGGTTTCCCCTCTACCGCTGGTCCAGCCTGAAGTCCTCCAGGGACTGCTGACAACATGGGGATCTAGAGCCTCTGGTGTTCGAGGAAATCTCTGTCTTGGCAGGCAGAGTGGATGGGGTGGAGCAGATAACATATCCCCAGGGGATGTGGCTGAAGTGCTGTTTGGAGTGACTAACCACTTGTCAGGGGGCAGTGGGCAGTTTAATTGCAAGGGAGGAAGCACAGCTTGTTTGGGGCTGAAAAAATCCTCTGGCTAAGCATCTTCCTCCACTAAATTCTGCGACATGGTAGGTACAGAGCCATATTGGTCCTGTGATTGCTGAGTCCATAAGTGTAGTTGACGGACTAGGTTTACCTAAAATACCCTTTAAGAAAAAGCTCTTGAAAGATGATTACAGAATTGAGACACCATCATTTAAAACTGCCTAAGGCAAACTTCTTTGAAAATTGCAGCAGTGGAGGGACAGAGAGAGAACCGCGTAGCCCTTGATTGTAGTGTCGTTCCCTCAGGACCCGTTCCCCCTCCCCCTTAGTTTCTCATCTGATATGAGAGAGAGCAGCAGTAAGATTCCTCATCTGTCTTATGAAAATCCGATTCTGAGTGGCTCTGATCAAACCCAGCTGGCTGTCAGCAGCGGTGGCCTTGTGTGGAGGGAGGGAGGCTTCTGAGGAGTTGCTGGATGTGGAAATGTCATGGGTGCCGCCGATCAAAGAGGCATTTTTTAATAAATATATATAAGAAAAAATAAAAAAACCGAAGGATTTAGCATAAAAGAAATGTAGTTTGTCTTGTTTTTCCAGCGTTACATGAAGAGGATGAAATAAAATCAGAAACGGCTGCTCCTGAACATACTTCCACAGGAGCATTTGAGAAGCTTCTTTCTCTGCCACACTAAAGCTCTAACACAAAATCACTCATCTCCGGTGTTACTGGGGAGGATTTTGTGCTCCTGAGTTCACCAGACCCTCCCTTGGTACCTCGTGCCTTCTCGTTTGCTGCCCCACCACCTCCTAAGTGCGTCTCAGTGGGGGAATACTGCAAAGGAGCTGGGAACAGCTTTGAAATGAGGAAAACAGACGTTACAGAAAGGAGGGCAGGGACAGTACGTTGTCAGTGGGCTGCTGGTGAGGCTAGGAGGTGTCTTGCCACTGCAGATGCCGATAACCTCAGGAATATGTTGGATGCTGGGTCCTGAGCCTGACCTCCAGTCCACTTGTCTTCTGCTGCTGGTGAAAACCCCGCACATTATAAGGTTCCTCGTCTTTTCAAGCTGCTGGTGCCTGGTCTTCTTGCACAATACAGCACAGGCTACTGCCTGGTGAAGCCCAGCACAGAGACTCACCTGACACTGCTCCTTGGTTTGCATCGCAGCAAACCGTTCCTTGGTTTGCTCCTGGCATTGCAGCAGTGTCACTCTATCTCTCTTCATGCTTCCCAGGGACTGAAACCGAGCAGAGGCTTTGTGGCAGCAGCAAATGTGCCTGACGCCTGCCCCAGCAAAGTGTCACGTGAGGTGCAAGTCACACTGTGCTGAGCAGTCTGAGACAGGAAGGTGCTTTATCAAAGCAAGCGGGATGTCTCGGTGAACCACCCGACCTCCCAGGCAGCCCTCCATCTAGCTGGCAGTATCATCAGAGCATTGTGGCTGACTTAAAAATGATTTTGTCTGGTGCCTCTGTAAGGTAAGGCTGGAGGGTCGTCACTGCATCTACTGCATGACCCACACACATCCTGTGCCTCCCCTGACAACTGCCCACTGTGTGACTTTTCCCTTCAGCTGCCTAGGTTGTGCTGTTACCGTTCTCTTCTCTAAAGGGCGTTTTGGGGCATGGGACAGGCAGGTTATCCTCTGCTTGTCTCAGCTTTTAAGGCAGCGCCGTAGCAGCTGTGGTACCGCCTGCTTTTTTACCCTGCTGTTTTCATCTCCCTGCTGGCTGATCAGGCACGTACGCTGTTCAGTATCAGCCCGCTGCTAGGGCAGTTTCAATCAGGGAAAGGTATCCCTATGAAATTAATGTCCCAGCGTCCAAAGATGTATTCTTTATCTTCTCCATTTGCCTGCTGCTCTCTTGAGAAAGCTTCCAAGAGGCTTCAAGCTTGTTTGTGTGTTCAGCAGAAGCTGTATGTGTCCCTTGTTCCTTATGTTTTTTTGAAGATTTTTTTTGCCTGTTGCTTTCCACTTTTTTCTTTAAAAAATCCTTTTTTTTTTTTTTTTAATTCTCCATTTTTCCACTTAGAGAGAAAAATTATTTATTGCATTGAGATGCGCTAATTAAAGCCATTTTCTGGTATTTGGTTACTGAAGTGTTTGATGTCTCTCTGACAAGACCATGAAATGCACGGAGTGTCCACAGGGACAGAATTTGCTGAACACGGTGCTTTGTAAATGAGGGGACACAGTGTCGCAGCAGCTCATGAATATGAAACGCCCATGATGCTACCTCAGTGGACTTGAGAACACAGATGAATCCTGTCATGTGCTAAATGAGACCAATTTCTTTCACTTAACTTCATCTTCAATCAGACCTTCTTCCATTTGCCTGTTTAAAATTCCCCAAACGTGATGCAGAAGGTAACAGCGTTCAGTAAAACAAAGTTTTGCAGCAGCAGAGATATTGTAATTATCTCGTTTTTACATTTTAGGAGCGAGTAACTTAAACTAAAGTTAGTTTCATTCTCATGCCTGCTTAGCGGCAGGGGACTGCCAGCTCCAGAAGCCGCTGCCGTTTTTGTTCTTTGGATGTGGCAATGAACAGAGAGGACAGCTCAGTCCCTGCTGCTGGAATGCCTGCTCTGTGCTGGCCTCTGGAAGGCTCACCTGGCTGGAAGAAGTTGGATCAGATGAAGTGTGATGGAGGCATTCTTTTGGAGGCATTTTGAGGTGTGGCAGGGTTTTGGCTCTTCAAGCAGCTCGGTGAGCAAGTAAGTGGCAGCCACACTGCTGAATAACTGCAGGCCTGACCTGGGACATGCTTTTTACATACACTGATTTATTGCCTGCCCTTGAACAGATTCTGCCTGTCCCCACTTTAACAAAGAATTCGGTTCTGTGGGGTCAGGACCAGATCTTACCATGAGCTTGCAGCACTTTGAGGGACCCAGCCTGCAGGTGTTGCTACTAAACCAAAAATCAGCTCTGCCTGGGAGGGGAAGTGCAACTCCACAACCTGCAGGAGCAATGGGGCTGTAGGGTGGTGCAGGCTCTTCCCTCTCCTGCTTGTCACCTTCTTCCATTGCTGTCCTCGGCTGTCAGTAAGTCATTTGGTAAGGGGCAAAAAGGTGCTGGTACTGCATGCACTCTAGCATGAACACACAGAGCCCTGCTTTAAAAATGGCTATTCCTTGTTTATTTTTTGGTGCAGTATATTGCAACTCCCCTGTTAGCCAATAATTGGTCCTGGTGTCTCCTAAGTCTTTGTGGATGCACTGATTTTGGTTTCATTTTTTGACGGTTCACTATTGTTCACAATCACCTAGGAGATAGAGGGGAGTCTGCAATGGTCATCCAGCATTTAGTGCTCAGTATTTTACATCTCTACCATGAGCTGTTGCTGAAGCTAATATCTTGTTTCTTTTTTTGGGTCTGAGAAATCTATGGGGGAAGGCTTTGTTTTATTGTGTTCCCAGTTATTTTGAGCAATAAAGAGAAGCCTCATCCATTTCTCTTTAAGGTGACTGTACACAGTGATTGTTTTTTGTTACCCCCTCCACTTTCTATTGCATACACATCTCTTCTGCTTCTAAAGCACTACCTGGCAGGTGTGCCCACCTGTTCTCCCTTCCCTTCAGCTCAAATGAAATTAGGATACTCAGGGGGAGTTGAGTGCTATTTGTAGGAATGTTCTTCCCGTTATCTGTCATATGAAATGGGGATTCAGAGGAGTTCTGCCTGGGGAAGACCACCTGAGGGGGGCTGCATAGGAAGCATTCCTCTATAGCACAGGGCTTGTAGGCCAGCTGGAAAACCAAGGTCAGTAATGTGGTTTGTACCCAGTTTGTTGCCCTATTTTAAATTCTTCACTAGTAGTTCAAGTTTTATTTTAACGTTTCTTACTATTATTATCATATCAGTTTGTTCTGATTTCAAAGTCTGCAGGAAAGAATGTGAAAGTGGGGGAAGAAAAGCTGAGGCTGTGAGATTTTCATGTGGTTTCTGAGATTTGCCTACAGTTTTGATAAAAAAAATAGTTGTTTAAAAATGATATGTAGTCTTCTCTCTTTTCCAAATGCAGCCAAATTATGCAGAAAGAAAAAGAAAAAAGAAAAACCTAAAGCTAGTCTGCAGAGAATCACCTTTTGTTTCCAGGTTTTGAGACTATCCCTTCTTTTCATGTTCAAAACATTTTGTTTTCGTAATGCCCAGGCCATGAGTTCACTTGCTTGCAGAGACGTGATAGCCATGAAAGTGTTCCCTTTTGCACACAGGCAGCTCCTTGCCATGTAGGTATGTTGTGAGATTATTTCTAAAGCTTATGTACATGGGGACTGAATCCAGGCACGGGAGCCTGGCAGTAAATTATGTGGTAAGATTCCCCACCAAAAACACAGGCTTGTCAGTGTTCTGGGGAATGAGCTGAAACCCACACACTCAACATTAGGGAAAACAGTGGGTCACAGGGCAAAGAACACAGAATGAGAGTTTGTAATGGGGCCTTGTTGTTGGAAAAACCTGAAACCTTTTCCAGCTGAATGAGTGCTGCACTGCAAGGCTGTGAGAACATGGTCCTGTGAAATTTCTGTAGGTACTACTATTACATATAAGTAGTCTCACTACACCTAATGGGAATATTAAATAATATGCCTATATTCTTGCAGCACTGTAGCCCATGTGGTACAGCTGACATAGTGCCATGACTTGGCTGTGTTATGAGAAAAAGCTTACTGGAAAAAAAAAAAAGAGATGTAAACCCTAAGAAGAGTAACAAGAGTGATTAGGGGGCTGGAGACTGAGTGAGGGGGAAAGTTGGCTACTTGCTAATAAAGTGAGAAAGGAGATACTTTGAGAACTGTAAGGAGACAGAAAGGAGAGGGATTGTGGAGATGTGGCACCACAGGAATTGGCAGAGGGAAGGGGAGGTTATGAGCAACAAGTGAAATTAAGACCCAGATATTTCAGGCCTGATTTGCTACTGATAGCAGTTAGCTTAGGGAGCTGATATTTTCTTATAATTTGCCATGTTTTTGTTCTGTTTCCTGTCAGTCTGACAGTCCTAAAGGGCATTGCCTCAGCCTAGAAATGGACAAAATCACCTGCACTTTGCAGTAAGAACAATCGTGCACTTGCCTTTGTTGGAGGGGCTGGAAGGAGCCCCCAGAGCATTTCTACTTTTTCTGTCTGTAGTATTTTCAAAGCGCCTATAAAATATTGGAGCCTTGAATTTCTTATGGAAAGAATTTCTATGTGATTGCCTGCATTTTGGTAATACAGAGTAGAGGATACTGGGCAAGGTGCTTGGGAATCTCTCCGTGGAATTTGACGGCAATGAGGTAAAATCAGCACTGGCAAATCCAGGACTCTTCAGGAACCTGCAAAAATGGAGGGTGCATCACAGATGAGAACACGAACTTTACAGTTTTCTCTAGTTCAAAAAGAGATCAACAAAGGCAAAAAACAGGAAGAAGAGACCCCAAAAAGAACACTGTGTGAAGAAATTCAGTTTGCTGTGAACACCTTCCACCCTTGTGCTGCCAAAAGAGGAGAAGGATCTGACCCTCTCCTATAGGAAATGCTGCCCGGTGGCTGGGGGTAGTAGCTCTTCATTTCCTTTTGTTTGCTGAGCAGCCTTCGCAGTCTCCCGATGAAAGGGATGAAATAGATCTGGAGAGACTGGGCTGTTTCTCACCGTGGCGAGGCATTTCTTGCACGCACCATCCTGGAGGCCTGTTGCTGCAGTTTTCCTTTAAACGTCTTTGGCAAGTTCGCCGTAGCCAGAAAGCCGCTTTGCAGGCACCTGTTCCTCGGGTGGCTGGGGAGCTCGAAGGCACAGCTCTGCTGAGATCGTCCAAGCTGTCACCGCCGTTCGCCTCGGCCTGGCTCTCGCCGCAGCCGCCGTCCCACTCAGCCCCTCCACCCGGCAGCCAATTAGTGAGAAATCCCACTGTGTGGCGGCACCGAACGGCCGCGGCGATGAAGCCCGGGCTGACCCATGCCCCGTGCAGCTGGGCCACGGCTGCCTCCCACCCCGGTGAGCCCGGGAGGGGACGGCAGGCAGGAGAGGGCAGCTGAGAGCCTGCGGAGCTCTGACAGGCGGCCGGACAAGGGGCTCTTCAGCAAGACCCTGCCCAGAGCGCCACAGGTGGGGACATCTCTCCAGCTCCTGAATATTCATGGCAGCCTGGGCTGCAGAACTGGGCAAAGGCAGGCCTGGCCGCCTGCTGTGGCCTGGCAGTAACACGGCCCCACGCTGCTGGCAGAGGCAGGAGCAGCCTGCCTGCCCCAGCACTCTGAGGGGTCAGCTTTGTCCCCACCGTGTGTGAGGGAAACCTCTTCCCAGAGCTGACCATCTCCACAGTCTGAGTGCTCAGGGACCACAGAGAACTTAATAGCCTTCAGTCTTGAAAGGAGCTCTGTGCTAGCATATTCTGTCCTTGCTTTGCTCCTCCAGTTACTTTCCTTTTTCTTCCCCTCTCCTTTTTTGCTCTCTCTGTCTCCAAATGTTTACAGAACTTAGACCAAAAAGCATCCAGTGTTCCCCGAGCCTTGCTCTTTTAGCAGGATTCACTGTGCACCCGTTTTTTTTCTGCTCTCCTCCCTTCTTTTGTTTCTAGCATCCTTTTTTAGGTGGAGTAGCCACAGTCCTCAAGCTGGGAATATCTAGTGACCTTTATCAGCTATTCCGGATTCACACTGGAAAAAATGAAAAGATTTCTGACATTACAACACAGTGCATCTTCCCTAGGCTTTGTATCAGCTGGACCACCAGCACTTCCTTCCTCAACTATCAGAAAGATCAAAGTCCACTGCACAATCTGAGACCCCGCCAGCATCCCCTTCAACATGCAGGTTCACATGGCTTCTCCCAGTTTCTGTCCCATGTTTCATTCCTAACAGATTCTAGGAAACTGGTGGCTGAGCTGAGCAAACAATCATGCATAGGAGGCAAGTTGTTGCCAGTCTTAGGATGATGGCAGGTAGGCAGCCAGCTTTTTTCAGCTTTAAGGTTGTCTTCAAATTCAGTCCATGGCTATTGAGTTCTACCCAGCCTGAATTTGCTTCTCTGGTCAGATTTCTTTTGACTCCAAGCATTAAAGCTTTATTACCTTCTTTTTAATATTAAACAATATATTTTTAATCATTGCTAAATAACTGCCTCATGTTTTCCTCTAACAAGAGACAGGCTGTTTCATATCTGTGAAGCAAGGGAGCCTTTGTCTAGTGAGAGGAGAGCACAACACTTCCCACTTACAGCTGCTGCTTTCTCTTGTTGCAGACATTCCTGTGATCCCCGACTTGGAGGAAGTCCAGGAGGAAGATCTGGCCATGCAAGTGGCAGCTCCCCCCAGGTAAAAGCACTGCCAGGTGCTCTGGAGGCTCTCATCTGCAGTGCGAAATGGCTGGTTGAAATTAAACTCCATTTCATCTCATGTGCTGTGGATGTCGGTGGCATGGCCATTCAGCAGCAATCGATGCCGTGTGTTGTGACAGTGGGGCTCCAGGCTGAACAGGGGAAACTTCGTTCCTACTACACAGAGATAGAAATTACTGCATGTTCTCTCTATATATACAAAAAGTACATTAGAGCAACACATTTGATATTGCAAAATGTAAGTGAAAAGTTAGGAGTTGCTTGATTTAAGGTTGCATGTATAACAAATGCCTCCGGTACACACATATTTTCATGCACATTTTGATTACACACTGTTTTGCCCTCCACAGGATAGCCTTCTCACTCAAGCGCCTGGTTAATTTGCAAAGTCCAATCCTGTTTGAAGGTGTTATCACAGTCAGTGATAACTCTTAGGACACCAGTCAGTTAAAAAAAATAAAATGGGAGTTTGGCGTTTTTTATCTTAAAAGTATCAGGAAATTCTTCTTTCTCCTATTGGGTCTATGGCCAAGATCATGGCCTAGGATTTCTGTCGAGCCTTGTCTGGAGAGGTGGATATCTTCCTCCTGACCACAGATGCCTCTCTTACAAGTATGGAGTGGGTATTGTAATTAAATAGCTGTTAATATAATTAAACGATGCTTTACAATAGTGAATCAAAAATGACTTTTTCTCTCACCAGAGTTCATTTATTTGTTTTCTCGCTTTTGTATAATCCCATCTGTTCTTCCTGTATCCACAGTCACTCTGCAATAGAAGACAAGCAATTTTCAGGGGCAAACATGAACAGAAGATAAATTAATACAGGTCTCAGGATTGCATAACCTGCAAAGGGAAGCATGGCATGCCAGTATATTGCCTTCCTACCCCCTGACCATCTTTGGAGCCTACATTTTAAGAAATTGTATTTGATAGCTGTTACTCAGCTCAGACGTGGAAATTTCAAAGTCCCTACTGTTCCAAAGCTTGTATGGTGAGGCTCTTAGGGGATGCTTTACATGCTGGGAAGCTAGGAGAGTCATTTTGGCTGTTATTTTCTGGGTATGTATGTTTGAATGTTTTGTACCTTCCTGTTTTCCTTTTGGCCCTTGCAGCTAGTTTGTGGATTTCCTCTCTGGCATGCCGGCTTCTCGAAAGGAATCCTCACACCCTTTTTTATGCATCTATACAACCCAGCACACAGATTTGTCAATGACCGTTCATTTGCTGAATGAGATGAGGTCAATGTCCACAGACAGAAGCACAAGTGTCCATGTTGGGTGATGAATATGGGCGCTTGAGACGGGTGTCCCCAGACTCCTGTTCAAGCCACCGTTCTCCTCAAATGTGATTCCACACTTACCCAGGCTTGTGTTTTGCCTATTTCTGATTGCAGTGTGCAGGTGAACCGAGTGATGACCTACCATGACCTGGACAAAGATCTGATGAAGTTTGCAGCCTTTCAGACTCTGGTAAGTGGTTGTTGCTGTGGGGTGACCAGTGCAACTTCCTCTCCTTCAGTTCTCCTTCATCCTCAACAGTGATACTCAGCTGCATAAAATGCACAGCTTATGATCCAAACACCTTCTGGTCTGCCTGCAAATCTTTTCCTTTCTGCAAGGTGCTTTTCAGGTTTCCTAGTGCCTGCAGATAATGTGGGTATAGTATCTGTTGCTCATATGAGGCACCTTGTATGAGGTCCTGTTCTAGATAAGGCTTATATTGCTTATGGGGCAAAATATTGTGTCTATATCTCTAGCAACACCATCTCAGGTGAAATGATGCTTTCTCTGTGTCTGTAAGACTGACTGTGTGTGTTTTCATAGGATGGCGAGGTTGACCTGAAGCTTCTCACCAAAGTTTTGGCTCCAGAACATGAACTACGAGAGGTGAGACTTTTCTGTAAACACCAGTAAGATAAAAGCTTCTTATATTTCTCAGGTTGTACTCTGAAATTAGGCCTCTGTTGGTGCAATGGGGGAGAGAGATGTGAGGAGGAGCCTGTGAAAAGAAGCTTGTTAAAGTTGATGGAGGTCTGATTTCCCCAGCAGATTATTTTAAAGGTTTATAGGTGTTTCTGTGTGTGTGATTGACCTCCTTCAGTCTGAAAGAGCTAGTAAGGAGCATGTGAAGAGCCTAGTACTGCCACAGATCCCTAGAGAAACAGTGCTTTGTTGTATGGTCTTGATAGCCACCATGCTCTCCAGGTGTTTCTGCAGAGTGGTACAGAAGAACCAGGCAGACAGCATTTAGGGTTGGGGCAGAGGGCAATTTTAAATCAGGACAGAAGAACCTTGGAACAAATGGACAGGCAGAAGCTTGGGACTTGAAACAAAGGATTTCTGCAGCCCAGAACTGCAGATGCTTCAGTAGGCATGTAGAAGGGAGGAAGATTTTTATGGCTCCTCCTTGTACTCTGCCTGAGAGTATCTAAGATTAACAATACCAAAAATGTGTCCTTTACTGGATTTGAGAACATGCATCATTCTGTCAAAATCTTTAAATTGTAGCATGGATTTACCTTTCATTCTCACTAAGGTTCCTATCCTAGCCAACAAAGTCTTTGCCTTCCATGGCAGGGGCATCATTCAGAGCCAGTCACTAGTTTGGGAGTCATCAGTAATGTTACAGCATGTTTAATCTTTTTCTTTTTGGTAGGATGATGTCACCTGGGATTGGGACCATCTCTTCACGGAGGTATCCTCAGAACTAGTGACTGAGTGGGAGCTGGGACAGTCTGAGAGAGAGGACCACATCAGTCTGCCCTAGAGCACTGGCACACCAGACATCTCCTCTTACACATGTTCACTGTAAATATTTTATCACATTAATTTTCTATTCATTTGTTTGTATTTGAGAATTAATTTCAGACTGGAAATAATATAGGAAATAATAAAATAGGAGCTTGCTCCATAGGAAAACCAGGCTCAGGAGGAGTTTTGGATATTTGTAATGAGACTCTTTGTTCTCCAAAGAGATGAAGAATTCCAAACACGACAAAATATTTACTTATGAGCAGTCATTTCCACCTCACTGCAGCACCTTTGCAGATAACCGCAGCAGTCAATCTTTCTTCAACCAAAATTTCAGCCTCTCTGGGGGACCATGAATGGAGTGTGGTTTTCTGTGATAGCTATCAGAGGAACTTAGGTTGATACAATTTGTTTGCCTAGGACATCAAGATCATCATCTGCCCACAACAGGTGCCACACATTGTCAGGAGATGTGCTTTACATTTCATCCTGCAGCCTCCAGCCATCCCGTGCTAGTTTAACCTTTCCCCTGGGACATCACCTCTGTATTGACTTGGAGGAAACAGCATCACCGATTAAACTGCCACCACTGCTTCTTCTAGCACCTCTTTTTCCCTTGAGGAATCCCAGCCAAGGGCTGACCAGGCCCAACCTACTTTGCTTTTGCAATCAGATGAGATCACAGCTTGGAAGGAGACAGCTCCAGGCAATAGGTAGTTTGCAAAGATAATACCATTTATTCCACACGTGAAAGAACGAAGCCTGCTGCTCTGAAACAAGGTAACTCCCCGGTGTGTGTTTCCTTGGAACCAAGTAACCCACTCTCATTGTCACCTAAAAAAAATCCATTTAGCTGTTAATGCCCTGTCCCCATAGAACTGTGGTCATTATTTGCAGGAAACAGTAATATTACTTCTAAGCCAATGTCCTTCAAAGCCTTGTCCCACTGGAGGATCTTGCTGTATACTTCTGGGGGCAGTGCAGGTGCTGGGAGGAAGGCTTATTGTGTTGCTTTTCTTAGCTTGTTTGGTCAGTCTAATGGAGTGCTGCATTCTTATTCTTGCACCGAGAGCAGGACAGCTGAGTACTCTGAAAAATTTCAGATCAGAGTTGATAGGCCAAAAAAAAAATCTACCAGCAAGAGAGAAGCAACTGGGTCCCAGTCTGGGGCCAACAAAACAGGAGAAGGATCATCTGTCTCAAGGAGATGCTAAGTTTGGTAAAATCAAGAAATCTCCCCTCTAAGTAGAAAATTAGGTGAGAGAGAAGCTTTGGGTTCAGTGTGTGGACGATAGTCCTGAAATCTTTCCATGAGCAGAGAAATTTGTTTTGTTATGAAAAGAAACTTCCCAGCTGGGCCAATGTCTCTTTTTCACTGACACACCAAGGCCAAAGAGAATTTAGGATTCTTCCTACATTCCTGGAAAAAACAAACAAACAAAAAAACAAACGAACAACAATAAGAAATAATAAAAATAAAAACACATACTAAGTTTAGGAAACTAAAGTAGCTTAGTAAATTAGACAAGCCCAACAAGCCTGTGTGAGAGGAAAAGAATGGTAAAGAGAGGGAGGAATGGGATGTAGATTTGTGCAGTTCCTATCTCAAGCATAACAGAGAAAGCAGAGTCTCTGCTCTCAGCTACAAATGACAGACCATCGAGTGTGAGCTCTCTCCCTTCTACTTGAGCTGAGGCACTAATCCACACTGATCCTCTAAGCTGCTCGCCTAGTTCCACCATATTCAGTGCAAATCAACCAGTTTTCAGTGACCACAAAAGCTGAGAGGATGCCCAGGCCTGAGTCACAAGAGTGGGTGAACTACGAATCCAACTCTTTGGCTGTCTAGCCTGAGACTGGGTCTGTGACATGTGGCATATTTGTGGAGTTTTCTTTAGGGACGTGGCGAGGTGGCATTGCTGGCCACTCAGAGCACTAAGAGTGGAAAGCCAAGCAGCATTTAGGACAGCAGCCTAAATGTAGGCTGCACAAGCACTCCAGGCAGGAGTCATGCCAAGCCCATTGCTCCTCCAGCAGCTGTGTGTGGCACCAACCATCCTGCCCCTCTCACCTTCTGCCACTGATCTTCCTGGGTGGGCAGAGCACCCCTGTGGGGCTGCTGCCCCAGCAGCGAGGGAGGAGAAGTGCAGCAGGGCTGTGAAACAGTGCTGAGCCCCTCGGAGGCCATGCAGACCCTTCAGGAATCAAGAGGAAGAGGAAAGCACCCTTTGTAGCAAGAAGGGATATGGGACCCCCAGAGACCTTCCTGGTGAGAGGGTGTGAAGGCATGGGGGGCCATCTGAGGCACAGGGGGGGCCTGGAGCAAGGGTAGGGGCAAGAGGAATAAGGAGGATGGGTGATTGGGAACACGGTTTGTGTAACGTTTGGAGGGGAGCAAGGGCAGAGCAGGTGCTGTCGAAGAGGCAGGAGAGAACAGAGGGCAAGAGAAGCGTCATGGGATTTAACAAGGCCTTTGCTGCTGAGCTGTGGTGGCTTTGTGATGGAGGAGCTGCTCTAAAGCTGCACAAAATCTCCCAGAGGAGTGTGCCTGGGGCAGAGTCCTGTCAGCCTCCCCGTGCCTCGGGGCCTCAGGGTGGGAGGGAGACAAGAGTGCATGGGCCAGGCTGGGTCCTTGGGAGCCCAAAACATACCTGGGCAGAGTTTGGGAGTGGGGCCTGAAAAAAATCACAGCCTCATCTGTTTTAAGGGAAAATGAGCGGCTTTGATCATTTCGTCTGACCTGCTATAATACAGGCCATGGCAGAGTCCAGTGAGATGTGGCCAAGCTTCACCTGCCTTTTAGAAAGACAGGCAGTATAGTTGAAAGTCTTCCCTGGTTCATTATTCCAGCAGGTGACTGCCCTTGTGATTGAAAATCTGCTTTATTTCTAGACTCAGTTTTTGTTTCATCTTCTGTTCCCCGAGTCTGATTACGCTTTCACCTTCCCAGATAAGCCATGCTGTCAGATACTTTCTACTTGCTCAAGTATTTATGTGCACCGTGGTCAAGTTGTCTCTTTAATTTCCTTCAATAAACTTAATAGACTGAGACTTGTTTCCATGTCTTTTCAATTACTTTCCCAGTTGGAAGAAGGGAGGTGAGCTGTCTGGTTCCTCGCCTTTCTCCAGGAAGCTGTTCCCTTTTGCCTTCCTTCCGCAGTTGTGTTTTGGTTGCAGTGCTTGGGAAGAGGCTGAGATTGTGCCTTCTCCCTCTCAGGTCCTGGTGCAGAAAAGAAACAAGGAGGTGCCTCTGCCAGCCCAGGCCAGCTCTTGGTGAAGCACCAGCGTGTGCAGGCTGCCACAGAGCTGCTCAGGAGCCTGCATTTCTGAAAAGTCCAGTGGAAAGAGTGTGCAGAGGAGGAAATGGCAGGTGTATTTTTTTTTCTAGGTGTAGCTCTCTTTGATCCTCAGGCATAGTGAGAAGTGAGGGCAGAACTGTGTGTCCTGCTCCAGGGATCTCCCATCAGCATCTGGGCTGTACCTAGCTGAGGAATAGTTTTTTTGTTTTGTTTTGTTTTGTTTTGTTTTTTTTTACTGTTTTTTACCACTTTTATCAAGGGAGATTCCCTGTGTTTCACAAGTGCTGATGAGTAAGGCTGCAGGGCCATCCTATGAAGTTTGTCAGCCTCCGCAGACCTGCATCACGGAGGGTGAGGTGTGGTGTAGCAGTGTGTCCTCGAGTGCCTCTCCAAGACCTGGTGAGTGGTTAGCCTCGTCACAGACAATGCAAAAGAAATGCATAAATTTAAAAAAAAAAAAAAAAAAAAAAAAAGAATTCTAGGTCCTATCATGTTTAAGAATCTTTGGGTTTGTTTATAATAGGTATAGTATTGACTGTCTTAGTGGAGATGCCTTACTAGAGTACAGTTTGTTGGGGAGGGGTGAGGGGCTGTTGGGACAGTCTGCACACACAGCTCTGGACAAAAGTGTAGAAAATAAAAGCTGAAAAAAAAGCCAGGCCTAGCAACTTTCCATTAGAGAGCCTGCCTGCCAGCCTGGAGCCTCTTAAAGGGACTCTGGCTGGTTGTTTTATGAAGTGTGACAAAGTGACGGGAGGTGGGGGGGCTCCTATGGTAATAAGCTGGAAAGGCGCTGCCGTTCCTCTTGCCGGAGCGTCTCAGGGAAAGCGGAATTAATTCATGGCATATGCTCCCAGCATCTGCTGCGGTGACCTGGAGTGGCAGGAGCACGGAGCCAGGCAGCGCGAGCCAGAGCCCAATTCCCGCTCCTCGCTCGGGCCTTGCTCCCCACCAGCCCTGGCGGAGCAGGGGGGGCTCAGCCCATGGTCTTCATCAGTCTTCCTCTCTCTGATGAAGATGCTCTAGGCTCGGGGGTGAAAAGGGGGTGCTTGAATTGAAAAGAGACTAAATTTGTCCCAAACAGCCTTAATTCCTCCCAGAGTGCTCCCTGAGCAAGCCCACCCTTCTCCAGCCATCTGGCCTCCTGTGGCTTGCTGTGCAGCGCCGACTCCTCATTCTCCCTCATTTCCCACTTCTGCTGAGTATCCCAAAAGACGATTTGAGCCTCTCCCCAACAGAGAGAACAGAGACTGGATTTGCTGTTAGGCAGGCTCTCATTCACTGCTTAATGGCTCCCAGGAAAGAACTTTGCCCACCATATTCCCCCTCTGACGAGCGGCACCGTGGCCAGGACCTGCATCCAGCTGGTACAGGTGGGTGCACGTGTTGCCTCCAGGCTGCAGCGGTCTTTGTCTGTGCTTCATGCCCTGCACGTGAGCTTTCCTTCAGAAAAGGACACCCAGAGCCAACTCTCCACTGGCTGCTCTTCCTCCAGCCGCATCCCTCCACCTTTTTGGACAACCGCAAGTGTGAACCAGGACACAGGCAGCCTGCATATTGGGGATGTGCTGAGAGAGAGTGGGGGGACTGCAAGAGCTGAGAGCAGAAATCCAGACTGGGAAGGTCTCATAGATACCAAGAACCGTTTCTCTGCGTGTCCGATCCCCAAGCTGGCCCCAGTGAGATGCTCTGCAGCAAACCTCACTGGGGCTGGGGCAGCTCCGGGCCACATGGCCCCTTATCGGGCTGCATCTCCTGTCACTTTCAGGACCGCTTCATTATCCCTTTATTAGCCCTCTTCTCCTGCTTATCGTTATTAATAATCGCGCTGGATCGGCTGGAGTGCTGACAGCTGCCCCTTGTCTATTCTTTCTGTCTGTTTTAATCCTGCCTGCTTATCTGGAATAAACCTGATCCTTTTTCTTTTAATTAAAGAAATTTGGTCAGCCAGCCCCTCCTCCTCGCAGAGATAGGGCTGATCACAGCGGCGATACGCGGCGAGCAGGAAAAGGGGCAGATTGCTGGGTGACAGCGTTTTCCACAGCCCGAAGATAGGGGATGTCGGGGGAGAGGCTGGAAGAGCTGCAAGCACCGGGCTGCACAGCACTTCCTGGGCACCGGTTTGAGTCTGACCCCTTAAAAACGCCTTGCTGCGCAGTTCGCTTGAGCTGAAATATTTGTGTTGTCTGAAGGGCCAGGTCGTTCGAGGAAGGGCTGTGCAAATATGCTGGGGGAAAAATTGGTGACTTAATTCACGCTTTTATGAACCCATAAACTCCAATCTGCATTCATTGCAACCCGTAAAGTGACCGGAGGGTGGGCTGAAATGCTTAGAAAGTGTTAATCAGGGGTCCGTAACGAAGCAAAGTGCTCTGAAGTGCAGCAGCAGGAGCTTGGCGGGGAGCAGCGGGAGCATTCAACCTCAGCGCCAGGTTCCTTGGTTCCCAGACGGTTTGCTTGGGATGCATGTGCCGTGGTGTTGACTGAGTGCGTATGTGCCCTCTGCTACAGAATATGTCACCTGGCTCAGATTTGTGGGGCTGCTCCACCCCTGAGAGGCTGCAGGCCCACGGAGGGGACAGGGCAGGACTCGGTGCTCAGGCGGGAGCACAGCTCTGAAATGCTGTCAAGCAGCGCGCTGCTCTCCGTCCCTGCACTTCTGTTGCTTTTCAGCATCTCAGCTGACTGCAATGAGCATTCACCTGCAGCTCAGGTGCTGGTGAGGAGCTGCAGCAGCACAGACCCAGGTGTATGGCTAAGCAGATGCCTTGAAAACATGGGGTTTGTTACCAACGGCAGGCAGGAGCTGTGCATGGTGACATCCACGCTGTAGCCTCCAGGCGAAATGTCCTCTTACTCCCAGGAAATCTTTTCTCTCGCTTTTCTTCCACCCAAGAAAATGTTAGGGAAAAAAACCTACAGAGTGTGGCTGTTTTATAGCCGGTTATTGATGGCAGACAATGAGTGACAATTACTGAATTGAACAAAATGTTTGAAAGATGAGAAAATGCAGAGTTCACTTGCCTAAACTAATAAGGCACTAAGAGCTGGACTGAGCTTTTATTATCTGACCCTGCTCCTCCAGCAAAAGTCATCCCGCTCCAGATCCAAGTAAGGGAAATTCTCAGGATGCTTTTTGGCACTGAAATGATGAGGGACACCTTTTTTGGTGCTGTGGGACATTCTGAAGCAGTGAAAAAGACGGACTTCCAGTCCGAGCGATAGGCTGGAGGCTTGCTTTGATCATCGCCCCGATCAGCAAAACTGCCCACGAAGCCAGGAAAGTGCCCTGGGAGACTGCCAAAGGATCTGGTCCAAGTCAAGCAACTTTCTCAGCGCTTCGAGCTCCGAAGCCAAAGTGGAGCTAAGCATGTGGCTCCCTGTGGCCTGCGGGGTTATGTGTGCGGGTGGCTCGGTGAATCAACCCACTGAATAAACGGGTGGATATGCCAAACTCTGGAAGCCCAAAGCTGATAGGTCTCTTCAGCCTGCTTGTCTCCCTCTAAACAGTCCCCAAACTGAACTGTGCTGCTGAGCTCAACCCTAGCAGGACCCCAGAGACGGGATGGGAGATCCCCACTTTGAGGGATGCGCAGGGCATTCAGAAAGGCTTTGGTAAGGCTTTTTTTGGGTAAGTAGCACATACTTTGAGATTAACCAAGTAAATATAAATGTGCTTTTTTTTTTTTTTCTTCTTTTTTTTTTTTTTTTTTTTTTTTCTTTTGTAATTTTCAGGATGATTAAGAGCATTTAATGCAGTTGCTGGGCCTGCCTGTCCCAGGGGCTCTCGTCACAGGTGTCCCAGCCCCGGCTCAGTTTTTGACCGAGTGGGACCAGTTGTGGCACAAAGTCCACAGCAGCTTCTTGTGACATGAGACAGGCACAGAGGGGGCCCTGTAAGGCACCCATGACCTGCCTTATATGCAGTTGGGTATGGCCAGCTTTGAGAAAAATGTCACATTAGGTAAATGGCCCTGGAATATGTGTGTGGGTCTAAAACAACCACCTTTAACTTGCCCAGTTAATGGTGTTTTTGCTTACAAAGAGTGGATGTGTGTCTGGGTCCCACTGGGCACACTCCTTTCCTGGGCTGGGGGTGTCTGCACCCTACAGAGCGTACCTGTACCCTGCCAGCTCCGCGTTTCTGTCCTGTTGGGTCCAGGGCTCTGTTTGTCTGTCTGCACACCATGCACACACGCCAGCGATGGCGGAGGTTGGAAGTATTTATGGCAATTAAAATGTTTTGCCTGGGAGCTGTTTTGGGGCTTTTTTGAAGTGAGGATTTTCAGACTTCAAGGTGTTAACAGCCCCTCTAAATGGTTTTGTTTTTTAATTGCAGCAAATGACTATGGAGCCATTAAACATTCGCCTCTCTGCAGTTGTTTCTAAGCCCTTTCAGTCCTTCTTCTATTTATTCTGTTTAATTCAGTCAGGTAGCTTCGGGGCAGTGAAGATCAATACTTTACTTTGATAGAAAAGAGTCAGGTTTGAAACATAGAGATAAAACTGACACATTTTGTATAAATTTAATTAAAAATGCACCTTTAGTGGCTTGTTGCAAGCACAAAGCCAGCCCTCCATCTAGCTATCTCTCTGTCTTTCTCTCTGTCTCTCTCTTCCCTTTCTTGTTCCTAACAGGAAGATCTCTGAATCTGCCTCGCCAACAAAGCGCCTCGTTTTATGATTTTTGTCTTGAAAGTTTAGCACTGAGGGAGAAGGATGGAAGGGATGTGAAATTCTAAACAGACCTCCTGCTCCCTCCCTGGGCCCGCTCCTTTTGGTGGCGGCGGCGGGGGGACGGGGAAGGAGCCGGCTCCCTGGTGGGGGAGGGAAGGGGATGAGGCAAAATGATTTTTTTTTTTTTTTTTAAACCCAGCAGATTGGACACCCTGGGGCACTTTCCATTTGGATCTGTAGCTTTCCTCCCCTCCCGCCCCCCTCTTCTTGCTTTGTTAGCCTGAGAATTATTTTTCTGACTACACGAGCCTCCCCGATCCCACTAGGATAGCGCTGGCCACAAGGCACCGTCTTTATTCTCTTTCTTTTCCCTCCCCTGCCCCCCTCATTTCTCCCCTCTCCCTCTTTTCCCTAACCCTGCTGCCAGTGAGGACATTTGTCTTGTGTTTTATAATCTGGCCCCTTCGCCCCCTTCTCCTGCATGTCTCTCCCTCTCTCTCTTTCTCAATCCTGTTTGCCTTGGTTCATTTTTCACTTGAGTGCCTTTCCTCCCAGGCTCCCCTCTGCTCCGGCCTCCCTCTGCTCAACACCAATAAAACACGCACAACACGGGTAGAACAAGGTGCCAGGGCTCGGCGTGACAAACGGCTCCACCACCGGGGCTGTAAATTGTCCCCTCCTCACCCCCGACAGCTCCTGGGGACGGGGCTCAGGCAGTGCTTGGTGCCCCATGGTGCGGCACCGTGGGGTGGGGAGAACCAGGGTGTCCTTGGTTGCTTGCCATCAATGAGACAAAGACTGTCCCAGCCGCCCTCGTGGAAGGCTGTGGGATTTAGCAATCCCTAATGAACCTCTGGAGAAGAGGAACCCACTCAACTCCCTGCTGGGGGCTTGCTGGAAAATGGGTGCTGTGCAGCACCTGGGGGCCAGCCACCTTCCCAACCCTACAGACCGCCTACCTCAGCCTGGTTTTGGGGTTAGGAGCCTTGAGACTCGCTCCATGCATGCTCTGGGAGTATTTTGAAGGGCATAACAGCATCTTCCTGAGGGTCCCCCTGCTCCCTCTCCTCTGACTGGGCACCATGTCCCCCCAGAGAGCTGCGCAGAGCCAGATGTGCCGAAGCAGCAGCAGCAAAAATGGTGTGGTTGGGGCAACAGAGAGGAGGTGCCTGACTGCTGCCTGGGGCTGCATCTCTCTGTGGGTTGGTGCTCAGATGGAGCCCTGGCTCGAGGCAGAGCCGGGCTCTTGTGCAGCTGCAGGGAGCCACACAAACATGTGTGCCTCTGGTACCCGTATCAATGGGTATAGGGTTCCTCTTCACCTCTGCTTGTGCTAATCCGTGCCAGGAATATATGTGCCATTTCCTACCCTTCTACCTACAGGAGGCTGCATTTCCTGTGCAGGTGAGGAGAATGTGTTTTGTAAAGCGTTAAGTGCTTGAGCTTGCTAACGTAAAGGAAAAACACTCATCTTCGCACTGACCTGCTCCCCAGCCCCGGCTGCTTGGCTTTGCAGGTGAAAGCAGAGAGTTTGCTCGCTAAGTTAAGGCATGATGGGGTTAATGCCACCGATCCCTCTGCATAACAGCG
Organism: Aythya fuligula; assembly: GCF_009819795.1. Taxonomy (NCBI): domain Eukaryota; kingdom Metazoa; phylum Chordata; class Aves; order Anseriformes; family Anatidae; genus Aythya; species Aythya fuligula. The sequence continues at coordinate 26,221,830 of NC_045563.1, forward strand.
GCTGGAACATCAGCTGAAGTCCTTCCTAGCCAGCGACTCGTGGAGGTGAGCGCTGAGGGTTGGTTTCTCAGGGACTTCACCGCGACAGAGTGCTGCAGCTGAGAGCACGCTGCTGCGTACAGACACCTCCCGCGCCTCCTGCCTTTAATCACAGCAAATGAAAGTTTCTAAACAGGCGGAAGATGCCAGGCTTTTGTGTTCTGCCACCCGAGCTGTCTCTGCGCTGCCGTCGGTGCTGGTAATTGCAGACAGAAGCCGCTTTGTGTTAAAATGGCATTGGTAATTGAAACGGAATTCAGAATCAGGACCCCGCAGGCACCACTTGGTGAAAGAAGAAATAAAGATCGCTTGGGTCACATCGTTTGTAATTTGCGTTTAATAATCGTACCGGGAGGTACGTACAAAGGGAGAGGAGATGTGAGAGGCAGCCCGCTCCCCCTCCTTGCCCGCGCTCTGCCTCGCAGCCTCCCCGAGGAGGCCGGGAACCCGGCATGGATGCAGCCCTGCTCCCATTCCCTTGGGGTGGCACGGGTGGCAGCAGCACTGCCGGCCCTGGGCTCCTCGTGTATGCTGGGAGCCAGGAGGAGAGGATGCCCAAGTTCTGTTTTTGTGGTCAGGATGAGGGTTTATAGGCCCAGGTGCTGGCTCCTACTCGATGGGTCTGGCTGTGCACTGAGGATTAGAGGGCATGTGCTGATTTATAGTTTCCGAGTTTCTCTTGAAATGGGGTTTGGTGCCCTTTCATGGGCTTCTCCAGTGTTGCCTGTATGAGTAAATTCAAGCTGTATGGCATGGCACACACTGAAATGTCCCCAGACCTCTTCCACCACGGAACAATGTAGCCTCATCTGTTCTCCTTTGGGGAGAAGTATGCTCCCCTGCAAACCACCGCCAGGAAGAGCCTGGGGATGGTGGCTGGAGGGGACCCGCACCCCAATGGGAACCGGCACACATTCAAAGTGCCAGAGCTAGAGCCTGGTTTGTATGCTTAGTCCTGGCTGTATGCTCAAATCTGCTGACCTGCTCTGTGGTTTCCCCTCACTTCGCCTTTGTTGAGCCTTGCTGTTCAGCAAACATAATCCAGATTTCTTTTTCAGTAAAACAAAAAAAAAAACCAAAAAAAACAACAACAACAAAAATAAACCAACACAACAACAACCAAACCAAAACAAACCAAAACAAAACACAGCAACTTTTTTTCTTTTTTTTCTTACACCAAACCCAACCACATCAGCATACACCTAAGGACTGGCAATACCCATTCACATTCACTTTCCTCTTTGTAAAACCCAGTGATATTCTGGGAGCTACTCTAATCCAGATCAGCTGGCCACAGATGCGGGCAGGAGCAGTCCATTCCATCTGTGGATGGTGGCTGTCCTTACCCCACACTCTGAGCATATTTAGGGGAACAAACTCAACCCTGGTTACTTTGGTTGGTGTCCTGCTAAACTCACTGAGGAGGAGCACATGGCACTGCCTGGGCTTGTTTCACACAATGGGCTTTTTTTCTACCATCAGGTTTGACTTGGAGACAGGTTTCATTGTCGCCTGTAGTCAGGACCCAAAGGAGACGTCTCCATTGTCCAGCAGTTCTCCTGTGCACTGCATAGATGTTTCTGTTACCTCCCGGTTTCCCTCGCACACACACTCTGCAGTTCTGCCTTAAGCTGCTCCTGGCAGCTCACCATCTCGCAGTTCTTGCCCATGGCCAGGAAGAGCATCATCTGTCAGCTACATCTGGAGCTGCCATCCTGCCTTCTCCCAGGGAGCCCAGGGGGTCCTCATCAGAGGGACAGAGCTGCTGTTGTGACAGGAGAAATTTAGGTTGGGGAAGAGAGGTACCTTGGCTACTTCTAGTTTTAGTTGTTATTATAAAGAGGAATCTTGTTAAATTTGAAGAGCCAATATCCTGATCTTTCTTAAGCCTAGGGGAGGCAGTGAAATGTGACTTGCTGTCCCCTTGTTCAAATGCTAGCAGTAAATGCCCAGAAGTAAATACGCAGAAGCCTGAAGTCTTGAGGGAGTGTGCCTGAAAGAGGTAAAGAAAAGGAATTTCTGCACTTTGTGGAGAAAGGGAGGCCAAGCCCAGTGTGATTATGTATGGACCCAACCTTTCCTTTCTGCCTGAGAAATGGGATACATTAGCCTTTGGGTGTAGCAGCATAGCCACCAAATTGGCCGAGGGGGTCCACAAGAAGCACTGTGGGTGCTTTAGCCTTTTCTCTCCAATAGCTCCTCTAATTTTACACATGGCAAAGACCTAGCAAGTATCATCACATTAATCCTGTTCCTTGCCAGCACCCCAGGAAATGCCTGTGCCAGAGTCTTTGTCCTGTAAAGATATCCAAATGAGCTGGACTTCTACCTGCGGGTGGCTTTCTGGCTGGGCACATGTCCTGCAGTGTTTACTAGCCCTGGTGGGGTGCTGTGGCAATGATCTCCTGCTCCCTTCCCTACTTGGTTCAGCCCCAAAGCCCTCCCCAAACCCTCAGCTCCCATTCTAGCATCTCTGCCTTTTCCCTCTGCATGAATGGGGACCCAGAGAGCTGAGGTGGCTGGTTACATGCTAGGGCATGGAGAAGAGAGAGATCTTGAAGAATAAATTAAAACGAGGCCTTCTGGCCTTGCCGTGCTTTAGTACCTCTCTGGGGGGGCTCTTTCTGAGGGCCTGATGTTTGGCTCTGCCAGCTGCATCTCCTTCACGCTGCGCTATTACAGCCCCTTCTGCATGCAGCACAAGCTGTCATGAGGAAGAAAGGGCCATAAAACAACCGGGAACATCCTCCCCTACCCTGCACGCCTCCCTCATACCCCTTTATTCACACCCCACACGCTTACACACCTGGGACCCCACACACCCACACCTACGTGCGCTCACGCAGAGGCGCCGTGCTCTTACTTTCTCTGCTCCCCTTCCTTCCTTCCCTCCCTCCTCCCATCTGCTTGCTGAATAATTCCTGGCTAAGTAACTTTCTCCGCACAGCCCCCGGGCCGGGGCGCAGGGACTTGTCCCCTCCTCCCCCCCGGCTGTCCGGGGGGCTTTGGAACATGTGTTTCTGGGAGGCAGACACCAGCTGGCTGGGCGACATTTGCATAGTCAGCTAAAAGCCCCTGAGCTGAGCTGGGGACGTCTGGAGGAGCCCGTGGCAGGATGGAGGGACGAGGGATGCACTGGTCAGCTCGAGGTCAGATGGAACAGATTTCCAAGAGAACGGACAGATGGCAAAAAGAGGTGAGGGGTGGGGGGGGGGGATCACGCGAAGGCTTCTACATCAAATAAATAAATAGCTAGATGCAGCGGGGGAATAAGTGACCAACGCGCCTATGGGCATGGCAGTTGCTGTGCTGCTTCCTTCAGAGCCCGTGGGGTGGATGGGGAGAGTGTGGTGCCAGGGAGGGGAGCAGCAGACCCTGAGCTCACCCAGACACACTGTGTTTCCTCAGTCTCACCCAGCTTATCGGGATTGGGACTGGGCTTCATGCAGCTCCCAGCACAAGGCACCCTCGCAGCAACAAACTGTCCCCCACTATTCCTCCCTGCTGCTTCTCTTTGATATTTCATCCTGTAGCACTTTTTGCCCCTCTTAGCACATGAACTGTCCAGGCAGCGATGAGAATGGACCTATTCCCCCTGAGCAGCATTGCTCTGGGTGGCCACAATTGAAGACTATAGGTAAAGAAGGCCAAGACACAATCCCAGACAGGAGTACAGACTGGGAGAAGAACTCATTGAGAGCTGCCCAGTGGAGAGGTCTTGGGGATTATGGTACATGAAAGGTTCAACACAAGCCAGCAGTGCACATTTGCAGTCCAGAAATCTGACTGTGTCGTGGGCTGCATCAACAGAGGAGTGACCAGCAGGTTGAGGGAGGGGATTGTGCCCCTCTGCTCTGCCCTCATGAGGCCCCACCTGGAGCCCTGCATCCAGGTCTGGGGCTGCCAGCACAACAAAGCTGTGAATCTTTTAGAAAGAGTCCAGAGGAGGGCCCCTGCAGGGGGGGCTGGAGTTAGATGATCTTTCTGATCCCTTCCAACCCAAGCTTTTCTATAATTCTATGAAAAAGGCACTTTTTGGAAGAGCCTCCTGTTTTGTCCCCTGTGCCCAAGGCAGACTAACTGGCCCCGTGGGGAGCTGTGTCTCTACCTGGCCACAGGGAGCTGCAGGAGGGATGCTGTACTATCACTTGGCTCGCTCGAGCCAGAGGCCTTCTGCTTCATTGGGAACATAGCAATACTTTCTTTTTTTTTTTTTTTGGTCCTGAAGCATTTTCCTAGCTCTCTCTGTGTATTCACACTCTCTCCCATGTGTCTGCATGCTGCAAAGACCACACGCCAGCTCCATGCGCGGGCTGTATGTGTGTGAGTGAAGGTTGGTCACGGCTGCAGGAGTCAGGAGTGGACGCCCCTGGCCTGCGGTGCAGCCACTGGCAGGGGTGGGGGTGCCAGCATCAGTAGTTGGGGGGTACAGCTCTGTGGATCTGGAAGGGTCCTGCAGACTTTGTGCCCAGAAACCAGCTGCTGGGGGAGCATTGTGGTGGAATTTAGTGCCATTACTGGTGTCAGACTGGGGACATAGGCCGGCGGACTGTGGGGCTTCTGGAGCAAGTGGGATTTTGTCCAACCTCAGCCATTCCGTGTTTCTCTGAAATAGGGTAGTATTACTTTTAATTCAGTTTGAGGGGATATAAATATACATATCTTTGTAGTTGTTTGTTTTATAGTGTTATTGCATGAATATTGTTAAATCCTTTCCTCAGGGACTGAGCATACATCTTCCCCTGTGTCTGAGTTCAAGCAGACTTGTTACAGGAGCATCTAATGAAAGCTGTCACTAAGAGACAGCTAGTGAGGATATGTGATGCCACATCAGCTCCCTAAGTGAATGATCCCACCCCATGTGAAGAACAACTGTAGATTCAGCAAAACTGGCCAAGCCCTGAGGGCACCAACAGGCCTTAATTGCCCTGAGTGGTCTCACCTGGGGCACCCCACCCTCTCTCTGCCCATGGGCCCATTTAAGCCCAGCTTGGGGCCATAGTTGCTTCTTGAGCCCTGCTATAGGTTTACATGTCTTCAGCTGTCTCTGGCTTCTTCTCCTAGATGGACCCCACACCAATACTGCAGCAGTCACTTCAGCCCCATGTTTTGCTGCTTCAGGCCATGCTCCCTGGATGGCTGCTGGGCCAGGCTCACCGCTTTGCCTTGCTTGGGCCTGTCAGTGGGCCATGCTTCTGCCCATTGTTGTGCTACAGGACTGTGCCCTTGTCCAGACACTGTCTGGGTTTGTGTTACCCCTGCTTTTGGGGTCACTCTCCCTTAGGAACAGCGTGTCATCACTGCTTGCTGACATGGATCATCAGTTGGAGTTGGTCTGGAGACAGCAAACAGGTGAACGTGTGTGGCCTTGCATCCCTCAGCATTGTGTATGTCTGCTGCTCTCTGTTTCTCAAGTTTACTGCTTCTCTGGCATGGATTTGCTAATACTGTTAAATTTAGCCCAAGACTTTTGCCACTGCTCTACTAAGCCCCTAGTCCCTGAAAAATGCATCAAACAGCGTTTTGGAGGGTTCTCATCCTGGCATCCCAAAGCTGTTTGTCAGCTGTGCTGAAATTAGCAATTTAATCCTTGTGATTCCTGATCAGATTACATTGTTGCCTTCACCTCCTTGTAATTCAGCTTTATCAGTGGCCTCTTCAAGATGACATCCTTGTTTTGCAAGTCCTGGTAATGTTTCTTTCTCTTGTAATGTTGCTCAAGATTATTTGTAGACTAATCATAGCTGGTTTTCTTTCAGTAAAGCATTTCTGATTTGTCCTCATGCTCTCTTTCTATTTGTTCCTATGGTTTGTTTTCTCTGGTCTTGAGTCGTTGACCTTGAAGAGTTGATGGGCACAGCTGCTTCCAGTGTAGGCTGGTGGTTGCTGGTCATTAGTCTAGTTTTTGTGCCGAGTCATAAACTCAAAACCCACCTGATTGCTCAGATCCTGCCTTCAGCTTTAATAGTTAACTGTAGGCCTTTTAATGTAAGAACACCCATCAGGAAGAAATAGATGTTGTCTTTTAACAACACGGGTTGATTTTCTATATTATTCAGTATGCTTTTTTGTTAACCCATCTCTTATTAACAATGGACTTTGCCAAAGTACCAGCTAGTCCTAACTTGTCCCCAGTCCCTCTGAATTTGCTCCAAATGTCTGTCTTGACAGACTAGAGATCAGCAAGCAGCATAGCCTTTGTAGTCAGGAAATCTTCATGTGTGCCTGGCCTGTTACAACAAAGAAATAATAATTATTATTGTAGCTCACCAAAATACAATGCACAATTGTGTGTGTGTGTTTTTTTTTTTTCCTCTAGAAAGTCTTGAATTTGATCCTCAGGGCCTTATTTATCACTTGGAAGAATTTATATATCTCCTGGGATTTCATCCCAAGTTTGCAAGCCCCCATAGTTTTTGAATTCTAGGAGGGGAGGTTTTTCTGTCTCTGGTGTAGGTTGATTTGTTATTCTGTACTTCTTGATGTTTGTCCTCTAAATAGGATAGAAACATTCAGTGCAAGTGCCTCATGCAATAGTTGAAGCCGCATTTCTGCTGTGCCTGTGTAGTGTGCTGGGACCAAGCGGGGCAGAGGGAGAGCTCCCTGGGCAAGCTGCTCTCACGTTGCTCACATGTGGGTCAGATGTGCTCCTTAGTCTGAGTGCCTCTCAGTTCTGTGGGACTGAATATCTGAAATAACATTAGTCAAGTAATCAAGGAAAGCAAGTAGGCTTGTGGCAGCTATCTGTGGCTACATGTGTGCACATGCATGCCTGTGCTGTGATAAACCCTGCCAGTTTCCTGAAATTGCAGAGCTGCTGGGAGGGTACAGAGTCTGTCTACCTTCAGACTTCAGTGTGTGCTTCCCACTCTGTGGGCAGCTGCTGCCAAATGCCCAGCTCATATTTTGTTTTATGAATCCCTTGCTTCTATGAGGCTTTTTTATTATTATTTGAGCTAAAATGGTTCCATAACCTTGTGGGACAAGGACATCAGCCTGGCTGGCAGTGCGCACACTTTCTTGTGCTTGCACTCTCCCTCCCCTCCACAATTACTCTTCATTCAACACAGAAAATAAAACATTCCAGCAAAATACGACAGCCCCAGTGAACTGCCCCCCCTCCTCCCAGCAGGAGGTCACCGGGGCTTGGACTAGCACAAGAGAAAAGAAGTCCAGGAAAAGAGCTGCTCCCTCTTGATTTACAGACTGGCTGGGCAACAGGAGAGACTGCAGAGTGGAAGGCAGCGAGTACAGGAGCTGCTAACTGAGCAATCAAGGCTCTGAACTGAAGAGAAGGTGGCAGGAGCTCTTCCTTTCTTTTCTTGCCATGGGTATACAGGACAGGTTATATTTGTCTGCCTTTTCACTTCACGTAGAGCAATTGCTGTGTCTCTGCCATAGCTAGGTGTACCTCTAGCTTGTGCCTCTTCTGGTGTTTCCTCTCAAATCCTTTTCATACCTGGAAAGCTTAACGTAGTAGTTTGCTGTCTGAATAGACCTAACAATTCTTTTCTTGGCTCTGTGTCCTGCCCTTGTTTGGGCAGAGTTGAGGAGGTGAATGGTAAATGGTGGTGGTGTTTGCTTGCCTTCTCCCTGTGCTGGGCATGGGGAGCTTGGCATGAACACACCCATACATGCAGTCCATCACCCGCTGTGAGGCTGTACCCTGGGAATTTGGGGTTGAATACAGCAAGAACCGAAGCGCTGTTCTGTACTGCGGCTGCATGTGTGATGCTGCAGTTGTCAGAGCTGTGTGAGGGAGATGCAGTGTCTCCTGGTGTGACAGTTCAGCCACAACTTGCTCCTTGCTCCTGCCTCCAGCCGTGCTGAGCTGCCAGCAGCTGAGCTCCCTCTCCTACCAGATGCCAGCTTCAGCCACGTGCACTTGGGCTGCAATTTTGAATATCTCCTGGCCCTGGCAATTACTGTTCTCCACATGCCTGCTGAAGTGTATGCCCGGGACTGGAGTTTGGGAGGTGCAACTGGAGAAGCAGAGGTGGCCAAGATCTGAGCCCATTTTTCGGAGTGGCACCTCTCCAGCTGTGTGGCTGAGCACATATTCTTACGATCGGCCCCTGTTTTTCTCTGGCTCAGGAGGAAAGTGATTACTGCACAAGTCAGAGCAACCAAGCTGTTTGTTTCTAGCTGTGAGGGATGCTCAGAGGGGGAGGACAGGCAAAGTCCCTCCAGCATCACTAGAGGTCTCTCTTTATCTGTATGTGCTTGTCTGCGGGGCAATGGGAGAAAAATACACTTGCTCGGAATAATTTCTTCATCTGCTTCTTGACATGTCACAGCCTCTTAGAGCATGTGAGCCTGGTGAATTCATGGGGCTGAATCCTTATGGCTCAGTTTCTCTGGATGTCAAGCGCTTGAGAGTCTCTATCTGGGATGTGCCTTCTGCTGCTCAGCTCTCCCCAGAGCCCACCTCCTCCCAGCACCCTGCTCTGCAGCTGGGTTGCACACATTGCCCTCTGTCTGACCACCGAGGCACCTGCTCAGAAACTGATTTGCCAAAACTGTGGTCTGAGCTTTCTAGAGAGCATTAAAATGGTCCTTCCCTGTCTCCTCATCCTCTGGCCAGGCTGTTGGCCACAGCCTTTTTCTGTGTGCATGCTTCTGTAACTCTTGCATGGTGTGATGAAGTCCTTCAGCATCCCAGAGCAAGGAGCACCAGCAGCAAAACCTTGATGTTAATTTGGTGTCACTGGTGCTGAGGTTTTTGTAAGACTGATTCTCTGCTCTCCCATGTGACTCACTTCCCTGTAGCAATGGTGAACCATGTCCTCAAGCAAAAACTTTCTCTGCAGGCTACATGAAGCAGGAGGCCTGTTCAGGACTTGGAGTATCCATGGTTGAAAGACTCTTCACTCAGGACACTGCACAGAATCACAGAATTTTCTAGGTTGGAAGAGACCTCAAGATGATTGAGTCCAACCTCTGACCTAACACTAACAGTCCCCACTAAACCATATCCCTAAGCTCTACATCCAAACGTCTTTTGAAGACTTCCAGGGATGGTGACTCCACCACTTCCCTGGGCAGCCTGTTCCAATGCCTCACAACCATTTCAGTGAAGAAGTTCTTCCTAACATCTAACCTAAAACTCCCCTGGTGCAACTTAAGCCCATTCCCCCTCGTCCTGTCACCAGGCACGTGGGAGAACAGGCCAGCCCCCACCTCGCTACAGCCTCCCTTGAGGTACCTATAGAGAGCAATAAGGTCGCCCCTGAGCCTCCTCTTCTCCAGGCTGAACAAGCCCAGCTCCCTCAGCCGCTCCTCGTAGGACTTGTTCTCCAGGCCCCTCACCAGCTTCGTCGCCCTTCTCTGCACCCGCTCAAGCACCTCGATGTCCTTCTTGTAGTGAGGGGCCCAAAACTGAACACAGTACTCGAGGTGTGGCCTCACCAGAGCTGAGTACAGGGGGACGATCACCTCCCTAGCCCTGCTGGCCACACTGTTTCTGATACAAGCCAGGATGCCGTTGGCCTTCTTGACCACCTGAGCACACTGCTGGCTCATATTCAGCCGACTATCCACCATCACTCCCAGGTCCTTCTCTGCCTGGCAGAGGAGGTCTGCAACCTCCTTTCCTCTTGTGTTTTCCATATGCTGTGTGGTGACAGGCAGTGAGCTACTGCCCAGTGTCTCCAGAGAGCAGCACTTCTTTGATGTCACTGCCTGAGCCAAGGGCTGCAGTGAATGAAGTTTCAACTGCTTTCTCAACAGAAGGAAAGAAAAATTATTTATCTATAGTTTTCTTCTCCATCTGCAGTGGCATGCAGCACCATTACTGCTATGCAGATAGTGCATCAGAACCTCTCTGGCCACTGGGGTTCCCTGCAGGGCAGCCATTCCCTGCTGCTCCAGGCCTCTCTGCCAGCAGAGGCTTGCAGCTTGGAAAGCCCTGGCCAGCAGCTCTTGGCAGTGAGGAGCTGTGTGAATCTGGAAGTCTAGGTCTGCTGGTGAGAAGTGGGCTTTGGAGCATCCATGCCAGAACCTGGGAAGGTGGAAGTAACATTGACAAATGTGGTGTAGTCTGTTTGCAAGTAGGTAGAGAGATTGATTCATTCTGGGGTACTACTGAGTCTTTGGAAGCATTCTTAGGTCCTTGTCTTGAAGCATATATTAGATCCTTGTCTTGTTTTGCATTTGTCAGCTACCCCCCAAAATATATGCTTGCTAGCCTTCCTCTGAGCAGAAATATGGATAATTCAGGACATGACACATGAGGGATTTGAGAGATGTGCATAAACAGCAGGTCTGCAGCTTTCTTGTGAAGCATTTGGCTTGTGAACCCAGGAAACCGCTGGCTGAGAAAGACTGGTTTATTCATCATTTGTTGCATTATTTTCTTCCTACTTGCTGCAATGCCCTAGTCTCTTACTGTACCAAACGAAAACAGTCAAATTTCAATATCTAAATTTTCTAGGAAGGGCCAGTCTCTCTCTCAGATGGTAAGGCAGATACACCTCAGTCTGGTTCTTTGTGGTAGGGTCCTGCAGACTGCTTCTCCTGGCTGTACACGAATCAGATTTTGATTCCACCCAATTGCCAAATCTGCTAAATTGACAATTACTGCATTTTCTGCCCGCTGCTGGGCCTTCTGTGAGGAGCACCGCAAGGTTAGGTGGGCCTCAACACTTGAGGCCTGCGAGGGAGGGAGTTCTTCAGGGTTTGATGCTGACAGCAATGCAGAAAGCTGCTTATTGCACTGAGGCTGCAGAAAAACGATGCAGTGGCTGAGGTCTGGTCCTCTGTGATTACTTACTCCTTGATGAGTGAGATGAAGTAGACCTGAACTGGTCTTGCTGGCTCTCTGCAGTCCAGAGAACTGTTGGATGTAGGGATGTGCTACTGTCATTTTTCTTTCTGATAGATTTTTTTCCCCCTTGGATAATCCTCCAAAGGAGTAAAAAGTGCTTCCCAGTGCAGCTCTTCCTGGGCATATCTGCAGAAACAGACAGCTTAGTAAATGCTGTGAAAATGGGCAGAGGAGAGGAATGCTTTGGTTTCCCAGGCCTGAAAGCATGCACAGAGTTTTCTGTGATAGCCAGTCCAAACATACCTCCGAAAGAACTGCTGTCAAGCATCATATTGGATGGTTTCCTTGCCTGTCCCATGAATGCTCAACTTGGTGTTTGGCTACAGCACGCAAGGTGAAAGAGGGTGCTTGGGATACAGAGATCCTGTGGAATCAGTGGGTGGGAAATAGGCAGCTTCCATATGCTCTCATTGACCAGGGAACAGGAAAGATTGAGCACGTGTATTGTGAGCTGTCGGAGGAGGGGGTTCTCACCCACAGGCCAAGTATTTGTCCTCTTTTACCTGTATTCAGCACAGCGTGGTTACAGATGTGTGTTAATATGCCTGTTACGCAGGAGAGAAGAGGAAGGAGTGGGGCTTAGGATGCCTACAAGCCTGGCTGTGAGTGCATTTAACCCTGCTCTATGTCTCTGCATCATGGCACTTACTATAGGTGTTTGCAGGCATGCAGGTAATTATCTGCCTGAATTTCTGTGTGTTGGAAGGTACCTTGGGCTGTCCGTGTGCCTCTGTCTGGGGCTACAGTACTGTGCTGTAACTAGGGATGTCCTGGAGCCGAAGCTGCTGTAGTAATTACAGCAGATAAACTGCTCTGCTTGAGGGCTGCTGTCCCCACCAGGCTGCAAGGCAGGCAGCCCGGCTTCACCACAGAAGTCTATTCATTTTAATAAGAGGGACACCCTGTGTTATTAAGAAGAGTGTTTATTACTGTCGCTGCACGCTGACAGCAGCTTCCATCATCGTTAAAAGGCAGATGGGGGGGAGGAGGGCAGGGAGCTGTGTGTTCCCATCTCGGAGACTAGGACCCAGCTGGCGAGGAGGCAGGGGGCTGCAGGGCTTCCCCCTCAGCCCAGAGAGAAGCCACAAGGCAGGAATGGGGCCTTCAGGAAGGATGGGGTGGGAGGTGTGGGGCTATGTTTGGTCACATCTCCGGGGCTGAGCAGGTCCCAGTCCAGCCAAAAGTCTCCTCTCATGCTGCTGAGGGGCTGGGGGAGGGTACGCAGGGAGGGGAACCCGGCTGGGGACACTCAGTGGGGGGAGAGGGTATCCCACAGGACATGTGGGGTGCTGATATGGCTGTGCTGAGACCCCTCACCTGCGGTGTGCTGGTGTAGGCTCTCCTGGACTTCTCTTCTCTGAAGGTGTGGTGCTAGGGGAGTCACAGAGCTACTGGGGACATCAGCTCTGCCTTGCCACTGTCCCTTCTGAAAAGATAGGTAAGGGGAATTCAATGACCTGTAGGGACCCTGGGTAGTGACTGTCATGGCACAGTGATGGCAGACCAGACACGTCCTCATGGAGCTCTTCGTCCATTGAGGCACCCATCTTAACAAGTTTAGGTAGGCAACATGCTGTCCTGCACCCTGTACAGAGGTAAAAGTTCTCTGCAGTCCCTAGAGGAGCAATTCTGTCCCACCAGAGGAGTGGTGTGGGACTGCTGCTTGGTGGAAACCTGTATGTCCTAAGCCTTCAGAGTGGCAGCAGCTGACTGAGGTGATATAATTCCAAGCAACAGGTGAGTGCAAGGAGGAGATGGAAAGGAGATGTATGGCAGGTGACCCTGTGAGTGGGCAGAGGGCTGGTGTGTGAGCTGGGGGAGAAGCTGGAGGTGTCCTGGGCCACCAGCAGGTGCTTTGATGTGAAGATCCTGCCCCAGCCACACTCAGTTGAGGTGGAGAGGTACAACCTGGGGTCTTCTGTCCTCATTCTGTGTGACTTAGTGCCTTGCCCCGACAGATGAAGCCCTTGCTGGTCAGATGCCTCTGGTGGCTGGGGACTGCCCCGGCTGCTCCCCTGGCCCACATGCGCCTGCGCCTCGTTGGGGCCCTCCAGCCAGGCGTGACATTAAGGCTCCTCCAGGTCTCCGCAGGTTTCGCAAGGTTGATTGGGACCAGCGCGTGTCACTCTCGGCCACTTCCTCATCACCATAACTCTGGGCTGAATAACAAGAGGCCGAGAATCTGCTAACGCAGGCCCCAGCAGAGTGCCCCATCACTCTCTTTTATTCACCCTGGAGATTTATGCTGCCTATCTCCCTTCCCTTTGTCCACCGGCCGGGCCCTATAAGTCATGTCCCCGGGCTGACACGTCACGTGTGCCGTGCCGCTGCCCTGTCAGAGTGACTGATGCCAGGGGGTGATTAAAAGAGAGGAGGGGTGAGAGGTCAGCAGCAGGCGGCATGATGCGAGCGGGGGATGTAATTATCACTCCCGTGACATACTGCTGGGGGCTTTCATGGATCGTCACCCGGGCTGGAGGTAGGGAAAGAGGTGCTGAGGCAGGGAGGGGGAGTGGATGGACATACAGCGAGTTATGGGAAATGGGCTCTGTGTTTTCAAGAGAAGTAGGAAGTGCAAAAGCCAGTCTGCTCCCCAGAACTGAACTTCTAGCCTCTGAAGGGCAGGATGGAGAGAAATGGCATTTGGAAAGCTGCAGGGGTCAGGAGGTAACCCTCTGTTTGGAGAGGCTTTTGGTCACTGAAGTGCTGCAAGTCCCCTCTGCTGCTGCATCCCAGCACTGACAACACTACACTGGCAGGGGTGTCTTCAGGTGTACAGAAATGATAGGCCTGCAAGATCTGCTGGGGCTCAGCTGACAGAATTTGGTAGGCTCAGGCACGCAGTGCTGGCACTGTCTGTTTCCCTCTGCACTTCCCATGTCTGGGGTCTCCTGTGGAAAAGCTGAGGCTGCCTGAGCAGTCTTCCAGATGCACCAGGTAGGCTGTATGTTTGAATTTCCTCTTTCTGTCCACAGGTCTGGTGTGTTACACAATGAAGGTCTCCCCATAAACTTATGTAGTTTGAGGATGGTAATGGGGTACACAGTGCCACTTTGAGCTTTTGACTAGCCTTGTTTGACAGTACAGGGAAGGACAGCCCTTCAAACTGAAGGGGCAAACGTGTCAGGAGGAATGGATGTGACTTCTTGGTGATCCATAGGGCTGGGATAGATCTTATTCATGGAGCCTCCAGGTTAGGAGAATGAGTGGTTACACACAGATGTCAACAAAACCTATGTAATAAATAAAACAAAACCAATCCAAAAGAGACCAAATGTAAAGGAATCAACTGACGGTAGTAGCTTCTCATAGCATCACTATTCTTGCACTGGTATAGCTCAGAGTGCAGATCTTTAACCAGAGGAATAATTTATGGTTAGAGGAAAAATATCACTGAATAAGCTAAGAGTAAATATTATTCATCCAGTTTGAATTAAAGGATAAGTGTATTCTTAAAGGATAAGTGTCTTTCTCACCAGGCCTGGACAGAACTACTGTCACACCTCATTAAAGCACAAGGACTCATAACTTACTTTATCATTAAAACACCTAAACTTAGAAAGAATCACAAAACTCAGTGATACCTGGAACAGGCAACCTGCAGTCTCCAAATTATACATCTTGGTCTTTCCTGCGAAGAAGATGGCACATTCCTCCAGGTTCTCAGCAGTGTCATGGTACACGTATAGTGGCTCTTCTCCTTTTCCTCTCCATTTTGTCATAACCATACTGGGAATCATAGATAGGAGATTACCTGATGCCTCATATTGTTATAATTTCCATGCTAATGTGGCTCCACTGCAGATTTTCAGTAGTGTGTTTATTTCTGGAAGGGACTATGAGTTATGGGTAGTTTGTCACATGAGCAGTGTCATCAATATATTTGCAGATTCGGAGAAATTACAGTGGGAAAATTAATCTAATCCAGGCCCAAAATACCTATGTAATTCCTTCCAAATGCTTGCATACCTTGGTCCTGAGGAAAAACGATGGTGCTACCTCCACCTCTCTAACCACGTTCTTTTAGGACTTTGCTACAGAGACAGCCAAGAAGTTCTCCCAGCTTTCTAAATCTCCCTTCATGAAGTTTAAGGGGACAACTTCTACTCTCCAAGGACTCTGCCTCTTTGAAGCACCCTGATATGTATCAGAAGATTGTCACCATGTACTCCTCCAGTCTTCTTTTCCATCTAGACTAAATAAATCTGCCTTGCTGGCCAGATTTTTTAGGTCTCTGATCACTCTTGCTCAGCTTCCCTGGGTCCTTCTGGCTGGTTCACCTTTTTCTTGAACTTCACTGTCCAGACAGATTCTTAGCCTGTTCTCCATTGTTCATACAGACTCTTCCAGCTTGTCTTCTGTAGATTTGATTCCACTCTTTTGTGGTGAAACTCTTGATGATGGGTGACCACCATTTGGAAAAGAGAAGAGTATACATCATTGGGAATCAGCTACAAAACTTACTGAAAATTATAAGGGTAGGAAGAAAAAACGATTAACCTAACCAGTGCATTGTCCACTGAGTCATATCCTATTTGATCATGCTGGAGTCATTGTCTTTTTAGTGTGACTTAAAGAGAACCTCTTATGCAAAGTACTAGGGACTAAAATAGAACATGAGTGGGAAATGGGAGACTAATATTGATATAGAATATTAAGTTACTTGGGTTAAAAGGAGCTGTGTGATTACATCAGACTTTTCAGTTATTACCTCTACTAAGTGTGATTCATCTCCATTGTGTTCCTTTTCCATAAGGATTACAGACAGTAGGCATTGGCAGGAGCTGTTTGGTGAACTGGGAGTCTTAAATCAAGGAGGAGTTCCAAATACAAAATCTGAGCATTTGTATCAGAAATGTTGGTTCTAGGGTTGTTGTACGATATTACAGCATATGGACTACAAGAAGCCCTTCCAAACGAAACAAGGCAGTTGTAATCTCACATACCAAGTACAAAACCCTTCTTTTCTTCTGTCGTCAAGCCCAGACTCATTCCTCAAAGCTGTTTGGTGAATTCCAAACAGCAAATACACTCAAGAGAATTAAACCTGAATGAACAACTCATGAATGGAGAAATAGGTTAAGTTTGGCAAATAGAGTATTTGTGAGATATTACTTGCTTGGCTTTATAGGGGGCTGGAAAGGACAAGCCAAAACAGCTGTTCCTAGTCTTTACACAAGAGAAGCTTTCTTGAAGAAGGCATTAAGAATTTGTTATTCCGGGTCAGAAAAGAGAAGCAAAAGGGAATGATTTGCTGCAGATGAGCTGTGACAATGGTGATTGGAGGCAAAAAGATATGATGGTAAACAGAGGGATTGGATGAGAATAAGCAGGGAGAATGAGAGCAACAGCTAAGAGTGGGAGAAACCCGAGGGGTGGGGAGCATGGGGGAGGAGGCAAGTGAGCAAGGCAGGAGAAGACAGCGTGACTGTGTCTGATCTACACTGACGAGTACCAATGTTAACTGTCACCTCTCATCTCCAAACTAAATCACACCTGGAATTGGAGGCAGCAAGGAGCTGATAGAGTCAGCCTTAGAGAGCGGACAAGTCAATCAGAGCGGAGATGCGTGG
The DNA here is from genome assembly GCF_009819795.1 of Aythya fuligula. NCBI lineage: Eukaryota > Metazoa > Chordata > Aves > Anseriformes > Anatidae > Aythya > Aythya fuligula. The sequence continues at coordinate 26,238,267 of NC_045563.1, forward strand.
AGAGACACTGGCTTTATAGGGCTCGGTGCCTTCATTCATCGCGGGATTTACACCTGTCAGCCTCCCGGTGGGGGGAGCGTGCTGGGACTCACTTCAGCACCACTTAAAATGGGACAACAGACACATTACTGCAATCAGCCTCTGCTCTCCTTTCCTCCAGAGGGTGCGTTTTATATTACAGGGAGCTCAGCTGCCTTTGCTACTTGTGCTTGAAGCTGAATGTGCCTCCTGCCAAGAGGGAAAGGACTGCCTGCATCTCAGGACCTGAAGGGCTATTCCCCACACAGCTGAAATGCCCCAGACTAAAAGGGGAGGGAGGGCTGTGAGACCCTGACTGGTTTTGTGTCTGCTAGCACATGGGGCAGGGGGAAATACCAGGATAACCACATGCTTACTGAAAGAAGGCTTCAGGAGCTATGTAGGCTGTACAAGCCCATCTCATTATCTGAGTCTGTCATGATATTTATTAGAAGAGGTCAGCAGAGGCCAGACCAAGAGATCAGCCTTCTGTGTCTTCTACCCAGCTCTTCTCGAATACCTGCAGTGCTCCATAAAGACCCTCCTCTCCTTTCAAAGAGCCCCCAGATCAGAACTCTTCCCTGCTGGCTAAATCCTGGGTACCAAAGCTTGTGATATAGGCTTTGAGCTGCCTGATCTCTTAATCCAGCTGTGTGTATTCATTTGAAACTGAAAGCAGCTCCTTTTTGTCGTCTGCTTCTCAGCATTAACTTCTCTTTGATGTAATTCTTGCTTCCGATGCTCTCTCCCTTCATGGGGAAGATTAGTGTGAAATTGGCCTGCTTCTCCAGAGACTGCAGTGTTAAGCCTCCAACACTTGGTCCTTATTGGAAATCCTTAACCCACATCGAGAGGAGGGGGAGGAGGGGAGAAATGTAAGAGTCCCAGACTCGGCTCTGTCCGGGCTCTGTCCCCTCTGTTCCCTTTGCTGTTTTGGGAGCAGGGAGCACAGGGCTTGAAGGAGGTAGGGATGTGCTCTGAGAGGTGCAGGTATTTTGGAACAGGGATGAAGATAGCATCCCAGCTGCTATCCCCTCAGGCAGGATGAGAAGATAGCAGTGCAGAGTACTCAGAGCACATGACCACTATGCCTGGCCTGGTCCGAGTGACACCCACGGCTGGGGAGTTAAGTCACCAAATCGGTCATTGCTAATCTGCTTTGAAGAAGTAGGCTTGAAGCAGCATTGCCTAAGCCTGTGTGGTGGGGAGAGGGTCCAGGAGACACAAGTTCCCTCTTCTCCCTGGAGTGCTGTGGCTGCAGGGTAGCCTCGTGCTTCATCCAGACTTTCTCCCTCATGACAAGAGTGATGAGCTTGGTGGGGGTGAACTTCAGTGAGTTCCTGAGTGTCCGTGCCTCAGACAAGGAGCTCATGAGTCTCCCTTACCATCAATGACAAAACAACCTTATTTGTTCTCCCTTTCACCCTGCTTCTTGTGCTTGCCTTCCCCAACACGGCTGCTCTCTGCTTGTCTTTCCTCATCCCACCACTGCATGTTCTTCAGCTTTGCTCCACCAGCCCTTGAACCTGCTCCAGCCGCTGCTTCTTCCATCAGCCTCTGTCTCTCTCCTACCCTTGCTGTCCTTCCTGGTGGCTCTTCCCTGCTCCCTGCCCCCTCAGGAGCTGGTATCTCCTGTGCTCCAGCCCCACTATCCCCTCCTGCCTGATCTTCCGTTGCCTTCCCCACAACCATGGTGTCGGTGCCATTACCTCAGGGAAGGGCCTTGAGCACCCCCCTTGGTTTAGCCTTGTGCTTCCTCTCGCTTGGCCACCCCCCTCCCTCACCCAGGTCTGCAAATCACTCCTTCCCATGTCAGCCAGCAAATTGGTTTATCCTCCCCCCATCCCAGCTTTCATTACCTTGCCGAAATGAAGCGATATCTCCTCGGCGGAGGCTTCCCGTTGCTGCAGCCAGTACCCAAATCATGAGAGCTGGCATAATAAATGAAGACAAAGTGCTGGCGGCCCGGGCCATCTCTCCCACTGCGCCACTAGCCGCTGCCAGCTTCATTATTCGCTTAAGTTGCCGGAGAAAATTACTTAACCCTGACCCGTGTATTAGGGCCCTGTATTAATGCTGCGACAGGCGTCTCTTACAGCAAAGAACAATTTATTAGAGCCGAAACAGGCTGCTTTTCTCTGTCATTTTTCCAATCTGAGCTTTGAACACACATCATTAAACTTGTCTGACTCTCTCCCCTTCTCCATCATTCCTTTTTTATTTTTTTAAACAGAAAGCGCTGCAGAGAATGGAGATTGTTCTGAACTCACTGAGTGCCTCGGACTTTGCCCCCTCCTTTCTCCCCCCGTGCTCTTTCCTCCAAACACGACCCCTGTCTCCATCTCTCTCTGTCTAATTCACCCTCACTCTCCTCTCTTTGTAGTCACATTTCTGTTTTTCAAACCCTTCCTCCTGAAATTCTCCCACATTCTCTGCTTGTAGCTCTGCTTGTTTGTCTGTCCCTCTTTGTACAGGTGTCATGTTCTCTTTCATTCAATGAGTTTGGCTGATTCTCACTTCTTTCTCTGTGCTGAACTGATGTTCTGGAGCAAAGATGCTGGGAAGTGCATACACCCGGTGACAGAGCAGGGCCTGTCCCAGATTGCACTACCCTGGGACACAACAGATCATTAGAGCATCTGAGTTGCCCTAAGAACTGGTTTCCAGCACTCGCACCTTTGTCCCATTCTCTCCAAGGGCTCCAGCTAACTGCAGTTTGGCCCTCGACATCAGCCAAGCATTGTGAGCACCAAGAAGGGTTTCAGCAGGACCAGTTGTGTGTGTGGGAGGGAGCTTTCTTCTTAATTGCTGAGGTAGTTCGGCATGCTTTGGTGGCATTCAATTATGCTCTCCTTTCTTCTTTAGCTGTCTCATTATGAGATCTGGAGTAACTCATGATAATGCAGAAAGATATGGTCAAAATAATCACTGTCCCTTTTGAATCCCATGCTGACAGACTCAACAAAAAGAGGCAAAGAGAAGTTAGATGCAGGGTGATGGCCAAGAAAGTAAAAATAAATAGGAACATCGGTCATTTCAGTTCAGTAGCGTTGAAGCTGCAGGTACTTTCTTGGTTGGTTTCCCACCTTCCCTCAGTTAATTTGCTTTTAATTTTTTCTCTTTGTATACCATCTGTCAACTTTTATGCTGTTTTCTCATTGACCCATTTAATGAAATGATCACATAGATCTTATATCTCTAATATTAAAGTTCTCTCTGTTCTTTTTCTTCTTTTCAGCACTTTTTCCTGTTTGAGAAGCTGTAATCCTCTCTTCTTTTTCCCATCCATCTTCTGGAGTTACCTCAGTCACTGCTTTTGGTTCACTGTCACTACTTGGATCTTTTTCCTCCAAACATCTTCTCTTTCTGTTCCATTTATGTATTCCAGTTGTCCCCTTTCCTGGTCTCATTCTATGCTAGTCATTCTAATTGACACTTCAGAACCATTGACTGGGATGGATTTAGTGGGAGGCTGAGCTGGCACTCTCCTCTCTTTACCATTTTCCTGATGTGCTGCAGAGAGCGAGAGGATGAGAAGCAGCTATGCAGGCTGTTTCTCAGACCTCACTGCTGCAGCCTTGCAAAGCTGGTGCCAGACTACTGTCTGAGGCAGAAAGCAGCTAGCAGCTGAGGTTTTTCCAAGTGCCTGATCGGTTTTGGTTTGAGATTTAAGTCCTTGATTTTGCCACTTGAAGACAACCTCAATTACGTAAGTGCAGAACAATAGTTCAGACTAGGTATCCACAGCCAGAGGCTACCACCAGCTTGCAGCTCTTTATGGCTTGGCTGGAGGATGCTTGTGTCCAACTGCCCAGGGCTGAGTACTGCCAGTCATGTAATTTTTTTCCAGTGCCCCTCTGGCCAGAGGTCAGAGTAGCTGAGGAGCCACGAAGTCTGTGTTGGCCTAATTATCAATTGGATTAGACTAAAGCTACCTATGAATTTGGGATCTTCTTTATTCATTAATTGACTGATAATACTAGAAATTCAAGGTGGAGCTCCAGCATCTTTAGATGACATGACTAACACAAACTATGACAGGCTTTTTTCCTCCATTTCCATTTTACTGGTGATTTCCACAAGAAATCAGCAAGAAATGGACTGCGTTAAAGAGGAAAGGCTAAATATACAAGTTCTCACAAATCATTCTGACTTCAAAGTTTTCTGAGTCTGGCTCTGTGCCTACTATTAACTGTTGGCACAGACAGTCTTAACAATTTGCCATTTGCTGGTAATTGTCTCATGGGGATAAGTGAACAAAGAGAAATTGCTAAGGATCAAATGGACCACGGTGACCACTCTGCCCTCCAGCTAGCTTTGCAAGAGACCACGTACTTCTGGGTCTTTCCTCTACTTGAAAGCAATAAAACTTAGTGTTAAAATGGGAGGGTTTGCCTTGTGTGGAGGGTCTGCTTTGGATTCTGTCTGGATCTCCCTGAGGAGCTGGAGATTACTAGAGCTCAACGCATGGTCATGGGTAGATGGGATTAGGCTAAGAAGAGGTAGGAGATCTGCATGGGGTGGGAGTTAGGAGAGGTTGTTTGTGCTACTTTATTGAGAACTCTGTGTACTGTGAAACCGAACACTTCTGTCTGCCTTCATGTTCTCCTGTGTGATTTAGAGGAAAAGAAGTGCATTTACCTTCTAAAAGTATTTCTATTTTCACATCAATTTATTATGAGTGCCATACTATATCGAGTTTCTTGGAGTCTTGGGAGTGAGACATTCTGCCCCTCTCTCTATCCTAGAGGAGTGGTTTTCATCAAAGGAAGAGGAGAGTTCAGTCCCGATCATGTTTTCAATCTGTCTCTGGTCAGTTGATACTTTGACTTCTCTGTTGCACCTTTTCTCTCCAGTTTGGAACTTGCTGAAGATTCCTTTATCATCTCAGAACAGGATTTTTAACAGTCTTAAGTGCAGTATTGGCAATGGACTAATAACAGAAAAACCCTAATAACTAAAGCATTAACTAATATTAACAATGGGTTAGATAGATTGCTCTAATTAAGTAGAATCTTTATTATCATCTTGTCTACTGCAGATTTGTTCTGGGATGGCAAAGATTTATATTAAAAAAGAAGGAAAATTAAATTGATGGATTTTTTTCATTGCTTCATTCACATGCAGGGTGGGAGAAGTTCAACTTTTTATCCGAGTCCCATCCCCTAATGTTTATGTGGGCTGGATGAATTTTCAAGGCTGCTTACCTTCCCGAAGGGGGAGAAAGTTATTTCTAGCAATGTCAGGAATCAAGGGGATTCTGCAGCTATTTGTCAGGGGAGCAATTGTGAGCTGAAGGACAGCAAATTCATGAAGACGTACACATGGTGCATCAGATGGCTTGGGGGCTGGTGGGCTGTATCACAGCAGTGATACCTCTAAAACCGGGGAAATATCTTGTAGGGGACATGCATGCAAAGAGTGGTGCAAAAGCTGTATCAGAGTAGCATTGGGGTAGTTTTCTTCCACCTGTATGTCATTTTGGTGAGTGAGATGGTCGGGAGTCCTGGTTTTTAGCCACCTGTTGAGGAATCAATGTAGAGACTCCCTGAATGACCATGCATGACCTCCTGGTGTAGCTTGGAAGGAGGTCAATATTTTTTGCATCTTCTTCATTGATTATAAAAGGAATTCTAATGAACTCTCAGCTGGGCCTTTAGGACCTGGTCATCTCCAGTGGGTTTTCAGTTATGAGTCTGTAGCCTCTGCCCCCACATAAAGCATCTCTCCAGCTGAAACTGCTGATCTTTGGAACTTCTTCATGGCTTTTTCCTGCGAGGGAGAAGAGGGGTGGAGGAGAAGGCAGTGAGGGTGAGAGGGGATGGTTGGTTGGTGCGGCTGCCCTTCTGCTGCAAGTCCCTCCCGAATTCCCTGCCACTCTCCTGCTCAGCCTGATAGCTCCTCCAAGTTCTCTAATCACCTTCTTGCTGTAATGAGCCTCTCATCTCACTGATGGAAATCAGGGTATTTGGTTATGAAAGGGACACTGTTAATAACACGATCTCTCTCTTCCCCACTCCATCCCCCACTCCCCCCCCACCAGCCCCCCTCCCGGCTCTCCACACAATTCTCTCAATTAACGATAGGCAGAAATTAATTTTTCCCCTGGACTGAAACAATTGCTTGGCGGAGGATTGCCAGCTCGGCTCCAGATAGGGACCTTTCCCAGCAGGGCCCAGAGAAAGGAGGAGAGACCAAGGCGATAAGCAGGGCCCTATCAGCAGCCACAGGACGCAGTAATACAAATGTTATCCTTAGAAATGTATTTAAAGAGGATATGTTTATAATTCGAAGGGGATTGTCAGGCTGCTCCCCTCCCCCTCCCCGCAGATCCATGCTGCCGCCTTCTTCCTTACCATGAAGCACTCTCAAACCTCCGAAAGGCTTGGCAATGTCAGCACTGCAGGCTCCCCTGGCCGCTGCATGGGGCAGCAGGAGGGGGGTGCCTGGGCTCCGTGCTGGGAACAGCTGTGGAAAGTCACAGCACCCAGCACACAAAAGCCAGGTAAGGCAGTGAGCAGGATCTGCTTGAGGGGTGGGGGCTTGCAGATCAGCTCAGGTCCCGAGCAACAAGAGGTAAGGACCAGGAAAATGCACGGGGCAGGAAGAAAGAGATGGTAGAAGGGATGAGCAACCACATGGAGACCAGGGAGGGGAGTCCTGACTGCAGGCTGGACTGGAGGGCAGAGGGAGGTTAGGTACAGCCTGGGACAGAGATCCAGCTGCTGCTGTGTGCAAAGGTTTTAGTAACACTTGTGACTCAGGGTACGCTGTCGTCTTGGTTGCTTTCTAAAGCTATGCATTTATAGACCCATATGCATAAGAGATCCATGTGTAAAGAGCAGCACCAGGCCCAAAACAACCTACAGATGCCAGACAACTTTCAGGGCTCCTCCAACAAGTGCGCCCCTGGCTGAAACACCCAGCCCTGCTCATACATGCAGCTAGCAGGACATCTTCATCTTCCCCTTGAATTGGGAATGACAATACAGCCAGTGAGGCCTTCTGCCTCTTCTGCTTGGCTGCTTTATGCAGACTTGTGGCATGCCCTGCAGCATTATCTACAGACTTTCTGCATTCCCGTGTTCCAGCTGCTCTCACTTCAACAGGCAGATAATGACAAGGTGCAAGGACAACAGGAGGGGAGCAAGAGGACCTTCAGGAAGCAAAACCCGCAATTATTATAACTGAAAAAGTCATCGTTCCACCCTCCTCGAGGCTTCACCAGTCCTTGTGGGTGATCCCTGCATTCGGCTCTGCTGGCTGTGTTTGAGGCCCACAGTTTTTGAAATGCTGCTTGCTCTTGCTGACGGCAAGCTAGCATCCAGTTCCTGCCACCTGACATTAACGTCCACGATGTTCCAGCGCCCACCAGCATCACCAGTGCCACTTCCAGCTCTTTGCAGCCACAGTGAACGTGTTTCTTTTCTGAGCATCAAAGAAAACTCACAGAATTTAGCTGGGCCCTAGAGGCCAGCTGGGAGACTGATGAGTGCCCCTTTGGGTGGCTCAGCGGCCACTGTTATTACACCAGCGATGGCTGGGGGACAGGCAGCCACAGCAAGAACCCAGACTGTTACAATTATACAGGAGGCAGTGATCTATTGCCAAGTAAAGAAAATCATCAAATAGAATGAGTTAAGTAAGAGATGAGGAGCTTCATGATTGGCCTTTTAGTTGTAAGACTAGGGGTATTCCTGTAACTTGTTAGTGGTTCTTCAGTTCCTGCCTTGCTTGCACTCAGTTTCTCTTTTTGTAACTTACTTCTAAGTTACAGCACTATTAGCACCCTGCATACTATATATAAATGTCCTTGCCATAGAAGAATCCAAGTAAAACTGGTTTCTCTTACTATTTAAATTTCTTTCCTGAGGAACTCTGCATCTGTGATGCTTTGTCTCTTGCCTATCACAGAAATAACCATGTTTGCTTTAAGCTGTCTCACACCTATTTGCTCACAGCACCCTCTCCACAGTAGATAGGAATTTGACTTGGTCATATCAGCAGGACTGGCCCCTTGTCACAGCTCTCACCACATGCCCCACACATGGTCATTGCTCAGCCAGCTGCTTGCAGCCATAAATCCCTCGTGAATCCTGACTGAGGTTGGATCTGCATCTCCATTCAGTGCTCAGAAAGAACAGACTGGTTGGAGGGAGGCACTAAGGAGGGCCTTGTCCTGTGCAGAGCCTCCCAGATACATTTTTTTTTTCCCACTTTCAGGTGCTATTTAAATTTTGGGCAATATTGGCAGTTTGGAAATCGGGCTTTGAAGGTGCCTAAGGGAGTGTTCTTACAAGATGAGTAGACACACACCACCAGTTACACCAATCCACTGGCTTTTTGGCAAAGACACCGAGGAGTTGCCTCCATCTAGCCCAAGTATACCTGCTCCCTGAGCCAGGGTTTGTCCTACCAAATCCACACTGTCAGCCCAGGACTTTCCAAGGGGCATCTCACGGCTCGACACCCAAAGTCTCCAGGAGCTCTTTCCAGACGGTGGGGAGGGAGGGCAGTATGTGTTGGTACAGCCTTGTCCACCATGCACTTCTTCGCTCCCTCCCTTTCAGCCCTGTCCTTTCTCAATACCCAGGAAAGATTAACTCCTCTCCGCGCGCCAGAGAAAGTTATTATCATTAATGAAGAATTAAAAGGGAGCGATTAATAAAGGGCCCTTATCTGGCAGCGAGGAGGAGGCCGGACAATGGGAGGAAGATGGAGAAAATGAAAAACAATAAATACGAAGCGTAAAAGGAGGCGAGCACTGCTCCCACTTGTTAGATCGCAGCTGCATCTCCTGAGGGGGGAAGGCTCCAAATTGCTAATTACTGCCTCTGAAAAGACCTCGCTCTGATATGTTTTCTGCTGAAAGGTTCCCATTAATGAAGCAGCGATGATGCCGTTTCCCTTTGACTTGCCTTCAATTCCCTCCCTGAGCTTCCTCCCAAGCCGGGAACAATGCGGCCCTGGGAGCTGGCGGCTCCCACAGGCCTCTCGGAGACTAGGCCGGGGGCAGCCGAGTGAGGGGAGCCGAGCCGGCTGTGAAATATGGAGGGGGGAGATAAGGCAAAGACAGAGGAAAGAGGCTCACTCCCAGGAGCCCAGGGAAAATTTGCAGTTATTATGAAGGAGATGAGACAGATTAAAAGCCCTTGTGTTCTGCGCTGCCCTTTTATTTAGTGGCTTCATCTCCGAGATGAAAGAAGTTGGAAATGACTTTCTCCGCATTTTGCTGCAAGAAGCTTCACGGCACATTTTTTGACTTTATTCCTCCCTTTGTCTCTTGTCCCCTTTCTGTCTCTCTCTTTTTCCTTTTAACCCCTGGAAGGTTTTGCTGAGAAGCACCATGGGACCACTCAGATCATTTGTGGGGGTAGAGCAACGACCCCTTTACTCCTCCTGTCCTACCAGGCCATACCTCTCCCTGTGCCAGCTGGAGCATGAGCTTGGCAAAGAAGCAGCAACAACAGCTGTAAGCATCCCATGGACCTTCCTTTCCTGCTCACCTCAGGAATGTCCCTCACCACCACCATCTCCGCTCCCATCTCTAGTCCCAGAAACAGTTTGGTGCTGGTCACGACAGCCTTTGGGCAGGAAAAGTATAGCTGCATGTGCAAAGCCCAGGAAAGGCTAACAATCCAGCTAGGATAAGGGTGCTGAACATTTTGCATGCCCAGAGCATTTCACAAGCAAAATGAATGCTGAGAAGATGGACCAGTTCCTGTTGTCCATGCAGGAAATCCACAAACTACACAAATATTAAATAATTTGCCAGGGATGAGGGATTACATTGAACTCAGGCAAGGATTCAGAATTTATAGTTACCATCTCACTTCTCAACTTTGTGAGACAGAACAGAAATACAGAAATATCATAAACTGTACAAAACTAGATTATCCTAATTGCCCCATTATTATTTCTCCAACTCCTAGTGCCTTTTTTTTTTTTTTTTTTTTTTTTTTTTCTTTCTTGTACTGTGAATGAACTATTTCTGGATCGTATTAGTAGTTCTTGTGACTCTTGCAAATTGCAAAAACACTTCTGCTACCTTTAACCTTCTTCCAGAAAATCAGCCCCCACCTCCCCCAAATCAGGAAGAAGCTGCTGACATCTGTTGAAATTTAGTTTAAAATGCTGAAATTTGTTTAAAAAAAAAATAGACAGGTGAAGTAAAATTTATATCAGTTGCAAAACAGCTTGCCGACCAAAAGAACAGCAGAAAACTGTTCGGGAAAACAAATGGAAAATAAGAGAAATTAGCCTGGGCATCTGCTGTTGTGCATCTGCCCAGGACACACCAACACAGGAATGCTTTTACACAACTGTTTGTCTAATTTGTTGTCCTGCCCAGAACCGCAGCCAGCACGGAGTGATCGAAATGAAGGGGTAAGAAGCTCTGAAGTGGATGTTTACAGAATAACCTTCCCATCAGGGGAGTTTCTCTCTAACCCAGACATTTTGTAGCTGTTTTATATCCTGAAGCATGAAAAAGGATTGCAGCGGTAAAACAGGATTAGATTTTAGGAGGGATTGGCTCTCAGATCTGAGAGTAAAAAGAAAACCCCTGTATTGGAAATAGGAAACTGACAGTGAAAACAAAATGCTGCAGTCAAATAGAGTGAGTTAATGCCATAGAAAGGGTTAAAACGACAAAAGCACAGACATTTAGAGATGAATTGATGCAGAGAAAGTAACTTAACTGAAGTCACACATTACGAATTGGATAAAAATGATCTACTGAATGACTGTTTTTCTTCTTTTAATATTTTTTTTTTCCATGGAAATTTCTCAGACAACTAAAAGGTAATGAAAATGTTAAAATGACAGCTCAGAACAAAATAAAGGACGAGTTGGAGAAATGGCATGGAGAGAACTCAGTGAAGCTAAATGGTGATTGTCCTAGAGGGGTGTAGGAGTCAGCCACAAGCTCAAGGCTTCTCTTACCGTTATTCCTGAAGTATCTTAGCAAACTAGGGAGGGTGCCAGAGGACTGAGGAAGAGCAAGCACAGTACCAGTCTTTTAGGGGGGAGCAGGGTGAAGTCGCGATCTTGGCAATTATCGCCGTTTCAGAATAACTTCTGTTCCTGGCCACAGACAGGATAGAAGCAGAAAAAAAATGCAAAAATACAAAGGATAATAGATCTACGTGCAATAAGCAGCGGTGTAGATTTATAGAGAACAAATCATGTCAGACAAAGCTGATTACTTTCTCTGATTTAATTTACAAAATTAGCAGATGAAGAGAATGCCATGTACGTAATATATCTGGACTTCAGCAAAGCCTTTAATATACTGCCTCGTAAAATGTTACTTGAAAAATGAACCAATATTGGCTTGAATATGAATGCTGCCACGTGGATTAAATAAACAGAAAGATGGGAAACAAAAGGGAAAGCTAAGTAAAACGTGAGTGTGGGGTCACACTTGGCTTTCCTGATGGCTGCCGGTGACCTATAAAATGGGAGAGATTTTAAGAATATGCTTAAGAAGGACAGGGGAATTACACAGAGAGGTTTAACGTGAGAAATAACAGTTTCACCCAGATATATAAAATTGGTGTGTCAGCACTGGAATGAAACAGAGGAGTTTGGGTACCTAGTTTACTGGTTACTTACATCTTGCAATTAAAAAATAAAAATAAAAATCAAGCAGCGCAAGAGTGAGCGCATGACAAGGGCTGCGAACATACAGCTTCTATTAGCAGCTAATGATCTGTAGAGACACGGGCTGGGACTCCGACAACAGGCACTACCAAAGCACAAATCTTCAGAAAATCGATCAGGAACACCGGGCCTTCTATAGGGCAGACGTTACTTTCATTCGCAAGCAGGCCAGAGGTCAGATAAGCCGGTGGCTGATATTTCCATAAATAAGAACTTCATAACCCGACCTGTGGCGCCTGATAAGGTACACGCAGTGAATCAAGGGATGTGTGAAGATCAGAGATCTGGGTGCTGAGCTTCAGGAAGGGCCTCATACACTGTGCCTGAAGGTGTTCAGCGGTCACTGGGGTGGAATTAGGGATATGGTTTAGTGGGGACTGTTAGTGTTAGGTCAGAGGTTGGACTCGATGATCTTCCAACCTAGAAATTCTGTGATTCTGTGAATGTAAAGACACGAGGGGGGAGGTCTCCATGTGGGACAAGTTGTGTTTTGGGGTGACAGTAAGCCTCGGTGGCGTGGTGGCGGTGCCACGTCGAGGCACCTCGCGCCCACCCCATCCCCACAGCGCCTGGAAGCGGCTCGGGGGGGGGAGGGAAGCAGAGCTCGGTAGAAACGGGACCACTGCTGAGGGGACGCCCCTGGGAGGCCGCCGCCATCCCGCGGCGCTCCCTCAGGGCTCCCCCCCGCGGCCCCGAGGGGCGTTCCGGGAGGCGCAGCGGCCCCGTCCCGGGCCAACCCCCGGCTCCAGGCCCGCCCCTCGGCGGGGCGGGCGGGGAGGAAGCGGCCCGGGGAGGCCGGAAGCGCCGTTGCGAGGGGCGGGCGGAGCGGCCGCGGGCGGGTGAGCGGGGCCGGGGGGCCTCGGTGGGCTCCCAGGGTCGGGCCTCGGTGCGCGGCAGGGGCCGGGGGCTGCCCGGGGGCTGCCCGGGGGCTGGGGGGCGTTGTGGGGCGGCCTGAGGTAGCCGGGGCTGCTGTGGGACGGGGCCCGGTGGCTGGGTGTGAAGCCGTGGGTTTGGGGAGGGGAATCCCGCCTCGGCGTGGCACGGAGGGGGAGGTGGCTGGGGGGGGTAGGGGTTTGGGGCGCTGACAGCCCGGAGGAGGGGTGGGAAGCCCGCCTGTGGCAAGCAGGGCTTGGTGTTGCGCACGCTGTCGCAAGGAGCACAGGGTCCCGTGTGGCTCGTGCTGGTGCTGAGTTGCCAGCTGCCTGTTTTACTTCTTGTTTTGCTCCCAGCTTTACTGCCTGTCTACTTTTGGGAAGACTTCCGTCTGCTTGCCGTGCGGGCTGATCCCTGTGGCTTATAGTAGCCAGCACAATCACAGCAGGTAGGGAGCTAGTTGCAGGCTCTGTTGCCCTTAAGATGTGTAATAGAGCACATGCCTTCAAAGCAAAAGATGCAGCCGTAAGGCCTTTTCAGAGCACTTGACCCAGCTGCCACAGTAGTGACGTCCCTACCACCATGGTTAGAAGCAGGTTTTAACTCTTGCAAAAGGGAGGAAGGAGTGAACATTAGCCCAAGAAACAGCAGTTGTGCTGCATTGTTTCTGCCAGGCAGCTCAAAGTAAGTGTGTAACTCAGTGAATGTTACAAAGGCTATAGTATACTGTAGTTTAGCAACATGTTAGTAGTGATATTTATGTCTGGTGCTAATTGTTTGCTGTCATTTTTAGTAGGCGTTGCCAATGGATGAACTGGTGCATGACTTGGCTTCAGCCTTAGAGCAGACTTCAGAACAAAACAAGCTGGATGAGCTATGGGAAGAGATGGCCCTAAGCCCACGGCAGCAGCGACGTCAGCTTCGCAAGAGACGGGGTCGCAAGCGACGCTCAGACTTCACGCATCAGGCAGAGCATGCCTGCTGCTACAGCGAGGCCTCAGAGTCAAGCTTGGATGAAGCTGTGAAGGATTGCCGGGAGGTGCTGACAGCCAATTTCAGTGACTCTGATGACACAGCAGTGGTCAAACGACATCCAGCTCTCAGTGCCACCCTGAGGAGCAAGCAACACTCGTGGCATGAGTCAGACTCCTTTACAGAGAACGCGCCTTGTCGACCTCTCAGGCGCCGTCGGAAAGTCAAACGCGTGACATCGGAGGTGGCTGCCAGTCTGCAGCAAAAGCTCAGGGTGTCAGAGTGGAACTACGAGAGGGGCTGCAGGTTCAAGTCAGCTAAGAAACAGCGTCTTTCACGCTGGAAGGAAAACGCGCCTTGGACGTCATCTAGTCGTGGCCTTTGTGAAACGGGAGAGAACAGGCCCTTCCTCAGCAAAGGGGGAAGGAAGGAGCGGATGGAGTGTGAAGCTGATGAGCAGAAGCAGGGCTCAGATGAAAATATGTCTGAATGGTGAGATCTCGGTTTCTTCCCTGTGTTAGAGCTAGCTGGCTGCCTCACTTGCAGCTGCTTGTAAATCCCGTGCTTTGCTTTGAGAAGTTCTTATCAAAATTATTCAATGCTGTTCTCTTTTTGAAGAGGGGAAATCCCTCAGCTACTTTTAAACTGTAGATTTTCTTCCAGCAGCCTTTCCTGTTAGTGTTGACAAACACTTTGTAGACAAACAATTTGAAAAGTTGGCAAAGTTATTATGTTTCTGGCTTATATGATACAATCAGCCCTCTGAAAAGTCTGTGGCTCTGCTGCTACAAAGTAGCATGCTCGTGGCTTGAGAATTGGCAGCTAAATCCCCTGCTGGCACTTGGGTTGTCCAATTGATTTGAACTGTCTTGTTTTCAGAATTTACCATAAGTAATAATAGAGAGCAGGTCAGATCTCCCATCATGACCGCTAGCCCTCTGTGCAGGTACTGTATGGACCTCAGTCAAAACATCTTGCCTGCAGTTCTGCATCTCTAAGTGGATCTGGAATCAGGTCCTGAAAAGCTAGCTTTGGGAGAAAGTAGTGAGAAGATTAATTCAGTTTCACCCAACTTCTGTATACTTACAGGACAGGTCTGCACAAGCAGTGGAGTCTGGCATATCTCTGTGTCCAGTTTTGAAGAACTTTTGATGAAATAAGAAATGTAAAGAGATGAAAATAAGAAGTGTAAATACTGTGGTCTGAGTTTGTTTGGGTGTTGCTCTTGAGAAGTTTTCCCTTGAGTTTAATTTTTAGAATATTTAGAGTTGTAAAGCTGCTTCTGTACAAAGAGACTTTTCAGGTTAGAAAAGAAACAATTGCTGAGAGTCAAATGGAGGAGATTTCTTAACGAATAGCATACAAAAAGGGAGTAGAGACTGTCATTGTGTGAGAAGCAGGAGACATTCAATAAAAAAGTGTATTACTTTTCATACACACAATTTTTGGAATTCTGCTGTGGGACACTTTGGAGAAACTTTAACGTATCCAAATGGGGGATGTGGAGGATGGATTTATCAGGGGCTGTTAAGCGTTATAGTCCAGATAGAAGATCATGCTCAGGAAGCCCTGAAACTGCTGGAAGCTATAGGAACATACCAAGGAAATAGTCAATTGGCGTTATGGTCTTACATTCTTTCCTCAGGCATCCACTGTAATAGGCACTGTCAGAGAGAGGGCAGTGAATTTGACAAGTATAATTGTTTGCTCCAGTGTAATTGTTCATATGTTCGGGTTCATTTAAGTGTTCTGGCTGTCTAGCTGCTGCAGTTTGTCAGAGTGGACAAGTGGCACTTGGTTATCGAGGGCTTTGTGGGTAATAGCTGCAAACTCCTCAAAGGTATTTTCTGAGAGACTCTGAGAAGCACAGGCTGTGATACATCCTCACTGTCCTGATCCTGGGAACCACTATTGCTTTTTTGTTTTGTATGTGACTGTTAGAGGATGGAAGTAGCAAAAAAAAAAAAAAAAAAAAAAAAAAAAAGTCAAAAGGTCTTTTTTTTTTCTTGAAAAGTGGCTCTCTTTAGGTTAAAAAGTGAATACAGAGTGGGCCTTTTCAAGAGACTAGTGGATGCCTTTTTGTTATGTGTTGTTAAAAGCACTTCAGTCTTTTCAGTGCTGTTGCTGGTAGTCCAGGAAAGGAAACACACCGAGTAGCCCCTGAATGTTGCATGTCACTGGTGATGGACTGAAAGATAGTCTTACCTGATGTGGCAGTGATGGACAGGGTTCCTTGAGGTTTTTCTACCAGTCAGAGCCTGTTCCATCATGTCAAACTTGAACTTAAACCAGCAGGCTTTCATCCAGCCTTTATTTGTGCCAGACTTTAGAAGAGTAAGCAAACAGCTTTGTCTGGACTGTTACTTAAGGACCATGCTGAGGATATCGCTTTGTTCTGTCTCAGTTGTCCCTTGCTCTCAAACTAATTATTGTGCAAGTGTCTGCATCAAATGACACTTACCATCTGCTGCCAAATCCTTGGGATTCTCTTTCTGAGAAATCAAATATTTCTCAGAATATTTGATGTCTCCAACACCACATGTGTGATCTGTGCGGTGACTCACTAGGGAGGGTCAAAGTTGGAGAGAAACACACGCAACTCTCTTTGCTGCAGACTAACTATCCCTCGCAGCAGTGGAGGATCAGGCTTTGGTCTCTGCCGCTCCAAATATAGCTCTTTGCTGCTAGCAGAGCAAAACTGGCTGTGCTCACCCTGCTCTTACTCTGCTCTAGCTGCTTTTCCTGGTACCATGAGAGGAGTACTTTGCAGAGATGTGTAACAAGGGCATAGCCTGAGGAAAGGAGAAGAAAATGGGATGCCTAGGAGAGAGGATCGTGTGGGTGTCATCGCCAGCTGAGGGGAGGGAAAGTGGCTGATAAAGCTCACAGTACTTGGAAACAACCCATCATGATCGAGCAATTTATGGAGCATTTTGATGCTGTATTGGTTCCACTGCTGTTCATGGAATCATTTTGGTTGGATAAACCTTCAAGATCATCATGTCCAACCACCTAACGCTGCAAGTCCACTGCTAAACCATGTCCCTAAGCACCACATCCACACATCTCTTAAATACCTCCAGGGATGGTGACTCCACCACCTCCCTGCCTCGTGTCCTTTGCTTTTCACCTGGGAAAAGAGACCCCCAGTGATGGGGTGTGTTACCAAACTAATGTGTTTTTACACAAACTAAATTGTACATTCAGAACTGATGGTTTCTTTCACGTTCTTTTTCCTCCACTCCAATGACACTTGCTTTTCTTTGTTATGTAGAGAAGAATCTCTTTAAATGCTAACATACCAGCATTTTCTCTGCTTTCTACAAAGCTCCTTATCCCAAGTCAGATCAAAAGCCTACTGTATTCAATAGATAGACTCCCATTCATTGAGAAGGCTTCAGAAATGTATCCTTAATGGGGAGGTAGTGCTTGCAGTTTGCTTGTAGGGCTTCACCTCATCTTTTTATGGAAGAAGATGTGCTGCATCATTGTGATTCAAACTGTGCATAGAATGAAATACTTGAAATTGCCAAACATGGCAAGAGGTGAATGTAAACTGAGAGAAAGAAAGATGTGCAGGAACATGATGAGGGAAAGTGATGTTTCTAAGTTGGGTAATGACACGACTCAAAGCCTAATTTGTAAATAATTGTGGAAACAACAGCGGAAGCAAGCGATGTTAGTTTAAATAGTCATCTGTATATTTGTACAAGGGTGACAATTAACTGCTA
Organism: Aythya fuligula; assembly: GCF_009819795.1. Lineage (NCBI taxonomy): Eukaryota > Metazoa > Chordata > Aves > Anseriformes > Anatidae > Aythya > Aythya fuligula. Next base: position 26,255,525 of record NC_045563.1, read on the forward strand.
AGACTGTTAGAAGTAACCTTCTGTCTCTTCTAATGCTCCGAGATTCCCTGCAGCCATAATAAAGCAAAGGGAAATTATATATTGAGTGCTGAAGTTCTTGTTGATCTAAGCTGAGTACTCTCAGAATGGTCTGGGTTTAGCTTGAGGGCAGAACAAACCATGGTACAAGAGCTGTCTGACAAATCATTTTGAGTGATGTGCTCACTGGTGAGAGATGTTTGGTTTGGCTAATCTACTATCACGTGCTGTAACTTGACTTTTTCAAACTGCATTGCACTGACCCACCAGTGCTGTGACTTTGCTGGCTGATGCTGATGTATTCTGGCCCGGGAGTGTAACCAGCGCTGCTGGAAGGGAGCTGTTTTGATGACAGCCTGCAGTGGCACTCGAGAGCCTGGCTACGCTGATGAATTGGGGGCCAGTCTCTCAGTAAAGAAAAAATTCCTCTCTTGGAAGGCAAGTGACAAAGACAGAGTGTTCAGCATCCCCTCCTTCTCCAGCCCAGCCTGACCTTCTGCAGCCCCTCGGTGCCTCTTGTTTTCTTATTTTTATAGAAAATCAATATCTCTCCTGACACAAACAATAGCTCAGGAGAAAGAATAAATGGGGGAAACCTGAGATCTCTGTCCATCACCTCTCACTTTAACTCCCCCAAACTATTTAATTATAAGCATGCTTTGCTCCAGGTGTTTGTGACAGTGAAATTGCTAAATGAGGACCATTTTAACCAAAGATTGGGTGATCAATAACACTCTATAGCAGTAGGTTGTTGGATCAATAGGATTCATTATTTCATGGTTAAGGTAAGTAGCCTCCTTTGCAAGTGGAGGTCATTAATCAGCGCTTACTGGACCTGCAGAAAGGCTTGTGGAGGAGTCTAGTTTGTGTTCAGCCTTGAAGTGTAAAATGAGTGGTAAAGAGGGTGAGTGAGAGCCACAAAAATTCATTCAAGTAAGGCACTGGCAGCAATGTTTATCTGTAAGGAACTAAACAGCTCTCAGTACAACAGGATGCTTAAAGTACTGTTAATGTGATCTGGAATCTTGACTTAATGCTTTTTCCTTTCTCAGGCACCCTTCCTCTGAAGATGCTAAAACCCTTACGAAGCAGTCACTCAATCCTTGCATCTGCTGCTTGTGAGGACTATTAATCCAGGCTTTCAAAAGGGAAAGCAGACACACTAAGAGATTTGCCCAGGGTCTTACAGTGAGTTGGTAGGAGAGCTAGGAGTGAAACAAATGACTCATGGTTATCGGTCCTTGGCCTTAATTGCTATTGTGTTTATGTGGGAGGGCGAGTGGATGGCCAAACTTTGTAATGAATTGATTTGGAATTTGATATCAACCTACATGCTGAAATGTGGGAATAACATACAGACCGTTCATCCTTGCAGTTTAAATGGCCTTTATGCAATGATGAAGATGCAAAGCTTATAGATAACCCCCACACGATGAGTTTATTTGGTTACACTTCAGAGTGTATTTTCCAAGAGCAACAATATACTGAAGAATAGGTTTATTATGTTCCTGCAGTTCTTTGGGATTACACTTTGTGTGATAACCCATCCTTCTGCTTTGAGAACTAAAGGAGTTGGTGTCTAGTATGACCCAATCCCCCTGGAGGGGTCAAGGGATGCTTTCTAACACTCCCCGACTGGGGATTGATTGGGATACTGACTTACATCTGGTGTTCACATCTCCTATAAGGCCTTAGTGATAAAGGGGTGGGCAGAAAATAGCTCCGCTTGTTCTTATATCCCTCAGCTAAATCAGGGGAAGTATTGCTCGAAGTGTCTGAGGATTGATTTAATATCAGCATTAAAGCCATCAGATGCTTGGGACTGACCTGAGCATGTACTTCTGCTGCAAATATTCATCTAGTTTTACAGTCAATTAACAGCTTTCTACACATTAATTTCTAGTTTAATTCATTGGTTCAGGAATTAAGTCTCCTGTAACCGCTTCAGCAAATGCAAAGCGTGCGGCGTTGAGCAGTAGCAAGTCCTGCTGTGCTAAGGTATTTAGCTGAGGAGTTACAAATGTACCCATTGCTCTTCCCTCTAAAGAAAATAAAAGTTGCTGTAGATTGAAGGGGGCTTTATGTAGCTCTGTAACACATTTGAGAAAAAAAAAAAAGAAGTCTGAAATACAAAACTTTAGATATTTTCAATAGCTTTTAAGTGACCCAAGGACAGTTAACGGCACTTCATTTCCTAGTGAGTATTCCAGACAATGTCAGAGTTAGGTTATTAACTCTAGTACCCGAGGCAAATGCCATTGTATTAATTACTTTTTGATATGTTAGAACTAGACTAGATACAGGATTCTACTCTTTTCCAAGTGATGCAGCATTGCTAGGATTTAACAGGAAGTTATTATATCCCATGCTAGAGCCAGTCATGTATCTGAAATGCAATGGTAACTAATTTCTGTGAAATATGTATAGCATTTTGGTCTCAGAGAAGCTAGTAAAATGTAAGAAAATGCTTTTTGCTTTTTTTTCTGCTGGAATGACAACATTTTTTTTAGTGTTTTTTGTTTGTTTTTGTTGCAGTGAAACCAGCAGTGTATGCAGCAGCAGTGATACTGGCCTGTTTACCAATGATGAGGGCCGCCAAGGTAACAACTGTCCTGTGATTTTCCTCAAGTGTTACTGGAGAATTTCTATTAACTTATAAATACAAAGAAGGATCTAAGTTTGAAGACAGACAGAGAGGGAAGTACAGGAGAAAGGCTAGTGGCTGAGAGGTACTAGAAGTTAAGAAAATGATCTGAGAGGGCTAGAAAGGTGTGATTTTTGGTAACAGTACACTCTTGTATATCAGATCTATAACATTTAGTATCTATAAGGAACAACTATTCTGGCAAGGCCTGGAAACAGAAGAAAAGTTTAAGAGCTTTCCCTAGTGAGATAGCAAAGTTAATGATCTATCGCTGTAGGTGTTTTAGATGTTGTTTACATACCACAGCCTGAATCTGTTGTTATTTTTATCTCTATGGGCAGGAAAAGAAAGCTCCAAAAAATCAGTTAGTATGACAAGTCACCTAAGGAACTGCTAAGAAAACCAGTAATGTGTGATAGATTTTATTTCTGTAAATACCTGTTCTTCCCTTGCTCTTGTGTGCCTTAATTGAGCCTAATATCTTCAATGTCTACTGCAGAAATGATTTCTTAGGGGTTTTGAGTGTGGACTGTATGCTGATTTTATCAGTGACAGCTTAGTGCTCAGTTTCTGGGGGATGTGGTGGAAGTAAGTGCAAAAACAGTTGCAGTAGGCACATAGGCACTCGGGACTATTACACTTGGAGCAGGTGGGATATGACCCTAGAGACCTGTAAAGCCATGTAGCTCATGCAGGTGTGCACTCTGTCACATTTCAAAAGCTAAGATTTGGATGAGATCTCTTCTGGGAATATGTGAGTGCTAAAGGAAGTAGAACCAGTAACTCAGTGGGAAATATTGCTCCCACTAACTTGTTACCAGCCCAGGTGTCTGTGTGAGGCAGTATGGTGTTAGCAAACATACGTACAGTTTTTTACGATGATGTGTTAGACTGTAGGGCTGATCTGTTGTGACCATAGATGGCTGGAGTACTTTCCCTAAGAGTATGAATTTCAGAGATCAGCATTGCTCTGGAAACAATTTTTCCAGCCTCCCTTACTTCAAAATCAACAGGAAGGCCAAATCTCCCATCCCCTGTTTTTGCTGATAACTCTTCTTGGGGAGCTGAAATTAGTGAGCACTAGCATACCAGGTGCTGAAGCAGTGTGGTGACTGAAGAGTTGAATTTTTACCTCATCACTCAAGACAAGATTGCTGTAGATGATGTGCACGTATACATGTGTGCATGCATACACACCTGTTAGAGGTTTGTGGTCACCTCTGCTTGTTTAAACAGTTTATACTGTGACAGTTTTGTAGGCAGAAGATGTTTTAGCTTACGTTAAAAAGGGCTGATGAGATCTTAGAAAATCACACGTTGTTGCATTTTCAGGTTAAATAAGGAACATCTTTTTCCCTCCTTTTTTGATAATTTCTGGTCATAAAGAAGTAAATAACAGGTCTTTGCTTCAGTGAAGTGGAGAGAACACAAAAGATACTTTTTTTGTCATAGATCATACCAAAGATAGTTTTCTAGTCAATCCCAAACTGAATAATTTGAAATAGCAATGTACTTAAGTTGAATAGAGCTTTTTTCCCCCTCCTTTTGAGGTTATGTTGTGTAATACATATTTGCTGTGGCTAATTAAATGAGTTGTCTTTGAAATGCACTGGTAGCTGAAATTGCAGTGAGTGGAGGATGATCCTACTGTGTAATTTGATTGAAAGTTTTTGTAAAATGCACAGGAATCGCTCAAGGCAAATGTTGCAGAGGTATTAGTACACGATCCTGGTTGTTAATGTTTGTCATGTGGAAGTAGTGATTTGAGGTATGACATTGCTCTATGCTCGCAGAGCCAAAAGTGTAAGGGATATTTTTGCATGAGTTATGATCGCTTAGAAGACCTAGACAACATTACTAACCTTTTGTTTAATGTAAGGTGGGTAGGGGTATGTCTATATTTCAAAATATGTTTGTCATAAGCATTCTCGATCAACTGACATCACAGAAATAAGCAGTGTGAGAGCTTTAGGTTGAAGTGTTCTGGCTGTCTTTGCTGTTGCTGATTGGTTTTGGGTGCAGCTTCTTCTGTTATGTGTGAGATGATTCATACTTGGATGAGTTTTTTTCTGCTTTTTCTGGCTGGCAAGGTGTGTGGGTAGGCATAATGGAGTTCAGTCAGGGATAATGTGACTTGGTAAAGAGAGAGAGGATTATAACTGGGAATCCTCGTGTCTTAATGATAGGAAAATGAGAGTTTTCCCGAAGTCAGGTGTGTTAGTAATGTTTTCAGGCAAGGTAAAGTACCTTGCAATTGCACAGGACTGTTTCTTAGATGGGATACTGAAGGGCTAAGTGTCTCTCTGCTGTCTTCCTGCTTTTTCTTACACTTCTCACGTGCTACTGCCCCCAGGGGATTTCCGGCCAGGTAGGTTTACCCTGAATGGTGTCCGATGCAGGTCAGTATTAGACTGCAACTATTAATTACAGTGTCCCTGCTTTATGGAGTCATTTTGGTAATGACTTCTGTTGCTGCTGCTGCTCTAGTTTTGCAGGGAGGTTGTAGTTCTGACAGATTTTAAGGAATTTTGATTGAGTGAGACTCACTGTATGGTTAATATTTACACTCAGAGCGACCATTTCAAAGCCTTATTTTTTTCCTGTTTGCTGCTGTATTAGGAGACTAGGGATCTGCATCATCAGTGAGTATGTTCCTTTTGCCTACTCTGTGAGCCTGGTGTCCTGTTGTGAAATCTTTCCTGTGGTGGCCTAGAACGTGTGCCAAATGATTGGCCTCTACTTCTGTCACAGTAATTACTTCAGAGGAAGAGTTGTGCATTAGACATCACACAGCACTGAACTAAGGTTGATGAGATGCAGCCGCAACAGAGTGCTAAAGCTGCCCTAGGCAGGTCTATAAAGAAGGCTTTGTTCTATAGGGAAATTTTGTAGACTGAGTTGTGTAGTTTAAAGCATTTAGTGAGGCTCCATAGTTACTGCAGGTGATTGAAACAGAATACAAATATAAGGTTCTTCAGGAAGGAATTCCTAATGAGACTTCAGCTGTTATTCCACATCCAAAAATGCCTACCTGTAGTACTTTGTGGGACAGTCACAGGGCACATTGGCGTTTCTCGTTGGTAATTCCATCCTGTTTCTTTAGGAGATGATGAGCAGAGTGATTGGTTTTATGAAGGAGAATGTGTCCCAGGATTCACTGTCCCCAACCTCCTTCCCAAGTGGGGAGCTGACCACCGATCTGAAGTGGAGCGGATTGACTCAGGACTGGAAAAGCTCTCAGATTCCACGTTTCTTTTGCCCTCGCGACCAGCTCAGAGAGGTGAGCTCCACAAGGAATGATGTGTGATTGTGAATTTTTGATGTTGATGATGAGTAGATTTTATTCACAGGTGCTGCAACATAAACTGATATTAGCGATCTGTTTGTAATAATCTAGCTAAAAATAGCTGCACTAGTACTGTAGAAGACAAAAATACTCATTATTCCTCTTATCAGCTGTCTTTTTTTTTTAAATGGGGTTTTTGATTTGTGAATAAAATTGCATATTTACTTCATGTGGATTGAGAAACAGAGACAGAAATACTATTTTGACCACTGAATCAACAATTTTTCCTGGCTGTTTTACCAGGAAGAATTTTCAGTTCTCCTGTGTTTGATTTTCAGGCTTTCATGCTCGCCTGAATCGCCTTCCAGGAGCTGCTGCCCGTTGTCTCCGAAAAGGTCGAAGGAGGCTTGTTGGCAAGGTATTCCCTTTTGCAAGATAATTCATTTGTATTTCCAATGCTGATTATTGCTGAAGTGCTATTCTAAGACTGCACTTGAATCCTTTCCTGCAGAAAGGGAGCCCTGTGCAGTTTTTTCATACAGTCTTTGATTCGGTTAAATGTTTTCACTGCTGAAAGTTGATTGAGCAACCAAGTGGATTTTGAGACAGGCTTGGAGTGGCAGAGACGGTTGACTAGTGCTAAGATCAGTATGATAGGAGGTCTGAAGATGAATGACAAAGAAAATAAATATCAAGAAGATTTAGACAGTAAGTAGGGGAAAATAATGATAGCATGAGACTTTTACATGCCTGTAATTTAGGAGTACAAGGGCAGAGAGGTAACCAAAAGCTGAAGGAAGGTAAAATTTTAGGTTGGGAAGAAAACTGATATAAATGACTGCAGAAGCAGGTGGTCTTAGCTGTTCCAATTTTAGTGATGAGATAGAGTGAAAGGGTATATACAGTAATGTTACCCAAAGCCATTGACCTTTTTTTTTTTATGGTCATTAACCATTTTTTATAAGCATAGGGCAAAAATGCTAATCCTGTTCTTAAAGGAATAAACAATACTTGGCAGATGGTCTGGATGCTTGGTCTGGATGTTGGAGTGTGGAGTGCAGTTGTGTACTATAAAAGATGTTTCTGAGAGTCTGCTATGTTACGTTTTACTGGGATGTGATCTTGAAGACAGCTGCTTATGTTCTGAATTGGCTGGCTTTAGAGAGTTTGTTAACTCTAAGGTGTGTTAGAGGGGCTTGGATTCTAGGCGAGTGGGATTTCTTCTTCAGAAGCTGTTGTCATACCTGAAGATCCTTGTTTGTCCCTTCTTCCTTCCATTCACCTTGCTTAGTTGTAACAAGTGTTTAAAATATGAATCCTCAGCAGGCAAGAGCCTGGCTTTGGGTAGGGTTCCTCAGGCCACCTGCAAGTGGCTGGGCCTGTTGGCAGCACCTCTAATGATCCAAATGAGAAGGATAATATTTACTTGTTTAATTCATCTTCATCACCTTAAAGGGATCTTTGTCATTTGCAGCGGAGGTCACTGCTCCCCCTTCCCCATCTCTCTCTAAATTGTAATCATAAATAATGAGTTTCATTCAGAGCTCCCCGCCAGCGAGCTGCTAATTACCAAAAGTACGGCTTGTAATTTACACAGTAATAAACCGTAAATTTAAACATTACGGCACTTTCAGTTAATAATTTTCCTGCTATAACAAATAGCCCATCTTTTACCCCTGCTGTTACTACTCCCCCTAAACTTTGAATGTGTTTTGCTTATGTAACCTGGAGTGAAACCGTGAACATTCTTAACTGAGAAAACCTTTTACCCTCATCTTCACACCCTTACCACACAGTATTTTTCTTTCCTGGAGGGAGCTGCTATGCAGATATGAACAGCTGGTGCTTCAGGCTGTGTGTGTATGTGTACACCAGCCTCAAGCCATACACAGGGCAGTGAATCACAGGGAAAAACATGCTCCCAGAGCAAGTCCTTTCTCATTGGATATACTTTTTTCTTTATAGATGCTAGATGTCCTCATGCTAAATTGCTGTTTTCAGGAAGGGCAAACTTTATGCTTCCTCCTTGTTTCATTCACCTGTTTTTTGTGAGTCCCTTTCCCCTTTGGTTGAAGAGGCTGGATGCAGTTTTGTGAGGAAGATTTCTGTTAGTAGGGTGGGGTAGTGTGATGTCCTGACCTCTCAGCCTGTGCCTGGCTCAGCTGACACCAGCAAACTGGAAACAAGCATACCTCAGCCATTTTCCCTGTTCTTCACTGCATCTTTGTGCCGCATACTTCATGCTGGTTCAGTCCTTTGTGCACCCCTGTGCAAGCAAATGTAGTAGCTAAAACAGTAAAATAAATAAATAACAATGGCAACAACATAAAAACCAAATGGTCTTCTGCCATTATAATTAACTAAATCAACTAGGTTGAGATTCTAAAAGGAGAGGGTGAGTAAATTTAGCTGAGAGTGGGCTGGGGGAGCAAGATCTATTCTTATGGGCAGTAGCAAACTTAGGTCTGCTCATTGCATGAGTCTGCAACATTTTACCTGTCTTTGTGTTTCAGGAGACCTCCATGAGCACTGTGGGCACCGAGAGGCTAGGTCATATTGTTAGTGATCCGCGCCAGAAAGAGTAAGGCCCTTAACAGCTGTTGGGTAGAGCTCTGGGAGGGGAGAAAGAACTACGGGGTCCTCTTCCCTTTTGTGAATGAAGAGCTTTGGGGTAACTTAAGAATGCAGTCACCTGCTGAATGGGAGACAGTCCTCTGCTGACAGCTTCTCTGTTTTCTTATTTGCAATTGCTGACTCTTTAGTTACTAGGCTGCCCTAGTATGTTGACACTGCTCAAATGTCCTTTTGGATCCAGTCAGCTTTTTCTTTCCCCCTCTCTTACACTGTGCCATTGTAATAACTGCGTATCTCCTGCACAGTGTGAGAAGATTGAGCCCTGTATGTTAGTTATTTAAAAAGCTTCTTTGTGGACTCACGCTATTGTTACACACCCTGACTGTAGAAATGATGCTGACAAGGCAGTAGTGAAATTGCATTCTTTCTTTGGTGTTCTCTGTCTCCTTCCCCAGTTTGTGTTTTAAAATTGTAGCCACCAATGGAAATAGACATGGTGCCTATTCCTTGGCATCTCTCTAATGTTGTTCTTGTTGGGCTACAGCTAGGTAAAAGCAGTAAAGGTGGCTCCTCCTGAGTGTAGTGCAGTGGGTCCAGCCTGATTCACCACCTGCTGGTATCCAGTTCTCTTCCCTGGGTTTGAAATTTCTTGTTTTTAATGAGTCTTATTGATGTTTAATCTTTCTCTTTCTTCCTCCATCTTTGTCCTTCTCTTGCCCTTCTGTCCTTATCCTCAACCCTCATTTTTCCCTGTGTTCCTTCCTTCCTTGGCGTTGCTCCCACCTGTCCTTTCGACTGCCTCCTTCCAGTTTTTGGTTACCATCCATGGGGAAGAGAGATCGCAACCAGGTAAGCTGACTGTGCTCTACTTTTTTTATTTTCTTGGTTTCATTCTCTCTAGAAAGAACAAAGTGCTGGCTTCTGATTTCCCTCACACTGTGGCGTTTGCACGTGAGGTAAGGTAGCCTTGTCCCTTCTTGTTTTAGTAACTCATGTCTTCTGGGCTTTGAATGCAACTCATGTCACTAGCATTATATTGTCTGTTTGAACTGAATAGCTCACAAACTCCTTTTGTTTATCTCCCTGTTTCAGGTTAGCATATGCCTACCTCTCCAATAATGAGTGGGAGGGAAAGTAACTCTTGGCAGGAGGAACTTTGGCCTCATAAAATTCTATAATAATTGGAACATTTTTCTCTTTTTGAATGCTTTGTTTTTCCTGATAGTCTCTTCAACAGAGAATGGGTAAAAAAAAAAAAAAAAAGTCACCTGACTAATTGAATAAACAACTGTAACAGGAAAAAGTAAGAGGTGATTAGCAAGAGAAATAGGCACTCTTTTAACTGACTGAAGTTCTTGTGTAGGTACTCATACTGTTTTGTATTCTCTGTATGTAAATCTTGCATAGCTTCAGTGGTAGGAGGCTTTTTTACTTACAGTGTAAGAGCACGGGTTCCTGATAGCAGCAAGCAAAGAAAAAAACAACTTCCAATTGAGCGGTCATGTTGTAACAGTGTTCCTTGTACTGTACACTCCCTTCTGCTCCATTGCAAGTTGGTTTTTGATTGGTGAACACTAGGACTGAAAGTTGTTTTACCCTTCAGGTGACTATAAATACATACATGGCAAGAAATTATTTCCATGCCTTTGTGCAAAGTAATTTCTAGGCCTTTGTGCAACTGTGCGTTTCTTGTTAATGGCAGCATTTCACATACCACTTTTATATTTTTAAGAATGATAACTCTGTAAGCTTTCAAATGACCCGTATAAATCAGTTTTATTTTTCATAACTGAACTTGAAGCAGCTGCAGAGAGTTACTGGTGATTCTCCCCTACTGTGCGGCTGTGGTGTTATTTCACTGATGATAAACTAATAGTCCAATTTAAGGAGGAGCTTACCAATAACGGAAGCTTTGTTGTACTTAGTACCTCTTCTCTGCCAGAAAGTTTGAAGGCAAAGGCCCAGTACTGAGTTCTAGACTAGCATAAAGCATTTCTGACGAGAGGTCTTCTACAGCTGTGGATTATCCCTATCCAGAAATGCATGTACCAGTCACCCTAGTAATTCAAGAACAAGTGTTCTGGGAACTGGTGAAGCACCTTGCAAAGCAGATGGGAATGAATTTTTTGCTTGTGGTGTGAATTATAAACAAAGAGGAGACCCTGAATGGAAGTGTAACGTGGGCACCCCAGACCGAAGACCACTCTAAATCTTCTACGTGAACCAAACAAAGCTTTTGATGTGCATTTTATGAGTAGATTTGTTCCATATCTTTCCTGTCTCATAAAAAATATATTAGAGTTATGTTTTCTACAGTGAAGCACAGGCTTGATGCCTTTAGGGTTTGTCTAGTGTATATCTTACAAAGGATGCAAGATTAGCCTGACCACACGTGGTTTCAGAAAATCGTTTTAAGCAGTTTGCAAGGGAAGCTTGTGAATGGGAGGAGCAGCTCACTTGCTGTGGAATGAATTGGGAGCTCGTTGTGAACTGAGCCTGGTGGGCCTTGAGCCTTCTAGAGATCTGTTTCAGTGACACGTATGGCCACCGGGAATATCGGCACTGTTGGGAAGTTCTGTGATTGCACTGTTTGTAGCAGTGACTTTTCATGCTGCAATATGAATGTGGACAGGGGGCTTCACTACAGGGAGGAGAACTTTTTGCTTGTGGTATGCAGCAGTAGAGCTCTTCAAGTATGCTCTTAGTCAACCAGCATATGTAATTATGTGAGGTGGAAGAAAAGTGTGCCTGTAGGGCTGTCTGTTGGGAGAAGATGGTTATGAGTTTTTCCTGTTGCACCCTGTGCTAACTTTTCATCTGAATTGAGAGTCAGTTCTCACCTAGGCTCATCCATTGGGATTTTGAAAAGATTTCCTTATACTGTATGAACAACTACAGGGAGTAGATCTGAGCAGCTGTATCTGGAGACTATTTCCTTTAACACTTTGCTTAAATAAAATCTCTTGACTTTCCAGTTCAATCCATTATCTCCTCTGTACTCTCTGGATGTGCTTGCTGATGCTTCCCACCGAAGATGCTCACCAGCACACTGCACCGCCAGGTAACTCCCTTGCTCTGCTCTGTTGGGGTTGTCTGACTTCCCTCCCGTACTTCCCTTCAGGAGCACTATGCAGTCTGAACAGTACTCACTGGCCTGGAAGTTAATGCACTTTTCCTTGCGAGGCCTGTGTTCAAACTTAGCATGTAACATACCAACGCGGCTTAGCTGGCAGACTCAGTACTCTAAGCACTCAGGACATATTGAAATATTTTGTGTGACAGACAGGCAGAGTATACGGTCTTTTTAGAAATAAATGTGATCTATTTTTCATTGTGCAACGAGTTGCTGCGAGTCTGTTATGTAGGTGCAAATGGGCACAGTATTGTTCCCCAATATTCAAATCAGAATGAGATGAAAGGGAAAGTGCTGACAGACTAGTGTGAGTGCTTTGCTGAGGCGTTTTGGTCTCCTGGGTGCCTAAAATAGACCCTCTGAACAGATTCAGAACTCACCTGAGGTGACCTCCAGTGGCTTGGTATCTTTCTCTATTGCAATTTAGATCTGGTCTGGCCAAATGTTGGGGTTAACATCTGAATCTGCGTGGTTGGGGTTAACATGCTCTTTGGGCACCTTTTGCTGACTAAGCCTAAATGAAATCCAAGTGTTGGAGGTGGTCTTGGTCTTGGAGGTGACTCCTGTTCTTGTGCTGCAGGTGACTATTTAAAGGTAAGGTTGAGCTCTTTCACTATACAATGTGACAGACTTGCTTGGGGGACAGCTCTGCTTACGTGCTCGTACGAAGGATCAAATCTGAAAGAACTGTCTGGACTTTAAGCTTCCTGGCTTTTTTTCCCCCTTGTTAATTAGCAAATAGAGCATGAAAAATGTACTGAGGTTGTATGTGTCTATAAACTGAAGCTTGGCACCCACCCAGCAAAGCCTCTCCTCCCACTGGCTACTGCAGGGAATTTTGTGATGTCGCACCATGACCTCATGCTGCTGTAGCCAGCATGCTAAAGCTGGAAGGGGAGGTAGGGGGAAGGGAGGGAAATCAACTCTTAAACGGTCAGCTGGATGAGAATAAAAAGAATCCAGAAGATTGTGCATCAGCAAATTGGTTCCTTTCTGTGCTTTTGCCCCATTCTGGGGATGTTTTGCGCCTGTGAAGCAAAATTAATTGATCTCTTCATCTGCAGTGAGGATAACCTTTCTTTTGACTCAGGTGTTTCACTTTGTGTTATGCAGAAATTACAGGTGAGACCAGCTGTTTGGTGTTTGTCCTCTGGAAAGGAGATCTGGACAGCTCCTGCCCACAAATTTGACTGTAGCAAAGTTCTGCCTTTATGATGATCAGTGAAGGGCTTTTCCAAAACTATTGAGTGTTGTAAGAGATTTCTGAAGCTGGAGTGATCATGTTTGCTTGGTTTTACTGCCTATATAGTCTAGTTAACCAATGGACATATGCTTGATTCCTTCCTCTAAGGAGCAGGTGACTGCAGTCCTGACAAACAATATCCCCAATGAATTGTTACTGAATGTTGGCAGAGAAGTTGCTTGTCTCATCCTAGCAGTGACTGCATTTTTAAGTGCCTGTCATTTAGGAAAGCAGTTCCTTCTTATAGTGGCAAATGTGCACATCTCTGGTGGGGTTGGGGGAGTGGAGGGCAACTATGGTAAGAATAAAAAATGTTATATGGCCCCATAATGTGGCAGGGATTGAATTCTTTAGTGCGAGGTGCCTGCTTTATGTAAAAATGCTGCCAAGGGCACAGAAGGAAATTGATTCCTCCACAGGTATGTTCTCTTAATAGTAGTTCTTTAGGTACTTCAAGAGCTAAGTCCATTGGCAGTCTGTTTTCCTACAGGAATTTCAGGTGATCTCTGTAAGCTCTGTTCAGCTATTGAGCCCCAGTTAATTCTTCCTCTTTTTTCATGGATGGAGTCAATTCTAGTATTTTATGATTTAGTAAGGTCCTAACAGCTTGCATCTTGTCCTCAAGAAACTCTGCTCAGAGATTTGTCAGAATGGGGTGGGGGTGCTAATTTCCTGAGAATTCTGTGAAATACATTAAAGAAGAACCTGTCTTGATGATATTTCTTCAACTTGATGCCCAGTGCTTGATGGAAAACTACCTCTCTGCTTAGCTTCTGCTATCACAGATGTGTCCAATGGAGCATAACTACCAGGTAGAGTCTGTCCTCTCCAGTGGAAATGTTTTCTTTTCCTCTGTGGTGGATTTTGGTGCAGTTCATCTGGAAGTGCAGCATGTCACTGGTAACCCAGTGCTTCATTTAACCAGATCTGTTGCTCAGAATACTGAGCGCAGATGGGGGCGTTCAAGAAAGGCTTTTCAGTGTCAAGGAGGAAGTTCTATGTGGAAGGTTCCTTGGGAAGTCTTATGTGAAAGGCTGTGTGAATTGTACACTACCAAGATTACCTTTCTTGCTTTATGTCTGTGATGAGAAGAGATTTCATTCAAAGTGTGTGCATAGCACTGGGAATTTCACACCCATCATTAGAAGCAGTTTTGTGTGTGTGGTGACTGTTATCATTAGTGGTATAATTTTATTTTGTGAAGCAAGGAGAGTTTCCTGCTTTCTTGCAGTCCTCCCAAGGGACAGCTGGTGTATTAATTTGCTGTATTGCCTCCTGGCTGTTCCCAGGCTGTTTTTCCTCTTCATCATGGAATTTTTAATGGCCCTGCTGCCCCTCGGGAGGCATGCAAGGAAGAGTACCTCGGGGATCTCTTCCTTTTTTCACATGCCTATAATTACTCTCCTTTAAGAGCACAAAGCGTTTGCTAATCATGTCTTGTCTGTTAAGGTTTCTGCTTGACGATGCAGGCTGTTAAAAGCAGGCAAGCAGAGACTTGCGTGGACAGCCCAAGTGATCCTTCCCCTCTTTACCCTCTACCTGTTTCCCTCTCTGGGTGAAAGGAGTGGTCTGTACAGAATTTTCTTCTTTAAGTCTTTAACTCTCCTGAAAAGGATTGTGTACAGGCTCAAGCAGAATGTTATTAGATTCTGGGTATCCAATGGCTCTATCAGTAGAAAGATGTTACAGGTTGTGGGTTGGTGGAATGTTATTCCACTGAGGCAGGATCGGAGTTTCAGAAGAGCCTACAGCCAATGTTCCCTTCAATTTAAGTTTTAATAACAGGTAGAACAAGAGAGGAAGGTAGAAGATGATAAATTGTCCCTAATGTCATTTATGGTGTGTCTAGCCTTGAAAACAGGGTTATGGGTGAAAAACTTAATTAAATGCTCTGACCGGAGTTTATAAGAAAAGTGGATCTCAGTGCCCAGTGAGATGGCAAATAGAAGTTCAAGATGAAGATTTGAAGAATTACGTTAGATAGACCTCTGAACAGTTCAGCTAAATCCTCAAAGAAATGAGGAGTACATCATTTGCATGCCCTCTCAACTAATATTAACCATAAACCTAGAGGCTTAACTGGGTTTAGAAGCAAGACTTGAATCTTTCCTGGAACATGGGATAGAAATCTAAAAGGGTAGGTGATCATCTAGTAAGCTGCCAGGTGCTCCAAACCCTGATTTGTTGGTGCTTTTAGAGTGGAAAGGCTTGAAGGTCTCTAATTCTAGTTCCAGCTATAGAAATATGCATGTTTAAGTAAATCACTTTTTTTTTTTTTTTTTTCCATTTCTGCCTCTTACACAAGCATATGGAGGTATAGGAATTGCCTGCAATGTCAAGCCTTTCCTGAGATAGCTGAAGGAGTGAATGATTGTTTCCGAGTTCATGCTGTCCCACTTGACCAGGACAGTATCTTGCTCATTTCATGTGACCTATCCACACATCTTCATCTTCCTGGAATGTCTGTATATAAAACTGTCTTTGCTGTTGACTGCTTTAGGCATCTTTCTCTCAAATTTTTATTTCTATTTTTTCCACTTAGCCAGAACACTTTCATGTCTTCCTTTGCTTCTAAAGCCTAGCTAATATTCCAGCTGGGGATATAACTGAATTCTTCTGACAGGCATGCAGTGAACAGCAGCTATCAACCTAGTGTCATACGCAGTTGTCTAAGGCCTAATGCTTCCATTTTGGTGAATCCTAATTCTCCGGAGTGAAAAATAAATTCCCCTTGGCTTCAGAATCTTGTTTACTTACTATCTCTTTCTTCCTCTATGAAGTATGTTGCCACTGTGAAATCCATGTACTCAGCAGGCCTGGCAAATATTAGGGCTGTTTCTGGCACACGTACCATGAGTCAGTATGAAAACAGTGAACACAGTATGGGATCGCATCATCTCTATTCAGAACACTTACTTGGGAAACTAGAAAAAAATGTGTTCCCTCTTGTTAGAATGCTTACTTGGGGAACAGAGTGCAGCTGCATGAAGGCCTGTGACATTCATATGATTTAGGAAGTGGACTGACCTGTTAGTGATTTTGAAATGTGAAAATGTGCTCTAGCAGTTGTCTCATGAGGCTCTGCAGGGCAGAGGAGACTGCTGCAGACAAATATCAGCGTTGTGATGTGGTAACAGGAGCTACTTGTATGGCAGCTTTATATGCAGACTGGATGAGCAACTTGTATTGATTTACAAATGTTGTGTGCAGATCAGACTTTGGTGCCCAGCTGGGTCTATAGTTTCAAAGAGGAGGAGGAACTCTGCTCTTACTATTAATTTTGTGAAGCCACCATAAACAGCCTCAGGTAACACTTCAGGGCTTAGAGGAAGAACCTTTCATTTGGCCTATGTTTGCTGGGAATTCAGCATCGCAACTGCAACAGCTGGGCTGTGTGGAATTCTTTTGGTAGCAGTTTCCTTGTTGAACATTTACTTTTAACATGAGGATAATAGCACCCCTTGTTTGTATGACAGTAGATTAATGGCTACCTTATTTTCACTACACAATCCACGTGCTCTGCATCTTCCAGGGATCGGGGTAGAATAAAGATTGTCAGCAGAGAAACTGAATAATGGTGAGATTACAACAAGAGGCATATACCCCCAGGTGTCTGATACGCCACCCCTTTCCAAGAAGGCCAGACTGTCACAGTTAGCTGTGCAGGATCTTCTCAGAGGCCTCTGTTATGAGACTGAGTTGTATTTTACTCTGAATTTTGAGTGGACATCGTTTTACAATCTAGACTTCACTTTACAGACTAAGGTGTGAGAGGCCTGATCCTGTTCAGTCAGGTTCTTTGTGAGCTTGTGTCTGCTTGTGCAGACATTGTTTTCCACGGATTATATTGTTTGCCAGGCTTAAAACCTACAATTTTCCATTTTTAAATCTATGATAGGGTTAAGCAGTAACAAGCTCAAATGACCCTGATAGTCCAACATGCAGTCAGCTTGAACTGTAGGAGTGAAATAGGACTCCGGTGTATGCAATTACAGTTCCTTTAAAGAAAATAAAAATAAAACATCATAGAATGAGTATGTCAAAGAGAAAAAGAAAGCATTGCTCAAAATCCTTTTGACACACTAAAGACAACAACGAATCCCAGCTTTGTGCATAGCAAAGCCTGCTTTTTCTCCAGTGTGACCTGCATGCAGAATCACACATACCTTGGGTGCTATGGTACAATCAAAAGATAAGGAATTACCCAGGAAATATGGATTTAGCTTATGATTTTTTTTAAAAATAAATAAATAAAAGCACATCACTGTCAGAAACAAACTATACTTTTTTCAGAGAAAACCATTTTTTTCTGTACATATGTAATTTTTTGTTATCTCCTGTTATTGAGAGGTCACAGTGTTGATTAGGATATATTGTGGCTACCCAGGTACCCAGGCTGTACTTTGGAGCCTTCTTTGTGTCTCCAGATCTGTTCTACTTTCTCTCTTCCCAGGGTAGAATTTCAGTCCTTTCTGGACTGTAAGGTAGGTTTTCTGTGGTCACCTGTTGGATCGAACAGAGACTGAGTACTGCAACCTTGTTTTTACTTATGATCCACCAGCCATTGTCCAAAAGTTATCAGGCAATTATTTACTTGTTGTTGTTTGTGCAACACCAAGGAAATTATAGAATCCTAGCAGAAGAAATAGCCAGTAAGGATGGAGTAAGTACCATTCGGCTTTCTCAGTTTAGGCCCAAATCTGTCATCCCACAAAGCTCTGTACCTCTGACTTCTTCACAGAGGCTTGTGACAGTGTACCAATGTGTATTTTCAGTCATCCTTTCCTCTTGTTCTTGTTCTGTTTTACTTCTGAGTCATTTTGAACTGTACAGAAGAGTTGTTTAAACTTACCTTTCACAGAACAACTAATTCATCGTTGCAGCCTGTAACAGATTTTCACAATTCATAGTTCAGCCTGTCCGATGTTAGGTGGTATGCTATGCATGCCCACTGCCTTACCTTCTTGGTGGTGGTGTTTCTAAGAGTCTGCTGTTACACTGGTATTTGCCAACCTATTCTCTTACCAATATAGCACCTGTATTTAGGTTAGTAAACAGAAATTGAAAGGTGTATTAGCTACCAAAGAAAGCATATTTCATAAAATGTGCCTCAGGTACCCTTCCTGTCCGTGTCTTAATGAGGTCTATCATTCCTGTGTGCATTCTTCTTTCTCCCTCTCCCAAGGTACCTACCACCTGGAGATTCCCTGTATGCAGATTTACGGTGCCCGTAAAGTGCACCAACTACTTGAAACTGACACTTTTACCACCAGGGCAGTCAGAGCCAGTGAGTAATCAATAGGTTCCTGATTTACTAACTGGAGCGTGGGTGATCAATAAGGGATAAACCTGAACGAAATACACGTTACAGAGGCAATTTATGACCTCTGAGCCTTTGTGTGTTAGAGGCAGGGCTGATAGATTCAGCATCCTTGCTACTACTCTCCAGCTGGAGTACAATTTGCCTTTATTTTTAGTACAAGAAGGGATTTTGAGATTCTCAGACTTTTTTTTTCTTCTTTCGTTCTGTGCAATTGTGAGGTAGAGGTAGATATGGTCTGAGCACGGATCTGAGAACCAGGAGCTCTAATTCTAAATTTAGCTGTAACATTTGTGAACCGGGAAAAATTGCATAAAGTCACTTAGAAATGATTGTGCATACTTCCTTTGTAGTCTGTAGTGATTATCTGCCAAGGATCAGTTAGCTTATGTAGTGTAAGCTCATA
The DNA here is from genome assembly GCF_009819795.1 of Aythya fuligula. Lineage (NCBI taxonomy): Eukaryota > Metazoa > Chordata > Aves > Anseriformes > Anatidae > Aythya > Aythya fuligula. The sequence continues at coordinate 26,274,149 of NC_045563.1, forward strand.
AAATTAAAAGTGAATCTTTTCTTTATTATATAATAAGATTATTTGGATTGTTGTATGTAATCATAAAGTCATCTAGTTAGTAATCTAATCTTGTAACAGTGATGCTAAATAAAAACCTGATGTTCCACTTGATTGACACTATCTTTTCCTTGGGCTATGTGTGCCTAAATGTTTCAGAATACATTGTAAAACTGTGCCAAAATACTATTTGGCCACTATCACAACCATGTACAAAAGCATATTTTTTTTTAGCATGCATGAGGTCACTTACAAGTTAGTCATTTATATGTATAAACAAAGGATTTGTACGTGCAGTCTCCAGTTGTGCTGGTATTTTTGCAAGCCTTTAGTTCTGATTATGTTAATATGTGCTCCCAGAAATCAAGGATTTGAAAAATTGGCCCTTAGTGAAATATAACAAAATATATACAGGTTAAAATATAACAGGTTAAAAAAAAAAGTAAACTACTTAATGTCAAATTAAGTTTACAAATCATGTAGAACTTCAAAATAGTAGTTGAGAATACAGAATAGTAGCTATTTTGTTGTTTTCTTTCTTATTTTGTGATTGCATGCTTGTTACAGGTAAGTAGATAGACCCAGTAGTATTCAAACAATTTATAGTTTTGGCTTGCACAGGGAATTTTTTGTGCTTCCCTACATTGTTCTATGTAGCTACAACAGGAAACTTCCTATTTGCATGAATTCAGCTTCTGAAATTGTATATATTACAATTTTTTTTTTTTTTTTTAAATAAATTTTGGCATGGAGGTATGAAGCTGCAATCTTTCCCTCTTGCTATTTGTAAAAGTTTTCAGCACTTGATAAATGTTAAATGTTCAGGAAAAGAAATCAAAATAAGCTTTAAAGACAGAAGCATTTCATCACTTAATTGTCAAAATGTATATGGTTCTAATCTTTACATGATGTAAACACCTTACAGTCTTTACTGGTTTTTATTTGCACGGCAGTTCTGCATTTGTCACATCACATCTGATGCAGAGAGCAACCAAACAACTTGCCAAAGAAATTCTGTTATCTCAGACAAAGCAGGGGTTTGAATCCAACATCACTGCTAAATTATGCATTTGTATTCATTATGGATTGTATTTGAGAAGGTTCTCTGGACTGCTGCCAAGACTGTCTTTTCTGAATTAAACCTCAGTTCTTCCTAGGTCTAGAACTTGGAGGATGGCTCTGTTCACGCATGTCCTAGTAAGGCAGGTTTCTTCTTAGTTGGCAAAGGGTTAATAAAGTGGTCATTGGTAGGCTTCAGACTCAACAGCTGATATGACTGGGACAGATTATGCCTTTCAGCTATCTTACAGGTGCAGCGAGGTGATGATACTGCAAGCCAGATCCAGCTGTTTTCACTGCACTTTCTATAAGGAAATCATGATTTTGAAAATTCGTGAAACAGTTTTGCATTTCTAACTATATAAACTTACAGTCATAGTGGAAATAGTATTCATGGACACTTGGACTATACGTACTTCGTAAGATGACTACAGTTTTAAATAAGTTTAAGCTAGTTTCTGAATAAGGGAATAAATGTCTTGTAATTTCTTCAATGCAACCTTGCAGACGTTTTTTAGACTTGTACAGAAGTAATGATAGGGTGTCTCATATCTCTGCTTGATCTTGTCTTTACTTATGCAAAGGTTATTTAAAAGTGAATACAAAACTAGATCCTTTAATTGCTAGGAAATAATTATTATTTTGCTCAGCTTATGTTTGTGTGCTCTTAAAAGAAGTGTGAGCATAATGTTATGTTAACAAAAAATCTGAGGAAAACTTCCCTGAGAAGCTCTTGGTTCACATTAACTATTGATTAAGAGGGTGTTGTGGAGGAGGGTTGGAGGATGACTGGCCAGAGTTTCAAGGGAAGGTGATGCTGGAACAGAGTTTAACTGGCTGTTTTAATTTCTCTGTAGGCAAGCAAATGTACACCTGGGACCACCATGCTCAAGGGACATCAAGAGGAAACGAAAGCCAGCTGCAGCCTCCACATCCAGCCCAACATCAGGTAACCTGGATTTATCTGTCTGCCAGCATTTCTAAAGTTGTGTCCCTCTTGGGCAGAGTGCCAGAGTCAGAACAGTCAAAAATAGCATTACCTTGATTTGAAACTAAAAATACAAGTGTGAGAAAGGCAACATGTAAGAGAATATCATGTGTGTTTTGTGGAGCATCAAAAGCTGCCAAGTAAACAAATCCTTCATAATGTAGTTATAGTAAGGTAACTTAATGCTCCACTGTGCAGGGGCTAATAATCTGTTTTGCCAGAAGGTGTTATTTCCACTGTTCCTAAATTATGCAGTATATGGTAATAAGAAGGTGATTGGTGTACACAGTGTGTGCCTTCAGTGTTGAGCTGACATTAGCTGGTGGCTTTGTGCCCTTTTTCAGGGTGCCTCTGGACACTTTGGCAGGAGCAGAAATATGGTAATTTTTATATGATCATTAGTTGAGAAGACCTAACTCCCTTGGAGTTGTCTTACTGTTGTGGGTGAAAGTAGTCAATTTTTTTCTTTTTCTTGCTCTGGGGGTGTAGTGTTTTCCTATGATTTAATTCTGGAAAGTGATTACTCATCAGAATCTTTAAAAGTGTAAATCCACAGAACACAGAAGGTTTTAGGAGACTGACTTCTGGCCTTTCAGCCTACCCCACCTCTTAAAATATTTTGCCTGCTATCAAGTGACTGATGTTCTCGCAACTAGCTGATTAAGAAACTATGGTTGTAATCCAGTGACAAAGAATTGGGTGAACTGATGGGAAAAATAGTGATGTGAAAACCATGAAGGCCAAAGAAATTGGTGATGAATAGAGGGAAATGAGGTTTGGGTTTCTTCATTGGGCTGGTGGTAGACAGTAGAATAATGAAATAGGGAAGAAAGTTGTCCTCTCTCTCAAGTCATAGGTCTGGAGTGCAGACTGCCTAAAAGGTTCCATATTAAAAAAGAAAAGAACATTAATAATCTGTTACTCAGCAGAAGTGTTACTTGTTATTGACGGTTTATTTAGGATGTTCTTTCCTAGCTTTTGAGTATCCCGTGTTAGGGTACTCAGACTTCTGAAGTGAAAGGGTTAGTAAAATTGTGTATGGTAGCCACAGAATTTTAGTTCTGAGGTATTAGGTTTTCTTGGTATGAATGCTAGTGTCTCATTATGAGATGTTTTTACCTGTCTGTGTAGTTTTTGTTCGAAGTGTAACTTCTGTACTGCATTGCTGGTCATGCTCTATAGGGAGAGCTTCTACTTTAATGCATGCATGTTTCAAAATATTATGTACATTTTACTTAACTGATTAGGCAGAGTGTATAGTGAGCATCTTTTTACAGAGCTGAAGCTGCATCTGGAGTGGAATTCAGCAATGGAATATAGCACAGATGTCTGACAATCTTTTAGGGAGGATGAGGGAGAAAAACAGTATTGCAAATTAAGGAAGGAGGGTGTAGTTGCTGGAAGCTGGGCAAGCTGCTTGTGCTGATCATCAAGAGAGAAGTGCTGCAGGATCTTTAAAGGTAGAAATGGTAAAGAGCTCTGCCTTACACCCTGTTTATAAAAACAGCCCCAGCAACATTAACAGATGGGCAGGGTTTGCTACAGTGCTTGCAGAAAGACACTCATGTGATAGGGTAACTGCAGCTGAGTCCTAGCTAACTTTCCACAGCAGTCTCTCAAATGCAGCTGGAGCACAACCTGGGCATGTAACTTGGAAACTTCTAAAAACTGATATTATTTCCACCGAAGGTGATCTGACTGCAGAATGACTAATGTCTGAAGAAATAACACTAACACAGGATTACTCTGCAGTAATGTAGAATTAACTGAAGCCTCTTAGACTTGTTAGACGTTGGTGAGGCAGATGGAGATTTTTCTGCCTTGTATACATTTACTCATCGCTACATAAATGTCCTACCCTGGATTCCCCTGTCCCTGAGGAATCATGGCAGCCTCATTTTCTCACTACAGAGGCTCTGTTTGTGGTGTCTTACTCCTTTTTCAAAAGATGAAACATGGGTGAATCAGAACGCAAGCCCATGACTGTCACTGCATGCATACGCAGTGTTGGATTTCTTCACTTTTAAATAGATTCTTAGCTGAGTCCAACTGCTCCCGTCTCACTTGTTGACCAGGTCCTGCTTCAGTGATCTCCTTTTTTGCAACCTGAGTGCCCCATGGAGGTGAAGGACACAGCCTGAGCTGGCTCCATCAGTCAGCAGAACAAATGGGCTTGCTCTGCCGAACATCGGGCCATCTCGGATTCCACCTCTTTTATAGAGATGAGTGATGAAGAGGGGCTCGTTCCGCTTTGCCGCTGTATTAATACACATCAGGGGCCAGCTCCCGGCACTAAATCACGCTACTGCATACATCTGTTATCGGACTCCTCACTAGTGTGATGAACAAGACTGCAGATAGAGGCTTCCTCGTGTCATTCTTTATAGGATTTTCCTAAAAGAATAAATAGCTCAAATCTCTGCCAACACTCTCCCCTGTCATTGTGATGAATTTAGCTTCTTTCTTAAACATGCAGCTACAAATCTTCCCGTCGCCTCCCCTGCCACCGCCATCCACTGAAAGTTTTGAGTTGAATTTGGCTGAAATCAGAAGATGCTAATAAAAGGAATATGAGATGTAGATGCTAGCTCCCTTCTAATTGCAGGAATGAGAGAAGGGAGCTGGAGATAGGATTATATGGGAGCCAAGCAAGCTAGGTTTATTCCATGTCTTCTCACATGCTTTTATGACAGTAGTTATGGGTTCTGGTAAAGGATGCTTTGTTAGAGACCTTTGTATAAACATCAAAAAACATGTATTGTTGTAGCAGAAGTGCCTAGGTCTCTATTGTTACAGCATTAAACTTCCATTATTTGTCCACCCTTTGAGACTAATTAGCCTAAATACCACAGCTGTGGTTGAAGAATAACATTTTGGAAAAAGGCCTGGATGCTGAGAGCAACAAAAAAAATTGCCAGAAAATTCAAAATTCATTTGCACGTCAGGGGATGACTGTTACTACCAAAAATAAGTTGTCACATGCAAGTGTTGAGAGAGATTGAAAATTAAAGTTCGTGCTTTCTGTGCTGCGTGATTCAGCAGTGTGAGAGCCCTAAAGCATGAGGCTTCCACAAAGCAAGAACAAAAGTCTGACTGGTGTAGTTTGGCAGTAGAATAAGAAAATCTGGCGGTGAGAAAGAGTGGCTGTGCTGGATTAGATGAAAAGTTCATCCAATTTATTGACCAGCAACCATGCCTAGGGAAGTGGAAAGTCTATGGTGATAAAAATCCTTCAGATTTTCAGTGATCTAAGGCTAGGGGCTTCAAAACACAAGGGTAGTGTCCTTGTATTCAGTAAACTCAGTTTCAGTGAGATATATTTGGAATAATGTCCCCTGGGGCATAGCAGAGCTTGTCTCAAAAAATGCTTTGTAAAACTTCCTTCTCATTGTAGTTATTCTCTAGCTTGAAAGGGATCTCATGAAGATTGTCACATCTGTCTTCCATTTTTCAGAGCAGACCACAAGTATAGATGGTCATGAAATACGTAGTGAACAATTGTCCAGCTTTCCACTGAGGTGTTCAGCAGTTGTGTGCTTTAGTCACCTTACACACGTAGCAGTGTGTGTGGAAACTCACATTTTATTCACTTATTACTGTAGGGGGGAGTCTGGAGGAAAAATCCTCATAAATAGATTTTGTCTGTCTTGAGGTGCATTCATACTTATAAAGTAATTAAAAAAATTCTAAAAGGTAACAACTGCTTCTGAAACTGCGTATTAGAGAACAGTCTGGGTAGTGGCAATTTAGTGAATTTTGCCCTTTATTTCTTGATAATGCATTTGCTTGTTCCCATGCTGTGATGGCACCCCATAATAAGAAGCCTGTTTTTTTTTCCTTTGATCAAAGATGAAGAGCCCAAGTGGGGAGGCTGCTAGTGGTGTAATATCGGTGGTGATTATTAGCTTAAGGACTTTTGCTTAGTTTTTCTTTTTTTTTTTTTTTTGGAATGTTCAGACGGAGGAAATCAATGGGCTACAAGTAGAACACTGTGTGTGCTGTTATCAGCTGCGTTGTTGTGGTTGTGTGGAAATGACTCACTGTTTTGGATGTGCACGAGCAAGATTGTTGGGATCCAGGTCTACTGAGTGTGGAACCTCAGCCCTTGATGCTATTTTTTTATTTAAACTTCAAAGCAGTCAGTCCTCTAGTTGTGGCTTATTACGGCCTCTTTATCTTCCATCCACTGCAGAGCAGCAGAAGCAGCTTGTAATAAAAACACAATTATTACATTACTCTGTTCTGCTTGTGATTCAGGATACCGAGAATGGGAGCAAACTCTCATATTTCTAGGTTTTCTTGCAATCATTCTAGAAATTTGGGTTACTGGTTGGTTGAGCTGTGGATTTGCAAATCCTTCCTGCTAATTATAGCCTGTCCCATTTTGAAGCAGCATTTGTATTGAGAAAATGGGAATGGATTGCAGCCTTGCTTAGCCAGGTAGCTTCTTGTTCTAATAGTCTGATTTACCACATTGGATGTATGTGGAGGTTCATGGTACCATTGGTATTGGTGGTGACCTATGTTCTCTTCTTTAACTGAGCTTTTCAACCTGAAAATTGTCAAGTTTTCAGACACTTGTTGATTTTCAATAGGAACTCTGACTAAGGGGACTGGTTAGTGGTAGCTTGGAATTCTAAATGTGGGAATCATCAGGGCAAGGATGCTAATGCTCTCAAGAACCTGTCTTTCAAAGAATTTGGAGGGGGCAGAACTTGCAGGAACTCAATCAATAGCACCCTTATATAAGTAATGATATATATGAGGAGTTTGCCATGAAATCACTTGTTCTAACTTGTTTTTTTTTTTAATCTCCTTTTCCTATTCTCTTCCTCTGCTCCCCCTTTCCTGCAATTTTATGTTTCAGCGACTTTATCTGTGCACACGGATGCTGCAGAGTCAGACATACCAGCAACAACATCCCTGAGATCCCAGAACTCTGAGTGGACAGGGAAAACACCAGCAGCTGAGAAAGCCGCTATTGCTGCCTCCACTAACTTTTTTAAAATGCCGCCAGAGAAGAGCCCCGGATACAGCTAAAAGAAACCATTGCAACTGTAAAAGCTTGCTGGATTTTGGGAGTGTTTGACTCTGGTGTATGTCTTCATCAAACATCTTGTTTGGCAGTAGTGATATCTTCAGTATCGGCACGTGATGCGTGCCGTCATCCAGATAGATCTGCGTGCCCCGCATATCTAAACGATGTTTGTGAATCTGTGTTTAAAAAAAGGTAATCAGTGTTGGGACTGCGGTGACTTTTTAAACTGTTCTTGCTATTGCTGTATTTATTATGCATTCATCTCCTTCCCTGATGCCAGCTCCTATGTGCTGGGTTGTATACAGAATCTTTTGGATTTTCAGATCTTGATCTATATTCATCCATGGACATGTTGCTTATTTACTGCATTTGGCATTTTCTGTGTGAAAGTCCCCCTGCTTTCTCCAAGGCCAGGAAGATTTCTTGGCTGGGGAATTAGGAGGGAATGCTAACGAGATAAAACATGGAACCTGAATTCTGTAGTAGCAGAATGTTTTTAGGCCATGTGTGAATGAACTCAAACTATGTTGCTTCTAGTGAAGCAAATACAGTGCTTGTCCATTCAGAAATTGCCCCAGGCTCACTGACAGCACGGTCCATTTCCTTCTCCCGTCTTCTGAATGTCTTTCATCTTGCTTTGTGTATTGCATGTTCTTTCCTAAATCTCCTACTGGATAAGGATTTGGAAGAACCACTTGGACATAAATGTGCAAGCTGGTGTCATGGAAAGGAACCTGGGCCCTCAAATATCCTTCAAGTATGGTAGAGGTTATATCTAACTTCTGTTTCTCAGTGTTTAACTTCAAAAGAGACTGTCTGCATTTCCCAGGACATTTTCCATCGAAGTTACCATGTAACTGAACAACAACAACAACAAAAAAACATTTGAAGTGTCACTTGTGTTCAAAACCTTCTTGGTACTGATCAGACCATATATGTCTCATGTTCTCACTCCCTTCAAAAAAGCATTGTCTGCTCTATCTGTTGGAGGTGTCTCCACCTGCTGTTGATTGTACTTTACTCTGCAGCATACACAGAAGAGATTCTGTTCTCTTTGTAATGCTTTCACTTGGTCCTCTGTTACCTTCTCTCTCGCAGAATATACGGATAGTGATTTCTCCCCTCTTTTTCATCTATTCATGATCGCATTACATGTACTTTTATTGAGTTACTCTGCCTGGAATTTATTTTGGGCTAAATTTTTAGGATATATACCTGTATAGCACATGTCAAAGGGCCCGTGGCCTCATGGGTTCCCAAGTCCTTTAAAAATAGGACATATTTGTATGCACACAATTACTTTTGTTTTTCTCTCTGGGTGGAGCTTCCAGACAGGGCAACTGAAGCTTGTAAAATTCATTTTGAATGCGAAGGTGCAGTTAGCGCTGTTTTTACTGTTTTTTTTTGCAGTGTTTTTAGTGGTTTTACAGTGTTTGCCTCTCCCTTATAAATCAAATAGCTGAGGGACAGATTTGATTTCAAAGCTATAAGGTAGTGTTTTATATTTAATTATGTATTAATATGTTAAATGGTCATAACATATACAAAACAAAAAATTGAACAGCTCAGTCTAAATCATGATTGACAAATACAGTTACATTATAGACACACGGCTTGTGTCTGATCCCCTAATACCTACTTATTCTTGGGGAGAGATCCAAATTGGATTTGTATTTCGCAGCCCAAGCAAACTGTCAGATCTGCCCATGCAAATCCCCCTCAAAATATTATTTTGTTTTTAGTGGTACATTTTAGAACTATTTAGAACAGGGAAAGCCTTTTTACCTTGCCAAAGGTGTACAGAGGTCAGTTTGGATTATGGGACAAGCAGCGAAGGCTTTGTGGAATGAGGAGTGTTCCTGTTTTAAAGCAGCCCTTGGATTGTCTTATTTTGTACTTGGAGCACTTGGCTCAGTGATGCTTGAGAGGTAATGGAAGAAGTCTAAACACTTGGAGGGCCTGTGATCTAGAATTTATAAAGAGGAAGGAAACCTGAAAAGTAGGCAATTGTCTGTCTTGTACTTGTGAGCACAGTGAAGGCAATGGTGGTCGCATTCTCCTGACAGCCAGCAAATAAATTTTTGGTTTAGAGCTTTGTAACCCAACTTGCAAGGAGTGGTCCTTTGAAAGAGCATTTGTGCAATTCAGTGTTTATCTCATGAAGGCTCTTCCACAACCTCTCTTGGTTTGAGTCTATTTAATGGACTCATTCCAGTTACCAAGCGTTTAGTTGCAGTTTTAAAATCTGGTCTTCTATGTTCCCCTTTTTTAGAACAATTCTGATACAGCAAGATATATTCTAAGTATTCTTCAGAGCAATACTGTTTCTTTTGTGGTGGCAGGACAGTTTAAAACCTTTACAAGAGGTGTTAGGGAATCGACAGCCTTCATCTCCCTCTTGGGAGGAAGGACACCAGACTTCGCATGATTTTCCTTTGGGGGCAGTGAAAGATAAATTATCATCAGCTTTTCCTATTGAGGTCAGTGGCACTGTTCATCTGAGTAAGCCCTAAGGTTGTAAGCTTCCTAGGAGGTCCTCCTTGCCTTTAAAGGTTGAATGTACCTGTCGTGCTACTGAAGAGTAACTACAGCAGGCCTTGTCTTGATTAATCATGCTTCTGGCTATGGCAGCTTCCTGGAAGTGCTGGGAGACCTAAATTCTTGTAGCTTCCCTGTCTTTCCTATTTCTACACTGGAATCCATTTGTAGGTCAGTCAGGCTCTCAACCAAATTTGATTCTCCTGACTGGCAGACAAGCTATATGAATCACATGTCATGTTTCATCTTGTTCCTCCAGGGTGTTTATCTAAATTCATCTTCATACTCCAGTAGCTTCATTCAGTTTTGAATACTTGCAGCGTTCTTAAATGAATGAACTGGGTTCGTTGCTTCATCTCTTTTCCTCCAAGGCAGGTTCCTTAAACCTGTCCCAGGTACAAGAATCTGCATCTACCTTGGTTGGAATTCAGGAGGATTCTGTCTCCTCAGTCTGTCAAGGTCCCTTTGTATGGTATCCCCGCCCTCTATCATATCAGCAGCTCCCCCTGTCTATGGCATATTTTCCTTCTCTCTTTGAGAGTATGTTCTGTTCTGTTCTCCACATCATTATGAAGATGCTGAACAGCATCGATCCCAGTATTGTCTTCTGAGGCGTGCTTCTCATAACTTGCCACCATGTACACTTCAAACCACTGTTTGTTATTCTTTGAGCCTGACAGTTCAACCCATTTCTCACTGACCTCTCATACTGGGCTGTGTCCAGTCCATAGCTCCCCAATTTGGCTGCGAGGATGCTGTGAGAGACTGCAATGAGAGGCTTGCTGAGGTCCATGTAAGCAGTGCCCACTGCCCTCTGCTCCTTCACAGAGCCTGTCATTTCATCCTAGAAGGCAGTCAGATTAATAGGTATGATTTTCCCTTGTTAAATATGGCTGCCTGTTCCTAGTCACCTTTATGTCCTTTGGATGCTTGGAAATGGCTTCCAGAACTTGCTCCATAAACTTATGAGGGACTGAGGTAAGGTTCACTTGTCTGTTATTCCCCAGGTGGTCCTCAATGCCTTTTTAGAAAGAGGCACAATATACTGCCCTTCTTGCCCCTGTCACATCATGCAGTTTCCCCCAAGTTTTCAAAGATTGTGGAGACCAGCTCATAATGACACTTATGCAAAAAGAATTTTGTGTATGTGTGGCAAGAAGGTGCACATTCAGTGGAAAAGAAAGAGCTGGGAGGAGCACATTTAAGTAGCTGTTCTTTGCACGTTTCCAGTAGTTCCAATGAGCTCTAGTGAGGCTTAAGGTCCAGTTTAGTAGGTACTGGAGAGGTGCAAATTAAAAGAATGGTTTTATGATTTTAAGATAAGGTGCAGTAAAGAGCAAAGAAAGCAACAAAACAATAGTTGGAGAGAAACTCATAAGAGGCTGGGAGTAGTGCTACCGAATGATAGATTAGCTTCGTGATTGTGCTGTGCAGAGGTGTGTCTTGCTACCATTCCTGAATAATGACACTGAGATGGTTAGTGCTGTCCTTCAAATTGCAGAAGCTCATGCTGTTACCTTGCGGATGTTGTGGACAGCTGCTCGGTGGGCAGAGGATGAGAAGGGAAATAGGTGGAGGGGCAGCAGTGAGAGTGATTGTGTGTCTTTTTTAACACTGTAATCCCCCTCTGCACTGAAGAAAGAACATGCTACAAAAAAAACCACAACATATGTGCCAGGAATCTGAAAAGAAATTCTGTAAAGTGGATAAGAACTTTGATTTGTTGTCTTCAGGATCAGTTTCTGAACCAGAAAAATTTCAGTGAAACAAAAGTAAAGGCTGCTACCAGTCATTTGTTCAGAAAATGTACTTCAGTAGGGGTATTGGTTATAGAAGTAATACTATTTTAGGGAAATATCAAAGGAGGACAAAATTCTGCTTTCACTGTAATACTGCTTTCTATTCCAGTTTGTGTTTGCATTGGAGACATCCTGCTTTTGTACCTTAAAATGCAGTAAAGTTTCTTAGAGTATAAAACATAAGGGGCTACTTGCTTTACAGAAGGCAAGACAAGATTCTTAAGCCATTAATTTTTACTCAGTACAAGGACAGAGCTTGGCACAGAGAGAGAACGTAACCTCTTAACTATACCAAAGCATCTCATTGTTTAAGGAAGTAAACTGACTCACAGGCAGGTGAGACTGAACTGGCACCAGTTCCTGGAGCCCTCAGTCAGGTAACATACAGACTTGTGTTGTGGAGACATAGGGAACCCTCAGTGTACATCACAATTTTAACGCAGGTAAAATTTCTTCCCAAGTGCAGACCTGGCTGTTAGTGTGACTGTAGCGTGTTGAGAATAGCGTGCCAACTGGCACACCCAGAAAGAGAATTCTTGCACCAACTCAAAGAATTGGTAGAAGTAGAAAATGGACAGGTACAGCTTCATTTATATGAAAGAAAGATGCAAAATACATATATCTGCAGAAAGTAATTGGAAAAAGTATTGCTGACCCCTGCGTGTGTGACCCAGTGTATTCATTGTCTTAAAGCAGAGCTGCCAGTATTATGAGGATGATCAGGGTTTTGCAAAGCTGGCCTCTTTTCCTTGTAACCTCTGAAGGAATGGGATGAACAGCATAAGGAAGGCTGCACTGGGTCAGGCTGAAGGTCTGTCTAGTTTGTATTCTGTCTCACAGTGGCCAGGTCTGGATGTCTAGGGGGTACCTGAGAACAAAGGAATTATATAGCGAGACCTCCCTTTTACACTCTCTCAGCCACAGTGCCAGGTAACAAAAAAGACTTAAACTTTCTCCAAAGCTGGAGAAAGCTTTTGTGAACCTTTTAGCTGTGGTATCCTGCAACTGGATTTAATTATATTTTTAGAAGGACAAGTAATCTGACTTCAGAAGCTTCAAGTAAGGAGTAACTCATCTTCCTTAGTTTTTGTTATTAATTGCCCTCCCTATTAGGAAATCGCATCTTCTCTTTTCCTAGATATCATCATCCTGGCGTTTTCTTGTTATGCTTTTTTCCAGCAAGCTTGGGAAGTCCTATTCTTCCTTTACAACTAGGCTTCTTTGTCTTGTATAACTAGCTATACACAGCCAACAAGTACTTGTAATCCATTAACACATGTAAGTCATTATTCATAAGCTTCACACTATAAAACTTGTCATTCAGCCTTTTAATTCCATTCCTGCATGAAAATACCCAGTATTCCACATTCATCTGCATTCAGTTCTAGTGTCTGCACAAAGTATTCTTTACAGAGGCAGGAAATCTTGCTTGCCCATTGCTATTCAGCCTTCATATATTCATGTAACCACACATCATGTTAATCCTTGCTGTCCAGACACTGCTGTAACGCTACCATAACGCTGGTATGGAGGCAGCAGACTCAGTCTAAAGTTCTTATAGCTGCTTTTCAATGCACAGACTCCTAGAAATAATAATCTTTATTATTATTGTTATTATTCTGAAATGCACCATGTTTCTTTAGCTGTATTACAGTGCAATTTTGGACTAAAGGATCTTAATTCAGAATACTTAAGAGCTTAGTCTCTTTGGTTTTATCAGAAGAGGATCAGAGATGCCTTGCCTGTGTAGTAGAAAGTCCCCAATGGAAGTGGAAATACCAAGAAATAAAGCATTTCACATCTTGAGCAGATGGGCATAAAAATAAGCTGGAAGCCACAGTCAGATGAATTCAAGGTAGAAATAGGGTGTGAGGTTTGAACAGTAAGGACAAATTAACCATGGAACAAAGCACTGTGGAAACTGTAGGTTCTTTGTATCTTCAGGCTTTGCTTTAAAGACAGCAGCAGCTTCCTTGAAAGAGTGTTGTAGCCAAATATAAACCACTGAGATAAATATAGAGGCATCTAAAAGGCAACGAATGGTCAATTTTATAGGATTTTCCAGTCACTTTTGTTCAATTTTACTGTCTACATGAAATGAGAGTTGCTTCTGGTTTAGAATCTTGGAGAAGTCTGGCTTTTTTTTTCTACATTGTAGAGATCTGTTGAAAAATGGGAAATCTTTTGGCAAACAGAGAGAAAAACCATGGTGGTGGAAGTTTTATGGTGTTACTAAAAAAATTGTCTTGAAATTTGCATGGGAAGGTGCAAAGATGAGAAAAAAATTACCTCTGCCATCTGAAATGATGCATCATTTCTGCACGCTTGTTGATTTCTGAGCAGTACAATGACATAAAATTGTGCAATGTTGAGACACATGATCACTCAGTGAAAGATGCTCCTTGCTGAGGACTTCCTCGTTCTTGCTGTACTGGCTGCTGTCTCAGGGTGGCATTCACTATGTACAAGCTTAGCTTCAGCAGCTTTGTCTCAGTTCTTTAAATTCAACTGTGTGAACATTGCACTGGAATTGGAGGCAAGTGAAGGAAGAGCATTGGTGGGTTATTACCCTGATAGGATAGTTGCATCTTTCCTCTTTTGTGGCATAAAAAGCTGCCTCTCAGTAGAAGTGTCTCTGTGATGGCCTTTAGCTTTCACTATCACACCAAAAGAGCAAGATGGGAGGTTTCTCCCTGTGGAAGAGTTGTGCTGCAATCACCTGAGAGGAGATGCTGTGACCAGAGGAAGCGCTTTTCTGGGAGTCTATGCTCTAACTTTTGTACTTTTTGTACAACTTTACAGAGCAGCGACCTTGTGGAGTGCAGCTTTGAAATACATTGTGCTATCTTTGTTCCAAAATAGATGTAAGATTTAGTGAAGGAATAGTGCCACGTTCAAATTGTTGCTTAGATCTTTAAGGTCCCTTCCAACCTAACCTATTTTATGAATCAAATCCCAAGCCCTGGATGTAGTATTAATGTCTCATGCCAGCACCTCTTGTTGTCCAGCATGGTGTGTGAGTGCCGTGAGCTGAGACTGGTCTGGCCTGACTTGAGCCCCTAGGCACTGCTGAAGCCTTCAAGTTTTCTTTCAAGTCTGGTGACACCAGACAGTTAGCCAAAGCCTTCAGTTTCAGTCTAGCTTCCTTCTGTCCCAGACAGCTTACCTAGAGAGAGTTCACAAACAGGTCTACTGCTCAAAACCTGTAACAAACCACATTGTACATGTCACAAATGTTGTACGTGGTCATAAGATTTAACTGTTTAATAGACTCTGGATTCGTAGGACTCTGTTTTGGGGGTAACATGTAAATAAGATTCTTGCTTGTATTATTTTGTCTTAAACATGTATTCTCTGAACAAGGGTCTTGCAGAATCTCTGTTCTGATTATAAAAACTGGAAATAAATCAATTTATGAAAGAATTGTTGTATCTGATACAAAACAAACTGGGTTGAAAGTAGGAGAAGGTACAGTGACATTGAAGAAGATTTACAGAACTGCAATGTCCATAATTTGCATGCTTCCTTGACGGTTTTCTTAAATATAAGCTGTTAGCTGAGGGTCTGTATGAAGTTACTATGCTTTTTTCCTTTGAACTGCAAACTGAAGTCAAGGAGTTCAGGTAACTCACTTATGTCCTTTTTTTTTTTTTTTTTTTCTTTAATGATTTTGTTTCCCGATTTGTTATGATGTCATCTCTAGGCAATTGTGATGCTCCCTGTTTGGAGTTTGAAAAGATTCCAGAGTTTCTTAAGTAGTCTTTCACTTCCAAGTCACTACTTCAGATCTACCCAGTCCCAAAAAGGATTTCATTTAAATGAGTAGGTCAGTTCCAATTGATATTTTAATGGATATCCGTTTATTTTGCCAACACTAACATCCTTTTAAGATTGATTAGCCTCGTTCTTTTATTTATTTTTTTAACCATGGTAGCAGTGGCTTCAAAGATCAAACGAGCAGTGGACTTTGAATTTTCTTTTGCATGTATTTTCATCCCCAAATTGATAGCTATACATACTTGTGGAAGTAGGGCTCCTTCTACATTAACTGTTCCCATGAATAAATCATGAAAAATTAGAATCCAAGCTGATTGAATGCTTTTAAACAAAGATCAAGATCTTTTTGAAACTACTTCAAGTTGTCAATATTATGTGTGTCCTTTTCATTTGTTTTGTTTTCCAATTTTTAGAAATGTTACCTTTTTTTCTCTCTCATCTGCAAGCCACACCTCTGGGAACTGGGAAGTGTTTCTGGTCGGATGTGCTGATTTTTGTTGGGAGGAAGGTGAAAAGAGCTCTTAAGAACAGATTGTCTTACAGGATGTGCCCCAGTTTGACAAATATGGTGAGCTGTGGGTAACAGTCAAAAATAGTCAGATGCTGTACCTGCATTTTTTCTTTGTAATGAAGCATTTCATTCGATAATTGGGATGTCTTTTTTTTTTTTTTTTTTTTTTTTTTTTTATGCTGACTTTTTTGTTTGTTTTCATATACCCTTAGTTCTACATGCAAAAGCAGGTGGTAACTTCAGTAGCCGGGCTGGCTGTGGGGTCCCATCCAAGTGGTGTTTTTTATCTTCTACTGGTGTTTTCAGACCATGTTTGTTTTATAATTTTCCAGCTCAGAGAATCACCTGAAACTACAAATGAATACAGGTAGACTTACTATGTACTCATGGAGGATTTCACACAGCTAAATAAATGATAGTTCAAATCTAGGAGTACAGAATTTGTTCTCTACCAAAGTCAACTAATTTTTCAGTAATGGCAGTTACTTAATTTTTTTAATGAAAAGTTGTATAAAGTAGTATAGAGAGTTTCAGAAAGCTAAGTGACATTCATTTCATTCAATCCTATTGAAGAGTGACAGGGACATACCTAAAGACGAGAACAAGAGCAGACTTGAGCATACTTTAGTCAGGAGGTGCTGCCATTAGGGAGATGAAACATGGATTTTGCAGAACACCTTTAAAATTGCAACGTATTGGAAGAGCTCTAGTTGGAGAACTCTTCCTGAAAGTTTCACCAACCTTGCCTTAGGAGTCTTCTTCATCCTGCTTCACAACATAGTTTGCAAATGTGTGGATTTCCCCTTCACTCCCCCTTTTCCTGGGGAAACATGCACTCCTGTTTTGAGAAAGCCAGAGGTGAAGATGCTCTTGATGCTGGGCGTTGTGTGGTGAGTGAAAGAAATCCTGTGATTTCTTTCCTGTCTGTCCAGTGTCATCACAAAGGTTGCCTATAAAAATCAGCAGCAAGGCAAGCTTTCATGTGCTTTTTCTCCCTTGCTGGTCCTTTTGGATTCCCGTGGGATGATGTAGGGCTGTCATGGCCATGCACTCAACCAGCGCAGGGACTGCCATGGGGCTACCCTGGGGCTGGTGGTGTTTCCCATCCTCCTGACCACATCGCTGGGGATGCTGCATGACTGCAAGACACACGCTTCCTGGGTTTCCATTTATTTAGACGTTTAAGCAAAGTGCGTTATTTAACAAAAGAAAGAAAGAAAGAAGTGGAAATTTCATGCTTCCATGGCAAACCAGGCTCCAATTCCATCAATCCTTGTCAGTCTCTTCGGGGTGCCTCCTGCTTGTAGTAGCTTAGACTGTTAATGGGTTTATTTATGTGCTAGGAATTTGGGTATGATTGTCACCCTTATTTTATAGATGAATGCAGAATGAATAAAACAAAAAATAGGGATTATCTCTTGGGAGGTGGGGGGGCCAAGACGAGGTACCAAGGAATGGGCAATTTGGAATGGCTTAATTTGTAACCTTCTGTAGATTCAAATCAATTTCCTACTAAGTTCCACAGCAGCAGTGAGTGCTCAGAGCTTCTGGAAATCCAGCCACAACGTACCAATGAGGTGAGGAGCACTGTGCTCCTCATTGGAGTATCTCTCTTGCTTCTCAGGCATCAGAGAAGCGGCAGGCAGGCATCTCTCCAGGGCTGGTGGTCACTTGTTTTCATCACAATAACTTCGTTTTGACAGTTTCAGTCTTTGTTCTTTCTGTCTTAAGCAGCAGATAGTCAAACCCAATCTCCTTCAGTTCTCGGACTTCTCAGACCTCACCTCCCCAGAGGTGTGTGCTCTGTGCTCTGTATGAGGCTGGAGTTCATAGAAAATAAACTGTGCTCGTTTGATTTGATGTTATTGCAATGCATATGTGCAGAGGGATGAATTAGGATGGCAGTTCATTTCTTTACTTTTGAATATTTGTATCTGTAACCAGAAATGTGTGTATATATATATAAAATTATGCATACATAAGTGTGTGTATATATATATTTATTATACATATATAAAATTTATTTTTAAGCTAGGGATTTTTGGTATCTATTCACTTTGTGCTGGAGCTTTCTTACAGGATATTACAGCTTCCCAAAACATGTTTTCTCTCTGTAAATATCTATGATTCCTAGTTTTGAAATTAATTGGAAAGCAAAGGACAGCCCAAGTGCGTGGTTTCACCGAAGATCTGCTTTGAAATAGGTTGTCCACTATGACTTGAAGAAGAGCAATAGGTAGGTGAAAAATTGGTCTTGAGCAGTTGCACTGCATATACTTTCACCTGAACACCACAGGACGATGTGACTGTTGATACATCCTGCACTGACTCTTCAAGCGTTGCCTTCTGATTCTCACCCCCAAACTCCAAAGCAATGACTATACCGTGCAAAAACCAGCTGTTTTTTAACAAATGGTAGGCTGCCTGTCAGTGCCCAGTTTAGTAGAGAGTTAAAATATGAAAAGTCTTTTTTCATATTTCTGCCATAAGGTCAGAGACCATCTTTGGAACCACAATCAATTGTCTGACTGAGCTGTATCAGAAAGCAAAGGGGAAAAGTATTAAGAAAAGCGGCATTAACTTTTGCCAGTCCTGCATTTTGTTCTGTTCTCTACTTTGATTCTCAGGTTTAAATCTTGTAGAGAAATTAACAACTCTTCATTTTTTTTCCCCTTTTCTTTAAAAATGACCAAACAAAAACCCTTCCTGCAAGTTTTTGTAGGGGCAAACTTGCATCCTGCAAGTTTCTTAAAGGGGTCTTACAAAAAGGATGAGGAAGGACTCTTTATTTGGATAGATAATGACAAGACAAGGGGGAATGGTCTTAAACTAAAAGAGGATTCAGATTAGATAGTATGAGGAAATTCTTCACTGTGAGGGTGGTGAGGCACTAGAACAGGTTGCTGAGAGAAGCTGTGGATGCCCTATTCCTGGAGGAGTTCGAGGCCAGGCTGGATGGGGCCTTGGCCAACCTGATCCAGTGGGTGGCATCCCTGCCCATGGCAGGGGGTTGGAGTTAGATGATCTTCATAGTCCCTTCCAACCCCAGCCATTCTGTGATTCTTGTGTCAGATGTGGTTCACAGGCTCTGTTCATAGATGAACACCCAATTCCTGATGTAAGCAGATGCCATTAAACTGAAAAATCAGAAATGTCTCAATTTCCTTGAATTTCCACAAATACCATCTTGAGATGGGACAGGTAGCTGCACTTGTGGTATCCTGATTCATGCTATAAAGCATTGTGGACCACATCATCCCTTGCTCACACACTGCACCTTTACACCTGTGCAAGATGGGTACTTTCTGAGCAAAGTGCATGTTTTGCTCTTCAGAGGCATGAGATGACACACAGTGTTGCTGTACACTTTATGCTCTCTCTGCTACTCCCTGTGGGTAAAGAGATGACTGCGCACTGCCATGTGACTCAGATGCAGCTCTGCTGAAACCCACAAATTGATTTTGGGTAAGCTACATCACACCTGTATGTATACTTAAATGTAACTGTGGTACTTGTTCAGGGGAAGGACTCAAATTCTTATCACAGAAAGCTGGGAACTGAAAGCACCGTACCTGGTGTATTCAGAATGTGAGTTCTCTGTCATTCTGCAGGCACCTTGAGTGTTTGGGGTATGGATGAGTACAACTTCTACTGCTTGTCACTGAACTACTGCTGGAAATTGGAATACAGTGTTCCCTGGAGAGCTTGTCTGTCATGGAGCTCAAGAGGTTAATATGTAGTTATGTGATGATACTATAATTTTATATGCATCTGCAGATATGGGTAATAGACATTAAAGTGGGCATTTACATCCTTATTATGGGTCAGTACTTGATGTCATAATAAAAAAGTCACATCAGAAAAGTATGGGATAAAAATCTGATTATGCCCCTTTTGGAGTGTAAATGGCTTTAAAATTCAAATTGTCACCTGATGGGAGGATCAGGAAAGAGTCAGAGCAAGGGCAAAAGGGTGAAGCTGTGAGACACAAGGGGCAGGATAAGGAAGAAAAAGAGAGGCCAGACTAGGCCTTTGCTTGTACAGTTCATATCCATATGAATACTATATCCTATTACTTAGGCTCTTCATGTCATCTCATTAAACCTAAGCTTGAATGAAAGGTGGACTTAGCAATGTGGTGTGAAGGTCAATAGACCTCAGGTCTTCTGTCTTTCCACAGAGTGTAAATCTGGTTGGTGCTGTTGAGCCTGAAATTTCATGTGGCTTAATGCAGGGTGTTCATTTGAAAAACATAACCAAAACTAGTAACAGAGTTTGTAAGGCAAGACAAAAGCTGAAACTCTCTCTTGGTGCTGTCCTCAATAACTTCACCAATAACTATGCAACTACTGGCCCAGACCCAGAGGAGAGGGATGGATACTGAGAGAGAGAAGAGGGCTGTGTAGGTTAAAAACCTAGAAGAACAGTGAGGGCTACAGGAACATGTAGTATGGACTGAATATGCAGGTGGATAGATTAGGACAGTGAGTTCAGCTGCAATGCACTCATCTTGAATGCCTGTGGGAGCTGAAAGCCTACAGCATACAGAAACCTGGAAGAGTGCTGACCTTCCAATTTGCTGCTACTTTCTTATCCAAATACATCCTCCAAAGTCTTCACAGTTGGCTGTACTTTTAAGGTAATTATATTCTTAATTGAAAATAGAGGGTGCAAATGCCATGGGGTGAGGTAAGCAGTTCATCACAGCTGATAGGGGAAGCCTTCTCCTCCCATTCCCACCCCATCATCTTCCCATGCCTGGTTGTGATATCCTTGAACACCTTGGACACCCCTGAGTTGCATCAACCCCCTACCAGGAGACTAACTGGAGGGAACAAAAATACAAACAGCAGGAACAACAACAACAACAAAAAACTTGTTTTCTGCTGGTTTAATCAGTTGATCTGGCTGAACTGATGTGTGTGAGGAGTGCCAGAGGCAACACAAGGCATGAGGACAGGACTGGGCCTTGGGAGGAGGGCGGGCTCCGGGGAAAGGCCTGGGAAAGAAGAGTGTGAAGGAGGGAGACTCACCCAACTGACAGCACCAAGCTTTTAACTTTGGTGCAGTCACTCACAGACTTGTGCCCACTACCCTGTGTTCTCAAGGGATTCAGCAGCTCATGGCAACTCCACACGGTCTAAGGCTGCAAGAGGTGCTTTGCAGGGGCTGTAAAGTCGGATGGAACTGCCTCACCAGGAACTGTGCTCCTCTTCGGGTGTTCTTTATGGGTTTTTACACCATAAAAAGGTAAGATGGGATGTTTCCTGTCAGACAACTGCATATGCTACCTAAAAAAGGGATTATGGCTGGAGGGAGTTTGTCTGCTTTGGAGAATCTGAAGTGTCCTTGAGGTGGATCGCTTCCTGGGGGGTGACTTGCTTATCTGTGTGGAGTAGTGGGCAATGGGGCAAAACGATGAAAACCTCTTGGCATCTCATTGAGCTAAGACAGTGTGTGATGAGAACAGCCCTTCTGGTGAACAAGAATGTTACTAAAGAAGCCTGCTGTCCTCTGCAGCCACTTTCAGTAGAGCCTCAGAGATGTTGTGGCCTGCAAACAGCATGTCCCGCAGTGTCCTGGTGGGAGGTGTATGGCAATCTTCTCAAGAAAACCAGAGGGTCAGGAAAGCTAGAACTTCACAAGGATTGCAGAGCAAATCTGCAGCACGTCCAGAAAGCTTTTGAAGTTGCCTGAGGGCCTTGTATTTCTGTGTCCTTGCACTGGTGGGACACGAGGAAGGCTCCAAGGGGCTGTCCGTTCAGTGGGTCGGTCAGACACCGAGCGGGCTGGTGGCAGTGAGCCGCCGAGCAGGGCCCGTTCAGCAATGAGCAGGTCCTGGGTTGTGAATGGCCACGTCGCTTGGCTCGGGTGGCTTCTGGCTGCTGAGAGAACAGGGATGGAGAACTCCATCCCCCTGTTTGAAATTAGTGTTCATTATTAAATGCTGACAGTGTGTTCCCTCCTCTCATGTATCTGGTCTTTGTTTGTGCGCTGGGTGTTGGCGCAGGCTCCTGTGCTGTAATGTCTTGCATTAGCTGCTGTTGAAAGAAGTCCAGGGAGCAGTGTGAGCAGCTTTGAGGACAACAGGAGGGTGGCTTGGCACAGAAAGAGCAGGAGCAATTCTGAGGGAAGGATAAAAATGATTTTATTTAAGTGGGAGGCTGGCAGGGAGCAAACAGCAATGTGTCCATGCACATCTCTGGGCACACATGCGATGCCAAACTGTTTGATGGGAATAAGGAGCCAGCTAGAGGGTGTAATCAAAGGTGAGCTAGTCATGGAGATGGTTTGGGAGAGGATTCTTTTACCAGAGATGGTATCTTTGGGTGGATAGGTGGTGTTCGAGGTAGGAAGTTTGGGACCTAGAGGAGGAGACTACAGTTGCTGGAGATGACCATGGAGTAGGGAGACATACATCAATGATAAGAGAACTCGAGCTGTATGTGGAGGAGGAAGAGATAAAAAGCAAAGAGAAGAATGGAAAAACATGAATATAACCTCTAGATCCCTAGCTGGTTTGGATAATAGCATAATAGGAGTGAAGGACAAGAGAATGACCTCTGGCCCTCCCATGGGGGAGAGAAGATTGATTCCATTGAGCACAGGTTGTGTACACAGCACTTAGAAGGTCTGAGGGGCAATATCTAGCTTAAATACTAAGGCATGTGCAATGGCTGCAATGCTGCAGCAGTGTGTGGGACACTGAGCAGCTGGCCCTTTTGGAGGTCTGGTCTTCCACCTGTCTGTAGAGAGAACTCGAAGTATGGATCAGGAGATGGTGCACCAGGATGCATACAGTTTGGTTACAAGAAGGCAGCATCTTGAGAGCAATTTGCCACCTGCAGCCCATCTGCTCAGAATGGCTGTAAGGATTTTAAGATCAGAAATAAAAATAAAGGGAGTCAGTTGTTCTTTCTCAAAGGCCTGGATACCACCTTTCCAGCTTCTCTTCTTCTCCTGTCCTTTCTTCAATAAAGAAGTGAAACATTCACTGGGAATAATTAATGCAGCTTCCTGGAGCATTACTTGAGTAAAGGACTTGGTATGTTCCTTGATGCAGTGGGAGTGGACAGGGAAGGGTGTCATGAGGCCAGATTTGTCTCTGTTGGATGCTCTCAGTCACTGTTCGCCTGTGGCCTGACCGGTCACAGGCTGCCTGTGCCTGTCCAAGCCACATTCCCAGGACACAAGTGGCTTCAGGGGCTGCACCAGCTAGGGCTTTGATGTTCTCTGGACTCCAGGAGAGGAGTGGGATGAGCAGGATTCTCAGGTATTTATTCATGGCTGGGGTCTGCTGTGTGTGATTGCCTCTCTGTGCATTGCCATTTCATCCTGTCAATAATCTGGTGGAGCTTCTGCAAGCATTTCTCCAGAAATCTTTAACAGCACCAATGGCTGCTGCTAGTTATTTTAGGTATTTTGGATACATAGCTCTGGTAATCCAGAGCTCGCTTGTTGGAGCAAATTGAGGTCATCGCCACCAGAAGGATGCTCTGCTCCGGTCACTGCTCATCTAGCCCACTTGGAGTGAGCATCTTTATCTTTTCCCATCTCTTGCTTAGTCTTTCCTGGTTTTTCCATTCCTCTGATGTTGCTGTGCCACCGCTCCTCTCCCACAGCCCACGTTCAGGTGTGGCTGCTTAAAAGCAATCACTGTCAACATTTGTCATTAATCTGTTTCCATTTTTATTTATAAAAGAAAGAGAGAGAGAGAGAACGGAACAGCAGCAGTAGCAGGGCAATTGCAGATGAATAATGAAAGGATTCATCATAGCCATACCAGGATATATATATTTTTTGCAGCCAAGCGAGACGGATTCCCATCACAGCTCGGGGACTCGTTCCACACAACCACTCATCTTTCATGCTGGGGGGAAGGGAAAGGTGGAGACAGTATCATTATGGATGTAACGGGGCTCTGAAGTGACTGGTCAAGGTTGCTGCTTCAGTCACAAGGAAGCTGCTTACAGGAATTTTCTCTCCACCATGTATTGCTGCCTGGTGAGGCGGCTGCCTCCTACAGCAGGCTGCCACCTGAGAAAGGGAGGGAGGATTAAGGCTGGTTAATGGGGAAACTCGCTAAGTGCTCACTAAGGAAGGACAAGATGGCCAGAGAGGAAATAACAGGAGTGAGAAACTTGTCTTGGAACGAGGGACACGCTGATCATTCTTTCGCACCTTTGTGTCTCTAGAGCCCTCCCTCACATTCACGGTCATATCAACAACCAGCTTTCAGCTTGTCCTGTCCCACCCAGTTTTACAAATCCATCTGCCCTGTTGAGCACAGATGTTTTTATTTTCTTGTCCACTTTTAGTAAGTAGGGTGGAGGAAAGCTAGTCATGTGGACAATGCTGAAATACTCCAGAGTCCTGAGGGTGAGAAGAGAAATAACTACCTTTAAAAAAATAAAGAAAAAAAAAAAGGCCCCAAACAGGCCTGGTCGATTTAGACTGGCATTCAGATTCCAAAAGATCTTTGTATTCTCCTGCCTGCCATGTCCAGGGGATCCAGGCCATGCTCATCCTCTGAGGGTGGTGCTGATGCTTCAGCACAGGTTGAGCTCTGTACCCCTGGGTGCGCCCAGCTGTGGTGCTGATGTCCCTCAGCAGAGGGAGGGCGAGCCCAGCTCCCCAGCCCCCATGTACTCATGGGGAGGTGGTCCAGGGCAATGCTGTTGTCACCCAAGGCAGAGGTGGGCTGTGCTGAGTAATTCTCAGGGACACAAGTGCAGTTACTCTCTCTGCTCCTGGATTTTTGGAAAGAACCTGAGATTGGACCATGTATTTTTATCTAGGAAGGCCTAAAGCAGACTGGTTCACTGGGCAGAATGTTCTCATTTTCACATGCTGCAATGACTTGTTTTGCTGGTGAGCATTTCCACATCAGCCCCAAAAAAGGTGTAAAAGCCCTTATCCCAAAGGATTATGTATTTGTCAGGCCTCTTGGCATCCTGGAGCGCTTCATGCACCTCTGGCAAGGCAGCAGCATGAGGGCATTCCTGCATTAAATCTTTCCTCCTGTTAATTGAAGAATAAGTGTCACTGGAGGTGATCCAGTTGGATGGAAGGGTGCAGTAAAATGCCACAGCTCAAGTGATCTTTAACAGGGGAAGACAAGCCGATACATTCCTTTGTTGGGTCCTTAGGGCTGTCACGTTGGCAATGGAAAAAGAGCTCTGATCTTTTCTGTTCCAGACCCTTCTTATAGTTCTCTCTTCTTTCCTGTATAGAATCCCAGCCTTGCCAGCAGTAGAGGGATCAGGGTAAAGGGACCCATTTTTTAAGCTGTCCTTCCATTTCCCTCTTGTGCTCAGGGGATGCAACACAATATTCAGAAGCTTAGACTTGGTTTATGTTTTCTGCCATTCCCCCTTCCAACATAAATCTCCCTTTGGGAAACCATTTGGTCCATTTCCCCATATCCTGGCACGGAATTATGACAGATCATTATGAATTAGTTTTTATTCAGTTTGGCTACACTAAATGCTCTGGAGTCCTGAAGGCCTGAGGAGAAATGACTGCCATTTAAAAAGAAAAAAAGAAGAAAAAAAAAGAGGAAAAAGCTGCAAGCATGCCTGGTCAATTAAGATGTGCATTCACGTGCAAAAAGATCTTCATATTCTCCTATCTGCCATATCCATTTGGACATCCTACTAGATATAAATTCCCATCCTGATAAGGATCCTTGGTCACTCAGCACTGAGACGGGTTTTCTGTTAAATATGGAAACCATCATATTCCATCATAAACCATCATATGGGCAGTACCATAGGAAGGTGCTTGCTTATTCCAAAAAAGAAAGGTTGCTTCAACCATGATAGGGCTCATCCTTGAACAACGTTAGTTGAATCGTATAGTGTGTGATTAATAGCTTCTTACCTCTTTATGGAGGATCTTACTTTTATATGTTCATAGAATCAGGTCATTAAAGGTGGTTTTACTTCTGTTGAGGCAAGACATTGTTAATACTAATGTTTAACTCCTGGTCTTGCTTGCATGTAGCCATGTGCTTGGTCATTGGAGAAAAAAGAATAAAAAAATCAGATTACTCGCATCTGTACTCTACGCATACAAACTAGGGTTGAATGTGCAGGTGAGAAGGCTTGGGCAGTTCTGAAAATGCTGTGCACTTTCTTTTATTTGTGGCATTACAGATTCTAAATAGAAAGCTAGCTTTGTCACAGCCTGGGAGATTACCTTGTTTCTAACTTGTTCTTTCCAGGTAGACACAAATTGATGTGTAATAAATATACAGTATCATGTCTGTGGAGCATGAAGTTCCCTTCTGACTCCAAACACCTTAGCAGTTGGTTTAAGAGGTCTCATCCCTTCTTTGTCAGGGATGTCACATCACCTTTGTCTTGGTGATACTTTTACTAAATTATTTTGTTTCAAGCAATGTTTTTTTGTGACAAAAGTGACAAGTTTGGGGTCTTCATGATTTGGCCTCCATGTGTGTTCTGTCTAGCCCCTTTTCTTCCTTCCAAATGCTCCCAGACAAACCAGGTGTTACTCAAAGTATTTTTCTGTGAGTTTATAGATCTGGCTGTTGTTGCGATGTTCCATTGTGGGTCACAGTTTCTGGGCCCTGCCATGTACCCCCACACTAGTTCAGGCTGTAGAACCACCGTACAAGATTAAACATCAAAGAGGAAGACCAGTTTGCTATGAGAGGGTACCACTGAGATATTTCATGTTTAAATAATAAAGCTAAATTTTCTTTAGCCTTGAACAGTCTGTAAAATAGTGCAAGCAGGAAAATCACAGTTCTTGCTGAAGGCTTGCGATGCAGCATACAGACTTTTACTGGAGCTGTATCCTTCCAGCCATGTAAGCTCTTTGTAGTTGGAAATATTTAACACCCTATTAGTTTCTGACGTGTTCTTTAATATACTGGTGATCTCAATGTTCTTTAAGGGGTCTCAAATTATATAACCAGGTGCAGGTTTGTATAACCTGCTTTTAAATGCTTCACTCTATCTGATGTGTACTTGGGTTATTTTGAAGTTTTCATGGTGAGCATGCAGAGAAATCTGCATAGTGTCCAGTGAGTGGTCGCTAAAGAACTTTAAACTCCTTCAGCAAGGATAATGTGAAGATCAGTCACTGGGTGGCCTCCTGGAAAAGTTGTGCTTATATTTGGGAGATGTAAGGAGTGTTCTTTTAGCAAAGCAATCCATCGACCAAGGTGATACTCTGAGTGATTGCTGTAGCCTGGAAGATCATTGCAAACTTGTTTTCTATAGTCCCTAGAAGGTTCTGCTCAATACTGAAGTCTAGCTGACCCTGATGCTTTACTGGTCTTGAATAGGAGCATTTATTGTCCAGAGATTGTACCGTCCAAGCAGAGACAAGGTGTAGGCCACAAGTAATAAAAGAGAGGATGACACATGATCTGTGATGAAATCAGTGTGAAATAAACATGCGAAAAAGAGAGAATTCTTGACAGGTTCTTAGTTTTCAGAACCTGAGCCAGGGCATCCCAGGATACCAGCTAAAGCACACTGAAAGGCATCAGGGAAGACGTGTGTCTGAAGGCATGTATAGGCAAGAAGAGGAACCAAGTTATTAAGTAGGTGTCTTTGGGGAGCACAGCCCACACTTTGGAGATGTTATCAGGGAAATATGATTTGTATTGAAAGCTGAGTGAAATTTTCCTCTTTATATCACCTTATTTTTTATCCACGGTGTGGATTTTTTTTATCCCAAAAGCCAGACTGCTACAATGACTGTGTGCATGCATTTAGCTCTCTGTGTGCCATACCAAAGCAGTGGGAGCCAGCTGGAGAGCGGTGTCTGCCTGTCCCCAAGCTTCCTCCTTTGTACTCTTTGCTCCTGTGAAAGAGGCATAAAAAGAGACCCACACTCAGTATAGATGCACTTGTGAATTGAGGCCTCAGTTGGGAGATGCCTTGCTGGTGACAGTGGCACGGTGGTAAGTGGTGTCCTGCTTTCTGTAGTCCCCATGCTTTGTGCTCTCAAGCTGTGCTTTCAGTGGGAAGATCCATTTCCCTAACAGCAGTCTAGGAGGCCAAACTATTACCTCTGGGAACAGTACTTCTTGGGCTAACGCTACCAAGTGGAGGCAGTTCAGCAGTGTCTTTTCTGGATGGCTCAGCCCCCCTGGGCTGCTTGCCCAGGGTTTCTCTCTGCTGACTCCTTCCCATGTCTGATGGGATGAGTGCAAACAAGATATTCCCTTGCTGATTCCTGCAGCAGTTAGAAGAATCGATGAGTTTTAATGATTTCAGTCAGTTTGTACTGTACAGTTTTGGTTAAGGGACTGTGGTGACGTCAGGGGCATGGAGCTGTTTAATCATAATTTGCACAGGTCTAAAATGTTGCAAAATGATGAAGGAGTTGGTTCAGCTGACATTGACTGAATAGCCATGGTGGCCAGCAGGCTCAGCAAAGCCCAGGGCAGGGACTCTGGGTTCTATCTGAGGAAGCATTTGGACTCAAGGAGCCTCTTAGGGACTGCAGGTCAGGTGTATGGGACAGGTCCTCCACAACGTCACTGTCCTATGGTCTGTGCAAGAGCTTATGTCCCAGGTGCAGAACCAGCCATTGCAGTCATAACAAAATAAAACAAAAAATAAAACAAAACAACAAACAAACAACTTTTTATAATACATTCAACCTGAATACATAACATCAAAGCAATATTAGCACCCTAATTTGCAAGGTTGGAGGAGAGGCCAAAATGCAGCTATTTGCCCCCAATTCCTGTTAATGGAAGTTATTCTTCATTACCCCTTTCCTCTTGTCAGTTGCTGGGGAATTGAGGATGGTTCAGTGGCAGGGTTCTGGATGTCTCATCAGAAGTCAAGGCATGATTGAGACAGTGAGACTGGAAACACCTGAGGGCAAGACAAAGACCTGCTCAGATGTGCCTGTGCTGTATCCCTTTCAAGAATAGGTAGAGTTAAAACCAACCCTTTGTATCTGGAATTGTTATGGGGTCCTGAATTTGCACTGAAATTGCAGGGAACAAAGGTTTCTCCTACAGGCTCAGTTGAGTCTTACCAGATAGTCCAGCTCTCCAAAATAAGGCTGGTCTTGGGCTGGTCTGTGCCCAGAACCAGGGGCTGTAATGGGCATGAGTTACCTGTCAGTCCCTGTATTTACACATGCCCATTAGGAGAGTGGTAAGGGGAGGAAGAGAGCTGGGCTGCCTAGTTGACCTTGCATCTATTTTTTTCCCCTGTTTTTTTTTTTTTTTTTTTTTTTTTTCTTTTGTTTTTATTCTCTTTGCACGTGCTTCTAATTGATCTTGAAAAGAAGGGGCAGTTAAAGAAGACGTTAAGGTGAAATGAAGCCATAACTGTGCCTGGAGACTTTTATTAAGTGTGGCAAAGTCCTCCGAGCTGCGTAGAAATTGTTTATTGATTTCGGTATGGCTGGGTGCTCCGGAGTAATCGCCCGCAGAACCGCTTGAGAGGGAGCAGAAAGGGGAGTGCTTCGCCAGCTCCCTGCTGCCTCCTGCCCCTGGCTGTGCTGGAGGTCTCCTCTTTAACCTGTAAATGAGCAGCCACGGCTGGTTAAATCTTCTTGCAGCTGGCTCCTGCAGCCCAGCGCTGGGCTCTGCCCTCCTGCGGGAGAAACATCCAGTGAAGGGATGCCTTGGGGAGGAGGTGACTTTGGAGCGTGCATCGCACAGGTGAGCGTGGCACTGCTGGGACATCAGCTGCTCTTTGGCTTTGCTGGCTGCTGCATGTTGGATCTGGTGACTGTCGGTGATCTCAGAGCCTGCTTAGCCACGGGACCGAGTAGTTCTGTGGACAAACAATTGCGTGTTTCTTGATGGTGTCTAGGAGAGGTTTTGGCTAGTACCCCCTGCCGTCTCTGCCAAAACTGCAGGATGCTGAGGAAGGGTGAAATGGCTGCATCTCCTGTGCCTGTCTGCAGGTCCAGGAGAACATCAGCCCCTTCTGATATTTCTTGTGCTTGTTGTGACAGCGTTAAGGTGGCTGAAGTCTGGATCATCAGACACAGAGCCCGGCTTTTATTGGTGTAATCCAGTAAACAGCCTTATACAAAGACTTTTCACAGGGAAGTTTTACACCATCATCCTGTTGGAGGTGGGGTTTCTGAACATTCACTTCCCAAGGAGGTCCTGCACAGCATCATGGCCACACTACATCTTCTACATAAGGCCAGGATGTTTTTTTTTTTTCTTGTCCAGAGTACTATGACTAAAGTGTGCTCCTAAAATATGCTGGCCCCTCATTTCCAAGGAAGAAATGGAAAGGGAACCAATTTTATCAGCACTTTTTGGATAAGCAAGGAAATTTTCTGAGACATGTTGCAGTTCTTGATACTCTCTCCTCTACAGGCAAGGTGCTGGTAATAAGTTGATTTTATTCTCTCTCTCTCCATCAGAGTGATTATTTCTACCACGTGGTAGCACAGGTTGCTTTAATCTCCTTCCTTCTGCAGAAGATTTCAGTGGCCTTCTATAGTGTGGTCATTAGATGAACGATATGCAAATGTGTATCTGTGTGGAGATAAAAAGAGGACTGCCCACTTATTAGGGTTCCCTTAGAGCTTTAGTAAGAACATCAGAGACTCTGGTGTTAGAAGAAGATGAAATAACAAACTGGGCTGCTTTCCTAATCATCTGAGTATAGGGGTGGAGTTACCAAAGCCCAAGTAAAGGCAAGATCATCTTTTGCATCATTGGGAAAAATTTCAGGAGGCCGTGTAGATGCATTAAAGATCTGTTTTCTGCTTTGAATGAACATTATGTTTCTTTAATGAAAAAGCTGGGGAAATGTGTATTAGTTTAAAATTTAATTTTCTACAGGCCATAATGTTAATGGAAGGTAAAATATCTCTAAAATGTTGGCAATTTAACTCCCGTGTAAAGTGTTTTGAAATGGGATAAAATAATATAAATAAAAATTTGCATCTACCTAGAGAGTTCTCTGACAAAAATGATACATGAGCTTAAGTGTTAGGAACAGCAGTAACACCTTCAACTCTGATCTTTTTGTTCTTTTTACCCCTGTAATAAAGTTCAAAAACATAACTTACTGTAGAATAAGGACAATGAATTATGCTGATGCTGGCCTGTGTACTTTGGCTGGGAGGTGTGAATGCTGTAATAGAAGCTGCATCAGCCTGCGCTGGTACTTCAAAGCGTATACTGTGTATGTACATCACGTAAACTTTTGTAATGCTTAGTTGCTTGAATGAACTAAGAAGACTGATTTATTCTCTCTTAAAAAAAATAAAAAAATCTCTTAGTTAAAGCTGCAAAGCCTTCTCTTGTGGCGTGAGTTCCCCAAGTGCAAGTTCTTGCTGGTGATGGCTGTAGCTTTACTACTCCTGTTGCTTGTTGGAGAGATTTTTGAGCCCCCACCCTTGGGAAGAACAAGCCGCCTTTAAAATCCTCAGTCCAGCACCTCAGACTGAAGGAGTTATTTTTAACCTGCCTTGACCTCTGCTTGAGCAAGAATAAAATAGGGATTGGGCGGAATATGACACAAATCAATAGGTTATCCCAACAGATGTGATCTTTGGCACCGTTTTGCCTTGGACACTTGCTGTAGTAACAAAGATAAATGGTGATTTGTTAACATTGTGATCTAGGGACTGGGTGGCTCAGTGGATCGTGTGGTGACCTCTGGCCTCTGGGTCTCCAGGCTCTGAACATCAAGATGAAATCTCATTCTGGTAGTAGGAGGGGGGAAAAAAGGTCCACAAGGGTTGGGTGATTTTGGTTCAGCACTAATCAGAGTGCTCCACAAAACAATCCAGCAAGGACTGAATAGATGATGCCTCCTGGCAAAAAGGAGCATGGGGAATAGAGCAGGGACTGTAGTGCTAGGGAGCTAGTGGTCAGTTACTGTGGGCTATTGCAGTGCTTTTATGGAGTGACACGGGAGCACTCAGAACTACTTTGTCTCTTAGCCTACATATCAAAGAGGACTTGCACTGGGGACTGTTTGTGGCAGCTCTCAGTAAAAGGGAAATTGGTTGTATGAAATCAGCTGCCCTTTCATTTTCTGGGATGGTTTCTGCATTTCGTTTGACCCTTGACTGATTACTGAAGGATAGAAATGAGGGTCTTTTTTGGGAACTGAGCTGTTGGAAAGAGCAAATACAACTAACCAGGCTAGCAGTGAGCCAGTCATGTCTCCAGTGACCTTGTGCAATCTGTCCATATCTACTCAGAGCCATGTTGCACATCCTCTGTAGACAGCTTTTAATAAGTTCTCAGATGTGCACAGTCTGTCTTGCTGCAATCCATGATGGTGTATCCTGCTCAGGGTGCAAACAAATTCCTGCAACACAAGTTCATCCAGAATGCCTGCAAGGATTCATAAACACTCGTCCAGGTCGTAACTAATCTTGTGCAAAGGGCCCCAAGCCACTGTGAGTTCATCTGCCTCGTTTTTCTTATAATTCCCCTTACCATGGAGAGGCAGCATGGCAATGCCTCATTCTGAAGCTGCACCCTTCGACCTCCTGGCTCTGGAACTCCTTCCAGTTCTGCCTACAAGACAGGCACCCTGCTCTCAGGTGCTTTGCCATGCTATGTCCTCGCAGCCTTGAATAAACAAGGGAGCAAAATGCTTGCACCTGCTGTGGGGCAAGGGATCTCCTGACTGCCTTATTGATGCATGCAGGATATTTACCTCTTCCTCAAACTTTCCCACATGATAGATGCAAGGTTTACATGAGAGCTCGTGTTGTGCCTGGGACTCCCAAGTTTGCCTCTGTGATGATCCCCTGCAGCATCAGTCCCACTTTGTACTTTGCGTTGGGCTGTGTGTTGCTGAGTTATAAAGAATGATGATAATTATGTGGCTGAGAGTAGCCTCTCTCCTTGTTTTAATTCATTCCACCAATCTGTAGGTAGTATGTAAACCAACGAGTTGGAATTGCAGTGAGCCAAGGCAAGCTTTTGCTAGTCTCTCTGTTTAGTGCTGTCTTACCGCTGACAGATGCTCTTGGATCTCAAGTGGGAAGCCAGTTTTTAATCCATAAATTGCATACCATGTAGGTTGCTCACAGTACGCATTTGCTACTTGAGATGTAATAGAAGGAAGTTAGAAGCAAATAATTTTGTATTTTGTTTCCATCTGTTTGTGAAGATGGCGGGAGACACTGTTTCTGGACAACTTTGCCCACTGTCTTCCTTGTTTAAATCCAGGGCACATCTCAGGGAGTACCCTCCCTGCCCAGCTGCTCATGCTGCCCCACGCTCCTCATGATATTTGTTCCTCCAGAGGCAGGTGTGCAGCCTGCCTTTAATCAGGAGCAGAGGTTGTAGCCCCCAGCTCTGCCCCTCTATCTCCGTGGGGATACATCTCTCCCCAGTTTTCTTACCTGCCAGTCCTTGGGCAAAGGTCTGCCCCCCTCTCCCCTGCAGCCCAGCCCAGAGCTTGTCATCCTGCCTTAGAAAAAAAGGAAGAAAAAGCCAAAGAGATAAGGCAGCAGGGTAGCAGCCTAACAAGACCTAGTTTCCATTATATTTTTAGCCTCTGATTTTATTTTTCCCATTATAATTCTGAATTAACTGTTTCGTTGTTTTGTCCAGGCTGAGATCAAGCCTAACCAATCTAGAGTTCCCTGACAACTTCCATTTGTCCTTTTCAGAATATGGGAATTTCACTATCACTGCTTCAGACTTTGCCTGAGTTTCATAGGACTTTAAAATTTTCATTTAATTATTTATCTTAAGTATTGAGTGAGATCACCGGCAAGATCTTTGGAGGCTCTTTGTATAAATTATCCTTGTCACATCTTGGAAACCTCCAAAGATGGAGATGGCACAGCCTCTCTGTGCAGCTTGTACCAATGCTTGACAGTCTTCATGCTGGAAAAGCTTTTTCTTCTATCCACTGTGAACCTCTCTTGTTTCTATTTCTATCTGTTGTGTACTGCCATCCCTCCTTGTACTTCTGTAAAGAGTCTGGCTCTTGTTAAGCTCCTGGTAGGTGTCTGAATTGAATGTCTGCTGCTAGGTGCCTCCAAGGCCACCTCTTCTCCAGGCTAAACAAGCCTGGTACCCTCAGTCTTCCCTTGCAAGGCACATGCTCCAGCCTCCCTGGCCACCTTGTTCACCTTCTATTTAACTTGTTCCTATTTATCAATCTCTCTCTTGTACGGAGGCCCCCAAATCTGAACGCCATATTCACGATGTAGTCTGACAAGTGTTAATTGAAGGGAAATAATTACAGGCTGTGGTCCTGTGAATACAGCTCAGGGTACTGTTGGCCATTTTTGCTGCCAGGGCGTACTGCTGGCTCTTACTCAGTTTACTGCCCATCAGGCCCCAGGTCCTCTTCAGCAGAACTGCTGCCCAACCAGGCATTGCATGCCATGGACTGCTGCAGTGTCTTATTTCTTCCAAGGTGTGGGACTTCACGTTTGTCCTTGTTGAATGCCACAAGGTTCATCTTAGTCCAATTCCTGCAGCTTGTGTAGGTCCTTCTGGATGGCAGCCATGCTTTGAGCATATTGACCACCCCTCCAGTTTTGTGTCAAGTGTAAACTTGATGTGACAAAGCACATTCTCATCCTCCAAATCATACACACAGATTTTAAACAGGTCGGGTCCCGGGATGCACCCCTGCATACATCTTGTTACTGACCTTGAGGCAGTATATAACCATTGCCCTCTGAGACTAATCTTCCAATCAAGTTTTAACCCATTTATTAGCCCGCTCATAACAATCTTGGACCAATCTGGAGACATTCTGGGAAGCAGTATATCTTGCCTTCCCTGAGGAGGGAAATGGACCTGTACTCCAACCCAGCAAATTTTGTGCGTATGGGAAGGACACATTTGCTCTGCCATCTTCCTTGAGAGATGTTCAGATAACAAATAAATTGATTTTTTTTAATTTTTTTTCAGGCCTCAGAATGAGATAGATAGAGCATTGGTCTCATTCTTCTTGAGATATCTGTCAGCATCATCATTAGTGATCCACAGGCAGCTTAAATGCAGCAGTTGTAATTGAAGCTGCAAAGTTCCTCTGGATGTTGAGCATTTTTTGTGGCCACTTCCTACTTGTGAGAAGCAGTGAGGAGCTTTCCAGAGCCGAAAGTGACTTTACATCCACTGGCGTGCCTATACATGCAAATGTATAGTACTTTCAGCTACTGCAGATATTTTTATATAAATTCTTGAGCTCTTCAGATTGTACCTTGGTTTTCCTTATTTCCAGCTTTAGTGTAAGATGATGTGAGCAGAAATGTGCTCAAGAGAGGCTGGAAGCAAGGGGTAGGGACGGTGGGAGTATCGAGGTTCTTGTGGTGGAGGTATCTCCTTGGAAACTGAGATGGAAAAGAGAAAGAAATGAAGTGGAGCTCTTAAGAGCAAGTAATGACATCTGTGAAGACGGTATGGAGAGTAAACCAGGCCAGGCAAGTGCTCTTAGATTGCGGTTGCTTTTGCTTGTTCACTCACCTTTTTGGCTGATACCTTACATGTATCTGAGTCCTAGTGAATCTGCTATATGATTCTGCTATATGAAATCCCATTAGCAGTGGTCATTTGTTCTCCAGATAGGAAAGAGAATGGAAACTGAAAACCGGTCAAAGAATGATCGTTGTAAGTTTGAGACAGAAAGATCTTGTCTTAGTCCTTGAAAAGCTGGTATGTAATAGTATGAGATGGCCAGTGAGGTGGGACAGGGATCAGCATTCAGCCTGATATGATTAATCCTTTTCATTAGTCTGCTTTCCTCCTCTTCTATATATCTATTAATTAATTTCCACAGAGGAAACTAAATTGGGAGCACTGTAACCAGTGACTGCAGCGTGGAGATGCCAAAGGGATTTGGAAATTGGAAAGAGTGGTAGGAAATAAAGGTTCCTGGTGCCAGGAGATGTTCGAGTGAAAGCAAACCAGATTGAACGTGATATTTGGAGAAGAGAAGCCTAAAAGACTGCGGTGCCAGGAGGATGTGCAGCCATGTGAGGTTAGTCATTTGGTATCTGAAGACTGGTAGGTTACTGTCCATGGGGGGAATCCTAAGAATGTGTTCCTTGGAGAGACAAACGAGTCTGACTCACTGTTTGTGGAAGTCAGTGGAAATCCTCCCAGAGGCCTCTGTGAGGTTTGGATAGACATGTAGTCTGTGTCTGAGTGCTGATGGATTAGCCAGTGGGAGTGTGGTCAGAAGCACTGTGCGTACAGCTGGGTCTGTGAGCATGCTCTGGAGAGGAGACCTGTGCCCTCTGTAAGGAGCTCTGCCTTTAGGGTGCCCTCAGGGCAGTGTAGCTAATCAGTGACAGAAGAGCTCTGAATGGGGTCCAGGTGTGGGATCAGAAGGATTTTGCTGCAGTGCAGGAGCAGAAGGCTGATGGAGGCAGGAAATGAGTGCAATCTGTAACCAAATGCACTGTAAGCAACCTGCTCTGTCCTTCTCCAGTATTCCCTTTCAGCATCTCCAGAGAGCTACTCAGGCATGGCCACCCTGATCAACACCATCCCCAGAGGAACTTGTTGTGGAGAAACAGAGGAGCAGGGAAGTAATGAAGTCAGTGCTAGGGAGGTGTTAATGTGGGTGAGCCAGGCTCAGGACCAGGGCTTCCAGGCTTTTGTTGTGACATTAGACTCTGTGTTCTCTATTTAGCATTTGAGAGACAAAATGGAGCAGTAGGGCTCTTGGAAGAGGTTAATGTTCACCGTTTGTGCTGTTGGGGAATCTGCCTTGTTGTCAGGCCTAGACTGTGTTGGGCCATTGCTGCAGGTTATGCTGCCTTATGGCCCTAACATTCCTGCTTTTCAGCTGGGACATGTGCTAAATATGCCCCTATTTTTCCCACTAGCTAGAGGTGTCATCTCTCACATCACCTCACTGTCCAGAGGACTCTGGAAACCCATCCCTTGAAGAGCAGGTCTGCGTTTCTCACAGCTGGGAGCTATGAGTGCTGTGCTGCTCTGCATGGGACTATCCAGTGAGAAGGGCCTTAGATGTCCCCAGAGGTGCTCATGCAGTGATGAAGTCTCTACACAGTCCTCGTAGTGCTCCAGTGAGGGGAAATGAGTGGGCTTTTCTTAGGGTGAGCTTGTACTCACCAGTCCGGAGAGGGTCTGCTGTGCCTACCTCATCCTAAGTGGAGCAGGTTAAAAGGAACGTATAATGCAAGTGTTTTCATAGGGTAGCATCAATCCTGATGCCACCGAATGTTGGAGCTGGCTGGTCCTGGGCAGTTACGCTATGTGGGGAATGCTCTGTGCAAGGGGTGTGTGTGTCTGTGTGTGTACGTTCATCTTTAGTGGGTTGTCAGTCTGTAAAGGTCAGGAAAGGGCCAGGCAGAGCTGGGAAATGTAACCAGGGAAGGAAGATTATCATTTTTCCCTTTGATGGCTTTTTGTACCCTGCAGTGCTTTGTAGCCTGACCCCAGCAAGCTGGGTTCACATGGCCGGTGCAGTTGTTCTGCCTCTGGGTAACAAGTCAGGCTTATCTTCCTGTAGCTTCTGGTGCCCACAGCTATCTCCTCATCTAGAGGGGCAGAGGAGGGAGGTCTGGAGGGAAGAAGGTGCAGAGGAATTACACAGAAAGGAGCCATCCAGCACTTGAAATAGACCACGGTGGGCTGAGATGCACAAGTTATCCCACAAGTTGGCACCAATTATCTGCCTGCTCCTTTTGTGCTCTTTCCCAGGGTGGTTGATATAGGGTGCTCCAGGAGAGCTGGGTTTGGAGCATGGAGTCTGGAGGGTAAGTTATTTCTCCTGCTGGTTTGAGGTTGACTTCAGCCTCCAAGTGTGGGTGTTCTTTGCCTTTTCTCCTAGAAGGTGGATCCAGTTGGTGGTGCCTTGGCCAGGTGAGGGGACAGCTGTGTACAGTTCTAATCTTTTTCTGGAGGAATGTTCTGTAGGAACACTGCTACCCTGCAGTGTGCAGAGTCCTGCCAGCTTATGAAGTTTTGGGGAAGTAGGGCACCACGTGCTGCAGGTTTAAATTGAATCTCTGTTGAGATTATAATTTATATTTGTATCCTGATGTTAGGAGGCAGATTATCCCAAACTACTCTGAGACTCTTGCAGCAGGTTTTGGCTGCTGTTAGTGAGAGAATAGACAACTGGAGAACCTGTATAAATCACCTCCTAATTCATACTCCTAATTAATCCTATTTTAAATCCTGCTTAATCAGTATCTTGACTGCTACCTGGTGGGGGTAAGTCCCATGAGTTAATGTGGCTGCATATATTCTAAATGAGGACTTGCTTTTTGCTGTCATTGAATGTTGTGCCATGCTCCTATTGCAAAGAAGCATGTTGCAGTGGCTTCTTCAGGCACTTTTATCTCTCAGCTTTGCACTTCTCTTCCTCCTGTCTTCATCCACAAGTTATCCAGTGCTAACTGACTGTGGTAGCTCTCTTTGAGAGAGAGCATAGTTCCAGTGTGCTCTTTATAGTAGTATCCGAGGAAGGGAATAAAAGGGTAAAGACATTTCTCCTCAGAGGCAGTGCTTCTGTAGAGTACAGAAGATAGGGACAAAAATTCCTATCTATTATCACTTAGTATTTCCTTCCTGGGGTATCTGAATGAGTGGTGTTTTGTGCTTTTTTTTTTTTTTTTTTCTTGACACTGATGTAGAATTAAAGGTCATTGCTATTGAAACGTCTGTTTCCTGTATTCATCTGGAAATTCCAGCCCTATGGAAGTGCTGAGGACAGTCTGCCCTGCCCGGCTTTGGCTGATGCTAGATTTCACTCTCAATTGTCTGCCCTTCCATCCAGCTTTGTCAGTCTGAGGTTCTTCTGAGTCCACATTTACCTTGATTAATTTAAACAAGGCTGTCATCTGCAGTTTTCTACCAACAGTTTTCAGGTCACTCATAATATATATCAGTAGTCCTAGCACGGACCCAGGTGCAACTGAGTTTTTGACCTGTTCTTTTGCTGATGACTTGCAATGATGTTCATCATTTACTAACATTTTCAGTTTCATCCAATCTCTCATTTGTGACAGAACTCTCGCTCTACAGGTGCTGGTTTTCCAAAAGTGTCTCTGGAAGAAGAAGAAAAGAAAAAAACATTATCTGAGGGTCCAGACTGTGAGCTGGTTCCCACACCAAGGTGTTTCAGGTGTAACTTGAAAGTCCTTGATTCTAAGCAAAGGACCAACTCTTGTTCCAGAGTGATAGAACTGGCTTAATTGGTAGTCATAAACTGGGCTGAAAACTGTAACTCCAGCTTGCACAGGCATGGGTATCAGGCCTTTGGGTGAAGCTATCATGGAGATACCTTTCAGCGTAGCATTTTATTCTCCCCACACAGCCATCAGGGGTGAGCTGAATCTCTTGTATTAGGGACCTACATAGGTGCTCACTAGAAAAGTTGTGATGTAGTGGGAGGAGGCACGCTGCTCTTGAGCATCTACTCATGCTTAGGTGCCCTGAGTTCAGCCACAACAAAGTAAAAGGCCACTGCTGTTCCCACCCATGGGAAGTGGGATATGACATTGAATGGTTATCGGAAATAGCGTTCTTTGCACACTTTACCCTTTAGGAGTCTCCTTTAGGCTAATTTCTTAGTGAGAGAGATGAGCACTGAGGAGTTAGGAGGCTGGTTTTGTGGTGGCACTTCACCCATGAGAAGTCACCGTGGAACTGAGGTTTCTCTGGGATTTGTGGACGGAGGCACTCGGTGCATCCCGCTGTCTAACACTCGGCTCTCCCCTTGTTCCAGCGCCCCTAGTTCCCGTCAGTGCCCAGCCTCACAATGCTGCTGCTATTCTCCGTGCACTGGCATGTGCTTCCCAGGTGCTCGTACCCTCCTGCTTCTGAGGCTGACCCTGTGATGACAGCTGCCTGGCTGCCTATCAAAGGCTCCATTTAGAGCTGGCCCAAGAGCAGACAGAAAGCTGCAGTGTTAGACCCCGAAATCTGACACAGCGTGGCTTGCCCGCTTTTCAGTGGGTCCTTGACAGCCTTTCAGCTCATGTCTGTCAGCCCCCCTGCCAGGCACACAAGTTCACTTCCATCTTGGAAGAAGGGGAGAGAGAAGTGACATTTCACCGAGTGGCGGGCACGCCAGGGGATGTAGGGAGATAAGGCAGGATCACAGAAGCAGCTGAAATCCCCAGCGGATATTGCGTTGCTGCCTGGATTGACAGGTTAAAAGTATTGCTGGGACAAGTCTCTGCGCTCCCTCTGTCCCAGAGGACCATGCAGTGAGAACAGCACTCAATCCTAATGAATCTTGGCCTACATTGGGACCAGGTCTGCCACAGCCTGGCATGAGGACATCCATGGGGAATTTGTTTCCAGCTTTCAACAGGAGCTGCCCATAGAATGGCATTTTAAATAAATAAGTTCACTTAACAAACAACAGCAGTAAATGAACAGAAACACTGTTGTGGCCAGGGATGAAATATTAGCATTTTTCAAATCCGTTTAGTGAAGACAGCCACTGGGCACTGGTTCAGGTCCTTGTGTTAGCAGGCTGTTTGCAAAGCACTAAGCTAACTTACAGCCAAAATCTGTCAGCTTCTTCCTGGAGCTCAGGAGGGTAAAACTTGTCTTAGCTGACAGACTAAGCCTGGTCTAAAAACGTAATACCTCTGCATTTCTTTCATCTCAAAGTACTTGCAACACATCAGTCAGAGCCCAAGCTTCAAGCAGTGTTTTGGCCATTCCAGACTGCAGGCAGGGAAAGGAACAGTTGCTTTCAAGCCCCACAGAAATGCTGCATAGACAACACCAAACTGAGGCGACTTGTTGTAAGAGGACCATAGGATCTTCAGTGACTTCGGATGATCGTGATGCATGGTAAGGGTTCCCTGTCACATCACAGCAGTGAGCAGCAGGCTCAAATAGTTCTGACTTGGAGAACCTCCCTGCTCAGTTATGAACCGCTTCCTGCCCACAGCTGAGTTTCCTGGGGCATTCATCTCTCCAAATGCTTTTCTAGATGGGTCCACCAGCTCTTGTGGGGCGCAGCACAGGATGGCATGGCTGGAGGCTGTGGTCTATAGTGTAACTTTTCCACTCTTGGAATGATGTGACTATATCCTTGGGAACACAGAAAGGTACGTGGGCAGCCTTTTCTTTGAGGTCATTTGCTCCAAGCTCTCTGGACCAGCAAACCAATGTCAGCTGTGTGCTGTGAGTGGTATTTTCAGACTAGCACCCACCAGGGAAACTCCCATGCACAGATGCTAAGATCAGGGCTTCTAACCTGGGAAAAGAGGTGTCAACCCACAGGAAAGAGATATCAGAGTGGAATGAGGGTCTTCCTAAGGAAATTATCTGTGCAATCAGGGTGATGTCATGGTGAATGGCCAGTGTGTGACCCTAGCTATTACCTGTAAGTGCGGGCCAAGGCAAGTGAGGGGTCCCTTCAGAATGGGAGAGTGCTGGGAAATGGGGATGCTTGTTCCTGTTGGATCAGCAGAAATGAACTAAGAGAGTAGACTGCTGCCTGGCCAGGGGACTGAAGGGCTGTATTTGCCCCATAAAGAGTGCTTGAGAGCAGGCAGGTTACAGGGCTGGGGAGAGGGGGCACAATGCCTAAAGGATACAGTGCCAGGGAGCTAGGGGTTATAACAGTGAGGCAGAGACATGCTGTTATCCTGCAGCTGGTTGGCAAATTGCACCATTTAGGAGCACCATGTGCCTTGTTTGCTAACCACCCCACACCACTCTCCATTCCCTGCCCACTCCTACACATGGCATGTGGTGGCACTGCCTTAGTTTTATGGTGTGATCCGTGTCCTTTCTCCCAGGTACTGTGATTCTGCAGTACCTCCTGCCCAGACTACCCAGTCATGATATCTGGGGCCTGTTGTATGCTTCCTTCCCCCTGTTGTGCTCTCCTAGTCCCATTCTGCAGCCCTATTGCTGTTCTGCATGCAGCACTGCCCCTTGCAGTCCCTACTGAGAGGTTAATAAAGACCTACTGCCTGAATTACTTTTAGCTTTTATAAACCAAAAAATACAAACAGCATGTAAGCGGCATTCATTACCTTGCACGCCTTCAGTTGCTTATTGGATACACATCCCCCTCCCTCTAGCATCACTCTCTTTTTTTAATATGTTTTTTTTAATTTGTTTTGATGAATGAGTGACAACCCTGACACCCGATTCGCTGAGATTAATAGAAACGACACAATATTTACGTCGCGCCAACGAGCAATTATCCTGCCATCTATCTTTGAGATTATCTTTCTGATTGAAAACTACTCATCCATGTAATCGGAATTATTTGGAATTAGAAGGGAATTTATGGCCCTTCTCACTCTCCCTCCTATTTGCCTCTGTTGCCATCCTTCTTCCCCCTCCTTTAAAAGGGATCCTTTCTTCTGCTGTTCCTTCCATCCTTCCTTCTTTCAGCCTTGTGGATGGAAACATGTGTTTTGCTGTGCAAGGCACTGCTGTGCAGGTTTTTTTTTTTTTTTTTTTTTTTTTTTTTTTTTGTGGATTCTGGGCAAATCTGTGGCCAGGCAGGCACTGGGGGCTATGAGGACGTAGGGAGGCTTGGGGAAAAGCTGGGGCTCCTCAGGCTCTATAAGGCTCTTCAGAAGAAGGCTGGCATAGGAAATGGACACGTGGAATATGTGACGTGGTGGAGGCTGTGCATGCAGCACCACAGCGACAGAATATGTGGAGGCACCTCACTTATCTTCCTCGTTTGTTGCATTTTACAGGTCTTTCTTTACTGCTCTGTTTTGAAGATGCCTCTCACCAGCTCACTGCTTAGTAAACGTTCTCCTTATGCATTTGTTTTATCTAAATGCTTACCTGAAAGTATTTTTCAGCTAACTCTGTGTAGAAAAGGGACCCGTGCTTATGGGAATCTTCTTGCTGTGAACTTTTCTGTGGCTGTTATTCTTGTTCCTGCTACTTCGACAGTCCCTGGAGACAGCCTGGTGTCTTCCAGTGTGTAGGATGGGGTCTGGCTGTCTCTTTCAATGCTGGTGTCCCCTATCACAATTCTGTCTGTATAGGGCTTATAGGAAATACTCTTGCTCATTTGTCACAGCTTTAAGGAACTGGTAGGTGGTACAGGAACCCTACTGTTTTTTTCTCATTGAGATCTCTGCCTTCCTGCATTTTTTTCTTCAGAAGCACCAGTGTTTTCCACATTTGTCTTTATTTGCTTTTTGTTCTTTTGCTGGCCTGAGATATAGAGGAACTAACTAGTCTAGCTGTTTCAGGTCATCTCTAGGGGCAGAGGAGACACAACTCTTCCTTTTGATGATTCCAGGCCAGGATGGAAAAATTCTCATATGGTCCCTCTCTTCCCTGCAAGCCCAAATGTACACAGTCCTCAGTGAAGCATCTTTTATTAGCATGAGAAGACAGTATAGTAGGACTATACTATTACATGAAAACACAAGCCATATAGAATAAATCTGTGCCATATATCAGCCAACTCTGAGATCTCCTCCACCTCTGCAGGCGTGCTTCAAAAGCAGCACTTGATTTTTTAAAAGCGGTTGTGGCAGAAACAGAGACAGTGAAGTGGATG
Source organism: Aythya fuligula (assembly GCF_009819795.1). Taxonomy (NCBI): domain Eukaryota; kingdom Metazoa; phylum Chordata; class Aves; order Anseriformes; family Anatidae; genus Aythya; species Aythya fuligula. The sequence continues at coordinate 26,317,326 of NC_045563.1, forward strand.
TCAGGGGATGTCAAGCAGCAGAGACATTTTAAATGGATCTGGTAGCATCTGTGTCCTTGGAGAACCACAACATGGAAAGGTCCTTGGCTCACATGAATCCTGATGGAGAAGGCATGAGGGAAGCAATGTAGGTTTATGAGCAAGTGGCACGTTCTGAAAGAGAGAGGCAAGCTGAGCACTGAAGGAATTTAGCCTGAACTCAATTGCAAATATACCAGTTAAGATACAAGCCAGGCTGACAAAGATGTTTGATGCGGAGAGCAGCACAAACAGTTAATGACACAAGGATTTGGAAAGGGAAATGTGTTTTGAGGTACAATTGCTCAGTCAGCTCGAGAGATATAGGCCCAGATGGGAATCCGAGATCCTTCCGCCCAGAAATACCCGATGTTGTTATTAATTAGTATGGAAATATTTTCCTTTCTTTAGAGAGGGCTCTTGAATTGCCAGTGGGATACTGGGGGGATGGGTGTGTGCGTGTGTGGGGTAGGCTATCAAGGAACTATTAATTAGGTTACTTCCCACTGCTGTTGACATGCTGGGGAAGGGGTTTGTTTGTGGGCCAAAATAAAAAGGAGAGGGAAGACTGAGAGCGAGAGGAAGCAAAAAAAAAAAAAAAAAAAAAAAAGCAATTAGATGGGAGAAAGCACATAGACTGAAAGAAGAGGTGTGTGTAAAAAGGTATTCCTAAGATGCCATCTTCGGCTTTGGAACAGAGTAAGAACCCAGGTCATAGTTATACCAAAAGGGAAATTCCTTTGAGGTGACAGCAGCATGGGTTGGATGCAGCCATCCAACTGGATTGATCCCGTCCTGTGTTGTCACCAGTTTCCTTGTTCGTACTTCAATAAACTTGGCACCAAAGCTTCCTCCTGCCAGACTCACAATATTTTATGCCAACTGCTGTTATGAAGCAAGACAGAATTTGGATGAGAAACTTCTTCAATTGTAGGCTACATGCTGGCTGGGTATCTTACTCCCTTTCCTTTGGAAAGGGATCTATATCAGGTTTAATGAATAATCATAAAAATACTAATTGGAATTTTTGCTTGGCTTCCTACATAAAAATATTAAGTGGTTGAAGCATTATCAAGGTCTCCTTATGATCTCTGTACTGCTGGTCATAGGGGGTACAGCCATAGGAGAGCTCAGACACAAAAACCAGCAGCAAGTGATAGTGTAGCCATGTATCTAAGAAGTAGGTGCTGCATTTACAGTTCTGAGAGAGTGCCAGAACAAGAACGAGATGAGGAATGTGTGTGGCGGCAGTATGAGTTAGAATAAGTGAAGGATCTATTCACAGAGGGGAAAGAAACTGAGCAAGTGGGTTACCTAAAAATATCAGTGCAGGCTCCAGGCTCCCTTGCAGAGGGAAGAAATCAGTGCAGTTGAGATTATTCAGAGAAAGTGTTTTGGATTTGTGAAGGGGGAGGAGTGGAGTGATAAGACAAAGACATAGCATTGATGCCTCATATGGGACCAACACAATCCAGACCTATTTATCCTGAGGTTTGACTCTAGAGAACATAGCAGTCTGCAGCATTTTCTTCCAAGAAACCTGCCTTGTAGGAAGTTGGATTCTGAGAATGCGGAGGACCATCCCAGCCTCCTTGGAGTAATACAGCGCTGAAGGGAAGCAAAGGGAGGTGTCCAGGCTGCAGCCTGCCATTGCTTCATATCCACGCAGTTCCTAAGAGACTCAGAGTGAACAGAGGTGGTTTGAAACACAGAACATAGTAAGAAAAGGGAATAAATCTAGCACAACAATGTGGCTTTCAGTTCCAGGGCTGTGTGCGTGACCATTTATCAACATATGAAGGATGACAGTTAGCACATGCATGTACGCTGGGGCCAAGGAAGCTTGTCCCTAAATCTGCCTCTAATCACAGAATCATCAGGACAGCCTCATGGAGCCATACCAGCACATGCCTGCCCTCTTTCAATGCTGCATGTCAGGCAGCGCAGGGACAAAGTGAGACATGCTCTGTGAGGAAGGGTATGGCAGCACAAGAGGAGTGAACAAGGGTGAAGCTGAGCATTGCACTGGTGAGAATTCCTGAATCCAGATCTTTTTGGCTTAAAAGTGAAAGTTGTATTTTTTTATTTTTTTTTTTTAAGTAAATGAAATACAGATTATGTTGCAACATTTTGTTCCTTAGAAAAATGCCTTGTCGGTTTAACCCAGATTTGTTGTTAGGCCTGCTTTTCTTTCTTGTGTATGTGATTGCACTGGGTAAGTTTCTGCAACTTTTGAAGCTGTTATCTAATTTTGAACACATTTTGCACCCAGTCAGAAGTCTGAAAGGTATTAAGTTGATGCAAGTTTCATGAAATAGGTGACAGGTAGAAGAGGAAGACCTTATTATTATCCCTTAGGAAAAGACTGCAGAATGAGCTCACTCTTATTAGAGTCCAGGAAATCCGCATGGGACAGGGACTGTCCAAATGCCCCAATTACAGAAGAGTTCAGTCGAGGCTCACATCTTACTGCGTGTGCATCAGAGGATTTACTGGTTGGTCAGTCTCTCTCTCTCTCTCTCTCTCTCACACACACACACACACAGCCACCCACACACCCACAGAGATTCTCTAGTAACTAGAAAGGCATGAGCTTCCCTAATTCTGAACGTTCATAATACTGCTAATGCATGTGGATTCCCTGGAATTTAGTAAGAGGTGAATAACATTGCAGCCTCAGAATAATAGTTAAAAAGACAGTCAAACACAAGAGAAACAAGGCACCTTTGTTTCACATCCCTGAGAAGGCAGTGCACACCCAAAATTTCCCGTAGAAGATTCTTTCACGAGGTAAGTTGGGGCACAGTTGTAAAAACACAGATGTGAAACTGCTGATGTCTTTATTGACTCTTATCTTCTGTCCTCTAGCTTGTGCATGACCCGGTTTTCATTGGATTTGTCTTCTTTCAGCATAGATAGCTTTTTTGGAGATGTAAGCTGGAATAACATGGATCTGGTTATAGTTACATAACTTTGCTCTGTGCTATATTCTTATAGAATCACTCCTGTGAAGTGGGATAGTTATGTTTATACAGAAATGATGCAGACCAGGCCTCAAATTACAAAGTATTTGCAATAAAGACCGTATTTGCATATATACATATGCATGGTGTTTAGTGTCAAAGGTCCAGGACCTCACTGAGGTTCTGAATGCTGCTTGTAATAATAATAATAACATAAAAGGGATACAAGTCTGGCTGGGGAGTCACCACGGTGTGTCTGTAATTAGTTGTGGTGAAAATTATCATTTACAAGGCATCTGGAAACATAAAATAATTCTTAGAGATGAAGAGTAACTCCGTAGCCATCTCTGTCATGTCACAGCCTTAACGACATTTTTGTTAGGGAATTTCCTTACTTTTGTATTGCTCTGTACCACTAAATAAAAGTATGTTTGAATGGGTTTTGTCTGCAGTCTTGTTACTACACGGACTACTGAGGCTGTCCGTCTTCATGTCTCAATGTTTGCAAGGGGAATGGGTAACATTTTGCAAGCATAATATAATAATGCAGAAGCAGCTTCTCTGCATGTTCTGAAGAAGAAGGTGAAATAAGAGTTTGTAGTGATGGAGAACCTGGCTCAAGAAATCACCTCTGAAGAAGGGAATCAAAGAGCAGTTCAGAGGCCTGCTTCTTAATACTGTGGTTTTGGTGTCAAGTCTTACTCTTTGATTAAAGTTTTCCAGAGTGAGTAACAATTTCTCCTGATTACTAGTCAGAACAAAAGGTCTAACAGAAGACTTCCAAACATTTCCTCCCAAAAACTCGTGTTTTTGTTAAATTTCCTGTTCGTAAAATGTTGACAGAGCTTTAGGAAACCATTGTCTTGTTGGGTGCTTCACTTAGAAAGTGGAGAACAGAATAAACTTTTTTTTTTTTTTTTTTTTTTTTCTCCAAACATAAGCTGTCTTCTCGGGGAACTTAAGAAGGAGACGTGAAAAAAATTCCACAGACTATACATTTTCCAACATCCCATTTCTACAGGTTTAAAATTGTGAATTGTGTCATCTGATAATGTGGCAAAAAGAAATTTATCCAGAAGAATAATACATACATAGCACAACAACTCTGGAGAACAGGCTTCCCAAAGAGCAGGAGGTTTCCATGGGGCTTCACCATGTGAATGGATCCCAGGGGCTTATGTCAAGGCACATGATTTAGTCCAGAGCAAGAGGTTCTGGTCTTGTCTATGTTAACTTAATGTGTATTTACAGGGCTCAGGAGAGCACCACGTGGAGATAACTCAGCCTAGATGCTGTTTCATGGTGATCTCCGTTCAAATTAGTCTAGCCTGATTCTCATCTGGATGTAAGGTCCCTATGATTGGTGCTTTCTGCCAAAATCCAAACCTGCTCATTCAGAGCGTGCTGAAGTAGCCCTTTAGAGTTCCATTTTGTTATCATACCCTTACCTGGTACAGGACATAAAAAAGGGTCTGCTTCTGTTGAAGTTTTTGTTACCTGTTTGCAAAGTGCTCTGAAGCCGCTGCCCTGCCTCACAAAGGTGCAGAGGGCTGAATCTATCACTTTTTGCACAGAACTTACTACTGCACAGGTGTGAAACAGAAGGGTAGTGAGTTTGTGGAATATTTTCAATCTTGTGAGCACAGGATTGCCTGGTGTGCCTTCTGTCAGGGAAGGAGCTACACACAAATGCTTTGGATTTTCCTCTCTGTGCGCTATGGGGAGCCATGGCCTGGCGCAAGCACGTGCTGAGGCCGTGCCCATGACACCTTTTTCAAGGGAGGGGATGGGCAAGGAACTGGGCCTCTCCTCCTGGTGGCCACAGGGCCCTAGGCAGAAGCGATGGAAGGGACTGGTTATTCCAGGCGAGGCTAGGTCCCAGTGCAGTAGGAGCATGGACTAAAGCGGCAGTGAGGGACCAAGCGATGAAATGTCTTTTTCTGAAACGCGGACTTGACAGGAACCTTCCTTGACCAGCCGTTTCCAAGAGCTTTGGGTAAATCCACTGCAGAGTAAGAATGTGAGAGCTGTTTGTGGTGAACTTCATGGCACCTCTGTGCACAGAAGGGGCCTGTCCCCTGGGGGGCTGCTGTCTGTGGAGGGGGCTGGAAACAGGGTGGAAGACTGGTGTGATGCTAACAAGCCTTAGGAGCAAGGATGCAGGCACCGGGTGCTATCCCATGGGGGCCTCAGATGCATTGCAAGGGGGATGTTGTCTGTGGCATGTGGTGCCACAAGTCTGAGTGAGAGGGGCTCTGGATGGTTGGCAGGGAAACTGTTGGGTTTGGGGGTCCTTCTCAGGCTGTGGGGGGTGTTAAATTGCAGCGTGTGGCTCAGGCTGGCTGAGAGGGGTAGCTGTGGTGCACTTGGCCTGAGCAACGGCCATGTTACCTTGGTACTCCCCAGCACTGCTGCCTCTCTGCTGGGACCACATGTGTGGCTCATCTTTTAGGTCCTCTTGGTGCAAAGCATCCCCGGACCAAGTCCTCAGTGACTGAAATGAGCAGTAATGCTTGACAGGGGTGTTGATGGTCCCTGCAGCTTGTTCCACGTGTGTGCTCTAGCTTTGCTTCTTCATGCGGGATAGCTCTGAGCTGGTGAGATGAATTTCTGTCTGCTATAGGAGCAGAGGGGATCACCAAATCCTTCTGCAAAAACCTTTTTCATTGCAGATATGGATAACTACATTTAAATAAAAGGGTCACGTCCTTTTTTCCTTTCCTCTGTCTGTCCTCTTGGAGAGGAAATGCTGAGTTTTGAGGTGCTCCAGACTGCAGGGTGGCGAGGACTCCCATGCCTTATGGATCTGGATGGGGAGAACTTTCAGATGTGACTGGCAGCCTTTGGATTAAGAAGGACTTTGAGGGGTGAGGTGAGGAAGCAGAGGAGACAGCAGCAAAATTGCAGTGAAGAGGTAAAACCCACCTCACATATTACTACGATGAAGCCTAAATTCAGCATAACTTGTTTTGGTTAGCCTATGGAGATATGGGAGAGGGGATTTTACTTGGGTCTGTACATGTTCAGAACAGCCACAAGGGTTTACAACTCTCTGTCAAAGTCCTGGCATCCACAGAGTGGGTTCAGAAGTTACTTTAGATGGCACAGAGGTGAGAGGCATTAGCTGAAGATATGGATCCCAGTTCCTCCAGGGGTGTGAGTGGATCCAGCCATGAGCTGGAGAGGCTGCTGTGAGAGTAGTGTTTAGTCTGCTATTTCGTGTTTGATTTACCCACTGTGAGGGAGTGTTTATGGTGGCAGAACTTCACTGCCAGCGAGGGAATTGAGGCAGGCCTCTGCAGACAGATTGCAGTGTCTGTGGAAGTCACATGTGCCCTGAAGTGCTCCCAAATCTGGTGGCTTAATTCCCTCATCAGTCAGGAGTTGGAGGTAGGGTTTTGGTATGATCTGTGTGGGAGAGTAGCCTCTCCTGCAGGAACGAAACAGTTTCCGGCACAGTTCCGGATTATTTTTGGTGTCCTGTCTATTCCTAGCTGCCAAAGCCTCACCCAGCCGTTCTCTTACTCCCCTACCTCAGCAGGACAAGGGAGAAAATGAAAAAGTTTGTGGGTCAAGTACGGATGGGGATATCACTTATCAATTACTGTCATAGGGAAGACAGACTCAGCTTAGGGAAAAATATTTTAATTTATTTTTGATTAAAATAGAGTAGGATGGTGAGAAACAAAGGCAAAAACTAAAGCACTTTCCCCCACCTTCCCCTTCTTTCCAGGCAAAACTTCACTCCCTTCCTTTACGACTGTTTTCCCTCCTCCACCCCTGAGTGCCACAAGGGTTTTTTTCGCTCCTCACTGCCAGTGCTGCATTTTCTGCCCTTTCTTAACCACAGTTTCCCTGAGGTGCCAGTAGCCTGACTGAGGGGCTCAGCTGTGCTGTGCATTGGGGCCACCTGTGTCCAGCAGCAGGCAGCCCCGGCCTCTCCTCACAGAAGCTCCCCTTGCAGATCACCACAGCCAGAGCCTGGACATGGACACACAGTGCATATGTGCTGAAAGACACTTGTTTGATGGCATTTTGAGGACAGTGAGAGCTGTGCCTTCTCCCTCAAACCAGCTCTGGACAGGGGCAAGGGTCTTTCAGACACAATTTACCTGACTCAGAGATCAGGCAGGTTGGGACGTTGGTCATGTTGCTTCAGAGGGGGCTCATGAGGCACCCACTTCAGAATTTCCCTTTATTTTCTTGTTTTAGAGGCTGAGAAGCTTGTTCTGGCACTTGTTTTCCTCTGTAGACTCACCTGGATTGTGCCAATCACCAGGTATGTCCTCTGCATGGATGGAGGTGGGTGGGCAGCCCTGAAGCCACTCAGTGTGTGCCCGAAGGGCTTCTGTAAAGGCTTTTTCCTCATTTGGATATCTGCAGCCAGGAACATCCCCTTTCTTTGACGAACTTAATCTGTTAAATTTTTATTTTAATTTATTTTTTTCATATCTTTTTTTTATTGAGTAAGACACACAATCAAAGAATATGTGGCCTCTCCTTGGGGAGGGGAAGAGGGAGCAGTTATAACCTCCCACCCTCATGCATGCCTTTGGAAAATGGTGATGATTTTTCTGGGGAGCTGAACTAACAGTCTGGCTGTAAGGAGTTTAGATCTGGAGCCAGACATTATGGTTAGGCCTGTCTGTGGTTATAATGTAGCTGTTTGGGTTTTGTAGAAGTTCTCTGAAGGAATCTGAATTAAAAACAAAACAAAAACAAAAACCCAGGGGGAACCTGTTTCTGGCAGTCCCAATCCCTCCTATTTGATCTGGCACCAGAACTAGTTTAAATCTCACTTTGTCCTGCTTCTCCTGCTATGAGAATTGCTATGAGCTTTATTACAATAGTTATTTGCTATAAAACTACCCTGCTTCCTCTCCCTCCCCACCATTGCCAAGGTCACTGAGAACATGAAACACTATCTCTTGCCTGAAGCCGACCTTGCTAGGCTGCCGCGCTGCTTTGAGATTTGTCTGAGTGCACAGCTAATGCCCTGCCAGCACAGGTGTGGACTTGCTGGTGCTAAACAAGGTCCTAAACAAGTGGTACAGCAACAGCAATGAGCTTTTCTGCAAAGCATCCACAACAAGTTGAAAGCGAGAAAGGCGCCTGCCCCAAGTGATGGAATTGACAGCCCAATGTCGGTGAAATGCGTTGCAGCGTGCGATTGGAAGAAGAAGATGGTGGTTTCCAGAGAGAGTATATCGTGGTTACACCAATTTAGGTAGGAGCACGTCCAAGAGAGTCTTCTGTTTCGTTGTATTTTGCTGGGTGTAAACACAGAAGCTCTTTTAGGCACAGGTCTGCAGTAGAAGCGGAAGTTTAGGAGGGATCTAAGTGAGGTAAGGGTAGACGGGGCTCTATTATAATACTGTGTGCGGCAGATTGACTAGAGTTGCGTGTTTAAATGTAATCTGGCATATGGTTGCCCTGGTGCTTTCAGACTTTAGTTAAATCTTTCCAGGTTTTATTTCTGTGTGTATGTGTAGAACAGAGTGCTCACTCTGGGTATTCTCTGGGCGTACTTTGATACGTGTCTGCTGCTCAGGCCAAGGCATTTTTTATTCATTCTTTGTTATTACTGGTGGACTCACAAAAACAAGGTAGAGTTTTTCTGGACTTGCTGTAGTTCTTGTTAAAGCCAATGGTTATAACCTCTTCTAAACTGCCACAGATGCCAGGTGAAGACTTTTTTTCTGCCTGCGGCTTTGGAAATGAAAGAACAGATTTGGGTGCTTCCTAATCCAGGAAAGTTCTGGAGCCCTAACTTGATGTCCTTTGCCTGAAGCAGTTTAGTAAACTCTCAAAGGTTCCCTTATGCTGCAGAGCTTCTGGAGCCCTAATCTCCAGCTGGCAGGCAGCAGAAGGTGGTAACATCTTCAGCTGGAATGGCTAAATCTGGTAGGGGACTTGTGTGAAAATCTTGGTCATTTTCACATACCTGAAAATTAATAAAATATGTAGGAGCAAAGTTTACAAATATGTTAACCAAGCAGTGTGACTTCCTGTGGTGATAACAGACTTGACATGACAGACAGCATGGTACGCGCCATGAAAGGTATATGGAATAGATGAAAGGTCTGGTAAGGTCTGGATGCAGACGTATGGACCCTTTGGTTCAGCATCTGCCAAAAGTATCCTGCTCAGGATACTGGTTGCACAAACGGTATTGATGTAATAAGAAGTTTGCAGCATTAAAATCAAATAAGGATGGCTCACAGCAATAATATCAGTTGTTTCCTTTTGAGCATCTGTTGTTTTTCAGAGTACTTGTTTTGTGTCAAAATGCATAGTATATTTAACTACCTGTTAAGTCAAATCTATGAGTAATACTACGTGTGCCAAGCATCTGGGAATGTTACTACTCAAACTTCTCCTTTTGCACGTCGTTTATGCCTTATGTTTTTGTTTTCACAGTCCTGAAAGAGGTTTTTTTTTTTTTTTTTTTTTTTTTTTTTTTTTTTTTTTTACATTCACTTCCTATATGTGAAAAGAATTATCCTTTTCTAGTATCTTTCTTGGCCTTGGAAGTAGCCCCTGTTTGAAATCTGTGAAATTCAGACCTTGCTAAATCCAGCAGGGTTCTAACAGCACTGTCCTGGAATTTTGGGCTTGCAAGACTTTCAGGGTAGCGTGACTCTGCTGGTGAAACTTTATTGTGCTTTACGATTGTTCTTCTTAGTTTGCGTCTAGACTTTGAAATTGCAGAGCGGACTTTTAGTTTCTTTTAAAACTTTTATTCATACCTGCATTCCCTGATATAAAAGCAGCAGTGATTCTGAGCTCCACACTTACATCACATAAATCAGATGTGCACAGAAGCATCCTGAGGCTCATGCGAGAAGGGACAAAGATTATCTGCGTGGTTTAATGTGTGGGTGAAAATTCCATTGCATTCCATTGGATGTCATTGATTGGCCCAGTATTTTCAAGCTTGAACTGTTTTTGCTGTGTCTTCGTCTAATAAGGGTAACTGTGAATTGTATTTATTTTTATCATCTGGAGGAAAGTATATTTTGCATTATTCTATAATGGCATGTATGTATCCAAGCAAACTCTGCCCAGATTTGCAGCAAGCCTTAAACTCCTTGTGTTTGAAGAAAAATGAGTTCTGAAATTTTATGTCTGCCAAAATCTGATACTGAAATACAGGCATATGATGAAACTAGCCCTGGCACAAGATGTTTTAAAAAATACCTCCCCAAAAAAAAACAAGCAGAAAAGACTGTAAAGCTGTACTTGCACTTTACAATGTCTTCTACTTTCCTGGGGTGCCTCAAGGAAAGAGTTGAGGCTTTATAGACTCTACAAGCCCCTGATGTTAATCTTTTTTATTTTTTTTTATTTTTTTTTTGGTGGTTGTTTTTTAAAGTATCTGAGGGTTCTTTTGAAATCTTCTGTCTTCCTTTTTACAGTGTTTTGAAGCAGGCATTCAGTCTTGTGGCCTCTACTGTTGGATGCATTCCCTGCCTCACCCTGAGTCTGTAGTGCCTGGAATGAAGAGGTGTTTGTATACAGGAGGTGATGGCCATGGGGGCAGGGGACTTGGGTTTGAGGTTTTACCTAAGGGAGGTCTCTGAACTGCTGGGTACCCCAGTCAGGAGCAGTTAAGGTCACATCTCCTGCTGCCTAAAGGCAAAAAGGGAGGGTGGGAGGAATACTACCTCCATTCAAGGTTTATCCATACTAGCTAACAGCTGCATGCTGGCAGGTCCTCATCATCCCCTTGTCCTCCAGATGGAAAGTGGGTGAATGGGGGACTAATGTGTGTCTGATTTTGCTCAGCTAGGATAGGGGGTGCCAATGATAAGCACTGCACCTGGACCTGATGACTGAATAGAGCTTCTTGGCAACCTGATTAAGAAGTGCCCAAAGCTTAGACATGGGGTTCATGTTTGGTCCATGGCAGTGTAATGGGGCAGGGATAGTACCGTTCTACACAAAACAAGGCTTGACAGTGTAATATTTGGAGATATTTACATGTCAACAATATAGAATGGCAAACAACAGCTTGAAAACGGTAAAGTATTCAGGGTCTGTGTTTGACTATGCTGTTGTTAAAGCTGAGTTTTTCAAAAGTGACTGCTGGATTTAGGTGCCCCTGTTTTAGGACCTTGATATGCTGTGCCTCAGCCTGATTATTCTGTGTACTGAGCTTCTAAAATTCCTTCTGATAGCAGTGGGAGGTATAAAATGTTGTACAGCTCTGAATGTTAAAGCCCAAAACACCTCGTATTATGTACTACACCAAATGAGAGGTCTGAAATGCAAAAAAAAATGCTTTGTTTGGTCAGGTAAATTTTTATCTGAGGTGGATCATTCAACTAGGTGAAGGTGAAGGACCAGAATCTGGCAGGGAATGGAGGGTGTGTTTCCACACTAGAGCTCAGCCTATCAGAGAGTTGTGGTTTTTTTTTTTCCCCTTCATCATTTGTACGTCTTCATCTGTAGACACGTGCTTTAAAGTGCATTGTTAAGAATTGTTATCTCTGTTTTTTTAAACTGGGGGATGTGAAGCAGTGGTAAAGTGGCATGTGAAACTTTGCAGTGCAGAACCACCACTGAGGAAAATGTCTAGAAGTCATGAGTCTTTCCACAGCACTTCATCAGGTCCTCATCCTGTGAGAAGGGTGTTTTTTTTTGTTGTTTTTTTTTTTTTGTTTGTTTGTTTGTTTTGTTTTGTTTTGTTTTTGTTTTTGTTTTTTTAATATTTTGGTTAAATCCTACTAGCTTAGACACAAAGCATACTGGCAAGAGGCAAATCATTCATGCAGCTGTATTTGGCCCAAAATGAAAAACTGACTTTTATCTCCCCAAATAATCAATAGCCGCATTGATCTGAGACCTTGGCTATGATGTGGTGGGTCCTTGACTGACTTTAGGATGTCTGGGATAGCTGCCCCTATTGAACTAACTCACTTCACTCCAGCAAGAGCAGCAGCTGCAGTGCAACGTAGACATGCCTAAACTAGCTTAAATAGCTCAGGTACTGTTAGCCACCGAGCCAAAGAACCATGGGGTTCAGCATGGGCTTAGTGCCTGAGGATTTTATCCTGCTCTTTATGAGTTCAGCATTTCTGTAGCATCTCAGCACAAGCAAGCCTAGCAGTATGTTGAAAAGAAGGCTGGTGGATCTGCTACTCTGTCTGCACTAGTACTTCTGCCTGCAGAGCTGAGTGTGGTGCTAGGGATGTTTGTAGCTGGTACTGCCAAAGGTAGCAGTGTAGAGGCAAAACAGCTTTCACTCTCAGCCGACTGCTCTCCCTCTACTTTCCTACCTTTCTCCTGGCATCCATCTGGAACTGCCTTGCCTTTGAGTCCATTTGCTATGACACTGCTTAACCAGTAAGGTTCTGTTGGGAGCTGTGATCATCTAGGAGCGTGGAGGACCGGCTGCCTCCTGGAGCAGCTTTTGGCCTTGCCTGACTGTGGGTCCAAGAGAAGAACCTGCAGAAGTTAGATATGGAAAGTCCAGGGCCATTACTCCAATCCATTAATGGGGACCAGGGTAAAAGCATTCCTGATGCTTTATCTCAGGTCATTGCCCAGACCGTAGACTCCCAGCCCAGCCTCTACAAAAGAGCTGTGCTGATCCCTGTAACTTGTTAGGAGATTTCTCCTGGCAGTCAGGGATATGATCAGAAGTGATGGTTCGGTCCGTGAGAGCTCAGTGATTTCTGCTGAGCCAGTAGGCAATGCATCGTCAATACCCTCGGTTCTGTTTTCAGGAGCAGCCTCATCAAATAGTGTTTGTGGGCTGAGACACTAAGTAAACTGCCAAACTGTTAAATTGCTGACCTACCCACTAGTCCCAGTTTATTCTGCAGCAGAAATACAAACACGCCAGGACCAACCCCCCAGAACTCAACTTTGAACTTTTCTTTCATTTTGTCAGAATCCCTAACTTGTTTTTAAAATAACATTTATTTCTGTTAAATCGCAGAAGAGTTGGATGCAGTCCGCCAGTCGTGCTTTCCCTCTCCTTCTTTGTGCACTGAATTTTGTTCACTCGCTTTACATGCCTCAAGTTGCTGTAATGCTGCTGGGAAAGTAATTGCCTTGCACTTTCTCTTTCTGATGCCCACGGGTGACTGTGGGGGACTCCTCCCTGGGCACAGCACAGAGTTAAAAGCCCAGCTTCTGTTGCTTTGCTTAAGACCTGGTTATTTCTTCTCTCTCTTTTTTTTTTTTTTTTTTTTTTTTTTTTTTTTTTGTCAGCTGCCTGTTATATCAATCACAGAGCTGGGATCTATTTATAGGTTGGGACTCGGAGTACTGTGTCCTAGTCACAAAGAGAGGCAGAGACGCAGAGGGGACTGTCGGCTGGTGCAGGCGGAACCAAAAGATATTTAATCAGCAATTAGAAACACCTGAGGGCAAGGGAAATTCTACTCCAGCCTCGAGGTTCATCTCTCAGCCTGCAGCATGTAAGTACTGAACTTCTACCTTTATTGCATTTATGGGGTTGTTTGTTTTGTTTTTTTTTTTTTTTTTTTTTTGTGGTTTGGGTTTTGTTTTTGGTGGTGTTTTTTTGATCCAAGTATTGCTGTGCACCATTCCTTTTATCTGGATTAAAAATTATGGTAACATCATAATGTGGTTAAAGGTAACATAGATTTTTTTTTGTATTCACCCTGTCAAAGGAAGGTCAGTGTGACCCACAAGGATAGGAGTTGGTTTCAGAACTTTATAGAAATCAGATGGTTGCACTGTATGAGAGTTCCTTTTTCCTCTGGAAATAAGCAAGTGAAAGTTTGAGTGGAACGGCTGCGTTTTGGGAATAGAAATGGTCAGGTTTGCTGGCATTCCAAAAAGGTCAATGTATAACGTAACTCTGCTTAAGGGCTTACCAAGGACAGGTGCTATTTATCCCGTGCTGGTAAAGGCAAACCTGGAAACTTCAGCAGTCCTGTCTTAAAAGAACCAAGTGACACCCTTTCCTCTACTTACCCCCCCCGCCCCCCCAAAAAAAAAAAAAAAAAAAAAGAAAGCATATCAAGTCTCCTCTTAGCAGGAAGATGAAAATGAAATTTTGCTTTTACTGAATGCCTTTGTCATTGAGCAGTTGATGTCTCTCCAGTTTTAAAAGTCCCAAAGCAACTCTTCAATGACAAAAGAGGGGTGCAAGTCTTTGCGAAGTCGGCACAGTGGCAATCCAAGAAGGAACTTACTCTGCCTCTGATTGCCAGCAAGTTGTTTGCTTTAAAGCAGCCAAAATGCAAAATGGTTTGAACAATGATACACTTTTTGAGTATTTATTTTTAGCAGGAGAATGAAGAGAAGCAAGACCTAATAATTACTTAAAATCTATTAATAAAAAAAAAGTTTGTATCGTATTTTTTTGACAAAATACTGGAAGTCAAAGAGGTTTTTATTTTGGCCTCCGAGGTTTGGGTTACATCTTTTACAGAACTTAGTTTTAATTTATTTTTAAGCATGGAAAATATTCCTTGATTTCTTGTGCTTATAATATCTGCCCCCCAAAATGCAAGAATTATAATTTTCAATTTTTAATTTAGTATAAGTTGCACATGGAATAAATGTTATAAAAACTTTTTTCCCTATCATTGTAATCTTTGAAAGCAACAAGAAGGAAAACAAAGCTTAACTTAAACATAATTTAGATGGAACAAGTGTCTAATAAGAATAGAACAATTAAACCAGAGCTGTTTCACAATTAAAATATCAAGTGCTGGGAACAGATGATAGCTGAATTGCTTGGACCGGCAGTAGAAATGTGACAAAGAGGCAGTTATTTATTTTATTTGATGTATATTTTATAATTCTCAGAGTTTTTAACTTAAGTTCAAGGAACAAAAATACTGACTACAATTATCTTTAAGTTTTTAATCATGGATATAAATTCTTCTTTCAGTTAAAATTCTAGATTTAAGGCAGGCTTTTAGGATGATACTGATAAACACGGTGAATTTTCATACACAAATAATGCTCCAAATAATTCTAGTGAATATGCTGCATGCTCTGAAGCTCCCCTCCCCCCAAATAAAACAAAACTGTCAGCCTGACCATTCTCATCATAGAAAGCTTCCTTTTGATTATTAAGGCTTTTTGCTTTACTTAAAAATGAATATATTTAAATTATTTAAGCCCCCTTTCTGTTTGTTTTGGCACGAGATTACCTTTATTGCCTCTCTGTGACAATGCAATGTTATTGTGTAATAAAAGGAGAGTAGATTTTTTTTTTCTGAAAGACATTAAAAAATAAAATTGCTGACTCTGTAACTAACAAAGAATCTATCAAATAGCTGGTCTGAGGTCCTTCTAAAAATTGAAAGCCAAATGGTGTCTTATCACTTGAAAAATAAAAATTGACTCCTTTTCCTTCTTACAAATAGAGAAATTTCAGCATGACTACGCTCCGGAATTACTGCAAAAATTCCTTTATGATACATTTTAGCAGGCATTCCCAAAGAAGTCCTCTGAGTATAAAGCTGGAAAAGGTTTAGTCTTAAGAATTTTTTGGACTATTCAGTAGTTGTGTCCACATAGCTGCTGGACTTTATCCTTTGCTTTTAACCACATGTGTCTTTTCCCCTGTTCAACCTGCTGTATCATTTTATTATTGCATTTGGAAAACATCGCTAAGCATCTACTGCCCTGTGGTGTACCAATCAAAGGCTTAAGGGTCCCCTTTTATTTGAGGGGAGGGATGGAGTTATCTGTGGTTAGAGAAAGACTTTGATGCATTATGTGTAAGGAAGTCTTTGTTATTTAGTTTCTGTCTCACTAATGATTCATTTCATGTGGACTAAGCACCTATGAACCTCCAAAGACTGACTTAGTGTAGTTATCGCAGAGCTGTTGCATGATTTAATTTATTTTAATTAATTATATATGTTTATAAGGAATGAAAAATCTTTTTTATTCATCCCAGTTTGTTTGTTTCCTTGATGGCAAAGTAGTGATTGACATGCAGATTTCTTTCTCATGCCCCTCCTTCCATTGCAGAGTACGACACCTCCTGAGAATTATAAATATAACCTGTGCCAAATCTTCTGCACAGGTTTCTGGAGTACAGCATGCTCAGGTGTCTCGCTGTAAGTCACTGAGAATATGGAGTAAACATCAAGAAAAAATACTCTTCTTGAAAAATTCTATGTTTTTTGGGGGCCTTCTGAATAAACCCCCCAAAGCCAGCAGCCAGTTATTAAAGATTGTGTAGCTATCTCTTGCTTTTGCTGTCTCTCACCTCTTTTATCGTTTCACCTGTACATCTGTCCATCTATTTCTCATCTCTCTATTTTTACATTTCATTATGCTATGCTTGCTCTCCCGCTCTCTTCTTTTCCTTTCCTGAAGACACATTTCTATCTGGCACAGAAAATAAACTCAGATTGCGGGTAGTTATGTTAATCTAATTCAATCCTCTGTGGGTTAGGAGTGAAATTCTAATAGTGGAGCTGTTGAGGGCTTTTTTGTTAATGGCTTGGGGATTACATTGAGTTAAAGGCTCATTTCCTAATCAAACAGAGAGGGAGAGAGTGACTCCGAATATTTATGAGTCTCCCAGCGCGAGTTAAACATTGAACTCCAAAAGCAGGATTTCAGTGCTGCAGAAAGAGTTAAAACCCCTCAGGGCTGCTGTGGAGGTGGGGGGCGGGGGGGAAAGAAACCAGTTAAGCCATCAGCATTTTCAACTGCTGTATAACTTCAGTTTGGTGAGAAAAAAATAATCATCTCACAGAGCTAAAATGGAAACTGTAGTGAGATATTTAAAACAAAGTCAAGTGATGCTTCAGAAAGGCTCTCCTTTAGCAAAGCAGGACACATGCAGTGCATGCTGTAGCCCAGTAGAAACTCCAAATAAATGCTCTTCTAAATGGGAAGAACTGGAAGGTGGGCTTCCTTTTAAATCCAGGCACTAATAATACATTTTTAATGTATTGTATTTTTGGTTCTATTTAACTCTTGGCTAACCTTTTTTTTTTTTTTTTTAAAAAAAAAGAAAAAGTATGGGTAAATTAATATCCAAATTATTCCACTTCTATTCAATAGACTAATGTGTCTGGTGGCTTTTTTTTTTTTCTGTCCTCCAGGTTAGCTGGAGTCTTGGGTCAAGTAGTTTAGTTGGAGAACTGGGTTCACTATCATAGGAATGATAGACCAAATTAATGCCTGATTGCTTCTGTGATGAGTTCATCATAAATGCTTGGGTAGACCCTTCTGCTGCTGAGAAAGAGCTATCCTGCCTGCAGCAAGCAGAGGACCTGTGTTGCTAAGTGGGGTGTTGTCAACTAGCTAGCAGTAGGCTTTTTTTGCTCTGAGCTTGGACTTAGAAGTTCTATCAGACTGCACAAAATTAAGGCTGTGCCATGATCATGCCCCTCTTCTGTAAAGAGGTGTCCTGAAAAGGAGTAAGGATAGAAGCCTGCTGTCTTCTGACTCATATGGCCAACTCATGTCTCTGTGTTCCTCAGTTTCCCTGCCTGTAAAATGATATATGGCTGACATCAAAAGTACTCTAAGATCTACAGAGAACAACCTTGAATACACCCCAAATAGCTGGTTTGCCTATGGCATTCTGACTGCAAATCACTGACACAGGTGCATAGCTTGAAAACAAGAGGTTTTTGTGCTGGCAACAAGGAGTTACCCCACATTGCTGGGTTTGGTGGGTTTTTTGTTCTTCTTGTTGCTGTTTTGTGTTTAAATACATTTGGTACAAGCCACCAAAGAAGGTCGTCCAGTTTGGATAAGGCAAGCAGAAAGGTTAATTTACTCCTAGTAAAACCAAACAAAGTCAATGGAGATGTCCTTCACACTTGGTATTAATTTAGGCCTGGTGACTCTTGTTGAGATGAAGGTCTGGGTTTATTTTTCATAGGTGGTAAGCTCTGGCAAAAAATAAAAATCAGTTCCTGTTTGTCTCTGGAGCCATGTGTATTGGTGGTCATCCTTTATATACTGAACTTCGTGTTTTTGCTGACATGTCTATCTGGGTGCAGCACCTTGAGGTAAGAGTTGGCACCTTGCCCTAGTTGAAAAATTATTTAAAACTGCGACCTGATGTGAATGCCTGAGGCCCGTTTCTCTTTGTGCTCTGTGCCTGGACCTGCTGAGGAGAGCACCACCAGCTAGAGTGTACTTTATTAAATGCATTTGAAATACATAATAATTGTGTTCTTTCCCTCTAATAAGAGGCACCCACAGCAGATCACTTTGAGACATGAGCTTTCTGTGGCTGAGCTGAGCGCTGTATAACATTGTTTTCCTACCTTCCCCATCTTCCCATCCCACTTTCTCTTCTGTTTGACTGAGCCTTTTCTTCTCCTGCTCCGTTCTGGTGTACTCATGGCCTAAGTATAAATCTAAATTTATACTTAGATTTTCCCTGATTAACTTTTAGACAAATTGCTCTTCCTTCTCCTTCTCCTTTTTTTTTTTTTTTTTTTTTTTTTTTTCATCCTTTCCAGTGCTATGCTGAATCCTATGAATGGGTTGCTGTTTACTCTGAAGGTAGCTGTATTTCAGTGCAGCTTTGCCTGGCATACATACAGATTATGAAGAACTGGGGAACTGAAAAATGATTTTCAGCTCTTCCATGAGCTATGTAAAACTCTGTTCTTGCTGTTGTCCATCTATACCATGTTTATTTAAAAGATGGTTGTATAGTGGTGTAGGAATTTCAGGGAAGCAAACACTTTTACTGTTTAAACTCGTAGAACACGGTTTACTTGCCATGTTGACTTGAAAGTAATGATATTCTTAAAGCCTTGGGATGTTTGGAAGTCTCTAGGAAAAAAAAAAAAAGGAAAAAAGGCTGTGTCTTTAGGGGAAACTACCCTTTCTAATGGGATAAAACTCATAACTAAATCTTATTTGAATACTGGAAAGCATATGCCAAGCTACAAATCCTGAACCTCACGTGTATGAGAGGCAAGCATAAGTGGCTATTTTTATTCATTAAGGAGTCGCTGCCCTTTCCCTTCCCTCTACCATGTGAGGTGCGAATGATCCTGCTCACAAGAGTTTCACGCTGCTCTCAGAATGGATTCTCTCTCTCTTCATAATTGTGTTCACCGGATCAGCAGGAAATGCACTCCAGAAGTTCTCGTTTCCCCAGCCTCCTGTGATCACCTCTTTGTACTAGGCCTGAGCAAATGACCAGGAGCCACGTACCAAAACACAGGCATGTCAGCAACATCCCTCTAAAGCTCACAGGGTCTGGAGGGTGACTTTCTGGGTGAGAAGAGAGGGTATGCCTGCCACCAGGCCTGTCAGACAGCTTTCTTTTTCTTTGCTTTACTCTCCATCCTCAGGCCTTTCTCTTTCCCCCAGGACTCCTGGGTTATTTAAATTCTCAGCTGCTATCATTGGCAGCTCTTTCTACTGCTTCCCTGTAGGTAGGAAGTTCTTCCCTGTTGCACTGAGTCCCCACAGCCTAGGATAGGGTGTTTCAACCTTTCATTGCTGGTGACGTGAACTCATGTAGATTGCTGGAGAGCTCCTGTGAATATGATTTTTCTCAGTCCTGCTTCTTGGACCCATAATCTGTAGCCCTGACAGTGGGGCTGCTCTCAAATTAAAACCATTGGCTAATACTTTCTTTGGGTGGGGGAAAACTGCAAGGATTTTGTGAGTGAAAACAAACGCTAGGAAAGGGTTCCTTGCATCAGGATCCTCTCAATAGTCCTTCTGGGAACCTATCCCACGCCCTACTGCTTTTTAGGTAGAAAACTCTGTGAACAGCTTAAATGTATTCATGGCCAACCTTCATACCAAGCAATTTGTTTCACTGTTGTTTTTTAATTCTAGCTCTGACACAGACTCTCTGTTCAGCCTAAGGTGAGTCTCTTCACTGATGTGATGATTTGTTTTGCCCATCTTAAATGGGGTTCCTGCTTGCCCACTCTCCATGGCCTCTGGAGAGTTGCATGATCACAGCAAAACGCTTTGTGTTACTGCAGACTCATAGTACGGCCCAGTGTTTTGCTTCCTGTAGCCCTTATTCCCTTTTTCACAGTGCAAATAATCTTTTTTTTTTTTTTTTTCCATTCATCCTGAGCTTTCTCCCTATCCCTCTTGCTCTTTTTCTGCTATATAGGATTAAACTTCAGTTTTGTGTGTAGCAGGCTCTAGCCCTGGGTCTGTAATAACTGTCCGTGCCATCTACTGCCTATGCAGCCCTCTTTGGTGAGTGCCAGCTGGTGCCCTGGGAACGCCCTATACTCCCTGCACAGAGAAGTAGTGGGGGATAGAGAGCTGAAGGTATGGTTTCTTTGGGACAATCTATCCCATACAAAGAAATTGGGTGCAAGGACACATGCTTAAAGGGCGATATATGGAGATGTTTTTGCTTAGCCGAGGTAATGGGCCATTCCTCTCTGCAACCCCCTGCTCACCTGGCCATGTTCCTTGCAGCTCTCTGGTCTCTTCTGGCACGTGGGCTCGTGTAGTGTGTGTTTAAGGAGGATACAATTACTGGTGCTGCTGGTGTGTTTGTGAAGGGTTAAATGATGGGGGCTGGGAGCTGGGGCTTCTCCTGGGGAATAAGGACTAGCCAGAAGAATTGATTGTCTTGGCTTATTGATCCTTCAGGAAACAGCACTGAAGTGATAATGCTGTTCCTGCCACTTTGAGGCACTTTGTACCAGCAACATCCTCTGTTTACCTAGGATAGTGCAAAGGCAGAGCTGTTCTGTTGCTAACCCATCCTAGAAAAAACCCGTGCTAGACATGTGTCAAGTTTACCACTCGTCTGTCTGCTCCCAGGGAGGTGTGCATGTGCAGGGAGGCAGCTCAGCAAGCGTTACTGCCTTATAGTGGCTAACGTGGTTGAACTCTTGGTCCTGAGCCCCGTGCTAACTTCTAGCCACCTGCATGGGCTGGTGGTGGGGTGATGAAACATCCCACGGGCTTTGCACTGAAGCTTCAAACCTGCCCTGAGAAGTCAGGCATTTCTTTCTGGCCCCAGGGTGGTAGAAGGAGAAACACTGACTTGCTACAGGAGCTGCTGGAGGAGCAATGCTTTCTGTCTGCTCAGCTACACCGATACCTGTAGATGCATGAATCAGATGTCCAAAGGGCACAGCACATGGAGTGGCAGCCTTAAGGGTCTGTAGGGTGCTTCTGTGGCCGTGGGTGGGGGGCACACAGTTTCCTGCCTGTTTCTGGGCTGTGGGACCCTCCTTGCAGCACAGAGTGCTGGGAAAGCTCTCACAGTATTTCCCCTGAGGCACCAGTTGCAGTCAGCTTGCAAATTGGGCTTGGCTCACAGCCTTAGCTAGACCATTCTGGTGACTACAAATATGGACTCTCACTTGCAGAAATAAAAGGGCAGCTTGCTCATCGTGCTCCATATCTCCTTTTCTCCCTGCTTTGTACTCACGTGCTTTGCACCCTTTCCATTTCTGGATGTGTTGTTGTGTTACAAGGAGGCTCAGACAGGTCTCTGCAGCTTCCCACAGCCAGGTCAGAAAGCCATGAAAGCTTGGGCCCATTTGGAGTGGATTACAGCATCTTGCAGAAAGCCAGGAGGGCCAAAAAAGCTATTGTGAAATGTTTCTTTATTAAGTCAGGCCAGCATATATATAGAGATACGCAAATAACTTAGAGCCATTTAATTACCTTATATATCATTTCTATAGTTCATCTTCTTTGATGTTGCCAACAACTTTGCTGTACTTGATGTTTTACTTTACATCTCCACCATGTGAAAGGAATTGATGAGAAAAATTGCAGCTTTCTTTTAAAAGAAAGAAGTGTCTAGACTGAAGGTTTTAGGGAGCAACTAGAAAGCGTAAAGCCAGCTTTTTTTTTTTTTCCTTTTTTTTTTTTTTTTTCTTCTGTTGGTTGGTTGGGGGGATAAGAGAATATAATTATGTTTATTTTGGGACTTGATCAGTAGTTGAACATTTGAGGCTTACTGTACTGGGTTTAATATAGTATGCAACATTGTGTATTATGTAATGTAAAATTATTATCTATTACTTAATAAACCCCATGCTGTGACTGTTCTACTTTTGTTTAACTAGCTCTCAGTGTATGGCTATGAGTTGTGCTGGCAGCTTTGACTGTTGCTTCCATTTTGCCCTTGTTGTTTATATCATGACACAATCCCTTCTCTTGGGACTGCTGCATTTAGTTATGAGACCAGTTCTGTCCTAAAGACCCTACAATCTGATTCAAGACAAGAGACTACCGGGAGCAGAGTCAGTCATGAAGTCTGTGGCAATAAGAAAGTTGAGGGTAACTGAGACAGGAATTTGTGGTAATGCATTGCTGTGAGTGTGGTTGGTTTTGAATGCAGGTGGCTTTACTAACTGTGCACTCAACTAAAAGATACAAAAAAGAAAAAAAAAAAAGTGTACCCCTTTGTCTCTGTGTAAAGTCTGACTAATTCTTTGCTTTGCAAAATTAGCACCTCCACTTTCTTAGCTAGAAGAGACCTCTGCTAGACATTCACAGTATCTCTGTACATGTATGTGTTTTCCTCTTTTTATTCTAATGCTGTAGTCATTTTCTTTCTTTTTTAATACTTCTTAGGAAGCAGACTTTGAAGAAACCAAAGGAAGTATTTTTTCATATAACACAAAATTAAACAGTGGGATTTGTTGGCCTTTGCATCATTCAGTAGCAAAGGTATGGGTGAACTCAAGAAGATATCAAGGAATTAAGGGAATACGTCGTCTTATCAGTGGAAAGTACAAATTGTGGTCTAAAGGGAACAGTCTAAGCCATAAAAGCACAGCAAGGTGAAGAGCAGGAACAACATTTTCCCTTGTTAGTGTTCCCCTAAGCATGTGGTAGTGGCTGTTATCAGAGATGAAACATGGAACTAGCTAACCTCCTAACTTCACCTGGCATGGCTGTTCTCATGGCTCCTGTTGTGAGTAGAACCGGTGTTGTCACTCAGTGCTGGCCTCTGAACTATTTATGTTGATGCCACATTAAAAACATGCAGCATTTATATTTTGTTTACACTGGTTTTCTGCTGTTACAGGCCACATTCCCAAAGCTGTGGAAGTTTCCGGGGTAGATAAGCCACCATGAAAGTAGCAGTGAATACGAGAATGCAGTCAGGGAGTGAGGCTCGGCTCAGCACAAATGATGCTTCCTGACTTTATCCTTTTTGACCAGTAACTGTGTGCCTTCCCCCAGGCTGGGTGCCTTTTGCAGTGGAATTTGCAGGGCAGAGAAAGGCGCAAAGGAAAAGAGGAAATGGATTAGAGGATGTGTAAAACCAGACGATGCAGAAGCTGTGAGCTTGTTTCGAAGTGTAACATCCTCTGCTCTGCACTGCATAGGGCTGCAGAAGGCTTAGTCACCTAATGGGCTTTGGTTTGGTGGTGTATTGAGTCAGAAGAGCATTGCATTGCTGTGTCGCCTGGTGGAGAAGATGTGTTGAATTAAATGGGAACTATACTATAACATCCAACAGTTTATTTGAATTCTGATGCTTGTTCCATGCAACTACAGCAATGCTTCCAGCTTCATCTTTCCTATCTGTGAGTGAGGGGATGTGGTGGGCCTGCAGTACTTTCCTTATGCAGTGGAACATCTTCCTGCATGTTCCCAAAGCTCTTGATTACCTGACAGAGGAGGCAGTTGGGCAAACACAACATTTTTTGCTTATAAATTGAGGATCCAGTGCAAAAAAAGAGAAGAGGTTCACAAACTTCTGTGCACTCGTTGGTTACATGGAGCAGCCTGTTGCTTGCCCAATGCCTACCTTGTGAGCCCAGAGCACTGAAAACGTGCCCTACTGTCTTCTGAAAGTTGTAGTTTCATGTTTTGGCTCTTTTCTTCCCCCCCCACCTCCCAAGATTTCATGGGCCTTCTCCAATGCAGCCGTCTGTAAACCTGTGTAAAGTTGGAAGCTGTGTCATGTTGTAGTTTTGCTGCTTAATGGATGTCTTCAGTAAAACATGAACGTGTGCTTTGGGGCTTCTGAGCAAATTTCTCTTTCACAGCCCAGAATTCACCTCTGTAGTGAGAGGGCAGCTCTGTGTTACTTTTTGGGAGCTAGAGGAGGCCAGGCAACAGTGCCTCCTGTCTTGGTTCAAATGTTGATTGTTTTTTACATGTTTCTGCTATACTTTGCACTGGTAGGTACTGACCCACGTTGGAATTAAACCCAAATCTCTTACACTGAAGTCCTGATAACTACTGAGACCTGAAAAACTCATGGCAAGCCTGGACTGGCGGGGATTTATGCTAGCTGTAGCTCTCCAACCCAGCCAGAAATATTCCCAATTTTCCTTTTTTTTTTTTTTGAGCCCATCAATAATGTGGGACAATTATGTGACTATAGGCTGATATTGTACAAAAATATGTTTGCACCATTTACTATTTAAAAGTCGAGCCAAGCAGGAATTTATGCTGCTGGTTTCCCATTCATCTGGGAACTGCTGCAACTTCGGTAAAGGCACGTTTCTGCGGAGAGAGGGCTCGAGCTGCTAATTTGACTGTAGGAGTTTATTTCTGGAATGCAGCAGTGTTTCACCAACGGAGCAGCTGTCCTGGAAACACTTACCACATGGGGTCATTTTCTTCTCTGTGTGTAATCGACAAAGCCACCCCACTTAATCTGAATCCTTTTAAGTCTCCTTAACTAGACCACAGGGAGTGCAAAGAGGTCTGCAGAACTCTGACCTCCTTCACTTCCTTCTCCTATCATTAGGGAAGAAAAAATACTCCCTGCTTAAATGTCCCTTAAAGGAGAAGCCTGTAATCTTTTCTGAGTATGGAAAGCTGTTTCTGTCAGTAATGTGCTACTGATTTGGGGGAAGTGGTGGTCCTGTATTTTCTACAGATATTTTGTGACAGTAGCTCTACCTCTTCTAAGCTTCCCAGCTGTTCTGGGATGTAGAATCACAGCAGTCAGAAGTGGAAAAAGCTTCTTAGCTTTCAGTCCTTTTTCTTCTGTCTGATTTGCTTTGCTTGCACAACTTTCTTCCATGCCGTGCTGGGGTGACAGTTCTACAGCTCGAGCCCTTCTGTTACCACAGAATTTTTACTGGTTACTCAATTTAAATTCTATCTTAATTTCTTCGCTTTTTTTTTTTTTTTTTTTTCTTTCTTTCTCTCTAGTTTCCTTTTGTGTTTCCTTCCTCGCTGTTTCCACTCTTCAGTACTCTTTGAACTTGAGTCCTATCTCTAAATCCTCCTTACCGCAACAAAACTCAATGTTTTGACCCCTGCTAGCACTTTGCATCAGTCTCTTGCACTGCTCTGTAACTTTTGTTGTGTTTCTGTTTGAAAGGTTTTGTGCTTTGAGTTTTGTGATCCCTTTCTGTGTCTTAAACCTGTCTTCTAGGCCAGGGTGCAAGGCTAGACACAGGTAGCAGTTCTTTATGGGGAGCAGGACATTCTCTCTCAAGCTTGGAGAAGACCTTTTTCCAGAGGCTGCCACGTGGCAAGTCCTCACCTGTGGTCTGGGCCAGCCTCTCTGCAGCCATGGTGGGTGCATCAATAAAGCTCTGCAATGGAAGTCTGCATCTGCCAGGATTCAGGGACTGCTTCTTCAGTCAGGTACTTGAAACTGAGAACACATATTACCCCTATAGCTGCTGTCTCCTCTTCCCCCAGGCTATGCTAGTGTAGTTTTTCAAATGAGTAAGTGTGACTGGGGCTTCCTAAAAAATTAACCATGTCATGAAAGATTTTTTCCCCTACCATCAGTTGTTCTGCAAGTGATTAAAAAAGAGACACCTCGCTGTATTCAACTAGAATATTTAGCATATTTAAGAATTTAATTTCAGAGTAAGGAAACTCTAGAAAAATATTCAGTGGATTCAGTGTTTTTCTTTTGTAATTTCTTCTCCCTTTCCAGGTGAGTGATGGGGTGAACATAATTAATCCTCGGTCACCATTATAGAAAAGTAGAATCTGGAAAGGTGGTTGTGATCCATTTGGAGAAAAGGCACTATAAATTTTACAAAGAGGCTAGAGGCAGTAAGTTGTAGTAGGAAAGTGAGCCTTGTTAGCATTGTTTTAGAAGCTGAAGTTTGAGAGAGGTTGCGGAAAGGAGAGGTGAGTGGTTTTTGAGAACATCCTGGTATGACAAACCAGAGGGCTAGTTGGAGAACAGCAGTGTGTGGGTTTAAGACGCCTTCAATAGGCAGTAAAATAGTACATTGCAACTTAATAGAGGAAAATACAGAAATATTATCACCGTACTATGACAGTATCTTCCAATGGAACATGGCTATAGTCACTTGAAATTAAAGGATAGATTTGTTTTAGCTGTTGAAACTAGATCAGTGTCTGGTTAGCCAAAGTATATGAAGCTCGAAGAGAAAATATTTCCTCTCCTGTTTACAAGCATGTGTCACAGCAGAGTCCATAGCTTGACTTCAGGCTTCCAATGCCCCCATATTAAAAATGCATATTGTAACAGTAAAGGCAAACATGGACAGCATAGCAGTGATGTTCGCTGTTTGAGAGGCAGCTCTCTTCCCTCATTTTGTAACCCTGATGTGGTAGATTTATACTATGTATTTTTCCTATATACAGCTTACTCTATGAAGCTTGAATAAAATTTTAAAATAAAGCAGGTCTTAAATAAAATAAAAATCAAGACATTAATAGATTTAAACAGCCACTTTGTTTATTACAATGTATAAGGAATTGCTTTATAAAAACCATTTGTGATTCTTCTTTGTTGAAGCTTATAGGGAACCAAAAAGTTCTGGATAATACAACACAAACACTTCTTAGTGAACTGTTTCAACAGACCAAAGCAGTATTTGTATATGTTTGTATTTGTATATGTTTGTCTTGCTTTCTACAACTCTTAAAGAATCAAAAGGAATCTAAACAGAGTTTAAGGTAGACCCACAATGCTTTGGTGCTGTAGCTCCTGTAGTGATCTGTTAGCTTCCCAACATCAACATCTAGAGAGACACACACCCTCAGTAAGTTCGCAGATGACACCAAGCTAGGTGCGTGTGTCGATCTGCTTGAGGGTAGGAAAGCTCTGCAGGAGGATCTGGATAGGCTGCACCGATGGGCTGAGGTCAACTGCATGAAGTTTAACAAGGCCAAGTGCCGGGTCCTGCACCTGGGGCGCAATAACCCCAAGCAGAGCTACAGGCTGGGAGAGGAATGGTTGGAAAGCTGCCAGGCAGAGAAGGACCTGGGAGTGATGGTGGACAGTCGGCTGAATATGAGCCAGCAGTGTGCTCAGGTGGCCAAGAAGGCCAACGGCATCCTGGCTTGTATTAGGAACAGCGTGACCAGCAGGGCTAGGGAGGTGATCGTCCCCCTGTACTCAGCTCTGGTGAGGCCGCACCTCGAGTACTGTGTTCAGTTTTGGGCCCCTCGCTACAAGAAGGACATCGAGGTGCTTGAGCGGGTGCAGAGAAGGGCGACGAAGCTGGTGAGGGGCCTGGAGAACAAGTCCTACGAGGAGCGGCTGAGGGAGCTGGGCTTGTTCAGCCTGGAGAAGAGGAGGCTCAGGGGCGACCTTATCGCTCTTTTTAGGTACCTCAAGGGAGGCTGTAGTGAGGTGGGGGTTGGCCTGTTCTCCCACGTGCCTGGTGACAGGACGAGGGGGAATGGGTTTAAGTTGAGCCAGGGGAGTTTTAGGCTGGATGTTAGGAAGAACTTCTTCACTGAAAGGGTTGTGAGGCACTGGAACAGGCTGCCCAGGGAAGTGGTGGAGTCACCATCCTTGGAAGTCTTCAAAAGACGTTTAGATGTAGAGCTTAGGGATATGGTTTAGTGGAGGGCTGTTAGCGTTAGGTTGGAGGTTGGACTCGATGACCTTGAGGTCTCTTCCAACCTAGAAAATTCTGTGATTCTGTGATTCTGTGATTATCCAGAATGCCTCTTGACATGTCCCAGTGGCCAATTCCTGCCATTTAAAAATGAAAACATGCTCTTTATTGCAAAGTGGAATTTGTCCAGTTCTGGATACTAGGAATGCTCTTGTCTTACATCCTTTTAAAGCTAGATTAAAGAACTCTACTATTAATTTTTCCCCCCACTTACAATTAGATCAGGTCACTCTTTAGCCTATTCTTAGAATTAAATTTATTATGCTTCTCAGATCTCTCACTGGATAGACTTTGTTTCTAGCAAGTACTGGGCTGACAGCATCATGCTTTTCAATTCAGTAATTATGTCTTTCAGTCTCATTCTGTCTCAACCATGTCATCATTTACCGGCACAAAAATGGAAATTTTAAAAGAAAAATACCCCAAACATAAGTAAAGTATCTGATGTTACAGCAGCTGTACATTAGCAATGTGGATGCCGTATGTCATGTACACCTGGGTTTACAGTAATCTGTCTTGTGTTCAGTTTGAATTAAACTAACCTTCTTGCATTTTTAATTCAGATCATCTCCTCAGTCTGAGCTATACATTCATGTGTGTCAACTGGTGGGAACAAATTATTGTCCTACTATAGCTGGCATTGGTGTAGGCTCACCTTGAGTACTGTGGTCTTGAGTACAGTTTGGGGTTACACAATAAAAGGACATAAAAGAATATATTAGAATGTGCCTGAAGGAGGGTCAATGAAGATGGTGAAAGAACTAGAGGGTGTAACTTATGAGTAGAGTTTCTTGGTTTCTTCAGCTTGGAGGAGACTAAGGGGTGACCTTACTGCTGTGTACAACCCCTCACAAGGGGGATCTGAACCTGATCTCTTCTCTCTGGTGACCAGTGATAAGATCAGAGCATCACAGAATGGTTAGGGTTGGCAGGGACCTCTGGAGGTCATCTGGTCCAATCCCCTCCTCAAGCCAGGACACCCAGAGCAGGTTTCCCAGGACCACATCCAGGTGGCTTTTGAAGATCCCCAAGAAGGGGAGACTCCACAGCCTACCTGGGCAACCTGTGCCAGAGCTTCATCACCTGTGTAGCACTGAAGTGCTTCCTGATGTTCAGAGGGAGCTTTCCGTGTTCCAGTTTGTGCCCATTGCCTCTTGTCTTAGCACTGGGCACCCCTAGAAAGAGCCTGACTCTGTTCTCTGTGCACCCTCTCTTCAGCTATTCATAGACATTGATGGGAGCTCCCTGAGCCTCCCCTTCTCCAGGATGAACAGTCCTAACTCTCTCAGCCTCTCCTCACAGCAGAGATGCTCCAGTCCGTTCAGCATCTTGGTAGTCCTGCATTGGACTATCTCCAGTACATCTGTGTCTTTCATGTACTGGGTGGTCCAGAACTGGATGCAGCAGTCCAGATGTGGCCTCACCAGTGCTGTGGAGAGGGGAAGGATCACCTCACCTGACCTGCTGGCACTACTTTGCTTAATGCAATACTGCATATGGGGAAGCTCAGATTGGATATTAGGAAAAAAAATCTTCACTGAGAGGGTGGCAGGCACTGGAACAAGCTTCTCGTGGAAGTCATCACAGCCCCATGCCTGTCGGTGTCCAAGAATTGTGTTTGGACAACAGTCTTAGATATATGATTTAGCTCTTAGGTTGCCCTGTGTGGAGTCAGGCATTGGACTCAAAGTTTCTTATGTGTCCCCTCTAATTCAGGATATTCCATGATTTTAAGGGACACGGGACAAATGTGGGAATGAGGGGGGTGGGAAGGACAGTGGGATGTCCTCTGTCAGCACCAGATGTGGATTAAAGCATAGATGCAGCCTATGTAGAGAGACTCTTCTTTTTTTTTTTTTTTTCCCTTTTTCTTTTTTTCCCCCCTACAATCTGATTTGTAAGAGCCAAACTCCTAAAGGAGAAAAACAGGCAAGGAGAACAAAGTTTTATGCTCTTTGAATGTAACACATGTGTTATCTTCATGAAATTAAAGGGATATCTACACTTCTGCAGAGGGGGGAAGAGATGTAGTTCTTTGCTTGGTAGTTTCCAGATGAAAATGTTATATTAAAATCTCCCAGAGAAAAAAACTCAGTATGCCCTAAGAGACTTTGGCCTTTGCCCATACTGCATGTGGCAGAATGTAGTTGTGTTGCTCCAGGACGAATATGGGGAATAAATCCTGGGTTGAGTACTGCTATGTTCATACTTGCTCCTTTTGCACAGGAATGGTGGTTAAGAACTGAATTATTGTTTCGAGCAAGTTGTGCTCTGAAAGAGAATGAGTTCGTGTAAGATCAGAACTAGCAGCCCATTGTTAGGCACATGAGAGGGTGAATCCGGGTTTGCTTCTGTCTTTCAGGATTTTAGAATATTTGATTATTTCTTCTGTTGACTGCCCCAACCTGCCTACTATAATGCAATGAGAAGGCCACCTCCTTTCATCCACCTTTGCTAGGATATTAGGCTACTTAAAATCAGACCCTGTGAATGAATCTCTTTTTTTTTCCAAATTAGTCTTGCTGTCAGAGAGCAGTTGTAAATGCTTTTACAAAGAATTCCAGTACCACTTGGTAGATAAGTTGAATTGTTAATATGCTCACTGTAGCCATATCCCTTAAAAGAAAATATTTGGATTATGAAATCAAGGTAACAGGGCTTTGAGCATCAGGAATTGCAACTGCTGGGGTGAAATATGCTTTTCTTTGTACTTTCTCTGAATAATGTGATTGTTTGTGATACAGCCAGTCGAAGACTTATGGAAATAGCTTCTCAGCTGGTGTAAACCAGCACAGCTGTGGTGAAACCAACAAGCTCTGCTTGTGTATACCACATTACAACTTGGCCCTTGATGTCCATAGGTAGATGTTTCCTTGCTTTTAAGTGGTCATGTTTTGTACGTGCTGTGGGTAAATACAGGGTTGTCAGCAAACTAATGCAACCCTAAGCATGTTTCTGACACAGGATTTTCCTTTCAGGCTGTACTTACTTGAGGGAAACACTCCTCAGGTAAGTGGAACATGTTGGAGAATTGAGTGAAAGAGTGAAGGGGAATGGTGGTGCCTGGCAAGTCCAATCTGAGTTGACATTACAGCACCTCAGACCAAGGCGAAAAAGTGGGCAGGTCACAAATGTTGGCCTTTGCGTGAG
This sequence comes from Aythya fuligula, assembly GCF_009819795.1. Taxonomy (NCBI): domain Eukaryota; kingdom Metazoa; phylum Chordata; class Aves; order Anseriformes; family Anatidae; genus Aythya; species Aythya fuligula. The sequence continues at coordinate 26,348,203 of NC_045563.1, forward strand.
ACTTGACAGTGTTGTACGGAGGCAGGACATCATGAAGCAATGATGTAGTGTTCCTGCTTTGTACCACTCTGGAGAGAGACTTTCAGCTCTGGGCACTAGAAGCAAAAAAATGCAGAGAAAACTTGGAAGGTAGTAAGAGAAGAACAACAAAAATGATGACAGAGCTGGAGGGATTGTTTTTATGAGGGAAGATCAAAAGAACTAAATATGTGGAGCTTGGCTAAGTGATGACTAAGAAGGGAACATGAAAACTAGCTACAACTGTTTGAAGGATATAAACACTAGAGGTGAGCAAACAGCAGGGAGAAATAGTCTATGAATTTGAAAGTCATTTTCAGTTCAACCATGTTTCCACCCTTTAGTGCTCACTTTCTGTTAAGACTTGTACTTTACTGAAAGCATTTTCAGGGAAAAGCACACTTGAGTAGTTCAAATGCTTCAGTATCTACAAGGGAGTTCTGAAATGTAAGTTCAAGCTTAAAATGTGAAATTTGCTTTACCTTGCATAAGTCACCTAATGCTAATCAACAATATGCAAATTTCCTGTATCGCAGGGCAAATACATGGGATGAAACCTATACTTTCAGTTTTACATGGTACCTGTGTCCTTCCCTGATGGATTTACTTAGTTAACTGAGCAATGCAGGATAGGTTCCAGCTGCCTTGTATCAGCTTTGCACAAAAAGGTGAGGCATTTGCTCTTGTTGATAGTCTGTATTTTATAAGTGGTATGATTTGCATGTTGATCTGTTGCGGGAGGTATTTTTTTTTTTGACAGTGGTTAGAAGTGACTAGAGCACAAAATGTGTGTTACATATATGAGGGCCCTTGGTGCAGTGCTGTGCAGATGTGCTCGTGCACTGCAAGGGAGGTTTTCTGTAACTTGTTTGTGGGCAATTAATAAGCCTGGAAAGGTGAATTTAGCTTCTGTGACCCCCATGGATAGTTAGCGCAATTGAAGTAAGAGGAGTTTTAAGAAAATGTTGTATTAATGGTGAAATTTTCTCCTTCTGGAGGTCTATTTGTCATTTAAAGCACTTGGGCAAAGCAATGGAAGCAGGTGCTGGGCAAGCCTCAGGTGAACTGACTAATTTGGTAAGTCATTTTCAACTTTGGTGATTTGTGAATTCAGGCATTAAATTCTGTGTTAATACTCATCAATAGACTTGTCTACGCATCTTTCCCTGTTAATGCAGGATTGATGCGTGCTGCTCAGCAAATGACAAGAAATATACGGTCAGCTGTGTAGACACACTCTTTAAGGAAATGCCTCTCTGGAAATGACTGTGTGTATGTATGCATGCATCAATCCATACTGTACACAGAAACTACAGGCATTGACCTATGCAAACACACACCAAATTATCGCTTCCTATAAACAAATTAGCATGCTTTAAAAGGTGAAAAGCTCTATAAAATTGTCTGCCCTGTTGTTTATGGCATGAGCAGAGGATGCACTACATTACAGAGGAGCTCACATTTCTCTCTTCTCCCCCCACCCCTCTCTAAATGGACGTGTGCTCCGTCCGTTTCACCATTGTTCCTGCCAGCCCGATCCCAGCAGGGGTTCCCTAATTAGCAATCTCTTCATTTCCAATCAAAGCACAAAGCGGCCCCAAAAGCCTCTCTTTATGAGGGAGCTGAGTGGTGGCTGGGGACGTGGAGTGGGATAATTGCCTTCGCCACTGGCAGCAGTAAGCAGCCTGGCTAATTCATTATTGTAATAACTTTGCTTGTCCTTGGGGAGGGGGGGCTAGGGTGAGGAGGACTGAGCCTGGCGGTGCTAGCTGAGGACAGGGGGAAGGGGGAATCCAGCCAGGATTGAGGTAGAAGGTGGGGACAATTGGCAGGAAAGGAGAAACTATTTGAGATTATTTTTTTTTTGCCCTCTGTCCCCCCTAAATACTTTGAGGAGGATGTTAATTTGTGGCATGGCAGACACTGCTCCCTCAGCAGGACTGCCAAGGGCACCCTTCTGCTCTGCCCTTGCATTCACAGAGGGGGCATCCTGCAAAGGCACATAACGTGGTCCCAGGAATGCCGGGGAGGCTGAGGCTCAGGGGGTGAGGAGGGCTCAGGGGTTGTCTCTCTTTCTGAGTAGGAAGAGTAGAGGCCGCAGCCTTGAGATAAGGTTGAATGATTCAGCTGCCCACACCCAGCAGTCTGTGGCATTCGGTGATGTGCAAGAAGTCATGAGTCCTTGCGAGGAGTCTGCTGTGCTGTGTTTATTCCACACAAACAGGAGTTTACAAATCTGTGGCAGAGTTTTCTTCCTATCTGTTGTCTCTTTAAAATACCTTTAATCACTTATCTACCTTCGTGTGGGCTGTAGCTTTGACTTCACTGGGGCACTGTTGGCTTCCAGTAGCAACCAAGGCTCTGCCCTTGTGAACAGACCACTAGGCTGAGATGCAAACAGCTGCTAGGAGCTGCTAAAGGGAATAGGCAGAGGTGATGATTGCTTATTACATTCAAGTAATCAGGAAATATCTGTGGTGTGGCCCAGTAAGCTGTTTAGGTTGGTTGTTTTTTTGAAATAGGTATGTGTTTGAAGTAGGTAAGACCAGCCATATATTTCTGGACCCACTGCTGGTTCTTCTTCTTTTTTTTTTTTTTTTTTAGTTCTTCTTCGTCCTCATCTCAAATTGGTGTGGCAAGGTCTTGGCTACACTAATTGACTGATAGGACAGCTCCTTTTCCAGATCACTTTGAGCTGTTACTGCTGTGTACATTCACTGAGCTCATCACTCTGCTACTGTCACCATTCACGTTCCTGCAGTGAGATAGCTGGTGATGTAGTTAAGCATTTTACTGCCAAAGTTGTGGTGTTTTTTTCAGTGAAAATTATTATTTCTGACATGAAGTAAAACAAAAGGACCAGTGGCATCAAAGTGCAAGTGTCAAACATACAGCTTTGAATGTGGCAGGAGCAGTTTCCCATTAAACTACAGCACTATATTAATAAACACCCCATTCTGGAGCTATTTGTGGTGCAGTGGTGTTATGGAGAGGCACATAGAGCAAGTCCTCAGCATGATGTGCATTTTGAAAATTTCCCAAAGAATTTTTAGCTGTCTAAGATGCAAAATGCTTTCAGGGAGACAGATGCTTCTGGGGTAGTTGTCTGAGATGCTGGAGGCTTAATAGATGCTTGCAGAAGAACTTATAGTTGATTCCTGTGACCTAATTCCTGTGGCCAGTGCTGTTTTCCTGTCTCCCTTGTACTAGTTGCTGTCTGACGGGCTACTCCACCTCTCAGCCAGACATTCACCCTCTTGGAGTCTGTGCTGCCTGCGGCCAAATGAATATCAGCTCAGCTGACAAGCAAGAATGAACTTCCTCTGCCCTGTACCAATGTGCATGAGCAGTCCAGAGTGGTGATGCTGAAGTCCCAGGAGAAAATGTCTTTATCATTATTTTATTATTTTCATGATCAGTGGTGTAGTCTTGGTTAAGTTGTGCTGCTTGCTGTCTAATGTAAGTGCTGTACAGGGGGAAAGGTTCAGATGGGCCTGTGAGTGAGCACAACAACTATCAGGGGATTTCAGTCACTTGCTCTATGTCCTGCTCCTGGATCCCTTCTAAGGGTCATTGTAGCAGTGATGGGGGAGTTGTACCTCTCACAGCTTGTCTACTTCATGTGCTGTTACTGCTGTAACTGATTGGGTTGAGGTGAGCTCCTACGTAAACCTGTCTGATAAAAATGGTACATCCCCATTTGTACATCTGTGAGATTCTCAGTTGTGTGGTATGTCCTACACTTGCTTTGCGTTTTTTTGCTCCAGCCCTTGGACAGCACCTTAATGGTTTAGAAAGTGTGCTGGCCAAGGGTTAGAGCCAGACACTCAGTTTTCTTTCCTCATGTTTCCAGCTGCTTGGGAATGAGGATCATCTTCAATCTCCTTCCTGATGCTTTAGGAAGCTAAAGGCCTTTTGGTAAATAAATTGGGAACAGGTGCTTGAAAGGGCTGAAAGACATCTGACATGCAGCACGCTGGCATAAGATTGATGGGATGTCAGGATATGGGCAAAGATGGATGAACTGGAGTAACGATGGGCAGTTTAGTCTTGACTTCTCTTCGCTTTTAGTCCAAGACCCTAAATTGTTGCATCATTAGCAATTGCTTCTGGGGAGGTAAGAAATTTGTGGCAATGGGCACGAGAAGGAATATTAATGATCCAATTTCCAGCTGGGTTCCACTCCAAGGCCTCTCTGGGTGACGTGCATTTTTAATCATAACAAACCAGGATGAGAAGTTGTTTGCAGTGAGGCAGTCCTGTATGTGGAGCCACACTGTGTGACACCAGCTCAGACCTCTGCCTGCTGCTCGGAGGAGGCTGTTGCGAACAGCTCTGCTGTAGGCTGGGCTGCACTGTGTCTGTAGTAAAACCTGGAGCGCCTCAGAATGCATCCATGGAGGGAGTCTAGTAATTGTCTTGAATGGCCTAAACCTCTTGACCAGAAGAAATCACTGAATTCAACTGGAGCTTCTGATCAAAACTGGCCCCAATCCCAAAAGGGCAGCAATACAATTCCTAAATGTTAGAAAGCCTTGTGCTAACACAATGCTGAATTCCCTGTTAGCCAGTTTCTACAGTCTTGATGGTTTCTCTGCAAGGGTCATCTCACTTGTTTCTGTTTCTAGGAGGTGATTTCTCTGTCTTTCAGGGGAATGCAGTCTGGCTGGGTGATGTGCCCAACAGCAGCTTTGATCCTTTCAGTCTTGGACAGTACTGAGAGAATTTGGGAGAACCTTTGAGGTTTTCTTACCTTCTGAGATATTTTTCATTCTGAACTTTCAGCCACAGAGAACTCTTCTGTACTGCTCTAGGTGCCCATCATTGCATGACTCAAGCAGTCAGGAGCTGTTTGTGAGGGACATGAAGCCCCCTCACCTATGACTAAGTATTCTGCGCTCATGTAGCAGTGGGACATGCAGCTCTGTCCTTGATATGCATTTGCCTGCTGCCTACCCTAACTTACATGTTGAGCTTCGAGCTCCCTGTCTCAGGACAGGCCCCTGTTTACTTTTCCATTATCTTTTACTCTGTCTTGGTGACTATAATTCCTTTGTCTGTAGGATTAAATGGCTAATAGTCACACCAGCATTCTCATCCCACAATTATCTAGTATACGTGCGAATATGGTGTAGAAGCACAGCCTTTTTGTGGCAGAGGTGTCTGATAATGTCTCTGTCAGAAGTATCAGCTTAGCTTTCTCAATACAAGCCTTACAGTGCGCATTAAGCAGGACAGTCAGTCCATATAGCAGAGGGCAGGGGTGCTACAGGTACTCTCACTGTAATACAGGGGTTTTGCGAGGAAGAAATACTTGTCTTGCAGCTCCCCATGTGTGTTTTAAGGCCAGAATTAAGTATTGACTTTCCTGTTGTTCTCGCCAACCATTCAGTTGCTCCCCTATTATTTAGTGTTCACTCAAACTAGGGAAAAAGTACTGCATATTTGGACCTTGTGGCATCATGTTTTGTGTGTCTGGGAGAGGAAAGACGGTTGGTGTTTGATATCCCAGTTCTCTAGCCTGTTATTTTCAAGTAAACAAGGTGGAGGATCTGGAAGAGAGAATAGAAAAAGCCATCCTGGCTTTTTTTTTCCCCCCCATTAAACTGGGAGCTAGTGTTCTCTGGGATGGTCCGTGCTGACACAGCCATTTGTGTTCTGTTGGGTGGAGTTAGAGCATTGCTGCAGAAGGATGGGATGCTGTCTGTCAGAAAAGGAATTTCTGAAAGAACATAGACACCTGCAAAATAAGAGCCAGGCAGGCCACTCGGGTCTGCCCCAGCTTCTGCCTGCTGCAGTGCCAGGGGAAATGCCAGCAGCCTGAAGACTTCTCGTTTGCTTCAGAATAAAAGTTATAGGTTTCATGTAAGAGCTGTTTCACCCGAGGAAGGGAATTCACTGAAGTGGCTGAGGAGGGAGTGGGGAAAGGATGGGAGGAGCTGCCTTTCAACATCCAGAGTAGATGCTGCCTCTGGCATAAGTGCCCTGGTTGGAGGACAGATCAAGGGGTTTGGACATGTTGTGTGCACGCAGCAAGTCTGGCCCTGAGAGAGGCACCCTTCCACTTGGCAAAGCTGCCTCGCTGCTGCTGCTTGATGCCCAAGCAGCCAACATGCCTCCTCCACAAAAGGTTTTGGTTTGAAATGGTGAAAACTGCAGTTCTACGTGTGTGAGTGTGTGGGGATTGCACGAACAGTGGTCCCTTCCCTCTGTGTGTGTGTGTGACAAGTCAATGTAGCTTGTTGTGATTTTTTTTTTTTTTTTACAATTGTTTTTTGGTGAAGATGGATACCATTTGCTGAGATGGGTATTTGTTGCCCAGGCAAATCTCCCAGTGTATTTTCAGCAGCTGTACACGATCTCTGTGTGCGGTAGGTATGTGTGTGTGCATGTACATGCTTGTGTATGCCTTTATTTCCATGCTCCAGCTGCCTGCCTCTGATTTAAGGGCAGGTTTTATTCCCCAGCTGCCTCAGGGCTCCTCTTTTCTGATTGCATTAAAGTCTCCGTAATTCTCCCCTCATTAATGATTGGCATATTTTTACCTCTCACTAAAGGAGCTTGGAGGCAACTCCCGTGGGGCCCTGCTCGCCAAATGAAACAATTTCATCCTGCTCCAGAAACGCATTAAAAAGGGTTTGTCAGGATCTTATCGCTAGTTAGGGAAAGCTAATCAAATTACTTCTATTTATTAGCTGCTGCAGCAATGTGTCATTCCATCAAGTACAGGTACTGGGACAGGCGGGGATTGCACGGAGAGCTCTGTGCACTCAGTGCTGCTGTCTTGTTCTGCACAGCACCATCTCTTGCCAAGGGAGGCTGCAGGGCCAGGAGAGGCAGTGAGCTTCCCTGCAACAGTGCTGCTGCCACCATTCCCACCAGGATTCCCCTCTGCTGCCCTTCTTCACTCATCTTTTCCAGAGCAATCTCCAAAGTCCCTTTTCAGTAGCACCTTTGGGCACGTTGCTGCTGCATTTGGTTGACCTCTTCTTGCTGTTACAGATAACATTGTGCTATGGACTATTTGTTGTGAGCTGTTTGGGGATTTATTTATTATTTTTTTTGCACAAATTTAACTCAGTATTAAACCAGACCAGGAATGATTTGTTATGTGGTTTATCTTTGGACCTGGGGGCTTACTGACAACAGCGGGGCAGGACTGTGGCATTTCAGAAAATCATAACCATAGGCATTACTTACCTTATGAGTTTTTAATGAAATTTATTTTTCAACTTTTGTATATTTTTTGATGCGTATGATCTAGAAAGGTAATGAAATTTGAGGAACTAGGAAAGAAAACAATTGTGGTTTTTTTTGGGGGGGGGGATTTTTTTTGATTTTTTTCTTTTTGGTTTCTTTTTGGGGGGGATAAGTTCCAAGGACCTAGCTAAGATCCTGAGAGCACCAGCTGTTGCTGGACTGATGCTGATCGCATGAGCAGGAGTGGTTTGTGGAGCAGGAGGTGTGAACTCAAAAACTTTTTATTGATTCCACATGTGGAACATGCTTTTCCTACACGCACAATGCACTTGTATTTGCAACCATATACACACCCCATTCTTGCACATGATCCTAGTCCCCAGGATGAGTGTACCTCCTGTGGGCATGCTCACAAGGGATGTGGAAGCAGGTGCCTGAAATACACTTCTAAACTTTAGAAAATATAAGTCTGCTTCTATTCCTTTACTATTTCTTTCATTTTGAAACTAAGCTATTTCATTGCTTATATTTGGATAAACATGAGTGTGCCAGTGAAAACGTGCATGTTTCCATGTAAAATGAGTCTCAGAAAAAAACACAAGAATAAAATCATTTAGCTGATGTATTTACATGAAGTGAAGTGTGTCTAAATAGAGGTATGGTGATTCATGATGATGATATTGCTGTGCATTTCATGCAAACCTTTGCTGTTTTATTTTGTGCATATCAAGAACATCACCTTAGCACAAAACCCTGGCAGAGGAGTGAAAGTGTGCTGTTCCCATGAGTGTCTGTGTGGACACAACGGTGTGCACTTGGTGCTGGCTTCGTTCTGAGCAGTTCTGTGCTGGTTTTCAGCGTTTTGCAGTGTATGTACACATATACACACGTTGGATAGAAGTGATGGAGTTGGGTAGAGCTCTGGCAGCATTCTGGTACTACAAGCAGTGATTTCTGGAGCTTGGGTTGGTGGGGGACACATAAATCCCCCAGCTGCTATAGCTGTGTTAGTTCTGCGTGGTGTGAGGGGCTGCCAAGCTGCAGGGGCTCTGGGTGCTGTTCCCAGGAGCAGCACCGTAGCAGGATGAGTGGGGAAGTCTTGCCCACCAGCCCCGTGCAGTGAGCCAGGCTCCAGCATCCTCATTACCTGCACAGTTCAAAAGGCAGGCTGGAGCGGTCCATCACGTCCCACAAAAGGCTGTATCGATTGGTCTGCCGGAGCATTTCCCGGGGTCCTTTATATCTCTCTGCCTCGTCGTCAGTAATGAAGAGGCCGAGCACGGGGAGAGTCAGCAGATTCCCAGCTGCTGGGATTTCTTCATCTTCTCATCAGGATTTTAATTAGACACGTCCGAGAGGGCAGCACCGTGTGAGGGCGGGCGGGAGCTTTATCAAGCAGGCCACATCTTTAATTACTGTTTACTGACAGATAACAAGGGGGGGGGGAAAGGGGGGTGGTGGCAGAGATGGTTGTAGGGGGAAGCAGGGAAAGGACAGCAGTCCCCAGAGTGTGCACTCAGCAAAGGAGAAAGCCTTTACTAGGGATCAAGTGGAAATTGTTCCCCCTCCCCATCCTGCCATGCTGTTTACCTGTTGCCAAAGTGAGAAAAGTTCCCTTTGCCCCTTTCCTAGGAGGCACGAGGTAGATCTGAAAGGTGTGAAGCGGTAAGGGCCAGAGATGTAAGGAATGAAAAGTATAAGTTTGGCTAGAGAAAAAGGGCAGCCGTGTGGGTTTTCTGACACCACACAGTAGGATGCAAAATCATTTCCTCCTCCTTCTGTTTGGGATTAGCATCACTGTTTTGTCCAAAAGAAACCTTCTTCTGTCTTTCCATGTGTCCTCAGCACTGGTGGCACAAGAGCAGTCTGTGAGAGCAGCAGCCACAGAGCAGATTTCTTCCTTGCTCTTTCATGGGCCAGCTCTCCACTTGATGTGAAACCTCTTCAGTCATCCCTCTTCTGCCTGGCCCCAGAACTCACATCTCCCCCCAGCTCATCTCCTTCCCTACAAGGTGTGTTTTGACGCTGTTTCTAACCCTGGCTGTGCCTGGCTGCTCTGGTGGATCTGTGCTCCCTGGCTAGGCCGGCCCTCTGGGCCCTGGGAGGCTTGCAGTGGAGCGCAGTGACTGATATCCTGAGCTGGTGATCTGAGCTCAGCTGCCTGCCGCTCTCCAGAACTTTCCTCTGAAGTTCTCGCCGCAGCCTAGGCAGTGTTTGTGTCCACTGGAAGGTAGTCTGATGCTTCCAAAATGTTGCTGCGCTGCCCAGCATGGAAAACTGGGCCTGAGCCAGAGCTGGCTTTCCCTCGGTGCCCACAGACTCCCCGTGCTCTGAGCACAACAAGATCTGGAGGATGTGCTTGGGATCAGCAAGGACTCAGTAATTGGACTGTTGTTCTTTCATTTTGCTACGCAGTAGCGAGCAGATTATAGAGCCCACATGTTATAGATTTCCTGTCATCCCTCATGAATCAAGCTCCACTGTCTTATTTACTGTCGGCCAAGGCCTGTGAATAACATCACCAAGGGATACGCTCTCACGCAGTTGTGCAAACACAGTGCAGAGCAGTTGCATGTGCCTTTGGGCTGTCAGTATGCCTTCCCCCACACAACACTTCACCAAGGCTTTATGGAAGAAAAGGTTGCCGTTTCCTATCTGTGCAGAATGGCTCCTGGCCTCCGTGGGAGCTGTTTGTAACACTGGAGGCAAACCTTTGTTATCCTAATGATGTGAAGTTCCAAAAGTTATAACTCGATGGCGTTGCTCCTGTGCAACTCCAGTCATTCTGTATGCTCTCTGTCCTGCATGTGCCAAGGAGGTGGACTTGCAGTGTCCTGGGAGCTGGTTCATATGAAATCTGGCATGTTGTCACTGCTTGTCAGCAAGAGGAGATTGGTTTGTGCTCAGGGCAGGACACTTTTTTTTTTTTTTTTTTTGGAACTGCAGTGAGGCATGGCTACTGAGTCAGCTGGAGTCCCCTAGAAGAGAAGGGAAATTTGGCTTGTCTGCCACAAGCCAGCCTGCTGGCTGCAAAACCTGTGGCCTTCCAAGTGATAAGCTTAGAGACCTGGAGAGATGAAATCGGAGGGACTGAGGTACTAATTTGTTTTTGTTTAGGCTGGTTAATATTTCTTTCATTGAAATCTAGATATTAGACAGGGGCTGGGGAATGCCTCTTTAAATTGTAAGAGGCTCTGTCCAGGAGGAAGCAATTAAGCTGTTTGCTATACCTATTGTTCTTAGAGCTGGAAGTAAATGGGCTTTGAGTGCAGTGTGGGAGATTTCAGTTCTACGTTACAAAGTTTGTGTTAGCAACAGTACAGAAGCATTAGAACACAGACTGGGAAATACTGGAAGTTTTTTGGAGCAGGCTGAAAAAACATCTGTCAACATAATGCTGCTAAGGCTGATCCTCAGTTGGGACAGAGGGACGCAGCAACCAGCTGACCTGGTCCTTGCCTTATATCCCGTGACTCTGTGTATGATCTTGTGACCAGCTGACGCAAGCCTGAGATGGATGCAGGTGTGTGTATCAAATAAGTGCTAGCATCTATAAGCTACCTGGATAATATATGAAGGAGTACCAGCACTTTGCTAACCATCACAGGCCTGACATCCAAATGCTAATATAACCAACCATGGGAAGTTTTAAAAAGAGATGGCAGCAGGACTCTTTCTTGTTTAAGCATCTTCCTTAGTTTTTACCTTCAAATCTGCAGCAGAGACTACTAGCACTGCATTTTTCTACTAGTACTCCCTGTAAAATTTAATTTAAGCTGTTCATACCACTGCCTAGCTTTAGTCATTACCTTACGCATTTTTTATATCTCTGACAGATTTGTTTGGGGAAAACTTTTGTCAAAAATAACATGTGTTTTAAAAGACAAAATAGGGTTTATTCGGTGTTTTTGGATTTTGCCTTCCTTCTGTGTAGAAATAATTCAAGAAGATTTCATAAAGCTCAAAAATTACATTTTGAAGCCCTGCTGGATGGACAGACAGGACTGTGTCAGGTGATGGGATATCAGTAAGTGGGGCCACCAAAGTAATGGGAAGATGGGGCAAGGAGAACGGGCAAAAAGGTGAGGAGGGGTAGTAAAAAAGTGAGGAGGGGTAGTGAATGGTCACAGGCAGCTGTTGAACAAGCAAGCTGGGAATGCACATTGTAGGGGAATGGTGTTTGGGGAGGTGAGATGAGAGCAAAGGGGAAGGGTTGGGGTGAGGAGGCAAAGACAATGAAGAGAGTGGGCTGGGATGGTCTGGATTGGAGAAAAAGAGGCACAACTTGGGTTGAATGGTCAGCAGAGCCTCTGACTCATTATTCCTCGGTAGTCATCAGTGTCTGAAATTCACCTGGTGCTTCATGCTGCTCATGTTACTCTTCACAGAGGAGAATGACCTACTCCTGCAGCCTGTTTGCTCCATTACCTTGGTAATAGCATGATAGGTCTGTCTTTTCTGATAACCCACAGAAATGTCATTGTGATGCATTGTGAGGGATTATTATTATTTTTTTTTTTTTCTGTGAAAGAAACAACAAACTGAAAAGAGCACTCTGAAGGGTGCTAACACAAGAACTGGAAGGTGGAGAAAGGCCAGTTATACTCTGTACGTTTCTGTCAACCTAACTGTGCGTCTTACACAACTCAGGTTTTAGCAACATGTCCTCTATGCTATTTCTTCCACAGGACCCCTGCCTCATTCACTGCGTGTGATGGACCTACTCTGAGATAAATCAGAGTTGCACGGTGAAAGAGACCATCTGTAGGACCCCTGCCTCATTTGTCAGGTGTGTAGTGAGTGAGACAAGGGACGGCGGGAGAGAAAGAGAAGCTTTTATGGCTGAGGCAGAGAAATTCTGACCTGGCAGTTGACTTTCTCTCTGACCATTTCTGTATGATAGTCTTTAAGTTTTTTAAGCAGCTGTTGTGCCAGTGGGTGTTTAATTGTGCGTTCCCTGTTTTATAGCGAACCTTTTTTGATCCCAAAGGACCTACTTTACAGAAGCAGTGAGTGCTTACAGCTGCAGATGAAGTGAATGGGAATCCACTAGCACAGTGCTATACAAACACAGGTCAGTCATGCTGTGTATGTCTCAGACTCGGCACCCAGAATTAGCAAACACCTTTCACAGTGGTCCTCAATTATTCACCCATAAAATGGGAATAAAAATACCCCCTCCTCTCATAGGGGTGTGTGAAAATAAATGATCTTGGGATGGTGAAGCCCTTGGACAGTGTAATGATAAGCCCAAAGAAAAACACATGAGGAAATGAGTAAATCTCCAGAGCCAGGTTTGAATAATGTGTAGTAAATAAGGCCTGGGGCCACACCAGTCACTCTGAGCAGAAAACAGTATTTCAAATAGCTGCTCTTTGCATGGACACAATCCTTTCTGAGTGCAGACTGAGGTGAGATCCTGTGGGGAAAAATATGATCGTGTAATTAATGTCTGTAAAATAATGTGCATGTACCCAAGAGCTAGGAGTGTTCCTCACTTGTAGTAAACACAATTGTGTCATTTTCTAATTCTTAACTGCATTTGTAGTGTGCCCTATTTAATGCACAGTTTTTTTTTGTTTTGTTTCGCTGTTCCTGTTGTACTTGACAAATTTATGTGCTGTAAGATGGTGTTGTCCCAGCATCTCTGCTTGGAGGAAGTGTTTCTATTTTGTGTAGTTGCAGCTAATTGCAGGTAGTCAAAACCTGTTCATCTTAAATAGTATGTAATCCCCAAGTTGTAATATCTACCATGTGTATCTACCATGTGTATCTACCATGGGGTGCAACTTCATGTGGAAGACAGATCTCGCTGTAATTTGGCTTCATGAGCAAAAATGACACCCAAATACTGCTGTTCTGAAGAGTAAAGGAATCAGAGACAATCTGAGATCTTAAAACCCACTAACAGGAATTAAAAGAATAAAAACCCACATAATTTTCCTATGCAGCAATATGCAAGAAAGGAGAATGTCATTAGGGCTATGAAATGATGTGAAAAGTTGTTGCTATAGTGGTAGGAGGAAGAATGACAAAACTTGAGCTCTTAGTGAAAGTACACAAAAAAGTAATTATCAAAATACCTATATTTAGATAATCAGTCATCAAAAATAAGGTTACGTACATGTTTAGGAACACATTTATGGTGACCGGAATGGTAATGGAGTAGTGTTAAAACTTACTGAGTTGAGGATTTGAATGTTAATAATGCTAGGATGGTTGGTGTCCAAACCCAACACTGGTTAACCTTTCTGTGCCATGTCTAGTATTTGCTATGTTTGCAAGGAAAATGGTATGAGTAGTGCAAGAAGTGTAGCTGTGACACATAGCCCCGAAGTTTTGTTTGTAGCAAGTAGAATTGTCTATTGCAAGTGTCTGAGAACTGACCATAAAATCTTTTATATTTTCACCTCTTTCCCTTCTCACAATTTCAAACACTGGAGGAGGATTCATTGGCCTATTTTGGCTGCAGAGTGTGAAGCCTCTCTCAAGTATGGCTAGTGTCACTGTTGACCAGTTGAATTGGAAAGCACTATTTCCCACATGTACTGCAGATAATGGTTCATTCTGTGCATTAAGCAAGCCAATCCTATCAAATATGCTTTGGACTGAATGAGAGTTCCTTGTGCAGGGGTTTAACTGCTTGATTTTCACTCTTTTATCAGAAAAAATGTTGTTATTGGTTTAAAGAGGACAGAACAAAAAGTGATGCCAGGATACCCAAGAGCAGGAACTCTGACAAAAATCCCTGCAGGCAGGACCTGGCACTAGTGGCCAAAGGAGAGAGGAAAGAGCAATTAAAGAAGGAATACAACAATCTGTTCTTGTGGTGGTCAGACAGCAAATGCAGCATGTGTGCTGGGTGGGAGCCATCAACGAGAGCTGGTTTTCCCGTGGGATGCACAGACCTGGACTATCAAAGCAAGCTGGGGCTGAGGCAAATGGATGTTATGCCAGACGTGTCAGCAGAGCTGGCCTGCTTTGCATAGGTGCCTGATCTTACTTGGCATGCTTTAAGCTCTCTTTTCTGAATGCCAGGGTGCAATATGACCCTTATGATTAAACCCTAACTGCTGTGTTCTCCCCGTATGATGTAACTCTGGGGTATTATTTCTAACCTATGCAAAAGGGAAGGCGATGCACAAAGCAGCATGTTGCCAGGTGCATGGCTCCTGAGCATGTCGCTTCAGTCACAAGACTCTGCTCCTTGCCAGTGAGCGGAGGAAGAGAGGCTGTGGGGGCCCTGCGTTCCCAAAGTGAACTGTCTTTCCCTCCAGTTGTATTATTGGCAGTGCTAGTGCCCAAAAACTTGGGCACATCAGCTCTGAAAGCATCATCTTGAGGCATCTCTGCACAGCAAGCACCTGCCCTCTGGAAAAATGGCTTAGGACAGAGCAGGGAAAATGAGCCTGCAAACAAGGGCTGGTGCCCCCCACCCTGCTGAAGCTGTGCAGGGGTAAGGCGAGGCCTTGACACTGCAAAAAGCTGTGTGCCCAGAGGGTGCGATCCTTACCATGCTCGCAGGCAGGCAGGCTGGACTCTCATTCTTTACAGACCTGCCAAGCGGAAAATGTTTATTTGCTGCTCTGGATCCATGATCTAGGAGAAAAGAATAAAAGTGATTTAACCTCCAGTGTGAGAAAATCACCTGACTGAGCAGGACACAGAGGACAAATAGGACAAAGGGCCTTACCTTGCCTGGACAGGAGGGATGGGGAAAGAGAGGGGAGACACAGGATCAGATTCATTAATAATTATTTATTATTAATCTTCTAATTTTTCCCTTGCTCAGATTCCCCGATTGCTGGAAGTGAAGACTCCTCTAACTGTCTGGGTGAATCTGACATTGACTCTGTCTTTGAGATGGGGAGCACCCTCTGGTGGTTAAGGATAATCTGACATTTCCCGGGATTGGCACCCATCATCCCTGTAAATCGCAGGAGTTTAACTGGACAGGAGGCTTGGGCTGGCTTCCTGTCGCTGCTGTGATGATGGATGTGTGGGGCACAAATGCTCTCTTTGATTTTCTGACCCTGGAATCCGAGCTGACCCCTTGGGAAGCCTTTTTGCTGTGTGAAAAACAGCGCAGGGTTTCTGTGCTCACCCTGCCCTGCTGTCGGGCAGAAGCTCATATCCAGCCTCATCCTGCTTCCTCGTGGTGAGGGGGCAGGTAAAGCACAGTTTGGTTTATTAGCCCCAGTAAGCACAAAAGCCAGCACAGGGATTGCTGTTCCCTGAGTCTGTCCTCTTCATCGTGCCTCCCAAAAGCACTCATCTTGTGTTCAGAGCTCTCCCCAATCCAGCTCTGGTTGTTTTTGCTCTGCATAGGTGCTGAAGCAGAGTACAGTCCATCACAGGGAGCACAGGAATTCAGCTCAGGTTTCCCTTCTCCTTCCCTAAGTGGATTAACAGGCTGAGGGGATCGTCTCTGCCTGCCTGACTCAATCTTCATTAGCTAACATGTTTCACCAGCCGCAGTCACATCCTGGGCTGGAGAGCTGTTTGACAGGAGCGGATTCTGGCCCCAGCCTCCCACAAAGGCTGCTGCGTCTTGTGGAAGGGTTTTCTTGACAGCAAGGCTCTGTGAGCTGCCCTGGGAGGCAGGGATGTAGGGCTAGAGTGCTGCAAGATGGGCAGCCTTGCTCTGTGCGCCGTTCACTTTAACCAATTTGCATCCTCTGCTGACAGAGAGCCCCGAGCCCCTGTGTAATGCAGGTACTGTACCTGAAAACATTCTGTGTCTCTGGAGATAAACCCACGTGTTTTTTTTCCTTATGTTTCCCAACCATGGGAGGATCTTGAATATACTGGGATATCCCTGAAACTTTCGTTAGTTGGCTGTCACTTCTAGATACCCCTTCTTGGGTGCAGTATTTCCTAACAAGCTGCATGCAGCTATCTCCTCTGCCCCTTCTTCTCGGTGCTGCTTTGTGGTACTCATTAATAGGTGTTATACCCTTGCACAGGCAGTATTTTATTTTGTAAGTGATGCCACTTTCTCAGTCCGGAGAAGATCTGTTCTACACAGGGAAGCTGTACACTTAAACTTGTATCGATTTTGAGACAATCCATTTAAACTAGTGAAAATCCAAACCACGGATGCTCTCCTGCCAGTTTGAGGATACTTCATTTGGGCTCATTAGATGCCTAAACAGGTTTAGTTTCAGTAGTAATGAGAGCCTTTTGCACATTTAGAGCTTAAAATAATCTATTTTAAATTGTACCTTGAATTATACTGCAGTCACATCATGCAAAGAAAGCCTGCAAAGAGAGGAGGCAAACACTGGACGTCTCTAATACCAGTGCCACTGGGGGAATCCTGTGCCCAGCAGTACAGAGGTAATGTCACCCATGCAGAGGCCTGAGTGTACCTTAGCAGGAAGGAGAGGCCTCCTCCTGGCTGTCAAAGGCATGTCAATAAGTACAGATTAAGCCTTGGATTTCTGCAAAATTGAGACTCTGTGAAAGCACAGAGCATGCTGCAGAAATTACTGTGACTGAAAGATCTCAATGGGAAGTGTTTCACAAGGAAGCGAATGTTCTCCTTTTGTTTTTGTAACCTGACAGTTGCAGCAGGGGAAATTGGTGTGCCAGACTCTGAAAGCAAAGTTGACTGGTCAGGAACAGAGTTGAAATGGATGTGTGTTTTTTTTTTTTTTCTTTTGGCAAGTTGGAAAGGAAATAAAAAAAAGGCAAACAAGAGCATAAAGGGGCAAATAACAATGAAGACTCTAGAGGATTTAAGAACCTAAAGCTATAGTTTGGAAAATAAGGGATGAATTGGAATTCCCAAACAGTGTGCATTAAAATACATAAAATAATAAACCTGGCACTTGTAAACTAGCAGTGTATTTGGTGTGGCCTTGTAAAGATTTTTAAGCCACTACTCAGGTCAAAGCAGGAGAGCTCCCCAGGGAGTCCTGGATCTTCTGTGTTCCAGCTCCCCTGGGGAGACCACTCTCTGGAGCAGTCTCCCATCAGGATTAACCAGCTATCAGTGCTTAATGATGTTCTTCCCAGACTGGGAAAGAAAGGTCATAGGAACTGTGAAAATGCAACCTGTTTCTGAACAGGCAGCAAAGGAAGGTCTCTTTGAGAGGCCAAATAAGACTTGTTCCGTTGCAAATGGATCCTTTTAATACTGCCCCTTGTTTGAAGGAACATGGGCTGGAAGAACAAAGCTATTTTGTTGCATTTCTGTGTATTTCCTGTATTTAGCAGAAATCAGGTTTCATATGGTGAGAAGCAGACTGGGGGGAAGACAGTCTGTGAGTTAGGACTTGCTGAAGCTCTCTCACTGTGTGCCTATCTGATGTTGAGGCTACCTTGGATCACTGATCTTAATGAAGATGCTACCCTGTTGTCCTTCAGTTCTTACATTTTCAAAGGTTTCCCAAACTACTTTATGTATTCCTGAGCTATTTTGCTGCCGTAACTGGCTTTGCAGGAACTTGAGCAGCACACAGCAATATCCTGATTTGAGGCAGGAAGAGGGAGGGAATAGCATCACTGGGGAGCAATGCAAGGGATACCGGGCAGGGGGAGCAGGAAGAAACTGGGAATGTTGAATAAAATGTGTCTAAAGCAGTAGTGCACTGTCTGCTCCTGCCCTTTTCATCTCAATCTCTGGCATCTCATCAGTAATGAATTGCAGGAGACATGAATTGACACAGCACAGGCTGTACCAATCATATAATCTGTTCGGCCCCCATCAGTGACCCTTTTGAAACGTTTTTCTTCTGCAGCATTTTCCAACAAGAAATTCAGGTCATATTTGATAGTTTCCAAGCCCTGGTTCCCCTTTGTGGCTCTCTGACCGAAGTCAGGAGAGGAGGGTAGTTACCAGATGTGTCTGGGCTGGTCTGCACGCGTCTGTCTCTACAGCTCTTTTTTTTTAGTTGTGGTGAAAGGTCAGCTCTGAATACAGGAGGAAACTTCATGGTTTTAGGGAATAAGTCCTCTTCACCTTCCAGTTTGGGGGAACAATAAGGAGCTTTATCAGCAAAGTCTGTACTGTACCTTGAAAAAGAATACTTGATCTTTTTCTCCATGCTGTTTCTCAATTCGGTTATTTCCTTTCGTTTAATCTGCTAGTCCCTCCCTCCCCCTATGTTTAGGATGTTTGGATGAGCTGTGGATACAGACTAGAGTGATGTGCTTTCTGTGCAGAAGGAGCTGGTTGCATCTAACTTCAGGGTTGCTCTATCAGCTGTGGATTGAATTGAGGTTGTCTATTGGGATTTTCAGGTCTTGGTTTTCTCATTGGAGGTCCTTCCATCAGGCAGGTCTGTTAAACGCTTGCTGAGTCCCTTGAGACACTTGATCTGTGTTTAAAGGAAGCAGCTGAACCACGAGAAAAGAGAAACAGAAGCAGCTATGTACTGAAGCTCTATTGGTCTGAAGGGATCTTACTGAAAGCTATGCAGAGGTTGCATGGCACCTCGGGTGCCCGGGGCTCTGTCCCATCAGAGACCTGTGCGATGCTCTTTCTGGCCTTTCCTGCTCTGAGAGACAGCTGATGCCTCCTGGGCACTTTGGGCATGAATTGTGTTTAACTCTCCTGAGACCCAAGCCAGGAAAACCTCTGGAGGATTCCCAGCAGCCTCCTGCTCCCCACTTCTCTTAAAGCTTCCCCAGTGGATATGCCCGCCCAGGGAGAGCAGGAACTCCATAAATAAATAATCCCCTCTGTCTCTCCTGATCAGCCCAAGCAGCTGTGATTGCTCCTGAACGCCTGGGTTGCTTTCTTCTTAATGGCTTTTAAACCAATTCCACCCTCACCTGATGACCCAGCTTCTCCTCCTATTTTTGAAGGAACAATTTCTTTTAGGGAGAGAGTTTTGGGGGGTATTTAGGTTGTGTCAGGAGTTTGGGGTGAGTTGAAATGGTAGCACTGCAGGTGCACCTACAGTATACTGGCTCTAGCATGCTGCCCCATGGCTTATTCTGACAAACCTCTGCCGGGCACCTCCCCAGGTATTGCAGCTAGCATTGACCCTTGCTTGAGAGACCCTTACTGTCGACCCTTACTGAGACCCTTACTGTTGGGAGAGCTAATCACTGCACAGAAGTATTATGTGCAGTTCTGGGCTCAACACTATAAAAAGGATGTTAAGATGCTTGAGAGCATCCAGAGGAGGGCAACAAAGCTGGTGAAAGGGCTGGAAGGCATATCCTGTGAGGTAAGGCTAAGAAGACTTGCGTTATGAAGTTTGGAGAAAATAAGGCTCAGAGGTGACTTAACTGCTCTCTACAACTTCCTGAGGTAGAGAAGTGGAGAGGGAGGTGCTGGTCATTTCTCCTTGGTAACCAATGATAGGATACATGAGAATGGCGCAAAGCTGTGCCAGGGGAGGTTCAGATGGGATATTAGGAAGATTTTCTTTACCATGAGGGTGGTCACACACTGGAACAGGCTTCCTAGGGAGGTGGTTGATGTCCCATGTCTGTCAGTGTTCAAAAGACATTTGGAGAATGCCCTTAGTAATATGCTCTAACTTTTGGTAAGCCCTGAAGTGGTTAGGCAGTTGAACTAGATGATCTTTGAAGGTTCCTTCCATCTGAACTGTTCTACTGAGGAATCTGAGTGCTTATTTGTTGTCCACAGTGAGCAGGAAAAAGTTTGGGAACTTAAATTCAGAGTGCAGGCTCTCAGTTGTCTGCTCAGCTGACCTACAACATCTCATTAATGGGTGTTTGAGAGCTGGCCAAATATTTAGGGCTTACAGTGGTGTTCTTGAACTTTGTATATATAAACTGTAGTAGATTTAAAAAAAAATAAAATTAAAATTGGTCCTATGTAATCTAAAGGTGCTTGGTATGTAGCCCTGTGCAACCCCTGAAGACATTTATTGCTTATCTGATGGCTGTCATCTTGGTGCGTCTATGGAGAAGTATTTTGTATTTCTGGAAGTATTAGTAATGCCTCTGCAGGCAGAGCACACGTGCTGGGCAGTAGGACGTGCAAGGCATGTTCTGAACGTTATTACGTTGCTGGGCAGTTCCCCAGGACGTGTACTGGCACAGCCTGGAGTTGTGCTGCAGGCCAGTGGTGTTCCCTCATGGTGCCTTTGGAAGAGGCAACAGGCCGGCTGGGTGAAATGCAGCTTGCTGTGAGTATGGTTGTACTGCCAAATGGGATGTGGATTCAACTAAAATGATTCCTGGGCTAATCAAGTCTGACGACCTACGTTTTTGTCTTTGCTTTAACCACCCTGCTTGACCAATCAGTTTAATGGCTCTTCTCCTGCAATGAGCCCCTGGAAACAACGTGGTTTCTCCAGGTACCCTCACCTGGTACCTTCTAACTAGGAAGCAAGGCAAGGCCCTCCCAGGTGCCACATCGTTGGCTGGTTTGTGGACCTCAATTTTTGAAGAAGTGACAGTCCTTCCCTCCTACCGTCTTCCTTCTGCTTGGCCTCTTGGTACTCTGAAAAAGCAGCAAAGGGGAGTGCTGGCCCCAGGCTGTATGGTTCCCAGGAGGAACCTGGTAACAACCACCTATGGAGCATACATACATATGTCTTGGCATAAAGCCTACCCTTTACTGCGTTGCTTACCACATGAGTTATGAAGCATTGCCAAAAGTTGATAAGCAAGGCCTAAAAGATGAGTACTGCTGATTTCATCTGGCTGTAAATATTTAATGCAAGCTTGGTATATTTAATGGAGGAGCAAAGAGGTGGATGTTGGTATTCCTTGATCATCACTACAAGAAAGGTGCTCAAGAGATGAGTGAAAGACCAAAATCACATTTTCCTTTCTAAGCACAGTGGGGGACCAGTTGCTAGGAGGCTGCAGCACCAAAGTCACCCTCAGACCACATGGGAGTGAGACTTGAGTTTGCCTTAACAATGATACTGAAAAGTAATTTTCTCTAATGCTGCCACAAGAATGGCAAAGCTGGCAACACAGGAAGGATGAAGGCGTATTTGCTGAAATCCAGTGATGCATATTTGGGTCCATCAGGAGATGGCATTATTGCTGCCCGCAACTTCTTCTGTGCCTGGATCTCTGAGAAACTTAGACTTGGAAGTCACCCCAATAGGACTGTAACAAAGATACCTAGGGACTTGTATTTTCACACATGATAGAGTGCTATCTTTTGGAGTACACAGGTCTGCTTAGCAGAAGTAGGGCTGATTAGTGAAGCTTCTCCTTTCCTTTGCATAGAAAAGCTTTCTGGTAATCAGCATGTATTTCCTTTTGACTGGCTACCCTCATGATCCTGTATATGCATATATTGTACAGCTAAAGAAGACAAGTTTATATGGTCCTGAGTTGCCCTGCCACCCCTAAGTAGTGTTTAGGTATGTGGTATAGGTAAGGATTGGATTTCTTGTTGTTTTCAATTTCTTTTTTGAAAAAGCACCATGAAACCCTGATCATTCATGTAGGCATAGTGTGTGAATGTCAATGACTTTTGATTTCCTAATATGCACTTTATTGCAGGTATCTGAATGAGGTACAGCTGATGGGACTCAGAAGTTAAAAGTATGTTAAGTTTGGGATAGGGTTTGTTATAACCCTATAAAAGCCATCTAATAAAATGATGTCACAACCTCAACCCGTATTTCCAATTTGCTCCTGTCCAGAAAGTGAAATAAATGTTGTACAAGTAATAAATACACTCAAGAGGGAGTTGTGAACAAATCTGTGCTGTTGTAAAACATTAAAGTTAGTGCAGAACAGATCTTCAGAGTGTAGGTGTACTTAACTGAGCTGCTTGGAGGATCCAGAGCAGAGGGGGCTTGGTGCTTTTGTGTTGTTGTCAGAAGGAAGCTGTCCTCTGTCATGTCTGGCTTCAGCCAAACCCTGTAACCCCTTGCTGTTTGAAACTGGAATATTCTGGGGCTGGAGAAGGTGACCAGAAGGGCAGTCCTGGTCATGTGATGATCTCTGTTTTTTTTTGCCAGACTTTCACGCATCAGGTTTCCTAAGGTCACTTGGAATCTGCAGATTTGTCTCACTGTTAAACACTTGTGCACAGATCCACTGTCAGTGAGCTCTTCTGTATTTGGTCTGGCCAACCATGTGAAGTCAGTAGTCTTCTGTTGACTGTACCCAGATGAGGCCAGGTGGAGGTTCCTGCAGGGAAAAGAAAGCCTTTAATCCTTGCTTTCTACATGCCATATACCCTGGATGGAAACCTTTCACTGGTTTGCTTCTTTATAACGTCCTACGTCACTTTCCGAAAGCTCTGTTACCTATGCAGAGCACCCAGCTAAAGAGGAAATTGCACACATACCCACTGTTTTTTGTCACGTCGTAGAATTCAAACTGGAAAGCATGGTCCACTGCAGCTGCCTTATTGCTGTTGCTGAGAAAAGCACATGCAAGATAACTTTAGGTGCCTGTTTCAATCATAGTCTTGGAAAAATTATACTCCATCTTCACTGCTTAGCCCATGTTGGATGTGCTTGCTAGCAGATGTAACTCTGAATCATTTTGGTTCTTTAAGTTTCTCTGTTTTTCTGGGCTGAGACACTCAGCATTACAATTGCACATGCCAAAAAATGTTTTAATGCTTTCCTTGCAGCATTACAATTAGTAACTGTTATCCTTTTTTGACAAAACAGGTATTTCTTTTGAGCAGTTCAGTGAGTAAACTGGTACAGTGAATACTGGGGTCCTCGGGTGGTTGGTTAGAGTGCATGAGAATACAGAGAGAAGCAGCAAATCATCTCTCCAGCTTAGAGGTATGAACAAGCATCCCCTGTTCTCCTGACCTCCCACCTTGACCTTTTCAAATACAAGACTTGAAGCTGGTGTATTCAGGTGGGAAAGAAAGTGAAGGTGTTTGACTTTGTCCCATCTGACAGGATGAACCACCATACTGGGAGAGCCACGGTTGTCATGTCTGCTGAAGGGTCTGTGGTGGCTAAACAGAATTTCAAGACCCCTTGATTCCATGTTGCCTCCCTACTCTTGGTGGCTAAGCAAATAGCCCAAGTGCTGCTCTGTGGACACCTGGGATTATGGCTGGGGAAAGGTTCATTTCTGCTTTGCTGCAATTTGGAGAGAGTCTGGGAAATAGCGATGAGTGTGCTAGTAGATGATGTGTAGCTGTCAGTTTGGATAAAATCACTTTCCAGTCAATGTCTTGGCCATGTTCTGCTCAACCAAGGTGGCCCAACTGAGGGTTACTGTAATACATCACAGGAAACACATCAGCAACAGGTCAAAATGTGGAGCTGGGACACAGCCCTCCTTTGAGATTTTCTAAGTCTACAAGATCAATCTACTTCAGTAATTACCTACCTTTTTTGAGGACGATTGCTGACTGCTTAGTTAAACAAGAGCTTGGCAAAGTCTGGCTGACGAAGTAGATTGACAAAACATGGAAGCAGATAAATTGTACTATTTCTGAGTAAGGGAGGGTAGAAGTCCATATTAAATACCCCAGCAAACTGATGATGCGAGAGCGATAAAAGCATAATCCCAGCTATAAAACTTACTCTCTTGCCTCCCTCATACAAAAGAAAGTATGTTTCTTACTATGAGGTCTTTGAAAATCTAGAAAATGGTATCTCTTCCTATTTAGTAAAACACTCAGTGCCTGGCTCTTACTCTGATGCCCTGTTTTGAATTTTGTAAAAGTTAATATGGCTTCTCCTAGCTTATCTTTGTGTGTGTGTATCTGGGCACTTTCATCTAGGATGCCAACAGGACTGTGTTCTGCTCTGGAAGCAGAACTTGTCCTGCTATTAACACTGCAAAGACAAAAGCAGGTATGGAAAGACAAAAAACAGCACTGGCCCTCCAAAAGTAGGGGTTATTAAAAGAAAGTTTTAACTTCTCATTGATAATGGAAGGATTACATTTGTCTTCTCTCGAGGCTCCTAACATTGCTGTATCTGAACACAAAACAGGAAAAAGTCAGAACCTAATGAAGGTCGTGTTTTGGGGATAGGGAATTCCAAGTCAAAGCAGGACAGTAAGGGTTAAGATACGTATTCAGAGCCATGCTGTGCTGCATATTGCTCAGATTGATCTTGGGCAAGTCACATAACCTCTTTATGATATGATTTGACATCTATAGGTTGAGAATTATTGTTTCCAAGACTAGGTAATGCTTGAAGCATGTCTTAGGATGTTCGGATGGGCAGTTAGTTAAAAATAACAATGTGAAAACTATTTCCTGCTTAGATGTTGAGCTTAGCACTGATGGTGGTGATGCCTTTTAGATGGAATATATTGTTCAGGAGGCCAATTAAGAGGTTTTGGAGGAAATAAAAATCAATATGGAGTTTGGTAGAGATCAACAAATTGTGTTTGGTGGGGACAGGGAGCTGTTTTGTTTAGGCGTAGGGAGGGAAAATAGAACCGAGCCTCAAAACAAAGAAGGTGGTTTTGTCCACATGGGTCGAGTCTGTATCTGAGATAGGTGGAGCAAGGGGTGATATATGTGGGAGTGGCGAATGCCCACCAGTGAGCAGGGACTTGTGCTCAGAGGACCTAAGTTTCTCTCCACAGTTACTAACCTCCTTGCAAAGCGGAGGGATCAGGGCATGCAATGCAGTGACTTCTGTGAAGTCCAAGCAGTACTATTGGCCTCTGAAGTGTAAAAGGGTTGTCTTCTAAATTCATCCCAATGGTCCGTGTGTAACTGCTGTTTCCTTAAATTAATTGGAAGCTGGGAAAGGCTTCTTATTGAGCTCCTTTTCCCCACTGGACAAGGCAAGAGTGTGTGTACACGAGTCTGTCTGCTCAGCTTAGCTCTCCTAATTCTGTATGGGTTTTGCCCTGTGTACCTCCTCATTGACTTCCTTGTGAGAATACAATAGTATGGCCTTCATAAAAGGGAAAAAAAAATCCGAAACCCTTGAAAGTAACTGGATATCTCCGTCTGCTGTACATGTATTTTCCTTATTCACAAAAAAATAACCTTATCAACAAGTGAAATCAAGTTTGTTTGGCATGATTTGCAAGTTGCTCCCATATTAGTCCAAATGAAATTTCTGTCAGTCAATCAGTCAGCTTGCTGGAAAGTTGATTATTATTTCCATGATAAAAATTGGAAAAAAAAAAAAAAAAGTAAAAAAGCTAATCCATCAAAAATAGCGTAGTTGTTAAAAGCTGGGGGGAAAAGTTCTAGAGAAATTCTTAATCTGTCATCTCTTGGAAGAGCCAGTGAAAGTACAAAAGATGTCTTTGCATTTCTTGCTTTCTATCCTGGGAGGGGGGAGTTTGTGTGTCTCAAAGACCTGGTGCTGCTGTGGCTCCATCCTAGGCTAGCGCTGATGGAAAGCTCTTGCTCCACATTGGGATCGTTGTGAGAAGAACTGGGGGCCTCAAAATCCAGGGGCTGCCTTATGATTGTTATCCCACCAGGTCACACTTGCCAGGGCAGGGCTTGGTCAGGCCAGCAAACAAAGGCTGTGCTCGTGGGGGCAGCTTGCTTTGCTGTTGTATGCGCCGTTCTGCCTTGTGTTTACCCAAACTGGGGCTTTTGGCTTCCAGATCTGGCAGCCTGAGTCCTTGTTCTGGCACTTTTTTCACAACATGCATTGGAAGGAAGTTCATGGTGGGATCCGTGTTCCCTTCTTTATTCTTGGGGGAGAAGAGAAATTTGGCAAAAGCTGTGAGAAGAGCGCAAGCAAGCACGGGGGTTGCAAAGGAAGCTGAAGCCTCCTGAAGTTCCAAAGCCAGCCTGCAGGACTCCTGTCCCCTTCCGTAAGGAATTCAAGCTCACAGGTCAGGCACAGCCAGCAGAGGTAATTCCTTTCCAGCCTTCTGAGAAAGGAAGAGCCAGGCCTTTGCACAGCTCCTCTCAAGGTGGGGGAAGCACCATTTGTTCGTTTGCACTGGGTCAGAAGAGATTAAAGTTACATTTCTGCACCCCTCTGTAAATACCCACCTTACCCGGGGAGTTCTCTGTCAGCAGCAGCCCATTTCCAGAGCACAAACCCACCATTGTGCTGCCACTATCAGTTAATTCGGCCCCGTGGACCTTGTGCCAGGCGATCACATTGGCCCCTGCTTGCCTCACCTCGGCCTGAATAAAACTTAAAGAGACAAATTAAAACACTGGCTGCTGGGCAAGCAGAACATGCCTGCTGGGCCATTCCCCCCCAGTGTCCCATTCACCCAGAGCCCACCCCAATCTCTGCACAGCCGGGATGCAGCCGGTGAGCATCTTTCTGGAGAAAATCACTTTCAGCCAAAACCAGCTCCCTGCAAGTATCCTAGCTGCTCTTGGGCTGTAGCCTCCCCACGTCCTGGCCCTGTGTGCCTCCCCAGGCTCCCACGCTGCTGCGCATCAGGACCACCCTGGTGCTGGTTTCCTCCTCCTTGACCCTCTTTGAATCAAGTGTTCCCCGGCGTGGATGGTGAGACTCCTTCCTGACAGTCTTGGGCCCTATTCGTGCTGCCCCCAAGCCCTTGTCCTCTGCCTCATTAACGTTTAAAGCATCTTAGAGTTTCCACAGTGCTGATGTATCACTTGGGTGTGCAAAGATACATGTGTGTATGTTTCCATTTGCTTTAATCCTGCTTCCTGGATGGATGTATGGTCTGAATTTTGTGTCACCTGAAACACTCAGGTGAGCAGACTCTGCTGTACTTATAAAACTGCAGATGGGTCCTTGCTCTGGCTCCCATTTTCTAACCTAAGTATCTGTTCTCCTTAACTTCTTCGCAGAAGCCTGCCACCATAACAGATTTCTCATTTGTGGGATATCCTTAGGCTGCCTTATCTTAAGGGAAGTTGATCAGAGTCACCCAGCTTGTCCCCCGCAGCTGGGGGACACACCAGGGCATACCATTGCTTTGTAGGGTAGTTTTGTTGCATTTCCTATAGTGGCTAAGATCTCTGGTAGAGGGTGTAGTGCAGAAGTTACACTGACAGCAGCGAAGGAGATGGTTTGCAGCGGCTGTGACTTTGACCATTCCTCTTTTTGGGATAGGATCTGCTTCAAGTTTCTACAAATACTGATTAGACTAAAACTTTTTGTACAATTTGGTGCTTGCTGCCACCAAACCACAGTACCTTTTCTGCTTTGCTGTACAGGCCCCCTCATCTGACAAGCTCTGGGAGCTCATCGCTCCTCCAGGTGTGTTACATTCACCTCAACTTCGATCCTGTGTCTTGTATTAAGGAAGAACATTGTAGCTCCAACATTTTTCTTTTTGTTTGCCTGATACAGGAGAGCGAAGTCTTAACCCGGGTGTTTGTATTTCCCATTTTAAAAGGCCTCTGGTTTATCAGTGAAGGTAATTTCGATATATTTGACTGATTTCTAAACGGGAAGTGTGGAAGAGGGACAGGGGAGGTTTGCATGAGCGCAGGTGGGAAGGCAAAAGGTCGGCAGCAGTGGCCGGGTAGCCCCTGTAGGACACCTCTGCGTGAGCCGGGCTGTCAGTGCTGTGCCGGAGAGCTTTGGGTGCTTCTGTAAAGATGCTCCTCAGCGAGCTTCCTGCCTTGTGGCATCCCCGCGGTACCTGCAGTGCAATCGCACAGGTGTGAACACACGCGTGGGAACGGTGACAGCCCGTGCATGCAGGCAGAGCTTCCCAAGTGCCTTCCGCGGGGAGAGCTGCGTGTGCCCGGGGCCGTGCCACGCGTGGCCGGGGCTGCGGGGCTGCCCCCGGGGCGCCCACCCCGGCCCTGCCCCGGGGATCTCGGCGCCTGCGGCCCCGCTGCCGGCGCCCCCCCCGGTCCCCCCTCCCCGGGCCGGGCCTCCCCCAGCCGCCCCGCAAGCCCGGCCCCCGCTCGGGAGCCAATGGCCGCCCTGCCGGCTCCTGCCGGCTCCCGGCGTTAAAGCTACAGCGGGGCTCGGGCCGGACAAATCCCCCGTGGCCGGGTCCTGCGCGCCGCCCGCCTCCCGCCGCCGCCGCCGCTTCGTGGCCGCCCGGCAGGGAGCTGCCGCCCGCTCCGCCGGGCTCGGCCACTTCGCTCCTTTCCTTCCCCCGCTCCATCTCCTGCCTGCTTTTTTTTTTTTTTTTTTTTTTTTTTTTTTAATTATCATTATTATTTTCTTCCTTTTGCTCTCCCCTTATTTATTTATTTTTTATTATTTTTATTTATTTTATTATTATTATTATTTTTTTAATTTTCTCCTCCGACCGGGAATGCTCAAACTGGACTGATGGACATTTCCGAGCTCTGCATCTCCGACCCGCTCGGCTACCACAACCAGTGAGTTGCACCGTGCCTTGCCGGGCTGTGCCCAGCCGTGCCGGGGGCGGGACGGGACGGGACAGGACGGGACAGGGCAGGGCAGCGACCCCCAGCCCAGCCACCGCCGGGGGGAGCGCCCGGGGGTGGCTCCGGGGGGCTCTCGGCTCCTGTCCTTGCAACTTGGGGCCGCGCTGCCTCAGCCGGGAGCCGGCTGCCAACGCTCCGCGCCGCGGTCCTGCCGGCGCAGTTTGACTTTCTGTCGGTGCCGGGTTTTTTTTTTTTATTAGATGAGTTACTGCCAGGCGTCTTTAAAGAGACGTGCGTAGGAAATTGCAGAAAGTGGATGCGTTTTTTTTTTTTTTCCTATTTTTTATTATTTTTTTTAACCAAAAAAGTCCAATTTTACCCGAAATCCCCCCTGGAAACGTACTTTCCCACGGCTTTCTATTCGGGTAGCCCGCCCTGGGAAAGAGTGGAGCGAGCAGGAGGGCTGGCGAGCAGAGCAGGCATCGAGCAGGCATCCCGAGCTGGGACCGCTGGCACATACCTTAGCACCTGCCACTGCTCTTTGTATTCCGAACTGGGCTGTGCCTGGCGATGCCGCGTTCAAAAGCACTTTAACCTGCTAAGTTTGGCTCGATCCTTTCGGGGAAGTTAGGAAAGAAGGCGAAATCTTTTCAGCGTTTGCATCCAGCCCGCTGGAACGATTCATTTCCACGCGCGTTTCTCCTCTCCGATAAATCTCAGCCTGAGCTGAGTCCCCTTTTGTGTGTTTGCATGTTAATAATCCGTGTGTCACCTACGCAGGTTCTGTGGTGTCATGAGATGTGGGAGCGAAGCAATTTTGTCTGTTTCATTGCTTTTGTTTTCAGAACACCTTGTATTTAGTAAAATTTAAACACTTAAAAACCCCCCAAAGATACTTACCCCCCTTTCCTCATTACAGCTGTCTTTTACCTGTCTTCCTGTCTCATTTGCCCATATTTCCATCTGTCCTTACACACATTTCTCCTTCCTTTAATCCCCTGCTTCCAGCAGTTTCATTAAAATGAGACTTAGTATTGTTAATACAAATTAATAATCTAACCCATGTGATTTTCCTTTCCCCACTGGTACTTCACTTGTGGCTGCTCCATTTTGAATTAAAAATAAACAAACAGTTTCTTAAGGGAAATGTATTCTGTATGCCGCTGGGAGTCTTGGAATATTTAGTCAAAAATAGAAAGTGCATTTACCTTCATTACAAATCAACAAAAAACAACAAAACAAAATGCCACAATCAAAAGCTAGATCATTATCGCTTACTGTGTTGTCTGTTAACTTTTTCCTTTTATTTGTTCTACTTTGGGAATTGAGAAAAGGAACTCAAACAACGTGAAAACAGCAAGAAAGAATCTGCGTGGGGGATTGCTGCTCACCCTTGCTACTTCACCACGGGCTCTCAGGCAGCGCCCAGTAATGTCAAGGGCGCCTTGCCCATGTTCACAACTCTTTGGCTGCAGAGCAGACAGATGAAGGTGGCCCTGGGGGAAGTGCCACTGAGCCCCTACAGCTTTACAGTACACATGGAGGGCTGATTTTTGAGAAGAGAAAGTGTCGGAGTGCTGTCAGTTTAGAGAAGTGCTTGGCTTGGTTTTGTGTGCCAGCTAACCTTTTTTTAACATTGCTGAGGCTGGGGAAGGGAGACCAAGAAATATGAATTTAAATATTTTCATCTCTATATTTTTTTTATTTGATGAGTACAATGACAATGCAGGGAAATGTCTAAGTCTGGAAAAAGTTATTGAGAGAAGGAAAAGGTATGAGAAGCCTTAAAAACACAGTATAATTAAAGGTGTCTGTGCAGTGTGTCAGGTGCTGCTTTGATTTACATTTTGGTTTTGTTGAGGGTAGATTTCGGATTGCATTCTTATAGCTGAGGGGAAAAGTTGGTCCAATATATACCTCTTTAGCAATTTCTACCTTCCACTGTAAGACAATTATATTGTGAACATATCGTGCAAATACAGGGATTGTAGTTGCGCCTGGATCGCTACCTAGTTGTGTGAGCATATTATCCTTATGGTACTGATCTACTCATTGTTCTGACTGCTGGGCTTTTTAGCCACTAAAAAGACTTTCATAGTTATTTTCCTCATTTAAAAAAATAATGCTTTTAATTATGTGTGCAGCATTTTTAGTCAAATTAAACCTTAAATTAAGAGTGAAATTAAAAATATTGCAAACTGCCTCTTCTTGCTTAGTTGCCTGTTAGGCTATAGGAAATAATGGGGGGAAGAGAAGTGGACGTGGTCACTCAATACGTGATCCATACAGTTACCTGGAAACTGTATTTCACCTTGCAATTATTGAGAGAGAATGAACGAGGCAAAGGAGAGAAGAAGTGACTCCCTTCACCTTGAAGTTTAAGAACTTGATATTCGTAATAGCCTCGCAACTGAACAAAAAGTATCTGAGCAAAGGAATTCACTGTCCCTCGTCGTGCTCTTTAGCTTTTGGATTTGTCTTCCTGAAGCAGTGAAAGTTCCCTTTCCTCTGTCTGAGTGTGTTGAGCTGAATGATTGCACCAGGAACCTGAGGAAGTCCTGGTCAGCGGGTTGTGTGGCTTCCCTCACTGCAGGATCTTGCAGTGAGAGTAAGAAAATGCTTATGCCTAATTCTGACCCTCTGTGCATGTGTCCTATGGCAGCTATGTGTTAGGTTTCTTGTACAGGAATCCACGCTTAAGCGACCACTACCTACCTTTTGGTACTGACCTTTGGGCAAATTATTCCTGGGGTAGGTGCTGCAGCTCCAAGGGAGAAGCTTTTGTATGAGTTCGAATTGGCAAACTAACAAAGGCAACGATTTGTACCTGCGGTTTGTCTCTCAGGTGAGGCATATGGTGAGAATACATTAGTTACACTGCGCTGACAACGTCTGTCTGCAGTACGGTGGGAAGGGAACGCGTGTGCAGACACCAGGAATATGCACCTGGACACATCAAATGTGGGATTATATTCACACAAATGCATGTGTGCATATAGAAATGTATATTGTAGCTATGTGCACATACATACGGTCATGCTGAATATCAGTGTTATGTGTACCTCATACGCAAAGCTGAGGCTGTTTCAAAGGAGAGTGAAATAGGGCAGTTTTACTTTTTTAGTTTAACTTCCATGTCCCAGAGATATTTTTTTCTGCCATGCTAGATTTGCTACTAGAAATACTGATAGGACTACAAAACTGCCATCTCTGTTTCTAATTAATATTCTACATGACAGACAGAAACTGACCAAGTAACCATAATGAAGGGAAAATAAAAATCATTGGCAAATAAGGGCATCCTGCCAGATGCTATGTCTCTTACACAGTTTCCTCTGATGTACAAGAAAGACACATGAGTCACTGATCTGATAAAAATGAAAATTATTTTATGAGCAGAAGGAAGAAGTTGAAAGGGATATCTGATATATTTGATAGAGAGACGGAAAGGTATAACACTGGAATTTTAAGTCAATGAAAGAGTGAATTCCGGACCCGGCAGAAGAGAATTGACGAAGTTATTGTCACTGACTCTAATGCACTGACCGAGGAAATGTGACTTAATTTGAGAGGTTACTGGAAATGTCCATATTCTGTGAATGGGAGGAAATCTGAGTCAGAGAAGCTGAATGCAATGGTCTGCTCTGACTATCTCTGAAAATCTGGGATAGGGAGGAGTTGTTAATTGGGGAGAATGGGGAGGGAGCTGTGGGTTTTATTGACAGACTGAATTGAAAAACCTCTGTAAGGGAAATGGCCTAGTTGCGGGGTTCCTGACTAGGTTCCCATCACAGAATGGGGTCTTGCTACACTGAGCGTATTGAGCATGAGGCTGATGAGGAAATTGGTACCTTTACAGTATTTGTATCAACTTTTCCCTCCTCTTTCAATTCCGTTTGTAAAAGTAAAGATGGTCTAATCATTATCAATTATTGAGAAATATGGAAAGATCAATATATTAAAAAAAAAATAGGATTTTTTTCATTGCATTGATTTGAAGTAATCAATAAATATTGCATTTAGCCTGAGAGGGGAAAGACTTTGGAGAGATTGCATCAGAGAAAGTTGCTGTGACAGAGATTTCACATCCCGTTTTCTTCCTCTCCCAGAGAACGTTGCTCCATCCTCAGTGCCCTTTTTGCTGATATTCCCCAGCCCTGTGTCTGCTCCGTTTCTACTGCTCAGAATTTAACATCATCTGAAATATCCTGTATTTTTCAAATGATTTTAGTTCAACACGAAGTTCTGTTGTGCATTATATCAGTGGGTCTCTGTCAGTTTTGCCAGGACTCAAAGGACACAAGCGCTCTTAGCGGATGGAAGAAGGGAGAAGGGAAAAAGCTTAAAGCTGAGGCCAGATGAACTTCATAATTTCTGTGGGGAGTGTGGTAGAATTGCTTCAGAGTGGAAAAGTAGAAAAAGATGCTGATAAGCCTTGGATCTGAAAGCCAAAATCCTTTCTCCAGCTTCTTCTAATTCCTGCTGCTCAGTTTAGGAGTCAGGGGTCATAGCAGCCGCCGGTGTTAGAAGCCAATAGCTCCATCGCAGATTGTGGAGACTGGGAAATTCTTCCCAATAAGACCTATTTTTTATTCCACGGATCTACTGACATTAACTTTACAGCCAGAACACAACAGAATTTTTAGTTTGTGCACTGTGAGGAAGTAAATTTAGCATCTGTCCAGTACCCAGCAGTGAGGTTCCTAGGTAATGCTGCTATAGAAACTGGGGGAAAAAAAAAGCAAGATCAGAGCTTCCACAGAAAACTGTGAATCAGATGGTTGTTTGTGTAGCGAAGGGACTTAACAAAGAAGATATTAGCACTACTCATTCATGGTGACCTTGTTGAAAATAGGAAAATCTTGATTTCTTTCTGTCTTCTGAGTATCAGCTGCCTTTGAGTTGGGAATGTAGTCGTCTCTGCGTGGCTTGCATGTGCAAAGTGCTTGGTGCCTGCCATCGGGAACAGAACATAATTTAGTTTTATTTATTACTAATAGTTCTTCAGCTCGTGAGTTTTACTTGTTAGGAATTAAATTGTAGTAACTCACTCTGGGTCTTTGTCCATGCTTTCTGTGCTGGCTCTCTCTCAGGCTTTGCCCTGACTCTTCAGAGCAAGAGAGGTGCCCACAAAATGATCCTCGCCTCTGGAGCACTGTGTACTTTGCCTCTTCCAGGGCTTGCAAGTGTGGCTGCTGGCAGTGACTGTCTGCGAGGAGAAACATGCCTGCTCAAGGTGGAACGCACTGTATATTAATATATTTGTCATGTTTGTAATTGCAAATGTAATTAGCAAACAAGCTCTGGGGGATTGAGGACTTGAAACTTTCACTGCACATCATTTGACCCCATCTTGACTGGACGGGAGCTTGTATGCCGCTGTTAACCCTTGCTGCTCTTGCAAAGAAATGCTCCTTTTGGTCTGACTGCTGCGAAGTTTGCTGTTTGGTAGGTGTCTTTTTTTCTTTTTTTTTTCTTTTTTTCCCTACGAGTAGCTTTGTACCTGTATTTGCTAATACCTTCTTTTATTGTGATGGCAAGCGCTTATGTTCCTCCCGCAACACACGCACTAATACTTTCTCTCCTAGCATTTCTGACACAGTCTGGAAAGCATTCTGCAATGCCCTTTGTGAAGAGCACTGTGTACCAGTAAGTGCTTTTGCATACTGAGCTGTTCAGTGCATTCCTATCACCACAGGCAACGTTACTATTCAGTGCCCCTTGCACTTCGCAGAGACAACTTGCGAAAAGCAGGTGGCAAGCTGTTATCACACAACCTGCGATGGCTCTGTGTCCCTGCTGAGCTGGAATTTTCTTGCACTCCCTTTCTGAATGGGGGAGGAAAAAATGGATAAAAAATCCTGTTCATTTTGTGGGATCCCAGCAAATCTCCGTATAGTTACCCTTAGGCTGACTTTGTCGTCCTACAAAAAAATATTCCAGCCCCTTAAGGATTTAGTGAATAGCACAGAATCCATTCATAAAGTCACAAACTTGTGTGTATATAAAGAAAAGAGGACTCCTTTGCTTTTTCATGCAAATATCAACTCATTTCTTTAATTTTTCATTTTCAAGATAAGACTTAAGTTGTAATAAAATGGCAATGGTAGTACTGTTCTTGTTTTGGAAAGGGTTTTATTTATTCCTGCATTTTTGTGCATGTTTGAGGAAATTTATTAAACACAGAGATGGGTAGCTGTTTTCGTACAATTTTTGTCGTGGCTGTAAGGACATCTCACAAATATTGCGTCCAGTTGAAAGCTGGCAAGGAAAAGGAAGCCTGTTCTAGTTTGTTCTTGGTAGGGTGAGAGACGCTGATGAGAACCCCTTACCTTCAGTCCAGATTTTCCTTTTCTGATCCTCGAAATGCTGTCGGATTTACCATGTATTTTAAGGGTCACATATTTTTCTTAAATTAGAAAAGCCTATAATGTAGGAGATGGGAGTGTGCCTGGGACCTTCAGTTTAGAGTATCCTGCGTAACAGGAGACGATTTCTTATCATAGCACCTTTTGTTTTGAACTGATTGTCTATTTTACTGCAGCTGTTTTTACATGAAGATGTCTTGTTGCTCTGTGTCTACTCTTCTGAAAGGCTGCTGGTACATATGGCATATTAAGAAGTGTTATTTTCTAATTTTTCCCCTTTTTCTCCTGGCACTTTAAAGTTCCCTTTAGTAATAATGGCCCTCAATCTCCGGTGATGGAGCCGTCACCGTGAACAATGCTGGTGAGTGTATTGTCTCGCTGTCCTTTTACTCAAGAGAAAGGTCAAAAGAACAGCTTTAAAAAATGTTCAATTCTCCTGTTATGATTTTGCATATGGAGGTGGTCATTTTTAGAATGTGCAAACACTTGGGTGAGAATAAGACAGGAATACGATTTTCTATCAGTTGCTGCTGGTACCTTTTTAAAAACGTGCTGACGTGAACCATCACAAACCGGGTTTCTCACTGAAACTTACACCATTTTGTATATTAAAAAATTAAAGGATGCTACAGAATTATTGTTCAACAGTTTTTATTTTTCTGTAGTCTTCTGTGTAGTTTTTGTTTTTATTCAGTCAATCTGACAACTTTCTAATTCTCAGCCATATTATTTATTTCCCGATTTAAGAAATTATACCTATCTAGATGAGATTTTCACAGATTTGGCAATATGACGAGGGAGAATATAGGGTGCTACTGATTTCAGGGACTTGATTCAGAATTCTTTCTGGTGCACAGAAGCAGAATTAGTCTTTATACGTTTTTAAAGTATACATTTCCTTTATACTTTGTTTTTTATTCTTTAAAGCAATCTTCAATTTATACAGAAATTTTAAGGAATTGCAGCATTTTTATTTTTCTTTGTTTCAGGACTATGTATGGCATGCAAATGCCATTTAGTTTTAAACAGTTCAGAAAGTGCAGTAGAGGAATAAGAGGCATTTAATCCTCTGGAACGTGGAACACACCAATTCAGTTCTTCAGCCCTTTCTCAGACTTATGGTTTGTTGCTTCTACATTTTACCTCTGAGTTTGATTCAGTTACTTTGTAGTTTTTGTGTTTCTGCTGATAGAGTTCTTTGAGTCGTTTTTGGAGTCTAGGGGGGTAATGGTACAGGGAGATGCTGAGGCCATTCTCTTGTGAAACTGAAAGCCCTGCAGCCTATTGCCTGACACGCTTTAGTAGAGGTTTTTTGTTATCAGATTCGTCTGTAGTGCAGAGGTATCTGGATGGATCAGAGCTGTCCCTACACCTAACTGCATTAAGCAGTGGCTTCCAAGCGGTTTGGTGCAGCCCGCAACGCAGCCTGCCCA
Source organism: Aythya fuligula (assembly GCF_009819795.1). NCBI lineage: Eukaryota > Metazoa > Chordata > Aves > Anseriformes > Anatidae > Aythya > Aythya fuligula. The sequence continues at coordinate 26,384,370 of NC_045563.1, forward strand.
GGGACAGGGGCAGGGAGGGGGCCACAGGTACAACCCAGCCTCGCTTTCAAAGCCACGGAAATCCCAACATGGGGACTTGCTTTTCAGTGCTTGGGCTTTGTGAAGGATGCTAACTTTGCTTCTTGTGGGTTCTTTTTGCTGTAGTAGATTGTAGCAAATGTGACCTTCTGAAAATGATGGTTAAGTGCATTGACGTGTCTGTATGTATTACTTTACATAGATGATGCCAGATGCGTCTCCCTCAGAATAATTGATGCAAGTTGCGTAGTGGCACCAAGCAGGCTGTAAAGGACTAGAATGAGTCAAAGTATGACAGAAACAGTTTTCTTGCGTAGAGATCTGCAAGTGTATGAATGTACGTCTAGCAGGAGATGTGTGTGCATACTTATTTTTAAAAGGATGTGCACACACTAAGTTAATGGAAAATACATGTATAAAACTGATCATTTTATATATAATGACATGTTCATTCTATGCTGTGTATGTGCACTATTTCACTCGAACAGTTATCTCTACAATGTTTCTTCATACCCATACTCAAGTTTTTCTGCATGTGGTTGCGTATTTCCATGTGAGTATGCATGTATAAATGCATAAATACTAAGAATGGGTAAGTCTGTCTGCATCACACGGTTGTGCTGAGTCTTTCTTAATTACAGTTTGTAAATCTTTGGATAGCCTTGCTTGGAAGGTGTTCAGTAAAAGTAGAATGCCGTCCAAATATGCCACACGTAACATTTGTGCTTAAAAAATATTTGGTGTTTTTGTTAGGACTCAGTAGGTATAATAATTAGTAGGTATATAGGGTTAGATGTTACTAAACAACTGTGAATAGCTGTTCTGTTTACACATCAATGCATATTAAAATCTGTGATTTTTAAAGATAAGCAAATATTTTTTAAAAATAAAATGCCACAGGGGAATTTGAAAAACAATGTGCAAGACACAGATCCCGCTACAACATTCTCCAGATAAAGCTGGGCTCTTGTGCCGTAACAAAAAAAAAAAAAAAATCATTGGTTTTGATTTTTGTTTGTTTATTTTACTTATTTATTTATTTATTATATTCTGGTTATTTTGGAAACTTCTTTTTTATTCTTTTTTTTTTTTTTTTTTTTTTTCTTTTCAATGCCTTTTTGTTTTTGGAAGGCACGGAATGTAGTTTGCTTTCCTTATGGAATCCCTTGCTTAGAAAGTTATTTGAAGATGGAATGTGCTTTGTGTTTTTCAATACCTATAGTGTTTCTGATCATTCTCTTTTTATTCTTTTAGATGTGGTTTGTTGTTTTTCTTTACTTTAAAACAGAGCAGGTGCTTTTCTTCCAGCAATTACAGTTAGGGGACTGTCATTGCAGAGGGAACTCTAAACCCTAACCGTGGCCATGATCCCTGTATCACTGATAATATGGACTGTAACTGTAGAAATTCCCCCCACTTTTGTGTTCTAACAGGGACTTGTTTTTAAAAGTACGAACAAATTTAATTCTATAGCCATTTTTAATAACGTATTTATGAAACAAACAAACAAAAAGCTCTTGCAGTACAGTGATGTGGTATTTATACTTGCTTTAATGTGCTCATTTTCCTTAGAATTTTCACCCCAGGTGTTCAGGGAAAAACAGATGCAGGTTCCCCCCTCCCATTGTTGGTTGAAAGAAGAAAAAATACCTGCTTTTGGATTGCCTGCTTTTTCACAATACCGTTTCTTTGCCTCAGTCTCTGCAAAATGTTATAGATTCAATTCCCTTGTTGGACCAAGAGTTAAAAATTAATTCATGAATAATAAAAACCAATCAGTCTTGTTGAGTTTAAGAAGGATTAGAAGAAGGGGTTTTGTAGAGAAGCAGTTATATATCTTGGTGCTGATGTTGTTGGACTAATAGATATTGTACTAGGTCCCGTTGGTTATCTGATAGAGGTAGCTGATTTGCAAATAGGATTGTTATCCTGATGACTAACGAGTCTAATATTGCATGGATTAAAAGAGGCCGGGCAGTTGGTGTCTATTATAAGTTCTGGACTCCCTCTTAGGAGATAATTTATTTGATTCAGATGTGTGCAGATTGAAAAGGGACCAGGTAAATACTGTAAAGGAATGTTTCACGATTCCTTGCCATGCCTGGCATTTTCAAGGAAGGCACCAAATTGCACTGAGCATCAGCTTGCCCGTGCTGGGTAGCTGACCACGGGCTGGTGCAGACATCAGGGTGCCCTGCACTCAGAGCATATAACTGGCAGAAGGCAGGCGCAGAGAAGGAAAAAATCATTATCATCATGAGGTAGAGAAAGGATGTGCTCCCAAAATTTTGTGATGCAAAACCTGATCCTGTCCCTGCAGAGATATATCCTGTAACACGTGAGAGGGGGAGAAGAAGGTGGGAAGACATGGCATGCAGGATCCTTGGGAGGTTAGACACTGATACGCAGCCTGCAGGTGGACTGGCTGTTAGATTTGGGTAGGAATAACGGCAATGTAAATGGAGATGTCCTTCGTGTGGAAGGAGAGTAGTTTTGCTTCCCTCGGTGGGGGACAGGTTTGAGGCTTTGCCTCCACCTGCCCATTGCCCCAGTGCAGGTAGGAGCTGGAGGAGCTCTGCAGCCATCTGCAGGGCTCTGCCGACAGTGCGCCGGGCACCTCGCTCCTGAGGAAGGGGCTGCCTGGGGACCCACCATCACGCCTTTCTTGTCACAGGCTGGCTCGCTGGAAACGTTCAAATTATTTTGCCCTCTAAAAGGTGTATGCGGGTTTCTCCTGGGCACGTTGGCAGTGCTCTCACTGCTGCATTAAGAGAGGGTTTCCATGTTCGAGGACCTTGTGGAGCCTCCAAGGACACTCTCTGTCATCCCTGACCAGCTCTACCCTGCAAACTCCCTTCCTCGTTTTGCTGGTACATATTTGGAAGCTGTCACCACATCCGCAGAGGAGCGATTCCACTGGCTGTGGAGATCTCATGGTAAAGAAGCTTGGTTAGGAGAGAAACCTTAGTGTTTCCCACCTTATTTCTGAAAAACAACAAGGAACTACGTTACCGTCTTTCTGAGTGCATCTTTGGTGTGTTTGCATACTGTTTCCTAAATGAAGCAATGTCTTGCTTTTCCTCATTCTTGAGTTGACACAACTGTTTTCTGGTATCTTAAAATATCTGGTTTGTGACTCTTTCCCTAATAATGTGACAACTAGAATTTTAGGTACATCTAGGTTAAACCTATATGAAGATGAAGTATCCCCTACCCGGTTCCCTGACAGTGTATCTTGATGTCACTTTTGTAGGTGAGTGGCAGATGGGAGAATAACTGGGTCATTGGGATCTGAATCACGGTGCTCTTGCAGCCTGAGTTAAGAATCACAAGTATATTGGCTTGAAATTCATAACCGGTTCATCAAGAGAATCAATTGTGTCTCGCCAGGAGATGCAGGAATTTATGTAGCTAATTTCTCATCTAGTCTTGTCTGCATCGCAATATGATGAACATGTAGGCATACTTGTTTTAAATACTCTCCTTATCTTTTCCCTTACCAGTAGCTGGTTTATTGGGATTCTTTTCTTCATAGGATGAATGAATAGCTGCGAGCAGCAAATAAATACAGATTTAACAGGAACAATCCATTCAGTTTGGGATTGACATTATTTTGACCCCTGTCCCCAGTCCTCAGTGTCTCTAGTTTCTTCTGGGAGAACTACATCTCTCTGGTCTCACTGTAGCTTTGATACTCTCACCAGAGTGCGAGTTCAGATTTGCCACTTCTCATGATATGGACTACTGAACCACGGAAAAAAACCTTTAATAGCCATAGAGAAAAATCTTTGAGGAGGAAGCCATATTAAAATGACTTCTACCTTGACAGAAAACCTTCTGCCAGTAATAATGTAGTCAGTACAGTACTTGCTGCCTTCTAGCAGCAACTACTATGTTAACAGGTTCTGTTTCACTCGCAGCAATAGGTAATTTATATTGGGTTACTTCATCTTCTGAAAGCAACTAACAACCATGAAATGCTGTCAGTGTTGTTGAAGGAAGAGGCTTGTGTTAAGAATTTATATGGGAATCTAGACAAGCAGAAGCCACAAGATGAAGAAACCATCTACAAACTTTGAGTGTGTTTGAGAACTTGCTTTTTAAAATTGTCTTTTAAGGTGCTTTGGACCTGAATTGGCTGTCATTTATACTTGTATAAATGACAAGTAACTGTCAAAATCAGATGGCATACACCAGTGTAAAACTGGCACAAGATTAATACTAGACCATTCAGCTCAACATCACAGTAGAGGAAGATATCCCTTGAACTGCTGTAAGAGATGATATTGAAGGGGGGGGGCGGGAAAAAATAAAGTTTTGAATGGAAGGCCAGGAACTAGTCATTTTCCTTGTCTAAAACTCTGCCAGGTGCTGCTGGTGCCTCAGATCACCAGCTGCTTCTTTCAGAGTTCAGGTTTCGTGCTTCCAGTGCATGAAATGATTCTTTCAGCCCTTTGGGAATAATTTGGAGTATGTTGGGGAAGGCTCTATAGTGATAATTGGGGAGCAGTTTGATGCATGGCTAAAATGCACAGAGGACAAAATGCCAAATGAGGTGTGAGAGGAGGTGAAGTGTGAACTTGCTGAAGTTGCAAAGAATATTATTGGGATAAAAACACAACAGAGGAGAGTAAAGCAGGACTCCAAGGAAGCATTCCAACATGTGGGGGATTCCCGAGAGCTCCAGATAAGAATGTCCTTTGCCAAATCCATGAAGATGAAACCAGTGGAAGAAGAAGAAGGCCTGTGCAAAGGAGAAAGACTAGAACATGACAGCTGGGAAGAAGAGACCTGATTCTTGTGTCAAGTTTCTTTTAAGGTGTGTATATATATAAATGCCATCAAACTGAACAGCAATTACATCTTTAGAAACATAGGATTAAGAAAAAATGGAAGGCAAATGTAACAAACCGTGCCTTAAGCGAAACGTTCCTGATATCCCCCTGTGGATTGGAAATCTAAGTTGAATGCCGTCTGATTCTTTAGTGTCGTGAAGTTTGCTGCTGCTAGGGAATGTGAAAAGCAATGGCCAGCTATGTTCCACTGTTCTGGACAGGAGATCCAAAGGAGAGTTGATGATGCAGAATGATCTTGAGCATTTTGGATTATATCCTTCCACTGGACAGTGTTAGAGCTGTGTTTGGCTGGAGATGGTGAGCTGGAGGAAAGGTAAACAAAGGCAGAACCCAGGTCATGGAGCTTGAGGTCACACTGTGAGGGAGCAATGGTGGCTGAAAAGCCCAGAGCAGCAGTCCAGTCTCTGTGGCTGCGTCTTGCCTTGTCTAAGGTTTCTGTTTGCAGCATAGTAGGAAAAATCTATTTCTCACCACTTTTCTCGTCCAAATTACTGAACACACACTGATAGTGCATGACCATTTCTTCCTGAAAAAAGTTGGAATTTGAGTACAACAGCTTTAAGGGAAGGAGAGATCACAGGAGGAGGAATTTTGGTAGCACATTTATAGGTTTCAACTGCTGAAATTGAATGAGGATTTGCCTAAAAAAATCTCTTTGTGAGAAATTGTTTCTCTCAGGGCTTTTTAATTCAATGTGCACTGTGTGGCCACTTGGCTGGGAATGGACTTCTCTTCTAATTTGTGGACTCATTTGATCTGTCTCTTTGCCACAAGGAGGAAGTATTGGCGGTGTCCTTGTAAGGTGAGGAAGAAACATGTGTGTAAAGCCTGCCCACACAAGCACGCGGGTCCCTTCCTCCTGACATCCCTCTGTCACTGGCTGAATGCAGAGCCTGCCTCCTGTACCCATGGTGGGGAATCTGGGAGCTGGGTGGTGCTGGGAGCAAATTACAGTGTGGGGAGATAAGGCATGAGGGCAGCAGGATCTTTCAGAGGGCAAAGGAGCTTTGAAATGGAGCTTTTGACATTGGAAAGAGCTGCTGTGTGTAATGTCGTGGGGCCCGAGGAAAGTGAACAGCTCCCGTGGGATGAGGAGATTTATTACAGTGTGTTTAGCATCCCTGCAACTAGAGAAGGAAGATGCGCATCAGCCGCTGGTAGGAGGCCTGTGCTGCACTTCTGCTCCACGGGAGCGGGGAAGACAGGAGCAGTGCATCATTTTGGGGTGGGATTGGGCTGGAGTCCTGTGCGGTAGTTGGGGTGAATTAGGGCAACCCTGGTGTAGCATGGAAGAAGGAAAGGCTCAGCTGCCTCTTTTGTTGTGGTAGAAGCACCGTGGAATAACCCCGGCAGAAAAAAAACTCATGTTCAGTGTGCTGGAAAAGGGGGAGACTGGGGACAGCAACCAATTTTTAAAGACTTTTCTGGCCTATTCTGTAAACTGTTGCAGGTTTCAAGTCTCAGTGCTGCGTTGCAGAATTACCGCGTGGTGCTTGTTGGCTCTTGGCAGCGTGGTGCGGGAGATGATTTCACTTTTCTCCTAATTTTTATTTTTACCTGAAGTCCTTTCTGCTGAGTGGGAAGGAGGGAGCAGAGAACAGCACATGGCAGCACCTCTTCTGCTTGAAAAGTTTGTGGGCCTATGGCATTGCTTGGTAGTTCCTGTTCTCTTTCTGTTTGCGCACTGCTTGTTCTAGCAGGTGTGGGGAAGGTAAAGCAGGTTCTGTGCTTTACCTGTTTTTGTGGAGTACTGTGCGTTGATATTTCATATAAATACTTTACATGACACTAAATATACAGAGAGTTACGTGGTGCCTGCCTGCTGCTACTTGGTCTAAATGGATTTGCCTCTGCACCCATATGACTTATGCTTGTACATGCATCTCGTGCACACCTCTTGTACGTGTCTGTCTGTACTAAAGCAAGCACGGTTACCTCCTGCACAGCTCCAGCTTGGTTTTCAGGAGGTGCCTCCTGCTGAACTGAGACTCGGAGCATCTCCTTGGCCTGTTACAATTCCTGTGGTAAATGTAATGTTTGAAACAGCCTGACAGGAGTGTGAACTGATGGCAGGGGCTGGATGAACACGTTCAGTCCCTGAGAGAATTCCTGACTCTGGGAGATGTAGATTTGGGATTGGGGTTACGGAGCCAACATTTATTTCAAGTGTCATCAAGACTGAAAGGTGCTTTGTGGAGGTGAGTTGAACATCATTTGTTCTGGAGAGTTAATGGACAGGAAGCACAATAGGGCTGGGTAAGAGAGTTTAGCATCTTGGAAAATAGTTTTAGAAAGGCTTATCTGTGGTGTTGCCTAGGCAAGGTTGTAGCTTATCCCCTCTTTATTTAGGGATTTACAGGTGCAAAATGAAAGATCTTCACAGGAAATCGGAGACAGAAGGTGAGCCGTGTTTCCATGCAGTAATGCTGTACCTCTGTCAGACTTTGTTCTTTCCCTGATGCGCGTTCTGACGCCTGCTTATCACTGGGAGGGGCAAGGACGCAGGTTTTGCCTCCAGCTGCCGGGCTGGAGTAAATATCGTTCTGTGGCCAAAGGGGCCTGTTAGCCTCCAGGAGACACCAAGCAGCAGCACTCAGAAAAATTAACAGCAGTAAAAGTACATTATACAATTCATCAATCTTTTGTTTTCAGCACTGAAGCAATGCTACTGGGGGCGCGTGGGTTACGGCGGGGTCAGCACTTTCATTAGGAGATCCCTGGTCCCCCACCCACAGCCCAGCACCGTCCCCAGGGGTGCAGCAGCAGTGCTTTCAGCAGTGGGTGCAGGCAGCAGCCTGGCATGGGTAAGCGAGGCCCAGAGCAGCCGTTCAGTTCCAGGCAGCGTGAAAAATCAGAGGCGGTTAGGTACGAGTAAAAATATTATAAGTTTCCTCGGTGTCAGCACAGGCCAGTTCTGATTTTAAAAATGAAATATGGCAGCTAATTAATCTAGATCACAGCTTAATCGCCTGTGGTGGGTTTTAAAAAAAACATTTTTGTGAGAATTTAGCACTCATGAAAGTGAGAGGCTGATATTACTGCACAGACCAAAGCACAGTACAGCTAAGCTGCCTCTGACCAGCTCTGCTCAGGCTCCTCCACGGTGGCCTACGGTAGCTGCTGCTGCTACCTCTGGATCTGCCCCTCCATCTCCTCCTCTGTAGCAGCATCCACAAGCTATGTACCCCCCGCACCTCTACATCTTCTTTCAAGAGCAGTGTTGGAGGCTCGGAGACGCAGACCAGCAGCTTTGCAGGTTCCCTCAAGGATGATACGGGGAATGCCTCTTCCTAGGACAGGGTTGCGGTGTGCTGTCTGCGGATAGAGGTGTGGAGATGCTGCACTGCCCTGGAGTGCCTGGTGTGAACAGGGAAAGGCAAGGGAGCAGCAGAGAGGGCACCAAGGCAGCAATTGGAAAGCCAAGAAGACAAAGGTTTTGCTAGTTGTGTTTTTTTCCACCTGCTCTGCACCAGGCTGGGGCTGGTGAAAAGAAATACAATCCACCCAATGTAATAGGCTGTGAGTGCATTTACATTTTGTGAAGGTTTTGAAAAGGCAGCACGAGTCCTTCATTGCACATCGCACCCATCGTTAGTGAGTTGCTTTCTGCCAATTTTTTCAGGAGATGCAGGTCTTGCAGAGGGACGTGTTGCGGGCACTGGCTGCGAGGCGATGTCAGCCAGTCAGTTGGCTGGAGTGAGGGATGGCGTGGAGGAAGGCAGGTGCGTGTTTGAGAGACATGCAAAAGAGATGGACCAAGCTGAGTCTACGTGATGGATCACAGAAAGGGCCAGGACTGTGTGAGAAGAGACTGTCTATTAAATTTTGAGGAATGGCTTTAAAATAATCCATCAGGAAAGCGACAGCTTTCTTTGTTCTGTCAGCCTTTTTTAGCAGGAGTCTCTTCAGTTAGGAGTAAACCATTTGCTTTTTCCTTCCTCTTTCATTTGTGCGTATGCTAAACTGTGGTCCCGACTGTTGTTGCAGGTTAGCAAAGCTGAGCAGAAGGTAGGCAAGCGAATGTGGAGGGCAGGGCAAGAGCTGGTGTTGCTAATGCAAGTTTGTTGTTCCAAGAGCCAGCACTTCAGCCTGGCACCCATCGTGGCACTGCGGTACTGCTTGTTTGGTGGGTACTAATGTTCTGATAAAATGTCAGCTCAGAAATTTACATCGGTTCCTTATTTTCTGCTATAGTTTCCATAGGACAGGCAATTCTTTTTCCAATTCTTGAACTCTGGCTGTGTGCTGCAGAAGAGCTGCCGCGTTAGGCATCAGAGACAGATGAGCGAAACAATCCCTTAATGCGCATACGATTTTGAGTAGCAGTTTGAAGTCCTTGTGGTTGAAAGGTGCTACGTATTGCTTCTTATTCACTGTAAATCATCATTTTTTAATATATTTTTTACAGTGACCTGAGTGGATAAAAAAGGAACTCTTCCATTTTGTGAGGTAATAACTGTATCGTAGGTGAAATAAAATACAAAGCCAAAAGCTTTAAACAAAGATGGGTTGTTAATATTAATAAAAAATGATAGCACTGTTTTATATCTGTAACCTTCAGCGATTATCCTGACCTATGGAGGAGCAAATAGTTGGTGCTTAATTTGAATAAAAACATTATTTCTTTTTCTGTCACGTAGATGAATTGAGAAGATGGAGCAGTTATGTTTACCGAGGGCACGGGGATAGTGAGGCCAGAGGGCAATAGAGATCTGAAGAATACGGTTCCCATTCAGTCAGCGTTACGACCAGCAAAGAAAGTCCTGTCTCAGCATAGCAGCTGGGGAGCAAGCACATGATTTTCAACCTGAAAACACAGTATTAATGGGTTGTATTTTGTTGTGCAGTATTTGATCCATGAGGGCCCTGTGGCCAGGAGCCTGTAAAGCGATTTGAAAAATGTAAGGTACATGTAACAAGGTAAGAACTCAGAGAAAAGACAAAGAATTCACAGCAATATAGGATGGGTTGTCCTTTTTAGAAAAAAAAAAAAAAAAGGGGGGGGGGGGGAGTTGCACACATCAAAAGGCACTTTGGAATGATTCAAGATAGGTACACGTCTGCTAGGTCAGAAACAAGGAGATTCTGGTTTGTCCCCTTCAATTTACCTTTGCTGTTATGCAGCATGTATCCCCACAGCGTCTCCAATCTAGCTGTTTAGTCTGAGGAAGAATAACACATACATGAGTTTTAGGAATACCTGTGATTTGTTCTTGCAAAACAGGGTTCTTTTAGAACCCTGTGGGCACACAATTAACTGTTTCATTTTAATTCAGCCCTGTGGGAAGGGGTCAGGGTCTCTCACTCTGTCTCTTTGAAATTGCTTTGTAAAGAAGATGGTTAGTTAGCATCGACTGAGCATCTGCCATCGAGGCACATTGAATAATCACCCGATCCTATTCTGGATTAGAAGAGAGAAAAATCAGACAGGGCTAAGCACCAATGATTAGTTAGTTTTACTGCAGCCTGGGGATGTATATGGACTAGGCTCTCACAGTTTTAATTTCCATGATTCTCTGTGAGCTTGTCAAGACATGGCAACCAGCAATTTTGGAGGGAAAAGGCTGGAGCTGGTATCTCCTTTTCTTTTTCATTTTTTCTTTTTGTTGAAATTCTTGTTTTCCTTCATTTGCGATTTTGGGTCACAGAAAGAAGAGAGCATCCCTGAAGATGGCAGCACAGACTCCCCAAACCTAGCTGCGGTGCTCACAGAGAGCGGACTTGATGCTTTCTGACCTGACAGGGGAATCCTTTCCCTGTTTCCTTCCTTCTGCAGACGCTCATGTGGATGTTCCTGCTGTCCAAGGCTGCGTTTTGCTATCTGGTTTGTGTTCCCAGTGAGTGGGGATTACCTCTGGGACATTTTTTTTTTTTCTCAAGGAACTGGTAGAATTTTAACTTGAGGAAATTAACTTTTTGTAGCTGTGCTTAAACATAACAGTTGTTCTCACATAGTTGTCATTTCTGAGTGAAAATGATCCTTTTTTTAAAATACATGAAACAAAATCTAAGCAAACATATAAAGGAAGAAATATCCTGAAATGTTGAAATGTACTTGAAGAATGAGTTTGGGAGCAAATCTATAAAGATTATGCAGATGTGAATGACTGTTATTGTTGCTGGGCTTTGTTAAAAAGCAATTGAATTTTCTGTGGTATTCTGTCCCTACTGATAAATTTTATATATCCCTTGCTCTTGGAAGCAAGCAAAGTAACTCCTCTGGTTCTGCCATTCTCCTAATTTCTGTTCTTAAGGAGGCTGAGAGGTCTAAAGCTGGGATCAGGATCAAAGCCCAGTTCCCAGCTTTTCTGTAACCTCCCAAAGTGATCTGAGCAAAGACTTTAAGTCTCCGAGTCTCTCCCCTGTCTGTAAATTGTGGATCGAAGCATCTCCTTTCTTTTAGTCTGCCTTTGAAATCCAAGTTCTTGTGGGCGAATGCTTTAATACGCAGTACACTGCCTAACACCTTGGGTGAAATGCTTTTGCAATGAGAAGAATGCATTTAATAATAAAGCCTGCCCTGTCCCAGTCACAATCACACAAATTAGATTGTACTTCCTTTTTGCTTTAGTGGAGAGGAGTTCCTGAAGATGGGTGCCACATGTCCTAAGTCCTTCAGCTTGAATTTCTACAATCAAGATGAAAGCTTACGTGCAGTGCAGATGCATCTGTTCTACCTTGACACAGGTCACAGAAAGATGAGAGCATCCCTGCTCATTTGGGGCTGAATGGCAAAGAAGTCTTTGCTTCTTTTCCAAGCAGGTTCCTGTGTTTGTATATATAAACGTATGCTGCACATGGCAGTCCTGATTTTGACGCTCAGATATGGAGATAAGCACATTTTGTATTTCTGGAATATATCCTCCTTTGAGAGCAGCTCCCAGTGTATTGCACTGCGTGCGTAAGCACTAATTTCAGAGACCTTTTTGCCCTGGCAGCATCTATATCATACTGTCTGTGCCCTGCCTCTATTCTTACTCTGTGCCAAAGACATAAAGGACAAAGTGTTTTTCTTGCTTCTCCGGCTTACCTGTTGCCTGTCTCCTTTTAAGGCAGATCCGCTGCAAGCTGATCTGGATCATCTTCAATTTACAGTTACCAGAACCTATTTTCTGTTTTTCTTTTCTGTTGCCTTTCGGAGTCTTCAGAGAGTTATTTTCTTCTCACCCCATCTCCCATCGTTCCTATCTTTCTGGGTTGGCTCTGTCTCTTTAGTGAAATCCAGGGCTTCCTAGGACTGCATCGTGTGCCTTTTTTAGCTGCTTGAAGGTTCATTTCTCTGCTCGACTCAGCCAGGCCTCCCCCTGATCTGCAGGGTTGCTCTGCCTCAGATTGGCTGAGCTGAAGCTTTTGAATTTTACCGATGTGAATGCTATGTGCCTCTGCTATTCTTGGGAGCCTTGTAACATGAAGAAGGGCAATATGGTGAGCTAATTACTTCCCAGGTCAGTAAGTAGGGCAAAACTATGATTCAGGTTAATCTCCTGGGCAGTTCTGCATTATCATCCTTTACTGCTCAGATATGGGAACCGAGTGTCCAAAGGCTGTGTAAGAGGAAGGTTCTGATAAGGAAACTCCTTGGCACCACTACCTGAGAGGAAGGCCTGTGGATGGCTGATGTTGGAACTCTGTCCTGGGAGTCTTCAGATAGTTTGTGTTCACCATCTATTTGTCTAATGTGCTCTGTAACCGGAAAGCAGAAAAGCTCGGTTCAGATCCAAGCAAAGCTCAGTTGCTGCAACTGTAATTTGACTTCCTTGTCTCCTCCTTCACCATTGAATGACTGTGGTTTCAACAGTAGTGTTGTACCTTCACCTGTGTGGATACTGCCACCAGCAGCAGCACCTACCTTCGTTGTGACAGGACATGGAGCTAAGTCCTGGCTGTGTCCTGGAGGCATTTTTCTTACACTGGAGCAGTGCAGATGCTTCTGAGGCTGTATGTTTTTTTAAGAAGCTTGAGCCAGGACTGTGTTTGAAAGATGCACACAGTATCTGAAAAATGTAATTTTCTAAAAAAGAAGGAGGAAGGTGTGTGAAAATAATGATGCCAGAAACAGTGCAAGCAAAAGCAAGCTTTATTGAAAGCAGAAAAGCAACAAAGATGGAGAAAGGAGGAAGCTTCTGGTCTTGCAGTACTTGATGAGAGGCCTCTTTTTTTGAAGTGATGTGGAGGTTATGGTTTTGTTTCTTAATGCAAATTTCTTGCCTTCAGCATTGTAGAAAAAAAAAGATATGGTGTGAGAGCATGAAGCCACCTAGACAACCGAGACAGACACCAATATTTTTTAGTCAATGAATTTACTGATTATAAAAGCATTCTTAGAATTTTTCAAGATTGAAATTTAGGTTCTAGAATTTAGAGTGCTTGAATGTGGTGGCACATCTGTGGCAGGTTTGGAATTAAAGCAGTGAGATCGACTGAGCACTGCAGGGCAAATCTCAACAGAGATGGTTAAAGTCTTATGCAAATATGGGTCAGGTTTGTGCTCTGTGAGTTTTATTGGCAGGATGGCTTGGTGTGGGAGACAAAGGTATCTGTCACCTCCTTGTGTAACATCAGACTTGCAACCCTCCCTCCCCACCACCACCGCTTCCCAAAACTCAGTAGCTAGAGAGGAGGCAAGGGACTCAGTGTCAGCCCTCGGGGTGCAGCAGTTGTCAGCCACCCCTGGGAGTACTGATGTGCCTGTCACTGCAGCTAAGGAGGATAAAACAGCAAGCACAAAAACCTTAAGATCCATCCCACATCATCATCTTCCTAAGCCACAGGGTAGATTGCTGCCTTGGTGTCCCCTATGATGTAACCCTTACGCTTTCCCATCTGAGAAATTTTCTCCTTTCTCCCAGCTGCGTGCTGCTGCTGCCTGGGTACGTTCCTGGAAGAAGTCTGCCTGTGACACAGCAGATCAATGGGCGCAGACCCAAGTCCCCTCTCCTCCCAGGGATCAATATGGTGTCGGAGTACGATGCTGGGGCTGGCATTGCCTACTCCTTTCAGGTCTGGCATTGATTAGCAGCAGCCTGCAAATAGAAGTGGAGCAGCGATGCTCTGCAACCTCGATAACCCATCCTCAGGAGCCTGCCAGAGCCAAGGGGCTCCTTGCTGCCACCGCAGCCAATAGAGCCATTTCATTAGTCTGTAAAGGTTAATTGCATTGAAAACTGGCATCATCCTCAGCACATGAACATCGTAAAACTCCAGAGTGGTGTGAGGCCTGAAGCCATCTCAGGGAAAGCAGAGCCCGTCTGAGCTCTGAGAAGCTTTGCTGGGCTGCTGGTAGGGGACAGATTTCTCAGCCTAGAGGAAGATGGTGACGGGGTGGTGGTCAAAAGGGCACTTCCTAATTATGCATAGCCTTTGGATTTCGTCCTGCATGCACACGAGCAGTTAATATGGAGGAGCAGCACATACAAACCCCAGCTTTTCCTCAGAGCCCAACAGGTAAAGAAGGAGCGCATGACAGCCTGGGAATTGTGGTCTCCGTGTGCTACAGCTTTGAGCTGAGAAGGCCCTTAAAATCCCTCTCTCTTCTGTGCTAACAGTGTGCAGAGCTCAAGCTCTTGGAAGATTGTTGTCTCAGCCCCTTAAAAAGTATAGCTGGGGTTTCTTTGCTGCAGGAGGCCACAGGTGGTGTTCTAAGCTCTAGGAACTGTCACCTGTCTGAAAACCATGGGGAAGGCTTGCTTTTCTCAAGCCTGGCCCTGTGAAAGTTCAGGTGGTCAATTCCAGTGTGTTGTTAGACTAGTGTGTGTGTTAGTTAGTCAGTGGTCAGAGAACTGTATTTTGTGTTTGACTTATTTCTGTCAAGATTTTGAGGGGGCTCTGTACTGTATATGCGGAATGTCACAGTTCAGTTTGCTGACTAGAGTTTCAGAAACGAAGAAAATTTTGAGCATCTGAGAATTTTTGAGGATCTAAGACATGTACTTTCTCATGGGTAAAGAGGAATTTGTCTTTAAGGGACTGTTGTTAAGACACAGACTTTCTGTTACCTTAGCTCGTCCTCTCATCCTTTTCTTAGAAGCAGCATCTTAGAAAGCGAACAGCTGTAAAGACTGATGTTGGGTTCTGAGATTTGGCTTTGTAATGTGTGAAATGTTTTGAGGTGCTTTTACTGAAATTATTAAAACAGAGCAGACGATTGCTTCCTAATCTGACACACAAAACTTTGCAAAACCAGAGTCTTCAGTTTGCTTTTTTTTTTTTTTTCTTCTCCTGGCTGTTAGTGATTGAGCAACAACTGGGCTATTAAATCACCAATTTCAGCTTGTTTATTAAACTCTCTCTTCTTCTTCCCCTTCAAAGTCACTGTCTGTGGGCAATCTTTACCTAACTTTTTTTTTTTTCTCATGTCTTGTTGCTCTTCCTTTTCTGGGCTCCACGTTCAAGCCAGATTGTTGGCTTCAGAGAGCTAAACGTGCTGCCAAAGACAAGACCTTCCGCCGCTAAACCCGGAAACATGAAGACAGAAGGATGTTAGGATGCTGGGTGTGCACAGCTCCTGCTCTAAAGGGATTCCCTTGCCATACACAGAGTCACATCTCTGCCGGGGTTGTGGCTGCAGTGGCATCCCAGTTATATGCTCCAAGCAGCATGGCCGTGCCTAGCATCTTGCACATGACTGCAGAGCAACTTTGTTGGAGTAGGAGCGCCCCAAAAAACCTGGGCGGCTGATCACCAACCTTATTTGCTTCTTGTAGATTCATGGAAAAGGAATCCCAAAAGGATCCACACATTTTCATTACGTCTAATTGCTAGTATATGCCAGGGCTCTGTAGCTCCCCTGTCTCCTCTGCCCTCTGTGCAGGGACCTTCTGCTACAGCTTGAGACAAGGTGGGTGAAAGAAAAGACTTAAAGGTTTGAAGGAGGAAGATGAGGGTAGGATGGGAGGGTACATCTCAGGCTCAGGAGGGCTGTTTTGTGTTTTAAGGTGCTTTTCCAATGTGCTCTGGGTTCTCAGTAGGAAGGGCACAGTGAAGAGCTTTCTCTTTAATACAGTGTGCATTTTATCTCCACAGACTTCTTGCAGACTTAGTTTAAAGATCTTAGCTCAATACCATTAGTGTATCTCTGCTGAAGGCCCTTTATAAAATTGATTAGAAAGTGGGCTTTTGCATGTGTGTGTGTGGGCTCTAATCTGATTTGAGTCCGAGATGGTATCTTTAATTCAGTGCATCGCGGCAACTAACTCACGAACTTCACCGAGAGTCAGGGCCCCTAATTTGGTTTGAGAATACATTAGCAAAACGAGCTCAGAAGGCCCCTTTTCGGGGAGAGAGGGAGGGAGGTGTCTTGGGGGTGGGGGGGCTTGAGGGAGGATAGGAAGAATTGACTTGACAGAGAGGAGTCGTGGATTTAAACAAGATCCTGGGCATGATGTTCCTGCAGTGGTTCCCAGGAAGAAAAGGAGGAGAGAGTAAGATTGATTGATTGATGGTCTTACACAAACCATGGAGGATGATGTGAACCTCAATGCAGGTTTAACCCTTTCTTCTCACACTGATAGTGAGAACCCAAGGTGCTGTTCATCCAGCACTGTTTTTTATCCTGTTCCCATTCTTGAATGCTGCTCTGCTGGTACCTGAAGCAGACACTAATGTTGCAGAAGTGATGGTATGTTTTTGCTCTGGTAGATAATCCACGCTATCAGAACTTTTCCAGACTGATTTGACTCAAAGAAAAATATTAAACCACATCTCCCCGTCTTTCCTCCTCAAGTGATGAGGAAAAGCCTGCCCTGGGGATCACTAGACTTAGCAGAGTAGGTGCATATATCCTCTGCCTGCTACCCTTCGCTCCTCAGATCCCTCGTTCTGTAAGATCATTAATGTGTTGGGGATTGTGTAGCATTCTGCACCATCCAACGGTTATGAGGGAAGAGAAACTCTCCAGATTCTGCCCAGCCCCCTTTAAATAAAGGATTATTTTAATTTAAGAAATTGTTAAATTTAATGAGGGAGTAACTCGGATTCTGTTGGGTGCTGTAGAAGATAGGAGTAAATATTTAATTTGAAAATGTAATTAGTAAGCTGTTAAACACAAAATGTTTGCTGTGGTAATTCAGTTTAATGGCTGAGGTCTTGCACATACAGATGTCAGAAAGCTCCAAGTTCTGCCTCCTTCAGTGGCAGCAGCATATTCCCCTTGCAGACATACTTGGGTAGTATGTCTCCTTGTTGGAGGTGTAGAGTTCTATGGCTTGCTGCCTGTATTTTTTAAATTGGTACAATTCCATCTACCGCAAGGGACCTTCACTGTGGTTTATATCCAGTCTGTCCATTAATACCATATCTGAGATAAATTTTCAAGTGGAGACTCCTAAATCAAGTTTGCAAAGTACTTACAAGATACGTGTGTAATTGCATGGACGTGGACACAAATGACTAATGTAGTTCTACGTCTGAGTTTGTGAATGAGGTTCACTGAGCCATTGTTTTTGCAGTAAAAATGCATGCTTTGTAGTTACAATTAGGTACTTGTGTTTGAGAATATGACTCTCTCTGTGCAATGCCACGTTATGGTTGTTTTAGGCAAACATCAACTGTCCTGACTGGAGTATATTGCAAAATGTTTGGTACAGTGTTCCTTTTTGATGTGTATTGCATCATGTTGCACGTATACAATAAAATGCAATGTTTCCATTCCATTGCTTGAGTACAGAATCAACCAAGACCGCAGCTGCATAGAGGGCAGAACATATTCAGAGATGACCTGAGCCCCTTCCTTTCAAACAATGCATTTGGAAGGGGGACCTGAGTTGTGCTTGCAGGAGTGAGGAATCACAAAAACAAAAAACAAAAAAAAATCTCAGAATTGGAGAGCTTTGGCAGTAGGTCTTACTACTGTCATTTGAATATACAGCTGGCTATATGATGATTCAAATGTCTAGGCGCAGCTGCCTTCCAATAATATCTTTGTTAGCCTTCCTGCAGTGCAGATAGTATCCACATATGCTCCATTGAGGTTCCTTTCTGCACCTTCTCTGATGAACTGCCAAGGTCAGCAATTTTATTTCAGTAGCTTGCTCTGATGAACTTTATTTCTACACCAGCTTCTCAATCCAGACAACACTGCAGTGCAGAGAAATAATCCAATTTTACTTGATTATTAATAATTACTTTCAGCTGCTATTTTTTCAGTTGATTGATTAGAATAAACAGTGCTCTGAGGGGATACACCAGAATCCATAACCTCGCTTCTCTCTCTGCTGCTACTCCAGCCATGACTTCTCCAGGTGCCATGTGAAGTGGGGGGTTGTAATGCAGAGGGTCTTTTTAAAATATGCCTTCTTGCTAGACAGCAAGATGTTATTTTTTAAATAGCTTTCACCAAAATTAATTTATTTGGATTGCTGGAAGTTCACAAGGCTTGAATGATGTCTCTGGTTTGCAAGCCAGTGCTTTTGTGAAACAGATGAGTTTTCCACTGTTCAGGGTTGAAGCTGGACAAAACAACTTCATTCTGTCTTTTAGTGTTCCAAACTGACTAATGAGTATAGGTTTGCAGGAAGCATGCTTCAAATTTACAACCTTGCCCTATGTCCGACTGGTTGTGTATCTCTCCAGCAGAGTTTCAGGCCATGAGTCACCTTAGAGGTGACTCATGTTGTAGGGAGGGATCTCATGTTGTAGTCGATGAGGTATTTGCTGTACCAAATTTGATGGTTTTCTTTTTAATTTTTGGAAGGAACATATCAAAAAGATCTCTTTCAACAACGTGTGGTCTAAAACTCTGCCCAGCAGTTCTGCAGGGACAGAGGAACTTTAAAGCGTTTGCAGGTTTGTCAGGAACTTAAACACCTCAGCTAAATTACGTACAAAAAATAGGAAAACGAATATTGACGTTCATGTTTGCACTGCCTTTGTGCACGGTCAGGAGCAACCTCTCCCAGCCCTGCAGTCCGGGCTCAGTGGCTCCCTTGCTGATCCCTATTCTGTACCAGATTTGCTGTGGATGCCAGGTGGTGAGTAGCGCTGCAGCCGGTACACCAGTAGAGCAGAATAGGTGGTTCAGGCATACATGGGATGAGCAGTGATTTTCCTACTAAGTAGCTGCTGTCAGCCCTGTGGAGTGGAACTCCCTCTGGGGAGTTCATTGGTACAATATGGGAAATGTTTTTTCTACTTGTAGCCATTTTGATTCGCAGCTTGGATTCCTTAAATTCATCCGGTTTTGAGAATACTGCTATTTGTAGGGTGGGAAGGTGGGAAGTAAGAAAATTGCTTGAACAGGGACCTCTTCTTTGCAAGCGGGGTAATTGTCAGATGCACCTAGAGCTTGTACTATTTATTTGCTTGACATGAGTCAAAGGAATTAATTGGATCATTATTAGATCTTTTTAGGGAATCTGTAGTTGCTAAATTTCCTCTCTGGACTGATTTGCATAGGGTGGACAAGCCTGGCACAGGTGACAGCAGTGTGGTTTCCAGGGGGTGCTTGGGCCAGTCACCTGCTGAGGATGGCACCTGGTGACTGAGATGTGTGAAGGCTTTCACTGTGCCCCATGATTTGCAGGCGTTGGGTTAGGGTTATCGATCTGTGCAGTGACTGGTGGGAGAAGAGTGTCTGTTAACCTGAGTGGGGATTTCTGAGAAAGCCCTCTACTGGGAAAGATTTGTTCATCTTGCCTTCCTCACCCAGGGACATCTGAAATACAAGTGTATTTGGAGAAGGTGATTTAACATTAGGAGACGAGTCTCCAGAAGTCCAGTGAAGGGCACGGAGTAGCTGCAGTGTTCAACATTCACATGACTCTTCAGATCCTGAAGTCCAATTCCTCTTCAGATCAATAGAAATCCCTGTTTAATTTCAGTAGTAGTTGGATCAAGACTTTTAAATGAAGAGATAGGATCCTGTCCCAACTCCTTCTGATTTATTTTGACTGTAGCTACAAAATGCTGGGTAGGGTTCAGGTAACAGAATATTTATACTAATTTCTAACAATTTTCCTCAGTACATTGTAAAATGAAGCGCTCAGCAGCACTCCTTCTCATGAGTGAATGAGAAAGAAGTTTCATTCAAGCTCTCAGCAAACTGGATAAAAAGTCCAGGTCAATTTTTGTAAGTTGATAGAGAGCCAGGGTTTCTGAGCTTCTGATTACATGCCAGCAGTGATTTCATTGTGATACGGAAGGAAAGGGGTAAAGCTTAAATGGCACCAGATGGAAAAGCAGAGTTGGATTTCTCCAGCAGCACACGCCTTTCAAAACAGAGGGGTTGAGTTTTGACTGCGTGATGCTCCTTGATGCATGGTTAATCCCTACTATGTAAAAGCGATGATGAATACAGGATGTCCACTTTATGTGAGTTGATGGCACGGCTTCCATGATACTCTTGAATTCCAGAACTTTTCTGTAGAGTTCCAACTTTTCAGATGATTTAGATTGAATTTATTTGTCGGTATCTCTCTCCTTAAGCTGCCTGGCTAAAGAGGATAAGGTAATAAATGTATCAAAACATTTCTATGTACATCAGAACATACATGTTTCTGAGTAAACATAAATTGAGAAATGAGACCTGCTGAGTGAAGTGCAAGCAGAGGGCTGTCTGGAAGATGTAAGGAGTGCAAATGTTGTTTCACCCCAAATCTGGCTGCAACCTGAAATTTTAAGCAGAGTGGAAATTCTGTTAGAGTTTAAAGGAAACTTCCAATATTTTGTTTCATTATGTTCTTGAAACAATGCACGCTTGGCCAGTCAAACAACACATGAGACAGCACGTGACAGGCTAAACAGCGCTAGGAACAAAGCAAAATTGAACATCTCATTTTGTTTAGTCTTGTTTTGGAAATCTTACGGTACAAAACATTTCAAAATTTGAATTAGTTTTGTAATGAAAGGGAAAAGCATTTTTTAAGAAAATAATTCTTGATGAAGAGCTTCTAGTGAAGTCTAACCGTGAAGCAGAATAGAAAAATGAGTGGCATGGTGGCGTGGTCAGGAGGCAGTTGGTGTGTGAAGCAGCACCCAGAGAGCTGGAGATAGGATTAGGTGGTGTTAGAGATAAGGTTATTGTGTAGATTGGGTCACAGGGGATTGGGTTTAAAGTGGAGTCAGGTTTGGGAGGAGGTCAGGACTGGTCTGTATAACACTGACACATTTGTTAAACCAATGTTTTATTCCTCTCTGGCTAGCTTGCATGCAGGAAGACACTAACTATTCACACTACTTACATAGGCTAAGCTCTGGGCTGCAGTGCTGAAGAAAGATGTTCAAATTCTGCTAATAATCTGGAGTGGAAGCCATCACGTGAGCACAAGGGCTTTATCTGTCCATCGTTCTTTTTAGTAGACTCATCTGCACACTCCATTCTTTTAAGCATAGCTGCTGATTAACGCTCACAGTGCTCCTGGGAGGTCACTCAGGACCATAACCATGCCTTTCAGTTGAAGCAGTGCCTCGGGGTGCTGCAGCAACTTGCTGAAGTCTACAAGATTAGTGTTGAGGTTGGAATTAGACTATGAGACTTCCTGGCTGCATTGTAAGGGCTCACTATGTTATACTTCACTGCCCCGTGTCATAAGTACAGAACCAGCAACTCGGAGGCGTAACATATACATGTGTCCATGGGCTGTGTTTGTGGCTGGGGAGAGAGGTGTTCTAGGTGTGGGATGTATCAGAGACTCTGCTTCCAATAGGTTGGGCTCTGAGAAAGGATGGGCAAAAAGAGCCAGATCTGGGAGAGCAAGGTCTGCAGCTCAGACCTGGCCAGAGGGAGGTGGGTGTGGGACACAGGCTCAGTTTGCCAAGGGCAGAGTGAGCTGGGAGCTGGCCACACAAAGCAGATGAAGTGTGTGTGTGTGTGGAGTTATAGATCCTGTCTTTATGCATCACATTGATCTCGTTCATTGTGGTATACTTAGCATTTTGTTTATATAATGTCAGGGTGTTATATGGGTTTGTTTATTTTTAACTCATGGATGACCGGCAGTTTCAGTCTGGATTCTGTCTGGTAATGAGATGGAAGAGAGTCCAGGTCTGGTGGGAGATTTTTATCAAAGGATTTCTGGAAATTAAGAGAAATGCATTTTCTCGATAATTTGTATTACCTTCTTACCTGGGAGCTAAGTCCAGCACCTGCCATGCTACACAGGGGGTGGTGAAAGGACTTAGTAGCATTTACAGCCACTGCTGAATGGCTGAGTCAGGTTTTGATGCATGTTCAGTTGCATTTAGAAATTTAGGAAAAAAGAAGGGGGCCCAAGGTGCATTCTGCTTCATGCAGGAGGATTCTGGGGCAGAGACAAAGAAAGCAAGACCATCTGGTGGAGCACATCACATGAACAGAAGAGTTTGGGGCTAGAATCTGTCTCATAACCAGTCATGCCTGACCTCACTGCTGGTGGCTACTCGCTGACTTGCTATTTGTGCTCTTTCCCATTGTAGGTGGGGTTTGAGTGAAACCAATCTGGGGATTTGGCAAAGTATTCCCTGATGTAGACAGAATGCTGAATCAGAGGCCAACACCTGCCAAAGATCCATCTCTTACCAACACATCTGGATAACCCTTTCTCCCTGTTTCACCACCATGCTCTCCAGAGGCAGTCACATTTTCTTCTCTACTGGAGGAACTCTCAAGGACTAAGAGGGTTTCCTCCCTGCAGGTTTACACACTGCAGCCTGTGTCCAGCTCTGGGGCCAGCTGAACCCCCATGGTCCTAGGCTGCAGAATCTGCTTTAGGAATGACCCTGTTTGCCCCGATGGGTTTGCAGTGCTCACTGCTGGCTCATCACCAGCCATTGATTTCCATTTCCCATTGCTCTGAACTCTTGCATGGCTCACACACAGTGAGCTCATTCTGTCTGCTATGAGCTGTCAGGGGAGGGGGTTGGAGGGGATGTCTTCATCTTCTGAGACTTCCCACCATCAAAATATTTGGCAAAACTGTGTTGTGAATGCATTTATGCTTCTGCCTATCCCTGCCCCTTGTCCAGGTTGCTCACACCTTCTATTCTGCACACATCTGTTCCCCTTCAGCCCAGTCCTGTCTGTCCATCTCCCTCTCTATCTATGCATCTAATGGAGGTTGGTAATCCCGTTAGGTGCTTGGAGCAGGCGCTGCCGAATTTGCTTGCAAACGCCTGTGCCAGGTCGAGTGTCATTGCCAGCAGCGCTCTTGGCGGGATGAAGGTTGCATTAGTGAACAGTAATTGAAATGCAAAATAACATTTTGATCGAGCGAGCAGGCTGTTTATTTATCAGATCAATAGCCAAAATGCCCCATCTGGAGAAGTCAGCGTGATAATAAGTGATAGCATTCCAAGGGCAAACGGAACAAGCACAGTGGGGAGGACACGCGGGCAGGGTGGGCTGGGTTATACCGGGACGGGGGTTGCTGAAACTTGCTTCTTTTCAGGTCCCCTCCATGAAGAGGGTAGTTCCCTCCACATACTATCTGCAAAGGGTCGCAGACCCTCTCTGGATAGAAAGCAGAGAGTTCTTAAACACTAAACATGACAGAGTGCAGACATACGTAAAATTATGTGCAGTCTTCTCCCTCTCATGCTCTGGTAGACACAGGGCCGTGATCAGGGTGCAGGCTGCAGATGATGTAGCCCAGTTAAGCAGTAGAGTTTTTGTTGATTTGGTTTGGGAGTGAAGGGGGTGTTTCTTTTCGTATTTTCTTTTTTTATTATTATTTTTTTTTTTAATCTTTTGATTTAGTACATCGTGTTTCCTGTAAAGGTCTGAGCACTCACTGTGATGGTCTGGAAATATGAAGTCATAGTTTGGCTTCTGTAGTGAACTGCTGGAATGGTATTTAGGTGCATCGAGATAATGAGGAAAGGAGAGATGTGTGAGGGTGAGGAATGGGGTTGTGTGCATATGCATACCCGGTATACACAGATACCCTATGGAAGGTAGCCTTTGTCCTATGTAGCACTTAAGCCTGTCTCAGAAAGGTGCTGTGTGAAAGTGTAGAAGCAGCTGTAAATCTTTGTAGGTGCCCGACTGCCCATCTGTCTGCATTGCTGTGTCTGTCTTGGCTTCTCTTTGTCTGTTAGTAGGGATGCTAAATACATGGAAAAATAAGTGAAATGGGTTGAAGATCTTGCAGGCTTATTTTCTTCTCTTTCATGTTTGAAAATAGTAACAGGGTAAAGTAAAAACTTCCTGGGATGAGAAGATCTGTTCATCACGATAGGAAGGAGCACATTTATTTATATATTTTTAACCACATTCAGTTAAATTTTCAGTGATGCCAGTTTGGAAGGAAAATGTAAGGAATTTAAGGACATTTGGCTTTAGATTTCCTTTTGGATGGGAGTTCTTGTTGGTTTCTAGAGAAAAGAACATGCAAGATAAGCCAGAGTGATGGGGAAAATGAAGTATGTGCTTCTTCTGTTACACAGTTTTCTGTCTAAAGAGTGTTTTGTTGACCACGATCTCCTTCTCACCTCTTGGTTCAGGCAAGTAAGAAAGCAGGACACCATGGAGCCTGAGGTAGGGCTGGGCTCAAGTGGACTGGAAGGTACTTTGTCAGTCAAAGGAAATGGGGACAGTCTGGAAGATGGATGAATGAAATGGATTTAGAACAAGTCATTAGGGTTCAAGGCTGGAATTTGGGTCAGCTACAACTGGCTACTTAGTATATGCAGTCTGTTGTAGAAAATCTGCTAAATACCTACCAAAGGTGGGGTTTTAAATACTCAGCAAAATTGAACCTTGGGGATATCTTAAATAGGTAGCTAAAGATAATCCTCTATGTCACAGCAGTCCAAGGTGCACAGAAGGAAACTGGGTGTTTCCAACATCTAGTCTTCTCAGTCCTGTGGTGTTTGTTAGCTGTGGTTCTTTCACGTACTCACTTTCTTTGCTTGTTCAAGTACTGCATCTTGGTCCCAGTTGGTAGCATGAGCCTCTTGTCTCTCCTTGACCCCCATGCAGTTCTTCTCTTGTGCCTCCCTCCTCACCCATGACTCCACACACTCTCACTTCCACATTTTTCCAGTGGTTTTGGGAGAACTTGCCCATGACAGATCCAGTGTTTACTTTCATACTATTATCTTGTCTTACTTCTGTAGCATCTTAGAAATGGTTCCAGGTGAGTTGGGGATTTAAAAAAAAAAAAAAATCAAATTGAAAAGCACTAATTGCTCATTGTTATTTTGCATGCTGTAATTTATGTAGAATTAATTTCATTCAGGTTTTTTTTTTTTCAGGATCTATCTGTTTTTGAGTAATGTTTCTCATGATGAGCCACTTAATTGTAGATTTCTCCAGGAGCTACAGGTGGTATCTATGTAAAGCTCATCTATCCTGACTGGATTGTCTTAGCAGGGATGGGAGAAAAAGGCAGAGTCTTGCCACAGTTACAAGTTTTGAGGTGTAAGAGAGACACCCTCCAAAAAAATTAACTACTGCTCAGACTCAGTGAATTCCTAAACACCTCCAGGCTGGAGAACACACAAGTTCAGGTTTTCTCTGAATAAACTTACAGTACCCTTTCAGTAAGCTAGTATTCAGAAGAAATATTGATTCTTTAGTCTTTTTTTAGATTTGTTTTTAGGATGATGTTCTTGATAAGTGGGTATTTCTGATCCTAAGTCCTTCCTCCCTTTCTCAATAATTAAGCAACAGTTCTGTGCCTTTCTTTTTTCTTCTGCTATTGTTCATCATGAGTTGTAGGTAAGGCTGAAGGGAAAGGTGTTTTCAGTGGGTATCTTGAAATGCAAGGAAGGGCAGGCTGAGGAATTTGCACTGGTGGCAGTTTTCTGTCAGAAATGCTAGGAGGGTAGTGACTGAAAGAAAAGGTCTATATGAGATGAGACGAAGGATCAGGCTGGGATGCAAAAACGAATGTGACATGAATGACTGTGATGGAAGTTTTCATTTCCTTGCCCAGCCAAAAAGGTGAAAGCAAAATTCTGATGTATAAGTGTTTGAAGTGTGCTCTACTGAATATGTTGTTGCATGAGTCTCATTCACAAGTGCCTGAAGGACACTGAAGGTACTACTAAGAGAGATATAGATTAGAAGTGCCCTAGACAGGCACAGTATAAAGAAAGACATTCAAGAAGAAATGAAGGTCTAGCTGAGCGTTTCAACAGGGATTGAGTTCCAGCTTTGCTGCAGCAAGCAAAATTTTTGAGCTGGTGTGATCAATCTTCCAAATGCAGAAGTATTGGGGGAAGAAAGTATAGACAGCATGGAAATATGAAATGTAGAATGGCAACATGGGGGGGAAAAAAGGGTGCTGGTAGTATTTGAATAAACAGTGAATGGTAAGTGAATCCTGGTCCTTGTTTTGCTGTGGTGTATCAACAGTAAGTATAAGCCAGAAGCAATAGCTCAAGTGCTAAAGCAATTCACTCTGGAGGGAGTGCCATTAGTACACCAGAGGGCAAGGTACTTTAGAAAGGCAATGTGTTAATAAGAGAATGAACTGATAATATATGTCACACCTCCAGATTAATTGTCACTTCATCTGTGTAATACTTCTTGCAGTTTACTAACAAGAGTGGTGTCCTAAGGGTGAAGAGAAATTACAAGAAGGAGGAGAGGGATGAAGACTAGCAGGAAATCCATAATGTCTTCTGCCCACGAGAAGGCTTTTTATTTATTAAGCAGCCTCCAGACAGTTTGCTGCAGCAGATTCCATCAGCGTGAGCTAACTTGGGCTAGAGCAGATCTACTGATACGTAACTGGGCTCTGGTTATGCAACAGGTCAAAGGGATAAAATATCTCCTGGGCATTAGACAAGCAAATACTATTTGTGTAAGAGCCAGAGTATGAGCACTTGTCCCACATCTCCTTATCTTGCAGAAGAGACCAGCTTGGGCTTCCTTTGCCCATTCTTCTGCAAGGAATCTGTTCTTCCAGTCTACATGGCAGAACTGGTGTCATGCCATGACCCACTTTGGTAGATCTCATACTATGCACAGGGCTGAGCACTGGAGATGGATCTCCAGTCCTCAGAGCTGAGCACTGGAGATGGATCTCTAGATAGGCTCTTGCAGCTAGGGAGCTGTGGGACTTTGTTGGCTTCCTTACCTATTTGTGTTTTAGCATCTTCAGCCTCCTGACTCAAAAGTTCTCTTGGCCTCCTCAAATTATAAAGCAAAAAAATAAATAAATAAATCCATATCTGTCTTCAGAGCAGGGGTAAAAGGCAAGCCAAGTGTGATGTGTTTTTACAAAGTAAGCCAGGACTAGATGCCCAGCAAAACCAGATGTGTCAAAAAAAGTTTGCAATTTGAATTAGGACGGTGTCACTCATTTATAATAAAAGGCTGGCGGTTGGACCTTGGTACAACCTGACAGTCCAGGCTGGTGTTCATGGTGTGGAGTAGAAGTCACACGGTGCTTTCCACTCCAAATTAGAGAGCAACTCATCAGCATTTTGCTAAGCTGTGGTTTGTGTTTGTTCCAAAGACAAGCATGTGGTATTTGTGTGGGCATATTAGGGACAAATGCCTTGCAAATAGTCTGTCTGGGTCTTGCCATGCTCTACAAAATAGCAGCGTAGCCCATGCAAGCCAAAGGAAGCTGCTGCTAGCAAGCACAACAAACCCCTTAGAAATCATATTTGCACTCTGGAGAAAAATATTTAGGTTGGCTTGAGGTTCTGACTTTCTTGTCCTTTACAGAAAAGCAAAATGCTGTTATTTGAATAAAAACCTCTAAAGCCTAGGCACTGGTAACTTGGCAAATTATGTTTATGATCTGGTGTCCAACATTTTAACGAAGCCCATCACCTGTGCAGCACCCAAGCTCTTGCCTAGCCCCAGAGAGAACTGAAGGTTGCCCTGGGAAGAGGATATGTTCCTGTTTGATAGCATATGCCCCAAACAGCTGCCTGGACTGTGGTGGGTACGGCTGAATTACCTGCAGTGCAGAAGTGGCACATCAGCAGATCCCATTATTCATGGCCCATTGTGTGGAGAGGACCCCTCAGTAAGGGTGAGGAGGTGTGTTTCATCTGAAGTCTGTATCGAAAGGATGAGCAGAACGGGTGGGCGTGCTTAGCCTCGCCTTCCCAGTACCACCACAGGGGTGTCCAGAAGCAGGGAGCCGCGTGTGAGCTGTCCATGGTGCAGGCCGGGGCCCGGCGGGTGCGAGCCTCTCGGCTCCGTGACACAGGCTCCTTGTGTACGTGACCCAAAATTACACGGGCTGTTATTGCAGCTGTCACGTCTAGCCTGCCACTTGGAAAACATTATTTATTTCTGTCTCCTGTATCTAAAAACAAACACCTGACAAAATTTGGCTTGTTCCTGGAGCTGCGGCGAGTGTTTGAGAAGCTGATCTATTGCTTGTCACCCAGCTGTGAGTTGCGAAGCTTTCTCATATGGCCTGTAGAGGACACAAAGTCTGTGTTGCCCAAATGGCACCATGGCATGATACGCACATCTCATTTACACATGCAGTGTAAGTTTGTCATCTGGGCTAACAAATACTGATAGTAAAAATAGGCCTGTAACCAAGAAGAGGTGGTATTTTTTTTATCTCTGTTTAACCATTGGTGTTTCTGCTGATTAAAGAGTCTTTGGTCTTTCGTGGTTGGTCTAAAAATGTCTGTGCAGTCCAAAGAGTGGTTTTGTCACAAGCTGGGACCTGAAGTAAGCAGATTTATACTAGCAGTCTTCTCAGTTAAAAAATAAAAATAAAAAATGAAAAAAAAAAAAAAGAGAAGAAAAGCTTGAATCCCCTGTGGACTCCCCAGTTGTGACCTTCAGGACTAAAGCACAGTTCCACAAGCAGAGCTATCGGGCCCCTGGAAGTTACAACCTGTATAGGCATGTTGCCTGCAGGGGTTTTCAGTTTTATGGTAGATCTTAGGACTTTAAAAGTTCAAGATTTAATGCTGTCTTGAATCCAGATCCGGCCGTGAGAACCACCAAAAAAGACCATTTCTGACCTTTTGCATTGTTCCTTGTACCCAGAAAAAAAAGGTTTTGCCTGAGGAGGGTCTGAGAGAGTGTTCCCTTGCTCACTCCTTCCCCAGGTTCATCCTAGTCGTACAGATATACTTCAACATTCTTTCTAATGACAAATTCAGTCTTAATGTTGGAAATGTCCAGCATGTTGGGTTGGTGGGTGTGTGATTTTCTTAGAATATACTGGTGGAAGGACTGGATTATATGGCAGAACTTCTGATGCCCATTTTTACCTTCCTCCAGGTAACTGGAGCATAGCACCGAGATAACCTTGAGTTTCTTATTGAAGGTCATGTAATGAGGACCAACAATTAAAGAACATCAGAAGCAGTGCCTCTGAACTCTCCTAGCTCCAGATCAGAATATGGAGGGCTGCTTGGAGAAGGTGCAGGGTCAGATATTTGGTTTTGAATCAGCACTGAGAGCTCCTGAGAGGGAACCAAATTACTGAATTCTGGATATCTTAGCTGATAGAGAATCCTTTTGGTGGGAGAAAGTTACCATCTATTACAGAGCTGGGTATTGTTTTAGCTGTCTTGCTAAGCAAGTGTGAGGTATGTCTTTTTTTCTCTTGAGTCAGGTAAAGACT
Source organism: Aythya fuligula (assembly GCF_009819795.1). Lineage (NCBI taxonomy): Eukaryota > Metazoa > Chordata > Aves > Anseriformes > Anatidae > Aythya > Aythya fuligula. Next base: position 26,413,717 of record NC_045563.1, read on the forward strand.
TGTACATAGATAATACTAAATTCCTGTCATTTTCTTATCTAGAACTGGGGTAATGAGGTGAAGAGTTACAAATGACTATTTCTGGAAAAAAATAACCTCAAAGGGGGTTAATAAAATAGCCTTATCTGCATGGATCTGAAACTCATAATCCTTCAGGTTTAAAAGGAAGGAAAAAAAAAAAGAGGTAATATTTACTCCCTGGACTTTTAACACTAATTTTTCTCCTTTTCTGGTCCTGACCATCTAGTCTTTCTCTCTCATTACTGCTATTGTTCTCAAGACAGCATTGAACTTGTAAGCACTCCAGCCATTGTAGAAGAGTAGCAAAAGGTGAAAAGCTAGAGAAGAATTGGAGAAACTTGTAACATTAACTCAGCATCACTGCCCAAAGGAGATAACGCTGAAGGATAAACACTGCGAATGCCTAAAGCACAATCTTGATTTGGTCTAAATATTCATACCTACATCCAGGATCATAAAGATCAGAGCATGCTTGTCGGAGGGCAGTTAGAGGCACACAAAGGCTAACAGTGCTGTGAATGATAAACAGCAGTGGGTTTATCAAACAGGAGTTGAGCAGACAATAACCTTTCTTGATACAATTAGATAATTAGTGGGCAAAATGAAAGCAGTGGATAGACTGTCTCTGGACCATGCATGGGCTTTTGACACAAAGCTGTTCAAGATCTTATTAGGGAAATTAGATCAAATTGGTTTTGATACAAATCCTGTGAAATGAATCATGGATTAGCTGACAGAGTGTAAACAGAAGGGTTAGAGACATTCTTTATCCTTCTGCAAAGGTGGTATCCAAAAGGGCGATGTTTCAGTTTTAAATAGTCATTAGTGACCTGGAAGAAAATGTAAAAGACATGGTTCTCAAATTTACAGTTGACACATCTGAAAATATTAGAAACAATTCAGAGTGGAAAAAAGTTCTAGGCTGAAAAACAAACAAACAAAAAAAGCATTATTAAAAGACCTTAGTAAAACAATCATCAGCTAGCAGTATGTGATTTAAAGGTGGTACTACTGTATGGGTGTGCTTTGCAGCAAGGAGAATCCAAATTTCATCTTGTGCAGAGCAAGGTGGCAAAAGCAGCTTATGTGCAGAGAGGTCCCGGTGAGACAGTGGGTATCAGGTGATGTGAGCTGGTGTGGAGCCTGGTGGCTGGCAGAGCTGCTGCTCAGTTGGTCGGTGAGTCTGCCTGGCTGTGTGCTTTCCAGAGCGTCTCTCCCCATAGTGCTGTGGCATTGCTGCAGTGTGCGACTCAGGGCACCTTGCTGCAAGAGAGACCCGGGCTGGTTGGAACAAGGCCAGAGAAGGGCCACAAAGGTGCTAAAGGGATTAGAAGGAATGACCTATGATGAGGAAAGGTGAAAAAGAACGAAACGTTTAGAACCTCTAAGCCTGTTACATGGGCACAGAAATAGTAACGGAGTTTCCTGTGCCAGCACGGAGGAGAGTTGGATCAAGTCTCTCTCCTTTTACTTTCCTATTAAGGTAACTAGAGCTGAGCAAAATGGCTGTTCATCACTTTGAACTCTTTGCAAAAAACGTTTAGCTGCTCTTGAAGTTCAAGATGTCTTATTTCCTTGCCAGGGTACACGCTGAGTCTGTTTAAAAATCACCGCAGGATCTTCATGAGACTTGTAGAAAAGTCAGAGCTGGTGAGGCTTGATTTGGTGTGTGCTGCCCAGCTGAAGCCAACTATGCAAGCTGTACCAGAGGCCAGAAAAGAAAAACAACCTCTGGAGTGGCGGAGACACCTTAGCTAGGATCTTTGGTCTGTCTTAGTGCTAAGGGCTTTTGTCCCTAAAGCATTTGTTCAAATCTAACCAGAACTTGCTATATATTACTGTGCCTTGGATAGGAACAGGAGTGTCCTCAGCTGTAAGGATGTAGGGGGTGTTGCTCTCCTTGACTGACCACCAGACAGTCACTGCAACCACCGGCCTCCATAACCGAGGTTGTGAGTTGAGAAGTGAGATGGTCCTAGGAGACTGGCCTCGTGTTTTGTGGTGTTTTTTCTCCAGTGGAGGGAAACACCTCACTGAGTCGGTTTGAGGCAAGCCCAGCCTTCCCTAACTTGCTGGTGACAAAACAGTGCTAGTTGTTATGTCTATCAGTCCAGAACCAAGATTTTTTTAAATGGTGAGGCCTGGATGTATGGCAACGGTCCTGAGAACTGGTTGCAAACAACTTTTTAATAGTTCCCTGGTTTATGATGGGCTGAGGGAATGGTGTTCCTAGGTAATCTCCACTGTGGGATCTTGTCTTACAAATGGTGATTACACTTAGGAATATGGTAGACAGAACTTCCAAAAATACTTGTCAATCTCAGACAGTGAGTAGCTGACTGAATATATTGTACCATACAACAATGGGAGAGTTCACCCCGCCTCATGCTCCCATAACCAGACATGGCAGTAGTAGCTTTATTTTCCTTAAACAGGTTTGACTTTGTACTTGTAAAGGGTAACTGTAGGACTAGGAAGTGTACCAGGGTGAGGGTGGTTCATTTATGACTAACATGAGGAACATGAAATGTTATTCCCTAGTTGGAGTAGATAAAAGCATGGACACAGAGGACTTCTGTCACCTCTGCTTAACCTTAATTCTCTGAAGTCCTTCTGCTCCCAGTTTTCAGTATCTGTTGTAATGTAGCTCAGGATTTTGTTTGTTGCCTCTTCATTTCTTCCCAGTCAGTGAATTCTGGGCATTTTAAGAGACAGAAGCTGGGATGTGAACTTCCCTGACCGAGTCTGACAGTGTAATTCACTTCCTTGTAATGCCTTTTTCACGGTGTTGTCCTCTCTCTGTCCTTATCATTGCAACTTCAACTTCTTTTACCGTGGAATTCCTCAGTGCAGAAGCATGTTTTATGGTGGTTTCGCCTTCTGCTTTAACCCTAACCTCAGGTTTCTGTGCCTGGCGATCTTCAGGTTTTTACTACATATGCACCCCTCATGTAGGGAGAGGTTCCAGAATCTGGTGAGCACAGCGGCTTTCAGCTTTGCTGTGAGATACTAAAAACTGGTCTCATCCAGCAAAGCTTCATCTTCCTTCACACGGTCAGCTGGCGCTACACTAGCAGATCTGCACTCTGTCTAGCTGTCCTGCAGGATTGAAGACGAATGCACCTGCAGCAATTATTCCTGTAACAGCTCCATGGCCAGTGTGACCCTCTGGGCAAGGCATGGGCATTCATCAACTCATCACACCATCTCTGAGTGGGACCAAACTCTGGATTCCTCTCAAGTAACACCAGGCAAAGCAGCTCAGGAACGTGAGATGCCTGCCCATACTCTCAAGGTCAACAGTCTTGCTAAATAACAGACTTGGCTGATCGATCCCAGAGATGGGAGATGAGGTCAAACATTGAGGATGAAAGAGAGAAGGGAAAATTAAGAGATACTTGGGTCAAATGAGATCATAAGGATGCAGGACTGTGAAGGTGCTGCATATCAAGTACGTACATTCATATCCACAGACACACAGAAATGATGCATATAACATGTGCACCCCAGCCTTGCTGTATCACTGAATGTTTTGTCCTATCTCCTGATGGGTCTGACCTCTTGGCAGGAGGAGTTACCACAAGTACCAGGTAAATAGGTTGAAACTGAAATAGAAATAGAAATTACCCACATGACCATGGTATGGTAACTTTAAACCAGCAGAGCTTCCAAGAAGAAAAGTCAAGCATCCCCAGCCAGTCAGAATTCTTTGGACATGTCATCGGGAAAATCATTTGCTAGCATGTATTTAGGTTTTCTTAAAAGCTGTTGACAAATTGTCTTGCTGGAGGGAAAATTTAACCTCTCAGGTTAATACTATTATCTATTTATAAGCATCTGAGACAGAAGAGTAGGCATGCCCTACCCAGGAAAGAGAGGGAAGTCAATTTTCAGCATGATAAAGGTTAACATAAATGACCCACAAAGATCTGTGTTGTGGTGTTTGATCCATGCATTAATGATGCACTTCCACTTGGAAGTGGGCGAACAATGAGACTCTGCAGATGACATTAAATTTTCAAGAAAGACTGAAGAACTCCAGAGGATTGTAATAAAGCTGGGTACATGGACAGCACCGTGGTAGATGAAGTGCACTGTTGACCATTGCAGAGGGTTGCATTTCAGAAGGCATTAATTTGATTTTTCATAGATCTTAATGGATTTTAAATTAACTGTAGCAACTCAGGAAAAGATCTGAGGACCTCAGTAAGTAACTTGCTAATATAGTCTGTGGAAGAGATAGTAACAATTTAGATTCTAATTTGAAGAAGGAAAAAAAAAGCAAACAATATAAGGAGTTATATAAGAGATGGGCTGAAAATAACATTGAAAATATGGTAACGTCACTAGGTAATTGATGGCGTGCCTTTGTCTTGACTACTGTCCAGACCTTCAGCTGGAGGAGTGATGGAGTGGTGCCAGTTTCATGCTGCTGAAGAGTTGCCTCAGTGAACTCTTCGGGACTGAACAGAAATAGCCAAACTAGAGGAAGTTCAGAGGTGAATGATGAAGCAGATAAGAGGTCTGCAAAAACTTCTGCGTGATGAACAGATGTGTAGATAATGAAGAGCTGAATGAGGAGAACATAGCAAAAGTACATTTCCTGAGAAGGAAAATCGGGAGATATTAAGGGAACCTGAAAGGCTGCAAATACAGCATGCACAATAGAAGTGTTTTTTTTCCTTTTGTTCATAGACTGCACAAGTAATCCCTGGAACTCATTGCCATAAGATACCATCAAAATTAGCAGAGTTCTAAAAAAAGACTGAACGTTTGTATGAGCAATAAGATTATCTATGACTACAGTAAATAAGAAGAAGAGCTTGCAGATTTGGTAAAGATGCTGTTGCTAGTTATGCTAGCAACTTCGGAGCATAAGACTCTAAGAAGTGAAAGTTTAAGAAAAGCTTCTCCATGCAAAAGACTTATACTAGTAGATAGAAGAAAGATTAAGATTAAGCTGGAGGAAGCTTTTGATCAGATGATTTTCCTTCTGTTTCTGATCTCCCCTTTTAGTGATGTTAATGAAGGGAGGGAATGAATCCAACATGAAAATAACCCAAAGTCTTCTGTATTACAAATAAAAATCCAAGCTGAGCACATCCTTCTTGCAGGGTGTACTTGTGAGCTCTTTGCTTAGAGCCAGGGTGGGGCATCCTGAACTAATCGAGCATCTTTAATTTGGCCTGCTACAGAGAGGCTCTGTTGTTGTGGGGATACCTGGAGTGGGTGGATTGTGCCTCATCAGCACTGATACCCCTTCCCAGCAGTGTAAACTGTGGAGAGCCTGAAATTGTGATCTACGTGAATAGCCTTGACTTTCTCCTGGTGTGAGCTGGTGGGAAGCAGGAAGGTGTTTCATAGTGAGTTGTGATCATATCCCTGAGGAGAAGCACCTGTGTGGGGCTGAACTGCCTGAGCCAACTGGAGTTGAACTGAGGTGGGAAAGGGAGGGCTCTCTCTGGAGTGTCCAGGAGCTGCGTTTAGCCAGGAGGCCGCTGAGTGCTTTTGCTCTCTCTCTCTACAGGCTGCTCGGCAGAATGGCCACGGAGGAGCGGCACCTCTCCTCCAGCTGCGGGTCCTTCATCAAGACCGAGCCCTCCAGCCCATCCTCTGGCATCGACGCCATCAGCCACCACAGCCCGAGTGGCTCCTCTGATGCTAGCGGTGGCTACGGCATTGCGATGGGTGGCCACCCCAACGGCCTGGACTCACCACCCATGTTCAACGGCACAGGGATTGGCGGTGGGTCCTGCCGCAAGCGCTACGATGACTGCGCCAGTGCCATCATGGAGGATTCGCCCACCAAGTGCGAGTACATGCTTAATGCGATCCCCAAGCGGCTCTGCCTGGTGTGCGGGGACATTGCTTCGGGGTACCACTACGGCGTGGCTTCCTGTGAGGCGTGCAAAGCCTTCTTCAAGAGGACTATTCAAGGTACGGTGTACCACTTTTTGTTAGTCTTACTAAGGATCGGAAATTCCATAGGTGACTTTGAAATCCTCAGTGCATGTATGTGTAGACAAACTGCAGTGCGTTGATCTCCTTGTACAATTCACATATGAAGTATCTGTCTGTGTCCTGACTGCTAAATGCTTGCTGAAGATGCACACAGGTACAGGTACAACAGTGTAGCCAAAAGTAGAAGTGCATCCAGGCAAGCTCCAATATCCAGGTATGCTTGGGTGTACTTACATGAGCAGGCTGTGTGGGAGCATACATGTATGTGCCTAAACACACAAATACTCCCTATGTTTCCTACACTCTCTAACTGGGGAGAAATGAAAAGAAAAAGAAAAGAAAAAAAATAAAGGACAGAATAATTCACAAAAGTGCATTGGGTTTACCCAGCTGTGGTGGGTTGACTAGAGATAGGCATCTAGTGGATGAGCAGCTGTGAGAGTACTTGGCTGGGTTCAACCCACCACACCAGCACTCCCTTGACCCCTGCAAAATGAAAGAAATGCACATGTGGGGAGAGCATTCAATTTGGTTTTGTTCATTGACTGGGCCAGTCATGCCTGATTACATTCCGTCACTGGGGGTGTTCAGCTCTGGAGTGGACAGAGCAATACAGGGTGTGGTTCAGCCCAGATCTCTACAGAATCAACTATTTCTAGCTTAATTTCATAGGTTCCAGATGTGTTTCTTTACTGCTATCCAGCTGTGGAAATAATCACTCTGTATTGCTCCACTGAGCTTTCCTCTTTCATTATGCCAAGTGGAAGGCATGTTCATCCCTAGGGCATTGGCATCTACTCTCGCAGAGTTTCTGTGATTTGTCATTGTTGAATCTCCTGTGATTGAACTTTTACTCGTACTTCTAGCTGTTATCACAGACTGTCCCTTCTCCAGCACTTGAACCCATTTTCAGTGTTTCTCTTTGGCATGTTCAGGTACTAAAGCAGGAACAGGGTAGTACTCTGAAAGCAAAGCTCTAGGGACTTATTATAGAGGAAAATACCAAAAAACTAACCCCTCATAGGAGTGATACAGGAGCATCTGTGGCAGAGGAGAAGATAGGCTTAACCTAGAGAGAAGGAAAAAAAAAAAAAAAAAGAAACTAGGAAGTTTTGAAGAGTTTTCATAATAATTCAAAAGAAAGTGATGCAGAGAAACAGTAACTAGAGCCTGTATCAGCCTTGGTAATATGGCAGCTGACTTCATCCGAGGAAGGGAGGCTGCAACCCTCCAATCCCCTCTCCCCAGGACAGCCCTATCCTCCCTGTGGTTCCCTAATTGATTGCCTGTTAATGTGTAACAGACAAGGGAAGGAGGAAGTGGAGAGTTCTCTCACGCTGTCATCAGTTTGGGCTAGCAATGGAGACACCAAAATGCTTCAGTTCCCATGAGTGGGAGAGCCCGGAGTGCTTTGCTGAGGAGGAGCAATTGCAGCTATGGAGCTGAAGGCTGAGCCTGGGAGGAAATAGAGAAGGAAAAAAGTAGGGAGGAAATTGGGTAGGAAATAGAGCTGCACAGTTTGGCTGAGTCAAGAAAATGTTCGCAGAGTGGTGCTGCAGCGCATGATGTATTCAAACACAGCCCTGGACATGTAGGGGAAAGAGTTTAAGCATCACGTACAAGACAATGAGGCAAAAACATTTCCAAAAGGTATTCATTTGTCAACTGTAGTACATTCAGTAGAGGTATTAACTGTCTAGCTGAAGAAATGGGAAAATCTTCATCCAGGCTGCCCAATGTCTCTGTGGTGCTTGCAGATATGTGTGTTATACAGCTGCATTCCCTGATCATATCTTCATGTCTTCTTGTGGTTCTGGTATTTGGGAATGGTGTTGACTGAAAGATTTGTGCACAGGGAGGGAGCTCCAGGTGTTTTGGGGATGTAGTAGCTAAATTCGTCATCCAGCTCTTGTGATCTCGGACCAGCCACTCCACTTCCCTGTGCTTGGGTATTGAGATCTGGAAAACCAATTACTATTACAAGAGTACTTAATCTGTTGGCTCTACGTTTGGTACCTTTATTTAGCAAGAGCTGCTATAAAATGGTTCCTGGATGATTAGACTACCACAGCCTTATCTTAGATATCCCTGATCGTGAGGCAGAATGTCAGGTTAAGTTCCCCTCTAAACAACAGCTCCGTTCTCCCTCACCCCCTTTCGAATGACATAGTGTGTATTGTGGTTTTTTTTAGCTGCATTATCACGTGTAAAACCTACATGTCTTGAGACAGGAGGACCTTGCAACAGCCCCTCTGCCACAGCAGTGAAGAAGAACAGACACCCAAGCTGCAGACCTCTTTTGAATTAAAGTATGGCAGAGCCTGGCAACTCCCACTCACTTTCCCCCTTAGCCAGGGCAGTGATGGGAGCGAGATAGGCTGAAAGCTAGCAGGTACATGGCTGGTTATCTCCAAGGTCAGTACTACAGCTATGTTAGAGTTTTCCATCAGTAAGATTCCTCCAAAGAGCAGAATTTTTACCAAGTCAGAATTCCCCCAGGAAAATTTTGATGATAGGAGGAAAAAAAGAAGTCAGCAGGATCCAAACCAAGCTGAATTGGAACAGCTGGTTTTGCCAAACTTAAGCCGGGATCCCACACCACATCCTAATCTGCCCTGCAGGTTAAGAGGGGTCACGCCTGTGACATCTCTCCTGTTGTGTGATGTGACCCAAGGCAAGGATCAAGGCCTGGAAACCTGTGTTATCTCCAATTTGCAGCACTGGCAGTGCTTGAGATAAAAAGGCAAAAATCTGAGACCAGATGATAGCACACACCACTGGGCTGCAGGCCTTTCTCTCTGAACATGTCATTTTGTCCCCAGGGTGGACTTGCTGTGCTTTGGGGAAGAGTCAGAAACTTTAAATTGACTTGAAGCATTTTTGGTCAATTAGGCTGTCCAACAAAATTTGAGCCCTATTTTTCTATCAATGTATTGCTTTGTGAGAACTGTGCTTTGGGTCCCTATTAGATTCTAGGGGCAGTCTGCATTTACCTCCTTGATGCAGGTATCCTTTGTAAACACTGTGGCCACTGTGAGCATGTGGATGGTGCAGTCCAGCCAAGATAGGAGAGAACCTGAGTTTCAGGCACCTTGAAGTGTGCTGCTCTTGGTGCTTAAGGTAGGTGTGATTTGAAACCAAGAATTTCATATTAGTCAAATGAAATGGAAAAGGTCCGTTACAGGAAAGATAATGTGTTTTGGATGTTTCTGAATTAAAACTTTTTAAATTTCTATTCCATGGAAATCCTAACTAATCCTTTCATCCAAATTCAGGACAAGTGCAAATGCTGAATTTCTTACAGGATACATATTCTTAATCTAAGTATATTCATTCTTGAAGTAGTTTGTTCAGTAGATAGAACATAATATATAAATCAAATATATTGTCATTATCTTTTGTTCATCAGTCGTTATAACTGGTGAGTAGTTACCTTTTCTGAATATTAAGCTAATAACAGTGCTATGTAACCATACGAGCCCTTTATTATTCAACATATTCATGATTACCCTTCATCTATTTTTCATTTTTAAATAGAAAAAAATTAAGGCTTTTTCTAAAATGACCCATTAATATAAAATAAAATCTTAAAATTCAGCAAAATAAATCTGAATTAAGATTTCACCCTCTGACCTTTGTGAATCGGCTCATTGCATGCTTGGAACTCATACCCATATGGTGATACAACAGAACTTGCAAGCATTTGTACTGGGGAGAACTGGTTTTTGGAGAGTCTGAGAGAAGAGACATGCACAATCGTTTTCTGAGTGGGCAGGTTGTGTATCAGGTAAAGTGTCTGCATCTGTGGATTCCCTGCTTGAGTCTTGCAAGCTTCTTGTAGTGTAGCTCCACAGCTGCTGTGCTGAGATGCCCTTACACCAATAAGGGGCTTAACATGTGGATAATGCAGCTCAGAAGATTTGCGGGGATTTGTAACAAAATCCATACTCTTCTAGGGCCTCCTGATTGTTGTTGTAGTGGTCACCATGGCTGCTGGGAAGGTAGGAACAGCTGAGAGAGTTTGCACATCTTCCTGAGTGGAAGTGTGTTTCTGTCCACAGGAGCAGAAAAGGGCCTGTGAGATGCAGGAGGGAGGTTTGCATCCCTGCAGTAGAGGCCATGGCGGTCAGGCCCTGTCCTGTCCCTTCGTCCTTCTCAGAAATGTGCCTGCTGCTTCTCAGATGGGAGTTCACAGTTGAAACACAGGAGGTGTTCTAAGCTTTCCAAAAGCTTTTGCAACATAACCAGAAGCAGCATGGTATATCTAGGATCTGATGCTTAAGTGCTGTTTATTATCACAGCCCTAGCACTTGGAGTCAGAAAACTACCTCCAGTCCAACTCAGCTCTGTTTTGTTTAATCTTAGCCTCAGTGCATCTGCAGAGACTGCTCTGTGCAGAAGGATCTGTTCTCTGAACCTTTGGTAAATAAGGATTTCTGTGTCAGAACCCCAGTGTCTGTGAGAAAGCACATCAGGCTTAGAAAGATGTGTGCTGCCAGCAGAGAGCCCTGGGGCACATCTGCACCCACTTGCAGGCAGGAGAATGACTTGAGTCAGGCTGTGCAAATGTCTAAGTCCTTTTGCATGGAGCAGAAGCCAGGTGTGCCACCCTGAGAAGGTGAACAGTGCCGGTGTTAGACCTGTAGCTAGCCCCATTTGCTCACACAGTGTTAAGAGGCTTGGCCCTGTTATTTCAGTTTTAATTATGTGAAGTAAAATTTTGGTTAATCCAAGCACCAGCCCAGGCTGTGGTATACACAGATACTACACAAATACTAGGCTTTTTTTTTTTTTTTTTCCTCTCAGAAAATGGGAGCATCCACTGATGCTTGCATATGCTTAGGCACCTAGGTCAGGAGCATGTTCCTGGAAGCCCAGGATAACCCTTCTGAAAATCAAGCCTGTTGTTCAGGTGCCTATATAGAGACGTACAGGTCCAATATTAGAATCCCTTTCCTTAAAAATTGTGGCCTAAAAAATAACTCCTCTCACCTCGCTCAGATCGTTGGAGAGATTTTCCTCTGATTTTCACAACACACCTGTCCTCACATCAGGACTCAGACTATAATGTCTCTGTTAATATAAGCAGAAGGTAATAGAGAATCCACTGCATGCATATTATCATATGTGATAATATAATAGTGCTCTGCACTCGCTGTGGGCCATTTTACAGTTTTCAGGTCCCTTTTCACTGGGATACCTAAATGACAAACTTGCCCTTGGAAGTGGAGATAAAAAGGATTTGGACCAAATTTTGGGGGTACTGAAATAAAAGGAGGTAATGACTTGTTGAGAGGTTTGGTTGCTTTCTCCTGCAGACTGTCACATGCAGCTCTGACATGGAGGCACTGTACTGACTGCTTGATGGGACTTCCCTAAACCTATGGTATTTTGCAAGCAGTTCTTGGGGGGGGAAAAAAAAAAAAAAAAGAAAAAAAAAAGGTGGGGGATAAAATGAAACAAATGCATGAGCTGAGAAGGCTATGAGATGGATTTCCCTGGGAATTACAGCTCTCAGTCCTCTGGCTGTAGGGTGCCAAAGGAGAGTAGCACCACGCTGCTGGTTACAACCTGCAGTGTGCTGCATCAAGTTGCTGGGGTAAAAAGTGTGACTTTTTGTCTTGGGTGAATAGAATTTGGCACTTAGCAGCAGTTATCTCCAAATATGGTCTTCTCCGTGAAATTTGGGAAAAGCTACAGTGATGTTTCCCAATGAAACAGAGGAAAGGAGAGGTCCATGTGCAGCATTTCAGAGCAGGATGGAGCATGCAAGGAAAGGAGAGGAGAGGGAAAGAATGGTGAAAGGGAATGGACCAGAAAGAGAGAAGAACCCGAAAGAAGAATTGTTTGTTTGTTTCAAAAAGCAGAGATTGAAAAGGTTTTAGCTCTAAAGACTTTCATGGTTACTTCTGTTTGATCTCTCCTGAGTTCCTCTGTATAAGCTGGAGAAGGCTTTATCAGAAGGCAGAATGAGCGAGTAAGGTGGGGAGCAGCTTGTGCTTTCAGTGCTATAATGATTTTGAGTTCATCTCCCCTGAGGAGCCCTGTCCATGACCTAAGCAGGAGCTGTGGGGGATGCTACCACATTCCCCAGTTCTCGTCTTCCAGACCTGCCCCTTCCGGAGAGCTACGGTGACCACGGGGTCTCTTGGATAACCAAGTTCTGGAGTGCAGTTTTCAGGTGCTCCTATTATGTGTACACTGGAAATTATGTTCCAAAATGTTTAACAGTCAAAGGTCCCCATTTTACAGAAAATAGGGTAATTTTGCAGTTCTCCAGCATAAAAAACATGATCTATCACTTTAATAGTCCTTGGCTGTTCCTTAGCATCTCTCATCTAAAGGCTTTAAAGTGCAGTTAGACCTTAATGAATCAAGACTCACGATCCCCCCAGAAGGTAGGTTTGGTGCTCATTTCATTTTGCAGATGGGAAGCCTAAGACAGAGAGAGGAAGTGATTTGCCCTCCAAGGCTACATATGAAGGCTAGAGCAACTCCAGACTCTGATCTTGTCACCAGCCACTTGTGGTTTTTTTTGAAGACATTTTTTAAGGTTAATCTTGCGCAGTGGCATCAGGGAGGTCCTGGCAGGTTTTTCAGACCAAATGTAAATATTGCCTAAATCAAGGAACACTCTTCTAATAAATGACAGTTCAAAGCAAGGCCATGTCTGTTAGATTATCCCATTTTCTGCCCTTTCCTTCTGGGTCACATAATCACACACAGGCTTACCCCACATTTACACTCATGTAGTACAGGCTTGTCTCTGTGAGCCCTTGTGCACAGAGACCCTTCAGCAGGGCCTGGCAGCACCCTGAACTGCCTCAGCAAAGGGGGAGCTCTCTCCGAGCCCCCTGTGCCGGCAGCCGGGCAGGCGGTGTGACCGCCAGCCGCTGGGAGGCTGCTGGAATTTCGATGAGTTAATCTCATCACTTTATCACAGGGCACTTACAGAAATTACAGGGAGCTGTGAGCAGTGCGCTGTGCTGGCAGCCGGCCCCAGGAACCATAAAAGAAATTGAGAGACCAGAAAAAAAAAAAGTCAGAGAAGTTTGTTAAAGTTTTGGAGACGATAGTTTTCTTGGATGAGCTCTGCTTGGGTAATGCTGATTGTGCCTTCCCTGGTGATGTCCCTGCTTCCTGCAAAAATGGCAGGTATCGCCCCCAGCTGTAGCTTTCCATCCATGCAGTGCAGGGCACATTTGGAGGCTGGTATAAAGTCCGTTTGCTTTTGCAGCTTTGTCTTGTGTGAAGGGGCTCCCTGGGCCTCGCCTCTAGCATGTACCCTTGTAAAGAGCGCTGTAAGACACAGTTGCTGGTGCCTTCTTCCTTGGGACAGTGTACAGTGTGTGTGGAAGGGACACACAAGCCTGTGTTGGATGCAAAGGCAATATGATGTGCCCAGAGGGATGTCCCACCAGTGTTAGGTCTGTTTTTTCACCTTTGTGTACTAGCAATCCCCATGGATGTTGTGCTATGCGGTGGCCACTGCACTGCCACTGGGAAGGGGAGCCTGCCCAGTGCCTACCCTCATCTGGCTCTGCTGCTTTAGCAGGTGTGATCCCAGCACCGAAATGCCTTTGTGAGCAGCATACTCAAGTGTGTGTATGGTACCCCATACCTACTCTGACACCATCACAGTTTAGTTGTGATGTAGGCTTCCCAGTGCTTTGTCAAGGAGAGGCATGAGGATGTTGGAGGATCTGCCTGACTAAGTAGAGTGACCTTGAACTGCTGGAGAGGGCTGTCATTGCCTCCGGATACTCTAAGGGCTTAGTGTCTTTGGCATAGTGCCTGTGTTAGGAGGCAAATTTTTTTACCTTGGGACCAACAAACATGAAATCTCATAGCTCTCCAGAACTCTGGTCCTGGCTTTGGTGTGCAAAGTGGACACTGAAACTTAGGAAAGACTTTCCAAAGTTAGCCTGTGATTAAGTTTTATCCCAGGTTTGTTCCTGCTCTCTCTCTTCCTGTGTGGGAGACAGCAAGTATCAGATCTTGAGGTCAGGGCCTGTGTACTCATGGGTCTGTAAGGTGCTGGAGCTCTGTGTATAGAGCAGGGATTTGTTTATTGCCTTGAGATCAGGCCTGAATATGTTTCCAGCTGAGAACCTTGATACGTTGTTGGCTATTGAAATTCAAGTGCTGCACAATGACAAAATTTAGTCTGAATGGAAGCAACTCATGCAGCATTCCCTGTTCCTGCAGACTGACTGTGTTTTGGGCACAGAGGAGCAATGGAGAGAAATGGGATGGCTGGTCTGGAGCTGAGGGTCAAGTTGCAGGTCTTTTGACAAGGCAGGAGGTAGGGGGTACAAGGTTTGTAACTACCAGGCAGGCAATGTTTATGCTTTGAGAGTTGTGTGCTTCTGGGGTTTCAAGGGGCCAAGAATAATGAGATAAATCAAATGGTGCTTCCTTCCTTTTGGATCCACGCCCTTTTAACTCAGATGCTCAATGGGCTTTCCAACTACTTAGCCCCAAGGTCTAATCACCACTCCCAGAGAGTGGTATGTACTACATGTTGGTCTTTATGCAGACGAAGGAAGCGTCTTCCACAAGAGCATAGAAATCCACTGCCAAAGTAGGAACAAAACTCAAGTATCCTGTCCTGGTGCTACTAAACTCTGATCTTCCCTTCTAATCTGATGGTATACGAAGTCCAGACTGTGACCTCTCTGTTCCCTCCTACAGCTCTGACTGAACTCTTGAATCTCGATTTCCAGTATCTGAACCACCAAAACAACCATGCTGTTGAGCTGATTGTAGAGTTTAGAAAGCTTTTCAGGAGCTGCTTCTTTTACCTAGCAGCCAGACTGTCTTAAATACATTGTCGTAGTCAATGCATCATTGTCAAGCTTTCTTGACAATCTTCAAAGTGAATGGAGGATAGGGACAGCTGTTTCTGTTTGTTGTCTTCTAGGACTAAATAATCATTGGATTACTCATGATTCAGTGTACTTCCAATTATGTCCTCAGATCAGGACCCTGCATCCATGTTTCAGTTATATACTTGGCTTATGATAAAATATGATGTGACCAAAAATAAATTTTGGATGCTTCTTTTCCTGTTTTGTCTTGGAGGCAGTGTTGTGAAGCGATTGTAAATGAAAGGGAATGAGGAAAGAAATGCTGATTTTTCTCTGCAAAGGGATGAGAGGCAGGTGCACAAGGATTCATAAAGTAAAATCTAAAAGATGTGCATTCATTTTACAGGACATCTTATCCATCTTTCTCAATCACTGCTTCCCTGCTACCTTTAGGGTGTCATCTGACAGGAGGAAGCAAAGGAGAAAATGCTGCCTCCGAGCTCCCTGGTCCCCTGAGCAAGGCAAGAAAGGACAGGTGACATCCATCCCACAGATGTTAAGCAAGACGGGCAGGAAGGGGAATGTTGCTAATATCTGGATTGCTCCCCCTCCCAGCCCTGGGCTCCAGGGAACAGGCCACATTATAACTAACGCAGCACAAGGACTGATGATGTGCTGGACACAGTGTGCCTGAAAGCCAAGCACTGAGTCAGCCCCTTGGATGGACAGGTTTCTCCCAATACTTACAGCAATATTGTTTTCTGTTTTGTTTTGTTTTCTGAAATGTGTTCTGACAAGTAGTGCTGGGCTCTCAAAGAGCCATCACAAGCCAGCTGTGGTCTTAGTGTGTGTGTGTGTATGTGCGAATGAGTAAGCAAACTTACAGACTGATGGTGTTGGGAATATTTGGGCTCTGCAGCCTGTCCCTGGATCAGTGAGGAGAACATGGGTGACC
Organism: Aythya fuligula; assembly: GCF_009819795.1. Lineage (NCBI taxonomy): Eukaryota > Metazoa > Chordata > Aves > Anseriformes > Anatidae > Aythya > Aythya fuligula. Next base: position 26,429,464 of record NC_045563.1, read on the forward strand.
ATCTCTGTGTTTGATTGCAGGGAATATTGAATACAGCTGCCCGGCCACCAATGAATGTGAGATCACGAAACGGAGGCGCAAGTCCTGTCAGGCCTGTCGCTTCATGAAATGCCTCAAAGTGGGGATGCTGAAAGAAGGTAAGACAGAGTCAGATTCAGAATCGCTGTCTGTCCTGGCAGCAACTGGATCCAGGCCTTGCAGGATGCCATAGAATAACTACACACTTGCCCTCTCTGACTTTTCTAGAGTATTTCTTTACGAGACTTTTACAAGAGTCAGGATCACCAGTGACCAAGAGGGCAGTCCAGAGAGGAGAGTGGTTCTAGTCAGCACCCTTGTGCTGGGATATTACTTCCAGCATCAGAGCAAATTTGACAAATAACTAGAAATTGGCTGTGCCAGACTATTTGATTTCCTGAAGGAACCCCATGCTGGAAGGTGCTGATCTCCTTGCCCTCCAGGTCATTTTGCAGTGTTGGGAAGGAGAGGTTCTTGCTTGATCATGACTGAGTTGGCTGGGTTGTGGAAGGGAAGGATGGAGTTAATGCAGAGCTATGGCACAGCGTGCTGCAAAGGTATACCAGTATTCCCACTCAGGAGACTTTCTGAAGATGGTGGCGAGCACAGGTTTGTCTGGGAGCTGTGGGTCGTCTGCCCTGCATGCTCAACCTGCATTGTGCTGAGCCTATTGATCTGTTCAGTATTCTCTGAGCAGTGTTCAGCTTCTTTCTTGCGCTGCTTTTCCTCCCTTCCCCCCCTTGCCTCCCCAGTCCTTGTCCATTCAAGGTGAACCACAGGGAATTCAGTGGCAATTAAACACATTCTTATGGATTGACTTTAAAGCTTTGTTTCCTTTGGGTCCCTCAGGGAGAGGCAGCGAGAGGAGGAGGGGGGAGGAAGAAGAGTTGTGTGTAACCCTCTGCATTGCCGCGCCTGGCAGAGCATGGTTCCCTCAGTTTAGCGACAAGGACCAGCAGCTGGCTGTGGTCTGCGCAAGTCCAGCATGCTGGAGCCAAGATGCCAGCACGCAGCGTGCTTCCAGGTCGTACCATTTTAGCAGCTGGTGATGAATTGCACGATGTCACTTGAGCGTGTTCTGCTTCGCACTGGCGCTCTCTCATTTCTTGAGAGGCAAGTTGATGGCAGCCACTGTTGTTAAGAATGTAGATTAGATGTTAAACCCTGTCCCGTGCTTTGATGGATGTATAGTTTCTGTGGGTAAATAACTTCCTGCTGGAGCACACCAGGTATCAAGGGGAGGAGATGCAGACTTCTATAGTCTGGCATCCCTCACGGGGGTGTAGAGGTGATAGACAGAGGATCTTGATCTACTGCTGGGAGGGAGGCACCTGCTTTTGGAGTTAGAGAGGGACTGCTGGAAACCAGCTTCTCTGCATGTGGTAGCTCTGGGGTGGTGTAATATCTCCTCACCCACACACCAGTCCATGCTAGTGACACCGGTTTTAGTGGGAGTGCAGATTGGTAATGAGAAAGCCTGTTCATACGAATCCCATAAAACAACCCTAGAAGTATGATATGGCTCCAGACACCCTGCAGAGCAGCAGCATAGGTCCAGGTATGCTCACTGCCCAGCATCCATGTAGTTGAGCATCTCAGAGGTGGCAGCTGAGGGAGCAGAGCTGCAGGAGCCCATTCTGGCCTGTCTGACTGCGGCCAGGACAACCTCTGCTCCCAGTTGTATGAGTGCAACACCGCCCAGAGCAGGATCTGAACAGTGGCTTAGCCTCCAAGTTGTATGAAAACCGTTAACTCCTTGCAGACCAGAGGTAGGCTGTAAGGCAATGCAGGTTCACTGACACCATGCTGTGCCTGAACTCCTGAACCCTAGGGGATACTACCCACAGCAAACTGAAATTTGACTCTTGAGGCTGCTTTTGTGCTGAAGTGTCTTTAGTTATTCATATAGGGATTGATTGAGCATCATTAAAGCCACTAGGGAAGGGTGGTTTGCTATTGATGTTAGTGTATCTGTGATCCTGCCCATAATATTTAGAGCTGTGGAATATACAGTGTAAAGATTTATTGATAGCAGTGGGATGCAAGAACATGTGACAATATCAAGGGAAGCAGAAGAGCCTACAATAGCGATCCATGAACAGGAGTCTTGTGTCCTAACACTGAGTGGTCAAGTGATGTAGGACATGCTTCTTTTTCTTTCTTTCTTTTGCTCAGTTTCCCCAGCTGAGAAATAAGGGTTATATTGCTTTGCAAAATGATCGTGAAGACCGATTAGTTAACTTTAAGTGAAGCCTGGTGGAAGCACAAAGTATTAGTATACAGTATTGAATCAATACACATCTTTAAAAGCAAAATCCAAAAAGGAAGAAAAATGGTTTCACAGTCTTCGGTCTCCACAGAGCCAGGAGTTTCTGGAAAGAACAAATCCATAATTGTTTGACTTGCTCAAAAATGCAGAATTGACAAGGGATTTTGGATTAGAAAAGGTTCATTGTTTTTTTTCCATCTCTGATCTGTCATTCTGTTAGTTCATCCACCCCTTTATTTGCCAGGGCAACAGTGTTCCCTGCTGTACGTTTCTAGTAGTTTGACCATTTAAAAAAATCCCTGATGCTTTGGCTTTCCCAGAGAGCCTACCCTGCACTCGTTAGGATAAGATGTGTCTTGATGTGCAAGCTATGATACGTGTTTTTTTTTCCTTTCAGTAGTTCCCCTTCCTATTTCTCCTTACCCTTGATTTACCTCTCATCTTCCTTGGGTTCATCCATGGCAGAAGGCTGTCAAGCCAGATTCTTTCTCCTGCTTGATTGCCGGGAGTTTTGGGAAAATTGTCTTGTGGCTAAATGAGCGGTCTGGAAACTGATTCCTCTCTTGCCACATTTCTCCTTGAGGTCCTTGTCATTGGGCTGGTAACTTACTGGCAACATTTCTGGGTAATGAAACTGTCCTTACTCTGAGGAAGAAGAGTATGATATTCCATCAGTACCTAGTTCAGGGCTTCATGATTTCTTCTTGGTAAGAGATGAAAGATTTTTCTGGTGATTGTCCTTATACATGATGCATGTCCCACATTCTGCTTGCTGGGCATGCGGTATGAGTTTGTTTTTAGGAAGGGGGCACCAGTATTCAAACATGTCAAAAACCATGCAGTGATGATTCCAAGCCTCTCCCTTACTCCTGAAATGCTCAGCTGGGTTCAGTGGGAGCAGACTTAGGTCCTTCCATGGGGAATGTGCGTTAGGGTCACCAGGCATGTTCTCTCCTTGCACATGGGCTGCAGAGGGGCAGAAGGCTGGCTGTCACCCTGTAAGGACTGGGCAGACTGCCCCTAGTGCAGAGGTGCAGGTTGTTCGGGCAATGCCAAGTGAATGAGGATCAGGGCAGGAAGAGAGCCGATGGAGCAATCAATAGGTGTCTCAGATATCCAGGCCACTTTCTTTAAGAGATCTCCGATCAATGCATCGCAACGAGGGAGCTGCACGGACACCAGAGCTGTGCTGCTGTCTCAGGTTCTCCAGGCATGATGCTGCAGGGCAGGCGAGACTCACTGGGGGAAGCAGCAGGCAGAAAGCTCTGCCCGCAGAGCCCAGCTGCCCTGGATGCCCAAGGTGCTGGTCCATCTGGCTGCCTGTCTCTTGCTTTCCCCTTCCATCTGGAGCGTGTCAAACTTGGAGGCTGAGATTCCTGCAGATCCCAGTTGCAGTGCCCCCGTGGAGAGGTCTCGTCCCTAGAAAACCCACGCTCTGCTGTTCTTGGCCTCCCTGAAGTGCCACCCTGCAGGCAGAGGGAACTGAGGCATCTCCACAGCTTTGTCCAACCGAAATGTGTGGTCTCCTGTTCTGCAGGAATCAGGAAGACCTGAGCAACCTGTGTTACTGCTGTCCCCACATGGAGATGTTATCTACAAGGATTCGAGGCAGTGGGGATGGCTTGTGAGGGAAAGTGTCTCTGCATCTTGCACAGAAGAGGCATTTTTGAGAGATGGGCATCCCTGTCTGCTCCCAGCACTGTCTCATGCCCACAATGGCCTAAGTGTAGCTTTTCAGCTCTGGACTCTACAGCGTAGGTCTATGTCTCTCTGGCTCTCTAAGATGATGGATAGAGAAATTTCAGTGATTTGGCAGGTCTCTTTTAAAACCTCAATATACCTTGTCAGGTATAGGGAGAATATACCCTTGCCATTCACGCTCTAGCTACCCATGGCCTTTCTGTTCTACAGCAATTTGCTTGTCATCAAGAGGTGGATGTAATTTCAGATGACACATGGCTTTTTTAAGTGGGCTCAGACATTTGATTTTGGATGTTGGCTGGTTAAACATGACCTCCCAGCCTTGCCTTCCACACCTCTGCTGCCTCTCTGAAGTCACAGTCCTGTGTGTCACCTTGCAGAACCATGATCCAGGCAAGGACACGGTGGGGGCAGTGATGTTAATCCTTCCTTTTGTGTTAATCTCTTGAGAGGGAAGTGTTTTGGGGACACGGGAAGAGAGGTGGGATATAACAGGTGAGGTGCAATGGGATGTCAAGGCTCCTCGATACAGAGCTCCTCCTTGGATGGAAATGACAAATGGGCAATACTGGACATAACAAATCAACATCAGGGTGCCATTGTAGCCCAACATCTGGAAGGATTCTGGGCAGCTTTTAGGAGGATAACAACTGTAGAAGTTCATGAGCATACCAACCATCATCTGGGCATGTGGTTCTTTACAGTTTTGGAAGCCCTGCAGACTGTTTTCTTCAGTGGATTCCCACATATAATGTTTCTGCAGCTATGTTGTTCCCTGTTCTGTGGAGCAGGAAAGGAACTTAAAACAGCGTGATAATTCCTGTGCTGCCCAAGTCCCTGCATCTCTGAATGTTGGGGGTGGTCCCCACTTCAATGCAGAGATGATGGAGCATGGAATCAACAGACTTCCAATGCGGCTGTCTCTTGAATCCTTGTTGCTACTTTAAAGACCCTGGCTGATTAGGAAAGCCTGTAGCCCGTGGAACATCCCTAACAAATAGTCCTAACTCTGCAGTTTCCCTTACAAGCTACAACCAGTGGCTGATGTCGCAAATGCTTCCCAAGGAAACAAATCCATCACCTCTGGGCTGGCCTGGCTATGTGATTGTACAAATTGAGTGCAGTCGTTTAGTATCTGAACAACGGATTCCTACCACTGGCAATCTCAGTAACTTTGCCTTCATTGCTCACTGAAACTGAGGTAACTGAATCAACAGTGGAGCTCCTTTTTAGCAACATAACTAAATGGAGGGTGTTTCATTTCAGTTTTTAAGTGTCAGAATCTCTCAATGGAGCAAAGTGTTTCCAGCAAGCTCTCCCTCCTGCCCCCATCCCTGCTTCCAAACCATGTGTTCTCGAAAAGATATTTGATTTCAGTGAAAGCTCAGCTGACGTCCCTGCAATATGCTCGGGTTCTTGCTTTGTGCTTCCTGGGAAGGGATGAGGGCTCCTCCGGGGACTCTGGGTAATTGGGTTAGTGGCCAGCTCATGTCAGGAAATTAAAAGGCAGCCCTGATCAGGTTGCTGCTGCATGGGATTTAATGGCTTTGTATTTATAGAGTATTCTGCCTCCAGCCGGTGCCAGAAATATCACTATTGGAGGCATCCAAATGAAAAAAAAAAAAAAAAAAAAAAAAGAGAGAGAATGAAAAATGATTTTTCCTTCTCTAAAATGCCCCTGTGTTTAAAAACAGACAGGCAACCTCCCCATTCTTTGAAACAGGATCTCCAGGTGCAGTGAGTGGCATCCTGATGTCTATATCTTCCACACCCAGCTATTTTCCAAGGCATGAATTGAGCATTTGCGATGCGTCTGGAATTGGGCTTGGTGGTGGTGTGACGCAGAGCATGTGATGCCTTTGGCAGGGCAGCGGTAAATCTCCAAAGAGGCTTCCAGTGGATGGGCTGTAATAAAGCGTGTGTTAGGATGATGGCACTTGGTGTCTCTTTTCTGATCACATCACTGGTGCATCGTGGACTCTCCCCATACCTTCTGGCACTTCCATTGGGTTATCAGTCTGTCTAGTTTGGTTTCCTCCATTCCTTTTGAACCATTGATCTGCCTAGATGAGTCCCCATGGTTCTTGCTATAAGTAAATCTCTGTTCTATCAAACAAGCAGTTCAGACCTTTGATGTACAGCAGTGCAGATTCAGAGAGGCATCACCTCTACACAGGTATATGATAAACGCTGTGTACTCCATCACCAGAAATTATGCTTAGTACTTTTATAACATGTACAGAAAAGGAGAAGCTGATAAAAAACACAACCATTTAAGGATCTTTAGTTGCCAGCCATCATGCTACAAACTTATAGGCAGTTCTAACAGTGCAGTAAGTGAGATCCTTTGAGGTAGCCAGGAGCAGATTGGGACTGGATGTATGTCCCACTGCTCTACAGTAACCTGAGGCATGTGCACGACCATTTTCATGGGCTCTGGTGACCTACATTCACCAATGACTCAGCTCGGCTGAGATTCTCAATCCCCTTTTCTCATCTACCTGAGAAGACTGCACTAGCCCTTGGGCTGCAGGGTATCCTGGGGGAGGTGGGGTATTTACTCAGAATTGCCCAGGAAAGCTGTTCTATTTTAAGAATTAAATATTAGCTGGATGCTAGTTCTGAGTATTGGAAAAATCACTGCTGAGGTGAGAGCTTCAGGAGAGCAGTTATGGCTGCAAGGCCTAAGCAGAGCTGTGCTGTGAGGCCTGGCTGAAGTGGCAGCACGCTGTGTTGGTGGGCCTGAGGATCCCCCTGCAGACCTCTGTCACAAGTGGGCCTCTCTCCACACATTGGTGGGGGCCTCTCCACTGTCACAAATCTAAAAATTTGGTTCTTAGCCCATGCTTAGGCTCCCTTACCTGCTCCAAAAGGTTTGCATTCTCTACCTAAATAGACTAAAATAAGAAACTGAGCTAGGGAAAGCATTGGTCTGACCCTGCAGGGCATTTATGAGGTTCCCCTGATAGTCGGTGGAGAGAAATATCTGTCATCACTCCTCCTCAGGTGAGCGTCTGGAGGGTGAGGCGAATGTGGATGTGCCCGCTTCTCTCTGTTGCTTGTCAAAGGAGCCCAAATGCACAGATGAAAATTGTTAAAGTCTAAAGTAAAGTGAGTCAAATCACACCCAGGCATAAAACACCCCTTAGGGGATTTAGTTCTGAGCACTGTGTCTTGGAGAGTGAGTGGGGCTGGAGCTTTGCCATCTTTTAGGTCCTTTTGTGAAAGTCATCCATGGTCTTTTCCTGGCAGGTGCATGCCTGTGTCTTCTCCTTTCACACAGTGCCCCTCAGCCTGCTGCTGTGGGGGTGTTGCTGTTGTGGGCAATAGAGCGAGCCGCTGTCCTGCCTCAGACTGGTTAGAGGGCTAGGAGGGGAAACCATCAAAGCAGATTTGCATGGACCCTGAACACAAGGTGAGAGTGTGATTGTGGGGGTTACTACAGAGAGCTGAACAAGGTACTAAAGTATTCTTTGTTCCCATCTGCCCTTGAAGCCCTTCTTAATTCCTGTGTTGTTTTTTTTTTTGCTGTGATTGGGGGTGAGGTTGAGGGGCAGCAGCATGGGAAGGAAACTGTACGTTTTAGGGACAACAATGGCTAGTGCTGCAGAGACAGTGGAGGAGGAGAAGGCTTAGTTCACAAGCTGTGCGGGTTACACCAGAACCAACCACCTGGGATGTGCAGCTTGTGTGTGAGGGTCAAGGGCACCTTGTGTCGCTGCTCCAATGCACGGACAGCCTCTGGAACCAGGTATATCATCAGACATTACAGGGATAACCTGTCCCTCCGAGTCTAGGGACTCTTTAGCCAGGTGGGCAGGAAAGGAGCTTTTCTACATAACTAGTACATCCCTGAAAATATCAAAGGGAGAGCAATCTGCAACATCCTGCTTGACCTGATCCAATCTTTCTGTAGGCCCTTATAACACAGGAGATGGATTTTCTGATGCCACAGCCCCTCTCCCCAGGCTAGTTCCCCACCCTCCTGCTGCAGGTGTCACTCCCAGGCTTGTTGACATGCACCACACTAATCACAGGGTTTTTCTGGCCATGCTGACCTGTGACCCCCAAGTCACTTTCCTAGATTACAGATGAGTTGGGGAATTGCACCAGTCATCTGCCAGGAGATTTTCCAGGGGCTGGCATCCTTTTGCAGCAGCTCAAGAGCCTAATGGTATGTACAGGACTTCCCCTCCTATGCTGGAATCTCAGAGTAACAAAAGAGAGCTTAGGTTACAGCTTCTCCATCTTCTTTTTAGACAGTCCCACTTTTCCCCATCGTCTATTTCTTTCCCCATCTTAGCAAGCCTTTAGTTGCTCTGTTTCTTTGATAGGTCTCCTCCTGGCTCACTCCTCCCATTGCCACATCCTTTTGTCTTTCCTGAGGTTCAGAGCAACAGGGGAGAGGGAACACCTTGGTCACAATACTTCTCCCTTCCAGCTTCCTTGGGCAGTGCCAACCCCTGGGCTTCAGACTGCAGCTCCCGGGGACAGAGGTGTCTCTGTTACCTGCAGAGCACCACCCCAGCCCAGACTCCAGGAGAGCAACCAGGCTGGTTGATGCATTGATGCAGAAACTGCAACGCAAGGTATAGGTGGGCAGTGGGCACAGGATCTGGCTGGTGTAACAGGGAAGCTGGGCAAAAGCAGTCCCAGGGACATTGCTCCTTGGCCAGTGCTTGTCCTGTGTTCCCTTCAGTCGTGTCCTTCTCGGTCTAGACACACATTGTACTGTGCAAAAACCCTGTAGCTTGGCTCCTCTGTTAGCTCTTTTGGCAAGATGGATCTTTCTGTTCCTATCAATTCATAGGCATGTGATAGGACTCGATGGAAAGTGAGGTGAGGCTAGTAATTTGACACGACAGCTGATATTGGGCCTAGACTGCATTTCCCAATGGCCAGACCTCAGCTTCACAGAGCTTTTAAGATTATTTTTAGTCCCCAGAAAATAAAAGAGAAACTAAACCTGACTCTGTGTGCTGTTGCCTCTGCATACTCGGCTATTTTTACTTCCGACAGACTGGGCCTAGCTCCAGCTTTTAAAAAAAGCTGGAATTATTTTACTTCCATTAAGAAAAAAAACCCAAAGCCTGATGTTATCAAGTCAGCAAGGGGACATCTGATCCCAAAGCTGTCGGGCAGACATCTCTCCGAGGGGCATGTCAGAGAAATGAAGGGAGCTCGAACAGATCAGCAGATCAGCTCTCCCACTGCAGAGGCTCGGTGCTGGCACAGACCTCTCCGCACGAGTGCTTGGAACACGAGTGGCACCCACAGGACGCTTCGAAAACTGACAGCCCTCCCCCAGGCGGGATGCTGAGCTGAGAAGTCCTGCACCAGCCCTGGGTTTGCCCTTCTCTCTGTAGGTGGGCTCAGGCAGGCTGGGGAGCTATCAGCGTGCCACCGGTGAGCTGGAACCCGATCCCTGTGGTGGACACAGGGACCAGCTCCACACCTCACTCACATGGGGTGGCAGGGCTGTTCCCCGCAAAGGTAAGGAGGTTCCTTGCATCACGGGAATGGGAGAAGAGGGGATGTTTCCAGCACAGATAGCCTTCATTTCTGAAGAAGCAGCTGCCAGAAAGTTAGGTTATAATGGGGTGGTACTTCCCAAACCTAGCCCTGTACTGTATCACCTCACATCATGTATGTGAGCGCTCCTGTTTCCACTGTTCTAGCTGCCCCTCCTCGCTGATGGTGTCAAGAAGGGTGGTCCAGCAGTGCCTGTCGTGGTGAGTTTTGTAGGATGAGTGTCTTCTCTCCTGGGAGTTGGACAGCTGTTATCCACGTGAGAAATGGGTTTGTGCAGGAGCTGTAGGGCAACTGCTTTCTCTTGCCGTCGTCTTGTCAGGCTGTGGCACCAAACCCGTTCTTAGTCTTCAGTATGGACCGGCCGCATGCTGTACCTTCCAGTTAAGGCACAGGTGGCTGCATGTTTGGTGTGAGATCTGCACCTGGGATTACAGTGTATGTACCACCCAGCCTTGCTCCACCCCTGCCTTTCATCTCCCTTCTCCCCCCCTCGCTTCCATTCGTATCTCAGTTTATCTCCCACTCTGTTTCTTCACTCGATGTTTCCCCTCACACTGCTTCTCTGAGCTACCCACTGTGCCTCCCCACTCTGTTTTAACATCCCGTAGTGTGTCCCCTTTCAGAGCTGCATTATAACCAGCCCTCCCCGTCTTAAATCAACCGCTGAGCAAATCATAGAGCAGCCGGCATTAATGAGCCACCTGAATACCACAGCTCAGTATCAGACCCTGCTTTTTGGCTGTGCCCTTTCCTGCCATCTGAACATGACCCAGTAGACTGTCAGATCTCTAGGGAAGGGCTTTGGCCTTGCTGCTCACCTCTGGACTGTTGCAGTCAGGGACTCAGGTTGAAATGCTTTTATTTGCTATTGCACTCAGCAGCGGGCACTGGGATGTGCTACGTAGGGGTCAGCCCGCTCACTGGCTCTGCGGCTGGAGCTGATGATGGCAGGGTACAGCAGTGGCTCAGCAAATGCTGATTGAAAGCGTTTGCCTCAAGGAGTGTCGCACAGGATGGGGAACAAGAGGAGGACAAAGCCTTGTTCAAAATTAACAAGCTGAAGTCCTTGGGCAAACAGACCTCTATCTGCTCGGCGAGGGAAGGAGGGATGGAGGGTAAATCTCCCTGCGTCTCTCTTATCTTTTTTTAATGCACTTAAGTCCTTTGTGTCCTTATAATCTGATTGAGGGTCCCTAATACTGCTGCAACCTGTGCAGCCGTCCCTCTGCCAAGCACCGGAGATGGCACACTTCTCCTTGGGAGAAGGAAAAGAAAGCTCTTTCCCCCATTTTCACCCCACCCTCTGCACTATTTATCAGACTGCACAGCAAAAGCGTCCTGGAGGGCTGTGTGCTGGTTTCTCCTGGGCTGAGAAGGATGGTTCCCTGTTGCAGTGACATCCTGCCCAGTGGCATGAGGGAATGGACCTTCCAGTGTCTCTTCTTCTATGAGGGTCCTGGGAAGCTCTGATTCAGGATCCTGCAACCTTTTCTGCATTCCTCCATAACCTTTGAACAGTTTTATTCCCGATCCTCCAAATTTTCACACCTGGGTACTCAATTTTGTGTCATTTCCTGAAATGTGTGTTTCTCCTTCCTTCCTGGCTATAGGTAGGTGTCACTCCTTCAGCCCAGTGTGGCATTGAGGTCTCCTTTCTTATGAAACCAGGGAATGATTATAGTGGGAAAGAAATCATGGGCAGAAGTGTAAGTACCCTGCTTCACCCAGGACTCTACTAATGCTGTTCCTTGGGGATCCCCCTAGATGATCTCAGGTTTGGGATTCCCTGTCTGCCTGAAATCACTCTCTGGAACATACTAGAGCTCCTAAGAAGAAATTTAGCCCACAGACTACTTGCTGTAGAGAATGGTGATAAAAGAAGCAGTAGGCAACATTTGCAGAAAAACTGCTGTGTAAAGGAGGAAAGGTGGTACTTCTGCTCATGGACATCAGTGAATTCTCCATACAGTCTCAGAAATAGAAAACAGGAAGGGGAAGGAAAAGTTTGATCCAAATTCTCCTATTCTGCTTCATATCTTTCTATCCACCTAATGTCTTCCATCCTCCCAGAGCAGCAGTTCCTTTGCTTTGGAGAGCTCCAGACCTGCTCTGCAGGGATTCCTGCTGGCACGCTGTAATGGCACTGATGGCATAGTTGGTGTTGGTTGTTCTTGCTGATGTTGGTGCTGTTTGTCCATCAAGCTGCTTTGGGTGCTCCAGTTGCAAAGTGTCAGGATCTAGGTCTTGGGCAAGTAATGGTTTCGTGTGGTGCCAGTGGGCTGGTGTGAGCACAACAGAAAAAGCTTTCTCTTTTCCATGCTATAGTAAGCAAATGTGGCATTGGCTGGAGACACACCGTGTAAACGACAGATGTGCCTCTTTCTAAGGTCAAATATTTGTCAGCCAGCTTCAGGTTTTTCAGAGGTACAGGTTGTTCAAAAAGCATCGTTTCAAAACAGATTTGGAGTGTTTGCTTTTAGTTGTTTGTGTTTATGCAGTAAATTGATTGCAAAATATTAATGTCTCAGTGTGATTAGTAAGTGTATCTCATAATTGGTTCCTGTGATTAGACTAGATAAACTTGTGTTTCTAAGGAAGTACTTGTATAGAGTAGATTCAAAAAAATATTCTATTTGTCTGCACCTACTTTTACCTTGAAGGATTTTTTGACGATGGCTGTTTCTCCCAGCAAGACTGAGTTACCCCAGTTTCACAGGAGCTGATTACCAGAAGCAATATGACTGGCCAGAAATAACTGACAAATGGACAAATGTCTATGACTTTTTTCACTATTTGTTTTTTAATATTTTATCTTGTCCTGATACAGTACAAGATAACAGCAATTCAACTGCTGTTCCTGTTCAATTGGTTATTGATGCTGCTATTGTTTTGTTGTTTTTTTTTGTATGAGGACAGTCACTGGGAGCTGTTTTCAGTGTGCTATTTTCAGTGTGATTCACTGGATTTTGAAAGAACTCTAACAAATTCTTCAGTGTCTCCCTGCCTCAGTTTTATCATTGCTTTATTATAGTAGAGGTTGTTTCTATTTATTTGGTTCTACTTTTATTACAGTTCCTTACTTGATGAAACCTGAAACATTTTTTGTTGAATTCATAGTTCATAATCTATTTGCTATAGATCACTTTTTTCAAATATAAATAGTGAGAGGTCACAGAACATTTAACTTCTCATTTTTAAGAACAATCTAAAAGCTTATTTTTATAACGGCAGGTTTGATTGACATTTAAAGTCTTTCTTTTAAAAGCAAGATCATCCAGAGGGCATTGAATTCTGAGGCTTTTCATTTGTCTGTTTGATTGATGGTGATTCAAGAGTTCGAATGGGTTAATTTTTGTCTTCCTTAATGTTTTGAATAAAAGTAAAGCTTACAGCAGTATTGTTAGAGCTGGAGGCAGTTTATGTGGTATTATTGGGATCTCTGGGTTCAGTTAGGATCTCAGGTGTTTGGAAGAGAGACAATCTCTGGACTGTGGGGGACATCTTAGGAGATTTTTTACATCTGAATGTCAAGATTTCCTGTGGCAATAAGGAATCATGAGAATTTATTGTGTTTTATCTGCAGGTGTTCGTCTGGATCGAGTCCGAGGAGGCCGCCAGAAGTACAAGAGGAGACTGGATTCTGAGAGTAGCACTTACCTGAGCTTACAGATCCCTCCTCCAGCTAAAAAGCCACGTATGTATCGGTCTTGAATTGTGGTCATCTGACAGCCACTACATTCCTTTTCATTGGTCTCCCAAAATGTGCAACGGAGCAGTTGTCACTTCTGGTTCCCATATTGGTCACCAGAACTAGGAATTTTTTCTTATGATCATAGTGCATAGGCAGATGAGATACATCTAAGGTGTAACCCAGGTGCTATACATATTGTACCTAGGATTAAATCACTGAACTTTCGTAGGAGATTATAAAATTCATGTAGTGTTTTTTTTTTTTTTTCTGTACTTTTCTGGCATTGGCAAAACTGGTCCTGTGCTGATTTCTCTCTTCCAATCACCAATAACTCTCCAACAATTCTCTAAGCTTTTCCAAGTCCTCCCATTACTTTTTGGAATTTGTGTCTCCTCCCAGCCTTGTTGGACCTACCTGAGAGAGCGGCTGACAGCCTTAGAGTAGCTTGCTCCTTTTGTCAGCCCTCTACAGAGCTGGTTTGACATAGGCAAATCACTACAGCCTGTAGAGCTGCAGCGTAGTGTCCTCTTGTTGTGACCAAAACCATTTCAGAGGTCCTGCAGCCTATGTTCTAGCTGTGTTCTCCCAGGAAGGCCCTTGTAGAAAGGGCTGTTATGACACCTTATGTCATGAGAGATACAACAACAACTTCTCCTTTGAAATGTGCAGTGACTAAGATCGTCTCCCACTTGCTGGTGGCAGAGCCAGAGAAGATTTATGCCATGCCTGATCCAACCATGCCGGAGAGTGACATCAAAGCCCTGACAACCCTCTGTGACCTGGCAGACAGGGAACTGGTGGTGATCATTGGCTGGGCAAAGCACATCCCAGGTAAACAGGGGAAATTACAAGGCCTAAGCATGAACAGCAAAGGGAGCTATTATTTATCACTGTGCTTATCAGTTTGTCTGCAAGTAGGATTTTTATGTATAGTGATGGATGGAAACTACTGTCACAGAAAACTGCTTATGGTGGGCTTTCATGGGAAACAAACTCCACTATAGCCCCTGGTGCAAGTGCATAATTTGATGATTGTGTGTGTGTGCGCCCTGGGATTATGCAGTAGGCTTTGAGAGGCTATAGTAAAGTTCTTGGTGATACCTGGTATTGAGTGGCACAGAGAAAGCACTTGGGGAACAGCCCTTGGAATGCTGGACTCTAGAGGTTTTGAACTGCGTTAATAAGTGCTAGGTGTGTTGTGCCTATAGATGAATAAATGTTACAATAGTGACCAGACTTCAGTGCTAATGACAAGGCAGGTACCCACCTTGTCTGTAGTGGGCATTCTTGCCCCCAGACTCAGGAAAGCTTTCTTCATACTGGATTCATCACAGAACACATCCCATTGGGTTGGAGGACATACTCACTATTGTCAATGAATCTCCAGGCTTCTGTGCTGAAAAATAATGAGGACAACTTATTGGCAATGTGACTGGCCTCTGAAAGCTCACTGTCTGTGTCCAATTGAGTGTGCCTGTGCAATTGAGTGACATAGCACCAGCGTCTCACACCTGCAGATAGGCTGGGCCCAGGCACAAGGAGCAGACATGAGCCTCAAGGAGGTTCTGGGGAGATGGATTCAGACTTTGCTTCTTGGCTTTAAGCTCTTGTTGGTGAGGCATCTTAGCATGAGTGAGCAGACAGTTCAGTTCTCCTATGTATTCTACTTCTTTTTGTCACCCCTCTTTTTCTCTTTGATGGCTGCTCCTTCTTTCTCAGTGTGAGTATTTCTCCTGTGACTAAAAGGTCAGTGGTATTCTGGGCTATATGGAATAAGTCCGTAGCAGGACTATAAAGTCTGAAGAAACTTTCTGAGGGCAGTGTTTCTGACTAGAGGTTAATATCAGTGGTGCCCTTCTTACATGAGATCTGCGGGGATTACACCCATCACTAGTGCTGGAATCCATCTGGGGCTGAGTCATCACAAGTGGGGTTACAGTGGCGATTAGGGAACTCAGCCCGGATTGCTCTACTAACCCAGTACTTGGGGTGTTAACAGGAGTGGTTTTAATGCAGTTCAGTCATCCACTATGGCCATCCAGTAAGGTGTTGCTGTCTGTTCCTCTAACCTTGGCCATTTCTGTTTGTACAGGGTGCCCTGCTGTAGCTCCCTTGCTTGAAGCTGTGGGATAAGTGTGGGATGTTCAGCTCCAAGCTCCTATAGAGTTTGCCATAATCATTTTCCCAGAATGGGATTATAGTAGTGAGGACTCCTGCACTTTGAAAAGGACTTCTCCTTTCTGAAAGGCAGGACACACCTGTCATCATCTCAGTTTTCTCTCTGTATTTTCTTTTCCTATCAAAGCCCCTGCAACATGATAACAGCCATCAGCCTGGCATAGCTCAGACCAGTAGCAGTATCATAACACAACTGTGTATACAGGAGAGAGCTCAGGGGCTGTTACACAAGGGAGCAGTACCAAGAATCAAACATAATAAAAGACAGTTCATAAAAATGGAACAAAGTACCCTATAGTTCTGAAACAAGTACGAAACTTACTGAGTTAGGCAGCAAGGGGGCAGGGCAGGGCAGGGCCAGGAGGCTGCCAGGTGTCTAGATTATGCATGCCCTGTATTTCTGCCTTTCAAAGATTTTGAGAAAAAAGACACTGCTTCCTGTGTGTTGGACACAGAGAGCACTGAGAAAGGAACAAAAATCATATATCCCTGCCTTGTGCTCACACTGGAATTAGTAAAGCACTGCGTGATGTTAAAGTCACGCCAACCCTTCAGGATCCCAGATGTTGGCACAAACTTCTGCCTCAAGTGTTAGCAAATAAAATCAGTGAAGCTTAAGTAAGTCACTCTCCTATGATAACAAGGAAGCATGATTTAATGGTGTTCAGCAAGTGGTATTAGCTCAATAGCCATACTAGCTATTAGCTCAAAAGCCACACTTAGCCAGTACAGAGTTGTACCCTTCTGTAGAAGGCTCCCTCCCCGCTACTTCCCCTTCCCCTGTGCTAATTGTCTTTGAACAACATCTACCTTCTCTGCATACCTTGATGCAGGGAGACAAGACTCCTCTCGAGGGGTGACGATGAAGACTCTCCCAGGGTAGCTGTTGTGCTGTTCTCACTAGGAAGATGGTAGTACTAGCACAGAATGAAATATGGCAAGTGGAGTGACAGCAGCTGTGTCTGGAGTGGCCTCAGATCCTATAATTACATCTCCCTTTATTACCTCTGCTAATGGCCCTCCAGGATGACAGAAATGATAATAAATTAACAGATTATGAACTCCACTTGCCACAAATTATGTGACTTTTTTTTTTTTTGTAATTCTGGGAGCTCCCATTGCCAAACCACTGAAAAAAAAATGAAAAAAAAAAAAAAAAAAAAAATGAATGTCACATCAGCTGCTGCAAATAAAGCAGCTTTGCTCAACCTGCACCTGGGAAGGAGGGAAACATTCATGCAGCTCTGTGCTGGAGACGGAGGCTCTGTGTCCTGAAATACTTTCTCGGGCTTCTTCTGATGCCTGTGGAGTATTCAGCATCTTTCAGGATAAGACCTGCAGCAAGAATAAAAAGCAAGAAACAGATTAAGGGCAAGTTCTGGATGCTATGCCATCAAATAGCTCAGGAACGCAAAAGAGCTGGATTGTTAGCAATTTCTGAAAGCTGTAAGATGATGGCAAGGCACTTGAATTTCACAGCTGGAGGTTCTCCAGTGTGACAAACCTATGATAGCAAGCCTGTGATTTTGGCCAGGTGAAATTAGCATTTATCATTCCAGATCCCAAGTTTTATACCCTGGGAGACCCCACGTTACCTGATCTTCCCTTGTTTGTGCAGAGTGCAATATGGTACAGCACAGTCCTCCAGCACTTGCATTCTACTTGTGAAAACACTGGAAGAGGAGGGTCCCAATTCTGCCACGTGTTTCAAATCCAGGGCTGTCACTGCAACACTCCCTCCTTCATGCCCACCTGCTGATGCTGGAGTCGCTGGCCACCTGAGACTGATTCTGGCAGGGGGCTTTGCCAGGTGGGCAGGGCAATTGCAGCTGGCTCTTCTGTCCTCCTTGGCACAGGTAAAGCACGGTCTCTGCTGTGCAATTCCCTGTCTGCCATAACTACATCTGGGAAAGAATGATTCACAGAGATGCTGTGTGTACAGGCTACTGCTTGGGTTAAGTAAAAATTTTCCACTTTTTATTCTCTAGCAGAAATGCGTGAGTCATGTCTGTTCTGGATCCTCTCCCTGCACTACCTCACTGTTTCACAATCTTTTACAAATTTTGTTGGCAGGCTGTGCTGAGGAGATGGCATAACCCCCCTTGTAACCCAGATGGGTAATGACGGTGCAGAACGGCCACGTGACTGACCCAGAAACTGGACTTAAGGCAGCAGCCTCAATGCTGGGCTGTTCTCTGTGGTCAGCACTAGGAGACAGGTGCCCAGAGGACTGCTTTTGGCTGGCTGCAGGGTACAGATTCCAGGTGCCAGACTATGACAGTACCCGTGCACAGCTTTCTCTGTGTCAGGGCCAATTCCATCAGATCCCTGTGCAGCAAGGAGATGTGAGGATACAGGATCCCAAGCCTGAGAGCTGCTTCAGCCTGCTGCTGGACTCGGTCAGGAGGGCCACATTCAGGAGCAGCACAAAAGCACAGTACTGCCTGCAGGAGGCTGAGGTGAAGGAGGAGGTCAGCACTGCTGCAGCACTAACATCCTCACCAGGTGCAGGGCTATGTGGAGCAAGGGCTGTGCTGCACCAGGATCGGTCTCACAGCCATGGAGCTGGATATACAGCTCTTCTCCCGAGTAGCCTGGACTCCTCTTTAGCTGTTCCCTCTGGCTCTCCTCCCCAGTGGTTTATTGATTCTTCCCTCCCACCCACTGCTCCCCTCAGACCTTGCACACACAACACGTGACAGCTGATTGGTATCTGTTAATTAATGTGGCCTGGGGCCTCTTTTCTATTCAGTGGCCTGATAAGGGAAATTGGATGTCCAAGGGCTGCCAGGCCATTATCACCCTTTGCTTCCCCTGGCAACACAAACACAAAACATGGCGCAGTGATAAATAAATACCACTAACCCACCCTTCTGCCTTCCCTTCCCCGGCTGAGATAGTGCAGATAGAAAAAGAGAACCCACAGCCAGTCAATATAGCAATCATCAGCTCTTTTGTTAATTGCCAACTTGATAACAAGAGAAATCAAATGATCATCATGGTGGCTGGCTACCTAGGCCCCGATGTGGGGCCAAGGACTGTGAGCAGGGAGGGCTGTGGGACAGACGCGTCCTGCTGGGCCTAGCATGCAGTGAGCAGGGCTGGGAGGCTCCTGGGGACAGCAGCTAATGAGCTGCCAGGCCTCTCGAAGAGAGTGAGCCCCGAGGTTTAATAAGCATTGGGGTTAAAACTGGCAGGGGAGGTGAGTGGAGCACAGCTGGGGGTGTCCTGTTCTCCCACAGCCTTAGGAACCTTTAGACACAAGGAGCTGCCAAAAAGCACAGCTCCTGCCTGTCAGCAGTGGACAGGAGCTGCCTAGAGGGGACCAACGCATCTCTGTTTGTGATGGCTGTGTACAGTGCCTGCCTCCTAGGGTCTTTCGTGATCTGGCCTTCTCACATGCCTGGTGCAGAGGACAGAACAGATATAGCTTTCCTTCCTGTGCACTTTTTTTTGTTGTTGTTGTTACCCCTTTCCCCTCAGGACAGACAGGACTTCTCTGTTCCAGCTTCTCCACTTTCTCAGCACTGCCAGCAGGGCTCCGGGGCTGTCACTGTCTATGTCCAGACTGTGATTGCTCTTTCTGTATCTGGGGAGGTTGCCTTGCTTCACTGCTGGCTGCTTGTTCCATTGCTACAGTTTCTGGCAGCGTTTTAGGTACTTGAATAGCACCACAAAGGTCTTTTTATGCTGCGTAGGATTGTTGGCTGTGAGGGGCAGAAAGCTGATGGAGCTCAGGGAGTGGTGACAAGTGGAAGAGGATTCTGTTCACAGATATATTCAGCTTTTGACTCTTCAGTGCTCTGTTGTGGTGGGACCTTTTCTCATGTTGGCTGAATGAGATTATGCTGTGCTTGAAATTCAGGCCCGTGTCATTTCCTCCTATCCCATCAGATACCTCTTTTCTGCTCTCTGGAGCTCTGCTCTGCTCTTTGGTTCAGCTGGGGAGACTAAATAGGCTGCAGTACAAAACTGTGGAGGAACAGTGAGCGGGAAAACGTGGTATGAAACAGCTGCTGTATTAGGAGAAGTAGAAATCACTAAAAAGAGGTTATCATTAGCCTTGGGTTGCCATATTCTGCATGTGCTGATTGCCAGACAGACAGAGGTTGCTTCAGTAAGCCTTGTTTTGAGAGTGGCAGGTCAGTGGGGGAGAGTTCTTGGGATGAATCCCAAGGAAATTAAGGAGCCCAGGCTCCTAGAGGCTTTGCTGTACACCCCTGTGACCCTGGCTGTCTTTTGCCCTCTCAGGGTTCTCCAATCTCTCCCTTGGGGACCAGATGAGCCTACTGCAGAGCGCCTGGATGGAAATCCTCATCCTGGGCATTGTGTACCGCTCCCTGCCGTACGAGGACAAGCTTGTCTATGCTGAGGACTACATCATGGACGAAGAACACTCTCGTCTGACGGGTCTGCTGGAGCTCTACCTGGCCATCCTACAACTGGTGCGCCGCTACAAGAAGCTCAAGGTGGAAAAGGAGGAGTTTGTCACGCTCAAAGCTCTGGCCCTCGCCAATTCAGGTACAGCCCTGGCTCAGGCAGCCTCACGATCAGGGAGTTAAAGCCTATGCTGTTATCTGGCCTGTGAGCAATCTAGGGCCCAGTGCCCGAGACTGTGCTCTGCCCATGTCATACAGCATCCCCAAAGTTCCTCTGTCCACAGACAGGAGAGAGATGGAGGCTCCAAGCTGAAAAGGAGGGAGAAGTATGGCTTGCTGCCACTACAGCCCCAGTTGCAATCTGTCCTTGTATTAGGAAGTGGGACCAGCCAGGGTTGGGCAGGCTGCTGGCTTCTGGCCCTAAGAGAAAGGCCGTGTGCCGTGAGCTCAGATAAGGGAATTTAGGCCAAGCATGCATTCAGCTGAGTAGTGTTGGTCAGTTACAACAAACAGGGACACCCTGGTCCCAGTTTTAAATCCCACCACCCCACCCCCCCCAAAAAGAACCCTGTTGGGTTGGGACTGCCTGGTCTGGTCCTGGAAATGTTCAGTGACAACAAACACTCAATCCCACCCACCCCCCGGGTCCCTTCCATCTGGATGACAGAGAATAAGATGTGCTGGCAGAAGTCTGCTGTGACTGTGCTATTTCTTCTCGGGAAAAGGATGAGAAAGGCCAGGGCCCTCAGCCCAGTACCTCCATGTTAGTGTGGGGAAGGTCACGGCTCTCAGGCCAGCAGGCTGGAAGCCTGTGCCTGTGGGAGACACGAGAGGTGCTGCGTGCTGTGCTGCTGTTGCACAACAGCCAGACACATATTTGCTCAGGAGTCCCTTCCAAAGGGAAGCTGGCTGAAGCTACCGTGTGACGAGGGCTCCCTCTACATCCCCGGAGTCTCACTGTCTCACATCTCGCCGAACTTTCAACAGAATTCACCCTTGCAGGTCAGCACTGAGTCCAGTTTCTGTGCTCAGCTAAAGCCATCTTCCAGAAAGATAAAGTGGGTAATTGAAACCTTTCATGATAGCTGACTCTAGAAATAAATTGTTCCCTCAATTAAAAAAAAAAAAAAAAAAAAAGTACCATATTCCTAATGTGATTTTGCCTGAGTTCACCCTCCACATACTGATCTTTTCTGAGCTGCCTCCTGTGATCCCAGGTCCTTTAGACCTTACAGCTTGACATGATACAGTTCCTGTCCCATAGCTGCATTTCTTGCCTATAGATGTGTTACGTCAAGTGTCCAGAACACTCTGTGAGGCTGCCCTATCCTGCCTATTTTACAGCCTTCTGTTCCTCCTTGTCTTCCACACATCTTAGCAGAAATTTGAAAGAAAAAAAAAAAAAAGGAAAGAAAGAAATTACTTACAGATCATTGATAAAAATGTTGGGTAGCATCTGTTTTTTTTTTTACTGATCCCTGTGGATTTCTACTAGAAAACTCCTCCTTCAGGGATGATTCACCACTGATAGCTACTTTGAAATCTGTCATCTAGCCAGTTCACTAATCAATTGAAAGTGTGCTTTATTGGTATTGCACAGTGCTAATTTTTTAATGAGAATGTCCTGTGGTGCTAAGCCAAGTGCCTTATAAAAGCCTAAGTCTATTATATCTATACAGTTAACTTTATCAGCCAAACTTGTAATCTCATCAGAGAATGAAATCAGGTTTGTTTGACAAGACCTTTATTCCAAAGTATTCTGTTGACTGGCAGTAGTTGTAATACCATCTTTTAAGTCTTAATTGAACATCACATTTCTTTTTCCTTTATTTGCTCTGGTTCACACCAGGCTACCATGGCAATTATCGAACAGGACCCAGGAAAGTATATGCATCATTAGAACTTCTCCAGACATTTTGAATTTCTCAAAAATAACAAGACTTGTTCATCATTAATCTGCTCTAGATGAGCCTTCACCAGCAATTTTAGATCTCTTAAAGCAAGGTCTGCTGATTTCTGTGAAGTTTGTACCTAACAGATGTCTAATATCTTCTTGCATAAACAACAGACTAAGGAGTCTTCATTGTCATTATTCTATGATTCTATGATCTTCATTTCATGTAAGACAGGTACATAACACTTCTTTTTTCTAAACTCAGGACAGAAATACTCACCGAGGACTTCTGTCTCCCCATTCTGTTAATAGATTAATCATCTCCATCAGAAAAGAGCACCCCTACAAATGATTGTTTTTCTTAAATATTTATAAAACTCTTCTTTATTGAGGAGTCCTTAGCCCTTTCAGCCCTGGATTTTCTTCCAATGTCCTTCACTTCCCTTATCGATTTTCTACACTTCATAACTTCTGATTCATATAAATTGCTATCTAGTTCCCTTTTTCAATTTCTCATATATTGCTTTTTTTTTTTTTTTTTTTTTTTTTTACCTCTAATTGCTGCCTTCACTTTGCCACTGAACCAGGATGGGCAGATGGCCAAGGCTGGCCTCTCTCGATTGTGGGATGGTGGCTTTTGGCTATGTAATCAACTCTTGTTAAAAAAAAAACTGCCTCCTGTCTACCAGGAAGGTCACAAGGACTGAACAAGGAGAAGGGCTCCTCAGTGCAGTGACGGGGTGACAGACGAGCCATACTGAGACACTTATCTGGCTCATGCTATGAGCAGAGCTGTTGTAGGACCCCAGCCTTGATGCCACCAAGCTCTTCACAGTGCAACGGAAGCACTCTGCTGGTGTTGCTCACTTTGCTGTCAGGACTAAGCCCAGTGTAAGGCTTATGGGATGGTCTGTATCAGGAGTGGAGGAACACTGAGCAATGACAGAGCAAAAAACAACACTTATCAGCTGCTTCAGGGTTCTGCTTCCAGCTTGGTGGAATAAAGAAACCGAGGTAAGGGTCAGGAGGCAAAGGCCACTGCATGTCCTCAGCTGGATGGGAAGAGCCACTCTGACTTCACCGGTTTGTTCTGGTGCAGGTAGACGTGCGGTTCTGTAGGAGCATAAGCCACAACAATCCTGCTTTGTTATCGTATTGCTGCTGAAAGTAAAACATGAGATCTTGTTTTTCATGCAGCTAGAGCCTTTCGACACACACACAAGGAAGCTAGATAGCGCAAGCTGTATTTTTATAATATAACCTTCACATTCAACCTTGCATTCTTTTAATATGTTATTATTCTTAATGTATTTTTGACATGGAATAAACTTGCAGAGCCTGCATGTATTTGCTTGCATGCAAACAGCTGACTCCTAAACCATTAAGAATGCAGACTACCTTGGGGCTAGTCCATAACTCCCCTGGGTCAGAGGCAGGGTTTAAAGCTGAACTCTTAGATTAGCACCTGTGCTGCCTAGACCTGCCTTCTTCTGCTTGCCTTCCATCTAGGTAAATTCCTGAATTTCCCCTATCCCTGCTGGGTGTAATTGCTCATGTAATCCAGCTTCTCGGGACTTTCCTCTCTTCGTTGTACGTTGACCCTTTGTTTCTAGTAATTAAAGAAAATGGAACCAGAAGGGGCAGCTCACTCACTCCTCACTAGAGGAGAAACCAACAACAGGGCAGGCATTGCTTTGAAGGAGCCGCCCTGCCAGAGCTGTGGCTGATCTCTAAATCCTCAGTGAAATGCCACCAGGGCTCACCTGGTGGGTGAGAGAATCCAAGCAAAGACTGTCTTTACTAAGTGTGTTTCAGAGAGCTGAGAAATGAATTCTTAATGCCCAAAGCAACAAGCATGTTCCAACAGTGTGATCATCACCCATTTTTTGACACAGTAAGCATGCTATAGACTTACCCTGTTACCCTTCAGAGACAGCAGCCTCATTTTAAGCATTTCTAGGTCCTCTTGCCACAAGAATACAAATTGATCAACCTGTGTTTTGAAGAGCCCTCCAGGTTAGCATACAGCACATGTTCGGTTAAGGACAACCTAGAATGGCCAGAGAGAAACGTTATCCCCTGCCCCCACCTTTTTTTTCTTTGCCAGTACATTTAATGCTGAGATGGAGTGAACAAGGTCTGGATCTAGCAAGGGGATGTGTAGCAAATTCTACATTAATGGGTCCTCGTAGGTTCTTGCTTCTTCTGCCAGAAGCTGCAAGAAGAGTGTTAGGTGAGGAGGCAGCAGGTCTTGTCCAGCCTCCCACCTGCCCTATGTGCCATGCCAGCGGTGCTGGAAAGAAGGGCTCCTGCCATATAGCCTCACATCTAGGCCTGCTGATCCTCAGGGACATGGCCAGGCAGCCTCCAGAGCACCTCAGTGCACTGGCAGCTGTAAAAATTCATAGCTATTGATTTTGTAATTAACAGTTTATCAATGCCATTGACACCAGCTCATTGATGGATTGCAAGGAAATTAATCCTGCAATGTTATTTTATTTTTTGCAGTCAGCTGCCAATTTTGAGCTGCTTTCAGGAAAGAGAGGAAAGGCAGGCCTTGATCTTTATTTCCCCAATTTCTCTCCATCTACATGCATAGCTTTTTAGGGCTATTAGGTCTCACTGTACAGAGGGTAGGTGGCATGAGAACACAACTTAAGCATTGTCTACTGCACAGCAGCATCAGTACTCAAAAGCAGAGCACCCACCTTGAGCTGAAGCATGGCTTACTGCTTGGTACCTCTTGCACCCACTGGATCTGTGAGCTCTGATAAGATATGATTACTTCTCCCCCATGTGCCCCTGGCCAGAAAAAAAACATTAAATAAGAAGGCTGGAGCATGTTTCTCTCCAAATTCCAGCTCTCAATGCTTCTGTCTCCAAAATCACCTCTGCCATCTGGAAGGAAGCACACTTGCTTCCCCTGATTGTGCATGGGAGTTCTCCAGAGGTGCTGCCTATCTGGGGGAAGTCGACAGACTGATTTGGCAATGTGCTTCTCCCTCTCTACTCCTCCAAATTAACCTTTGTGGCTAGCTCAGGTCTCTGTGAAGACCTGCCAGCCCTTTTATGGCCTTTGTTGCCTGGTCTCTTCAATACAAAAAGCAAATGTAGCGATAATGATTTTTCCTCAGTAGGCTTCTTTGAAGTTCAACCCTTTAATATCCTCTAGTTAGTGGAGTCCTTCTAAACAGCTTCTTAAACAGCTTTCTTGCTAGACAGAATATTTTCTCAACTGTTGTAATACTTCATAAATCATGCACCATAAATGATATAACTGTACATGTATTTTATTAAATTCACAGTCCCTAATTTGTGTTGAGCTCTCCACAGAGGTGACATATATTTCTAGAGAGATTTGGGCATTTCAGCCAGCTTCCCTCCTCTTCACTGCTGTCAGACCCAGGAACCCAAGCCCTTGCATTTGTGTTGGATGCGTGTGGGCTGAGCCAGCCCCCTGTTACACTGCAAAGCCCAGATAGAGAGGCAGACGGGTGCAGTTCTGCGTGCACGCGTGCTTATTCTAGCATCCCTTTGCTGCTGCTCCTGGATTCGTTGCCCTGTGGCAGCAATCTTTATCAACAGGTTCAATATTGATTAAAAGTCTCTGAACAATGAAGACAAGGCAACGGTGTCTCTCGCTCTTGTTGGAGTTGTAAGGAAGAAGCCAGTATCAGTGAGATGAAAGAGAGCAAAGCCATCAGCGATGCTGTCTTTGGGTTGCTTCTCCAGAACAACCTCTCCCCTCGGTGGTGCTGCTCTCTGTCATCAGGACTTACCCATGAGTTCAGCAGCCTGTGTTCGCCCGTGGTCACCTCACATACCTCAGCTTGACCCTGGATGGGGTCACTACGAGCTACCTTTGCCCCAGAGAGACACCAGGGAGCCTTGCACACTCTGCAAGCTTGTAGGAATCTAACTGGCAGCCTGGGGGAAGGGGCCTTGCAGGACACACGGATTTCTGTGATGGACTGAAACAGGAAGCTCTCCGAGCAGCTGCTGGCAGTCTCTGAAAGCAGGGGCATATGCACAAAGGTGGGGCCAGCAACACCCCTGTGCACACTGGTTGTGACCTACTGGGGCTTTTCTGTCTTGCTGACACCCTGAGCAGCTGCACGGCAATTAGGCAGTTTAGACAGATGAAGCACTATAGCAGTGTTAATTATTCTTAATGAGATTGCTCCCAAGTGGCAGCACAGCAGATGCTGCCCCTTGCAGGGTGACTCTCCCCGGCAGGAGCATGGAGGGCAAGTGGAAGTGTGAGTCGCAAAGGCCCCAGGCTGACCCCCACACAGACTTGGGGTACCAGCGAAGCGGGCACATGGGGCACAAGGTGTCACCAACCCCAGCAACAGCCTCACTGTTCCTGCACTGTGAGGGTCAGCTCCTGGGGCTCATGCCAAATTTTGGAGCAGCAGCACCTGCCAGCAAGGTGTTTTTACCCCAGTAAGATTTTTTTTTTCATTTACAAAACAAAACAAAACCAGAAAAGCAATAAAATAAAGGAAGCATCTTTAGCTTAAGGACTGTAACGCATTTCCCTCCTCATGTCTGATGTTGCTGTTTGCTTTCTCTTCTCCCTCCCCCCAGACTCCATGCACATAGAGGACATGGATGCAGTGCAGAAACTCCAGGACCTTCTCCACGAAGCCCTGCAGGACTACGAGCTGAGTCAGCGCAATGAGGAGCCCCGGCGAGCAGGCAAGCTGCTCCTGACCTTGCCCCTCCTGCGGCAGACGGCCGCCAAAGCTGTGCAGCACTTCTACAGCATCAAACTGCAGGGCAAGGTTCCCATGCATAAACTCTTCCTAGAAATGCTAGAGGCAAAGGTCTGACAGCCCCAGCGCCAGCCGACAGTGGCCGGGGAACAAACTAGAAACAAAGATGCAGACAATGGAGCAATCCAAACAGCAGCAGCAGCCACCGCCGGCTTTTATCTCCAATCATTTATTATGGAAGAATTATTTAATGTCTATCTGTCGGCGTGACTGCAGAATCTCGTGTACAGGAGGGGGGAAACTCTTTTAATCAGTCACCTGTTTCTCTTTTTTTCATTTGTTTTCTCTGTGGGAAATACCAGAATATGCTCTTGCACTTGTTGAGGCGGTCGCTGGGGCTCGGCCCCTCTGAGCGGTGATGCTCTTAGCACTGTCCAGGCCGCCTGCTCCCCAGCTCCCTCCGCCAGTGCTGGAGGGGGACTGGGGACTAAAGCAGGAAGAAAGGAAGAATAGAGTCAATATAAACTTGATCTGCTGGTGTTGCGAGGGGTCAGATAGAAGGGGAAGCAGCCAGGGTCCTTCATTTTGCCACCTTTCTGGTTCTAACCATAGGGCGGGTGCTCCTTTGGAGAGGGGCACTACTGGACCTCTCCTGATCACAACGGCTGCCTCCCGGGCTCCTCTAGCGACAGCTAACACTTGTACATACAGGCCCCACTTCTTACCGGGAAAGATGCTCCTAACTGTGTAAGATATTCTGCGACCTTGTACAGTGTGTCATTACGCCTGGCTAGTCCCTCCCATGCACAATCCCCACAGGACCCTGAAGAGGCAGGATGTGCGTCCCTGAGAGAGCGCAAGTCTCCTTTCCCAGAGGGCAAGGAAAGAAAAGAGCCCGATGTAAGCTCTCGTGCTGGGTTGACTTGATAATCTCTGCATCCTCTCCTATGTGGTGCTAACTACAATTCTTCCACACTTTTCACCCTGTAGTGTATCAAACCTGCCTCTTCAGCTCAGCTGAGTGCCATTCCCCACTCGTTCCTTGTGGCACAGAACACAAGGCTTTGTCTGCATGGTTACCGCCCAAGTATAAGTACACCCCGAACCAGGGCTTTCCTAGACTTCGTTAAAGTGATAGATCCTTGCCTCCACACAGACTAAGGCTTATTGCCAAATGCTAGTTAGGAATCAAAGGAACCGCTTTTTCGTGGAGGCAGCTCCTGAGCCCAAGAGATTGCTTTTATTTTATTTTTTTTGTGACAGCCTAGGGAAATAAACTTAGAGGGTGGTGTGGAACCCCCAAATCCAATATCCCAACTACTGTCTTCCCCTGCCTCATCCTATTATCCTCAACAGCAGCAAAAGAGCTAGCTAGCATAGATTGCCCCTGGACCTGTTAAGAGGTTCTCTTGCTGATGGAAAAAGCTGTATACCTGACCTCGAGGTGGTGGGAGAAGAAGTGGGGGAATGTTTATTTACTCCTTTCATGTAACAAGGTTCCTGCTGCATCCAAGCCTTGGTTTAGATCTGCTGTCTAAGCCACAACTGCTGTATTCCCAGTCGGCAGAAGGGAATTTGGGTGACTGACAAAAGCGGCTTGTTTGCGTTCTCTGAGATGTTGTTTTCTTGGTCACTTAGATCTGAGCCAGCCTGAGCTGATGAAACCTGAACATATTGTCTGTTTTGTGGTCAGTGGCATGGCAGGAGAGGTGAGCAAAAGTCTCTGATCTGCATTTGAGACACCATGACCTCTACTGCCTCTGTTCCCATCAAGCTTCTGTCCCTTCCTGGATAGCCCAGGTGCTGTAGCCCCAGCAGGAACCCTTCCAGACGGTCAAGATGTGTGATCAGGGAGACAGTGGGTGCTTGTTTTCTACTGGAGCAGAACGTGTCACTGTGCAGGCTCTCGGTGCTGCAGTGTGAAGGTCAGGCTAGCTCAGAGACTGAGGCTGCTGATACTGAGCTCTCAGCTCATGTAGCCAGCCCACTCCTGGTATGTGAGTCAGTTTGGCTCCATCTCCTCTGAGTTCTCCGTGCACTGTACAGTCATAGCTGCTCTCACCCATTTTGTACTCAATAAAGGAATTCAGTCTTGCTTCAGGCACATTAGTAAACCAACAGAGACCTAAGGGGCAGAAGGCACATGGGAGCTGGGGCTGTTTTCATGCTTGCAGCAGCAATTACACAGTAGCCTTGTGCTTTGAACAGATACTTGTGCTTCTCTTCCTCATCTCCCTCCCAGAGGCAGCTGGGGAGAAAATTATAGCTTCTGGTTGCGCTGATGATCCCTGTACCCATCTGTGACTGAGAGGGACCAAACTGAAATGCAAGCCATCACTAGAGCCAGCTTGCCATGTGTTGCAACCTGGCAACCCTTTCTGGCTGTGGCACAAATACTCACAAATTTGCTGGGCTGCACGATCCCCTCTAAGTGGGACTCACTTGACCACTGTTGCTTCCCAGCCGAGTCCCACTCAGGCCAGCCGCAGTACTTTGTGTTTGAACTTGCTTCACAGCTGTGCAAAAGCAGCTGTCCCAAAGTGGGCTCAAAAGCTCCTAAGAAGCAAGTCCTGTTCTGTGGGATCCTGGCTGGAAAGGTCATTTAATAAATGGTCCGCAGCAATCTGCTCTAAGTCACCCTGTTCAAGTGGGGGCTTGGAGCAGATGACCTCAACCACTCTGTGATGCTGCAAAAGGCTCTTCCAGCTTTATTGAATTTGGATTTGGGCCTGCTTTCCAGAACAGAAGGGAGAACAACCTACAGGCATGACTATGAAGGAGAGCTGCTGCATCAGCTTGTAGCCCACAGCCACTGCTGGCTGTTTAGAGTTGAGCTATGGTATGGAGGCAGCTCCTGCCTTAGCAGAACAATACACAGATACCAAATGCATTTTTTTTTCCAGGACCATCTTTCTCCATTACAGCTGCATAACCTTGGAGCCCATCTGGTTATCCCCCATTGCTTGAAGGTAATAGGCTCGGAAATGTTTGCGTCTGAAATAGGATGGGACCTGAAGCAGGCAGTAATTAACATTTATTAATCTCTTTACACCAGGAATGCAAACTCCTCCCCAGGAACTGGGATAGAAACACATGTCTAAATTTAACCCTTAAAAGTCTTGTACCATCTTTAATTGGGAAGCAGGTCAGGTCTCTTGGACCCTTCAGACAAGTGCAGGAATCCCATGCGCCTCTTCCCTTCCCAGCTATTCTGGTCTGTACATCACTAGTACTAGCACGCTGCCACAACTGAGGGGCATGTCCAGCTACACGGTGAGCTGGGCCTGCAGA
This sequence comes from Aythya fuligula, assembly GCF_009819795.1. Taxonomy (NCBI): domain Eukaryota; kingdom Metazoa; phylum Chordata; class Aves; order Anseriformes; family Anatidae; genus Aythya; species Aythya fuligula. The sequence goes on from NC_045563.1 coordinate 26,459,135, forward strand.
GAGGGGTGGCATCTTAGTGTAGTTCTCTCAGTGCAGTCTGAAATAGGAAATGAGGCTTCAGCAGCTGCTTAGTTCTTTGAATGCTCATAGCCTCTTACAAAAAGATCTGGAGATGTAGTACTTCAGCCATGAACCAGGAATTGGGCTCTGCTCAGTGCTTTTTATACCATTCGTTTGTAACTTGGGAGTCACAGTCAGCTCCATACAGCTGTCCTTCTGCGTGGGGCAAAAGGTGCCAGAGTCTGTGCCTTGGGACACAAACGGCCTCTGTGACTGAAAGAAAAGAAAGAGGTAAGTGTATCAGTGATGGTGAATAAACATGAAGCCGACATACAGCTACTGTGATGGTAAAACAGTTCGAGCCCCTGATTTGCATGCGCGGATAACAGAAACCACCTACCTGTCAGCCTCTGCAAAAGGCAGTTCTTCCCAAGTGACCAGCTCTTCTCTTTTGGGCACATTCTTCTCTGGGAACAGCGGTCTCTGGCCTGTAATGCAAAATGAATCTCACGGGGATCAATTAAAAGAAAGGGTAAAATACCACACAGAATTAGGTTTCTGGGGAAACTTGGGCATTACACCTCGCAGCAAAACTGTGAAGCTACAAGAAACTCCCCTGCAACGATCAGAACCTTGCAGTATTGTTCACGCTAAGGGGGCATTATTTTTCTCTTTGTAAGCTGTCATCTTTTTTTTAAAAAACAATTAACAAATGTATAAAATAAAACATGCTGCACCAGGAACATGTAAGCAGCTCTTAGAGGGGAAAATCACTGAGAAAGACCCTAGAATGTAACTTGTTGAGCTTTTATTGCCGACTGGAGCTGAGAAAAAGTGCTTCCACTTTGTATCCACAAGCTATAATCAATCATATGGCCAAAGGCCACTCTTGTTCTTGTGGCTGGCTTATATGGGGAAGCTGGGGAGACAGAGGCTGTGAGAATGATGCAGGGAGTTATAGACAGTCAGTGACATAAACAGTATCTACTTAACTATTATCTGCTACTAAAAAAAAAAAAAAAAAAAAGAAGAAAAAAAAAAAAAAAAGAAAAACCTGTGAAATAAATTGTATTCTTGTGGTACAGGTCATTTCAAACAGAACAAGAAATAAAACACAGAAATGTAAAAACTAACCCAGACAGAGTAATGTTTATTGTGTTTAGGACACGCTCCATTTTGCCCCTCAGGAGGCACGTAGGCCCACTGACAGGGCTGGGGTGGGGGAAGGCCTGATCACTGCACGCTGTGGAAGGGAAAATAAGTCCAAGCTTCTCACTTAGAAGTCTTCATCTTGTTTTTTTTCCCATATCCAGAAAAAAAGTTCTCAGCAAGCTTCTGAGTTTTTGTAAGATGAGCATTGCTGAGGGCTGGTTCAGCAGGCACTGCCGTCAGGCCCTGGCACGAACCGCTCTGTCTCTTCCACTCACCCGTTTTTCCCCACCTCCTGCACTTCACTGGTGCAAGGAATAAACATGAGCTAGTGATGAAAAAGCCTTGAAGTTGTTCCAGGGAAAAACAAAATCTCTAATCATAAAATAGACCATTGGCTTAAGCCCAATGGTGACATCAAGAGTGTTGCAAGCACTGCAGCAGCCGTCCAGTGCTTATAAAGTGGGTACAAGTGCTGAAGTCATGGCATTTGCATTGATCTGGTGGTGAGGTGCTGCAGGAGGGCAAGCTCGTGTCTGCTTGAGAAAGCAGAAGGAAACGTGCTGTGGCGACTGGGGCAGAGACGTGAGAAATAAGGACCCCAGGTTTTTATTCTACATCTGAGTCTATAGCACAGACAGCTCCACACCCTGTGTAAGCACCGCCATCCCCATACACCTCAGTCAGTGCTGCCAAGGCCCTTTTTGAAACAATTTCAACAGACAGTGGTACTCACTGGGATGGTTCCTCTAAAACATGCAACCAAGAAGCCATTCAGCCTGCCCTCAGGAGGAGGAAGAAGAGGAAGAGGAGGAGGTGGCTGAAGAAGTAGTGGCCGGTAGGAGAGGCCATGGGAGAGAAATGGGCACGATTGAAAAAAAAAAAGATGAGCACAAAGCTGGGAGGGAGGTGAAGAATGACAAGACTTTTCTACACTTAAAAGAGCTGCCTCCAGCCTCCCAGTCATACTGCTATGTGATGGGCTCAGTCTGAACCAGCACAGGCCCTTAGGAAGTCTGCATGTGTATATTCACGCTCACCCTTGTAGTCCACCTACATCTAGAGCCCTCACCCTTCTTTGACTGTTGTAACAGCTCATAGCAAGTTTGGATTTTAGCCACCATGGTAGCAGAAGTTTAATCCCGACTTTACTTTGTGTTAAATACAGCCTAGGAATCATTGATCTGTGGTACTGAGAAAAGCAGTAGTTTGGGGGTTCCGAAAAGTTGGTGAGGCACCTGGAGCTGCTGGGGTCAAGGGATCAGTAAGGGCAGTTAGAGGGCTACAGAGATCAGCGTCTAACTTCAAACACTTTGAGGGATCTAAGCTTTGCTCGTTCCTGTACTTCTAAAGTAGCAACTGCCTTCCTTACATTTCCTGGGCATCCTTCTGCTTTGGCAACCATCAGGTTCTTCTAGGCTTTCCTTACTATTATTCAGTCACCCTGGAATTAAAAAAATAATAATAAAAAAGCTTACAGTAGGCGCACTGAACAGTGGGAGAAAGGCTGAGGGCAACCTGAAATTGTATCTTACAGGAGAGCTTCATACTAAATTGTAGGGTGTTGGGTTTTGTTTTTGTTTGTTTTTGTGAGTAGCTGGGGAGGAGGTTTCTTTGTACTGAGTTCTCTAAAGTCAAGTTAGAGGCACGTTTAACTGTTAGGAAATGTTCTTCAACTCCAAATGATTGAAGTAGTTGCTTGTGACTACCTGCACCCAAAATAAAAGGAAAACCAACAACATTTTTCAGGCTAAGGTATCACACATGGAACAAAAGCAAACATTAGGTAATGTACAGAAGATTTCAGTGTTCAACTTTCCAGTAACAGAAAGCTGGAGAGTTTGTGCTTTGTGCCCATTTCTTTACAAAGCCAGTGTCTCCCACTGCAACCTATTTGAAATGACACCGTGGAAAAACCTGAGCACCTGTGCCTGGAGAACAGGAGGACTAACCTAGCAGTGTGCTGGGGGTGGCTGGAAAAGACAGAGGATGAGCAGTGACTAACGAGCATGGGGTTTAGAAAGCCCAAGGATGGTTCAGCAAAACACAGCAGTCCTGGCTGCTGCCAGCCTGCCAAAAACAACAGCCCCAATCCAAAAGAACTGCAGCCAGAAAGTCTCTTTCCATAAGTGCTAATCAGCTTTGAGAGGACCGGCATGGTTATGGTGTTTGTGTGCTTCCTTCCTTGGGGCTTGGGTAAGGCTAGAAAAGTCATCAGCCCTGGGAGTAGCAGCATCCAAATAATGATCAGCAGGAGTGAAGTCACGGGAAAGACCAGAACTGGCCAACGGCTCAAAGCATCATTACTAGGAAAAACTGAGAAAGACAACAGCTACCCCTGACTCATCACGGACTGCTACAGACTTCAGTGCTTCACGGAGCCCTTAGATCTCACCAGTCACATGCTAACATTGCTGAAAGCGTTGTGCAACCATCTCTGGGTAGCGCATGCAGAAACAGCTGTACTGGTTCAGACTGCAGGCACATTTAAGCCAGTTCCCTCACTCCAAAAGTGGCCAGCAGCAGATGACCAGAGGCCATAAAAAAAGGGCAAGGAGGTATAAAAGCAAGTCTCCCAGCCATTTAAGGACCAAAGACTTGTGGAGCTAGAGATAAAGTCTCTGTGTTTAATAACCCCTGATGATTTTTCTTACATGGATTTGTCCAGTCACTTTTTCAACCAATCCAAGTGTTCAGCTCCTCAGCAGCAATGAGTTCCTTAGCTCACTATTCAAAGAAGTAGCTGCTTGCCTGTTCTGAACATGCCATCAGCAAGTCTCATTTCATGCCCTTACAGCCTGTATTAGAAGACACAAGGAACAGTGACCCATGCTCACTTTTTCTACTGTTCACACTAGTCTATATCTCTCTCAATTTCACCCTCAGTCCTTTATTTGTAGGGTTGAAATGCAGCTGCCATCCTTACCCCTTTCCCTGGGTACACACTGCACCAATTAAGTTAGGAAAATGTGATCGTGAGAAAGGTAAATGGCTGCCTTGCACCACTTGAGCTGGATACTTTAAAGACAAAACCCTAGTCCCTGTCTGACACACAGATAGGGTCAGGTCACTCTTTCTGTATCTATCTCCATGCAGACATTCACCCACTGAGTCTCTTGGTTATGCTTTCATTCACAGCACTACTGAAGTTTGCATTTTTCTTCAAAATAGCTTTAAAAAAAATAACCTATTTAAACCATATTTTTCTAACAATAATAACATTAACAGATCAGAATCCTTCTGCCTGTAGATGGCTGAGGCCTCTTCCCCAACAGAGGTTTTTCTCCTCCATTTTTTTCCATCTGAAAATAAGGGAACTAAAAAGACTCCTTGCCCTTTATCTGATCTAATCTTTTTGTTATAGCAGAAATGTGTTTTAAAAGCAGATGATCTTTAATGAATTCCTTGATGTATTAGATAAGAGATTTTCGGTAATATATTCCTTCCTATTGCACTTTAAAATTTGTTTTCTGTTTAGAAATCTCAGCTTTTAAAAATCATAAATACCAATCTACTGCTTCTCCAGACGCTTAAAATGAGCACATTGACCACGCTATAAAAAGTGCATTATTCTGATGAATGAAATTACTACACATTTTGCTCTCTGATTTCAAGAAACTGGCATTACATTTTCAATCAGCTTTATCACACATCTCCAACTTAACTGCAGTTGTTGAATAATAAGTCAGGACAGTGATCAGATAAGGAGAAGCCACGACAGAGCAAACTGAAATCACTTTGCCTAAATTGGCAAGAATCAACTCAAAACAAGCTGCCTTTAATAGATCGGTTAGAACAAAGCACATAAATCATGTTTTTGAGAGGGCTTAATTTACACCATATGCCAATTAAGTCAAGTGCAATACATAAGTTATGAATAATCTCATTGGAGTGAAGAGTGTTGTATTTGGAAGGAAAATGATCTAACTGAAGCCAAAATTATAATCACCTTCAATAATTACATTTCCAGCATTGTAAATTCTTTTCTATTGCAACACTGAAAGCAGTCAATTGTGCAAGTAATTTTCCATTACCATTTACATTATTAAACTCAAACACATTAACCAAACTCTTGTTTATATTTTTTTGCCAGTGGTTAATGCTACTACAAATCAACGATCCTTTGGGTCAGTCTTAAGAAATACAATTTCATCAGCTATTATTCTATCTAATGAACCCCTGTAACCAAGCCTGGGGTAATCACTTATTTCCCCCACCGCTTTTTTCATCAAACCATAAAAATACAGCAGCGTCCTAAGGAAGTGATGCTTATGGGAACTGCATTAGCATAGGCATTATCTTTTCTGGGTGCTAGCCTCAGCTCTGCCACTGCCTTGAGCATTTTTAGCTTTTCAGAGCTGCAGAAAAAAAACTAAATTGCTACTGCAGCTTCTTCTTTCCATCTCAATTTTTTGATTTCTCATGATCAGGCACTGTGTTTTGGTTTCTTCACTGCTGTGATAGCCTCTCTTTCTCCTGCCTCTCTCCTCATGCCCTGTCTCTGTCACACTGCCCGTGTGGGTGGGAAGAACGTCAGTGAATATGCAGACTCTTGTGCTAGCTGACCACACTGAGCTGCTCCAAACCCCTTTTGGGACATCCTTGTTCACTGTTCTGGATAGCTTCCACTTGGAAGGAGGGGCACCCCAGTTAACTATGTTTATTGTTCCCCATTGCTGAGGCTCTCCTGAGGTGTGCTGACATTCCAGCTCTGCAAGGAATACAAAGCAACCAAAGTAGATAGCAATGAAGTCCACAGTCCTCAGTCAGACTAGACCACGGCAGCTTCCATGGCAGGTCTAGTCAATACGAAAAACTATGCAGCATCTGCCTTGTCAGTGAAATACCATGCTCATCTCATGCTCCATGGTGCAATTCAAGAGAACCTGAAATTTACCTGCAGAAGCCAGCAAGGCCGTGCAGCAGGGTAGCACGTAGCAGCATGTGATGTTGCCAGTGTTGAACTAGAAAAGTGGCATTCCCGTGATGCTGTGTTCGTTTGGCAAAATAGTTATTAACCTGACTTGAGTTACAGCAATTATAGAAACACCATCATGATCACATTTAGTGATCACAGCAGATAAAAACATTTTTACAAATAAATCTTAAACACCTTCCAAGTGTGTCTGAGAATAGAATCATGAGAGAACCAAGGAGCCAGAAGGAGAGGACAAAGCCAGGACATATGCTCCACAGCTGTGTTTCTCAACTTTCTTCAATCAGGAGACCATTCTGCCTTTTCTAAACAAAAGGAAAGCTCGTGGACTACCTTGTGTCCCCTGTACTTTGTCAGCTGTAAATGCGTAAGGGCTAAACAAAACCTCCTGCCTGCCTAGAGAGGCAATTAAAATGTTTTGGGTTTACAAAAATTATAAGGTGATCATTATAACTATCAATAACTAATGGAAAATGTAATTAATAGAAAAGCAAATGCGATCCCCTTTCTGCAGATCAGTAACAGATACTGCAGGTATCAGTACTGCCATGCTAGCCCAGCAAGCATTTCCTTCTCCACCTGATGCCTACTGCCAGCTCTTCGGGCAGGGTCTCTTTTCTGTTCTGTGGCTGCTCAGTGCGCATAAAGCAACCCTGGTTCTGCTCTCCTTCCTCAAGGCATGCTGCTTGCAAATAAATACATCCTGAAAAGTGGCTGAAACCTCATGTAAGTGATGCCTGGGACTTCTCAAAATACTAGGAGATTTAATGGCTGCACTGCTTGAATCAACTTGGACAGGGATTCGATGACCCCTTTTATTTTTTGCTTTTTTTGCTTTTCTCATGGAACATGCCCAAAAAACATGGTACTAATGATGCATTCTGAGAAATTTGGGAGATTTCTCATGGCTTACAAGCTGATACAGGAAAAGAAAGGGAAGAAAAATGCATAGCAAAAGGGAGAATATGTCAATTCAGAGCTTCAGCATCAATGGACTTAATCAGACTCCCACATACAGGAAGGGTGACAAGCAGCTGTTATGTGCTTTTACTGCATATTCCATACTTCCAGATGGGACAGTAATATAGAAGAGGATGAGGAAAGTCCATCTGAACAAGGCAGGCGAAGCCCAGCACTCTTCAGAGCCAACAGAAAAGCTACAATATATTTTTCCCATCAGCAAGAGGTTTCCCCATACCCTCACTGCAAGCTCTGTTCTCTGGGAATCATCACCTCTTTGACTGAGAAACAGAATTTAACCTCTTGCCCAAAATCTGGGTTTTGATAGCCAGCAGCAAAGAATCCAAAACAGGGTAAACAAGGGGCTTTAGACTTGGAGTAAGGATGTTCTGGGAGTGCTGCCCAGCAGGAAGGACAGCAACAAAACTACAGCTACCTTTGAGATGTAGCGTGATCCATGTACATGTGTGAGCCACAGCATTCCTCCCAGTCCCATATTCATGTGTTCCTAGTACTTTTATTTATGGAGAAGAGATGGCTATTATCTGTTGCTGCATCACACAGGAAAGTCTCTCTTGGAGAAGCAGGCCATAAAGGTAAATACTTATCCAGACATCAAAAGATAGTGCTTCTCTGTATGAGTCTCCACAAGAGAGAGAGACCTGCTGGAAAGACATCTCTCCCAGAATTACCCTTCCCAAGTAATGAAGATGAGACACCTACTGAGACTGAGGTGTCAGGAGAGCAGATGCTGGAACAAACTGCTAAAGAATAACAAATCATTGCCTGCATGGTGTACCATGTACATCCAGGAGATCCGTAGGGGTCTGGGATGGAAGTGGCTGAGCTGCTGAAAACATGACTTCTCTCATTAAAATCAGCTGTTCTGCTGGAGTAATGAAGGGTAGCCAAAGCTGTAAGTTGTTCTAAAAAAGGCATATGGGGTGATCTGGGAAGTCACAGACCACTGAGCTTTACTTTGAATCAGGTAAATTGGTTGAATTATCAAGTAAAATTAGAAACACGGGAAAGGACTGGCACAAAGAATTCATTTCAGTTTGCTCCAGTGTCCTTGCCCTCTTTTCCACTGCCCCCTTGTACCTTAAAAGTTCCTTCGATTCTCCTGAAGTCTTCTGCCTACCTCATTCCTCTTTTTTTTTTTGTGTGTGTGGCTATATCCTACAGAAAACTGCTTTTCATCCTCCCACATTCCACCTACTGCTGTCCTGGGAAAAACTGCATAAGCAAAATATTTGTATTTATTCATGTACTAACTGTATTTCCATTGTGGGTACTACAACAAAAGAGAGCAGCAGAAATTATGCCTGATGTCCTGGTATTCCAGCATCAGTCCCTCACTTGTCCCAGTCTTAACAGATGAGAACTGGCAGCTGACTGACTTGTGCCATGAGAAGGGCCATACAACAGTCTGTAAGGACATTATAGCAAAGAGTTTACTACTTCAACCCTTATAGGATGCCTGGTCCAGATGGAGCCCTAGGGTGCAAAGAAAGGCCGGCTGATCTCTTCTGTTTCCTTGGCAAAATACACAGAAAAGAATGATCCAGCAGGTGTCTTGGTTCTGTGCCTAGAAGCTTTTACCTTGGAAATAAGCATTCCCATCCATTCCCCCTCCCCACTGATTTGGGACTTTCACTTATCTTGCAGCACAACTCCTTTTTGTGAACCAGTAGTAGGGAGGAAGCAGCAGCCTTCAAAAGATGTTGGCCAAGGTATGGCCAGGCTATAGAAAACGCAGCCAGGATGAGGCAAGCCAGGAGCAGAGCAGCTGATAAATACAGAGTAACCTCCACTGCAGGAATGAAGAGCAGTTGACCTTGAGGCAAAGACAGGAACCAGCACAGGATCCTTATGGGGCAGCCAGGCAATGCAGCTAGGTTCCTACCTGAGGGTAAGCATCAGAGGCCAGAGGCAGAGGGCTCCCAACCAGGAGGGCCTAAAGCTGAGGATTGCATCCTGCACTAACCTATGCCGGAGGCACGGAGACGCAGAGGCACTCAGTCTGCACCTGATGTGCCCTGAAGGTGCACAGACAGACGCTACTACAGTTTCATTCTGTTTACCATGAGTATTTGCAAGTCTAACCATTTTTGCCTAGTGATTAACAACTTTTAGATTAGTTTAAGATCACAGAGCCTAATTAACACACATTACTTTGTCAGGTTTGTTTTTGGTACTGCGATTACTCCAGAAAATCACTTTACTTGAGCAGAAACTTAACAAGTTATCAGTTTTAACAGTTTTTATTGCTCAGGTAGAGCATATAGGATTTTTGCCTAATGCCTCTTAATGCAGTCCAGTGCCTGGAATCCCCACCCCAAAGAAGACAAGAAAGGGCCATGCTGATCCCGTATTACTTTATCTAGTTTGCATATTAATTTTCTAAGTACTTAAAGTTTCTAGCACCTAATTCTGTAAGCACCTAATGTCACTAAGTAGTGACATTAATGAACACATTAGATTATAATTCATACCAATTACCCGTATCACTTTCATTAAACTCACTTCAGTGTTTACTTGGATACTACCATAGTTAAATTGTTATTATAATTCCTCTACAGATTTTGTTAACATTCTAACTTAACAATTTTCATAATTATAATGACTTTGTTTTCTTTTCTAACTTAGAAATCAGAGCCCCAGAATTTTTCTGAGGGGACATTACCTTCCATGCATCCAGATGATGGCAATACAATTCACTTTTAATCAAGCTCCTTAGGTCTAAATTTGCCTTTTTGGACTTGTGGAAAATTAAAACACCCTATGCAAGGTCATTGCAATGCTTCTTTTTCACTTTAGTCCCAGGTCCAAGTGGATATTACGATTCATAAAGCTTATGGCCATTAGGGCCTGGGAACTGAAGCATCTGTGTGCTTCCCTCTGAGACGTCGTGCACCTGATGCCCCACTAATCCCCAAGAGGCCTGGTGCACCATGGCACCGAACAGCTATAATTACCTCTGGAAGCCAGCTGCCACTCAAGTGACAGTGAAACCTGCAGAGCCATTCCCCCCAGCCCACACCGCTGAGCACTTGGACCATTTGAATACAATATTAAATAGAACAAGACACGGGCAATATGTTATTTTTGCGAAGCTGAGCTTGTCACATTTGCAAAATTAATATGGTGTGGCAGGAGATGAAAGGGCCACCTTCTCTGCAGAGCTCTCGTGTCTATGGAGCCAGACAGTGTGAGCCCACGAACGAAGTGCCTAGCTTTGTAAAACCATGAGGTTTTCAGACTCGAAGGGCAATCAGCAGCACACTCCAAGCCCTCTGAGATAAGCAGGAGATGAGAATGCAATGACAGAATGGGTGAAAAGAGGCATTTCCTACCATGTCTAAGCAAGGCTTTTTTAGGTCTCACTGGAGCACTGCACCAACAGGCCTCTGAGTCTTGTTGAAGGTCCTAGGCCCTAACAGTGCAGCAAACCACGAGTACCTAGAAAGCAAAGAGTACTGGCAGCCTCTAGGAGATGCTCTTTCTGGGACCTCCATACAGTGTTACGTAAATTTTATTATCTTTCCTCCTGTGTGATCCCTGCACTCCACATGCAAATGGGAGGACTGAGTGCCAGCTCCAAGGACCTTAACAGCCTAAGTTACAGCTAAGTCCTTGCTGCTGTTCAAAGTGCGTTGCTTTCTGGGCAAATTTACTTTTTCTTTGAAAGGAAGGAAACACTTAGGATATAAGAAAAAGAAAAAAAAAGGAGAAAAAAAAAAACGTATCTTCTTTGTCTTCTTTGCAAAGCAAGCTGAATTCCCTTGGTAAATACCAGTATTATCATTTTCTTCCTTTTGTCCTTCCTTCAACAGAAGTTAAACTTACCCATTTTCTCCCTGCATGTTCTCCTCTACAGAAGATATGGCTTAAGACACCACTTCCAGATCAGAACTTCATCTGAACAGGCCCTACCAATAAAATGCCCAGCAGAAATTGGAAGAAAGCATGACAGCTTCTTTTGACAGTTGTTCAAGGAAGGTGCATTTATGCATACATACATGTACATATGTGCAGTACTGCATGGGTGCCAGCCACCTCATATATTCCCAGGACAGAAAGGGGACAGTCAATACTGGGAGTGCCCACCCTGAGCCTAAAATCTGACCAGGAAAGTTTTTAAAGGAAACATAGGAGCTGTTCAGATCACTTGTCCCATTCAAACTTGACCTTCTTGGTGGAAAGCCCATTGACCGTGTGACACTGCCCACGCAGCACAGAGCTGTCCAGAAGCAACTTCACAAGCCAGGACAAACAGCAGGCTTTTCTTTCCTCCCATCTAAGCATAAGGTGGAGTCAGCGACCTTCTCTTCATCCCACCTGAGAGTCCTCCTGGGGAAAGAGAGAGGCCATTTTAAGAAAGGGAAGGTACACTGGGAATCCCGCTGAGTGACAGGGAACAGTTCTACAGCAATTGCTTTGTTTAAAATGCAAAATGTGGATGTGTTTAGAGGACATATCAGCATCAATCACTGTATGCAAATACTGCCTGTGGAGAAGAGCTTCCCCTGTAAGTCACTCCTCACTGCCCTAATCGAGTTAGCGCTAGTGACTGAGGGCATGTCGAACGCTGATGGGCTGCTGATAGCACCGTCCCGGGAGAAGATTAATAAAAGGCAGCAGGAGTGCTTAGTTCGACCAGGGCACAAAGTGAGAGGGGGAGCTGAGGGGGGAGGACAACGGTATCTTTATTTTTTGAAATCATTGTCCATTACCGCAGACAAAAAAAGAAAAAAAAAAGAGCAGCAAAACCTTGCAGCCCTCTTCCACAACCACCAGCAGGCTTGTGGAGGGAGGTCAGCATGGATGACGTACGCTGACATGGACAGGAGACCCTGCTGACTTGCAGTCTGTAGCTCCCTTCACAGAGGCACGTGGGTTCACAAATATTGGTAAGTAAAGCAACTATGCTGCTATTAAGCTTAGAATCTACTTAACTAGGACAAATAGAGTTTTACAGAGAAACACTGCAAGGATTTACTTGAAGGAGAAGGGATACACACAGGCCCTAGCAGTCATTGAGGAAAAAACACCCCACTGCTCCTGTGCCAGCTCTTCGAGGCTGGTGCTAGCAACTCTGCAATGCCCACAGGCAGTGCCCAGCATGGTGACAGCATGAGACCCAGCGCTGGGCTGCCTGTGATGGCACGGGACTGGTTTCAGGAGCTGGTGGTCTCTCTGAGCACTGAAGGCAAGGCCCCGACCTGAGCGAGGAGTTACAGCTACAAGCAAACTTCTCTGGCAAATGCAGCCCCTGGCACTTGCTGGCAGATGTACTTTAAGTATTGTTAATGACAGTCATTAGCATCATTCCCTCCTCTCCTCAGCAGACAGGGAAGTAGAAGAGTAGGGAGGGTGCAAATGTTCTCAATCTTCTCTCAGTGCTGGGAGCAGAAAAAGAATGGAGCACCATGAGTTGGGCTCCTTTTGAGTCATCCACTGAAACCCTCTCTTCCCAGTCAACTCTTAAGCTTTCTGTCTCGCCACCATCTCTTAGCCTCCCTCATCGGCACCTTTGCTCCATCACCCTCACTTGCTTTCTGCACGAACTTGTTGCTAACAGGGTTTCCCTCTTGTCATAGCCTCTTGTTGCAAAGACTTCTGCCCTGAGTAACTGTCCCACCACATCTGCCCTCTTGTTAGGGTTTAAGCCAGCAGGCAGCTAAGCACCACACAGGCACATAGTGCTCCAAGTGGGATGGGGAAGAGATTCAAGGGGGAAAAAGAGTAAAAACTCATGGGTTGAGATAAAGACAGTTTACTAGGACAGAAAAGGAAGATTATTACTATTATTAATAGTAATAATAATAGAATGTACAAAGCAAGTGATGCACAATGCAGTTACTCACCACCCACTGACCAATGCCCATCCCATCCCTGAGCAGTGGTTCCCCCCACCCTGGCCAGTCACCCCATATAATTGCTCAGCGTGATGCCATATGATATGGAAAAACCCTGCAGCCAGTTTGGGACAGCTGTGCTGGCTCTGTCCCCTCCCAGCTCCTGGTGCACCCCCAGCCTCCCCGCTGGCATGGCAGTATCAGTGAGAAGCTGGAAAGTCCTTGGCTCTGTGTTAGCACTGCTCTGCTACAACTAAACCATCAGTGCGTTATCAGCATTATTATCCTAAATCCAAAATACAGCACCATACCAGCTACTAGGAGGAAAATTAACTCTATCCTAGCTGAATCCAGGACACCTCCTCAGAATTTGACTTATTGTCCCATGATTCCTGTACATCTGAGTTACTGCCAGCTCCTTAGAGAATGGAAATCTTCTCTTTTATGTATCTGTGAAGTGCTCAGAGCACTTATATTGCTCTATAAATAAGGATAATAAGAATCTAATGCTGACAGCTCCAACAGATGCATAGGATAAAGCCTGTCCATGGAGTGAGGTCATTCTGCTTACTGGAAGATTTCATACCAAACAAGCTTCTACCCGAAGTCCAATACCTATCAAAACCCTTCTGAGCATAGCAAGAGCAAAGCTGGTCCTTCTGCAAACAGTCTTATCATTGCAGCCTGGCCCTCCAAGGCAGGCTGAGGAATCCCATACAGGGTGTACACAATATTTCTGGAAACACAGGGCAATGTTTCTAGGCTTCTAGAGATGAGATGCATCACTACTACTCAATCAAGACTGAGGCAGGAAAGGCAGGAGAAAAATCATTCTGGCACAGTTCATGGTTACACCATAAATGTTAGCAGTATGTTGCATACCTCCAGCTGCAATGTGCATTTTTGTCAACTTCAGGTTGTTGTTACCTGAAATCATTGCCAGAGCAAACAAGGTGAGTGCTGTCTCCATTCCTCACCTCATCATCTCCAAGTCCCAACAGATGCTTCTCCTTGCCTCTGAGTTACTTCAGCTTGCCCACAGAAACTTATGGGCCTGTTGATCTGCACTTAGAGGGCTGCTTCTGTATCATTTGGAGGCCTGGATACAAGACTGAATAAGACAGGATACTCTTTCAGTCGTTTTCTACCCCTACATATTCCACAGCTCTGGCTATGAAATATTCCAGGCATGCTACAGCCCAGGCAGTTTTGAGGATCTTACACTATCTGAAGAGCAGGGAGTTTGCACACTGCATCCCTCTCTCCATCTCTAGCATTAGAAAACTTAAGATCTTCCAAAGGCATCACCTGCATAGGAGTTCTCCATATTCAGGACCAGCTACCATCTCTATGTGATGACCAACTATCAAGTAAGCTTACTATCAGCTCTCCAGTCCATAATTGGAGTTGTTTCTCCAAAGCTCAAGGGCTAAAAACCAGTCACAGCATCATCATCAGTCACAGCATCATCATCAGTCACAGCATCATCATCAGTCTCTTCAGGGAGCAGAAAGGATGCTTCTTCTTTTCTAGTACCCAGGGGAAAGACAGCTTGTTTCTATGATACAAGTTGTTTCCCTACCTGGACAATAGCAGAAAGCAGGGGAGTCGAAAACCTGGAACAGACAGAGGGCGGGTGAGCAGTGGGTTCTGGCTTTACAATAGGATGATAAATGATAACAGCATTAGGAACAAAACCAAACATCCTTCATGCTGTCAGAGCAATGATGCCAGCACATAACAAGATGTGGGCACAGGGCAGTGTGGTTGCTTTCCAGAGAAGCACACAGCTACCAGGTTACTTCTGCTCTGAGCCAATGGGTTCCTGCAGAAGAGGGCATGGGACAAAGGGCAAGTTATTTCTCTACACTTAGCTAAGAACCTCAGATGCTCCACAGCACATTGAACTCAATAGGCAGAGCAAAGTCAGTGCTGGATGCCAATGCAGAATAGTTATAAGAGGATGTGCAGTAGAGAGCTCTAGATGATCATGGGCTTCTTCTCACGCTGCCTTAGTAGTTACCCAAGGGTACTCTGAGGACACTGCAAAGCAAGGTGATGGCATTGGGGCCCTAATATAAAAAGGAGAGAGAAGTCCAGAAGATGAGGGCCACAGCAACAAATATGCTTCACAATACTCCCTCAGGTTCAGGATCCCCAGAGAACTTTGCCATCCATTCCTCAGACAAGAACAAAAATCCCTTCCCGGGGCTTACCCCATCTTCACAGGAGGAGGTCACCAGGGCAAAAGCAGTAGCTGGTGAAGGGAGGGATGCCAAATCACCTCTGCCAGTCTTTGTGAGGAGCAGGTTCAGTGAGTTATTATCCTGCTCAATGCAGCTGCCTTCCTGCTTTTGTTGTTACCCACAACTTGGCAGTGACGAAAAGATTTATGGCAAGGGTAGAGTCACGAATGGGATGGGGCAGGCTGGTCATGCCTGGTTTTGCTTTTACCAGCTCTCCCTCACCTCTTTGCCAGGGACACAGAAACTTAAGCAACATGAATTGCCTTGCTAAAGTCAGCCTGCACTCAAAAGAATCAGCAAAATGGGAAAAAAGTGAGTGTTCAGAAGAAAAAGCCAGGTATGAACAACGTATGTCCTGTGAAAAAAATGCAACAGAAAATACAAATCCAGCCTGGAAGAAGGCATTAGAAAGGAACACGCAAATTAATACACCAGATAGAACTGAGCACAGCTGTGTAACTCTGAAATCATCTACTGAAGTCCTTAAATACAGCATCATGAGCAGTAGGGTGAATGAATCTCACCTTCCTACTGATTTCTGCCAGGCACTGAATTTACTGTGCTGCATGTAAACGTGTATGAACTCCAGTCAGGGTTTTTCCCACTGTTAGGACATTCATGCACCCCTTTTAAAGGACTGCCTTCTGTCTAGCAAGGGGTGAGGTTGGAAATGTTATTCCAAAGCACACACTGAAAAGTCTTCTTCCCTGTCCAGGGAACTTCTTAGGGCCCAGCACATTTAAGATTTCTGAATCTCTTTCAGCAAATCCATTTGGGATAACAGATTCAAAAATTATTGTTGGGAATGAGAGAAAAACTATAGACAGATTGACAGTCACAGACAGACAGCTCGATCACTTAAGCCTTTTTTCATTTGGAAATAAGTCTTGAAGGAATTAAGGCTGTTTTTAGATCTACTGGAAACGGAAAGTTTTCCAAAAAAATTGTGGCTCTTTGAATTATGAGAGGATTTGCATTATGAGAGGGAGATTAAAGAAGACAATTACACTGCAAGAAGGCAGCACTATTTCTTTGGCACCGAGAATTACGAGCAGAGATCCAACTTGGAATTATTCTTTTCAGAAGATAAGGATGAAGCTTGGAAAGAGCAAGACTTGCAGTAGGAAGAGCTGGAAAAAATAATAAATTGAAAAGGAACAATCTCCCAGGATTTTATGTCATTTGTTTGGGACCCCTGAAGGAAATGATGAATAGAGCAGCCTTGCTGTTAATACAAAGCCAATTATTATATCAATAGAATTCGCTGCTCTACAAAGTGAATACCAGCCACCTACCCAGCTTCTACAGCACAGTAAAATGGCTGAGGTCCCTTGGATTAGTGAGGGCAAAATCAGGCCAACCCAAAGAGAAGAGCCTCCTCTGGCAACCTTGCTGGTCGTGTTCAGCATGCCTGTGCACTTCCCCACTGTTGGGTATGTGCCCATTTTTCTAACAACTCCTGACCTTGTTATTCCAAAGAAGAATTAAGAACAATGAAGAAATCTCCTCTGCCAGAAACCTCAAGTTTTGAAATGTTTTGTTTTCTTTTCTGTATCCTGAGTAGCCTGTTCTAGTTCCCCTTCTGTGAATAAGCTTTCTCCCCACGTCAAACTGGATGATTCAAACCCCATGCCTGACATGGAAAGCTGTGGAAGTGTTACTGCACTAATACTGCCATTACCTCTTGCACTGAGGAGCTTAGCAAGCTCCTGATCTGGAGAAGGAGATGCAAGAAAGGAGTTGGAGAGTAAGAAATATTGGTCCTGCTGGAGGGAGAGGTGACCTACCCTTACTGTAAATAAAACAGTTCTGATGGGAGTCAAAGTCCAGGGTGAAACGGTTCTTTGGGGAATTAAGAAAAATCATCCAACTGTGCCTGAGAAAAATTTAGGATGTACAAAAACCTAAGCCATAAACCAAAAGCCAAAGCCATTATCTACAAATATGTTTTATCTCTCAATCATGACCTTATGGAAGCATTTTCCATCCAAGCATGAGTGCTCCCCTCCCAGGGACTGTATTCAGTCTTTGTCCACCCCCCCAACTACTATTCCTGTGTCATTCCATGCTAGGTGGCTGTTCAAAGCCACATCCTCTCTACAGCCAAGCACTCAGATCTTCTAGTACGTGCCTACCTCTCAGTCCAGTTCCGGACCTTTCTTGTCATATGAAATGGGTGTTTAAGATGCATATTTAACTTTAAAGAATTTATATGCCACCGAGGAGAAATTCACACCCTCCCCCCAAATGAAAGAAAGAAGACATAAAACCCTGTCCTTGACTTAACCTCTTAGATGCACTGTCTCAGCTAGGATGGAATTGGTTCAGCAAGGATTCATTGTAACTTTATTTCGAAGGCACAAGTTACCAGCGCCCTACCTAGAGGCGAAGTACAGCCTCCAGAACTACACAGCAGTATGGGATAGCCTGGTGACCCTTTATACAATGCTCAGCTCCAACCACTCTTTGAGTTCACCACATGGTTTCCTACGAAGGTTTCCTGGGTTGTACCGTTTTGTTCAGATATGGAGGACCTTTAATTTGTTGCATTGGGCCTTACCATTAATGCGCTCAGGAGCAAAGGACTGGGTTATAGTTCCAGCTATCTGCGAGGTCCACTCCACAAGGCAGCCTCCTTCACTGCATAGGTCTCCAGTAGTTGTTGTTCCCACAGGAGGTGCTGTGTACCCCACAGGAGTACACACAGGGTTAACATTCTTGAATTCCTGCCCAGAGACAAATGGTTTGTGTTGAGGAACTGCTGCTGGGAAGGAAGAAAAAAAAAAAAAAAGCCCCTTTTTTATTATTCCGAGGTGCATTTTAATTTGCACAAGCGACATTGTGTCTGTGATGGATTACACGAAGGGAAACATTACAGCCCAGCAAGCTCGGCAAGGAAAAAAATAAGGGAGATATGGGGAGGATTAAAAACAACCTATTGCAATGCAGAATTCTGATAAGGGGTCCATGGTGCCTTCAGAGCGGGAGCAGGTGGAGCTCAGAGTACTAAAAAAGAGAAGGGGCATGGTCTAGGGTGAGGGCAGGGGAAAGGTGGTGAGAGCACAGACTGGAAGAGACTTCTTGGTCATACAGTCCACCCTCTTCCTGCTACCAGCAACATCACAGGCACCCTTTCATGAAAGATCATGCTCCATCTTAAAATTCATTCTGTTTCTTTTCCCTTGGAAGGATGTTCCAGAATCTCACTTCTCTGATGCTTAGAAACCTTCATTTAATTTCCAGACTAATTTATTCTCAGACAATTTATACCCATTTGTTCTTGTGCCAACATTGTCCTTAAGCTTAAATAGCTGTTCTCTCTCTTGAGGGTTTTGTGGCTTGATGTATTTATAGACAGAAATCATAGCCCCTCTTTCCTCATTTTGCCTGACTGAACTAGCAAAGCTCCTAAATCTTGTAAAACAGGCTTCCCATATCACTGGCCATCCTAGTACCTTTGTGTGCTCTGTTCCAGTTCATACCCATCCTTCTGGGATATTGGTGGAATTGTATGTGCTATTTTGGGAGCAGCTGTAACAGGCCCTTGGGCAATTTCAAGTTCCTCTTGTCTACTGGAAGCATCTCTACACTGAAAATGCCTCCCAGCTTCAGAGCTTCCACCAGCACCATGCCAATTGTATGGCCAAAGCCATTAATGGTTAGATCATTTCTGGAAAAGCCTCTTTCCAGCACAATACTTCGACTTTCATCACCACCTGTTGCTGTCCCCCCCTCTTCCCTTCTGATTCCTCCACTAATCGCCATGTGGCACCTTATCAGATGATTTTCTGAACTCACGATAAACAGGCTCTAGCCAGTTATCTTGTCAAGACCAACTATCTCATTGCTTTTTATCCCAACTTCTGTTTTGCTTTTGCACAGGTCCTTTTCCTTCCTTTAAGAGTACAAAATTACTGTACAAGATAAAAAGAAATCCCTATTGCCTGTTAATGGTAAATGAGTTATGGCACTCAGGTAGGCAATTCTGTCCCCTTATTGGAGGGAGCAATGGTGATACTGTCTTATGCTTTCTTACTCACTCTTTGGAGTCTCAGCAGCATAACCAGACTCTGAACTCCTCCATTTTTTTTACTCCAGTCTCTTTTTGTTTTGAATTAATGTAAAAAAGCATTTCTCCAGAGATATTAGTGCCTGGAATTAAAGATAGATTTCTAGCACTTAAGCATGGAGGCATTTAAAAATAATAAAAATGCAACTTGATATGTGGTCTGAGAAACGCCCTAGCACAGCAGAAGAGACTCAGGAAAGCAAGTTTAGTTAGGCAGCCTCTTGGTAAACCAAGGCACCACATTTTTGTACTGTGAATCACAGAGTATTTGAAGTGACCACAATAAAGATTTATGAGTTAATTTATATGATACGTCTTCTTATAAAAACCCAGGCATGTCCATAAAAAGGAATGAAAAAACCCCTCCCAGAACATCCCCATTAATAAGCACATAAATAAAGAGACCCAGGCTACTCCAAAGTCTGTCTAAGCTCCAGTTCAGAGTACTATTGAGCACCTGGAAACACCAGCAACTTCCCTGGAAGCTACACAGGTTCAAGATCTTTCCTAAGCAGAAGCTGAAAGCCTGTTGCCATAAAACCTGGAGGCTGTTTCTGCAGAAGAAAGAGATGAGCCCTGCTGGACTCCCTAAGGTCAGTATAGCTGGGCTCTGATGCACAAAATGAATTGTTTCTGTTGAAAACACTTGGCCATCAGTGCATGTATGTGTATATGTGCATAATGTAATGTAAATACATATCTATTTGTTTCTCCTGTGCTTCCATAAATTAAATGGTGGGTAAAACTTTCTGAGATGGTGTGAGTACTTGAAGCCTAATGACTCCAACTCTAATGTGCTTAGGTTTTATAATGCTGTCATTACCTGTTGCGAATACAAACTCACCCAGGCCTCAGAAAATCATCTAATTTCTTGTGCCTTGCTACTTAGAATGGCTCTGCTGTTTAAATCCTGTCTGGTTCTGACTAATGCTACAGGCACAATACAACCGTTCCCTTGCCTCCTGCCATGTGCCTTCTGGGAAGTCAGATCGCACCCTTTGGTTGGTAGCGGAGGAACAGCATCCTGCATCTTTCCCCATGGCACCACTGCCTCAGTAGAACTACAAAGTAAAAGATCACACATGCTTTTATTTTCATTTCAGAGTCAGTAAGGTTAACTTAACATAACTGCTAACAAGAAGGTAACATTCAAAGATGGTCTTCAAAAATGTATTTTTCTTTCTTTTTCTTTTTTCTTTTTTTTTTTTTTTTTCCCCATTATCTGGGGCATCCCAGCCCTCTCTATTAATGAAAAGTTGACTGTGATCATGTTTCAGAGCAGAGATAAACTCTGCTACTCTAAGACTCTAGAAAGGTCAGTGTTAAGCCTGTATCTGTCATGTCACAGAAGTAAGAAATGCCAGTCAACTTCTAGAAAATGCTAAGTGAAATTTTTTAATAAAATAAAGAGTATTACCTCCAAAATCCATGAGTCTCTCTGTGCCTTTCTGTCCTTCTGGTTAAACCTTCTGCAATCAGACATCTTGCTGTATGCTTAAAGAAAATGTGTCCCTCCTTGTAACATACATCAACTCCACTTTCTCTCCAAGGGGAGTCAAATGTGTTTCTTTAAACAAATTTATCACAGAAAAAGTATTCAGTACTATTTGGAGAATTCAATGCCAGCTAATTAGCAATTGGCAAATAGGTGTTGCAGGATGGAGAGTCTGAATGCAATAGATGAGTCATTCAAACCAAATGCTTTAGGCAGCCCAAGTATTAAGTCCATTTCCTTTTCATTGTTAGTGTCAGTGAAAAAAAAATAAAATAAAAATCTGAAATGGGCACCGGAGATTTCTTGTAGGCAGGCATTCTGAAATACAGTCATTTCCCTCTTTTCCAGCACACCCTAAGTCCTGCCAGCTCCTTTCTCTTCTAAGCGAGGTGTAGGCAGCACAGCCTAATTGTTTTCCTCATGTGATGGACATATGAGGGAATCGGATAAAGAGCTCTGTGATAACCTTCCTCGCAGAGATTTGTTTTCAAGACACACTGGATGTGGCAGGTAACATAAGCACTGCCTGGAGATCTCTCGAGAGGAGAAGGGTCCTTTATCGCAGTGATAGTATTGTAAACATCCAGTCCCCTCAGCAAGGTCCAGCATCCTTCTATGGAACAAAGAGGCAGTTCTCAGTCCGGTGCTGGTGTCACCCAGCTGGGCCTGCAGGGACAAACCTTCTCTCCTGACTCCTGAACAAAGTGCCTTCACAAGCAAGGTGACAGTACTGAGAACAGGCAGCAGGGAGAAGTGGTGATGGCCATAGATCCTGCCTTAGTTGCTCTGAAGAAAAAGACTCAGGCACATCCTTTCCCCCCACATCAAATGTGGGTGTCAGAAAAATTATTCTACTCCAAATCCAATGGTTTTCTACCATTGAGGTGCTCTTGCTCCCAGCTAGAGGAGTCAGTATTGTTTTAAAGTGGGGAGAAGATGGCTGGTATCACACAGAGGACTGGGAGGTAGTACAGAGAATGCAGCGACCTTGCTTTTAATCTCATGTGAGCCCTGGGTATGTGGCCAAGGGGCAGCTATCTAACGGATTCAAAAGAAGGTGAGGTGGGCTGTGAGGCAGTCCCATGCAAGGCCAGAAGTTTCAGCTCCACAGCCTTATGCAACTCTGCCAGATTTCAGCCTACTCAACATAATTTTCTGCCTCAGCTTGGAGCCTGCATGTTTACTTACTGCCTTGATACCTTAACAGTGTTTTCCCAGGAAAACATGAGCTACAGCATGTAAACAGTGATTTCCAGCAGTCAACTCTTGAAAATGACAAAAAAGCGCCCTTTTTACAAGTTCTTTACCTGTCAAATTTCATACTGCCATGAAACAGTGGAACTGTCAGAATATCTAAAAACTTAAGTTCAAAAAAGCTTGATTCAAGGCAATCTTATGTCACCACCTCTTTCTCTAGAATGAAACTGCTGTGAAATAGAAGGGATTTCCAGGGAAAACTCTGAACATTAAATCACTCACACAGGGTTTTTCAACAATGAGACAGCAGAGCAAGGTAGTGGATCTGTCATTTCAGTGTTCAATACATGCCAGGTCCTTGGGAGGAGCCAGCTGGAAGATTAATCAACTGTCTAACCACAGTTCTAATATCATGTTCAAAAAATATAGGTCAAGCTTCAAGGATCTTTACCTAAAAGAGATGGTCAGTGCCACCACCCTACTGGTGTGTTAGATGCTAACCCAGTGTCCATATGTCTGGGTACAGAGTGGATCTCAGTTACCCTACATGTCACAGAAGTTATGAGTTAGCTCCATGTGTAATGGATGGCTTTGCCAAGGTTCAGTCAAATCCTTTACATTATTAAAAACAACAGTGTCAGGTTACGCTTACTGAAGAAGTCTCAAGACACACAAGACTTTTAGAGATTCTACCCAAAGCTTTGATGGGACAAAGCTTAGGTGCCCATGGGCTGCAGTCTTCCTGAAAATAATGAGTTCAAAGATTTTCTCTCGCAAACTCTTTGGGTGCTCCCAGCCTCTCCCTAGCCTCCTAGAGAGCTGCACAGCCCCTACTTCTGCTGCACATTTCAGGAAATCTGACATGTAGAGCACATCACTGCACACTTTTCCGATGCGCTTAAGAGTGCCTAGCATAGTATAGTCTTTCAGCCCACACGAAGATGTTGTAGGACTAAGCCAAATTTCCACCATCTCCAAGTAACTCTGTCTAGTGCCCAGCCCAGAGTACACCGAGCTCGAAGTATCATTGGTCTTCAGGGTGATGTGATGTGGAGCAGTATAATTGATTACAGAGTTATATAGTGAGTGCCAGCAACCATTCTTTGCCTGACAGGACAGAGGGAGTGCATACAAACCATGTGGAATAGGATTGATTTGTGTCATGCTCAGTTAGGTCCTCTATTTCCTTACTGAAAGATGCCTGTGATTCTCCTTGATTCTCCCTACAAAATAACACTAAGGGCTTTAATGAATGAGAATAAAGTGGAAAAATGAGAACAAAGAGGATTTCCCTTGATCTTTCCCCCAAAAATAATAAAGATATACAGACAGACATGAATTGACATGTTCCCTTTGCCACTCTTGTTTTGTTGTAAATGCCTTATTGCAAGAAGCTGCCCTGTAATTAACTCGTTTTGTTTTACTGTGTATGTATAAAGGCTATTGCTCCTTAGGTGGAGATGGCAATACCCGCTTCAGAGCATGCCAGCTATCTCCTTGCTCATGGGTTCTGGCACCAGCCAATTTCTCTGTGTGATTTATCACTTGGTAATCCATCTCCTCCATCCATTATCCTGCACAAAAATCAGCCCTGGACAGCAGTTTTCTCTGCAGCATAGAAGGCAGAGCTGTCACTTTGCCTGCCCTGTTCTCAGCAGGGCAAGGGAATTTTGTCTTTTCAGATTCAGTAAGCTTCATGGCAATCTGGCTGAATACCTCAACAGCAGAAATAAGAGCTCTGTGTACATTAGGCTAGAGTGATGACCTGCATAAACACTTCTCTTCAATTGTGATGGCTTTTCCAACTTAGGGCTTGCCAGCATATATTTTTATGTAAGTTAGCCCCCCTGAACCTTTTTTATTTTCTGAAAGCTACTTAAGCATCAGTTAATTAAGCCTTCAAAAACTACCTGAATCAAACAAATCTGTTGCCTCCATGCTGAACTGACAAACATGACATAAAATGGTTTCAAATGCTCCAACTGTAGCTTATACAAACAGATAGTAAGCAATAACCTAGGTTGTGAAACAACATGAATAAGCAAAACAATGCATTATTGCATACCAATTTTTGATGTCTGAATTTTGTTTTAGGATTTTTAGGTATGCAATGCACATACAGATCCATCCAGCATCTAAACAGTGCACCAGACTTACAATATGCTAGAATACCGTAAGTAAAAAAATATTAACTTCTTAGTATTAGAAAGTTATAACTATATCAGTAAATTCAACACATTCTCCTAAAGCTGACATTCATTTATTAGTACAAATGTGGGGTAAGATAATTTCATGTATGGAAACCATGAAGTCAACAAAAGTTTCTTGTTCAGACCTAGCCTAAATTACCAGGCTTTGGGACACAATCAGTGCCTCCATATTTGTATGACAGCTAACTGGGAACTACTGCAAAGTAAATATTAGCACTGGTGAAGTATATGCAGAAAAATAACACTGAAAAAGAAATTAAAATTCTCCTGCCTGAAGCTGTGCAGCTCAAAAAAATATCTCTAGTCTGCAAAAAGCTCTGTGTACAATAAAGAAAAAGGGAAAAAAGGAAAAAATTATGTCTTCCTTCAAAGGCTCAACAAAGAGCAACTCATCCTTTCAAGAGTAAGTCTTCCACCTTTGATACAGCTGTACTGGATAGTCTAGAATTTTTCATGTGCTTAGGGAGAGGACCCACAAATCCAAAGAGAGTTCAGGTTGGGGGAAATAATTAATTTCTATTCCTCTCCTTCAACTCCGTCAACCTCACAGGGGGAGGTGCCAGAAAACATTACTGCCCTCCCTTTCCTCAAATTAAAAAAAAAAAAAAAAAAAAAAAGTAGATGAGGAGGTGAGGAGGGAAAGGGGAAACAAAGATACAGAAAGAAACTGGAGAGGGGAGGAGTAGGGACGTGGAGCTGAAAAGCAAGAAGAAAAAAGCATTTGTAAAATTAAAAGGCAGGGCCCCATCAGATTGTGTCGGGCAGGGGAAAGCGTGTCGTAGGCAGGAGTAATTGGTAATCGGAGCAGAAGTGAAGAAAGGGATGATTTATGGGAGCATGGAGACAGGGGTGGAATAATTTTTGGAGCAGAACGGGGAACTTACTGAACGCCTGAAACTCAGCTACTTATCCACTCGTTCTCGTGATAAATTAGCTCTTGTTTAAAGTAACCGGAGCTCCATTTTTCATTCTGATTACTACACTTGATATCTCTCTCTCTCCTTCTGTTTCTCTCTGACCACTGCCCCTTAGCAGGTTCTCTGAGCTGAGGCAATGGGTTTATGGAAACTCTTCACCCCTCCATTACAGTGTTCCCCCCCTGCCTTCCAATTACTGTAGGGTTAACTCTTTAAGTTGCTGTGTGTTTCTGTGAGCTGCTTAAACTCTTTCTCAGTGTTGACCTGGGCACATATGGAACACGATCCTGTGTTTATGCTATGGTGGAGGGAAGGGGTGCATGCGTGTATTTGTGTGCACACGTCAGATGCTTGCATGAATACGGATCAACCACAGTGGTATGTCGTGGCCTCTGGCATTTGCATGAGTGCTTGGTACCTTAGAAAGCAGCAACATACGTGGCCCAGTGCACATCAGGTTATTACTAGGAATGATTTATTTTGCAATGCTACCCAAAGCTACCGCCACTGCCTCAGGTACAAGGTCTCACTGTTCAGTTTACCACCTAAATTCATATGAAGATTGAGGTGAGACACAACAGGTAAGACTGAAACACGTGGCAGAAAGCAGGAGCTGACATACAGTGGAAGACTCACTGTAAGGAAGACCGGATGACTTAATGACAAACTCATCTAAAACACTTTTAAGAGTAAATTGTATGATGAATGAATACTAATAAATATTAACTTTCTTACTCACAT
The DNA here is from genome assembly GCF_009819795.1 of Aythya fuligula. Lineage (NCBI taxonomy): Eukaryota > Metazoa > Chordata > Aves > Anseriformes > Anatidae > Aythya > Aythya fuligula. Next base: position 26,484,916 of record NC_045563.1, read on the forward strand.
CAGTTATTTTCCTAAAAGCTTCAAAATACTGAAGTGGTTCACATGAAGAGATTTGAAGGAGGGAGTGCTTTTACCATTTGGCTAAGGGAAGACAAAAGACAAAGTACAAAGGGTACCAGAGGAGGCAGACCAGATAGGATTCTGCTACCAATGAGAGAAAAAAACACAGAAAGACGCATTGCTGAGAATACTGAGGATAACACAAAAACATACAAGCCAGGAACTGGCTTGTTATTGCCATTACTCTAGAACTAGGATGTAAAAAGGACAAGAGGTTATTCACTGAAATTAAAAGATGACAAAGTAATTTTCCCACACACAAATAATTATCTGGTGCAATCTTCACCTCAACTGCTATTAATGTCAGGAGCTTGGCACAACCGAACCACCAATTGACCAAGCTGGTGTAAGGGCAGAGGTATCCACACCTCAGATGGTTGGTGTGGTTGTCAACAACCCAGCCCCTCCAGAAGAAGCCAATTTCTACATATGCAGGCTCAGCAGATGTGACCCCATTGACCAGCTGCTCCTTAACTGCCTCCTGCCTAAAGTCCTTGCACCTTTCCAACTTATTTTTATGTCAGTCACAGCAAAAGACAAGGTATCAGGCTGGCAAAGGACACCAGGTCTGACACATCACTGCAGCATATGACCTGCCATATGGGGCAGGGCAGCCATAAAGTCTTGCTGAACAAATACACTACCTGCCCACACAGTTCACCCTTGATGGACACACTATCATACATGACAGGACACATTGGCTAAACTGCACATTCAGTTCTAGCTCTTCTGAAGGAGCCATATTCTGATCTATTTAGATCTGTTGCTACTGTCTGTCCTGCAACACATCTCGTGTTACCAACCGGACTACACTTTCCCAGGTATAGTCCAGTTAAATCACACCAAGCACATTCAAAACCAAGATAATTCTAAAAAAGCTAAGGTTAACTTATCTGAGGATTCACTTATATTTCTGTAGCTGGCAGGTAGCATAACCACACATCGCCATCTTTATGCCAGGAAAAATAAATATTACTGATAAGTACGTTTCCAAATGTGCAAACACATGTCAGCAAAATATATTCATACTACTGCCTCTCAGTACAGTCTTCTTCATTATGGGCTTTCAATGCCTATTCTACAAACAATGATCTACACGTTCAAGGAGAGCAGTCCCATCTCCACTCCACCCCTTATTTATAGTACTACAGAACTGGGTGTTCCATGAACAACCTGATAGCACTGAAATCCTGCTATTACCTATGTCACTGTGAGAGACATTCTTTGAATAAGTAATTAAAGCTTGTGTTATGAGGCATTTGGGAGGAAAAGTCAAAGTAAAACCAAAACTTAGGGAAAATAAAAAAAGCTATAAGAATTGTTATTGCCACACCAGCAGGTGAGCAGCTTGTTTGGAAACAATGGTGGACACTCTGCCTTGAAGAAGTCACAGACAGACAAGAGCCCAGCCCTCCTGAACACATACATAAAAGTACATAGGTTGATGAGATTCCCACAAAACTCACCAGAAATGTATCTTTGGAAGACAAGCAGGACCACCAGGTGTTACCACCATTAGTATTTTGCCATTAGTATTTTGTGATGTCCACACAGCTACATTGTGCAGGCAGGGACTGAAGATTGAGGTCCAGAGTAAAAAGAACTGCAAGAGAGGCAACAGGCAAGGACAAGGTGTACCATAAAAGGGTGAAGATAATGAACTTGCATTTTCTTTGAGGTGCGCATACTGCACATCCTCTAACCTTGAAGGGATCCCAGGGGGGTTTGGAAAGGGGATAAGGGTGGTTCACAGTTGTTAATACATTTTTATTATATATTTTATTATATTAAGTAGAGGACAAACTGATCACTATGACCAGACAAGGACAGGGAGATTAGCCTTACTGCAATGATGGGCAGTTTCTTACTTGGAGTCCGGACAGCTAATCTACCCACCATGTTTCAGACAACGCTCTTTATCTGTACATGGGAGCTCCTTCTCATACCTTTGATAGAAAGCAGCTAGATTTTTGGAGATTTCAGAAAGCCAAAGTGTGTAAAGCAAATGAGCACTCTGAAAGTTTTGCTTTTACATAGCATTGTTGATGTAAGAGCATCTAACATAGCCTCGGATAGGAAGAGTTACACCTGAGAATCCAAATCTTATTTTTTTTAAATGCACTTCAACTTCCCCAGTTTGAGGCAAAGAAGTAGAAACCTGTGTTTTCAAAGAGACGTTCCTCAAAACTGTGGAGCAGGAAATGCAGCTATTTAAATAAATAAATAATAATAATAATTTAGAAATAGATCTCTCAGAATTACCCTGGAACTGTCAGATTACACAGTAAAAGACAAAAGGCAGTGAAAGGAAATGTCTATGTCTGTTCCTGAAAGTCCAGAACTGGTGGATTTCAAAGAACAGTACTCAGTTTTCCCCTACTCTGCTCAGTGTTGATGCACAAAAGCTTTACACCAAAGAGTTAGAGATGTCTGTTCATCAGCTTTAACAAGTTTTTGAATACTTCAGGTTGAAAAGCATGAAGAAAGTATGTAAAAAGTGTTTTTTTCTGGGGAGAACATTTGTTGCAGAAACACCAGATAGGATTATTCCATCCCTTACCACAGGCCATATGAGGACAACTAGGACAATAATCATTTTTTCTTTAAGCCAAGAGACCCCTTGTATATACTCTTCGTTCCCATCTGTTATACTTGGCATTTGAGATACAGCACTTGAAAACACAAGCAGAACAAAAGCAGAAGTTTCATTTTATGGAAATTTTTGAAGTTAATGGGCCACAGTCCTCACATCACAATCCTTGGCTTTTTTTCAAGGAAGTGAAGTAGATGGGACCTAAATGAGCTCTAAGGCTCAAATCCAACCTGCAAGAAATTGGGCACGCTTGTAGTTTTAAACTTGCATCCAGAGCAGCTTGGGTTTTGAAAAACAAACACACTTATTTTTTCCTGAAGGACTCTCTCTGCATCATGAATAAGATACCAGTTCAGCTGGGACAGTAACCCATGGTACCCAGCCATGTGGTAATAGTGACTGTGTTACTGCAAGCTGTACACTGCAGACTGAAGGACTACTCAATCCATGGCCTGGACTGAGCAACTCTTATTTGTAATACCTCAGTTTATCTGATAATCTAACCCAAAGGTCCACATATTGCACCTGTCTCCCTTGGTGACCAAGACAATCAAGCAGCAAATATGACACAGCCCCTCATGTACCAGCAAACTCCTCCTGGTTACCCCAGGAGTTCAGGGGAGCAAGAAAGGAAGCATTCATTACCTTTGTGGCCATCCTCTTTCAGCCTTTGTCCTGCAAGCCAGCTAGAATTCAGGCAAATCTCCAGCACTCCATGGAAAGGAATAGCTGACTTATTCAGTCTGTTAGGACATCCTTACCTTACAAAGAAAAATATATATACATTTATTGGACAGAATCGAGATTCCATGTCTCTGTTTTCTGTCCCTCTCAAGAGTTAGAGAAGTCTTTATTACTTTGTGAACAGTGAAAATTTCTCCCCATTTATCTTCAGTGCCAAGCCAACAGGGAAGAACTTCAGTAGAAACTTTTTTCTGAACAAGACCTAAAGTTCTTAGAGGTTCTTCCATGTCAGCTGGCCTTCCAGACCCTACTGGAATTCAAATAACCTACCCGATTATGCTGGGGGGGGTGTTGTAAAATACCACAGGTAGAAGGGAGAGGAAGGTGGAAAGAAGAATCCTAAGATACAATGGATACATTTATTTTTTTAAGAACTATCGTTGCTCTCTTCTATGCCCCCTCCCCTGGCAAAGGTGAACTGCATATCTTTAGTTAATAATTAACTTGTCATGAGCTCCATCAATATCCCATCATCTAAGTGACAGAGGGAAGGGAGGCGATGGGGGAGGTGATCAGCACGACGTGCCAGCTCTGCCCGCAGCCTGCGATCTCGTCTCGGCCATAATAAATAGGATGAAATGCGCTCCTGATAAATGCCCATGTCATGGAGAGATTTTACCTTCACTCAGAAACAATGTAATATCTCAGCTATTACCCAAAATAATTTATCAATGTGTAATAGCTTTGTGCAGAGCTCAGATAGGAGGGGAGCAGCGCTGCCCGAGATGGATGGATCCTACCTTCTGCTTTTAATTTTTAATGCTCGTAGGCAGCTTCACATTAAAGGCCAGGTGTCATATATAGACTTAATGTAAGAATGGAGTTCATGAATTCTAATCAGGAGAGAATCTCCCTCTCTCTTCTTTTGCTTTAGTCAGTTCTCTTTTTTTTTTTTTTTTATTTATCAATTCTCCTCTCTTTCTATATTCCCATTTTCTTTGCCTCTCTCTTTTGGTCTGTTTCTTCCCCCTGTTCTTCATCTATATTTTACTCCATTTCTGTAACAAAACCATTCCGGTAGCTTTTTGCCACTTCATGTCCCAAAACTGTCCCACCACTTAAGAACAAGAAAGAAGAATTGATCTGCTTCAGCCTTGGTCCTTGTGTCATCATTTGCACCTAGCAGAACAAATTCAACACATACCAAGCCAGAATAAAGATCCGGGGAAAAAAAAATACAGTAACAATCAAGAGTGGAAAAATCCAAACCGTGGACATCAAAATTCATACTGGAATTGTGTCACTGAAAAGATCTTGGCTGTAAATGGCCCGTGGAGAAACTTCGTTCCTTTTCCCAGCCTAATCCCATTCCTTTGCAAAACCTCTTTCCTTAATTTGCAAGAGACAGCACTGAGACATATGGATCCAAAAAAGAGACCCTGGGGCGTCTTTTCGTAACATTTCTGGTCTTCTTATAGCCATGTCAGCAATATGAATGTTCTCCTCTTCACTTTCAACGTAATGCATGGAAAAACAGTTGGGGTTCATCTATTCTGGGCCTCTGTCAGAGGGACCTGTTCATGGATGCCTGTATGTAAAATACAGTTTTTTACATACAGCAGTATGTAAAATCTCTAGTGCAGTCTACCGGACAATGCCAGGAAGTTCTATCATTAAGAACACACCATTAGGGCTCACATCAGAAATACCATTACTGTATCAATACACTACATCAAAGTATGACATACTGTCTGGGTGAGACACCTGCAAGCAACAGCAGTGCACGACAGCACTTCTGAGCTCTGCATAAAGAATGAAGCTGTAGGAAGGAAGGGGGAAGAACCACTTACTGTCCACAAGGTGCAGCAGGAGACAATAAGGCAGTTCATACAAGCAGCAGACACAAAGATCATGGAAGAGGAAGAGACTGCAAAAATGAAACAATAGGCAACAGCTTTTGTTTGCAATCAGATGTGAAGGACGGCAAGAGGCACTCCAAGGCAATACTGCCCACAGGAGGAGCACTAATATGTCTGCAAACCCTTTCACAACCACTTTGCTGACTACCAAGTTATGAAGACACCAGTGCTGAGAGGAGTTCGGGCTTGATTTCCTGCTTTCTGTTGACATAGGTAACATAAACTGTCTCCATTGTTGGTTGACAATGCAGGGATCATGGACTGAATGACTCCTGAGAGTTCCTTTAGAAGAAAAGAGTGAGATGGCATAAAAAGGCTCCACTGGTGCTGCTCCCAACATCCGCCTCTAAGGGCAGCTCTTTGTCAATGAATTCTCTCTCTTTTCCTCACCATTCACACATCTCTCTCCAGAGAATAAAGAACTTACAGCAGACTCTCCTCCATTTATTCCCATGTGGTATTTAACATCTTCCTCAGCCTGTCAAAGCAACACAGCAGAGTTCTGTTCTCAAGCACCAAGTTCTCTAAAAGTCCATAGGAAATTTTCCTTTCTTGTTTCTTACCTTCTGCAAGGATTACTCTAAGAACATTCCTATGCTTTCAGCTTACTTCTTCCCAACTCTGCACGTAACATGGTTCTGGAGGGCAGATATATATCAGCAAACAGAACTATATTGTGCAAGCAGTATGCCCAAAACTTCATTGGCTTCACGTTGCATCTTGCCAGGTGAATGGTCTTCCTCAAAGGAAGAGAAAGGCTGGTAGTCCACTCAGGAAAATCCACTCTGCACACTAAGAAGCCAAATCTATAGAACAGGTTAAAAATGAGGTTGAGGAAAAAGTCATTGCACGATCAAGAAAAGACAAGACTTGCCTTTGTATTCAACTTTGCAGATGTCAGATTAAGAGATGACAAATCTTTAAACAGCAGAGCTGAAAAATAGGAGGGTGAGAAGTTGTATTGGTCGGCCATAGCATGGTACTTCAAGGTACAGGGATGTGTGGCTGTTAGCAGGCTGAATCTTTGGAAACTTCAGGCTGTCTGTGAAGATCTCCAGTTTTTCTAGGAACACTTTGCAAAGACTGTCTGAGTGCTCATGCCTCATGAAGCAGGTTTTGCTTCTGTCTCAGTATAGCTGTAGCACTGCAAAGGCAAGGCACTAGCATCCCCTGGTGCAGCAGCTTTAGGATATCCTCTGTGATACACACTTATCTGAACTAATAAGGAAGAGAGATGTTGTTTGAAGACAGACAGAAAGATAGCCTTACCTTCCCTGAATACCACTCACTTAGTGGCTTTGGCCTGGCTCCAAGCCAGGAGGAGAGCAGCATGCCCTTGTCTGTGCTGAATGAAAGCCCCAGTGCCAGCTGCCAAACAGCCTCAGGCAGACGGTGACTCCACAAGCCAAACTAAGAACTCTAAACTCATTCACTCGTGGTCCAAGATCCTTCCTAACCCTGGGGGGTTGTGGTAGAGGGAAAAAAAAAAAAAAAGAAAGACATCCCTCAGGTAACAGTCCCTTGCATCACACAGGTTGAGCCTAATAAGGGTCTATTGCTGTCTCATTCCATTGCTAACACTGTGACTCTAACTGCCGTGTACTACAAATTAATTCATTCCTTCAGGCCTTGCTGTTCAGTAACTGGCTGTCACAGCAATCTCCCGAGGAGCTAATTGAGAGTTGTGATCCGTGCAGTATTTCCATTAGTGCTGTAATGACAGGCAGCCAGACACACACACATGCACGCACACACACACAGAGCACAGGTTCCTCTGTCCCCACAAAGGAAAGTAGATAAAAAGCCAAAGCCATTTCAAGTGTTAAGCAGCAGCTGGGGGAAATGGAAAACCAGAGGAACAATTTCCATGATCCAGGCTGAGGTCACCCAAACTTTGTCTGAATGAGAACAATTTGCTGGGAGCTCTAAACAAGCTCTTAATTCACTCTAGTGGAGTAAAATCCCTGACATCTTCTTCTTCTGTACAGTGGTACTGTCCCAGAGACTACAAATCCCAGCAAGTTACCTCCATTTGAAAAGCTTTCCTCATTGCATTGTGGGACCTGTAGTCTCCAGATAGATGCATGGGATGATTGCAGTCGTAGTTGTGTGTGGCACTGTCAAAGCATTAAAGACAATAAGCAATATTAGAGAGTCTTACAGGTTCTGCTTAGCAAGATGCCAAGGTGTTAATTAGGGAAGAACATTATTTGATCAGTTATAGTGCAATTCATTCAGGAATCTTGGACATGAAGTCTGTTTATGATTCTAGTCTCTTGATTTGTTTATCCTTTCATGACTAGTTTTCAGAGGATTAATTAGCAGGAAAACATTAAACTGTACCACCCATTGGTAAAGACTTAGCCATCTTAAAGGGCATATTTCATGTCCTGTCTGCATGGACTATATCCTTATGCTTCTCTGGTCTCAGAGGGCGGACACCTAGAAAGCAAAGCACATGAAATTCTGTGCTGACACTGATGATAATTTAGCAGGGTCAGTTAGAATGTGAGAAACCTTTGGTCTCTTTGGCATTTGTCCACTTTCTTGAACTAGTTCTGGAATTAACCCTACCATATCTGAGGCCTTGTCTGCATACACACAGATGTGAATCTATTTAATTTAAATTACTTGGTAGTCAGCCAAATTGATGCAGACTAGTTCAGCAGACACTTCTCGCAGTGAGTGCTTCACTAATTTCAAAGCTGTGATCAGTTTCATTGTAAATTAAATAGTTTCAAAGTTCATTGACAATGGGAAACCAAATCACAACAATTATTTTGAGTGACAATGAATGAATCCTTCAAAAACGTAGTTCTATTATCAGACTTTTTAGCCTTGAGAAAGGAAAAAATAAAAAGAAAAAAAAAAAAGTATTTAAAGTTTCTCTAGTAATTAAAATTATGTGACATTTTAAGTATCTAAGCAAAGCAGGATGCATTTGCAAGCAAATGGTTTAAAAGAAATCCATGCAATTATGCTAGCAGTCAGACAGATTTAAGCCAACATTTCCAGTCACCCTTAAATTTGGACTGTTGCATTGGCAGTGGTGTCTCAGGTAGCCATGCACGAGGAGGTAGCTCCTGCTTTCAACAAGGTGAAGATATCCTCACTTGGACAGGAACTGCTCTCACAGAGACCCAGGTTTCCAACAGCAGCTCTCTAGCAAGGGAATGAGCTGCAGGTTCTTCACAGCATTCCAGAAGACACAATGTGCTGCTCTGACTATCACTGCAGTCTGGCTTTATAAAAATACCTAGGGAAGATACCTATTCAAGGTCTACTAACAGCCTTCAGGGCTAAAATAGAGGATTAAGTTACTGAGGCTTAAGAAGTCATGGCATATAATCTTAGCTTGGTAATTGAACACATGCATGCTCCTGGCATGCGATAAATGCAAAGTCATTTGACTTAACCTAGGACAGGACAGCATTAAGTGGAATTACCCCATGTCAGCTGCAGGCTAGTTGTGCACACAACTCTGTTAGCACAGCTCAGCAGATACACAGCAATTTGTTCAGCTGTACTAAATGCTACTGCATGTACAAGCCCTGATTCTGCCCTCTTGTGACAGTATGACAGGAAAATAAAGTTCTTTTAAAAATCAGATGAATTTGACACAGGAAACAAAAACAAATTCAAAATATTTCACAATGGTGAAGTGCCCCTGGAAAGTGGGTTAAAGTAGGATGTTCTGAGATATCCATGTAGTCTTGGCTTCCCTGTATATATCTCTCTTTCCTGTATATAATTAGGATTTTCCAATATCAGAGGGACAGAGCGGAAGGCAAGGTATTGGGTGTGTCTGCCTCTTCTGTGCACAACCAAACTGAAAGCTCACAGCACACCAAGAACAGACCCTACCAGCACCCCTGACTAACCTGTGAAAAAGGACAAGAGGGTGTCAATGAATAAAGTTCCAAAAGCCCAGGGGTGGACAAGATCCTGGAGCGATCCACACAGCTGGTTAGAATATGGTGTGTCCTGCAACTTTGTTTCTGGAATCATTCAAGGTATGCCCAAGGAATACGCCTAAGTACACATAAAGCTCTCTATGTTATTGATGTTGGGAAAGCTACGGCATAAATGGAAAAGGTCCTGAGTTATGACCAATAACTTCATTGTTGCAGAAATATTGTATGTCACAGAGTAGCTTTGGCTTCTGTGCATAGTGTCAGTGATGCCTTTTCCCCTAAAATGGGATAACAGATGGATCCAGCAGAGGGGTGGAGGTGGACATACAAGTAGTGATTTATTCCAGACCGATTACTTGGAAGGAGTTTCCAAAAAGCAGTTACAGATCTAGCGAAAACGACACGTATTTCAAAACAAATTGATCTCTTCATAGCTCTGCCATGCTGGCACAGTGGTGCACACACATTTGCATTGATAACAGCATGACAGGATAACCCCAAACAATATGAATCAAATCCCAGTGGCTGTACTATGTGAAAGAAGCCCTTGTTCATGTCAGCTTTTGACATCTTCATGGTCTCCATGCACAGCATGATTTGGGGATCTGACTGTTTTGCTGCCTGCAGGCCTCAGTGCCTGTTTCCTGCAACAGAATCCTGTCAACACTTCACCAGTTTTTCCAATGTCTCACCAATGCATGAAATTTTTTTCTTCTAGAGGAAGGCTTCACGCCTATCAAGCTTTCAATGCTCACCATTCAGTTCAATCATTACTGATACACCTCACACTGACTTCTCTGGAGACATGCTAACGTGGAGATGCAACCAAGTCACCAGCTTCTGCTATGGCTAACCTAGGCTGCCCCCAAGGTGAAGTATAAATTACCTTTCTCAGCTAAGGAGGTCCTGGCAGTTAGTGTTAGGTGGAGGACACCTGTCTACTTGCGCATGGGTCTGCTGTTCCTGTGAGAATTGTGAGAGAGGAGGAGCTGTCCCAAAGGAAGCAGTGAGCTCATCAGGTCATTTTGAAAGACCTGTTGGGGGATATCTAGTCCAGTCATGAAAGGAGACTATTGCCACCCCTAGAACATGTCGACTGTGCCTTTGCCTTGGAAATTTCCAGGAATGGAAGTTCCACCACAGTTCTGGGTAACATGTTTCACCACAGCACAGGTCTCCTAGGAAGTTTTACCTACGCCTAATTTGAATATCCGAAGACACATTGTCTACTACTGGGCACAGCTGACAGACATCCTATCTGGACTATTCTAAAAATGGTAAGCATAAAATGAGAAATGCAACATTTGGAAACAGGCTCACAAAAACAGCACACAAATGCATTTCTTATGCTACCTGAAACTCAGCACTAACTACAGGAACTCCTTCAGGACTTCTATTTTAAAAAGCTCTCTCAGTCAGCAGAACTGAAGAAAGATTATGGTAGTCTGATACTCCCTCTGACAGAATAAAGCTGCATGAAAACAATCAAGAAGACATTAAACAAGGTCTGACTGCAAGCCCAGCTTCCGTGGCATTCTCTGTTCAGTAGAGCAGTTTACAGAGCAGGGACTTCAGTCTCTGATTATGGCCCTCTGTTTTTGCTGCTCAGTTCTCCAAGGTAGTTATCAAGTGCAAATAAGCTCACAGGGGGACATTACCTCCTCTAATCCTTATTCATGTCACTGAAACTCATCATTAGCTAGGTGTATGAGGGCAGTTCATACATATGTAACCGTCTATGAGGAAATGCCTGTTGGTGAAAAGTGATTGGTGAAAGGTGATTCAGGAGCCTATTATGTTTTCACCAAGCTGCACTCTTCTACCAGAATGCCTTGAACATGTGTTAGCACTGTCCTGGAAACAGATCTACATTTGTCCTAAATCTAGGTCCACATCTGGTTATACCTCACCTCCTCAATGTACACATCACCAGATTTTACATTGACTCATTTGATTTCTGGCACTATTTACTTTTTAACTCACAGTATGCTTCTATTCCCTATCAGTGGTTTGGGGCAGTTTTCACAGCTGTTAGACTTTAAGTGAAATATCTGTTCCACTTAGTTTTATTTTAAACAATTGTGGTTCAAAACAGCAGACAGCTAAGCACCACACAGCCATTCGCTCACTCCTCCCAAAGTGGGATGGGAGAGAAAAGTGAACAAGCTAAAAGTGTCAGAACTTGTTGGTTGAGATTAGGGCAGTTTAATAAGAAAGAAAGAAAATGCAAATAATAATAATAATAATAATAACAATTATTATTATTATTATTATTATTATTATTATCATTATTATTATTATTATTATTATTATAAAGTGATTCATAATGCAATTGCTGACCACTAGCCAACCAATGCCCAGCCAGTCCCCAAACAACAGCAGCCCCACTGGCCAAGCACTCTTGTTTTTATTGCTGAGCAGGAAGACACCATATGGTATGGGATATCTCTTTGGCCAGTCTGTCCTGGCTGTCTTGATGTGCCACCTCCCAGCTCCTGCTGCACCCCCAGCCTCCTTGCTAGTAGGGCAGCAAGAGAAGCAGGAAAGACCTTGACCCAGTGTAAGCACTGCTCTGCAAAAACTAAAATACTGGTGTGTTACTGATATCCTAAAACACAGCAGCATGCCAGCTATGATGAAGAAAATCATCTCCGTCCCATATGAAATCAGAAGACCCATTCACACTCCGCAGGTAATCTGCTTTCTCCCTTCTACCTGTTCTAGTTTCCATTCTGCCCAAGCATTATGATCTCCTAAACTAAGATCCATTTTGTCCAACACTGTAGCTATGTCAGGCAAGGTTGCAATCAACATTAGAACATTACCTCTGGCAATGGCCAGATACTTACAGAGGGTCAGAAACAGAGCAGGAAGAGAAAGACTGTGTCCTTGGGGCACTGGGCTGATGTATCCAGAGATCCAATGTTGTGACCCAAAATACTTTCCCAAGTGGTAATATAAAACACAGCATAGCTTGGGTCAATTCTCCTTACTCCCTTTATGGGAGTAAGAAGAATTTTTTACTCCTTTAATGCCTTTGCCCTGGGCATTAGTTCATATTTTTAATACTGTGCAATTCTCTATCATGGTGATTCTTCCTTTAATTATTCACATATCAATACGCTTGACCATCTATTATGGCTTCTAGTGATCTGCTTGGCCTGAGAATCTTCCCTTCCTTGATTTTAGAGTTAGGGAGTATTTTTACTACCTTCCTTCCCTGTGATTTTCATGATAAGTGCAAACACATTCCCAATGCCTCCTAAAGCAAACATAGTACTATCATCAGGACTGTGCTGAGTGTGAAAAGATGAGGCTGTTACAAGCCCTGTCAGCTAAGCTACACTGCTGCTGCCATATTAGTTCACCAGTTCACCAGTTAGTCAGTGATGCTAGGAACTGGCACCAGCATATGGAACAGCTTTCCAGGTATAACCTCAGCTGAAGAAAGGAATAAACCTCTACCAACTACAGAAATTCACTTGGTAACCTATTTATCTAAATATATCAGTCTTATATGCCAGATGCTATCTTGTAAGGGGACCAGCATTCTGTAAGGATATATCCCTGCCCATATGAAACTATAGCCTAAAAGCCAAACAGACACAAACAGTAACTGTAGAGGCATATGCTGCCAACAGGTTCTTAAAATATTGCGGAGTTTTAACAGAGAGTTGAAAATTTTAACAGTTTTAGATTTTAATAAATCTACGGTATCTGTTTTGTTTGTTCTGATCTTATATAGCTCATCCACTCACACAAACTAAGAGAACTCCATGGCAGATCTAATATTAAAATACTGAGCCCAAATAAACTTTTTGGTAGGATTTAGCCAATTGGAACAGTATTAAAACAAAACCAATAATTAATAATATCCTATTACATAGTACTTATACCACACTTTACTGTAGAAGTACTGCAAAAAACATTACTTGATTAATCAATTAATCAAGAAGCTACAAAATTAGCTACATTAACTAATTAATTAATCAAGAAGCTATTAAAAGCCTGACTGAAAGGATATCGATTGTTACTAGATATAACAATGCAATTGCAATGTTGTGGTGCATAGATAAGAATTTCAGAGCTAGATATAATAGTTCATGGATCTATGTGGTTTCATGTGCATGGATTTGAGATAAATGCCTAAGGTCTGTGGCATGGGAAACCAGAAAAGAGCTAGAATTTGTACTGCCAAACCTAAGTATGAGGGGTTGTTTGTAAAGGAAAAGACCAAGCTATGGCTGAGATCCTGTCTTGGAATAAACTCCTACCCTGAAGAAAAGATAGGAAAAATTAAAAGAAAACACACTTTTACTGTATTTATCAGCCCTGGCATCAGATGCTGCACGTATTATAGGTTTTCAGAGACCTACTGAGATAAGAACCAAAATGGGTATTTACTAATTAATTAACCTGTGATGGGAAGGCTTGCTCAGTACATGCTGCTCACTCTATGCCTATGACTTAATTCAGTCTAAGAAGCCTTAGCGAGAGCCTTGCTGTTATCCTGTAACAACCTTCAGAAGCAGGGAAGACCAAGAGATGCACCCAAACAAAGGTAAAATGGAAGGAACGTAGACACCCTTCCTGTTTCCTCCAAGGCACAAAATGTGGAAAGATGTCTTTTGACAGGAATGTAATTTCTCCTGAGGGCTGGTGGGTTAGAAATCCTATTACTCTTTTCCTCTTGCTCCCATGTCAACTGCTTTACAAACCAAGCTCGTCATCCAGCTATACATGTTACAGAGCAAGACTGCAGCTAATGCCTGTAACTTCTCTGTTCCAAGTTTTCAAATTGTTGATTTTTTTTTTTTATTATTATTAATATTTTTTGCCCCACACTGACAAGGCCAACCAGTAGCAGAATTTCAACTGCTATTAGTACACACAATTTGAAAGCTATGGGAAAGTGTGAGTGAAAACACATTGCCAGCAAGTCTTGTGCAAAATTTTTACAAGACCTGTGGGCTCAATTTTCAGGATCCTCCATCTCCTAATCCTACAGTCAATCCACTGACAGGATAGTGAATTGCAGCACCTCTAGCACAGAAAGGATACCTGTAGATCTGCTCTACCTAGTGATTCCAGCATATGTCAAACTACACTGCTAAACTGGAGATTAAGATAGCTGCAGGCTGCAATATAGGTGCTATGGACCATATGTAATCTGTAGGCTACCATGTGGTGATCACAGCAGTAGAAGAGCAGAGGGGTTACCTGGTCTACCTGAGCTGACCTGTGATAAGACAGGTTTTATGTAATGGGATTGTTGATCCCCTCCCCCCACTTTCTTATTCCAATGTTCACTCCCCTCTCTTATATTTTATTAAATTTCAATCTCTCTTTGGTAATAGCGAACAAACAGAAAATGAGAGCAGAATATTATATCCCATAGCATCACAGCAGTTTGAGAGACAGATGCATCAGCACAATTGAAGGGGGGAGGAAGGGAACTTCACACCAGGTATTGACTTCTCTTATAAGGCAAATATATATAGACAGAAAGCTCTTGACCAAGTGAAGAAAGCCCTCAGTTTGCATGGCTCTTGAGGCCTAGTACTGGGGCATCCTTACTTCATCCACCTTAATTGGTATAAAATAGAGCACATCATGGCAGCCTCTCCAAGGATGAGCAACAGAAAATAGATTATACACCCTGGCATGCAAGGCAGTCTGTTCCCAATCCTTTCATCCTATGAGGACAGTGTTTTGGTGCACGTTGTATTGCAGGAGCCACATATGCTACAGATGGCAACCAAGGCTAGGTGACGGGTGATAGGTTAGGTGCCTGGGCTACAGCTTAGTGCCAAAAATGAACAGCACCTCTGTGACTCAATGTAGAACAAAGCCTAATGTTTTCTATACAAAAATATTTTTCTTTTCCATTTCCCAAATAAAAACAAATAAATAAATAAATAAAGCCAATTCTGAAAACCATATTCACAAAGTCTTTTTAGACTAACTGTAGTGAATGTCTATATGGTATACTGCTTGTGAGGAATCTTTCCTTTCCCTGCTAACACTAGATTAGTAATTCTCTCTTTCACACTGTATAGCTCTGGCATCGACTCTACAGTTCAGGAAAAGCCCAGTCTCTCTGACTGAGACCACTATTTATACTGGATGCCCATTAATTGCATTGCTTGGAATGATTTGCTGTGGGTTTTCTTTCTTTCTCTCTTTCTTTTTTCTTTTTTTCTTTTTTTTTTTTTATTCTAGCTGCATTATGTCGTGATCTGATGATTGATTGGGCCCTGTGAGCAATCATGAGCCCAAGCCTATTGCTGCTAGCTTGATAGAGTGTATATCTCTATTTCATATTCAATAATGATGAATGGTCATGGCTTACATTTATATAGCGCCTTTCATCCAGAAAGATCCCAAAGCGCTTTACAAATTGATTTACTGTGCAAACTATGGGGTTTATTCTCCGCTTCATAAGCTCGTATAAATCCCATTGAGTTACTTGCACTTCATCACGGTACTTGGTATTGCCCAAACAAAGCACAAGCACTCTTTATAATATACCTAGGAGAGAGTCAGGGAGCACTTATAAAAATATGCAAGTGTTCAGAACCTCAGTTTTATGTTTTATCCAAAAGGCAAAATCTTTACCAGCAAAGCATCCACCTAACCCTTAGGAAGTACTACTTTCTGTGCTACTAGCCAGGCTTCTTGCAGCAATGCATTCCTTGGAGAGGACATCTCCAAGGACTGAGCCAGCCTTCTCACGTGACTGCACTCTGAGGCAGTAGCTGCTTCAAAGTCAGTTCTTTCTCATTTAAAAAACCACACTATTAAACAGGAAGCTACCATCAGTTGACCATTAGAAGGCATAAATATAGACTGCATGGGTTTCTTCTGGATTCAGAAGAAAGAAGCATAAGGAAGACTCAGGCAAACTTCCTGGTGATAATTATGAGCAGATATTTAGCCATAGCATGATGCTCTGCACTAATGTTTTGAAGAAAATTACCCAGTCATCTTCTCTGTTCAGCTTTGGTTGGGGAAGGAAATGCACCAGGTATGTGTCTTTGGCTTCAGCAACTGCTGTTATCCCCACCTTGAAGACTGGGGAAAAGAAGTTCCCAACCTGTAATGTAGTCCGTAGAGCTTCCAAGCATGAGGGATACAGAGTGAAGTGGTGAATTCATGATGGAGACTGAGGTAATCATCCCAGGGCTATTTTCCACATTATCCCCTCAGTCTAAGTGTTGTAAAGGAGCCAGAGCATCTCTACATCCATGACTTCGGCAGACAGGTAAGGGAGTTGTATAAAAAGAAACAAAATTTCTCAAATAAATATGGTGCCGGTGACAATAAAATGTCAATGGTGGCTTTTACCAGTATGCTATGGGCATAAGCTGTACAAGATCCCAAATACATTTTCTACCCCACTGTATCACTTCTGTCATGGCTGCAGGACTGAAATGGACAGTTCTAGCCTGACCAAAGATAAAGTCGTGTCAAGTTATCCAATGCTTGTGTGAAAGCCCTGTCTCATGACAGAGTGAATGAAATGAAATAGCTCACTCTGGGAATCCAAAAAGAAATAGCTCACAGATACCTGAAGGTAAAAGGTACCAACCTAGTACTAGATTTACATATGACATATGGCAATATGACATATGACATTATGGACTGTGCTAAATTCTTTATTAACATCAGATCAAAAAAGGAAGAAGACAGAATAAAATCCCTCCTTGAAGACATGAGTATTTTGAAAAATGGGTATGACAGCAACAGTGACAGTGTCAGCCTGAAAACCCCCCATGTAACATGAATTCCTGGGGGGTGATCACATAGGGAACATGGGGGAATTTATCCAGCAGCTTCATAATAATTTCAGGCCAATATTCTTGCAGACTGTCCCTCAGTTGTACACGTTCCACATCTATTTTGGCCAGCTCTAGCAGCTTGTGCAGTACCAGTAAAATCTCTTTGAAAATGAGTGAGGTTTTAAGGAGGCAGTAGGCAGAGATATCCTCCTCTCTCTCCCTGTTATGAATGACCTGCCTGTTTGACTCGAACACCTAAAAGGAGGTTATAGCATCATAGAATAATTTAGGTTGGAAAAGACCCATAAAATCATCAAGCCCAGACATCACCTAATGCTGCCAAGTCCACCATTAAAACATGTCCCTAAGCACCACATCCACACATCTCTTAAATACCTCCAGGGATGATGACTCCATCAGTTCCTGGGCAGCCTGTTCCAATTCCTGAACACCCTTTCCATGAAGAAATTCTTCCTGACATCTAATCTAAACCTTCCCTGGTATAAATTGAGGCCATTTTCTCATATCCTAAGTTACTAAAATACAGCCAGGATCTACATGGAGGCACATGGCAGAAGGATGATAGACTGTGGCCATCTACTGCAAGAGGGGAGGTTCTGACTGAATACAACGAAAAACATTTTTTACCATAGCTAAGCAGTGGAACGTGTTACCTACCCAGAGAGGCTCTGGAATCTTCATCCCTGGAGGTTTTCAAGGCCCAGCTCAGTCCTCCCTGCACACACTCCAGCTAGCAGTTTTCCTAAGCTCCTTCCTCACCAGTTTAATTCCTCTGATGTCTTGTGTTCTGCAGGACATTATGGCTCCTTCTCCTCTATCTGGCTTTGATGTCACTAGGAGTGGAGTGAGACTAAAGGTGAGACTTCCAGATCTGGCTTGTAAGATATTCGTGTTCACACGTTTGGAGATAGAGCGACATAGAAGACAAGATCAAGGCCTACAAACCTAAGATAAAACATGTGACCAAATCAACAGGGGAACAAACGAGTATTTCCATAATGAGGACAAGTGCTTGCTTGTTGCAGACAGCATTATCAGAATGTAGCTATCAAACACTAAGAAATAACTCATAAGCTACTGAAAAAAAAAATCCTCAATAACTTGCCTATTTCTGATAATGAGGAGATATTGGGAAAAGTATAATAATGACCCTTTGCCATATTTTAAATCCTTACCCCACTCCCTCCATACTATGGACATATGAGTTCTTCAGCCAGTAATGTAAATGCCTTAATACAGACAAAGCACCCATGGCTGGCAGTCCAGTGGCAGGATATTGTGTTTTAAGTTAACACCAGAAGAAGTTACAGGTTCCACATTTTTACCAACCAAACATTTAGAAAGCACAGACTTGCATAGCTGTCCTGTTTGGTGGATTTTATAATCAACAAAGAATGATTAACTCATTAGATCAAAGTCAACTCAAGTATTTACGAGGAGGAACAGATGTACCAGTAGAATACCAAGAAATTCTTACAATCTGTTATTTGGAAGATTTAGAGAAGCCACAGAATCATCCCATTGTTATTGTTTGATGCTGGGATACACTTTCTCCATAGTCACAGCTCTCCTGGCTGGATGACCCCAGAGTGGCACCACCAAAGCAGGGCACCAAATAGCTACACAATGCCAACCTACATCAGTTGACTGAGGGCCAGCCTGGAAAACAAGCACAAGAAAAGGAGTTCACCCTGTGTGAAAAGACACTGTGCAATCTCACTATTCAGCAAGTAGTTGAAAAGATTTTATGATTTTTTTGCTCTTGGACAATTTGCTAACAGACACAGGACACCTTATGAACATTGAAGAACAGGCGATAAGAAAGCCAGGAAGTAACTGTAAATTAAGGAAAACCCATCATATTAGTTAAAGCGACAGGGTCAGAGTCCATTTCCTAGCAAAATAGCCTTTAACTTCACACAAAATAGCATCATAAATGACATAAATTGAACTTTTACTGGCACTCAGCAGAAAAGTCAAGGACCAAAGAAATGCTGGAGATGGAGACCCTCCTGATCTAGAAGAATCCCTTCCAGCCATAGCAGAAGTCACATTCAGAGGGGTAAAGATGCCAGAGAAGCCTGCCTTGACTTTCCTGGCTTTATTTATCCCAAGGATAAGAGGAGATTCTGACAGCCCTCCACAACCATCAACCTACCCTTGTTCACCAGCGCTGAGCTCATGTCACATCACTACTGCAAAAAAGGAAGAAAACACAGCCAGCAGTTTGGGAAATGAAAGCAAAGACTTTTAACAGCTTTGCAAGAAGAGAATGTGACAGGTAGTGCTCAATGACCTTAACTTTTATACACAAAAATAATACTAATTAAGAAATATGACATACATGTTTCAAGTTTTTATGCCTTTGCAAGCAGATGAGTTTGGACAAAATGTAGCAGTGCTTAGCATAGATCTCACTGTTCAGCTTCACAAGCCTAAAACATTGTATTTGCCCGTACACAATCCTTACCATTTAGCCAACAAACCTTCCATGCTGCAGCTCTTCAAAGATGGTGCAACAGGAACATACGGTAGCCAGAGCTACATGTCTGGTAAAGCCCTGATAGCTGAATAGGACATGACAGTACCTACAATCATCACTAAAGCAGGAAGGGAGTCCAAAAACATGTGAATCAGAGCCTGGGGAAACAGTACTTTACAGGAGCTTGTTACAAAAGCAAGTGGAAAACTACTGTGATCCTGTGTCATTGTTTTTGTTTTGTTTTGTTTTTCCCCAAAGCAAGCAAGTGCCAGAAAGCATGAATCCTACTTGTACAGAAAACCACACGATCCTCTTCAGCCTTGCAGTGTGGAGGAGCATGTTGCACTACACCACCCCCCTGCAATCCTCCCTCCCTCTCATCCGCTGTAGATATACAAGGCTAAGTTGATGAGCTGTTCAGCTTAGTGTGAAATGTGTTACATTTTCCCCCCAGCTGCTTCCTGATTGCAGTATTTACTTTTAATCTCCTCTGCCTCAATGCCCGATAAAAACTTTGTCACATTAGATGGTGACAGATGGGAAAGAGAAGGGGGGGATCACTGCAAGGGAACGTCCTGGCTTCCCAATAATTTTTCACAACGCCAATTATGTCCTTCAGTGCTTCCCGGCATGTGCACCCATGTCAGCAGAGAAGGAAATAGAAAGGCATAAATAAAGACAAAACCAGGCACTGCGTGGTTTTAATCTGCAGAATAACATTTCTCATTTGGGTGAAATATTGTTGGATTTTCTCCCTGTGCTGGGGATGGAGACACACACACATATAAACACAGAGACACAGATGCAGAGTTCACAACTGCCTGCCTCATGCATGGGTACTACCCATCCTCACAAGCAGCTCCATAGCACTGTGAATTGAAAAGCAAAGGCGTTCTCTGCTTTCTGAAAGATATCCACGTACAGCGAGCCAAGCATCAGGCTCTTTAATTCAACTGTCATTGACTAAATGGAGATCATGTGAAGATTATCATTTTTAGGGAATCGAAACAGTTCTTAGAAAGTTAAAGATTATAATGTATCAGATTGTGCTGGAGGCTGCTGATAAACATCTGTGTACAAGCCTAATCCTAGATGCTGCTGCAGTTGCCACCTTTATATTCCATCCAAGGTGATGGGCAACAAGGAGAAATCTTTTGAGTCTGAGTTACTTCTTGCATAGGTCTCCTAGAGAAATGAAACACAATAGGAACAACATGAATTGGTGAACATGTATACAGCAGGAGCTGAAAGTAAAGTGGGAGGGCTCCTGGAGGAAGATTTGTCCAGGAGACAGAGACAGAGGTGATCTGGGTTGGACTTTAGCCAGTACTATCAGGATTTAAAAAAAAAAAAAAAAAAAAAAAATTGTTTGTCTTTGCTGTGTTTAAGAAATAAGGCTTTATGGATTTTCTTTGTAAACAAGAAAAAAGTCTCTTGGAACTAAAAGAACCATACATGCTTTGGACTACAACTACTACTTTCTTCTAGACAGCTGTGGCTCAGTCCCAAACCAGGTGACTTCCATTCCGAGCAGAATAGGAGTTCTGCTTCTGTCCCAGAGGAGTGCATAACAGAACAACAGCAGCAGCTCCAAGGCACGATGGAAGTGTTACAGAGATAAGAAGGATTGAGGAGCCTCAACTGGAAGAGAAGGGAAAAGTAACTTTAAAAATACATGTTGTGCTTTGATGATGTTCACAGGTACAGCACATTCAGGCGTCTTCCATCAGGCCAGAACATGGACTGCAGGCATCTTGGTTTAAAGCCAAGACAATGCCCCTGTCCACATTAGATATGAAATAAGATAAGTAGATATGCTATAAAACAGGTACTCTATTGCCTCTCAAATCAGAGGGCTTCTGGGTAGCAACAAATTGGGCATTAGCCAAGGAGTTACTCATTCAGCCTCTGGAAAGAAAAATAAATGTGAGTGAGAGGTCTCTGGGCTCAAGGCTAGAAGATTTAGCAGACATCAGGCAAAGGGCTGTAAGCTACAGAAGCAATGAAGAAGCTACTAATAAAATGAGCCATACTTTATATGAAGCCAGGGAATAAATGGCTGAAGCCAGCACAGAAAAGATAAGGCAAAGAGTTGATAGTAGTAAGTTCTTTAACTGTAGAGTTACTCTACTGAAGATAGCTAACTTGCAACAGAAACATTACGGTCTCAGACAGCCTCCTTATGGCTGTGAACAACCAGATTTCACCAGTCACATCTGTACTTACATGCTGCCAATATGGACACATTAGAGACAGGTTTACAGAACTGATTATGCCAATGAAATTGCCCCAAAAACTCAACTACAATGGGCTCAGCATGATATTATTGTGGCAGAGAAAGCCACCTCTTCCCTACAGTCAGACTCAGTGAGAAAGCACAAGTTTCTGAAAAACTTGCTGACTGAAAAGGGCACAAAATTACCAGCATCAGGCCAGCTAGAACTCAGCAGATATAGGAGCAAGACGTACAAGCCACTTAGAAGCAAAACTTAGTATGAAGAGAAAAGGAATGACAAAACAAATAGATTTAAGGAAAAGGACAGAAGAAAAAAACTCAGACCTGAACTACTTTTAAAACTCATTTGCCTTTCCAAAGGATGAGCTCTGAAAACTAGAACTGTATACGGACACCTGGTAGGAACCTCTGGAAGGAATTTGTGATAGAGCTTCTAGAAATTGCATCATATTTGCAAACAGATACAACAGCCAGTTGCTCTAGTGTGTACCATGCCCTAGGGGGACATTTTTTATTCCTTTTTTCATTCCTTCTTTTTATAAACGTATCAAATTCAGTCACTTGTGGCTGACCAGTTGATAAAAACTGTAAATAACAAAATGTATATGCATCCAGATTGTTTTCATCTCGCCTCTAAATGAGTTCTTCAGTGAAGTAATGTTCTCAGCTCGCCATGGCAGTATTTTGGCAAACTAACCTAGGGTGTTTCCACAGAGAAAGAAATAAAAAATGCAGAGAGGTACTGCCCTAATGTCATTTGACCTAAAAAGTGTACTTCTTCCAGGCAGAAGATGAGCTGAATCACATTTTATTTCTCTGATTCTCTCAGGAGATGGCCAATTAGTTTTACTTGAATTTGTTCTCATTTGCAAATTATGTTAAAGGAGTGGGACTGTCCTAGGAACCAGATGCAGAAGAAACATTTTCCTACTTGTATTTTGGTTTCCTTCTAACTCATATGCAAAGGACCCTTTCTCTTCTTTCACACAAAGTTTATCAAGCAATACACATCACAGATCAGCTGCCTTGTCTTGCATACTTCAGCATAACATAGTCAATGGGATTTTGCCCTCCTATTTTAGAGCTTACATTCAGATTGAGACTATTTAAGTATAGTGACCAAGGATTAGAGAATTCTTCTGTTTTTGTCTTTAGAAGTACTTACATTTTCATATATATCCCCCCCCCACCCAAAAAAAAATAATAATAAAATAAAATAAAATAAAATCATCCTTTCCCTCATTTAGGCACAATAAAGTTCCTAATGATGGGAGAAAAACAACTGCCAGATAGTCAGTGACCATGTAGCTGTGCACCAGGAGGATTCCACATGCCACCCCATTAACTTTAGTCTCTAGAGGTAAGACAGGAGCTCAGCTTCAGTATGCACTCAACTTTGCTCTGCCTGACTTTCCTTTGTGAGCATCACCAATTCCTCTGGGGAAAACTCCAGCTCCTGAAAGTAACAGAAAATTCACTTGGTTTCCCCTAACCACGTGGCCTAGAATAATAATGTAAGGAAGCTAGGTAAGCCAACTGTCCAAGTTAAAAATCTGCCTATCTGTTTAACACAAAGTGCTACAGATTATATGGGGAAGATCATCACTGCATTACAGAATGTAAACATATAGGAAGTAGGAAGATCTCGCTTGTTTTGCCAGCAAACTCCAAACTGCTCTTGAATGAAAAGAATATAGAGGACCCAACTAGCAACCCAGCCAGCTGTGCACGAAATACCTATGTCACGTTGAAGAGGTATTCAGGAATTAACAAGCGTGCTCTTCCTTTGCCGCTTGTATGAGTGTGGGCAGCACTTATATCTGCAGCTTTTCAGAGGATTGCACTTGTACCTGGCTATATGCTTGTCAAGGTACTTGTCAGCAATGGTACAAGAATATAGCCTATACTGATTTAAATAGTTCAGTGAGTACAATCAGTTTTCCACAAGCATTACCCTGCAATTTGCCTCAGGAGTTAGGTAACAATTCCCAACTCATCTTCTGTTCAGTTGTTTTGAACACTCCATCTCCAGTTTGCATAACTCACAGTAATGACAGAAAAATAAAAAGCAGTGTGCAAGTAAATGTCTGACCTTTGCAAGCTCACAATCAGAGGATGTTTGCCGTGTCCCTGTGGGAGATCCCATGTTTTCCAGTATTTCCCCAGCCACCTACAGTGTGTACCCACATGTGCAGAGCAGTAGACAGCCCATTGACTCTTGTTGAGTGGGTCTCACTAAAATTTCCGGACTCAGTGAAAACTGGGTGGTAGTGGTCAGAGGCTTACTGGCAACCTGATGCCTGCCTTTCCAACAGAAGCATATGCAGGTTAGAAGGATTAGTGATAACTTTACTTAGCTGGTAAATTTTAGATCTTTACTACAGTACATAATAATTCCTGACAAGGATCAAAAAACAGCAGACAAGAACTGCATGTCCGCATCATCCACACTAATGGTTTTCAGATTACAATGTGTATATCTCTGGGATTATTTGAAATACTTGCAAGAGCATCACAATCAGCAACTACGAAAAGCAATCCCGTTGTCAGGAGGCTCAGTGTCACTATATAGGAGACCAGATATTCACTGGAAAGTTTTTACAGAAGTCCACAAAAAAAAAAAAAAAAAAAAAATTAAACCCATCATAAGTGTGGTAAGTACTACATAAAGAGAGCAACATTTTAGCTGGACTAATGAACAGGCATCAATATGTGGATACTGTTAACTAGAACTTGCCATGAAAGTCTTTAATGCCACTAAGTAAAACTCCTTCTCAGTAAATCCTATTGATTTACAGGAGAATAATAGATATTTATAAAGTATCTATACATTTGTTTCATGGCATTTCTTATTTCCTTTAAAAAAAAAAAGACCAAATTTATTTAGGAAAAAATCCCAATGATATTTCTTGTATTTCTTATTCAAACTGCCTGTAACAAGAGCATATCTGCAGGACAAGAGCATCTTTGTTTCCCCTGTTCTGCAGAAACTTTGTATAGGCAAATACTAGCAATATATCTATAGGGGAAAATAACTCCTTATGGCAACAGATTCCGATGAAAAGCCTTTGGACAGAGCAGACACCAAACTGCTCTGAAGCATAGCTAAGCTTCTGTTGCAGCTGCCCTCTCCTATTCAGCTGTGGTTCACTGGTTGCTCAAGATCCACAGAGCATATCCAGCAGTTTCCTGTGCTGTTTCCTCCTGTTCAGTAGGAGGTGATGAGTTGTACGTAGGTCTAGTCCTGGCACCCCTGTCTGCTGATGTGATCTGGAGACCACTGGCTACAGTGACCTTGCTGTTGGGAGCTGTTGCTTGAAATCAGTTTGGGACATTTCAACAGAATTATCAACAACTCCTTTTTGCATTTTTTTCCTGGTTACAATTATGATCTGCTTCTAAGTGCTCTGCTGTGTCTCAATTCCATGCTCTGTGGGTTGGAATATACTGGCTAATCCCTTCAGCAGGTTCAAAGACATTGTTTTGACTCTCCAATTTTCCTGTGCTCTGCCATGCGAGGGACCAATACTGAATACAGCCTTAAACATTCACACTAATGTTGAATAAAGAGGAGTTATTATCACCCATCTGTCTCACAAAAGTTGTCTTCTGATAGATGTTAAAAAAGCATTTGTGATAAAATCATCCCTGCACCCTGCTCCCATAGAAGCAAGGAGCAGCAAACCCACAGGCTTCAGCAGTACACAGCAGCAAGACCACTCAGACAAACAGGTCTGAAATATTAACATTGGGATCTAGGACCTCCACCCTTCACTTTCAAGTAAGCAAGCAAGCAAACAAACAAACAAAAACTCTTTACAGAGATTTCAGCAAACACACTTTTGCTCACAACTAGTTGAGGGGTGAACTTGAGCCCTCCGGAAGCAGAACACTGGCACTTTGAACTTCTCAGGGTTTGTGAAGGGGAGGGTAGTGGGTTTCAGAAAGATTATCTCACAGTTCGAACTCGTTAATGAAAGAAATAAATTAACCAAGCTCATTTTTCAGGGAATTCTTGTGTAAACTGGAAATTTTCCAGTCTGTGAGCCCCGCACTGTGCTAACCCATAAATCACAGCAAGCAGGTTGTCTGTATAGTGAGAGCAGCCACGTTTGGAGATGGAGGGGGGGGGAGAAACCAGCATATGTTCATGGAGAAAAAAACATAAAAGCAAAACAGAAAAGAAGAATATCTCCCTTGCCCACCGCTGGAACAAAATAAAAGGCTTGGCCTCAGGCACTGGAACATACGCTGTCTCTGAAGAGCCCCCCAAACCAGGGGAAGGCACCTGAAACAGGTCAGCTTTTAATTGAATACAATATTAATTACCGCGTGCACCATTAACGGTTTGTGGGATTTGACTAATTAATGTAATAGTTTCTGAGTCACGCTCATTAAATATGAAAATTACGCCGGTGAAAGGTATTGGTTTCATTATCAATCTTGTATGGACAGGAGGGGAGGGTGGGGGGAGTGAGGATGCAGGGGAAAATTCCCATCCTGAGTTTTTGTGTTGTTAGCTCTCTCCTCCTGGAATTGGTTCAGGTGAGCAGAAGGAAAAGCCAAAGTGAAAAGGAAAGAGGTAGGGAGAACAGGAAGCATTGCCTAGTGGCAGGGGCTGGTGGTTGCAAGTCAGGTCCCAAAAGCTACCCAGCTCCGAGCAAATTACACTTTTGTTTAGTGGACAGAGCTGGCTGGTCTGCATGTAGATCCAACTAGTTGTTGTCAATTCTTATCATAATGCTTAGTTTCCTTCATCCCCCTAGAACAAGCATAATGACAGAGATCAATGTCACATGGAGTACTTAATTCATTAACCCATGCAAAGCATGTGGCCGGTCCTTAGTGGAAAACTACAGGAAAGGCAATTATCACTGTTAAAAGTCAGCTCCAGAGCATGACTACGCACTGAGGATATGTTGAGTTGCACTGCCATGGGATACATCCCTCACATGGGGCAAAACTTTTACAGAAGGACCAGAGATACTACATCTCTCATTCCTATCCTGCAATGCAGAGTAGGGTCAGCACTGATGTACTCTGGAGGGAACTGCCATCACACCTATACAGGATGAAGAGCCACCTGCATGCAGGATCTCTGGGGAAAGAAGAGAAAGAGAACGCCAGTGCTACAAGGCCCTCTTGTTCCCTACCAACCACGACAGGGAAAAATGCAGAGGTCACCTTCTAGACTGGAATTAGAGACAATACACAACAGAGACAGGAGAAAGAGAAACAAACAAACAGAAACCCTCAGGAGTGAGATATAAGCCTAACATCACTTAGGAGGACCATTTTTCCAAGAACCGTGGAGGGAAGTAGGAGCACCATCCTGTTAGCAGCAATGCATGAATGATGCACAAGGACCTAGGGCAGTAGGAGGAACAGAGATAACATCAATGCTATTATTTTTGTAGCAGTCCTCTTGACTTATTCTTAACATATTTGCCAAATGCTATGGGGGCAAAGAGGGGGAAAGAGGATGGCCTTATGCCAGAAGCTTTTGCATTCATGCTGCAGGCATATATCAGCTTGGAAGAGCCAGACACAGAGAAGATAAACCATCAGGTGGGGAAAAAGCAAGAAAAGGTCAAAAACACACATGCAAAATTCCACAAAAAAAATCAAAACCCAGACTCTTCTTAAAAGGGAGAAGACAGACAGTAGACAGTAAACCCATAAGAAGGAGGAAAACCCCTACACTCTGTTATGGCTTTTATCACTTTGTGTAGCAAGTAATGACTTTCTGATACTTCTTCTCTCCTTCCCCCTCACCTCCTTCAAAAGAGCTGCCAATGTTCTCTCTAAATAGCATCAGCTTGCCAGGAACCTGTGGTTGAGCCTGCTGAGAGTCTGTTCGACTGTGCACTACTAGCTGTTCTTTGGGGTTATAACATACACAGCCAAGACCAATCTGCAGGCTCCTGTACTGCATTTAAGGCATTATCCTCTGTCCACTGTACCTCTTCAGACCAGTCTCACATACAAATGTTCCTTCTTACTCCAAGCTTCATTGCCCTGTACTGAGTAGGGAAGGCAGGTAGCTACAATCAGTCATAATTCGTACAGGAACTATGAGTGCCATGGGCTCTGAGAAAGCTGTAAAATTTGGAGGGTTAATGGTATAATTCAATCCAAACTTCTGATGATAATGACTGCAGTTCCCTTTGCAACATTATTAACAAGGCTACATTTGTTCTCTGTAACAGCAACACAAGTAATCACTCATTTACGGGGTGAGGACTAGTTCCCCCTGTGATTCTAATCCTATTCTAAACAAACAAGAGCTCTTCTGGTCTGAAACAATGCCATACAGATGGCATCTTCTGGTCCAGGTCACAGGGTTCCACTGAATTCCTTTCCACCTATTTTAAGCTTTGCATATTAATAAGTTCATCAAAACAGTCAGGGCACTAATACCCTACAAGCTACTCTGGAGCTGGCTGAAGGTATTTGGATTATGCTTTTGTGCATATTTCAGGGATCAAGAGAGGATATCATTCATACTACTACCTGTCTTGCCTTGCTAAACAAAGTTCAGCCTACGCTTGCAAAGATCTTTGTAAGGACCTTTTATCACAGTAGTTAGAATGAAACATTTGGCTCTGGAAGCCTCTGAACTGCTGGATTACCAAACACTGCTGTTCTTCCCAGAAGTATGCAATAGGGCCATTATCAAACAGCATACCACACTACGTGAATTTTTGTTCAAACTTTTACAGCTGCTTCACACTGCTACAGTTTCCATGGATTCTGTCAATGAAAAAAAGAGACACAAGGACTGAAAGTTTCAACAGCCAAAAGCAGAGGTGAGATACTCCCCACTACGAAGCATGCTGAGGAACCATGCTCCTTGTTTCTGCCTAGCATTGCAACAGCTTTTACCAGCTCACACTTACTTTTAGATTCACTCACTGTATCTTTTACACACTATATTGATCCTTTTCAGTTTCTCTCATTCTCCATAGCTTTTCTCATACATCTGTGCTGATGAAATAGGGAGGACTTTCCAGACTGCAGTCAGACTCAGGATTCTATGCCTAGAACTCCTGGTTCTAGAAAGAAAACCCACACCCAATACAGAGCAGTTTATGTTAGGAAGAAAGCCTTTGCAGCTATGAAAATACCCATGTTGCAGCTACACAATCAATATAGCTCACACTCGTTTGTGTCTCCCATAACTTTACTAGTAGGAGTTCATGAATTTAGCACTATATACTGTCAAGATATGTTGTCACTACCTGTTATCTATTTCTATTTCATTTTGAATGCTTTTCTGTAGCTCAAATGTATCTCTGAATGAAAGACAGTGTTCCCAAATGAACATGACATTAGACACTTTCAACTTCAGTTACAAGAAGAGGACAAAGTAAGAACATGCAAGGTAATACTCAGCTAAACTTTAAGGCAGGTAAGTATGGCTATATTGAAGCTGCAGAAAATTAACTTATTGCAGACTTTATTTTTGATATCATGTTAAAGTGGTATTTGTCTAACCAAAGTTATGAGCACTTTATTCATTCACCACCAGACACTAGTGGACAAATGTAGACTGCTTTACGTTCCCCCAAGGAACAGGATTTATTTAGATTAAAAGAGGAGAAAAACAGATCAGTGTAACAGATAAAGTGTGGTAAAACTACAGTAATAAACTTTTTTATAACCTTTTTCTTACTTAGTAAGGAAGTTTTTCTTACTAAAATCTTCATGTTTAAAACAAGTGTCAAAGTTATGCTTTCATAAGCTTTACAGGGACAGTTTAATTTTTCCAAACAAAATGATATTAAGAAAGCAGGAAAGGGATTTTTGAGTTTCTCCTTTATCTTTAACACTAGCAGTTTCGCTCACAAAACATTGTTTATGTAGTTCTTCTTGCCTGAAGACTTTGGAATAGTTTCAGATTAAGGTATTACTGTCCCACCAAAAACAACAGCACAGAGACCAAACCAGGAATACAAACCCACAGCTGTGACTGTGGGTCACCCACAGCTAAAGCAGGCACATAATTCTGAACAATAGGATAAAAATAATGTCCTATTGTTGAATGATGCTTCACAAGCAGAAACACATCATAATTACTGCTCTAGAGAATTTACAGTGCCAGCATCTGTGACAAAATCCCTAAAAGCAATGTGCTGATAGACGTAGCAGGATTTTAGGTGCTTGCATGTACCCAGCTCAGCCTCCTGCTTGCTGGGGCAAGCTGATTATTGGAATTTCAATACAGAAGGGATGTATTGATCACACCATGCATTATGTGATTTATGAACTTCTGTAAGGAACTGTCTGTCCTAGCAAGACCAGACAGCAGTGAGCAGAGTAGCACGTTCTATCTAAGCTAGATCTCTGGAAAGAAGCCTTCTCGCTGCACAAACATGAGATGTGAATGAAATTTAAGCCAGGGAAGGAAGCCAAAGCCAGTGGGTCTGCAGTCAGAACAGTTCATTGTCCCATGCAAGCCAGACAAAGCACCATTTGCCTTTTAGCTATTAGCCGTATAAGAAAAATGAGAGTTCATTTGTATCCAACAGCTTCCTCTGCTGGTGGGGAAACCCAACATAAGAGCCATCACTGGAGCTAACGCATTAGAGGAAACTGATACTTCTTTCAAATATTTTATTTTTGTGTACTATTGTTTTGAACTACCCAGCTTATGCTTAACCCACCCCCTAATAGTATTCAGTCTCTGAGCAGCAAATTAAGAGAGTATTCCTTTCCAAGCTGAAAGTCCTTGCACAGGACTGACTGGCAGTTCTCCCTGAACTTAACAACCAGCAGGAGTTATGAGTTCTCAGAGATTTGGGGCATGTTTTCTACCAAACTGAAGACAGATTTAGGGCAAGACTCCAGGAATTAGAGGACAGCCCCCCTTATCAGGCACTCAGCAGCACATTAGTAAACAGAAAGAAGAGCACAAAGACAGCTTACTACCAAGCCTATGCCTACTCCTGGCAGTAGCTATATGACTGGCCTCTCCCATGTGGAGCTTTCTCTCAAGTCAGCTCTGCATCCCATAAACTCACAGATAAACACTTTTGGTGGCTGAGTGTGCATGAAACATTTTCAGAGGTGAATAGGTGGGTGAGAGGACATTAAGTTCTATGCTACAGCTTGCTCCATGTCCCATCATTTTTTCTTCTACAAAATGTCTGTAGATGATGATGCTCTCTTTATTCTTTCATACCAAAAGGGGAGACATACAATGGATGGAAGTGACCTGAACTGCAACACTCTTGCCGGTAAGTTTGTTCCTTAGCCACACCTACTGGATTTCTTTCAACATATCTGCCTCCAAGTAGCTTCAGACAACAAATAAGAACATGGAAGATCACTACAGATATCTGCAGAAATGGGTCTTCACATGTAGACTTCAAAAAGATCTCCTAAGAAATTGTTTGTAAAGGGCACATAGTTCGCCCCTTCTACCAGCTGCATAGTTTCTACAGATTTGTCCAGTCTAGTTTTAAATTTATGCCAAGCAGCAGAGATGGTATCACTTGTCTTGGGAAATTGTTTTTCTATATTTGGTCCAAGATTTTTCTTTAGCTCCAGTAACCCTCCCAAGACTTGGCAAAAGGATCAAATAGTAGTGGGAGCCTGAAACATTCAGCTCGTTTGCGAATTGAATGTACTTGGCCATCTCTCCAGCCCCTGCTCAGTTCTGAAGCTTTTCTCTTGGACATATTCACCTTCTTGACCTAGATGAGGAAGTTCTGTGTCTACACAGAGACAAGAGGAAGAGACATTCACAGCCATTCAGGAAAATAATTCACATAAGGAAGACTCTTTTGATCAGAAAGAGGTCCAAGAATCAGTCCTTCCCCCTGCTCACACAACAGTATTGCTGTTGCAGTAGTATATAATAACACTTCACCATCCCACCAGGTGTGCCCTGTTTAGATTCAGCAATCCTGGTCTTGTACACTACTTAGAGAGGCAGCAATACACAGCAATACTATTCTGCTGGAAAAATACCCAGGAATAACCCTCTAATTTGCCCCCCATTTACTTACTTGCACACTCAACCCCTGAAATGGCAACCTCTACCCATAGGGATTCTTTCTGAGAAGAAACAGGCTTTCCTGACTGTGTGCTGCTATCCAATGACATGTGGATCATTAACAAAAGTGAGCATCCAGCCTCACCATTAATCACTGGCTGGCTCAACACCTGCATTCTGCAGACAGCCTTCACTGAAGAAAGTTTGCAGCTGGCCCAGCTCTGGCTGAGCTTCCTGATACCCACCAACTATCTCCACTCTCCATTTGTCAATTGTAAGTGATAATTTCTATTCAATCTGATACATATTATAAGAATATAAACAAATGCCTCTGGCTGTATCACAGCTGCGATCACTTTCCTTTATAGCCATCATTTATTACAGGCGGACAGGTGGCCGTTCGGTGGAATGCCGAAGAGGCTATCACCTGGACAATCACCAGAAAACACACTCACATTTACATTCTCCCCAGGCAGACAGGCAGAAGAGGCTTGTGATTTCTGGAAAAACTTCGCTATGCTCCAAAACTTCTTCCTTTCCCATCCATGCACGTCACAGGAGCAAGTTTGAATACTACCAGCCTAGGTCATCAGTGAACCCCAGATTTTAAGCTTAAACTTGTTTAGAATTTTCAAAAACAGTAAAGGTATAGTGGTGACGTTTCCCCTGTAGTTGCTTCTTTTCATGTCTTACAATTTTGATATGGGATACTTGTTTTTTCTAAATAGTGTTTGGGTTCACTAACATATACAAAACCCTAGGATGACTGCGGATTTGTTGCTCAAATGGAATTTGAAGGAAGGCTTATTATCTTCTGCTAGTGACATGTAGTGTTTCATTTCAAAAAGACCTCATAGTAGGAATCATCTCACCTCCTCTTAAAACACTGTCACTTCTAAACAGGAAATATGGCAGGTTATTTCACAAGTCAGGCAGCAACAGTCAGGACAGAAAGTGAACAATCTTGCAGTAACAGCACTTACAGACCACAGAATATAATTAACACATCTGTCAAATTCTATAACAACATTAACCTCAACTATTGCATCTGCACAACAGGACCTCAGTCTTGAACTGTCTCTGTAGGATTGCAATCCCACAAGCACAGGATAGTTGGAGTTCAAAATAGTTGGAGCAATGCTGAGTGGAGGACCTGGGTATCCCACATACATCCTAACACTTGTTAGCTTCTTAGAATGTAGGGAACTGGGCTTTTATTCAGAGTGCTGCAAGGACAGAGCAAGGAAGACTGGAGTGGAAGAGTTGCTTTAGCATCTTGTCATAGCTCTTGCCTTACTCAGTACTCATTATTCTGAAGATTAGAGTCTACACCTCCCATCACAACAAAATGTGCATGATCAAGGTCACAGGAACAGACAGACCAATGGTCCATCAAACCCAACATCCTGCCTCACCAGCAGCTAGCATCAGCTGCTTGTGACAGAGTGTACCTTCTCCAGTTATACTCTTCCAGCACCCATTCCTCTCAGGAGTCTGTACAGCCAAAGGCTATATTTAGACCATTCTGTTCATTGGCTATCCATGGACTTGAATAACTAATCCCATTTATATTCTTCGTCCCCAACAAAATCCAGTGAGAAAAAATCTTACAATTAAATTCATCTGCATACTTAGAGTTTTTCCTTCATCTGGTTTTCACATAGCACCCAATGAAACCTAGTCTTTCTCACTGGTTTCTACAACTTTGTAGGCCTCTATCAAAACTAACCAACCATTTTCCATTCTGCACACACCTCTCTCCAATGCTGTCCTCCCAACAGGTAGAGATGAAAGTTATTTTTTTATTGCACAGAATAGCAAAATTATTATTCAGTGATCTTCCAGTCCATCAGCAATGTAGTCACATTTTTAGGGCACAAAGGCAGGAACCAGACTTGAGATGCCAGTCCCCATTGACTCTATTTGCAGACTTGGGCAAATCCATTTGCCTCCTTTTACTTCTACTTCCCTACTTTCAAGTTAGACATAACTCTTTCTTATTTTCAGAATATGATCTGAAGTTACACTATAAATGCCTGCAAAGTATTTTATGAACATGAATAAAGGCAACCATAAATACGTTAAATATAGCTTTCCAAATTCCTGTACTGTTCCTACCAAAGGTCATTCTGATAAAAGATGAGTACAACTAAAAGATATAGTTGTGGAAAGAAAAAATACAGTAAGCAACTCTACCAATTCAGCATTTAACCTGGAGATGGAACCAAGTCAGCTTAGAGCATGGCTTCACACAGGCAGATGGCATGTGACTTTCAGTACCCTATATGCCTACAAAAGTCACTGTAATAACTCTCCCCTCCCATCTGTAACAACACAGCTTTTCTCAATACCTTGGGATAATCCTGTGAAGCAAGCTTCCAGCTCAAGTATGCAGTATGAGTAGGTGCCATCTGTAACCATGTCACTCAGTGGGGAACCGCTGCTGCCAGCAGAGCCAATTGCACACCAATGCTTTATTGCTAAAGGGACTTTTTAAGAGCAGCAGAGGTAGAAAGCATGAGGTCTGCCTTTAACTTTCTGAGCCACAGAACACGCTCTCGGCTTGGTGAACATAGAACACTGCTGAAAATACTTTTCCACAGAGGTATGCTATTGATGTGTGTCTGGTTTCATCCACCAGCCAACTTGGGATATGCTAAGGAGAATTTCAGCACATAAATAATAACGTTTCAGTCAGCATCACCCTGGGGAAACAACCTACTGGGTGCTACAACCATCTTAAGGCCAGAAGAGGTATTTGTCTTCACTTTGAACCTGTGCAGGCCAGTAGGATCACAAGTCCTTCTGGAATCCTGTCCTCAGGACACCTCCCATTTAGTCCTGTCACTGCCAGTTTTCTGTCACTGTTTTGAAAGACAGCAACACTACAAAACAAAGGCAGGTACGCAGAGTCACATACCACCTCTTCTAAACCCTCCTCTGCCAGCACCTCTCTTCCTTCAGAGCTGTGAAGCACAACACCATCTCCTTGTGCTCTCTTTAGCACCCATTTAAGGAGCCTCTGTCCAGAAATTTGCTTCATGCCTCTTTGAACACACAAATTTGCCACCTTCTTTGTGAGAAATCTTTTTTCTGTCTGGGGACACTTTTTACTACAAGGGTACTGAATAATATCACGTGCAGCCAGGAGGGAGAAACAAGGCCTCCTCCATTACCTCTTTCTCTGCAAGTCCATCAGCCATTCACATTACTTCTTTGCCTTGCAAAAGGATGCAGAATTCGTCTTCCCAGAGGAAGAAGCTGGGACTATGATGTTAAGTGGCTTGACTACGCTGAATGGGGTGTCTAAACACACAGGTCCTGGGCTTTCAGTTTAATGCTTAGCCCAATAGATAAGGCTATATTCTGTGTACATGGCCATCTTAGTGTCCAGAAGTCACACTAGCCCCTTCCTAGAGGATAAAGACACAATGATTAGGAAAGACACAATGATTAAGGACTGAGGATGTAGCAAGTTGGATGCCAGAGATAAAGGCCCTGCTGATGCTACTTTCATGGTGGCAGCTTGCTGAGGCTGTCACTCTGTGAAGAACCAGAGTTCAAAGCTCAATCAGCAGCAACTTTGGGAGAAATCACAATGGTTTTGGCCCCAGCAAACCCAGCTGGTTAATAAGTGAGATGATATTGCCCCAACAGTTTTGGTATTAAATGAAAGGGTAGAACTCTTCTTTACCTCCAGAGATTCCAGCTTTGAAGGCAGACACTGCCTACAGTGGCTCTGTAGGCAGAGAACTGCATGTGGATCCCAAAGGTAAGTGAATAACTAAGCCTGTACTGCCTGTTCTGTACAATGCATAGCATAGACACATGGGCAGGGATGCCCCCAACCTAGATTCCTTTGGTTAAAAGTGTCAGAGGAGCCTTAGGCAATGAAAATATGTTCAATGAAGCTAATGCTACATTGGCTTTTTAATAAAGGTCCAGACTTCCTTAGTCCCAGCTTGAATTTGGATTTTGCAGGAAGTAAACAGCCAGTGTCAGACTCCTCTTCTGGGGGCAGTGACAACAAGGAATACCCAACTGTAATTAAACTAACTCTTGAAAGGAACATAACTGTAATTAAACCAAACCTAACATGGAATAGAAATTAGTCCTGGTAATTGATAAACAGTGAGTGGAGTTACCAGCCTGTGATGCGTGGACTCCACCAATGTCTCTTCCTCTCTCAGGGATCCCCCTGAATGAGTAGTAATGAAGCAGTTTCTCACCTCCTCTCTGTCTCTTTTTTCCCTCTCTCCCTCCCTCACACAAGACAGTCTTTCAGAACCGCTGGTTGGCATGCATGCCTATATGCTGTCTGCCTACATGGCTCTCTCCAACCCAAGGAAAGGGGAAGAGAGGGATCCAGATGCAGCAGGGCTGTACGCCAGAGGAGAAAGCCCCCGCCAGTGGAGTCTCCCTCCTTGGACACATTCAAAAGCCGTCTGGACATTGTCCTGGGCAGCCTGCCCCAGATGGCCCTGTTTGTGCAGAGGGGTCAGACCAGCTGACCTTCAGAGGTCCCTTCCAACCCCAACCATTCTGTGATACCAAAACCATCCCATCCAAACGTTCACAGAGCAAGCAGGCTCACAAAAGCATCTTGGAGAGGTCTCTGGTTTGTTTGACTGGTTCACTGTCAAATTTCTTCTTTACCCACCCAAGCTGTCTTTTCTGTGCACTGGCTGTGAAACATGTTTTTCTAACACAGTATTTCAGCACAGGACAAGCCAGTCTAGCTCTGACTGAAAATTGCTTTGCCAAAAGCACAGCAAATGGCAGAAGCTAAGACCCCCACTTTGCTATTTGATTTACTTTCCAAGGGTTTTGAATGTGCCATTTTTCAAATCTATTTTTTCCATACTCTGGTATTTCAAAACACAGTAAGAATTCTTGCCCCGTGACAATTATTATTTTTTTTACATTCTCAAAACTGGAAGTTCTTGCAGTTCTTCCCAAAATTAGTTACCTTTTACATAATTACAGTATTGGGGAACATACTAGCTTCTTGTGGGAACTTCATATTTTTCATTTAGAAAGATTCAAAAGATCTGCCACAGCGCTCCGGTCAGTCCTCACCAAGGCTTCTCAGCTGGGCACATCAAAGATGTAATTCACCAGGAGAGTCAAAAATAGGAAAACAAGCACAGGAGCTGTAATTCCCAGAAAGCAGCAGCTAATAGGTAAATCTACATAGCAGTTATTTTGGATTTCCAAACAACTCAGCCAGCTACCTAGTTCTGAAATGCTTCTATTTCTGCAGTCATCTGTGATAGACCGGATTAGATTGAACACAATGCTATAAGGCTACCAAATTTGTGTAGTCTGTAGCCTATCAATATACGATTCCACTCTTAAACACTGGTTGGTAGAGCTGTGCAGTTATGTGTAAATTTTCATAGAAATATCAAGAAGGAAAGTTAGACTTCCTTCATCTCTAGTCAAAAAACTGAGACCTAAAGTAAATATTTTAAACTACAGACTAAAAAGACAAAGAAGCAGAACCCCAAGACCGTTGGTTGTTGGGTTTTGTTTGTTTTGTTTTGTTTTTTTTTTCTGAAGATTTGTTTGCAGCAATGAAAACTGTGAAGTAAAACTGGGAAAAGGTTCAGCTCTCCCCACAACAAATAAGCCCCTCTCAATCCTAGAACTGAAGGTCAAAAATACAAGCTACAACCACAGTTTGATATCACATGCAGGTTCATCTGCAAGTCTACAAACTCTTTCTTACTTCCAGGCATTTTCCCTGTTAGGGGAAAATACACTGGATGAGAATGAATGAAGAACTTCACCTAATTTTCACATATCTAAATGCAACATGTTTCACTTTGAACAGGCTGCCTGGATTAGATAGAAGTTAATTAAAACAATCCCTCATTTTTTGCTGTTTAAAACTTAAGACTTGGTAAAGGAGGGGTAAGACAGGACTTTTTATTACTCTTAGATGGTGCAAAGAGGACCCATAAATACATCTCTTCTCCCTGTGATCTCATTCATCTTGCTGCCTTCCCCACTCCTCTTTGCCAACAATCAGATCCCAGTAAACAACCTCAAGTGAAATTTGCAACTGTCAGATAAACATTAAAAATGCTTCTCTTGTCCTTTCCCATTGATAGTCCCATTAATATTGTAATAGAACAAAAAAGTTATGAAAATGAATGCATGCTGCTTTTGGAAGTGAATGATGCAGACAGCAGCTGTGAAATATATACACTTGAATATGCATAGACAAAGAGATACAGTGCAACCACAAAGAAGTATGTATATACTTACAGCCGATGTTTTAACATACAAGACCCAGTCTTAACCTCATGCTACTGTACACTATGAAGCAACACCACTGACTTTTGTCTGGTATAAATTCAACAGAGGTAAAATCAGAATTAAACTACAGTGATTTTTTTTTTTTTTTTTTTTTGAGAAAGATATCAATTCCACACTTTTTTTTCTGTTATTCCTTTTTTTGAGTCTTCATTTTTAGTCAGAGGCTAGAATTACAGTCTGATTTTGCCTGTTTAGTATTTCCTAGCAGTTTGCAAATCCCTAGTTGTGCGTCTACTGTTAATTTAAAAAAAATCTGTACTGCAAACTTAAGTGGAGGAATATGGAAAAAAAAAAAATGTAAACAGTAAATTCAAGCTCGTTTACTCAGATTTGCCCTTTACACACATGTGAATTCAAAGAGTGAAAAAGAGTGAAAGTCTCATAAAAAGAGAAGTCCAGCCCTCCCAATCCTGAATGAAAATAGTGTGTTTGGTGTCTTCTGTCCATCTGAACCCTCACTGAAATCAACAGGTTTGCAAAATGCAAGATTTCAGAATTGAGTCAGGTTCCAAAATAATCCCCAAACTGTCTTAAAATATCACGAAATATTGTTCTCTTTTAAATATATATACATACATACACACACACACACACACACACACACACACACACACATATATATATATATGAATTTCCTACCTGGTTTTTACATTTTCTGGATTTTACATTCTGTTGTTTCACCTGTACTGAAAACCTTGGAACAACAGAATGTAAAATCCAGTACAGGTGAAAGCTTTGCATGCTTTTAATAAAATAAGTTGAGGGTATTTCAAAAAGCTGGACTTCAAAGGCTGTAGTTTTAGGAATACTCGAGGTAAAGGGGCAGCTGTGATGTGTCAGTAACTGCACAGGGAGACTCCACAGTGACAAAGTCTGCCTGAGAGGTTTTCTTGCTTGATAAAGACTTTCGTTCTCTGAACAAAAACACACTGCCAGTCATTTTGTTCCAATTCCCAATTTAGTGCGATTTCATTGGGTCACTTTACAATCTCAGGCTGCATTTTGCTTCTCCTAGTCATCTATTTGTGAAGTCTCTTAATGTTAAATGCCCAGATTTCTCTTTCTTCTGAACCTTGTATTTTTCAAATGCACATTGTATATGCTCTTACTTTTATGTGTAGGCCAAAAGATACCAGGTTGGAAATGCCATCTGGATCTTTCCAACTCACGGTTCTCAGCTGTGATTTTGTACAGAAACCATTTGGTCAGCTGTGATTTTGCTCAGAAACCATTGCCTAGTTAACTTACGCTTACATTAAGCAAAGGTAAAGCAAACAAACAAAGGGGGATGTTGATTTTATAGCATCTGTTAACATCTTAAAGCAGACTGCCAACATTCTCAAGTTGCCAACAGTCTTGAAACATGGTGTATTTTCACTTGTTATAAAACATAATTGCAAAAGCAAAATTGTTTTTGGATGTTCTCATCAAAGTCATAAAAAGGTCAGTCAGTTTGATCAGGTTTCAACTGTTCTAGTGCCCTTTAAACTGAAATTTGTTTCATTCATTCACTCTGAAATACTGATTATGGAAAAATTCTGCTTCAGACTTCCGCTATTTTAATCACAGATCACCAAAAAGTAATCAACTTCTGGAATTCATATTAAAATTTCATCTGAGTGGCAGTCGGGTCAGGTGTTAGAGTCTAGTTGGATGAAATTAAAAACTAACATCAGACTGTAGGAAACTTTAGCTTAAAGTAGATGAAAGCAAGTAAGTGTACTGCAGTCAAGAAATCGGGATAGTTGAGAGGTATGATGTGTCCTTTCATAGGCAGCTGATTCTACTGAGTTAACGTAAATACAACGACTACAGCTGGTCACACTTAAAGAATATTTCCCAAAAACACCTCACAGGAAATGTTCACTCTTTGGTGCTTTTCCTTGTAATTTATAACTAAATAATTTTAGGGATGACAGCACACTACACTTCTAGCTACACCATGGACTTACAAACTTAGTGGCTACCTTTCACAAGTCACTTCTGGATATATTTCATCAGCAACATTTACTGGAATAGTATATATAAAGATGTCAGGTTGCCTCAGTAATAGTTTGTTCACAAAACAACTTTCTTGTTTGAACTCCTTTTTGATTTAGACTCAAGTTAGTTTACACAAACTTTTTGCTTATATTTGTTAATATAGAGTGCAAATAGCTGTTCATCTACCTGTGTGGTTACCTCCCTTTATTTTGCATACCTGGGGAATCTTATCATTATTACTAAAAACTTCTTTTCTGTTAAGAAGAAAAGATAACTGCTTGCTCTGGGGTCTTGCACACTTATCCCACAATTCACTATCTGCCAGCTTCAGCAAAAAAACATCTTTCTATTCAAGTGTTCATTCAAGCAAGTCAGTTGAAGTGCCATGGAGCACAGGATGAAAGAGCTTTCCACTGACTTGCCCTCATGCTGTTATTTGCATGAGTGGGGCTATAAAAAGCTCCCTTCCTCAAATGGGATTTTACACTTACATAGCACTGGCCCAGGTAAGGAAAAAGAGACAAATTAGGACCAGTCTGCTGCTGGACATGCCCAGGAGTGATAACCATGAGACCCATCATGGAGGAACTTTAGTGAGCAAAGGATTCACCATTCCTTTGTTGAGATGGAAATGCAGCCCACAGCTCCAACACAAAGTTCACTCTGCATCTGACACTCTGTTTGCAGTTGGGTTTTCTTGAGCCTCAGGGAAACAAGTGTGATTGAGCAGAGGCAGAGCATAGGGCAGAGCTGGAATCCTTCTTCCATTTATCAAAGCATCATCGGAAAGCAAGCATCAAGGAAAATAAGCACTATGATGATCCACGTATTAACTTCCTGCCCTCCAAGGTCAGCATTTCTTAAACCATCCAAGACATTACATTCTCTGCACAGTCTCCAGCCATTTAGAAATGGATGGCAAAGGAAGGTAAAGCTCTAATGGGATGAAGTGTCAAAGAGAGCTTTTCATTTAAAGAAGTAGAGAAAAGAAAAGAAAATGGATATTTTAACTTTTATCTCAGAGTTAGTTAATATTCACACTTAACTGCTGAACTGGCTAAATTCTTTTCTTTTCTTAAGGACCTTTATAAATTTCATCATTAATAAAATCAGACATTCAATTAGCAGGGAATTTCTGATTGCTAACTGAGATTTCCCCCCCAATAGTTTCTCTTTTTTTCTCTTCCTACTCTCTTTTTATTTTCTCCTCCTACCCCTGTGTCCCCCCTCCCTTGAAAAACCAGGGGAAAGTGAAAACTGACTCCATTAACCTCTGTCATTACCTAAATCCATCTCTTAATTAATATGAGTTAATATGATTAATCAAAATAATGAGACAAACCTATTAAATTAGGGTGTTTAAATTACAAATGGAAGTGGTAAAGGCAAAGGGACTGATAACGAATAGCTGCAGTCAGAGATGGGGTTAGCTCTTGAAATGATGTGTGACAATCAGTAGAGACAATCGAGAATGAGGGGAAATCAGCAAGATCTGTGTGAGGAAAAAAGCTACATGCACAAAGAATGATGTTGCTCAAATTCCTGGTAGTACTTCTGAGGATCAGGTGCATTAAGATAATATTTTTATCCTCAGCATGGTGGAATATAACATAGGTAACAATATGATCATCAAATCTTTCGGCTTGCTGTTAGCTTCGGTAGGGTTGGGTGATGCAGATTTTACCTAGTGAAAGGTTACCACTAGCAGTTTGCTAGGAGCTGTGTGGCATTCCCTAGTCATATTAATTCTGCCCCACAGACTGAATGGTTTGTACAGTTCTGTACTGGAGGCAGACAGCCTGAGCAAGAACCTGCAGTTGCAGTACTCCTTCATCTCTGATACTGCCTTTCTATGTGACCTCAGGCCAGCGCCATGAACTCCTTTGCTTTGCGTGGTTGATTTAGACATGCCACTGCTCCCACATGCAGTTCCACATTTTCTCTAAACTGTAAACCTGAGATCCTGCAAGCTCTGGCACTGTGGGCCTCTGAGTGCTGAAGGCAAGTTATACCAACAATGACTTTTCCCCGAGAGCTTACCAAAGGTCAGAGTTTCCCACTGGATTTCCATCATTCAATTACCTGTTTGAACTACAGTTCCAAAATCTGTTTAAGTCTTGTCATAGACCTCCAATTAAAGTGAAAATAATGTTACTAGCATAGGTCACTGTAACAACAAAAGTTATATTCATTCTGGGAGGTGATTATGTGGAGTGTGCAGTCTTCCCTTTGGAGAAATCCATTAACAGTTTCTATTTCAGTCAAAATCATCAGCAAAGGAAATAAATGTAGTACAGGACTGATACAGGCAGAAAACTACACTGCAAACTGCTGCCACAACAGTTAGACATCAAACAGGAGGAGGTGATAGTATTAATTATCATATTTCAAGCATTAGGAACCCCTAAAACTAACAAGAAGTGAGTTATAGATAGAACATTTCAAGATTGTATCTTCTTTGATCTTGTATTTTCTGTGTATCATTTGTGGGCTCTGTATACATCTGAGAGCAAATTAGGGACTGTGGGTGTTAATAAAACATATAACTGATGAAGAATCCACATAATATATGATTTGTAGATCATTTTAACCATTTTACCATTTAAAATTTTACCAAATGTAACCATTTAACCATTTTACCATCATAAACATTTAAAGGAGCTTCATAAAGAAGTTCGGAAAGAGCATTTCCAGCACACTGTGTGGAAAGGCACCAGTATTTGGAAATTGAGGAGGGGCTGAAAGGGAACAGGACAATGAAATTGTCTGCACAGGACAGAGTGTTGAGGACATGAGGACACAATAACAAAAAGATTATCAGAGACACTCCATGTTTGGAGGAATGATCAGGAGCTACCAAAGTGTATAGTACAGCTGGTGTCAGCCAAACACAAAATGTTTTTCAATTGATGAAGTGAACCAATAAGCAATGTTTCGAAACATCCCCTTCCAGAGAACTGACCTGATGCTCATGTGTCACCAGATAATTACCACCTTCTTG
Source organism: Aythya fuligula (assembly GCF_009819795.1). Lineage (NCBI taxonomy): Eukaryota > Metazoa > Chordata > Aves > Anseriformes > Anatidae > Aythya > Aythya fuligula. Next base: position 26,527,914 of record NC_045563.1, read on the forward strand.
GCAACCCCTTTGAAAGGCAGAACAGGCAGAACAGCTATAGTGACAAGGTGCTACTCCACTTCTACAGCCAATGCCTAGCTTAATAGACACGTAGCCAAAGACTGTAGACACACTAATTCACAGCAGGAAAAAAAAAAAGATGCTTTTCATTGCTATATTTCTCTTTTCTGAATAGAAGTGTCCTGAGGCCATACTTATGTCAGCACTATTTCTCACATTTTTAAGTAAATTTCTTTTCCATTAAAGACAAGGAGGTTACAATATAGTCCTCTAACAAGAACAACAGCAGGATCTAAACAGTGTAGATGCTATCTGATGGTCAGACCATAGGACAAAGCTAACAGCTAGTTCTAGGTGACCGATGTAGCATGAAGAAAAGAACAAGAACTCTTTTTAAAACAAAAACATGAAATTAATTTTAGTGTCTCTGGGAAGAAAATGTACTAGTGTGCTATTGCTCATTTTTGTGGAGGGATGAGTCGATTTCTTAAGGTACAGTTTGAGATTTAATTCCATGTCTGCGTACACCTTGCAGCAATAGCCTGCGTTCAACTTACAGTACTGCCTGTCCTCCCTTCTCACCCAAATGAAGAAGATGAACTAGAAGCTTGTCCTTACATAAACTATTAAACTGAGTAATAGCCATGTTCTTCCCAGTTCCCTGTCCTCCCCTACACTGCCAGTGCCTGCTGTTTGTACAAGAATGTCCTCGAAGGGTAGGCACCAGACAGCCTCATCTGAACAAGCATTACCAAGCACCTACTGCCCATCTTGACAGAGAAAGGCTCTTGTTCTTAACATTTATCACCTCGCAATTCACCCAAGTGAGAACAGAACTGAAATTTCAATTTCAGCTTTGAAACTAGAGTCCCCATCCTGAGGACAACAAGTGGAGAGGGAGGTGCCATTCTCTGCTCCCCAATAACCTCTGGCAGGACTCAAGGGAATGGCACAAAGTTGCGTCAAGGGAGCTTCGGATGGGATATTAGGAAAATTTTCTTTACTGTGAGGGTGGTCAAACACTGGAACAGGCTTCCTAAGGCGATGGTTGATGCCCCACACCTGCCAGTGTTCAAGAGGCGTTTGGAGAATGCCCTTAGTAATCTGCTTTAACTTTTGGTCAGCCCTGAAGTGGTCAGGCAATTGGACTCAGTGATCTTTGGAGGTCCCTTCCAACTGAGCTGTTCTGTTCTGTCCTATTCTATTCTGAATGATCTAAAGCTGGAGTCAGGAGCTCAAAACTCAAAAATTTTCCAAAAGTTCTGCAGAGTTGCTTTACAAACACTGCACCATTCAACTGACATTGACTGACCTCGTATTCAAAAGTCACGGATACCAATCACAACTGCCAGTCCCATCATCCTGTCTACATTCTGGGAATCTGGCTACTTTCCCTCTGTTTCCTCAGCCAGTAATAGAAGATTGTGCAGTGGCGGCATGTAGCTATTATACGGATGGTGAACAAGCCACAGAAAGATTCGGGCCCCTCTTTGTAGGCCTCTTGGCATTGCAAGTGCCACTAGGAGCACAAAGCAGGTGCTCAGGAAACTCAGTAAAATCCTGCAATACAGCCAGGGGTGTCGCTCCAGGTAAAGGATTTTTTTTTTTTTTTCAAAGTTGGTCTTACTCCTTTAGAGATATTACCTCTAGGAGTGCAAGAAAAGTCTTTGCATCCATTTCTATAGACTCTGAGCATACATCACTGCAGTAGTTTCTAATTACCTAATGGTCTGATCAAGCCCTGGCTTCTTTGCCCAGACTACTGTCAAGGAGACCAGTCAATGCCAGCCATGATTCTGACCCAGATGCCCACCGGTAATACACTAGGACAAACTTACTCCAAAGGCCAAATAGCTATCTGAGAATGCTTTCCAAGCAGTAGTGGAGCTGGATGAAAACCAGTGCTGTAGAAGTGGTCTTGAACTCACACGAAGCAATACCAAGTGTCTGGAAGGAACAAATCCTTCCAGTTACAAACAAACACCACAATAATTCTAGGAAGTGGAAGGAGGTGAACCAGCAATCTAGTCAGAGCTCTTTTGATAGCACTGATTGGCAGCCCTGGTCCACATGAGCAGAGAGGGGAAGTGGCCATGTGTCTGAAACAAAAAGCTCTAGGAGCTGCTCCAAAACAATGAAACTGAAAACAGAAAAAGCAGAGCAAATGTAATGGCAGGACTTGCTTCCACACAGGCCAAAATCCTGAAGCTCACGTCTATACATGAAAGCACCAGACATCAATCAACAGCTCCACTCCTCCCTCATGCAGAAAGGAAACATGCAAAGGAAAGGGTGTGTGGTCTTTTGCAGGCACGCACTGCATTCAGGAGAGAATGATGCAAACCTGCCAATCCCCTCTATGATCCTTCATTTGCCATACGCTGCAGTCCAAGTAAGGCAGATGCTTGCAAGAAGTCAAAACAGAACTCAAAACATGGCTTAAGCAGCTGTCACAAGTCTGCCCATGCTTGGGCAACTATCTAATTATCTCCTGAACACCTCCCTCTCTACCTTGTCAGCACCTTATTCATAGAACCACTCTTGTTTGGTTTTTGTTTGTTTGTTTGTTTTGTTTTGTTTTGCTCTTTGGCATAGCCACTTTTGTTGGGAAATACTCCTTTTGCTGAAATTGAAATGTTTTGCGGGACAATACTGCCCTGAGTCAACCTTTGCTAGCAAAGGCTCCTTAATTCACAGTGGACAATACAGAAGCCTTCATCTAGAAGGAGACCTACACGTATATGAGAGATTTCGGTTCAGGTTTCTAGTCTGCATTTCTGGACCAGAGACTTGAACTTGGCTCTCCCCCAGCATAGCTAAATGACTTGATTGGTGTAATTTCTTCTGGGAACAGTCTCTCCTGTTGGAACTCTTTCACTCTGAGTGAATTAATAAGTGCTTCTTTGGCAAGGACTCAGTCCTACAGTTGCTACAGTACTAGGCTGTGGAAGATCCCAGATCAAATCTCTGTCTGCTCCAGTAAATATTTGCAGTATCCCACATAAGAATATTGACAACTTGGATAATGGTTATCCTATAAAATTTTTCTTTCCCTCTGACAAAGTTTCACAGAGTCCTGGTTTAATCACACATGGAACAGAAAATATATATATATATATTTTATCACAAAATAATTTGTTGGATTTGAGAAAATGAAACATACCGAGAAAAAGTATGGTCCACAGAGACTCTGGTAGACTTCAATTTCTGCCACAGACACATTACTTTCCTGGCCAACTGTAAAGTTGTTCTAGTCAAGTCCTGCTCTGAACTGAGATTACAGAGGTCGTTATAAGGCCATTCTTCTTGCTTACTCCAGGTTCATTAGCAAACAGCAAGAAAGAGCTGCCATTTGTTCCAGCCAAATTAAGATGAAAAAGGAAGGCCAATGGGAGTAGAATGATCTGAGAAAGCCTTACAACATTAATGCTATTAAATCATTGGTGGTGCCATTACAGCAGAAAGAAGGCAAGGGTAAAGGGCACAAAGTCGTTGCAAGGGTCACTGACCCCAGTCATAACCACTGTGGGAATACAGGGCTACTGCCAGGAAAGCAGCACTGGTATTTACAATAGGATCAGCTGTGGCCTCAGCTCTGTGTGAAGCCAAATCCATTGGATGCACAAAAACAGAGTAGGGGACATAAACCCCTGCCCATAATGAGAAAGAAACAGGATGGTGCTGCAGTTCTTTGGTGAGGGCCACACACAAATCTCTGGCTGTTCAAACAGCAAAGCTGTTGCCAAAGCAGCTGCAAATGGGTTTTGCCTAGTTACCTGAAATCTTCTAATGGAAAATCTTACTATAAAGACCTCCCCTCAGCTTCCGCATACTGCTCTTTCTTTCTCCTCCATGTATCTCATATCTTCTTGTGCCTGTTTTTCTGTTCTCCAAGTTAATTCATTTTCATCCAAAGCCTCTGAATATTTCCAGTCTTTCTCTTCCCTTGGATCTGCAAACCCACAGGAGCAAAGAGGCAGAAACAACAGACCTTTTTATTACTTGGACCTACTGAGACTTCCTTAGCACTCTTCATTTCCTCTATGTCCCCATATTGACTCCCATCAAGTAGTCAGAAGGGGAAGCCAAAAATAGCTTACTTGCATTCTGGGTTGAGGAAGAGGGATCTAGAGCAGTGTGGATCAAGCGAATTCTTAAGAATAGTCAAGCAAAGCTCTTGGTGTAGATTGAGGGGCCGGAAAATGAGATTGAAATACAGCAGGTTGGCTAAAGTTGGCAAGCTGACTGAAATTGGCTGGTTGGGAATAAAGTGTAAGCTGTTAACAGAAGCTTTCTTCTTGTGACCATAAACACACTCATGGCTGGGGAGCACAAGAAGGAAGAATGTTCCTGCAAGTTATATGCAAGACATCACTTGGTCACCTGGTTTGCTCTTTTTGAATACTGGCACAGAGAGATACCGCAGGGTTGTCTATGACCTTAGTATAACTCAAGGACAAAGACAACAGGAATCTCTTCAGCATGTTGTTAGCTTCATAGAGTTATAATTAAGGGCAACAAGACTATGTGGATGATCTCCTTTATACTTCAGGCCACAGAACTACGCTTTGAGCATAATGGTGATAAGTTAAAATGACTCTTTCATTAAGGCACTGGATGGCACAGGGGATACCCGAAAAGAAAAACATCTTTGCTAGTGTTTCCAATAATTCTTACTAAAAGAATTTACCTTATTAATGCTGTAAACTGCTCTAGTTTCCAGATGCTTGTTCCTATTATTTTAGAAGGGCCCTCTGATCATGGTGTTGAAAAAGTACACCTGGTATTTTTTCTTCATGACGGTATATCTCCAACATGTAAGTCACTTCTCAATGTTTTTTGAGACACTAAACAGAGTTTTCCATGCTCATTCCAAGTCATCTTGATGCCTTTGCTACACTCTCTTCAGTTTTTTTCCTCCTTTGAAAATCTCTGATACTTGAGCTATGTGCTATATGCTACTTGTAAATATGCCAATGCCATTCATATAGATTAAAAATCACTCCTACTAACTGCTCCTGTGGTCAGCTCTAAGGAATGCAATAACCTTTCCTCAACATATAGCTACAGAATGGAGGATTGCAAGATACAGTACTTACTCCCAAGTGTATTACTTTGTATATGACTGCTAATGCTAATATATATTTTCTTAGAATTAGACTTTCCTCGTGAGGATAATCATTTCATACAAAGTTTTTCTCTTATTTATCACCATATCACTCTTGTGACATTGCAAATACTAAAGCTCAGATGTGGTTTATAGTTACTTCCCAGTCATGGATGAACCTGTTGAATAGCATTGAACTTGCTATCAGTTCTTGCTGAATCCCCTGGATACTCTCTCATTCAGTGATACTTCCTACAAATGATGCCTTTGAGCTCTCTTAGCTAACCAGCTCTTAAGCCATTCAACAGACACTTCACTGATATCGTGTAATGCTAAATTTTTAGCCAGACTATCATTAAGGTAAATGCTTTATTAAAGTCTAAGTACATTACGTTTACACAATTGCCTTTAACAATCCATTTTTTTGAGATTACATTCTTAAGACCAAGTTTGTTTGACAAGACCTAGTTTCCATAAAGCTATGTTGAATGACATTAATTATATTCATTTTCTTTAGCAACTGACTTTCCTATCAGATTTTCCATTGCTTCTTTGTTATTTTTTTTTTTTTTTTTTTTTTACTTCTGGCATACAAAATCAGGGCAAGATGAAGCCACAGCATGACTGGGAATGGAATGGGAAAATTTCAGAAGAGATGTGTGGTGATGTAGTTCCTCCCAAAGGTACCACCAAACAGTACAAATAGGAAATCACAGCCCTCAGCTGGTTTCTGTTCCATACCCAAGGTGAACCCTCTCCAGGTGATATCATAGTCCTTGAAATACAAAAGAAATCCCCAAATGGATCAAAAGCTAGTGTCAGTAATTCAAAGATTTCCTAAAGACACTGACTTGTTCATTTTGAAGTATTTTCTCAGTTTGGAGTTTTTTTAATACTCTTTTATGGTAACCAATGGACTGGGGAGGCTTCTGGATCCTCACATGATACACAAGCATGTTGTTCTTTACAAATATAAGGCAAAAATATATTCTTCACGTGTCTGGTTCTGCAAAGGTTAAATAAACTACACAGAACTCTGCAGGGTTTTTGTCTAGCATTTACAGGTTTGGAAATCTCTTCCCACCTTGGGCTAGATTAGGTGATCTTCTACAAACAGAGAAACCTTCCCTTAAGAGAATGAATTGGTTTACATTAAAAAGTGGAGGGGAAAATCACAGAGCTAAAGAACTGAAAAGGGATTTCAGTTCTGAAGCTTTGTAAAACCTTTAAAGTTTTACACTAGCAAACAGGAGTTGACGACCTAGTATGACCTTGCAACAGTCACATAACCCAGTTCTGTGCATGGGGGGGCCCCATCAGCCAGTTCAGGCCTTAAGACTCTGAACTGCCTTATAGGACAGTGGGACATTTGATAACACAGCTAAGTGCTTTGGGGAGCTCTGAGGACGCTACTACAGGACTGCAGCATATTGGTGCTCATGTAGCAGACAGCCAAGGAGTTTGGTGCCAGATTCATCCCCTGTACACAGACCTGTCCTCTAGACTTTCAGCTCTCCCCATGTTCCTCAACCTCCTCCAGTTTCAGCGGGCTTCAAGATTATAAAAATTCGTGTCATCAGGTGGCACCTGTAAGAAGCCTGATGTCACAGCCTGCCCTTCCCGGCCCCGGCCCCGGCCCCGGCCCCGGCCCCGGCCCCGGCCCCGGCCCCGGCCCCGGCCCCGGCCCCGGCCCCGGCCCCGGCCCCGGCCCGAAGCGTGAGGTTTTGGTGCCCCTCTGTGGCCGCGGCCGAGAACAGCAGGGCCCGGCCTGCTCGGCCTCTGGGGCCAACGCGGCCCCGAGGCTCGAGGTGAAAACCCGTGATGGCTTCGGCCCCTTCTGCTTCTCCCCAGGAGCAGCAGTACAGAGCTGAAAGTTTATTCTGTTTCAAAACGTGATTCAATAAAGATGGCAATAAAGATTAATAAGGATCTTTCAGGAAAAAAGGTTTCAACAACACTGCCTTTTATTACGGGTGAAGGAAGCTCCCAAACTCTGCTTGACTGGCCCAAAGAGTCCACCCGGGGGAAGCTGCCTTTCGCCTTGGGGTGGGAGGGAGCCCGCTTCTGTCAGTGGGGGGCATTTGATCATCAGAAAAACAGCAAGAGCCACCAGAGTGATTTCCTACAAACCCCTATTTAAACACTCATTGGGAAAAAAACTTAAGGGCAAACAGCACGTAAAGACACATTTTACTGACTGAACAGCTGACTGAAAAGAGCTCCAGGCATTAACTGAGACAATTCAAAGAGAGTTAGGGGGAAAAAAAAGACACCAGCAATACACATTCACTGGGGGTACCCTGCCTGGAAGCAGCAAGCCACTGTCTGGACAAAAGCTGAGAGCACAATGAAGTAAATTGGGGCTCACGGTACAATGCAGGCACCCAGTGTATGGGGGTACAGACATTTCAGTGTGAAGCAGAGGTGTAACCATCCTGGCATTGCTCCATGAATATTTGCTGCTGGGACCCGGTACCAACTGCAGAATGGCAACAGTTTGACGGTACTGATTTATAAAGACAGAGAAATTCAGGCTCAATTCAGCAATGACAACAGAAGGAATGACCTGGCAGGGACAGGAGATGGTGACACAAAGCAAAGGAGAATGCATGCTGCATATTAAGAAAACCTGGGCAGGCTGTCTCCCTTGGTATGAATCTGTTTAATCATCTTTATGAATGGCTGAAGATGAAGGGACTCTGGAGAAAAGAGTCCTGGGCTGGTTTTTCAAACTAAGGTTCTGCAGCATTTTTACCCTTTATCACTTGAATCCTTGCACACTATTTCTAGTCTAATTTTTGGCCAAAAGAAGATTTCTAACGTGAAATGGGCTTCCTAAGTCTTATTCTCATGCTCTGCAGCAGAGAAAAGAAAAGAAGGAGGAAAAAAAAAAAAAAAAAAAAAGGCAGAATTAACTTAGCAAAAAACACTCCCCTCCAGGCAGAAAGATGATGAAATTATGAATGCCTAGCTTTCAGCAACAGTGGGATGGAGATTACTTTTTTTCCTGTTTTCAGTGCAATATGCAACAATATAATCTACACAGAACACAGAACTACTCAGAACTACTTTACACCAGATCACAATCTTCAACAATTTTAATCCACAGCATGGGACCAGCTCATCCCATGGGGTGACTACACACAACCCCCCTCCAAGAGCCCTCTAACAAGCAGCTATGGTGTGTTTGCTTCAACAGTTTAACACACTCAGATACCTGCCCCTCTCAGAAGACAACAGGCACTGATGCTGTTGCAGGACATACAGAATAGGATGTATTGAGTACAAGCCACCAGTACCAGCAGTTTAAACTAATGTGTGAGTGCAAAATACAGCTGCTAAAGTGCAGAGGCATATTCCCTATTGACGTTCTAAAAATTGTTCTGTTTAAAATTCAGCTTGAAAAGGGCAAGCTGTACAGGTGTTCTCTGCTCGCACTTTATGTTGAACCACTAAAATCATGTAACTAACTGTCCAAACACCTAGATTTGTTGCTTGTTAAAACAAGAAACCTTATTTTGATAAGAAGAGCCTTTTTTCTTAGTACAAAAAGATGTTTAGGTTTATTTGACTAGTTTAGTTCAAAGACTTACTCACTGAAAGCTGATAAAACAACTGGGAGTTGAAAACCAGAAAGGCTTACTTTTCTTTTATAAAACATTAAGAAAAATAAGGAATGAGACTGTATATCAAGTTAGTTTCAAATACTGAAATGCATCAACAAACAGAAATAATCTGTTCAATTCCCTAAGTAGATGGGTGGTTTTTTTTTAGAATCAGATTTAACCAATTAAATATTTTCTTAAGTTTTAAGTAAGACTACCTTCAACAGTCTGGATAGATAACTAATAAAAATGTTAAGCTGATTTTCCATTGTAATTGAATTCCAATTTCAGTCCAATTAGATCTTGACACAAATTAATCTTCTGATAAAAATGAACCCACGATTTTCTAGTATAATAAAATGTAAAAATTAGGAAACTACATCCTTGCTTAACTCAAGCCGATACAGATAGACATAGTACATCTCTCTGGTCAGGAGTAGTAGTATAATTAGCATACTGACCTTTATGTATTTACCAAAAAAAAGAGGGACTTGATGATCACCAAAATAAAATTAGCATTTCCTCAGCAATTTAAAATGTAACATTGTATGACAAGATTAAAATAGATTAAAAATCACATTTCCTGTTTCTAATATAAGTCTTTGATCTGAATACATATACCCTTGCAAAATCCTGTAATGGAAATAAAATTGGACAAAGAAATTGGATTTTAACTGAATTTGTTAATCCAAAGGACAGGATAATGAATCTGATGGATTACTTTAATCTTCCTCGAGTTACATGGTGCTCAACAGTGAGAAAATTCTTGATTTGCAATGGATTTTCCTTTGACTTAAACTCTTCCTTATGAAAACAGAAGTTTAGCTAGAAAAGCAAACCTGAAGCCTTCCCCTTTCCTTACTCCAGGCAGTTGAGAAACCTTACTAAGTGCCACCATTCTTCCTGATCAATGGCACATATGAGAGACAGGGAAATATTTTTGGCCTTAGGTCTATGCACATGAACATACTGGAAAAAAAGGTCTCTCCTACCTGGCAGACTGATCACCCAGACTACTACAGCTTAAAAGGATTACCTGAAATCACTCAAATGCAGTTTTCAGATAGCTGCCATTTAAAAAGAAAACATGGTGTTGCTAAACATTAAAAAATACCACCATACAACTCAAAAAGATGAGATTTTAGTTGAGCAAATAAAAAGAAGAGGTGCTGCATTTTTCAAATCACACTGAAAAATTATGAATTATATACTTGTAAGACTAGAACAGGGTAGAGAAGGGAACTTCCAGCTTACAAAATTTTCTTGATTCTGAACCCTAAATTGTCAAACCTTTACTAGTCAACAGGCTGAGTACTGCTATTGTAGCTCGGCTCAGGATTTAAGATTTTAGATCAAAGATACTGTTCTAGTGAAAGGCTCAATACCTCATTTACAACCAGATGGAAATATTACTTTCAAAGAATTGTTATTTTTGTATCCAAACTGTCATTTTTTAGCAGAAAACATTTTCATTTCTCCACAGACTCAAACAAAAGGGAAAAGACTTCCTAACAAACATCTTCTCTAAGGAAGGTAGGGGACATCTAGAATCAATTCAAGTAGAAGGTATCTAAGCACCGAAAGTTTGATTTTCTCTGAAGGCATCAGTCTTATTAGTTTACTCATCCCTGGTGTTTTATCTGCTTTGTCTTTGGACAAAAAGCTGTATTTTCAATCTATTGAAATAAGCAGAAAAAGTCCCACTACCTTCTTCAGGGCCTGCCGCATATACACCTTAAGGCAGAGCACACAACACTGCCTTGTGCAACGCCACACACCCTGTCAGCACTAGAAATAACAGAAATCTCTCCCTGAGATAGTTCTAAGACAAGAGCATCAATGTGCTTGGGAAACAATACAATATAGTAGCTCTTTTTCAGACATACAAGATTTTATGCCATTCTTTCAGTTCATGACAATGAAATGTTTAGTTGCAGTTGTGCATGCCAGGCTCTATGGTACTTCCAGCAGAGAGTCGTCCATCCTGGAAAATGTTCCAGCTGAAACTAATGGGAACAAGGGGAGCACAACAGCTCAGAAAATCAGGCAACTTCTTCAGAGCCCAGCAGATTCGGATGCAAGTGGATGAGCATTCTCAAACTTTTTTTACTGGTAGTGATGTGCAGTCAAAACACACTGGAGATGACTGCTCTACAAAAATGGACTCAGTATCCCTATTGGAGCCATTTACCTTTACTCCAGACAGATTCTTCACCTAGGGACCCCTTTGTCTGTTCTATCTATGTACAAACACAAGCAGATACTCAACAAAAACCTAAATATATTTGTTTGTGCTACTTCAGTAGTAATTGCATTGAGAATGTGGTTGCTGGAAGCTCTCCTCTGACCCTTCTGAAGACTGATCTCATGTTTGTAGTCTTTTAAAAAGTTTTTCCTCTCTTTGATGTTTTGTCCAAGTGAGTAAAAAACTGACTAGATGAACTGGTACCCTCAGACAACCCTTCTGATCTATTGAATACTCTCGTTTCTTAGCATTTTAACCCTCTTACAGTACAAGAGAAATCGTTTTCCATCAGCTCTTTACCACAACTCTGTACGTGTACAAGAGTTGTGTTTTTTTTTGTTGTTGTTGTTGTTTTTTGTTGTTGTTGTTGTTGTTTTGGTTTGGTTTGGTTTTTGTTTTTCTCTACATTTCAGCAGATTTTCCTTAATTTTAAGCCAAAAGTCTGTGAACAGTGGATGGGTATTTTGTGTTTTGTGCTCTTTTGCACTCTCTTCTCTCAGGGGTGACTGATCCATCCAGTCTTAATTCTACAGGTCAGTAGGATTCTCTTGACTCACTTGCAAATGACTTAGTAGTTCCACTCACAGTGCCATCACTAAATTTTTTTCCATCCACATATTTTGATTTTGTCAAACCAGTTCCATTGAATTGATGACAGGAACATGGATCTGTCACAGAAAGTATCCATAAACAGTTTAAGAATGGCTAAGAGTTAGCAGTTTAAGAACGGTAGGATTTGTCCTGCTATAAAGTTGGAAGAGGTACATCTACCCAAGACAAGTTTGTCAGTCATTTTGAGTTGGAAGTTCAAGAACTGACTTTGCATGATTTAGTTAGATTTGCTGCAAGGCCAGAAAACTTCAGCTGTGGTCAGGTCTACTTACATTTTATGGGCTGACTTTTGCATATGTTCTTCTGATTGATATGCATTTGCTGTTTCCAAGAAAGAACAGATGCTGTCTTAGGGTGGAAGTTCTGGCTGTACTCCATTTCAGAGACCTGCCAGCTGCTATACTGGAAGAATTTTCTCTCTGAGGGTGAACAAGAATGTGTATGACAACAAGAGATCACTTTTGTCCCTTACTATAATGCAGGAATCATCAAAGATATGGGAGCCATTGAAAAAAGACTGCCTGGGACAGAGTCAGGCAATAATCCTGGACTAGCATGGTCTTTCCTCAGGTCCTGGAAAGAGAATGGAAAGTATAACCTGCCTGTCATTTCACTGACCATACTTTACTCTCCTCTCTGAAACCAAATCAATAATTACAGATTGATTAAATGCATTTGCAAACTCCCTCTGTCAGAATTCAACCTGGGACATGACAGCATTCTCAGATGGCAACATCCCGTGAAGAAAAATAAAAATCAATGACTGTGACCTTTCTGGCCTCTGTTAAGGACACTACCTGGCTGCATTCTGCATTTTAAATTCTATTTTCCAATAAGGTTAATTTTTAATGGTATTCCTTCTGAGTCTCTGGGGAATCATGGGACTGCTTTGCTTATTCTCCTTTGGGAATCTCAAGCTGATCTGCCATGTTCTAAATCATTTCTCACAGTCAGGCCCTATTAATCACCAGGACTTTGCACAGCTGGGCATCATATTCTCCATTGATAATTCCATATATTTTTACAGGGCTGGAAGGATCTTCAAGTGCTTTTAAAATTATGTAACAAATCATCCTTTTCACACAGAAGTCAACTCAAGTACAAACAAACTGTAACATTTTTCAGGACAGGGGTCAATATCTTCAGTGATTCTGCAGTGTATAGAACTATGGGGTCCTGGTTCAGCCCTGTGATTTTACCTCCTCTGCAGAAGGAAGTATCTCCAAAGAATAATGCACAAACATATTTCTACCTGACTGAGTGTGTATAACCCAAGTGGATGGAGGATGAAGAATTAGCTTTTTCTTCTGAAAACAAGCCAGAAACACAGCCTTAAAAATGTTTAAGACAGAGAGATGGTTCATAGGAATGGCAGTTCCATGGATACACTTCAGAATGTCAAGACATCCCAGCATCCTTCACATCCTGCCATGAAAGATCCACCACCATGCTCCCTGCCTGCCTTCTTCCTGCTCAACAACCCTCCTTGGAAGGTGTAGTGCCACAACACACAAAGAAGCCTCCAATATGTTCTCTGCTTCTGGCCTGATGAAGAATAGATACTACTGAGCCTCAGGAGTCAGCTCACCCAGTGACAGTAGCTGCTGAAAATGGGGTATGTACTGAACAGCTGTACAACGGCTATACATAGCCCTGTTAAGACAAAGCTGTAGCTACAGCAGCATGGCCAAAGAAGTGGAATGACTTCACATGACCCTATGCAAGCATGCATCTTATACATCAGACAACAGGCATCAATCTCTCTCTGACTCAGGAAGGAGTATGTCAAGTTCACTTCCCATGAAAAGTGCTCAGTGCCTCCGTGCTGTTAGGCCGGGGAGGAAACACTGGAGGAACCACACACACTTACATGCCACGCATGGAATGAAGGAAACTCAGTCTCAGGCAGACTGACACCTCTTGAAAAGCAGAAAAACACTCAAGAGAGAGCAGAAGTAAAACAACACAATGCAAATTCTGTAGACATCTTCTAACTATCTGGAAGTCACAAGGGCCAAGCAACAGGAGAATGAGGCCTCTGCTTCTACAGCACAAATTATTTCCAAGCAGGCTTGAAAGATAAGGCAGTCCAGAGCATTATGGATGAGACATATTTATCTTTAGGTAACTAACAACAGCCTGACTAAAGGCATAAGCTTAGCTGACAGCAACATCTCAATAACTGCTGGGAGTCATCTCTACATACAATGAATAAGTAGATTTTAGAATCTGGAAGGCAAACAAAGGAAGTCCAAACATCCAGTGCAGATAGCAGACTTTGCCAAGAGCCTGATGGATCACATCAACTCTATCCCTCCATCAACTTGGACAGTATTTCTCCTGCTCAGGGGAGAAATAAAATAGCTAGTAATGTGGGTGTGCAGCGGTTATCCTTCTCTGTTCCCTTGAACAACTTTGAAGTATGGAAAATTTGCTAAATAATAGTATTCAGTTCTAAAATACAGTAAGAATCTTCCCTCTGTTTGGGATTCAATATCTTTCCCATTGCCCTGTCTGTGGAGGTCACCTCCTTTTTATCAGTTCCCACTAATTAAAAGATTAGGAGATCAGGAAAGTCACCCTGAGGAATCAGTTATTACTAGCAGTAACAACAGCTGACAAAGTGGCAGGCACATATTACAAAATGTCCTAACCCCCTTCTGTCTACACAGCCTCCAAGTTCATCAGAAGGGGCAGTAAGGGACTGGACACAATACTAAACATGATTGTTTTTGCTTCTCTGGCCTACAAAATTCATTTCTACTCTCCCAGTGAATATGCTTCTAATGATGTTTCATCAAGAACTGCTTTCCAAATGACTGCTGTATGCAAGCCCATGTTGCCAGCAGCAGTCTTCATCCTCACTAACTCAATTACAATCTCAGTTCGTTCTTCAGTGGCACATACACATGCGTGATGAAGGCCTCTGCATCCAATTGCTGGGTCACTGATTGGCAATAACATATTAACCCATGACACATTGTTTCTTTTCATTTTCAAGGCAACACTAGATACTTTATGTTTAGACTGTGTGCCTTCAGCATCGTGATGGCAGCGTTGTCTGTCGCTGGTGCCATAAAGGAGACCATGTGAGCCTCCAGTTGTTCTAACACTTGGGTAGCGTTGGAGAGGCTCTGGATTACTTCTGCTGATGCTGTTGCTCCCACAAACTAACAATGCATCCTCTATCTAGCCTTGCAGTTGTTTCATTGATGTTATCACATCAGGGAGCAGTAGTCATGGGCTTTGGAATGAATTAAGAACTAGGACTCCCGAGACAAAGCTCCAACACCTTGCTGGAAGCAATAAGTTCCCCTTGCTATTCTGAGGATCTGAGCCTCTTCCTTTCCCTGACAAACTTTCCTCTCTGGATTTCCCAGTCACCTTGCCCAATTTGACATCCTGCTCTGTGATTCTGTGAGCTTATTCCATGCAAACCACTAGCCCCCAATGTTAAAGACTTCTCACAACATTAACCTTTCTTGAAAGTGCTTTGAGAGTCATGGATAATAAGTACTATGAATTGCAAAATACATTAAGTGTTTTGGAATCATTTCCACATGACTTGGTTGACAGTGGGCCTTCTCTCTCATATTAGGGCCTGACAGCTATTATAAAACACTCTTATAGTAACAAACTATCTCAAAACAATTTCCAGCGTGAAATACCCAATAATGTTTCGTGTTTGCACCACCCTCCGCCACAACTACAGGAACATTCTTGCAGTAACACATATGGCAAAAAGAAAGCAGATTTCCTTGCTAGACATGAGCAATAACTCATAAAACTCTCAGTAGCTATAAAGAGATTCCGGAGACCACATTTCTTACACCAGACAATGACAGCTTTACACCAAGAATCATGCATGGGGCCAAAGTCTGCCAACCTGACATGAGTGGAGTTCCAAGCGCTCCAAATGGAGCCACTTATGACAAAGCAGAACTGAGCCTGTTCAGATATCAGGGAGACCTGAAACAGGACAGCATCTTAAAGCATCCTGGCAAGAAGTTTACCAAAGAGACAAAAGATTCTCTCATCTCAACAGAAAAATAATGAACTGTCTAGATCAGTTAAGTACGCTCCTGTCTATACTCTCATAAATTGAAAACAGAAAGACTTCCACAGGAATTTAAAAAAATAATAATTATAATAAGTAGAGTTCATCAATTCGAAGACAATGATGCCCTGCCTCCCACTTTACTGTGAAATATCAGAAACATAAACAGCTTAGCACAACTAGTTCTATTACTATCCAGGGTTGATTTTTTTGCTCTCAATGTAAAGTTCTTTGAAACAACCAGACCTACAGACACCCAGCTTGTTCATCTTCACCAGACTTTCTAAGAGGACTGACTGACAGCCTGCTTGGCAGAAAGACTGGCAGTCTTCCATGATAAAGTCTTTATGTCTGGGTCTTGAAATTAATAGCTGCAGCCACTGAACCAAAAGAATTTTGTTCTAGTAAAAACTGTCAAGCTGATAACTCTGGAGACTGAGGTGTCTCATTTATTCACAGAACAATTAAATTATAGAAGGCACAGGGCACATTCCTCCCAAATATGCCTTTCAGATGTTACACCAATAAAATCCTTGTTCTGAGGCATTTCTGTTGGGATGAAGGTGGATTTTTTTATGGCTATGGATGAACCTGTCAATGGAAAGGGGCAATTAGTACAAATCCCTGACTGTAGATGTGCAATGGGAACATCTGTCTCAGCAGGAAAGACTGACATTCGAGATGTTTTGCAAAAGCCAGAGAACAGGCAACAGATGGCAGCAATTTTCAGTCTCCAGTGACCAGCTTGGACTCTTTTCTGGCTAGCAACTGTGAATGGCTCAATTATCTGGCCAGTTCCTCAGACTTCTGCATCTATCTAAAGCATCTATCTAAGAGAAGTGTACATTTGGTGAAAATTGTTTTTAAAATGATGTAATATAAACAGGGCTAGCAACATCCCCCAATTCCCATGAAGTTCAATGGGAGAGCAGGGATACTTAACTAACCGCTCACAGGCTCCAACCTGCGTCTTGTCCAGTGGCCAGACTGGTGATGTACCTGCTAAGTTAGAAGACCCACATTTTACAACAGGATTCTGGCTTTCTATCAGGAGTCTGACATAGGTACAAAAAGACCAAATAGCCAACAAACAGATGATTCACCCTTTAGGAAAAAAAAAATGCAGCAATTTTTGCCTCTCATTTTGTGCACCTGTAATAGTTCCTGTACATGGAAACATACAAAAACACATAAGCACAAGTACTCCATCTACCCAATGATAAAGCCAACCTACTGCCTGAAGACTTCCCCCCCTCCTAAATCCACCGAGCAAAACACAGGCAAAGAAACATTTAGGATTCCTGGCAAACTACTCCTTTCCCAGCACACACTAAACAAATCCTTGCTATCTAACAGGGTGAGAGGATGAATTAACATAACCACTTCTCCACACAGCAATTAGCAAATGAAATCAAAACAAAGGAAATGTCCTCCATTAATCTTTCCCTGCCAAAGAGCACCCGACTGCCATATAATCCACAGCAATTAGCCAAATAATGGGAGCGCAAGAGATTTATCTTGAAGCAGGAATTAGGGAGGGCACGATTAATGTACTGTACATAAGAGTACAGGCAAAAGCTGGTGATCCCTCCGTGCAGGGTTGTTTGAGGAAGCTGCAAAGCTTAGTAGCCTGGAACCAGTTTGTAACACATACCCCCTAAAATTCCCCTTTAACACATCCTGTGTAAACCAGAGTAGCAGTCACTGCATATGGTAGGATCTGAGTTGTACCCAGTCTTTAAAATCTCAGTGGTGCACCTAGGAACTTACCACTGTTTTCAGTTAAAAGAGGCATTTCGAAAGAAGATTTGAAAATAAATAAATAAATAAATAAATTTGCAGGCATGCAAAAGAGGTGGCAGTAGATCAGTAGAGATACTGATGATATGTCCCAGCTCACAAGCAGGACCCACCTGCTCCACTGGGCTTGGTACTATTTACAAGGGAAGTTATAAGCCAAAACTCAGGACACGTAGGCCCTTTGGCAAAAGGCAAAGCAGAGTAACACCAGACTCCTGCTTTTAGTATTCACACCTACACTGTCTCTCCAATATTATTCTGGTGCTTAGCAGGATGCTGAGAAATATTTTGCAGATATTTTCTAACTGCAGCATGGTCTTGCTTTGGGCTACAGAAGGGCCGCCATGTTCTAGCCAGTTTGTTTTCTCCAGAGTCCCATGAAACTGAATACCGAACATGGAACAGCTTGCAGGGACACCACAAAGCTCTTACACTCACATTTGTATCAGTAATAGGGAGAAAATGAAGAGACAAAATCAACAATCCAGAGAGAAACAATCTTTGTTCTAAACTCTGCTGTTAGGCAACATGAGCCTAAAAGCTTTTGGCTTCTTTAGCAAAATAAACAAGAAGTCCAAAAAAAAAAAAAATAGCAATATGCTTAAACATTACAAAGCAATAAACTTAAACATTACACATTATGATAAACACGCAGGTTTTCTATCATCCAACAGGCTGGCACAGAAGAAGACATTTAAGGAGATTTGCAAAGATCAAGAGCTGTGCCAGAAATGTCTGCGCCAAAATGTTACCGTGGGACAGTAAACAATTGTCCTGTGACATTAAATGGAACAGGACACAGAGTAGGATATGGACTTATCCAAAGACTTATTTCCAGGATACTTTCAACACTACTAAAAATGAGACTTTAGCCAAAAGTAATAGGAAGAGTCCAGACTCTGCCTACTGCTAAAATCAGTGCTGAAGTGGTGTGCAAATACTGTCTTGTCATCAACTTACCAGGCAAGCCAACAGGGAACTTGCTTTGGGCAACTGGTCTCACATAGGTGTTGCTGTTATTAAGGCTTTTAGGTATTCAGACAGCTCAAGAGAAATTCTGAGGGCTATGTAATGAGATATATTTTAAAATGATCAGATTTAATCATAGATGTGAAATTTATTCTACAGAAAGCCTAGAAACAGATTTAGTCCTCCTCCACTGAGAATACGTGGCTTCACAGATTCTGTCAGCTGCTACACTGCTGCTTCTTTTCTGTGCTCTAGACCTGTGTCCAATGTCTTTCACACAGCAAATATAATAGAAATAAAGTTGATACAGGGTGGATCCACAAGGCATTCTTGAAAAAGCCTGCATGGACTCACATTTCTCCGCCTATGCTCTTGCAGTTGACTTGTTTCGATACAGCAAGCTTGATTCCAAAATCCAGGCTCTCTCCTACTCCCAGTCTGTCATACTTGTAATCAGGAAAAATCATGTACGTTGCAGTTGAAGAATACATGTATTACTTGTAAGTGAAAAAATACTCAATCCATATTCATCTAGAGGAGTTACTAATATTTCACAGCATGGTTGAGACCCTACTCAGTAAAAACATTTCTGTTTTCTTTCCTCTCTACTTCATCTTTATGTCTTACTTCTTTTCTTTCTCCTCCCTTCCTTTCCTATCCCCTCTCTTGCTTCCTCTCCAACAAATCTGAAGATCTTTTCTGTTATCCTGTCCTTTAAGCTGCACAAGAAGGACACGTTCAATCCTGGACTATATTGTATAGATCTTCTATATGTGCATAGCATACTCAAGAGTGGGGATGTGAGGTAGCAATAGCAAGGGAAGTAAGAAGCTACATGAAACTTCAACTCTCTTGATGTTCTCACAGCTGCAATCCTTCCCATTTCCCTGGAGTTCCATCAGCTGACCCAGCAGGGTCACTTTGCCCTGGTTGTGGCTATTTGATGTGGTTTCCCACAAAATCAGTTGAGTTGTTTCCCTCTCTCACATAGAACTGACTTCACCGTTGTTCCCATGGGTCTCTTTCCTTTTTTGAACTGTTAATGTACTGTGCTTCCTAATCATCAGTATTTTTACAAAGAAGTGATAGAACAGAACAGAGGATACCATTTCTGGTCTCCTCTTTCCAGCATACAGCAGTCATTTACCGAGTCCTGCGGACTAATGAATCTTCAGCTTGTTTGCTACTTTCCAACAGATGACCATGTTCTTGCCACCTTGCACTGGGGCTCCTTCTAAATGTGCATGAGAAGATAACAGCAGGTGACCCTCGGTACTGCCCTCTGGGGCATCCTTAACAGCAGCAAAACAAAAAGATTGTGCCAAACAGTTCATCCCTTAAGCAGACATTTCCACCTTCTCCCACAGTCTGTCTCCTGCCCATCGTGGTCAATACATTCCCATGACACAGATCAGCACAGACCTGCCAACAGAGACCAGCACAACTCCATCTGGCCACTTAGAGCAGTCTTTCTGCCAGCATTTGTTTCAAGGGAAGGGAGAAAAGAATGGCATTCAGCCAGTTTACTTGCCCAACTGCCTCGCAAAATGGAAATTGTGGGCAGAGCCTCAAAGATGGTCCAGTTAGGGCTGCAAGGTAATCTTTCTAGCTGTTTTGCTGTGAGCAACCCAGTGGCAAAGAAGATGTTGTAATAAATTTTTAGTCACTGGGGTATTAACAGACTTTTCCCATGACCCATTCCTAAATCATATTTGTAATGCCTGCCTCATCACGTAGACCAGCCTTTGTTTTAAGTTCCAACATTGCTGGCTGAAACTCTTTCAATATGAGTGCTCTCATTGTCATCCAAATATAAGGATGAATTTCCAAACCTCCTTGTTCACACAACATAAGCAACAATCACGGTGGAACCCCGGCAGCCAGAAGAGCATGGCCTGGTGGTATTTAGTAGGGCCTAGGCTGAACAAAGCTACAACCACACAAGGCATTCTTGACTGTCTGTACTGTGCCCCTAAGCAGGGACGTTGTTGTACATTAATTTGACAGCAAGAAAATAGAGATCGGTCTAAAAATAAAGCTTTATGTCACGATTTTCATCCTAACAGACAGATTTGGGACAGAGTCCTCATAATACTGATTGTTGAAATTCTCCTTTGTGAAACTGTGACAAATCTTATAGTGCATGGGGTGGATATTTTTTAACAGAGTCAACATACAGACGGATGGGTTTTTAGAGAGACAGAGACAGAAATATATAGATTTCAGCCAAATACAAAGAGGGAGAAACTGCCTGGAAAAAAATAACTGAGACCAACCCAGCACGGCTTGGTATCGGGAGCTGAACTTGCAGCTTTGACAAGGCTGACTTTAAGGCGACCTTCAGTGGAGCTCCTTAACAGTGTATGCTGGGCAATCGCTGGTAAATCTTTATTAATTTTAATTGGCGGCACCCATTTATAAGAACCATTAAAAAGGATAAATTGAGCCCATCCGGCGTAATGTCTTTTGTTAATTAGTTTGTCAGCACTGTTTTAATATCCCCTAATGACTTCATATTTCAGGCCTGACATTAAAGGAGACGCTGTGAGAAAGGAAATGGTCTTATCACCGTGTACATTTTTTTCTTTTTTTGAACAAAAAGTGTCCTTCCAGGCCTGACCAAGGTTAGGTGTCATTTAATTCAGACAGACAGGTACCACAAGACTTGGAAAGGCCCTATCACCCTATACAAACTTCACCTTGCTACTTACCAGCATGCTCTGCTGAGATTTTCTCTCTTTAGAGACCTGCACAACAGCAGAAGACATTCAAAATCATGTGTTGCTAAATTCCCACCCTCCACAGCTTGTCATGGGCATATCTCCAGTCTCAAAGCACATCCATGTGAGAAAGATAGGGGAGAAGCCTGAGACAGAATCACAGCAATGTCTCCCTTAAGTACAAGCAGGTTAAACCCCACAAAGCTGGTCTTTTGATTCACAAGGACATGCACAGCACCAATGATCCAGTCTATCCTGGGGGACACAGTCTTACAGGTGAGAAGCTGAAAGGACCAAGTGCACCAACAAAGAATGCTTCATGTGGGTTAAATGTTGAACTAGATGATTTACAGCTCTTTTCCAACCTAAACGAGTCCATGTACAAAACTGATTTGCAAAAGAAGATGAAGAATAAACTATTTCTCCAAGTATGATGCTTGGGCTGGAATAAATATAAGAGAATAAATCTGTGATTTTGGTTTCAACAGTTCTGTCCTTCCTCCCTGTCATGGTTTTGACTGGGACAGAGTTGAGTTTCTTTGTAGAGGCTCACACAAAGTTGTGTTTTAGTTTTTTTAACAAAAATAGTGGTGATAACATACTGATGTTTTTAGTTGTTGAAGAACAGTGTTTTCCAGAGCCAAGAATTTTTTTGCTTCTCATGCTGCCCAGCCAGCAAGGAGGCTGGGGGTGCACCAGGAGCTGGAAGGGGACACAGCCAGGACAGGAGACTGACCAAGGGGATGTCCCACACCATATGGCACATGCTGAGCATGACAGTAAAGAAGAAAGGAAGTAAAGAAGGAGGAAGGGGGGACGTTTGGAGTGATGATATTATGCATGATGAGCCCTGCTTTCCTGGATGTGGCTGAACACCTGCTTGTCGATGGGAAGTAGCAAATGAATTCCTTGTTTTGCTTTGCTTGTGCATTCTGCTATTGCTTTACGTAGTGAGCTGTCTTTATCTCAATCCATGAGTTCTCACACTTTAACCTCTCTGATTCTCTCCCCCACCCCACCTGGAGAGAGTGCATGACTGGCTGGGTGGCACTTAGCTGCCTGACGGGGCTAAACCACAACACTCCCCTGTGCTCATCTTGTATTTCTTGGAATAGCACACTCAAACTGCAAGCCTAGAAGATGGGAAAGTTGGATCCAGTTACAAATGTTGGAAAAACATGGGTTTAGTACTTCTACTAAGCACCATATTTTAGATCTTTATGTCTCAAATAGGTTATACAGATTTTTTTAAGTTTAATTTTATATTAGTTAATAAAAGTGACTTTTCTTCACTGTGAGGATGGTGAAGAATGGGATTAGGTTGCTCAGAGAAGCTGTGGATGCCCCATCCCCAGAGGTGTTCAAGGCCAGGTTGGATGGGGCATTGGGCAACCTGGTCTAGTGGGAGGGGTGTCTGCCCATGGCAGGGGTTTGGAATTGAGTGGTCTTTAAAGTGCCTTCCAACCCAAACCATTCCATGCTTCTATGATTCTGTGTTGATTAGGTCAAACTTGTAATCCTTTCTCCTGAGTGTGTGTGCACTTGGTAAGTTTTATTCAGGTAGGAAGTGTATAAAGTAAGGGTCAAGAGGAGGGTTAACAGTAGCCATAACAAAAGGCAATGAAATCTAGTACTGTCCTAAAGTTTCCTTTCTGGGGTTGACCATGTTTTCTTAGTCACCACTGACTCTCTCCTCACCGTTCTGCCCCATATGAATGTCTCTGAGCTGAGGAACACTGGAACTATTCACCCAGGGAACCATTCCTTACTGTGCAGTCTGCAGCACTGCGCTTCTTATCCCTTCTTAGTCTCAACAGTGCTTGATCACACAGACTGGGAGATCCCCAAATAATGTTCTCTGTCTGTGAAAGGCTTTGTCTTGAGGGCTAGATTCTATTAGTTTGTTTTTATTGAGGATTTCAGTTGGTAAGCAATATGAGGAAAATAACATTCCCCACCAGCTAACATCACACCTGATGCTTTGATGTCTGGTGTTAGGTAAGTTCACATGAGGGTGAAGTAAGACAGAAACAGATCATAAAAAAATTAGCTTTTCCTCTGTCTTATGTAGCTTTGTAAACCAGGAAGAATTTCAACAATTTTAAGGTGTTTGCATTTACACTGATAATAGTAAAAGAAAGCTAAATGTTTAGCTGACAAAATAGTATTGTCTTTTCTATGAAATTTCAGGGTAACCCATAAATGGCTCTTTATAAGCATCATACTGAGAATTGTAAAGAGGCATGTTCCACTTTGCTAGATCACCTTTCTGCAAAAAAACAAACAGGTAATAACTGTAAAGACTGAATCAGTTATTAGTTTTATTACTGAGCAAAGTCCTTGCCTCAAAGTCAATGGAAATCTTGCAGTAAAAGTCTAAAGAACTAACAATTTTTTACTTTTTCCATGAAAATTTAAGGCTAATGATTTCACCACTTTTTTTTTTTTTACTTCTTTTTTTTTTTGGCAGATGCAGACAGCACTTGAATATTAAAAGCTGCTCTGTGATCTCCCAAAAGCCATTCTACCATCATTGCAAGACTGTGCCTTATTTCATGTTTCATGCTAATTTAATTTTTTTCAGGGGACTGCTAAAACTATGCCCTATGTGAAGCACACAGTAAAAGCCTGCCTAGGGTAAAATAGATATTCCCAGCAGGATGAACACCTCTTTGAATGAACTGCCTTTGCAGCTAAATAGAAGTCTTACGTTTTTCCTCTAACCAGCCTGTCTCTTGTGCACTGATGTGCTCTACAGAATTCAGCCTTTCATAATCAAAGCTCTGTGCTACACTGCCGGTATAGTTGGTACTTACTCTCCATTTTGCAGCTCTGACAAATACAAATTTACATAATAGTCTTTCATTTCTATAAAACATCATCCTTCATGATGCATATAGTTTCAGTTTTCACAACAGAGCAAAAACTTCTCTTTCCACTCTCCTAGTATTTTCAGCTTTCATTATACAAAAAATTCTACCTGCATAAGTATAATTTTTGCTACCTAGAGAGTGATGAGAGATTTTCTTCATATGCATTAAATGACCACTGAAACTCAGCCGGGAACTAAAAAAGAAGGAAACATATATTCCTGTTTTCAGTTACATGTAAAAGCCCTGGAATGACATCTACCACTGCCGAAATGTAGCAAACTTGGGCCTAGGACTTCCAGTCTGTTCCCCTACATGTTGCAGCATTGTTGTCACCAGTTGGTACCTGTCCTCATTTCATATAAAACTTTCTGTCCTCCTGTACCTCATTCTTGCTTCCGGTCTTCAAAATTTAGGTATCTGATAATCAAATTTCCAAGTACTAATAAAATTTTTATATTTTCATAAAATAAAATTAAAAAGTTTCAAAATGCAGAGCTCTTGACCTTAATAAACCCAGTGCCTAGCATATTTCAGGTACTTTAATAAATATTTAATACTTTACAGTAAATTGCTAATAAATCTATTTTTTATCCGAAATGCAGCTTGCAAAACTCAATCCCTCACACAGACAACTTAGCACCTAAGAAACATGGCACCCATTACAATAACCTGACTAGTCAAAAAATTAGCCTATATTGTTAATTTTAGAAGTGTGTATGAACAGAACTACTGGGAGGCTCAATCCAGACCCTGTTCATTCCAACACAAGTTCCCTGACCTCCATGCTGGTTGTGGCCTCTTTACCTGCCAGGAATCATTCAGGAATTCACATGGATTTATCTGTGTGTCTGGATTACTTAGTATATATGTTGAAAATGTTCATTTCCCTGACAGGGGACAGAGATCACAACCCCTATTTTCAATAACACGTTTTGATTAATAAAGTTATTGTTAGTAGAATTAAGTTGTGACTTATAACAGCAGATAACTAGGCATAACAAGGCATTCCCTTCACACAGCTCACTCCTTTGCACACCATGCACTAACTTGCAGTTTCTGGCTGGAGCAGCAGCTGAGAGGCCAACCCCAGCTGTCACCTCACAAGCAGAGGATTGTACTCTCAGTGGCTTCCAGGCAGGTGCTCGAAGCGTGACAAGGGGTCCCTTGTTCCTGCTGCTGTATATATTTACCTGTGGTCCCTGTCTGCAGATATCAGCTACCACAGCCTCAGATATGGTATGAGTCACGCTGCCCGCTGTTGATCCTGTTGTTTGCTGGTGGCCTTTGACAGATTTGGCTGACTCTGATGCTAATTTATCAATGCTTGTAGATTTGATAGCACTGCTAGCCTCCGGACCTTATCAGTTTTTGGGAGGCTTTCAGACATGACTTCTCAGCATATACTTTTCCCCTCTTTCACTTGCTGTCTTCTGGTGCCCGTTTCCACCCCACATCCATTAAATGCTTGCAGAACCCACTCCCTCAGAAGGAGCCTTTGCAACACACATGCACACACAGGAGTTTTTGGCACTTCTGCAGAAAAGCAGAGCTATGAGGCTGGATCATGTGAGCTGTCCTGCCATTTGCAGTAGATCAAGCAGAGCCAACCAAAAGGCGACCTACCAAAATTAGAGTAAAAGCTACAAATTGAATTGTTCACAGTGCATATGGATCTTTTTTCTTAGGGAAACAATTAACTATAATGGTAAAACAAAGGTAATGTTGCTCAAGTGCTTTTTTATTAACTGTAGTGAATTGTCTCCCAGCATCTGATAGCTCATCCCCTTCCCTTGTCATCAATTTTTATTCAAATAAAGCCATCCACTGAATAATCTGTGTGAATATTCTTGATCTGGAGCCTACGTAAAACTAGTTTCTTACATGTGTTTTGTATAAGAAATAATCTTACTTCTGCTCTTTAGCCAAAAATCCTGTAATTTTGGAACAAAGTTCTTGCTGAGACGGGGGTACTGACTTGCCACTAGATGGCAGAGAGAGTCCCCACCTTTAATCTCACTTCGCTAGAAAAAAAAGAACACAGAAGCCCTTTAAAAGCACCGAAAAGGTCTGTCCCTGTCTTCTCCCCACTACATCATGGATGGGCTTCTTACAACAGGCAGATGATAACCGGTCCAGGGCTAGGTGAAGTGCCCGTAGCCAGGTTTTACGTGCACAGTTTAACACAGATTGAGCACTGTGTTTGGGGAGAGGTGAGGGAGGAGATGCTCTCAGCCTGAACTGTGAAAAATAAATGGTGATGCCAGAAGACTGGGGCAAAGTGAGTGCAGACATCTGCTTCACTAGCCACACAGTGAGACCAGTGTCAACAGCATGTGCCTCTTGCTGTCTTTGTCAGCAGCTCAGCTTCTCGGGGAGATGAGCCCTTCCCATGGCCCAGCACTGCACCAGTTCTTTGGTCAGAGGCAAAACTTATTGGGTTGAGTGAGGCTCCCTGCTTTCCTGACCACTTAGGTTGGCCTAGGCACAAACTAGTTTAACATCTGACACAGGATGAGGACGACATTTTCATCCAAATTCATGAATTTACAAATTAATTTCCATGAACCATACAGACACAGACTTTGTACAAATGGCCGAAGATTGAGATAACTCCTGCACCCCAGGCTCTACCCCACATATTTTAACAATGTTGGCATTTAAATTCATTAGCTTGATACTCTGCCAGCTGACTACCACCTATTTGACTTTAATGGAATTAGAAAGACATTAAGCAACTTTACAGCCTTAAAGGAAGCCGTGACTAGTGACCCTATCTTTTAGCATCTACTGTCCTGTTTATCACTGCCCTTCCCAGCTTTGCACACTCTGTTCGGCCATCACAACTGAGCTGAGCTTGTAGCTAGGAAAATTACCTTACACTTAAATACAAAATGTTTTCTGTCCTGCTCAGTTCTGATCCAGGGAAGTAGATTAACTAATTTGGTAGTAAAAGTCTTCTTCCAAGTGAAATTTTCATCTCTGCTTTTCTACCTGAACCAGCCCTGCAAAGCTCCCACCAGTTCCTTGCTAGTATCCCCCCAGAGAGTCTCACCAGGCCTACTCCCACTGCTCTGTCTCTCTTCAATAAGCAGACAATTAACTTCTAGCTTCTCAAACTGCAGCAGAAGATTATGTAAGAGATCTCCTCTGAGAAATGACCTTTTTACCTCTGTTTTGATGCTGGAACAATTTCATGCATGTATTTTATGTTCCAACAAAAACATAAATTCTGGATGGCTGAGAGAGTCACAACTTCCCTCTGAACTTCTCTCTGCTGTAACAGTGCGACATAAACAAAAGGAGAAATGAATGACAGAGAGTCTGCTTGACAAGATCCTTTGGAAGAATAAAGATGGTTAATTAAAACAAAGATGAATGTGATGATGTTTTCTAGACCTGAGAGAAGACTGGCATCTTAGGAATTGTTGGAGGGGTGTCAGATCCTCAGTATAATATTGGCATGTAGAAAGGAGTCAGAAAGGCTTAGAGACAAATAAATGTACATTAAACCAAAAAGAACGATGTTCTTCCTGGTTCTGGCATTTGTTTTCTTGGGCATTACTCATCAAAGGGAGGGAAGTATTTGCTGAGTATGTAGAAGAATTTAGTGGGTCTGTGGTGCTGATTCCTCAAGCCCAGACACTTAGCATGCTCAATCCAGGAAAAGCAAAGAAACACTCCGTTTCAGTGTACTTAACTCTCAGAATACTTTAACAATCAGCAGCGACATCCTTCAGAAGACAGCCTGCACAATCCCATCAATTGCACCAGGAGAGGCAGTGACAAATCCACTTGGAAAGCATCAAAGTGTGTGGACAGTCCCTGCACATTTTGAAGGAGATAGTTCTTCCAGATCCAGTTGTTGCTCAGTTAGACAGCTCACAGAAACAGCTCTGCATTTCCCCCATGCAGAATATTAGGGTACTAAGCAAAGTACAGAAAGATTCAGGACCTTGCACTGACACAGTTTTTGCTATTTATTCTGCACAGAGATCTCATACAAAACTCTCTGCCCTCGGGGTGATGCAGTAATATGAGTTCACTCACATGAACTCATTCATGATCTGAGCTGGCAAAAAAAAGGCAGTTCAATTGTTCAAAAACAGTATTAAAAAGTATTAAAAAGATAGGAAAAAAAGTCGCATAGTTGATTTTATGACCATTGTTTGCACAGTTTTCTAGAGATGGCCTAGTTACATGAAATACAAATAGCCAAATATTTTATAAGACAGTAGAATTCCCTTGTTCACTGACAGCTGTGCAGTGACATTGATCAAGTCCCTCTTCATGACAAAATAAACCAGATATCACCCTCATCCATGCAGAAATAGCAAACTGGGAATTGTGGATTTTTTCTGTAAACTGAAAATCAAACTAATTCAGCAGAAGCAGTTTGTTACACTCCATCCAATAAGCATACTATAGATCTTAAAAGAAGGAGGATTCACTTTTCTATTCATACATATCATTTATTTACTAAGTCTTTGAAATCCCTCAGAATCTGATGAAGCACGGGTTGGATAAATGGACTGTGAGGTAGACTGCAAACTTGCTGAACTGTCAGACTCAAAAGGTTGTGATCTTTGTCACAAAGTCCAGCTGGAGGCCAATCACTAATGGTGCACACCAGGGGTGATACTTGGGCCAATATTAATTAAGATCTTAATTAATTGTCTAGACAATGGGATAGAGCACACTCTTAGCAATTTTGCAGCTGATACAAAATTGGGAGGAATGGCTGACACATCAGATGGTTGTGTTGCCATCCAGAAGGACCCTGAAAGTCTGAAGAAGTAGGCCAACAGGTGTAGTCAATCCTGCACCTAGAGTGGAATAACCCCATACACCTGTACAGACTGCAGGCTGACCAGCTGGAAAGCAGCCCTGAAGAAAGGGACATAGGGATTCTGGTTGAACATGAGCCAGCAATGAGCCCTTGTGGCAAAGAAGGCCAAGGGTCTCCTGTACTGGATGAGGGACAGTACTGTCAGTGGTTTGAGAGAGGTGATCCCTCTGTTTTGCTCAGTACTGGTGAAATCCTACCTGGAGTGATGTGTCCAGCACTGGGCTCCCCAAAATGAAGGATGTAAACAAATTGGAGCAAGCTCGTTGAAGAGCCACAAAGATGATTAAAGGACTGAAGCTCTCTGTCATACAAGGAGAAGGTGAGAGAGGTAGAGTTGTTTACCCTGGAGAAAAGGCAGCTCAGGGGGTATCTTATTAATGTGTACAAATCCCTGATGGCAGAAAGTAAAGAAGATGGAGCTAGATTCTTCCTAGGGGCATCCAGTGACATGTCAAGAAGCAGTGGGAACAAACTGAGATACAGGAAATTACATTTAAGTATAAGAACAAACTTTTTCAGAGTGACTGTCCAAATATTGTAATAGTTTTTCTGGAGAGGTTTTGCAGATAATCCTTGGAGACTATTCAAAAATGTGACTGGACATGGCCTTGAATAACCTGCTTTAGTTTTGAACGGACTTGGGACTATATGATCTCCAGGGGCTCCTCAACATTTCTGTGATTCTGTGAGCCTATTCTGAACTTTAGCTCAAGATTTATTACTTTTAGTAGGCAGCAATCTCCATGATGTGGATTGAGGAGATGATACATAGGAGGTACTTCCTAGAACACACTATTTCATCATAACTTTATTCAATGGCCACGTATTGTTCTCTAGAGTTGTGTATTCTGGCTGATGCACATAAGCATTCAGCAGTGTTCAAGATCCAATTTTCTGAGCAATCACAATCACATACTCCCCAGCTAGCAAGTCAGGAAATATCCATGTAATGTTGATATCTAGCATAGTTCATGTCAATTCTGAACTCACTGCACCCTCAAAGGTTATTTGGAATGTTCAGGACATGCTGAAGTGCTTCACAGTAGTGAGACACGATCTTTGTTTCAGACTTCTGCGGCTTCTTGTGGGTTGGATGTATCTCATGCATACCTGGAACCAGAGCTTTTGGTTCCATTTTTTCCAAATGATTTCATATGTGGTTCACACATACCTGAATCATCCTGTAATATGATTCTGTAGGAGTGTGCAGTTAACAAGGGCAACCAGACCTGATTTAAAAGCACACAACTGTTCAGAAACAAAGCATCAAAGTAAAGGAATTGCAGCTGATGTTTATTTGTGGATCAAGTCCCAACTAGACTGAAGAATGAATATCCATCTTTGAAGCATTCTGAAGGTGTACTCCCCTAGGACAACCCAGTTAGCTACATCCTTCCTTGACCTGCTTAAGTAGCAGTGTATTTGTATTTACGAAAATGTATTTATGAAAAACTGCTGAAAACAGTAGATGTTACCTTCTTCATCCCAATCAAAATTTTCCTGGTGTAGTATTGCTTCATAAAACCAAAATCATAGAAAGATTTTATTTAAAGATGCACAAATGTGAGATCTCATAGAATTTTAAATAATTTACAGTTGTTACACTGTTATGAAATTTTATTTTTATAGTACTGCTTATAAACATAAAAACATGATTCTGTTTCACCAGTGTGACTCAAGAAATTAGTGTTATGTTGTGAGCCCAGGAATTGAGGGTTTCTCAAAAGTCTTAGTATGCACAAAGAATCAACAACACCCAGCAACATAACTGTGTCACAGGAAAAACAAAGCTAAATGAAAACTGCAAGTGCAAAGCTTTTGGCAGGAGGTTTGCACAGCAGAGGGAGCAGCTGCCCTGAGTCACTTTTTTTTCTTTTCATCATACTTTCTTCTCCCCCCCCCCCTTTCTCTTGAGGAGGGGGAGTGAGAGAGCAGTTGTGGTGGAGTTTAGCTGCCCAGCAGGGTAAAACCACCACAGGAACAGTGAGAGCTGTGGGAAGCAACACTATAATTTGCTATAAAAACAGTATCTTCAGAGAGCCCATAGTTTATGATAACATTTAGGGTTATGGTTTTTAGTTCCTAAGATTGTTTGTAGAAAGTGTTTTGAAAGATTCTCTTGAGAATAAGACATGAGAGATAAAAGGTGAACAAAACGTATGACTTAAAAAAGAGTAAAGAATCCTTGCTCAGAATGGAACCCAATAAGAGCTACTCAGTCATCTGTGAAAGAAGTAACTACATGATTTATGATTAAAAGCAACACCTGGATTACTTTCAATAAACAAGACCACTTAATCTGCAATAAATTGCCAGAACTCCAGAACAGCAACATATAAGAACCAGATTTATCATAACCACATCATACGAAAGCAACCTCCACTTTTTAGAGACCAAGGAATTGATAGATGTTGTCTGCAGCATCAACTTTCTTTAAAGAGTCACTTTTCAAGACAGAGGGCATCAGTGTCCTCAGCAAAGTGAGTGAGAATGCCTCCAAGTGTGGCTGTTACCTCTATCTGCCTTGCAGCTGGCCACGCACTCACAGTGCATGCATCAAGGGTACTGACTACCAAGAAGTAAAACAGGACTCCATATGCTCAGCTCTGAGACAGGCAACAACCACCTATTTGAACAAAAGTACAAATTGGCCATCACTGTAACCCAAATGACCAGAAACATACAACTGGTGAGGCTCCGGCCCTTTGTAACAGCTGGTCTCAGTCCAAGAATAAGCTAGGCATCCATAGGGATGGCTGTGAATTGGCCGGTTTCCATCCACAAACACAGAAAACTGCTGCAGTTCAACCCACAAGTGTTCTTGGAATCTGCTCACTACAGCTTTAGAAGAGGTCAAATAGAAGGTGCTTCAAAAAAATATTTATGCTGCAATCGCTCTGGCTGCTTTACTTGGGCAGCTAACTCTGTGTTGTGACAGACAGCTGGGACATACAGACAGTGAGAGTCTGATCTGTATCCACATTTAAGCACTCGTGTTTCATGCAGGCACATGAACTATACAACAGGAATTTAGGGGATATAGCAGCTGCATTACGAGGAGAGATTTCTCTCCTTTATTTGGAGACGTGCAGGCTGTGGGGGATATAAGTGAGAATTACAAAATCTTGAAGGTGGTGGAGAAAGAACAGAACTGTTACTCACCAAACTTTGTAATATTAGAAGTAGGGGCACTCTCTCAAACTATGTGCAAGATAGCTAAAGCAGACAAAGTAAATAACTTTTCTTTATGAACAGAGCAAGTAATGAATTTGTGGAATGTGCTGTCACACAAGATTGAGCAGAACAATAATATCAGCAGGCTTGATGAAAAGAGCAGACTGTACAAAGAGGATTAATTTATGGGCAACAGCTTCAAAACAGGTACGGAAACAGGCACATGTGTACCTCATTATTACCCTAAATCCAATGACTGTGGATGTTAGGGAAGAATGAGGGGAATGCACAACAGGAAGCGTTCAGGATCATGTCTTAGCCCCAAATACAATTGCCTGCTGTTACTGCCAGAGGTAGATATACTAGCCTAGATGTGCCATAGGTTTGGCACAGTAAGGCGCTTGTAACAATTTTATGCTTGAAGCCATGGCTGGGGTAAAGTCATTGACACCACAGGCCTACGAGCCCTGCCTCCCTGTATGAAAAGCAGCTAGTATAGCAAGCAAAATTACAGCACCCTGTAATTGCTGTCATACCACATAATGTACTTGAAAATATGTGTAGAAGTTCAAAGGTGATAGTACAAATTTTGGAGATCTGTTGCCCATTGGAGTATAGAAGCTAAATTCAGAATGGTTTCTTTTATATCCCTCTAGCTGCAACTACTGCACTGCTGGGGAAAAAAAAAAAAAAAAAAAAAAAACCACTCCTTTGTTTTGTTTTCCTCTATATGCAGTTCCTGTCCATAACACTCCCTGATGCAAATGAACTGTTTTGGTTTTTTTTTGTGCCTGTTGTAGTAGGGACTTCTCCACAAAACTTGCATCCAAATAAGCTTGCCTTATAACTTCATAAAAGAGGCACTTAACAATGACCTAGCAATGAAAAGCTTGTCCCTTTCTCACAGTATGAGAACACAGATCTTTAAGAGAAAATTCTGTCATTTGCTAGCATTCCGACACATGCTGACTTCCTCTGAGCACAACAAAGCTCACCTGCTTCCTTCCTTCTCCATTCAGACCCCACAGCTGTGACAGACACGTTACTGAAACACACAGCACCTGCGCCACACATCCTCTTACCTCTCCATTTCTGCAGCCCTGAAGAACTGAAAGGAAACAAAACTGGGCAGCAGCCATCTGGATGTATCCAAGGCCCCACCAAAGACTCATGAGACCTGACAAACTTACTGCTCCTTCTAGGTGTTAAATACCTCTTTTTTCCAGAACTCTTCACAGCTACATGTGCATTTATATGCTATGCATCCCCAAAGCCTTCTGGAGTACAGGATTTGCTGTATTACTTTAACTACTGACCCAACTGCAATGGCCAGTGCTCTACAAATAGAAGAAAAATTGACACAACAAACTTAACCAACTTTGTACTGTAATGGATGGGCAGGTGGATTGCTTGTGACTCCCTGGGAAGAAAGGTAAGAGAGAGAGAGACTCCATCTTATCACAGTGGAGCCCGCTCATTTCTCAACTCTAAGGGAAATGTCTGTTTCCATTGTTCCTGAAGACAGTCAGGCCAGTGAGAACACACATTTTTGGTTACTTAGATCTAGAAAATATGTCTATACACTAGCTCATTTCTTGGCATTCCAAATTTAACCTGAAATCATAGTGTTGTATAACACAAGAAGCCAAGCACTGCCAAGCAGCAGTAGAAATTTCATCTAGCTCATGCTTCAATGGGAACCGGACAGATGGAATTTGTCTGTTAAGTAGTTGGTAGCGGGATTAGTTACATTGGTCTGATAGCCTAGAAACTGAGTCCTCAGAAATTAAAACAGGAAAGAACCTATTAAAACTACACATTTTCTCTACCTGGCATGATGTGGGCATAACCCACTGTACCGTTAGACAGAACACATTTGACAAGGTTGCTGAGCTAACAGAGAACAGGGCTGGGTGACAAAAGTCCTGTCCTACACTAGAATCCTTCCCAGTGTAAGATTCTGGAGCAGTATCAACTCTTCTAACACCAAGAGCAATAAACAAGAAAGTTAGGTCCTCAGCAGAAGAAAATAGTTGATCTTTGCTAAGATCAGTTTCTTTTCAAATAATTTTTCCTCACAACTGAGCAATTCATAAGATGACCTTCTTCCAACCCCTAAGTAAAATCATACAGCCATACGATCCTAAAGTCGTTCTGGCTGTGGGAAATGGATAGCTATATAAAAATATTCCAAAGAAGAAACAAACTGAAACAGAAAATAAAAACAGGATGTCATTTGAACACGTTGAGAATAGTCAGCCTTTGGCATCAGACATCAAAGTCACTCCTTGGCATCAATCATCAAACTTATGTCTAAACTGATGTATAAATTTCAGTTTTTATAAATTCTACATGAATCATACGTCAATTATTAGGAATAGCTTTATTTTTAATTTTCCCGAGGGAAAAAAAAAAAAAAAAGTTACGCACATTTTCATTACTAAACCACTAGATGTCACTCTTCCCATTTTTTCTCATGTCTACACCATCTGTAACATTTCTATTCCAAAAAAACTGCTAAATAATCACGATAGTGATTAGAAATGATCAAATATGGCACAAAGCCTACACAAACACAGCCTCTTTGTAAGCCTGAAGAAAAAAATCTAGAGGGCAAATACTCATGGGTCAAGGTGTTTTGGAGCTGAGATTCAGCACCACCTCCAGTTGGAGAGGGTGAAAAGTATGATATCCATAGTTATAAACACAGACTTATTAACCATTCAGTGAATTTTGAGTTTCAACACTAACAAAATTAACAACCTGGGCAGAAAGCAACACCTCTTGAGCCTTTGCAGGCTCAATGCTCATACCCCCAGTATATAGGTATTAGGCCCTTACTTATACAA
The DNA here is from genome assembly GCF_009819795.1 of Aythya fuligula. Classification (NCBI taxonomy): domain Eukaryota; kingdom Metazoa; phylum Chordata; class Aves; order Anseriformes; family Anatidae; genus Aythya; species Aythya fuligula. Next base: position 26,562,771 of record NC_045563.1, read on the forward strand.
CATTCCCTCAGTAAATTTATCTTTTTAGCCCACAGCCAGAAAGTGGCTTCCCTCTAATACAGCTCAATGTGACAACATCGAGGAACCAGTGCTCTTTGCACTACCCCTTAACTCCCATGTAAACCCCATCCTATTTCAGAAATTTGCAGCCACAAATTCTCTCCTCTGCAGGAATATAGATGTCACTGGGTAGCATAAAGCACATTCAACAGGGTACCTACAAAAGATACAACACATTAGTTAATGTATAAGTATCATTGCCAAGAGAGTAGCAATTTTCAGCAAACCAAGGTAATAATGAAGAGCTGCACTGTACATTTATTTAAGGATAGGACTGGGTTTGTTGTAGTTTGGCTGGGACTCTCTTCAAACTACTTTTGTGTTGTTTTCAGGTCCTCCTTTGGTGTCCTAATGTGCCAGCTTTCCTCTAAGGAAGGAGATATATACTGCAAAGAAGGAATGAAGAAAAACTGATCCATTGGTAAAATATAAGCAGAGCTATTATTCTGGATGGCTTTCATGTTGGGAAGTGCATTTTCTTTTCCTAAGGGCCTATATATTTCTGGGAACTAAACTGGAGAAAATTGAGTTTGCTCTGAACTCAAGTGAAGTGCAAACTAAGACACCAGAGCAGTCCCTCTGGTCCTTTTCTTATGCTATGACTCAAGAGTTTGCAGAGGTTCTGTTTGAAGAAGGAAATGATGCGACTCCTACAACACTTTTCAAAGACTTTTTAACTCATTGAATGGGGATCATCAGGAACACACTGCAAGCAGTATCCACTCACATTCCAGTTCCCTCACATTTCCCATGCTTGTCAAGATGGGAGAGAATGTTGCTGACTTACTCTACAATGAATGTCTAATACATTGTCCAAATCAGTGCTTCCACTCTGCAGACAGCTCCAAGAAATAACTCCATCTTCACATTCTTGTCAGTAAGTTTGGCGTAATAGGGCCGTGAATAAATTAGTTACAGTGTGGAGAAAAAAAAATAAAATAAATAATAATAAAAAAGCACATCAGGAGCCAGGAGATTAACACTGACAAGAAGAATGTACCATTTATTAATAAAGTAAACCTAGTTTTTGAATGAAACATTTTACTAATATTCTTCTAATAAAATCCTCAGTGTAGAACAATTCCTTTCAATTTATGACATAATAGTGCAAATCAATGTATTGCTGCTCTAACTTCAATAAAGGAAAGATGGAAGTCTGGTCCATCAAAATTTAATTTGCATTTCCAGCAGTAAAAACAAACTAAGCACTTCCTTAGCATAACTAATCCCATTCCAAGTAATTCTCTCCAGTCCCCAAGATTCATCTCGTTATAGGAATTAACCCACTTTCCAAAAAATATTGCAGAGAAGACTTTCCAGAGGGACAAAATTTTCATTCCCTTGCCACTTATGTTGCCTAGAAACAAAAGACTGCTGGTTTGTGGCCCCATCAAATCTCTGCTCTGCCAAAATCTTCCTGTGTGATCTTGGCCAAGTCACTCAGGACAAGTTTACACCTCACAGCAGAGAGTGCAGCCAAGTTTGTTCCCAAATCAGGAATGCACATGGCATGGCACTGCTCTACCAACACGGGCCAGAGCTGGCACTGGTGCATTCAAATATCACTGCGTGGAGGTGTTTCTGAACCAGTCAGCTGGCTTACTCCACTGCCTGAACTGCTGGAGGTCAATGATCACACAGACAGCTCAGGTGGCTTTGCATCTTCAGTAAAAGCACGTGCTCAGGTTCTCTATCTCTTTTCTCCATTTGCAGAATGGGAAGAATAGTACTCTCGTGTTTTGCAAAGATGCTGTAGGTGTACCATCAAGAAAACAGATGAAGCATGGAGACAACACAGTACCAGAGAGGAGGAGAACAGAATGCAACACAGATCTCTGAAGCCCCTGGAGCACTTCAAAGTTTCTTTGGTGCAGTAGCTTTATCCTAGGCTTCAGGAAACAAAGCATCTGTTACTACTGAACCACACAGATAAAACTGGAAACGCTAAGGATCAAGCTGTAAACAGCAAACTGCTTAGGACCAATTTTACTGAGAAAATAATTAGAATTAATCAAAAAATTCTTGAGAAAACACCTCTGTTCTTGCAAAACACCAGTTTATTGAAATTGGCTGAAGAAAAACAAGTTTCTGCTAAGAAAGGTTAGTTGGGTTCAGGGAGGATTTTCTGATCAAACCGAAAGGGAGAGATGCCAGTTCCAGAATGTCCTGACAATCTGTAGGGTCAAAGATAGGAGAGACTGAAGTTCAAATCGCATGCACGCTGGGACTTGGCACAGGGAATTGAACCTAAGGTTCCACATAAGCTCCTGAGCTACTGCACCTGTGGCTAGCTTGGGAGAAGTGTCTTTTATGTATATAGTTGAATGCTCGTTTTCACCCATAGAAGAAAGCCTGGCATTGCAGTCCAAGGTCACTACACCTACTTGAATGTGAGAAATGTATGCTCAAATCTCTATTCCACATGAAGCACTGGTGGAATTTGAATGTTGTTCCTCCAACAAACCAAATACATAGCCTGAATGTTCATGCATTTGTTATTCTGGTTCTAGTTAAACCTTCCAGAGGTGTCTGTTTTTGGTACCGGTGCAGAACAGGAAAAAGGGTCTTACGGGAGTAGCCCGTTTCCTCCCCACCTCTAGAGAAAATATCAGATAGAGAGAAAAGATAATAAGAATTTTATGATAAAAGAACCTTCTAGTTTTTTTTCTAAAAGCTCACCAGAGAAGGTAATGAACTTTAGAATCAGGTATACTTATTTCCAATTTATGCTACCCAGGTGTTCGGATTTTGTTTTTGATGTGTTTGGGGTTTTTTGTTTGTTTGTTTTGGGTGTGTTTGTTTGTTTTTTATGTAGTGTATCTTCAGACTCTAACTTTGCTATGTCTGTTTAGCACTCCTATAGAACAAGAAAGCTCTATTAACTGTCTTGGGACTCCTAAATCTGGAGTTTGCCACTCATCTTCAGAAAACAAAGCCTTTTTCCTTCCCAGCTAGGTAGAACACTTAATACCTGTTATCTATTCAATTTCCTTTCACAGAAATTTGATGTAAAACCATTTCAATCTATGGTCTTTCTCCGAAGGAAACAGCTGAACTTCAGAAAGCATCTACTCTTACCATTCTTGCACCAGGCCCCCAGGTATCAAGGTGCTTTTTCTGTTCCTTCTCCGGATTAACTAATCTTCAGATGCCACTTCTGCACACAACTCAAAACTCTAGCTTTTGGTCTCACACCCTGCCTCTAAGCTGGGGTGGCACAGAAGCAAGACGTTTGTCCCAACCCTGAAATGTCACAGCCAAGCCCTGTCTAAGTCCCTTTCATCAACAGGGTTATTACTAAGAACAAACGAGAAACTCCAAATAAAACAAACCCATTGTAAAGTTGTGATCACCATGTACAGTCTTTGCCTCGTCCCAGTGAGTCCTATCCTTCCAGCCTTCTTGCATCCTGCTGTCTAGATCCCTACATGCAGGAAGATGTGTGGCTGGTGTATTATTCACCGTGTGACGGATGGGATGAGGGGTGCCATGTGACAACGTGCTGGGTTATGTGACATGGCAAGGTCGGTCAGTTGTGCTATAGCTCAACAGGCCGATGATAAAGGAAGATAAATGCACAAGTTTCACAAGTATTTGCTGACATTTCAGTAGTTGATTGGATCCATGCCTCTTTCCTCTTAGATCTGACCTACATAAGGAAAGTACTCAGTATAACTGCACCTGAACAGGAAAACATGTGCAGTCACTGTATTGGCCACTGATGAAGTCATTCTTAGCTGCCCACAAAACAAGGGCTGTTCTGGCACTGTTATGCCAGTCAATTGCCCAGACAGACTAAAGGTTACATTGGCCTTGCAATCAAATAACAGAACCTTTGCTGTTATCTGTAGAGATCTTCCTGAATAGACCTGCAGCAAAAGCAGAATTAGGGGCAAAGGTAGAATTCCTGCTACGAGCAAAGATCTGCTGCAACGTATGTATAATACTTGGTAGTACACTGACCTCACAAAGGTTTCCTGCACACCAGACAATTTCATTGCACTAGATAAAGACAATTTGTGTAATCAGGCTCAAGGCAGTACAGTTGCAAGCTGGAGAAAACTAAACACAGATAAAGGAAACAACACACAAACAAAAACCACCACTTAAAACATGACTTGCAAATCTCTATCTTTAACTGAAAGTAGCTTCAAAAAAAAAAAAAAATCAAACAAAAGAGGTAGTTTGCATAATCTGTAAAAACAATATTAGTAAGAAAATTTCCATTAAACCACTCTGCTCTGATGTTCCAGCCTGATATACACCATTTCTCTCATTTAAGTGCACTAACTGGAAGCCATGAGGCTGTTTGTATGAACAAGGGTCAGAGTTTAGCTTACTTTACCACCAAGAGAGCCCTTCAAATCAGCAAAAACCCTCCCCCTCTTCAGCGAACAATACATTAGGCCATTGATTTTCAGTCAGAGAAGAAAGGGCCATAAAGGCATTTTACCAGGTCACACAGGTCCTTCTCCCTCCTCCCAAAAGCAGGATCAACTCTAACTAAACCATTCCTGACTGAAAGCTGATGAACAGTGCTTGAAACTTTTCAGTGATACGGACTCCATATTTTGCTTAGACCACTCGTTCCAGTTTTCCATTGTCCTTGTGGAAAGTTTTTCTAATTTCTAACCCTCCCATTACATTTTAAACTTACATCCCTTCTTGTTCTGTGTATCATGGAAGTGCAGAACACACCTATTTTCAGTGGCCTTTTCTGTACCTAAAGACTGCAACCTCCCAGCCTTCTCTTCCCATAAATTAAACAGTCAGCTCCCCCCTTTATTCCACATGACAAACTGAGAGTCACATAAATACATTCACAGAAGATTGCATACAAATAATACCATACCTTACGTAATTATTTTGCTTAGAAAATCTGCAACTAAGAAGCTGCAGAGGTTTCCTCCCCACCCCTTCACGGAGCACAGCGCTCTGCAAAGCCCTCACATCCCTCGCAGCCCACCAAACCCCAGCTGGCCAAACCTCGCTTCCTGCCCTCCGGCCCCTCACTTCCTCTCACAGCTGCCACCAGAGTCAAGCCTGGAAGAAAACCTGAATCAAGTCAAGCCTGAATCTCCAGGAATGCCCCACAGTTTTCCTGTGGGTGCAAGGGGAGCTGTGGTACCTCGGAGCACAGTTCTCGGGGGAAGAAGCCTCACCTAGTATGCTGCAGGCTGCCTGGTGTCATATGGAAGCTCTGGGTGACTCAGGCCAGTGGAGAAATCTGCGCAAACAAACTTACAGGTGCCTCTGAAACAAGCATTCTGAACACACACGCAAATAAACAGAATATTTCTTAAAAAAAAAAAAACGAAGGAAATTGAATGTTTTCTGATAACAGCTTTAGAGCCACATCAACTGCAGGAAATAGGTTAAGAGAGATGCTGATTTGTCACAAGAGGCTGTTCACTGAACTCTTGAGGCATGTAGAAAAGGGAACCCACTCTGAAGGTTTCAAAAAAGGAACTGAGCAGCACAGAGAAGTTCAAATCACAAAGAGGCCAAGACAGCACAACCCCTGTCCATGTTACAAGCAACACAGTGCTACATGAAAGGCTCCAGTTCACGCTAAGAAACTGCATATGCTAATTAAACCATGGAAACAGTGACCTAAAATTGCCACCAAGAACTAGAAATTTCTGGTAGGTGTTTTAATTGCTGTTATGCAAGTTCATGGCGACACTGCTTAAATAACAGCCTGATGCTGTTGAATATTTAAAATAAGAAAATAAATAAGTGACAGCATACACAGAAATGATTGGCAGAAATCATTTCATCATCAAAAGATGAAATATTAATCAAAATGTAAAAGACATTACAAAACAGAAAGCATTATCAGTCACTACTGTCCATGTTTACAGAAACAAATTTTGGAGCTCTTTTAACAAAGATGAAAATCCCAAATTGCCTGTAACAGCAAAGGCAAGATTTTTTTTTGCTCTCTACACTACTTGAAGACATTCATCACATATTTTGTATCTCCTGAACAATCTTATTCAAAGAAGTTCTGACTTGATTTCAAGCCTTTCTCTATCAATGTTTTTTATTCTTTCACTAATAGCAAGTCTTAAACTCCCTGTCGTAGTAAAACTTCACCCTTTCAAACCTTCCTCAGTTGTGATTCACAGAGAGTGCCTGCACAGCCTTACCCTACAGAGGCTAGACAAAAGAAAGCTCTATATAATTATTATTAAAGAAAATTGAACCATCTTCATAAAGTCATGGAATGGTCTGGATGGGACCTTAAAGATCATCCAGTTCCAACCCCCACCTCCCACCAGACCAGGTTGCCCAAAGCCCCATCCAGCCTGGCCTTGAGCACCTCCAGGGATGGGGCATCCACAGCTTCTCAGGGCAATCTGTTCCAGCATCTCACAATCCTCCAAGTAAAGAATTTCTTCCTAACATCCAATCTAAATCTACCCTTTTTCAGTTTAAAGCCATTACTCCTTGTCCTACCATTCCACTCCCTGACAGAGTCCCTCCCCAGCTTTCCTGTAGGCCCTCTTTAAGTACTGGAAGGCTGCAATGAGGTCTCCCTGGAGCCCTCTCTTCTCCAGGCTGAACTAAGCCAACTTCCTCAGCCTCTTTTTATAGGAGAGGTGCTCCAGCCCCTTAATCATCCTCACGGCTCTCCTCTAGACTCATTCTGACAGGGCAATGTCCTTCTGGTGCTGGGGGCCCAGAGCTGAAGGCAGTGCTCTTGGTGGCTTCTCATGACAGCTGAGTAGAGGGGGGAGAATCACCTCCCCCTTCCAGTATCTGGTTGTCACAGCCACAGTAATCTGCTGCCAGCAACGAGAGGCAGCGTTTGCCATCCATTACACAGCCTGTGCCACAGGTAACAACATTCACAGACAAGGAAATGCCAGCTGCAGAGACAAGGCGGAGACATCTCTGTCTCTGCTGTCACCCCACGCACGGTCAGTCCACGCTGCAGGGACCAGCTCGCTCAGCACAGCTGGGCTCTGTTTGCTCTGTTCTTTCCCAACTAAACAAAACATTGTGCTGTGTTATTACCTTAAAATACTGATCTCCTGCTGTCGCAACGTTATTTAAGTGATGGCCAGAAGGGAGGGACGCTGCCTAATAATTAACTCAGACAAACTGAAACAAAGAATCCCCTGATCAGCCTTATTTTGAGGCTTGCTGGAGATTATCAGCTACATTTCCTCTGAGTGTGCATTTCAAGGCATTAAAGATACATGGATAGTATTTCACTTCTATTATAGCACATCATTTTAATTCTTAGAAAATAATAATTCTTAATGGGCCACAAATGCTAACTAATCTTAAAAATATATATATCTCTGGATGCAAGTCAGGGTTATTAGCGTTTCCCTCTGACAGAGGGAAAAGCTGAAGCACAGAAGGCAATGAGAATGACCAACCATGAATTAGTGACAGAGTTCAAAACTGAAGCCTACATCCTTGCTTCTATGGCAGCTATACTTAAATTTAAGCCGGGGGAGGCAATCCAGCTCCAACAGAAGCATTTAAAAGCTTTTCATTGTCCTTTCCCTCGTGCTGTCACTGCAACTACACCTGCCACTCCATGAAAAAAATGGTGCTGACCCCCAGTATGGCACTAAGCCGCCATCTCATGCTGGGCACACTTCTGGTCCTGTGTTTGGAGGAGCTAGGGGAGGAAGGGATCGTGGAACGGGCATGGTGAACTGGTTGGACCAAACATGTCTGCTCAGGGGCTATAGTGGCTGCTGCCACAGGCTCTGCTGCCTCTTAGTATAAGGAGTCAACTTCCACCAGTCTCCACTTGCACACAGGTAAGAGGCAAAGACAACTGTAACACTAGAAATCTTACAGAAATGATTGATCAGCACTGCTCAAAGTCCCCACACAATAGAAAATCCTCACTCAGAGAAGAAGTATGGGTTAAGTATTATGGAAGTCAGTATAGGTTGCGTGAAGCACTACTAGTAGCCTGTTTTGGAGGCTAGGGAAAGGAAGAAAAAGGGGCATGCATTTAGCTTAATTTTCCTGAGAGAAAATTCACTTTTTGGCAATTTGGGCGATGTTGAGTTCAAAACAGATGCTGCATTCAAGTATTGTGCCCTCAGAAATAATCTCATGCGAACATCTGCCCACAGAACATTACAGGAAAAGTGGCATTTCACTCTGAAATCCTCTGGCAGTCTCCATAAAGGTTATTCCCAGTTCTCAGGACTGCAGATCCCACAGCAACCATCCCCAGGATGTGTTTCCTTCATCCCCTACCCTGCTGCCAAACAACAGCCCTTTGTGTGGCTTGCTAAAGGCGAACATTTCAGGATGCCCTTTAGCAGGTTCCTCAACAGCTGACACGTTGCTGGGTATATGCTTCTTTCACTTGGTGTCCAAGTTACAAAACACCTTTATGCTAGAGCTCCCATAAACGCATTAATGACATGTGGGACGTTCATATGACACGGGCGGGGAGGAAACACGGCCAGCAGCCCTGCCCATGCCCATGGGGTCTGTAAGAGGACAGCGTGCTGCTGGCAGCATGCGGGATGCGGAGGGGCTCCCAGATCCGCATTTTGCTGAGCCCACTCTGAGTTGTATTTTGCCATACCGCGGGAGGGCTGCAAGCAGGCTGTGAAACCAGACCAAAACACCTGTTTTTTTCTTTTTGCTTGCTCCATCGCCGCCCGTTATCTCCCGGCCCAGCCGGGCCCGGCCTTATCACCCCGGGAGGCAGCAGCAGCAGCAGCAGGAGCCCGGCGGGCCCCGAAAGCCGCCGGGGCTGGGCGGAGCGGGGCTGGGCGGAGCGGGGCCGGTCCCTGCCCGGCCCCTCCGGGGCGCGGCGGCTTTGTTACCCCGCATGCAGCAGCAGCAGCGGCGGCAGCAGCAGCAGCCCCGGCCGGGGGGGCGGCCGCTGTCTCCGCCCGCCCCGCGGAGCGCTCGGGAGGCGGCGCGGCGGGGGCAGCCCCGGCGGCAGGCCCGGCCCCCTCCGCCCCCAGCCCCGTTGCGGCCCGATGCGAGCCCCCTGGGCGTGAGGAGCCGCCCGGCGGCCAGGCTGCCCCGGGGGAGCTGCCGGCCCCGGTTCCCCGGCCGGGCCATGCGGGGCGAGGCCCCCGGGGGCCCGGCGGCGGGCGGCGGGCGCTGAGAGCGGGCGGCGATGCCGATGCCGGGGGGCGGCGGGGCCGCTGCGGCCGCCGCCAGGCGCCCCCCGGGCGGCGAAGCGGCGGCTCCGGCTCCGGCTCCGGCTCCGGCTCGGGAGGAGGAGCAGGAGGAGGAAGGCGAGGAGGATCTGCGCGACGGCGGCGTGCCCTTCTTCGTCAACCGCGGCGGGCTGCCGGTGGACGAGCCCACCTGGGAGCGCATGTGGCGGCATGTGGCCAGGATCCACCCCGAGGGCGAGCGGGTGGCGCAGAGGATCCGCGGTGCCTCCGACCTGCCCAAGGTGAGAGCCCGCGGGGACCCCCCCCACAAGGCGCTGCCCGGCCCGGCCCGGGCCCCGCAGGGTGTACAGAGGGAGCGGAGGCTCGGGGCAGGGCCCCGGGGGGCCGGGAAGATGATGGGGGGTGAGGGAGTGAGGCTGGAGGCCAAAGAGTTGGGGTGAGAAGCCAGGTGGGGTGCTGAAGCAGAAGAAGCCGGGTTTGGGGACCGTCTGCAGACAGGATTCTTGCACAGAGCTGTGCCGGTGGGAGAAGGGACCCCTGATGCCCAGGAGTTGTAAGAGGAGTTATCTAACACTCAGAGCCTGTTGCTGGTGTAGGGCCAGATGTGGTTTCTGAGTGCATCCCTGGCCTTGCTGTGGAGCGCTCTGTGAAAAGAGGAACCGATGATCGTTTCGCTTAACCTTGTGCCGGACTGAATCATTCGCATGTGAACCAAACCCTTGCCATAGCTGCTGTCTGCTGTTGCACCTCAGCTGGAGAAAAAGCTCCCCTTTCCATTGGCATCCTGTGAACAAAAGGCACTGCAAACACTTGGTGTGTCACTCCATTGACCAGCTAGGGGAGTGTTCCCATCATGCTGTTAGGGGAAATTCGAATACAAAAGGATGAAGGATTTTCTTCTCAGGCTTCCTATTGCAAGGACTTAATTCCTTGGGATGGAAAATTGAAGTAAGTGAAACCGTGGTGTTATACAGTGCACAGACAATCAGCACCACTCTCCACGAGGAACTCTGGAGCAGTGTGTGATCTGAGCTCCTTTGTGCTGTGCACCCAGAACAAATCCTGAATCCTGATTATGGTCCCTCTTCTAACCCCACAAGACTTTGCTTTCCCTTTCACATTTCCTTCTTCTCCTCGGACTGTCCTGAGCCTGGGCAAAGGCTGAAAGCATGTTTCTGATCAGTCAGAACATGCAGTTCTTAATTTCCTGACCAAAAGGGCTGGTTTGGTAGGGGAAAGGGAAGAAAGAAGCTCACAAGCAACAGAATGGTGCATGAGGGGAGGGAAGTACTGTGCTCAGTCTCTGCTTTGGGTCTTAATGTGAAGTACTTCTGCTTTTGTTCTCACTTAGCTGTCTTATACAGTCTTAGTGCCAGATGGTTACGGTTAGGGGACATAGCAGTACGAGCTCCTCTGGAATAACATGACATTAGTCTGTCCATTTGTGTGTGTGTGTCTGCTAGCACCCCTGGGAAACAGATCTATAAACTCTCGTCGGTGCTCTGCAATCTGAGATGCCATGCCCGAGCTCACCAGGCGTACAGATGAGAGGATGCTGGGATGCAGGAAACAGCTAGGATGAATGAGCTGATATCCTAGCTCCTTTCCCCCTCTAGGGGTGTATTTTTACCTTTGAGGTTTGCTTATATCACTATGCATCTCTGTGCCACTAAGTTTCTTTGCATGGCTGATGCAACAGATGAGAATTAGAGCAGTGAGTGTACTCTGCAGGGCCAGCTCCTCTGAAAGGGTGAACGCTGTCCATATGCTAGAAGGCAAATATGTCTTTAGGTGTTGGAGTCAGACTGTGGTTTGCCTACTTCCAAATTTTTGCCTTGAAGAGCGGCCAGTATTGGCTGTTGGGGAAAATAACTCTTTAAAAGAGTTGTCCATAAATTAAACTTACTGCCTTGAAATGATGACGGCATGAGGCTGTGATCAGACATGGAAGTGTTCACAGATCAGCAGGGGTTGTGTCTTTCACCGAGTTGTTGAGAGCTCAGAAATCTCCTCAGGGGTCCAAGGTATCCTTCTGGTAGGTTTGGGGTACCCACCAAACAAGCTGAGACAGGTTGGCAGGATGCAGTCGATTGGCTGTGCACACACAGCTTGTGAGTGCCAGCCTCTTGTAGGTTGTTTCCTTTCTAGCTACAAGGTGTGGTATTGCTTTGCTTGGAGCTGCACAATGGAAACAAAAAATGATGTGCACTCATCTCATCAAGAAAGGCAGGATTTTAAGTGTGGTAGTTAGGAGGGCAAAGACAGGAAGTATTGCATCTAATGGGTATAGATGGAGAAGCAAAAAATACAAGTTCTTTAGTCAGGCTAACAACTGGGATTGGTATTGTTCCCATGTGGCTTACAAAGGGGAAATAAGGGAGGAGTTCAGATACATAAAAGCACCATAACAGAAGCTGTTGCTAAACTAGGCTGGCCAAAAACATACCTCTGTGATATGGATAAGGGTGGAGCTTCTTTCCTCTCTCCTATCTGCCTTGTCTCATGTACAGTGTGTCCCATTTAGTACAGGAAAATCCCTTGTTCTCTGGATCCCCTTTCTGAAAGTAGAGTCTTATGCATACAGCCAGCCTGTCCACGTGCATGAATCTAGGAGTGGGGTGATGCAGCCCCTCCACGCAAGTGATGAGGGACCAAGGACACGTTCAAGCAGTCTGCTAAGCCTGGCAGAGGTATGTGCTCTGGGAAGTCTGGGCTCTCTTCCTAGCTCTCTCTCCAGCTTTCAGTGCAACTAAAGGGAAAGCAAAATAGATGTGATTTTCCCTCGTTTCTCTTCCAAATTAATTCTTCTTTGATTTCTGGAGGATTGTGAGGACTGCCTAATATTTATAGCCCTTCTGAGATATGCAGTGGATGGTGCCGGGCAAGAATAATGTGTTAGCGTGTCCAATCCCATCTGTGTGGGTTTGAGGGATGGAGACTTTATTCCTCTCCTCTCTTGCCCCAGTAAAATGCTGTAGACCTGATGCAAAAGAAACTGTAGCCCAGTCTGGGCTGCAGGCCCAGATCTGGGAGAGAGAGAGTGAGCACGCTGTACTTTCATCAGTTTAATTACTTGAGGTGCAGGCGGCTCTTCTGCATTAACTAGTCCCCTGCTGAACTGGTTGCCAGTTCGCTGTGTCAGTGCTACGTGGTCCTCTGAGGAACAGGGGATCTGGGGGGCTGCAGCAGTGAAAGGAGGAGTACCTGGCCAGAGTCATTAGTCTGTGCTGCCAACATGCACTTCATCAGTCTGCTTCCACCCAAAAAGGATGAGAGTCTCCACCATGAAGAAATGAAACAAAGTTAAATAGTCAGGCTGTCCTGCTTGATACCTCTCTCATTGTTTCTGCCTGGAAATGATTTCCTATGACTCAGTGTATCAGCTCACAGCATCCAAACTGACTCAGCTCACACAGTTCCAGAGATGGCTCCATCCCTGCCCTGCTCTCTGGAGCCTTCCCTGCTCCTGCTGTGGCTGAACAAACCCAGTTTCATATCTGCCCCTGCTCTTGTGCCGTTTTCTGCAAATGCCTCCCCTTGCTCCAGGCAGGGCATGGAAATAAGGCACTGGAAATAACAGGTAAAGTGCTGGGGAAATGGGTACCAGTAGCCAAATGATGCTATTTTCTTTTCCCCCAAAAAAGAAAAGAAGGGTTAAAAACATGGGGGAGAGAAAATAGATAGAGACTGAACACTCAACGTTTACTTGCTGATGGTGTTTGGAGATAGCTTGAAAAAACACTTACAGGTTAGTTTCCAGAGGCAGGGCCAGCCCCTGTGCTGCGCTGGCACAAGCAGCGTGTGGCTGTGTGGCAAAGCGGGTCAGGGAACAGCTCGCACTGAAACCTAGCCACGCGCGCTGGCTCGGCTTTCAGCTGGTTCACTGGCCACCTCCGCCAACCCAGGGCGGGGGAAGAGGCTACGGAAATGAGTGGCCACAGAAATGCATGTGGAAGGTGATGAGTGGCTTAGCAGTGCTGCTGGCTACACGTCTGCAGCTAACAGTTAGTGCAGAGCGGCGTGGAAGGCCCCAGGGGACGAGCTGGCTCTGACTCACTCTTTCTTAGGTGGGGGATAGCCCATCTCTGGGGGAAGTCTGAGCAGGAACTGAAATGCTCAAAAGCCAAGTGCTGGGGAAAGCTGCAGCCTGGTATCAGACGGATGTGGGAAAGGCAGGAGCTATCCTTCAGAGGGAAGGTGCCGGTTTCTTTCTTCAAGCCCGTCAGTAGCACCAAATTTGTGCCTTTTCCATTATATTTGTTGAATGGATGTGTCGTCAGGGCTGTCTGCCATCCAAGCTTGCCGGTCCACTGTAGCTGAGCAGACAGGACTGTTCTCCCTCCTTAGACACATTTTCTCAGCTGCCGACAAAGCTGCAGTTATCCCATGTGGAGCAAATGGAGAGGAAAATTGGACTGGGCCCATAAGGCTGAGGCCTCAGAATAGGACAGCAGCCTGAATGGGGAACTTTCGGAAGTCATTCTCTGACTACGTAATTCAAGACAACAGACACTGAAGGTGGGGAGTCATTATGCTGTCAAGCCTGTGTCTTAGTCAGTGCCAACTCACCCGAGGTGCCAGGAGGCAGTACGGGACTTGTAAGCCCTTGCTCACAAGCCTGTTCCGTGCTCCAGTGGCTTTGGGGAAATTCATTCTCAACTTTTGCCTCCCTCTGTCTCCGTCTTGTTTTTGTGTTGTGCCTTCCGGTTTGCATACTCAAACGAGCCCGAGCTCTCTTGGCTGATGGCATTGCTGTCTGACATTTTGCCTTGTCACTTAATTGATCTAATTCTTCCCTGGTGATGCTGCCGAAGAGCCGGACGCTTTCACGTGGTTTCTCTGACAGCTCAGTGGTGTTGCCAGTTTCTGAATCCATGCCCAGCTATCAGGATGGGAATAGAAAGCTACCTGGTGTGGCCGCTTCAGGCAGCAAAAAGGGGCCGGTTTTAGAGGAACACACTCTGTGTAACTACATGACACTGAGTTCAGTGAGAAGCAGGAGAGGTTTGGAAGCGGTGATTGATGTTCTGCTTCCCGTTTCAGATTCCCATACCGAGTGTGCCTGCGTTCCAGCCGTCCACCCCCATCCCTGAGCGCCTGGAAGCTGTACAGCGCTACATCAGGGAGCTTCAGTATCCTTTACTGTTACCTTACTACATGTCAGAGACGCTGAGAGCCAGGTCTCAGAGGGACTGCAGTGTGTCACCTCACTGCTAAGGCATAGGTGAGCTGTGGTGGAGGGAGAACTTCCTCTCGGGTCATCCTACTCGAGCACTTGTCTCTGTAACTGTCTTAAAGGCGAGCTGGCAACCCTGCTTTTGTGTGTCTGTGGCATCCAGCCCCTCCGTGTGGGCTGTCACCATGGACTTTTGGGAAATGGAGTGGAAACCTGTATACACTGAGGAGGGAGAGAAAAACAGACAAGAAAGAAATACAGGAGTAAGGAGGGACTATAAATGGGAGAAATGCAGGATAGCGAGGAAGGAATTGTCTTGCTTTGGTGTTATATTTGTAGCATCCTGACTGCTGTGAGAATAGTAAGTAAATAAAGTTCTTCAGAAAGGTTTTCTTCAAGCTCTCCTTTCCAAGCTGTCAAGCCCTTAACGTCTTGCCTCCAGGTACAATCACACTGGGACACAATTCTTTGAGATTAAGAAGAGCAGACCTCTGACTGGGTAAGTGCTGGCAGCCTCTGCCACATTTAATCCTTGCTTTAAAATGTTAGGGCCCTGCTGTACCCACTGGCCAAGGTTAGCTGACAGTCAGTGCTTTCAGTGCTGCAGCTCCATCCTGCTTTAGCTGACTTCATTGTCTGTTGCCTGGGGTATGGCTGGACAGAGCTGCGTCTGGCCTGTCTCAAGGACAAGGGTAGGTTTTGTTGTCGTGAATCAGTAAATCCAGTAAAATAACAGAATTGTATTTCAAAGATGTACAGATCCTGCCCTGCTTTTAATTGCTGTATAACTACATGAACTTGATGGATTCTGAAGCTAGGTCCTGCCCTAAATGAGCCCTGTAAAAGCCAAGCATCTTTACAGGGCTAACTTCATAGTACTTGTGAGTGCCTTTGCAGTATCCAGGCTTGCAAAACTCCTGCAGTATAAACCAAAAAGTTTATACTTTGAAGAAGGAGGGGAGTTCTGACCGCAGATTTCGGAGAACCGCACATGATAAGCTTCTGGAGATAAGCACCAGATGTTCATTGGTTTTATCAGCCAGCATATTGAGACTCTCCCAAGACTGGCTTCTTACTCTTGGTCTAGTCCATAGGTTTATGTAACCCCAGATGTTTTGTGTTGTAGTCAGTGCAATGTCTCCCCCACAGTACTTGCTGAATGAAGAGCAGGGTTGTTTGACGCCAAAGAAGAGGCCTTCACTGCCCTTGAGCCTTGTGAGGCAAATGTTGTTGGCCCTTGGTCCTTTGAGCTGCTTGTGGTCACATAGGTGTCCACCCAGAACTTAATAAGCTGAGAGCTGCTGTCTCCCTGTGAAAAAGGATGGCCATATAGGCAGCTTTTTTGTTGCAACTCACTGAAGGAGCAACTTGTAAGCAGTGACAGTAAGTGGTGGAGAGTGGGTTTGGATTTCACAGCTTCCTAAGCAAGATATACACCTGTTCCCTGTCCTCGATGGGCCTTTGCCTCTCCTGGAAACCCACCTTGCATATATGCAAAAGAGCCGAACTGGCCGTGTTTGCATAGTGCAAGCCTCCTAACTCTCCTCGTCTTTCCCTTGTCCCACTCCACAGGCTGATGGATCTGGCCAAAGAAATGACCAAAGAGGCCCTGCCAATCAAATGCCTGGAAGCTGTGATCCTGGGAATGTATCCTTTCCTCCTGGAATTGTGCATGCCTGCCCATCCCTGCATTTCCTCCTCTGCTCTCTTATCATGCTTTGAGACTGCTGATAATGTCTCCAAACCCCACATCCGTTTTCCCTCCCGAGGTCTCCCTAAAACCACTGCCAATAAAATCCAAATCCAAGCAATCCCCTGAAATAGCCAAACTAGTTCTTCAGAGTTGTTCTTCCCTCCCTAAGAAGGGTGGTGCTGCTCTGGAAAACTCTGGAAGCAAGTAAAAGAGAAAGAAAGGATCTAAGGAACACGTAAAGGGGGCAAAATACTAGCTAGAGTTAGGTCAGGAGGTCCTCTGTGGATAACATTGTTCCCTTACTGCAGTGTTGCCTGCACGTGTTCTACACTAAGATAAATTAGGGATCCTCCCCAACATCTAATTATGGTGTATGTCACTTCAGTATTATGTCCAACATGCAGATTTCTTGCCTGTCAGCTTAGGCAATACCTTTATTAGTTCTTGGCTTGTGCCTTCTTAAAGAATATGTCTTTCCCAGCTACCTTCTAGGCATTACCTACGTCACTTGGGCTGGTTTGTTGGTGCACATTGGCAAAACCACTGGGAGGGGCACAGATGGCGAATGGTTCAGAAGAGTGCTCTGATGAGTACTTTGTCCTGGAGGTTCCTCAGTCTCTGTTTGAAATAACAGCTAGTAAAACAGATCAAAACAAACTGATGAATAATGCTACGGTATTGCAGCTAGGTAACTAGAGAATATAGCACACTCAAGGTGTTAGTATTGCAACTTCTGTGTCACAAAATTACCTGGAAATTAACTCCCCATTGCTGACTGCCTGATTTCCCCATGAAAGCAGGACAGCTTGCAATGAGCTGGACTGTTGATTTGGAGAACAAACCCTGTCAATGTGATGCCTGAATCGGCGGTGAGTGTGCTGAGCAGGCCGGCAGGGTTTGGAGCAGGCAGGAAATCTCTTGCCACACAAACGGTATCGCTGGTTGTTTCCTGAACAGTGGCTGCTGGCAGTTACCTCACCAACAACATGACCACGCTGGACCGTTTCCCCATCAGCTTCAAAACCCACTTCTCAGGGAACTACTTCCGACACATTGTGCTGGGGGTGAACTTTGGGGGCCGCTATGGGGCACTGGGCATCAGCCGACGTGAGGAGCTCATGTACAAAGCACCCGTCTTCCGCACACTAAGCGAACTCATCTTTGACTTTGAGGAGGCGTATCGCCGCTGCTGGCACACGCTCAAAAAGGTGAAGCTGGGCCACTGTGTGTCCCACGACCCGCACAGCGTGGAGCAGATCGAGTGGAAGCACTCCATCCTGGATCTGGACAAACTAAGCCGGGAAGACTTCCGCAAAGACCTTGAGAGGCATGCCCGTGACATGAGGCTGAAGGTGAGCGGCGAGGGTGGAGCAGTAATTCACTGCAGCATCCGCTGTCTTGCCTGGCCTGTGGCATGCTGGCGGAGCGAGTGGCAGGGGGCAGTGGCAGGTGGTGGAGTAGAGGGTGAATTGGAGGCTCTTCTGCTTTGTTTTCAGGCTGGTTAACTAATGGGCACACACGCAGTACTGCTGTTGTGATACCTTGCACTGTATAGCCTCTTGGAGCCGTAGCTGTGATTGTAGCTTGTTTTCTATTTTCTGGCTTTTTGGCTTCTAAGTTTTTGATTCACTTGCCTTGCTTTTTTCTCTTTTATTCCCATATAATTAACAGCTGTTAGGCTTTGTGTTTTCCAGTTACTACTAGTATTTTTTTTTCCTGCTTATGGTACTCTTTTTTCTTTGGTAGATTGGCAAAGGAACAGGGCCACCATCTCCTACCAAGGACAGAAAGAAAGATGTCTCCTCCCCGCAAAGAGGTCAGGCCAGTCCGCATCGGCGCAACAGCCGCGGGGACCGACGGTGAGTGGGGCTGCTGGTCAGGAGACTTACCAAGAGCATCTGCTTTTTGGTGGCTTTCTTTGTTTTGTTTTGTTATTTGATAGACTGCCTTGCTGGGTTTCCTGGTTTGTTTTGGTTTGTTTTTTTGGGGATCTTTCTGATGACTTACCGGGGCTCTTTATAACAGGGAAGACTTCACAGACCTGCATTAGCATTTTTCCCCAGTCTGTGTCTTTCTGAGTTTATCGCTGCTTGAGTGGCTGTTGTTTCTTTTTTGCTGTTGTTTATCTGTGTTTGTGTGTGTGTTTGGTGGTTGTTTTGTTTAAGTGGGGAGGAGAAAGGCTGCTTAAATAAACAGTGATCATGGTACCTGGTACTTAACCTTGCCTAGGGGTCTGAGTTTATATATCTCACAGACCTGTGAGATTCCACAAATTAGACTGTTCTCTTGAAAATGGTCTGGGGTATTGGTGTGGACTTACTATTCTCCCTGACCTATGTTTTCTTCCTGTGGAGACTGCTGGGAGAGTTATTGAATGTTACAGAATAATCCTGCCTTCAGTAGTACAGGATAAGTCTGAAGCTTTTCTGCTTGCTTCTCCTGTGCTGGCTTCTCTATGTGCAGGCTCTTCTGACTGGGAGAACAGTTTATTAATAGTTCTTAACCTCTTTGCTTGCAGGCCGTCTGGTGAGAAGAAGCCTACTGATTCCAAAGCCATGCCAGACCTCAACGGGTACCAAATCCGGGTGTGAAGAGAGCTGTGCCTTGTGTGCCTGGCTCCACAGACTTCTTGCTGGCCACAATTGGGACCTGCACCTGCAGCAATTCTGACAAAGGGGATAGGGGAGCAGGAATGGAACAGAGTGCTGGTCTTCCCAGGTACTTCGAGTGGGCCAGTCCCAGAGCTGGATCCCATGGGTCCCATAGGGTTCACCTGCCTGTTTCTGGGAGAGGTGTCCATCTTAATTCACTGAAACGAGTATTTTTTTAAAAAGAAATAAAAAGATCTGTACATTCGTGGGAGTGTGCTGCAGGGAGAATAGGAAATGAGTGGGATCAGCGGACTTGTTATCAAATTTTTTGGGTTGACAGCACATAGATGAAGCATCTCATCAACAGTACTTCTTCCCTGTCTGCACAGAAGTCTCGAGCCCATGCAAGGCCCACAGGGCTGAGGGAGGAGTGATGCTGGAATGGGATGGCCCCTGCGTCTTGTGCAAAAATTCCTGGTTTTGTCATTCTGCACACTTTGTTTAGCATTGCTCTTGTGAGAAGGCAGAATTTGCTCAGCCTGATGTATTGATCATGCAAGGGCCTCTCATCTGGGGTAATCATATCTTGTGTGTTTGATCCTGCTTATTTCAATGCATTTCATTGACTCTGAGGTGGTAGATGGTGGGATGACAATCCTCTCCACCCATTGTGATGCTGAGGAGCTGTTGCAATATGTCCTTCTGTGGTAAAGTGGGTCAGGATATGCCCATGCCATTGCCATGTGAAAACAGGCACAGAGACATCAATCATCTCAGCAGTGGAGGCAGAGGGAGGCAGGGGATGGTCGGTAGCCTGAACTTTGAGTCACCCCTTCATCAGTCTTCTATTAACTTCTAGTGATTGCTACTGTGAAAGCTCGTGGAAGACATTTCAGTCACCAAGGTGTAAGTTGTAAGAGTGAATAGCTAATAAGGATTTGAAGATCTGAACAGGTTTTACAAGCATTTTTCCTTTCCACAAGGGTCTTTCTCCTCTCTCGCTGATGCTAGTGCTAGAGTTACAGGCACCTGTTGGTGGGAAGCCCTGCTCAAGGAGATTGCCTTCTTACCACTTCAGCTTGGAGCCTCCTGAAAGTTATTCCCCCTCCCAGTCCCAGAGCTGTGGTTGTGTTCTGGCTCTTCCAATTGCGCAGTATTTAACAGCACCACTTACACTAGCCTTCCCCAAAGGGCTGGGCCGGGCTTCTCTGCCTGGTTACAGCCTTGATTCTTCCTACCCTTCTTTTCACAGGAGTGTTGTACTACTGATTAAGCTGTGTAATGCTTGTCAGAAATCTGGAGTGTTGTCAGGCCTTTCTTTTGAGGCCTAGGGCTTGGACACTGGGGTTGCCAGAAATCAGAACAGTGTGGCCTCAAAGTGATCTGGACACATAGATCCAGGGGATGCAAAAACTGAGCCTGGGAGTTGGTGTCCTGGAAAGAAACTGTCTTGTTTTATAACAACACTGACAAGGAGCTGAACTTTCTGAAATACTGAGTATTTAATTTTCTTAGAACTGGGCTTATGCTTTCTTGTGGACTTGTTAGAAACATGATGGAGCTTAGCTCCATCAGTACTTTTTGTTGTGGTATAGCTGTGCCATACTCATATAAGCAGTGCTATTTTGGTGGCGGAGAATGGGCTCCTATCCCCACACAAATCATCTCTTCTGTAGAGTTAAAGCAGTATTAATCACTGAAGCACCACCCACAAGCGATTTAAATGAGGCCTTACAAGTTCTTAATTGTAAATCCTTAATTGTCATACACATGGAGCTACATCCATGCCATGCAGTCTGTCCTTTCAAGCTCTCTTAATTATCTTTAGTTTTTGGCGATGCTACATGACTAGGAGGACAATCCAAAGGGAGATCAACAGCAAGTTAGGCTACCTAAGATAAGGTAGTTGCAAAAGAAGCAGCCTATTTCCACAGTGCAGTACAACACCTGTCCCCTCCCTTGCACTCCAGCTACATGCAATAATTTGAAATTAGATGTCAGTAGCAAGCCAAGCAGCCATTTGAATGCATCCTCTGATCAATTTTGTGGCTGTAAATGAACATATTTAGTGTCTGAATGCTAACAATGATGTTAGCTGTAACGGTACCGCAGCTAACTTTAAATAATATCGGTGACTTGGAAGCCAAAAACTGCCTTTGTGTACTGCTTGCTATGCAGCAGACTGAAAGTTCAGGTGCCACTGTGAATCATATCAAAAAATGCAAGCAGCAAAGGAGACTGCAAGTCAGGCTTCATTAAAGTGGATGAAATCTAGATGGGGAAAAAATGTAATAGTCACTTACATGAAACTGGGATGCATCCTCACCATGATTTTGGTTAGTTAAATCAGAGCAATTGGAAAACTCTTGAGAATAGTCAGTAGCTTCATACAGAGCACGTTCAATAGCTGGACAGACCTAAGCCTTTTTAGCTGCAGAGGAGAAATGTGTTGAGGGGTCAGCTGCATGTTAATGATGCTTTTTTAAGAGCAGGGCAAAAGGGACGTTGAACAGTGTTGGATCAGCAGGGCAGAATGGCTTAAAACAAAATGCTTTGTTTGGCCTGGTAATTAAGCACTTTCCTGCAGGATGTAACTGAGGCCAATAGTTTAGAAAACCAAAGGAAGTGGATGTTTAAGGAATGAATGACAGGTAGAGTTCAAGGTTTCTTAATCTACATCCTCAGCAGTCACCACCTGTAGCCAGACAAGAATATCCTCTTTTGAGATGTAGTTGCACAATTGTGTACATTAGGAGGCATTTAATTCTTCTTACGCATCTGGTATTGACTTCTTAAGATGGACACAGGAGCAGACAGCCCTCTGCTAGGGTTACTATTTCAAGCATTCTTCTCTTTCTCTGTGTGGAAGAAGTTCTGCCCCTTACTGTCTCAGTATCCCCAGTTTAACAGATGGTGCAAAGAAATGGAAAATGACCAGTTTTCCCCTCCTTGCTCTTGCTCTACCCCCGATGAATAGCCTCAATACAAAGCTTAGCTTCCTTGCTAACGAACAAGACAGCATTCCCCTGTGACACAGAATCAGTGCAATCCATTTTTTTGCCCTAAGAAACTTGTGGGTACAAAGAAAAATGAACCCTGCTTTTGCACTTCAGCTCCCTCATCCAGCTAGCCTGGCTTCTTGTCTGTCTGCCTTTAACTGTGAGAAGAAAGGCTGAAGGCATGTCCTTCTCACTTTTGCAGTCTTGAGAGCTACAGAGAAGGAATGAAAATAAGGAAGCAGGGTGTATCTTGTACTCCATAGTGCCAGCAGGACAAAAAAGATGGCTCTTGAGGAGTCCTATTAATTATTTAATGTTAAATATTAACCTGACTGCTCACATAGCTCTGGCCTGTAAACTTCCACTATTCAGTAGGTCTCATCTGATATCTGTTCTGCAGCATGAGCCCTTCTGAACCCCTTGCAAGGGCATAGTGACCATACACTGAGAATGGATACACACTGCCTATGTTGTATGTGAAGTCTAGGTCAGCTTTGAAAGACTCGACTTCAACAAATGCTGGCCTACTACTAGCAAAACTATTTTAAATGTAACATAAACCTTGAAATAAATAATTTCTCTTTATATTTTATGTAGACAGGTCCCTTGATAGCTGGCCAATTGCAGGTTTTTTTGAATGGATAAAAGCATCAGTGAGCAAAACCAAGAACTTTCTGCTATGGTGTCACACTGGCATCAATATATACTGTGGAGTAGGATCAAGACTCCATCAGCCTGTGACACACTAGCTTTTTTTTTTAATTCTAATGTTATGAGCTAAATGAATCTTTAGGAAGTTAAGGTATGTTAGCAAGTGTTTTAGCTGGGAGTGGAGTGCTTTTATTCAGTTGACTATGACTGTTTCACCTGTGTGCCACTGTATGGGTCAGTACAGAGTATGCTTGGATGCCTACTGGAATAAATGACTCCAGAACTGTGGTTGAAACATAGTTTGTGTTCATACAGTAGCTGTGTTGCTGTTGCCTGTTTAACATGATTTTTTTTTTTTAATTATTTTTTAAGTATTTCAGGTGAAAGCCTTAACCAGGTGCCTGCCCCTTAAGGTGGGCTCATGTGTGGTGTTGTATAGACTGAAACATGACTGTCCTTAAAACTGCAGATTTTAAGAAACCATAATGAACAGAAGAATCCTATGGTTGCCAAAGGGCAAGAGTCTGGATTAGATGGGCTTTACCCTGCTCAAGTGGTTCTGGCTAATTACTTTAGGTGGTTGCTTTAACCACTTGCTCCTTCTAAGTCAAGTGTTTAAAGCAGTCCCAGTGATGAGGTGCCAGATAGGAGCAGATAGGATGCCCTGTGTCCCATGTGTACTGTGTGTAAGTAGCTGAAATAACACCGTGTATCCTAGTGGTCTGACACTGTTGTCTTGTCAACATTAAGATCTTCATTATGGAGTTTATAACTTAACCTAAGAAAGCAAGTGCTATTCTAGCTTGGTTTTCACTCTGCCAGAGCAAGGTGGAGATGGTCCCTCTGCAGCCAAGCTGAACTCCTTAGGGAATTTACTATTTTTGTCTGTTTTCTGAGCAGGTGTTTACCTGTATCACAACCACTCTCCTTCAGTGATGCCCTGGCCCTGCCTGCTCAAAAGCAACTCAGTTTAGGCCCAGAAGGCTACTGAATCCCCTGTGATCTCTGCAGAGCAGAGTTTCCCTCCAGGTCAGGGTTGAGATGGTGCTAGTGGGACCCAAGCGGTCCCCTTCCATGCACATCAGTATTCTACTCTAGCACTGATAGGGTGCTCCAAACCATTGACATCTTTATCACTGGTACAGCTCAGAACTAACTTAAGAAATGGAAGGTTTCTTTCTTTTAAAATTATATCATGTGTGTCTTTTTGTAATTAATCAGTGTGGTTCTGTGTCTTTATGTAGCCAGCACAGAACCCTTATTTAGAATTAGTTCTTACTGCACTCCCCATAGCCCTCATGTTGATACTTCTTCCTGCTTCCTTTGACACTTAGACAATAAAATTCCCTCTGTACTGCTCTCAGCTTGTGCAGAGAAAACAAGATGTCTGTACTGTCTTTCTTTCTGATTTAAACTTTCCCTTAGTCAGTTGAGAAGGCAAAAGCACAGCCTTGCATGATGGTATCAGACAGATTAAGTATAGATGTCCTGTACTTTTGCAGCATTATGGAAAAAGGACACGGAAGAACCCTCATTGTCCATCAAGCATGTGACCAGGTAAGCATGTCCGTACGCAACACAGCAGTTGCCAGAGAGTAAGAAGCATGCATGTGGCTGTGCAGCAAAGGGTAAAACTCATCTTTTCCTCCTCGGCAGCCATCTGCCAGGCTGTATGGAAAAAAGCCAGTGGATGAAAGAACATAAATGTCTGTCTTGAGTTGATACTCCTAAGGGTTAACAAGAGCCTCTCCTTCCACTATCTACTTACTCTTCAGCATATGATCCAGCCTCCTTTCCTGGCCAAAAAAGCAATTCTGCTTAAGCACTGTAGTTTAGTGACCTTCCAGACTAATGACCTCACCAGGACTCCTCAGACAAATGCTGGGTTAATAAAGGACAGTCAGCTGCAAGACTCAGTGTATTCCCCCAGCAAGGGGGATCCAACTTTATTCAGGCTATCATCTTTCAGGCATAGCATACCCCTTCCCTCGAGGGAAGTGAGTAATAGCTGGGACTGAGGCCAGGACGTAGGCAAGCTTACAGCATATGCAACTGTAGAGGAGAGGAATAAACATCCCCTACCCTGTCACTCCAAAGAGTAAGGCACATGCAGTATTCCCTCTTAGCCAAGTTAATTATACAAGCAGCCTCTGTCTTGAGGGAAAGTAATTGCACAGTACCTAGTAGGCGGTATGAAGGGACAAAGAAAGTAACCACATCATAAGACTTTGAGGTCTGTGCTCAGGCCCAGAAGATAATACAGAAACAGAAGGTGGCTTCTTGCTCCATGTTCTCCTGTTACTGATCTTTAAGCATTTAGTAAATGCTTAAAGACTGAAGTGGTGCAATTTCTATAAACCTATTTCAAATGCTTGTTTGAAAATACCCTCTGCCCCATGTCTTACAGATTTCACTAAAAATTAGGTAACTCTTAAAATCTCTGTAGACACATGGGTCAGGTTGCTTGCTAGACAAAGGAGTGAAAGAGGCAGAACTTGGATACAGCTGAGATTAAAATGAGACTTTCTGCTCACTCTTAGGTCAGACGTTCCCCCTGATACTGACAGTTCCTGCAATTCTAGGTTTTTAAGTCAGAGATTACACTACTGGGACCTCACTGAAAAACCTTTGTTGGGGAAAAGATACACAGTAATTTAAAAAAAATAAATAAATAAAAAAGTCAGCTACTATGCTGAGAAACCCAAGACTGCAAAACTTAAAGATCTCACATGCATAGAAGCATATAGAAATCCATTTGTGAGAAGGTGGGACTATGCCTTAAGAGCACTATCCATGCAGGGACTGCAGGAGTACGGAAAGCAAAGGAACATGACATGCTGTAGCTAGCAGTCCATTAGAGACTTAATTAAAATAGTTGAGTTGGCTTTCCTGATTTATATTTTTATTTTGGCAGAGTGATTTCTACCCTAACTCCAACCTCTTTTTTTTTTTTTTTTTTTTTTGAGGGCCAGGGAAGGAGAATAGCTTTAGGATAACAACTGCATTTGACTCCCAGTGCAGGAGCAACACCTGAAAGTGCACAGTAACTAAATAAACTTAAGGCTGCTGTAGAAAGCTTTTCATCCACAAAGAGAAAAAGCAATGCAGACTAAAAAAAAGAAGTAAGTAACATTGCTAAGGCTTGATGTCAAGTCTTTTTTTTTGTGTATAAAAGGAAAGACTGCATGGAACAAATGCATCTTTTGTTGTAGCACATGCCAGCTTCTAGCCCAGTCTTTTACCCATTTGTCACCTCAGCACCTTGAAAGTTGCTCTGTGTGTCTAACCAAAGTTAAGACGAGTTTTCCAGCTCCACTATACAGCATTCCTATTCCCTTAGAGCACAAGAATGTGCAGGCTTGAACTGAAGTAAATAAATAAAAGGGAAAAGAGCTTCAAGACTAGAATGAATTTTCAGTGGAAGCTGGCAGATAACTTACCATAACAGGAGAAGCCAAACTTGTACAACTGACAAAAGGAAGGAGCTTGAGGCATAACACGCATCTATGTTAGCATTACAGCAGGCAAGTTCGCTGCAGAAACTCAGCATCACGCTTTGAAACATGATGCAGTACCTCCGATGGCAATGATCGGCCAGCTTGTTCATCTCTATGTGACCGAGACACAAAAAGCACTACAACCAACCCAGGCAGCTACAGTCTGGTAGGGAAGAGGTCACAGACAGCAATTCAATTAACTCGCACCGCGGGAAGCCTACTGAAAGGAGATGGTATCCTACAAAGGCTTGTGCGCTCCTCCTTTAGATGAGCCACAAAAAGGCTTCATCTGCATTTGGATGAACCCTAAATGTTTGCACAGTCCTAGCTGTACATTCAGCAAACCTTCATTAGTAAGGTGGTAACAATGGGAGGAAAAATTGCAGTCTAGCAGAGCCCTGGCCTGCAGACTGTTTGCTAAGATAATCACTCTCAAAAATCATTAGGGGCCCAACAAGTACCTTGATCTGCTCTTGAAAGAGCATCTCTGAGATGCACAATTTTTCTTGGAGCATCTAGCAGACTCTAGAGAAGAGGAACTACGGTCCTTTGATCTCCTGTGCTTCACAAAGCAGGTGGCACGAAGGGCACTAACAGCAAATCTTGATTTCTTGATTGTTTTTGTTTTTATTTAACAAGAGTTATTCCTATCTAAGTGTTGGTTTCAGAGCTCCCATCCCTCCCACTTAACTCTTCAGAGATGAGGGATGGGGAACTCACTATCTTATGGCTTGACACTGTTAAAATGTTGAGTTTATAATACAACTTACCCCTAAAGAATTCACCCATAGCTTCTAAATGAAGAAATAAATAAACACCATTAACTTAGAAAGATAATTGGATCTGGCAGTCATGGGAAAACAGCTGCCAGAAAGACACCTCATAAGGAAAAGGCATAGAGAAAGAAGACCTCAAGCAGCAGCCAAGGTTCATTTATTGACAAAAGGACAGAAATTAGAGCAATTACACTGTTTACCACTCCCCCATCCCACATATTTTGGGGAACTGATTATAAAGGGCATCCTCGTGAAGTGACAAACTTAAGACTCTGAGAAAGCTAAAGAAGTTGGACTTCCATCTAAATGGTGTAATTAATTACAGCCTAGCAGCTGTGGTGCAATTTAAGCTGTTGTCTAGCTAAGATACTTTGTCAAATCTGTGTTTGCCTCTACAGCTGCATGTCCCTGCAGCTTAGGAGACTGATTATAGGGTAGGTATGCATGCTGCCAGTGGTCTCTGGCATCCCTTTCCCTAAGTACCAATCTCCCTGAGCTCTCTCTACATCACTACTGAGAATATGAGGTAGAACCTACCTCTATAACACCTCTTTCCGACTGTAGATATTCTTGTTCATAACTGTTTACATGCCTCTCTGTAATTTATCAGAAAGCCATGCTAATTGCAAATACTCAGACATTTAGGTCAAGAAACAGTGTTAAGAGTCTGGAATCTCTTAATTCTGCTTCCCACCTCCAGTTGCTCATTACCACAGTTTGTTATTATATCACTATGTGATATTCTCAAAGCGTCAGAGCTTTGATTTTGAAAAAAAGCATTATTTTCCTCCTACAACTATGTAATAGCTGCCATGTTGGTGGCAGGGACTATTTCCATCCATCCCACCCACAAACTCCCCCTACAGTCTGTAGCCATAGGCACTCACAGGTCTCCCAACTCTGAATTGCTCTAGAGCAGCTATTCTTCTTTCCTGAAACAGGGCAAGTCTGTAGGGTCTACAGCAGAGCTACAGGGACAGTAATCAAAACAACCACAGCAATCAACTGTAATGGTCCTGCATTTCTGCAAGTTTCACCCACAAATGCCCAAGGAAACATACGTGAGCCAAGGCTTTGGGAGCTACAAGATTGAGCTTTCTAATCCTCAGAAAGCAGAAATGGAAGATTTGCAGGCATCGTCCTGGGTTTTTTAAGCATATGGCTCTATATCCACAGTGTTCAGCAGCTTAACCATTCCAAGTCCATACCATACAATTTCATGTATTGGAAAAAAAAAAAAAAAAAAAAAAGTGTTAGGCTGACCTGTGAAACAGATTTTCCAACAAAATATATCTGGAACCTTAAAGCCTCACGACAGATGCCTTCATGCAAGATACACAGAAGAAAAGTCAAGTCTTTGGTCTAAATGTAATGGAAGAAGCACTTGTGATGCTCGAGCGCAGCTCCTATGCCTCAGCCACATCACAAAACTGGCAGGGTGCTTGGGCAACCAGCTCATCTGACAGCATACGGTGCATGTGGGGCAGAGGGGCAGCAGGCCTGTCACACACACACACCCCTCCCACCCTTCATTACCTGACCATCAGACCAGGCCAGCAGCTACAACCAAAGCAGAAGGTTAACATTTCAAGTGGCAGCACTATGTGTCACAGTGTTTTTTGTTTTGCTTTTGATGGGTTGTTTTTAAACCTTCAGGGTCTTCCCAGTTTCCCTTTCCAATGTTACCAGCTGGTGGGAGTTATCTGCTACCAGGCTGCTTTCTGGCAACCTGCAAACAGCCTGGCAGAAAAATAAAGTTCCTAGTTGCACAGATTTCCCTTTCCTCCCCTCCTTTCACAAATAAAACCAGTAACAAAATCCAAGTTAAAATACCTACACAAATTAGTGCAACTCTCAAAATAAACCATCCACAGAAACACACAGCTCTGCATCCCTCCCCAGGCACAAGCACACCGGTGTTGGATGAGAGCCATTACCTGTGAAACTTGGGGCAAATAAAGCTGCAAACATACTCACCCCAGATTTCTGTTCACTTACACAGATTCCTACACGTTATCCCAGCTGGTACAGCCAAAGCCATCCACACGTCACCAAGCAAATGCCACACCATGTGGCAGGGGCAAGGATATGCAGTTTGTATGCAGTCATATGGGGACAGCACACAGCCCCCACCCCTTGTTCCTGTGACTTACAGAAATCAGCTGTGAAAGATCAGCAGCATTTGGTTTTTTTTTTTTGGAAGAAGGGGAAGGGTTCTTGAATGCAACCCATTTTGCAAGATAACCGCTGAGGCTAAATAGACCACCTCTGGGATCTGAGGATGCAATAGGAGACAACAGCTAGAGCCACTTCTTCCCTCTCATCACCCATCATTACTGTCTTGTGTAGCTAATTCATGTTCTCCTCTTTCATACCCTAGCCAGAAGTGCCTTGTTGAGCAAGTCCTCAAAGAGTTTAGCTACCAGGAGCACAAGCTGCTGCAGTTACTTTGTGTTTGTTTTTTCTTAAATTAGAAACATTTTATTTTTCAATAAAGAAAGTAACATTTAAAATATGAAACTCCCCAGTGTGACACAAAAAGAGGAAATGGTATTTAAAGTCTTTTTGTACGCTCTCACAAAAATCTGACTGAGGCAGGATGGGATTTCCCAGCCCCATTTGTGAACAGAATGTTAGAAATGTTTCTGTCAATATTGCTCCCATCTCTTACAGCAAAACTGAGCACCAGAAGTCATGCTGAACTAAGGAATCTGCCCCAGGAACAGGTACAGTTCTGTTGTATTTGTGCTGTCCAGGATACTGATGAGAAAACTACACTAACAGGACATCAAAGGTACACTGGGATCCGAGTGACTGCCTCCAAGGACACAGCCTTCCCTCCCTCCCAACGTTTGTCAAGAGACAGGAGTCAGTCCTATGGGTTCTAACTAAACGTGGCTAGCTCAGAAAGCTGGGAGCCTGGCCCAGCAGGATGCCATAGGTTGGTTTTCTGTCCCAAAAAGCCAAACAGAACAGGAAGGACACAGAAAAAGAAGGGCAAGCGAGAATCTCTTCAGCTCTTCCATTCGATGGCTGTTTCCTCTTTACACGTTCCATTTTCACCTCCCTTTTGGGAGCTGTAGACTCCTGGGGTCGTTACGTCTTACAGGACAGTTTTCTTCATCTGACATTCACTGGGATGAGCTTCTCCCCACAAGTTTCCTAGGAACCACTCCAAGACTGCCAGAAAGGAAGGGAGCCTTTCCCAAGGCCTCTAGGCCTTTGCTGTGGATCTAGAGCTCCTGTGGGTGGCTCTGTAGAACCCCTGCCTCCATTCCAAGCAATCCCCTTCCCTGGACCACTAGACACAGTAGGGAGCTTCTTGATGAAACGGCTCAACTATACATTTTTTTTCTGACAGCAGTTCAGCCCTTATAATTAAGTAAAAGCAATTTCTAAGCAGTTAGCAGAACCACTGCTCCCAAAGGACCACGCTCCATAACCTATCACCCAGAAATTAAAAGAAACATTGTTTTGGTGTGAAAAAAATATTGGTGTATACATGCCCTGCTGCTTGGTAGAAATGAACTGAACAGAAGTGGACAGCATTGCCTATTTCCCCAGTCCCTGAAGATCTTGTCACAGGACAAATAAACATGGGAGTGAGGTTGGTTCCTGCAGCACTAACACATCTGTTAAATGAAGCTGTGGATCCCTTTAAGAGATGACAATGCCTGAACATAACCAGAAGCCCACTGGAAGCAGAGACCCACAAAATACCAACACAGGAAGGGCTCCAACTCTTTCATCCCTGGTTTTTATGAGGGTGTAACGGGAGAAAAGGACTCTGAGGGCATGACAAAAATAAGAGTTTTCTTGCAAGCAGGTTGTGCATCCAAAGCCTCAAACCGCTGCGTTCAAAACAGCTTTTCTTTAGGGAAAGGGGACCATCACTAACCCTCTCTGAGGCTGGAGACCTCCAAGCCAAAGCTAGCCAGCAGGCAG
Organism: Aythya fuligula; assembly: GCF_009819795.1. Lineage (NCBI taxonomy): Eukaryota > Metazoa > Chordata > Aves > Anseriformes > Anatidae > Aythya > Aythya fuligula. Next base: position 26,593,284 of record NC_045563.1, read on the forward strand.
AGATGATCAGATGAACAAAAAGGATTTGGTAAGCCATTTGCCATCAACAAGACATCTTCAGAGAGAAGGGAAAGGCGGCCAAGTAGCTTCAGGACTCCATCCCGGTACAGCCTGCGACCTGACAAAGTGGAAAGAAACATCAGCTGAAGGCTGGTGCTGAACATTAGCTCCACAGACTCTCAGAGGGATGCTTGTCAATGGTTTCCGATCCTTTTCCCGATAAAGGAAGACATTCTGCACAAACACTGCATGCACCTTTGGGTCTAGATGTGAAAGTAGTGAGCAACCTGTAATACTGCAATTCAATGGTTTCATTACTGCAATTCAATGGTTTCATATGCTTATCAAGAATATGTTAAATTCAGCAGGCAGTTGCTTACAGTGGAATGAAAGGCGCTTCCTATAAATCCTAGAGATAGCTTCAGATTTTCCCCTTCACTCCTCACTTCCTCCTCAAAGTTGACTCTGACATAATGCAAACCATGTCAGAGGCAGTTCCTGGATGCATTTACATGTAGTCTTTCATTAGACTAACTGTTGTGTCAGGTAGTAGAGACGTACTGTCACCGTAAGAAGAGTCACCTCCTTCTAAGGACAGTGCGTGGTCACAGTCAGACTTAAAGTCCGAGCTTTGAACTTAGGACTCAGCACTGCCTGTTACCAGGAGCACAAGTAGATAGATAGACAAAGGAAGCAGAATGCGTTCTGTTCTGGCTTCCTTAGAAGTCTACATGAACCTCCTCTGAGCAGCCTCAGTTTTTCCACACCAAATACTGTCTTCTTAGATACCTGAACAGATATTGCTTCCCCTTTGTGCACCACTTCAAAGTCACACCCTGTAGATCTACCCCAGACCAATGAACTGTTCTGCCCAGCACAGAGCTGCACTGTTATACCTCACAGCCCTCTCCCAATGCCGCAGGGATAACCCCTGCATTGCCGCACTCACCCCCTCTGCTCCCATTTTCCACAGGCTCTGCCGAGTAGAAGATATAATCAACGGTGGCACCAAGTCCCATGGGCATGGTTGTGACCTCTGAGCGTCCCCTCTGTGGCAGGTAGTGGCTGTAGACAGAGGTCAGGTTGAGGCCATGCTGGATAACACCTGAAGACCTGCACATGAACAGCCAGAATTTACCGAGAAAGGAAAGAGGACAATGCAGCGTTCAGTGTTGCAGTCACAGCTGAAGTTGGATGTTCCTTTGCTGATGCAACCCTCCAAACCATCTGTGTGTTTGAGAACACATACAGAGAGACAGCCTTCCTGAGATATTCACTCCCCTTGCACTGAAGACAGAGCAGACTAGGAACCTTCCTTGTCTCCAATACCCTGTCCTGTCTATGCCCTTCATTCTTGGCCTCACCGACCCAATGCTGACAGGACAGTGCCCAGTTACTGGGACAACCCTGGGGGGAGGTGGATCTGGCTGTTCCAAACAGCCCTCCTTACTCTCTTCCACCCGCACATTTATTTCAGTCTTGACTTTAGTCAGATTTTCAGCACTGAGGAAAATGAGACAGGGTTTGAAGAGCAGGACCACTGAAGGTGCACTCAATTACCTTGGGATGAGTGGCTGGAGATCGGGGTCATTCACTACAGCAGCGTGCTTGGGCCAGTATGCAGGGCGATCTGCAAGAGAGCAGAGAGATTCCAGACAAACCTTCATAAATACTGGAAGAGGCTGCTCATCCCAAGTCTGAGAAGTTTCTCCTGAGACCAAACAAATTCTTTTGCCCAAGAAGAGCAATAGCTTCTAGTCAAAGGCACCATACAGGAAAATATTCAAAGGAAATCCCAGTCTAAGACTAACAGGAACATCCTGAGAGCAGATTGCTGCAAACAACTGAAAAGTCATATTCTGTCCTATGAAGGTAAGGGCATGTCCCTAAAGCATTTAATACTATCAAAGCCCAGGGTAGTTTAACCTTTAATCTCAAGTTCATTTGCCTTAGCCTACAGCTTACACAAAGGGCAACTAAGAAAGACTGAACAGAAATGGAGAGCAGAAACAGCTATGCCACAAAGCCCAGGGATGCAACAGTGCCTACTGGGTACCAGCATCCAGAGACATCTATGTTGCAGCCATTGTGATGTGATGGTCTTCAGGTTTGTTCTACTGCAACAAAAACCTTGAGGTGGTGAAAAAAATGCCTTTGTCAGAAACAGCCTCCTAAAGAGCCTGAATCTCCGTGCATCTCAAGGAACACAACATTGCAAGACTCACTATACGAGGACAGCAATACTGTCCTCTGAGTTCTCGTGGAATCCATTAATAATCACACAGCCACAAAATGCTACCCTTCCATCTTCACCTTTTCTCACCAGGCATCACCTCCAATTCCATTTTTCATCAAAATCCAGCTAGGAGAGTCATGAGCTGAAAAATATCGCATTAATACCTGGTTTAGCATCTGTCACACCTTCCAAGAGGACTAGTTGTGGTGGTCGTTCACAGGCAATATCGCAAAAATGGAACTGGAGCAGGAAGTCCCGGCTGTACTTACGTCTGCCTGCAGACAGAAATATAATTGAAGGGAATAAAGTGTCTGCAGCAAAGCCACATCTACAGGGGACATCTACATACTATTGAGACCTCTTTAGTTTGAGATTTTTGAGCCCAAGCACCTTTATGCCATGAGAATCACTTAATCTAAACACACATCACAGCAGGTATATCGGTGTAGAAGAACAGAGCATTTAGCTAACGCATCCATCATGATTAGACAAATTAAGGATGTCCTTTCTGAAACTCTAGGTCCTAAGCTCAAAGGACTTTTAGACAGATTGGCTAGCTTTCAACTTGAGAAAACTCAAGTCTGCCTAAAAAGAAAGCATGTTTCTGCAGATCAGGATGAATGCAAGTTTCATAGTCAAGCTTCCAACAAAAGCTGTTTAGCATGGGGTCATTTTTTTTTGAATCCTCGATAGAAACAGTCAGGAACACATTGATTTAAAGCGGGCTCTTGGTGATTTCTTAATAATAGTGTGTAAACACTGCCCAAAACTGCTCATACAAACACATGCAGCTAAAAGCTGTGGCTGCTGAAGATCATTTCCAATTGCACAAAAGCTAAAATGTGGGACTATAAAAGAGGTATGCAGGGCAACCGTTACTTGTAAGGGACCATTCAGCTGTTGACGAGGGAAAGATGCCAGAAATTGGGCTGCTGTGATAGACTCCAGAAAAATTAAATTTAATTCACATATCACGGAAAAGGATAGAAGAGAATCATTGCTGACTGCCTCATGCAACGCATGCCTCAGCTATGCAGAGAGTCAGCAATGCCCACAGACTCCCCAGCCTCAGCAAACTCATGTTCTCGGTTCACACCGGAGCTCACCTTGTTTCTTTGGCTGGCACCGAGTAACATATTGGCAGTTGTCTGTTACACCCAGTGAACACGGCCACAGAGGGGCCACCAGCTTCCGAGAATGCAACTGCTGCGAAAAGTCTTCCTGACCGGACACCTGCAAGGAGGCAAGGAACAGGAGGGGAAACGTCAGTAACATGTAACAGAACTTTTGCAAGTTGCAAGCTGTAGACAATACATGTATACACACTCACCAGGAGCAACACAGGAGAATGCCCTCATGGAAAGATGTAAAATAAGCCATTTAGAATGTAGTTCAGACATTAAAAACCTTCAGCTCTGCAGGATGGATACAGTTAACTAAAATTCTCATGACTGAATATATTATGCAGACATCCATTACTGAGCTGAAGATTTAGCTCAAAAGCCAGTATCACATTTGAATGCGGATACACATTAACAAATTCCCACAGGAGTAGTCTAGCATAGGTCCATTTCATGAGCAGAACTGTTTTCATATCAAACATCTACATAAAATTTCAGTATGTCTCGGTGGAGTTGTACTTGCCTACACTTCTAGTCACCTAGGCACAAAAATCCCATAGCAAAGGAGAACCAGGACCTGAAATTAAGTGTCTGTTATCACTGGCTTGCCTCAAGAGAAACCAGAAAAGGTGAGTTGGAAACAGCACACATGCATCTGTCTGCTTCTTTCCTCGGCAGTGCTTGAGGCATTGAGGATGAGTCCTGAATAACTAAATTTAATATCGAGACTATTTCCTCACGAGGGAAAGAAATACAGCCATGCATTTCTTCAGCAGCACACAGCAAGAAGCTACACAATCTGAGCTCTGGCTGGCACCTACCTTCCAGGCTGGCATCCCATGATAGGAAAGCTGACCATTCCGGATGAATTTGTAAAGTGGAGAATCAGGCACAGAGTTCAGGTCTCCACACAAGATGACAGGATAGTAGCTGCCTTCGGGAGTTTTTGCAATCTTGTCGATCTCTGCTAGGAGCAAGGCCATCTGGGCAAGTTTGATATCTCCCCGCCGGGGATTGAACAGCACGTGAGTGTTGGCCACGCACAGAGGACTGACTGCCTTCAGATCCAGGCCCTCTGGGAGCAGAGGCTGTAGCAGCAACACCAAGCCCACGTTATCCCGATTGAGGACGTCCAGGCCAGGACGGAAATACTCTATGGGGCTGACGCTGATCAGCTGGAACCTGCTGTCCTTAAAGCACACCGCACAGCCATCGGTCTTTCTCCCAGTCCTCCGTTTATAGAAGCAATCAAAGCCTGGAAAGAAACCATCACGCATTAAAAGCTGATCTGGCCACTACCTTAGGCTCTCCCTCCATCACTGGAGAGTTCAGCAAGTCTATGCAGTAGAAGAAGCTCCCACTACAATTTTGGGAGAATGCAATTCAATCTGGGAGACCCGTCCAGAAGGATGATTTCTCCAATCCCTACACAATCCTATCTTGCTAATTTTCACACTGTTTTCTACAACAGAACTTGGCTTAACTACAAAAATCATCTGTCACTGGCCAATAAAGCAACCCTACTTGTGAAAACCTGGTTGCTTAGTTACATAACATTTTACATTCCAGGTCAGCATTCCTTAAGGTCTCAGTTCCCACTAGCTATAAGCAATGTTGGGGCACATAACAGGATTCATTACTTGGGAGGCATGGACTCCAACCTCTGTTCCTTTGGGTACAACATTTTGTACAATACAATTGCTCTTTTTGTAATGCCCTGGGCACAGCATTATACCCAATTCTGTCCCAGTAATCGCAGTTTATTATTCACAATCGTGAGTTTTTTCTCTCTTTGTCCTTCTAGGACCCTCTCAATTTTGTTACTCTGATCTGTCAAATAGGAGAAAGATCAGTTAGAAAAGAAAGGGTGAAACTCTAGGCAGACAGCCCAGAAGCAGGGCCAGCAGCTGCTCAGAGAAAAAGGAAGAAGAGTTCTATGAAGACTGAGTGCTTTGAAGACGTTAAGCAGGAAGAACTGCTTGGCCAGTCCCGTGAGTTGGAGGTACAGACACACAGACAGAGGACGTACCCATCTTCTTGAACGTTGGCTCCAGCTGCTCCCAGTAATGGTTCTCTTGCACCTCCTGGAGACACAGAACCTGGAAGGAAGGCAGAGACCTCACTCGCTCCACCAGCATTTGCCAGTTACCTTGTTTTGGGGAAGGAAGGAAGTGCAAAAGTGCACTCACATACTAACCCTGCAAACAAAAAGGCCATCACTGCACCTCTGTCCTGTACTTCCCAGCCAGAGAATGACAACTGTCTGGGTCACATTAGCTTATCACTCAGTTATCCAGTGATGAGGTGAAAGATCCTTCATCACACCAACAGAGAAAGTCACGAAATCCTCTCCTATGCTGCCCTGCAAGCCTGGTCCTTCTCTCCCAAAAATGCATTACCTCTTCTTCCACTTCTGCTGTTTACTAAGTTAACCCCTGCTATCAAAGTATTACTAGTTGCTACAGAAACACAGTCCAAACAAAACAGGCACCCAAAAAATATGTACTTGAAGCCTCAATTAGTCTCAGAGGAATCAGCACTGAGTTACCAAGTAGCATCTTCCCAGGACTTCCCCCACCCCTATTAAACAAACAAACAAACAAGCTGTTAGATCAAACAAGAAGTTAAAATTCTGGTGATACCAACGTGGAAGGGGCTCAGTCATACTCACATCAGGATCCCAGTGCTGGATCTCCTGTAAAATGTTCGGAAGGCGGTAGTCCCAGTTCAGGATGTCTGGATGACAATGTATGTAAAGATCATGGCCCTGTTCCACCAAGTCCTGGGCCAGGATGTTGTAAGACATGACTCGAAATTCAAAGAGAGGAGGGTTTTTTGAAGCCTGCTCTAGCTCACAAGGCTGGACAGAAAGATCCTCCCAGTCTCTCCATAAAATTTCTATATGCAAGTGACAAAAAAGACAAATTACAGCCATGTTGGGTACCCTCCTGATACTTTTGTTTCCCTGAGACCCAGAATATAGTCAATCACATTCTCTAGGCTTGAGCAAACCCTCACCCACTTTGGGTTTTGGGTGCTTTGTTTGGATTCATTTGTGTATATGTTAATGAGGAAGGGTTAACAGAAGACCAGACTGAGCATACTGAAAAATTCTACCAACTTTTGGGTTCTTTCTGTATTTTTCAGACACAGTTCCTGAATTAACATATCAATATCCAGACAATCTAGAAGCACTGAGATTACTAGCTGAAAGCAGCCCTGCCTCAGCAAAAACTTACTTTGTAGCTTTCAGTAGCAGATCTTGTCAATTCTATACAAACTGATATAATCATTGTGGTACAGCCAGGAAGCCCAGACCCATTCACCTCACCCAGACACTACAACCTAACCAGGTTCCCAACAAATTCCCAACTAAACATTAGATTCAGAGCTGTTGGCACTGACCGTGGTAGGGTACCTCCTCCAGGAGGGGACAAAATTGTACAGCATCCTGAACAGGCCAGGCAGGGGGCTCTGTTGGCACCATCTCTGCACCACCTGCTAAGCTCCATGCCAGCACGGCCGGGTCTTCGTGCTGCCCTCCCACACCGATAGGGGCACAGCCAACCATCTGGTGATCCGTCTGTGGCACCACAGCTGCCCACGGAGCGCTGCCTACTACAGCCACTGTCTTCTCCGCTGGTAATTTTTCCAGTTTAGTCACTGCGTGGTCTTGTGGTTCTGAAGAAGCCAAGGCACATAGCTCCGTGAGCTGCTGACCGGCACGCCACGTGACTTCTGGAGCCGAATTCAGGTCGCTAAGGCTACTCATCAATAGCTCTGAACCTTCTAACCAGTCACTAGTGAGTGTAGCTGATACTTTCCCCACTGCTGGAGCACTCTCACTGGCTGGCAGATTCCCTGCTCCTTCTTCCAGCCACTGCTGGAGTAGGGCTTCCTGCTCTTCCTGGACCGAATTTCCTCTGGTTGCAGCAAAGATGCCTTCTATCTGGGTGGACGTGCTCTTCGCCAGAAGCACATTCTTTCGACAGGTAAAGAAAGCATCTGCCATTAAGAAAATAAATTAATTAACATAATACAGATGAAAAGCCTTTCTCACCTTTTTTTTTTTCCCCCAGTGCATTTGCTGTAGCTCAGTGCAATACAACCATTCCGCGTGACAACCCAAACAAGTGACTTCCCTGAAGAAAAGTAGATACAGCCTAAATAACTTACCCTGCCTCTTAATGCTAGGCCACAGTCCAATTCTAGTTATATTAGTCAAAGTCACTGAAATTGTACAGCACAACAATGGCTTTACCAATGCCACAGAGCGCAGTTCTAACTCAGGCAGTGCCACAGCCAGCCGGGTTAAAAGGTGCTGTGGAAATTGTACCTGCTCTCAACAACACATGAAGGCGCAGTCTGTAGAAGTTAGCTGATGGGGTACGTGGGTTATGAAGCCGAGTGCTTGTAGATGACCACTTGGAGCAAGTGTCTTTCCAGGGATTCAGTGAAAACGGTAAGGTAAGAGGCCTTGAAGTAGTTATTTAAAATATGAATGTGCTAAAATACTGTTCTGTAATGAATAGGTGAAAAATAAAGAAGCAGAGCGACAGATGTGAACAACTGAAGGCCTTATCAGAGAGAATATACGCACAGAAGGAATCCTGATAAGGATTTAAAAACACCTGATGATTGATATATGATTTAAAAAAAATCCCTGCTGTTCACGTAACACTTTTGGATATGCTGATATCAGTGGTGCACAACAGAAAGAGCCGGGGGCTCCTTTCACCTGTATGGCCATCACAGATGCCGCACTGCTCTCTTGCTACGAATTACACACAAACACTGCTCCCTGCTGCAGACCAGCAACTCCCTTCTCCTCCACACGGCTTTTTTCGCTGAGGTTCCCTGCGACAGCCGCCCCGAGCAGTCACACCCGGGGGCCAGCAGCACCTCCGTGCTGCCAGGCCAGGCCCAGCGGGGCGGCTGAGGGCCGGGAAGGCTCCCGAGGAGGCCGCCCCCAGCTCCCCCACACCCGCCCCGCGCCCCAGGGGCAGGCCCCGACACCGCGGGGCGGCTGCGGGGAGCCCCCGGGGCCTCCACGACGCCGCCCCCCGCCCGCCCGGGGCCGCGTTACCTCGCAGGGCCCGGAGGAGCCGCGCGGCCGGCAGCAGCACGTAGCACAGCACCGTGCCGATCATAGCGCCCGCCCGCCCGGCCCCGCTGAGGCGACGCCACGGCTCGGCCCCGCCTCAGCCCCGGCCTCACGGCTCGGCCCCGGCACTCACCGTGCCCGCCCCGGCCCCTCAGCACAACGCCCCGGGACGCGCTGCGGCCTGGCCCGGGCCGGGGGTGGCGGCGTTAGGGCCGGGAGGCGGCGGCCGCCTCACCCCGCCGGCCCGGGGGCGGGTTTCTAAGCGAAAGGCTTCGCCCTCACAGGCTTTCAAAGCTGAACCTGCCACGCGTTGAAACGGGGCAGTTTCAGGGGAAAGGAGGGGTCCCACCTCAAGTGCACCTCTCTCGTGTTTTGCTTCCTTCCGCATTTTGCTCTGCGCAACGTCCAAAGGCAAACGGATAAACTGAGCACCCTTTCAGCTCTTCGCACCAAACACACATATTTACTATTTTATACTAATATACAAAATGGTAAAAGGTAACTCAGCTGAACTACAATTACCTTTAAAATCACACTTGTCACCTGCTAGGGAGCATTTCAATCCTATACATTGTACCTCTTACTTATTAGAGGCTGATTTCTGCTTCATGTTAATCCTCCTAATATTTTCAGACAAAACCTTTGTGCTGCCTCTGGTGTTTCCCCTTCTTCTTGGGAAAGTCACACAGCACACCTCTGGAGGGTGATCTCACCAGAGATCTTCTTCCAAACTCTTATCAATGGGCTCTTGCAAGAAATTCAACAAAACACCCATCACCCCTGCCTGCTGTGCCGACCAGTGCTGCCAAACTGTGCCCTTGATGGTCACCTGCTGTTGTCTCTCCCGTTATCCTCAAACATTTTCTGTCTCTAATACTGTTTGTGTATTCTGATCAGTACAAAGGGCACCCCCAGCTAGGACCTGAGCTGATGTAATTAAGTACATAAATAATAATCCAGCCAATGTCATTCTAAAATCTGCAGATACAAAACCCCACAGATCGTTGTTAGCAAGAAGCACACTGACTACTGCAATGAGGTGCTCTGCTCTGGGGGGTATTTTCAAAGCAGAAAGGCAATAGTGTCTTTTTCAAATAGGCAAAGCAATATTTCCAATACCTGCATCCAGAGTTTTACATGGATCACCGTGCAGTGGCATCAGAGCACTTTCTTATTTCTGCTTCTTTGAGTTAGGACCAAATGTGTCATTGAGGGGGAAATTGAGGCACAGAAGCAGTGACCTGTCCCAAAATCCACAGATGTCTCTGGCAAAGCACAGCAATGGACTGTGGTCTCCCATATCCTGCTGTGGGAAGCAAACCTCTGGAAACCATCATTGGTGTCTGCCTAGAGCAGACAATGTTCACCAGAGGAAAGATATGCGGCAGCAAGGGCAAGTGACCAGAGCATTTAAAACAAGGCTGTGCTGGGAGAGGAAAGATCAAAGAAAGCATCTGAAGGTCCAGCCCAGCCCACATCAGCCTAATTGGACTGGAATGGGAGAAGAACACTGGCCAGAACCACAGACAAGCATCTCGACAGCCACTGTTGTTTGGCCTATGCTAGAGAAAAATATTTACAAACTTTGGCAATAAAATCAAAGCTGACAGCAGTCGTTTGCTTTGGGGTCAAACCTTCCACTGATTTATGCAGCATGTTTTGTTCTATATATAAAATAACCCTATCATGGCCTCTAATGACTGGACTAGTTGGGAGGTTTATGTAGAACCTAGGGAAACAAAGACACTAAAAATACCCCATCTCTAGGGAAACAGAATAAATGTATCTACCAGTTCTGCTCAACCTTTATCAGAAAGCCTCTTGTGTTACAATTTTGGTTCTAGCCAAAATGGAAAGGTTACAGAGACCTCAGTGTAAGTTATGCAAAATAGTAAGTGTTGAGCAAATTTAGCACCAACATCAGCTGGTGGGATGAATGAATACATGATTCGAGGCTCCGTTAAGTACTGACATGTTTACAAGCCACACTGTTACAGAATATATGGGGAACTTGTCAGCAGAGAAGCCTGAATCCATTCAAGACGAAGAGGCTGATACACTCGTTTTACCCTAAGCTCCTTTAAGGCTGCACGTGCTCCAGCCTGATGTTCTCATGTGAAGCTGTACGAACCGCAGTGCTAACCCAGAGGGAGGGAGAGCTCTCACCAGAAGCCTGGCACCACTCTCGATATGCCTGGGGGTCTCACAGCCAAAACCTCATCCGCTCTCTTCTCCGTTACCGGGTGTTGATGCGATCCGAGCCCAAGCAGCGCTGGTTCCCGAGGCACCCAGAACCTGCAGACAGGATACGGAGGTGAGGTCACAGAAGAGCTGAGGGCACCGGGGTTCTCTTAACACCCAGCCAGCTCCTGCCAACACAAAACATCCTCGTGAGCAGTATAAATCAAAACGTCAACCTTACAACTAGCACCGTTGCTCTTGGAGGCTTGTCAGTTGTAGCCGAGCAGCCGTGCTTTGTGTGCACACCTTAGAGGGAATGGTAGGGTCTAGGAGGTGGCTGCAAACCCCTCGCTGACAGAAGAGAAAAGGCAAATAAACCCTCAGCTCACTGGTGCTGGCAAGGAAACGTACCCATGGAGAATGAGTCTGAGAAGGACACAGGTGTGGTGCTTACTTACCTGCTAAGTCACTTCAGAAATAGTTTGAAGTAGGCAAAGGTGGATCAGCAGGATCCAAGGGGGGGAAGGCAGCAGGGAGGCACCACCACAGAGAAATGGAGTGAGTATGGACCCAAGGTACCAATGCCCAAACATTACAGCTGCCATCTGGGAGCTGTCTGCTAACAATCAGGCTGGCACCTTGCTTGGAGAACAAAATGCACCCTAAGCAAGCTGGCCACTACCAGCTTCCCAGCATTTATGCCAGCTGCCCTTCATTTCCCTTAATTTCCACAGATGTCAGAGCTCAGCACCACGTGAGGTGAGATCCTATTTCAACCCTCCCTTGCCTAGAAGGATGGGCAGACTTTTGAAGGTGGCAAGATAGTTCTGTGAATGTGCTAGCTGGAGTTAAGGTCTAGGTCTGTAGTATTTTGGCCTGATTTTCTAGCTTAGCGTGACTATTCCTGTACTGCTCCCTCATCAAATTTTATACTTGACCGACTTTGTCACAATGTGAGGGGAACTGGCTTTTTGCCCTGATAACTTTCAAGGTACAGTTGATTTATTGAAGTAAAGCAAAGAAATACTGAAAAGCAGTTGAGGTCTTCTTAGTATGCACCAAGAGTTACTAGTTATGCTAGTGCTAAGCATTTTCCTTATTAATAAATACAAACTCTTCATAGAAACACCAGTAATTGCCTTAATAATCCTTTTGTCTTCTTTAATTGCATAAGTAATTATATTTCTCAAATCTCAAAGCAAAACTTCTCAGTATCAGTACCTGTGGGAATGCTCATCCATTGTATACGCTGTTCTGAGTGTTCACTAATACTACGGGACTTTTTTAAAACAGATATTACACATCTGCTTCCAGTAATTACTGTGCTGCCAATGCTACCAGCAAGTTCTTCTCAAAGTTCAAAGCCTTTTTTGTGTTGTCACTTAGTCATTACAAGTTAATTTCTTATTTTCCTTCATAATACAATTACTTTAAAATAATCAAATGTATGAGACAACTCTCTTTGGTTCTTGTTTTCTTGTATTTAAATAGAACATAAAACAATTTTTCAAGTGTTATGTAGTCATTTTCCCTGATGATTGCTGTAATAGATGAGATCCTTTCTCAGGATGTCTTCCACTGTTTCAGAATAGCATTTGACTAAATATCTGTTCTTCTTTTTCCATAAAGATAATCTGTTTTGTGTTTTTTGTTTGTTTGTTTGTTTTTTGATCCAGCAATAATAATTTACTATATGTGTGCGATTAGGCCCTTTTAGATAGCTTTTCTGCAAACCAGGCTTCTGTTCTTGGCTATAAACTCCTGAAGTTTTTACTCTGTAAATGGAGTCTGACGTAATTAGTGACCTGCTATCAAGCTCAAGTGATTATATTAAAGTCAATATTTCTTCTGTTTTTTTTGGACAGTATTAATTTCAAAAATATTATTAGGAAATATCTGGTCAATTAACAATTGGCTGCTGTTTTTCCTTACATATGGCATTTAATAATTCTGGGTAAAATGCTGGCTGAATCTGACTGATAGAAGCCATGAAGAGCTTGGTATAACTATTAATCCTGCCATATTCCATAGGCAAAATGTTGTCAAAATTTCTGGTTGTTTTGCTTTGTGTCTTTTGGTGGTGGTGGCGGCCTAAACTATTCACACTAGGGGAAAAAAAAAATCTATATTTTCCCACAAGTATCTAACATATGTTTATAATTTATCTAGAAATCTTCTGATATCCACATTGGCATGACCTAAAATAGGAGATAAAAAGTTGATAACCTTGGCTAGATGACCAAACCAGGACACAAGCCTCATTACTCATTCTTCAATAACTGACAACTTTTAGAAGATTGGCTCCTAAATACTTTGCTTAAAACTTGCTTACGTACAAAATCACATGCATCTTGTAGCAGTTTATTCATAGATTGCTTCAACACTTTATACTCCTAGTTTAGTGTCTAGCCATATAGTTTGGCGCAGCACTTAATGAATGTAAAAAGTTGCTTCAATCTAAGCATTCACATTCGTATCATCTTGTCTGCATGCTGCAAAATGCTATGCTCCATTTTTCATTGCTCCTGCTGAGTTGTTATTCTGATGTATTTGTCTGCCTGATGTTCAACAAAGAGCTTTACTATCACAGCATCAGCTGCCACTGGGATTTATCATATATTTGTACAACACAAGAGGGAACGGAATAAAATAACGTGCCCAGAGAATAGGCATTGGTAGTCCAGCATACCAGAAGGGTTTTGCAGGTATCTGGATGCATCCCGTATCAGCCTTGCATCAAACCATGGAGTGACCTCCCCTCCTAGCTCCTGGTTCGTCACTGGTCAAAGCTGTGCCTGAAGAAGGCTGACCAGAAAGATGTGCCTGCAGCCCCAACGCCTCAGAAAAGGAGAGGGTGATAATGAATCTCCAGCCCTGCCTCTTTTCTCTGCGTTGATTCTAACAATGATGAGTGAGAGTCAATGCTTTTTGAGTATCTGCCTGAATAACCCCTTGCCGGTATAAATATCTGAATCAGTGTTAATTCCTACAGCTCCACAGGAATCAGGGGACCACTTCTGGATCTACCTTGCAAGGCTCAAACCATGCAGTGCAGGGTTGGCTGGACACAGGACAGCCCCATTATCAGATGATAAAGTCTGGGTGGGTTTTGCATAGCATACAAACAGGCTGTCTGCCCCTCAGATTAGGAAGTTTGTGGATGTCCAGCATCGTAGGGTCTTTGAGGAAAGAGGATCTGTGGTTACTATCATAGTATTCCAAATCTGGGTGATTTCTTTACATGGGATTTAGACCTATTTTTACCTTTTCTTTTGCATTTCTCATGCTAAAGTAAACCCCTTTCTTTGAACAAAGAAAGTCTGGCAGAAGGAAAAGGCCTTAATGAAGGAGCTGCAGGGCTGGTTGAAATGCTGTGATGTGGGTGCCAGCTGGCCAGTTTTTTCCCTCAAGCAGGTCTGAGTGAACAGCCAAACTGCGAGCTCCATGTCATACATCAATCCTAAATGACACCCAGAAGGGCACAAACCAACAGGTCAACAGCCTGGAGCTCTAAAGGGAAGTAAGGAGTAAGGGAAGAAGGTGGTAAAAGCAGTGACAGGGAATCAAGTAAAGATTAAGAGTAGGTGAAGAAAGAAAAAGTGTAATTATTCACCAGGAATGATTTTGGCAAAACCATTCCTGATTCTGGTATGCATTTATTCCTCGTAAAGAGGAATTTTCCGAATTCTCCTTCTCTCTCAGTGTAAAATAAATTATGACCTGTACCACTTCCAGTGGGTCTGGTTACACTCAATCCCAACGTACAATAGCATTCAAACACTTCTGCCCTGCTTGAAGAGTACAACAAAGCATTCCCAGCCTGATAGCACAGGCAGCCAAGTGTCCTGCCAGTGCCTGGGGAAGCGTGAGGCAGTTCAGGAGAGCTGAAAGGAGCTGGCAGGGCTTTGGCTTGTAGGTTTGTGGGAAAGTGGGATGGAGAGGGGAAATTTGCTGTTGTCTGACAGACTCCAAAACTGCGGAAGGGGAGGAAGGCAGCTCAATGGGGAGTGAAGACGTGAGCCCGTCCCCACACCAGAGCCAGCACCGTGTGGGTACGCAGCACGGGGAGCGGTGGGCACAAAGCTGTGCTGGGGCAGGAGCTCGTTTGCAGCTTGTTGAAGAGGGGTGCAGACTTCAGTGGGAGCAGTGGGAAGTTCTGTCACGTGCTGGGAGTCACAAATGTGCTGGCACTGACAAAATGAATCTGCTTGGTTTCGCAGCAGATCAGAATGAGGAGATATCAGACACCAGTGAGACTCCAGAGCCTCTGTCACCGCCCGAAGCCCCAGCAGAGAAGGCCACACAAGGCTCTGACATTGACCTAGAAGTTAAAGGTGAATATTTTCCGTTCATCTGCCCTCACTAGCTTTTCCCCTCACAGTCAGTGCTGCACCTACCAACAGGTATGTATCAGAAGTGGAGGCCACAGACACAAATGACCTGACATCCACTCCTTATCTGGCCATTGAGAAAGGCAGGGGGGATGAATTTCCCTCTAGGAGCTCTCCCTTTGACACCAAGCATCTTCCTTCAACTCCTGCATATAGGCCTGTTCCTTTGTGCCTTCCTCCCTCCTCTAGTCCTTAATAACCAGCATTACCAGACCAGCTAGCTGAAGCCAGGGCTGGGCCTCAGACCCTGTTTGTGTGCTCCTGATGAAATGCTGAATGCCAGCTGTGGTCTGCATGCCACAGATTTGCCATGATTGTCCTAGACTGTGCTGGTTGCTCTTATCTGCTGCCCAGTGAAGTCAGTCCTCTGGCTAAACAAGTCTTGCACTCATTTTTGTCACAGTAGGACTTGCCTATAATTTAGGATGAGTGCTTGCTGATTTGTTATAAATGGAAGAAAATTTAAAAAAATAAAATAAGAATGCAAGGAAAAAAACTTTTGTGAGAGGCCTCAGTTTGAACTGGAAAAATGGTTTTGACGAGAAGAGAATTTGTCTTGAGGTCAGACCATTGGAAGCATATAACAACATGGAGAAATATGAGCTCTAAGTATGGGGTTTGATGAAGGAATTCCAAATGACAGGTTTTTATGGAAAGGCAGCCGCCAGCTGCATTGATATGTCTCACTGCAGCTGTGTCAACAACACCCAGTGGCCAAGTTGCGAATGCTGGGATTCTTTCTGCTGTTCGTAAGCCAAGATGTTCTGAGCTGCCCTAGCTCTGCTGGCAATATCAGCTGTATGCTTCAATTAAAATTTAAAAGAAAAAAAAAATGATGAAAATGTTTTTGCCTGATGTCAGAAATTCTCAATTACACCAAGAAAGGTTTAGTCATATTGCAGACTGATGAGAAGCTACAGATGCCAAATGGAGAAGCAAGGAGAATACATTAACTCACGGAGGTGTGGGATGAAGGGATGGGGAGAACCAG
The DNA here is from genome assembly GCF_009819795.1 of Aythya fuligula. NCBI lineage: Eukaryota > Metazoa > Chordata > Aves > Anseriformes > Anatidae > Aythya > Aythya fuligula. Next base: position 26,609,308 of record NC_045563.1, read on the forward strand.
AGGGAAGATAACTTTCAAAGAGTGAAACCCTTCTGTTGTTGCATAGTGTTACTTAATTTGGCTCCACCATGTAAAACTTTACCTAGGGCCTGAAGCAATGAGTCTGGCACAGCTTGTTGATAGTTCAGTTTGAGTCATGAATCAAGACCCAAAAAATAAGGTTCTCGTGAAGGCCAAGAGTAAGAGTTCAGTTGAGGTGGCTGCTTAGTTCTCTGCAGACCACTGGCAGGCTATCCCCATCTCCCACGTTGTCGTGGATGCTGAGGTAAGAACATCTCTGCTCCTCATCTCAACTTTCCTGCATCAGGAAGTGTTACAGATATTGGGGCAAGTCCTGTGCTTAGCACAGAAATGCCAAGAAACCTGTGTGAGAGTGATTGCTTTGGGGAATTATTCCCTCATACTTGTCAGCTGTTCCTTGTGCAAGGGACCCTCTGAACCCAGAGGGAGTCAAGTGCTTGGGAGAAACAACCTCAGAATATGGAGGGCAAGCACTGAATGCACCACTCATCAATATATATTTTTTCTCTGTAGATCCTGGGAGAGCCTTTGCAGGTGTTACGGGTGCAGAGCTGTATCTGGAAGCATGCAGGCTGATGGAGGTGGTGCCTGTCTCGCACTTCACTCAGAACTTGGCCAAGCCTTATATAAACCTGAACCATCATGGTCTAGGACCCAAAGGTGTCAAAGCCATTGCTATTGCTCTGGTGGTGAGTAGCTAGTAAGATTGGGACCACTGCTGCCAATGACAGTAGGCAGTTTAGGCCTCTCTCAGCCTTGGAAGCCATCACTGAATACACAGTGTGGGAGAAAAAGACCTACCTTCCACAAGGGAACCCCGAGCCTCCATTATATTTCTAATCACCTGCACAGGAAAGCTTTGTGTGGCAACTGCTGGCCTTTGCTGGAGTTACCCCAAGTTTTGCTCAATGGACAGGCCCAGGATGCCTCTCTGGGCAATTTGAGCTTGGATCTGAACCTGGCTCTCCATGGTGGCAAAAAGCAATGGAAAGTCCTATCTACTCAAGGCCTCAACAAAAAAGGGTCCCTCTTTTGTATGCCATCTTCCACTGCTCTAGCTATGCCATGTTTCCTGACCACTGTCCTCCTCAGGACCCGCAACACCTTGAGGGGTTTGGAGGAAATGTCCAGTGTCTGTTGAACTAAGGAAACTACCCACTTCAGTCACTTTTAATGCGTCTTTTGTGTGTCTCTGTTTACCTTTGTGTCTTCCCAGTCCAATGCAACTGTCACCCACCTAGAGCTGGAAGATAACGGCATTCTGGCAGAAGGAGCCATATACATGGCAGAGATGCTACGAGAGAATTGCTCCCTTCAGGAACTGGTACCCAACCTGACGTAGTGTTTAGCCAAATGTATTGCTCACCAAGTTCAATCATCTGAGGAATTTCATGAAAGAAAACCAATTCATCCCATTCCAAGTTTGAACCAAATAACGGTTGCTTCCATGCAAAAAGATTCACATTCTGAAAGTCATATTTTATGCTCATGGAGTTTTAAAATGTGCAAGTTTCTAAAAAGCGGAAGCGTGCATGTGATGAGCCTGGTGAGGCTCCCAGAGCCTGGGAGCCTGGAACTGTTCTTTTCATTAGCAGATGTGACAATAATTACCAGAACTAGGTCTTTCTAGGTCATACTTAGCCAATGGAAAATATGTTTCGGTCAGGAACTTTTATTCTCCAGCATGATATGGGGAAAGTTTTGTAAATAGATTAAGGGAGTAATGCAAAACTTTCAGATATAAATCCTTAGGAATGTTCCTTCACTCTGAATCTGGGGTATGCAAAATGCATTTTATTAGGCCATGGGATGTGTTACATTGGAAAAAAAGATCCTTGGCCAAATGCCTCTTGGTTCACTGAAGACAATGATCCATGTGAAACTGATGGCTCTTGGACTTTGTTCCTGCTAGGAATGAACAGGGATCAAACATACCTGTAACTTTTATTAATTACTGCCTGGCTGGCACTTCTTTTTTTTTTTTTTTTTTGCTGATCTTGCATTTTTCCCTTAATATCTTGGTCATTAAAGATACAATAAGGCTAATTCATTCTCTGGGCTTATCCTCCTTATCCTTCCTTGTTTCCTCACAGAACATCTCCAATAACCACCTAGGCACAGAAGGAGCTGAAGCCATTGCCAGTTTGCTTTTGGACAACGCATCCTACCTCTATGCTCTTCAGCTCTCAGGTGGGCTGCATGCAGCCAGTGGTAGCAGTGGAAGTGAAATACTGTGTGTTTCATTTCAGTCTCTCATCCCAAGAACATTAGTCAGACTCTCAGTTATGGCTCTGACAGGAACCCAGAGTGACAGTGTGGAAATCTAGATTTTTGTGATGTGATCAAAATAAATATTTGGCCAGCTAAACCTCCAGCACCTCTGAAAAACAGTCCTGTGTGAGAAATTTAGACAATTGCTGTGTCTCTCTTACATCTTGGGATAATTTTCCTCTGTGGTTTGGAGTAATGACTAACTTATCAAAGCCTGATATGGGCCATGATTAACTGGATGCTCCACCTCCTGTAGACCCCAACACAATGCCAAGGGAAATATCAGCACATTTTTAACACACATTTTCCTCCCCAGGAAACAACTTCGGAGAGGAGGCTGCATCATGCCTTGCTGAGGCATTGATGGTGAGTTACCTGCAATCCAAGGTCATTTGCAGCCCTGGCTGTGTAGCAGACTCCTTGTCCTGAAGCTGCTGTTCACTTGGCATGATTTCACGTGGCAATGCCCATATGATTTCCTGGCATAATTCTGCTAAGTGCCTCTTGCTTAATTCAGAAATGAGGGAGGCTGGGAGGACAGAGAGAAGGATAGACTGAATTAACATTTCCTCAGGACAGCTGCATGAGTCTGGCTGAGAAACAAACCTTCAGGGTTGTGTAACAACAACAGAAGAACATCTGGGTGATACCAAATTTTTGAGACACATAAGTAGCCCGGCTTCACAGCATTTTGCAATTCTTCAGCAAAAAGAAGCTTGACTTCTCTTCTTAGTTCCCGTCTCAAAGTTCCATTGGCACCACCAGAAGCTGCCATGAAGCTTTGGACTAATAATAGGAAGTGCTCTTGGTTGGGATGCAGTGGTGAGAGTGAAATAGGGGGCAGGAACAGCTGCAGGATGTGCTGCAGACCAGACATGAGCCGTGTAAGGGAAGTTTGCACAACACAAAGCCCCATTGCTTTTGCTGTCTTGGAAAGATACTTGCTGTGATGTTATATGCCTGGCAAAGCTCTGTCTCGGGGTACACAGTGCTGCCGTCTCCATGCTGATGAACCCCCATGTGCTGGAGATGTCAATGTGTTTGATATCCTTCTGTTTCATCCTCATGTGGGGGCCTCAGCACGGCAGCTGGCTGCAGCTGGCTGGAAGATCTCATTCTCCCTGCACATTTGTCTCTTTTCAGGGCAATTACCAAGTGAAGAAGCTGGATCTCAGCCACAATGAGTTCTCTGAGAAGGGAGGACAGCTCCTGGGACAGATGCTCGGTATGTTAATCCATTAGTCCCCCAGAGGCAGGATTGCCAGCACGCTTACTGGGAGACACGATGGGGTCAGCACCGTGAACACGTATTTCCTTCTCCAGCAAAATGTCCCATGCCATGACCTGGTGGGTAGTGCAAAATACTGGACTTAGGGCTTCCTGGCTGGTCCCCCTACTCACCCTCATCAGCACAGGTGACTAGCAACTACATTTGACTTCTATATCAGAAGATATTTTATTTTTTTATAGCCCAAACCCTAATAGCTTGAGTCATTGTACAGCAAGCAGCAAGGGAAACAGATCAGAAAGAAATAAAATAAAGTTGCCTTATTTAGCTGGTCAAAGTAAGTTCCAGAGCGTGTAGTAGCCCTGGAGAGGGAATGAAAAATAACAGCAAAAGTCTTTCAGGAATCTCAGGTGCTGTTAGTGCACTGGGAAAGCCTTGCAGGAATATCTGATGGTATTTCTTCCCGAAGACGTCGGTCCTCCTCTCGAACACCGGCTGCGTGCGTTGAGGCCTTGCTTCAAGGACGTGGTCAATCATCGCTCATTTGTGGGAAGTAGAGAGTAATTCCTTTCCTCTGCACTTCCATATAGCTTTCATTTATTTTGTTTTTTTTTTTTGTTTTCCTCCCTTTTTCCCCTTTCCCTTTTATTTCCCCTTAGTTAAATTGTTTAGTTCATGGTAGTCTTTATTTAATTATTATAATTATTTCCCTTTAATTAAATTATCCTTATCTCAACCCGTGAGTTGTTCTTTGCTTTACTTCTCCCCCTCCTTATCTAAAGGAGGGGGAGTGAGAGAGCGGTTGTGGGGTTTAGCTGCCCAGCACGGTAAAACCACCACAGTCCTTTTTGGCGCCCAACGTGGGGCACGAACCCACGACCCTGGGATTAAGAGTCCCATGCTCTACCGTTTTTCACACACCTGCTATTGTAACAGCCACAAGCCTGTGACCAGAGCATCCTGTGTGCCTTACGCATTCCAGTAATACAAAGCCTTCAGATTAATCAGCACTTTCCTTCTCCCACTGATATGAACCTGCTTCTAACTGCAGTCAGTGTCTTTAAAAGATGAATCTGCGGTGAGGGACACAAGGCACTGTGCCCCTGCCCTGGACAAGCCTGCAGGGAACTGAAGCATCAGTGCTAAACCTCGTGACCTTCCCAGCCCAGAAAAATGCATCTCCAAACCAGAAGGCCTTACGGCCCTTCTTTCATTCCCTCCAGCTCACTTGAGGCAGGAGCTGCGAAGATTATTGCAGAATCTGTTACTTTTCTGTGTTCCTTTTTCTTTTAAGGGAATATTTTTAAGCCAGCTAAATTCACCATCTGCCTCCGTCCATCCTCCCATCCATGGAAAATCTGGATGAGAAATTCTGTCTGAGAATGAGAAGCGTTGGCAGCAAGTCCTACCCCTCCCAGTGTCACAGCAGGCCCGAATGAATTCGCACATACCCTGCTCTAAGTGGAATTTACACTGCGAGGTGTGCTCTGCATGTGAATTGGCACCGGCACATATACAGCTGGGCACAGCTACTATAGGAAGCTGAATTCCTCTCCTCTGCTAATCAAACACAGGCAGAGCAAGTCTTGGTATTTTAGATGTGGCAAGGAGAATCCAGACGTTTTTCACAGTGGGAAACACAGACAGTGTCTACTGGTGGAAGAAATCCTTCCACTCTCTTCCTCCCTCCCTACTTCATAATTCATTCTGTGATTAAGTCGGAAAAGGCTGTCTTCCCTCTCTGCTTGTGACCAGCAGCCACTCTCTGTTCTGTGGATGCAGTGGAAGGGAAGACTCTGTATGTACAGGTTCCTCTTACAGCAATTAATGAAGGTCAAGGCTGAATCCCCTGCAAACTTTCTCTTAGCCCCTAACTATGGGTCAGCATTTGTGTCTAGACCACTCTTCAGGAGCTAACACCTCCATTTCTCTCTCTTAGCCAACAACACAGCACTGGAGATTCTGGACCTGAGCTGGAACCACTTGAAGAGGAAGGGGACTGTGGCACTTGGCACAGGTCTCAAGGTAGGAACACTCCTGTTTTGTGACACCCTGGTTGAGACACTGACTGGGAACGTACATCCCTGAGGTCTGAGCGGGGTTCAGTAGCTCTAGTAAGGCTCATCCTACTGACAGCAGGAGTCAGTGCCAGGAGAAGAACTAAAGCAGTGAGTAGGACGGGTGACTCCCATGGATGGAGAAACCCTGGTGACATTGCAGAGCTGCTGGGTTCACTGGGGCTGGGCTGGGTGTGACTTCAGAGATGCTTCTGTCTCATCCAGGCAAGAAAGGGTAGAGTGGTACACATGGTGGGCATGCAGCAGCTGAGATCTTTCTTCTCTTCCTGGAGGGCAATGGTGCACTGAAAATCCTCAACCTCTCTTGGAACAGCATTGGGAATGAGGGAGCACAGGCCCTGGGAGAAGCTCTCAAAGTCAATAGCACACTGGTTCACCTGGACATCAGCAACAACCAGATCAACAACGAGGGAGCCAAGAAGCTCTGCAGGGGCCTTGAAGTCAATGGAAAACTCGAAGTCCTGAAGGTAAAACAAAGCCCAGGCAGGGCTCTTTCATATATTTCTTCATATATAACTTCCACTGCCTCACCAGAGCAACGCCACAGCACTACCTTGAGGTACTGGTAGTATTATCCCCAAGGAGTATTATCAAGTCCTGGAAGAAGTCAAAATTGCCTCCTAGTAAGCTAGGGATCAATAATCCTGAAAGGGGGCAAAGCTGAATGAACAGCCAAACTAGCTTCAGAGGTTAAGCTTGAAAGCTAGTATGTCTTCTCAATCCAAAATCATTCTGTAGGAATTCAGCTCAGAAAAGTCAGCTTGCTTATGAGCTGGATTCTCAGCCAAATTTAACATCACCATCCTTGCAAATTCCCCATTCAGATGAACTTTAATAGCAAGCACATCTTCAAATGCAGTCCATTGCCTCAGCCTCTCCCCATCACATGGCTGAGCACAACCCACTTCAATACGCCCCTGCAACAGATGTAAGGGACCTGACATGGCAATCTTCACACGTGGAGGCAGATGGAGGCTGAGAAGGCAACTCCACTGGGAGGCTGCAGTGCAGAGTTTTGGGTGACAGAGACGAGGTCATGAAATAAAGAATAAACCCATCACAAGGGACCAGTTATTCTACAGACCTACTGAAGGACAGGAAGAAAGAGTCACTGCTAAGGGTACAGCATGCCTCCTGCATGAAATCCTCACTCTTACTATGCCTGTCTACATCTCTTCTCCCACAGATGGCCAATAATCCCCTGACCGTGGAGGGTGCCACTGCGCTAGTGACATCTGTCAGAAAGAACCCCAATTCCATGATGGAGGAGATCAACATCTCAGTAAGAGCTTATGTGCTGGAAAGCCTCAAAGTCCATACACTATACATTTTTAGGAACTACATGAATCCCAGAGCTGCCCCCTTCCAAAACTGTTCTGAGACTTGCTGCCTGCTTCATTTATGCACAGCCATTGATAAAAACGACAGCCCTTCTGGGAACCACATGGAAATTATAGGACTCTAGCCTAGCTCTGAAGAGATGTACCTCTAGTATCACCATGTTTCACTCCCATTTTGCAGTAGCAGAGCAAGAGCAAGAAATGAATTCACAGTGGAGGATGAATTCTGTCTCCCTCCAGGGTAACCTGAGATGGTAGATACCATAAAGTGCTTTGATACTCTGTCACGATGTAGAGGAGCAGAAAGATGCACTGAAAGCAAAGTGATTTTATTATAAATAAATAAATAAATAAATAGAAGCTAATGTGGAATGAAAATAAAATCAGAGAGGCCAAACCTTAGTATGCATTTCCCTCTGGAGCTGGATGGTGGTGTGACATATTGTCGGAACCTCATGTGCTGCTTCCAAAATGACAGACACAGAAAGAGTGAAGAGTGGGTATTCCTCTAGGGCAGACATTTTTTTCTGCATAAATTAAGATGAAAGAGAATTATTTGCCAAGTCTGCAAGGAGTCAGGCCTCATTTTACGTAAGAAAACTAAAACAGGCTGTGTGTAGATAAAAGACTTCATTATAGTATCCATGGTTCTGTTCGTTCAGTTACTAATAATCTAAACAATTCATCAACTTGGAAAGAGTAAGATATTTTGGTTAAATTCTGAGCAATCAAATTATTGAAATGCATTTATTTAAATGGAGCCACCCGAGAAATTTTGAGGCAAGGAGTTAATTAACATAAAGAGTCTTCAATACAACAGAAATCTCACGACGTATTTCTGCTTGTCAGGGTTAAGTGATGCTCTCTTCTCCTTACCCCTCAAAAAGTCTAAACTACCTGGCATTTCTTAAGATAAATAGTTGATGGCATAAATTGATGATGACATTACAGGATCCCAATCAAATGTTTGTAGGTAAATGCCTCATCTCTCTGGCAGACTTCCTTCCAGCTGTGATGCAGGAAGTCTTGCATTTCATTTCAGAATATCTGCAAATACACATCTCCAAAGATCTGCTGCTGTCTTAAACCTTTAAGAATTTAGCAAAGGTTGTAATCTTTAACAGGAAACATAAGGGAAGACATAAACAAAAGCCTTTTCTGCCCCTTTTCCCAGTGATAAAAGTTTATCTTGACTTTCAAAGAATGAATAATTAGTGTGTCTGTAAGAAGAGTTTCAAATAAGGATCGTATCTAGAAACTTCTGCATGGGTTTGACAGCGTTAGCAAAGGTGAAGCGATAGAAAGGCACATTTTTAATGATGTAATTTATTGTTTCTGACAACATTTCTAAGCACAACTGTTCCCCACATTCCTTCCATAATCTACTCTTTATAGAGCTTCAGCTTGCAGTTACTGGCTATCAAATATTTTATGGGAGGCATGAATCAAAGCAGCTAACGTACCCATCTTCCCCACCATAGTACAAAAGAAAATGCCATTACCTAGCAGCTGCCTGTGTGTTGTTTTTTCCAAGCTGTTGGCTGACTGTGTCAAAGATGCAGAAATCCACCGCCTGGCTCCCTCCAGGTGACCCCAGCAAGGTTTGTCAGGCCAGGCACATTGCTGTTATGTGCATCTTCTGAGCTCACACTGGTGGTCTGCTGGCTTTCTGCTGGGGACTTGGCCAGGCTGGTAAGCCTTGGAGAATGCTGGCTGCAGGCAGAGCGTGTGCTGGGCTCCCAGGACTGAGATGCCCTGTTACCCTGCACTCTGCAGGGAGCTCATCAATGAGCCACTCTGCACCCATAGAAGAGTTGATTCTGAATGAAAGCCAGTAAGCCCAGCCAGACCCAGACTAGTTCAAGACTGTCCTCAAGCAATTGCAATCAAGACCTCACTGCAATGTAGAAATCTTCAGCTAAAAAGACGCTGTAAGAATTCATTGGGATACATTATAAACATACTTCAGGGGAAAATACTATGCTTGATGGCATGGGAACTTCCTACAGTGTCAGAAAAGAGAAGCTTTCATGACTTTCCTGATACTGAACTGCCTTGAAATTTCCCACAATTAAATATGTAACTAACATAATATATGAACAATTATATTTTCCTACCATCACAGATATGAACAAAATCTAAGCTATGTTTTCAAAATATCAGTCAAGATGAAAGTAAATTTGTTATAACTTAAATTTGGAAGAATAAGTTATAGTGGCAACAATACTTTCATTGCTAGCTTATTTTCTAACTTCACAAAAATCTACAACAGGACGCTGTGCTGCTGCCCATTCTGTAATTACTAAAACAGAAAACTGAGTCTGAGGTCTTATAGGGATCTCAGTGGTGAACAAGAATCACCCAACATAAGAGGTCTTCAGTGGAGACATTTACTTAATGTACATCTTCCTTGCGTCAAATTAATTTCTACACAAATTAATAGATCCTTTTCTAACTCAAACATGAGAAAAGAGAAGGAAGAAGAACAGTTATTTAGGGTTGGGCTTCTGTGGGATTCCTCAAAGTGAAGAGTAGAGATGGGAAATGGCAGCACCCTTAGGAGAGAAAGCTTACTGTTGACTGTAGATGGATTTGTTAATGAAAGCAAATCTTTGTCATTCTCTGGGCATGCACGCTGACTGCAATCTCCTTCCTCCTATGAACCAGAATGTGTTGGTGAATGAAAATTTTATCAAGTTGCTGGATTTTGTATGTCAAATACGTCCTGAACTAGATGTCATCTATGGTGAAGTTGAAGGCCGTATCTCCAAGATCCCCAAGCAGCACCCAAGTCCTATGAAACTGATTCAGGTGAGCTACTGAACTTTGTCTGCAGTTCCCCTGTGCACAGTACACAAGCCCCAAGCACCTGGAGGGAGGGAGGTTGGAAGGGGTAAGCTTTCTTCCATGTGGGAAATTCAGTCAAATTCCTTCAGAAAAGTATATTCATAATCACTATTGCATGTTCATTTATCTTAGTCCATGCAGATTGACTAAGCAAATCCTTTGATTCTCAGAAGATGAATGCCTTGGGATCTGAGGGAACTGGTCTAAAAAAAAAAAGTGTTTTTTGATTTGCATAGTTGTGATTTAGTAACAATCATCCCATACCTTTGTATGACATCATTCATCCACATAGTTCCCTTTAAAATGCGCATCCAAATTATTTCTTCTACAGCTGAGAATACAAAGAGGAGCTGTACAGTTTGACAGGTTTCAAAAAGCAATGGCAAAGATGAAAATATAAGCAAACCCTAACTGCTGTAATCACTGAACAGCATTGTCTGCCATTTCTGTCTGAGTAGATGTTTGCTAGCTGCGGAAAACAAATTGATGGATTTTGGGTTTGACCCAAAGGAGCGTGCATCCTGCTCACCCAGCCCACCACAACAGACCCTTTCCTGGTAGTTGTGATTTAGCATCCGAATGAATGCGCTTCGTAAAAAATAGACTATGGTTATATAAACAAAACCTGCTCTAAACAGAAATGGCTTGGCTTTTTAAGGCCTGTAATTTTTACGAATAGCAGCAGATGGTGCTGTCCTCCTTGCTGGAAGGCACTGGAGCACCGCTGAGTTAGTAACACTTCTGCATTACCAGCTTCATTGTGCTTTTCTAGCTGCTGTGCAGATTTTCAGCTAATTGGGTGAGACGTTGCTGTAGACATGGCTTCAGCTGAAATTAAGTAAAAGTTTGGACTGTTAGTTCACATCAAACAGTGCCTCTGTCATTCACGGCTAGCGACACGCTAGCATGCTTTGCAGTTTTTAATAGTTGCGGCACTCAGACATGTTCTCCTTTGGGCAGACAGGAATTAGAGAAGAGCACGAGTGATCAGGGAAGGACTGGCTGTAGGTTGGACAGCCTAGCCAAGTGGTGCTGGTGGGATGAGGACCAAATAAGCATGCACAGCTTGGATATAGGTTTACTACTGTGACCTGTTTCGAGGGAGAGGGTATAACTGAGAAGAATGGGATTAGCCTGAGTAAATGTATTTTCTTCTGATGGTGCCTGCATAAGGAGTTAAGGACTCATTTATACCAGGGATGGGCTGAGTAAAGGCAGGGTGACAGGCGGAGGAATAAGAGAAGAGCTTGTGGCACCTATCAGCAGCTGTCTCAGCTCATGGTTGTGCCTGTGTTTTCTCTCTGCTTCTCTTAGAAATACTTGAATGAGCACAACCTGCGACTCTGGGACTTTTTTCAGAAAATTGACAAGGACGGAAACATGAAGATCCCTGTGACAGCCTTCCGGAGAGCCATGATTCAGGTGTGCCCCAGAAAGCATGGCCAGGAGGCTCTCCTGACAGGGTACTGCTCTGGGGAAACCCCTCTGCGGCACCACAGCCACCAGTCAGCCCTGCTGGTGATGTTCCAACTAGAAGGCTAAATTCACAAATTTACCCACTGCAAAGTTGAGCCCTCAGCAAGACCCAACAGAAATGCTGTGACATCCAGTAAATACTGCAGAGGGCATCAGTGATTATGGATCACCTCTAGAATATCACAAAAGCCTTGTAACAACAGAGCTCAGATGTTTGTATAGGATATACCTACAGGATCTTGAAAGATAATTATGTCTTACTGCTATGGGAAAGTGAATGAGAGACATTTAAATCCTTGCCCCTGCACACTGAGTAAACAAGTTTCTTCCTGCCAAAACCACTATGGTGCTTGGATCAGTAGTACTGGTCAGCTTTCCATGATGTTATTTTACATCCTTACCAAAAAAAAAAAAAAAAAAAAAAAAAAAAAAGCTATTTTTATTCTCCCCAGCATCACTCTGGATTTTTACATCCCATTTTTTTCTATGAATCAGGCTATCTCCTCGCCTATTAAAAGACGACCGGGTCCCAGTCTGACATGGAGGATTTTTCTGCTTTAACGTACCCAGGTTTGCTAGCATTTCTCTTCTTCTCTTAGCAATCAAGCATTCCATTGGATCGAGTCCAAATTAGGGAATTAGTGCGACAACTGGACCGGAATCAGACAGGGATTGTGGACTACAGGTGAGTGAGTGACTCCACTTGCTGTCCTGTCCTGTGTTTCCTTTCTGCTTTGGCACAATACCAAGTAAACACATCCTCACTCACTTTAGGAGGTGAAGGGACATGTGTTTTTGGCCTGTCCTGCAACGTGACCAGACATCACTTACCTAAGTGGAAGGCAGATCACACAACACCTTGTATGCTTAGAAGCCCCACTGGGTCAAGCTAGAAGTCAGTATTACTTTTCTGTTCTATAAACTTGCTGTGCAAGCGCACGGATCTCAGAGCTGAATGGCATTTTCATTCACGCTCATAAGCCTGTGTGAGAAGCATCAGTTCAACACTGTTCTCCCCCCGAAGCTACAGTACGATTTGCAAAGACAGCATATCTGTGCCTTCAGACCTTTTCCTCCATCCTCGGGGACTCCTATTTTTTCCTTCTCTCTGATCCTTCTTCTTAGGAGACCTAGTTTTCCCTGGAAACCCACCTTCAAACTACAGAACTTTTCAATCTCTTGAAAGTGCATCTTTCTTAGTGCCTGTAGCAATCATGTCCAAGTTCTGAGAGTCTGAGCAGTCAGCAGCAAACTCCTTGGAGGTTGTCAGTCGCTGCAGGCTAAGCCGTTTGTCATTGGACCACAAATTTCCCCTTAGATTTGCAGTCAGCTCTGACATGTGACTCATCATCTGAAAGCCCTGTTAACTGTGGCCAAATATTCCCATCCCTCACTACATACTGATGGGTTTAAATGTGTGCTGCAGTCTAGTGTTAAGGCTAGAAGCAATGGGTCAGCTTTGCAAATCTTTTCACCTCTTAGCCTCCTAACGTCTTCAAAGAGCAGCTGAGAAGCGAATGACTTTGTTAGATCCAGTCTTTATTCCTTTGCGTCTGTTGGTGCTGTGCTAGAAGCATCTGTTCTCAGGCACTACATGGGCCTTAGCCTGGTTAATCTTGAATCAGAGGTTACATGGGGTTCCCAGTTACTTTAGGCACAAACTACAGAACTGTGGCTGAGCAGTAAGCAAACCAGGAACTGTTGAAACCCAGTGGACGACAAAGACTGCATTCAGTGCCATTAATGCTGCTGAGCTGATATGTAGGGAAAAAAAAATACAGATTTCTACTCCTTATGTGCATTTTAGCACTGTAGCATGTGTGTTAATGGTAATCACTTTGTAGATGAGTCAGAAGAGTTGTGACCTTTGTTGTCCTTACTGTGCCCACCTCAGACTGGTTCCTCAGGGTCCTATCAGCAGCTTAAAGAATCTGACAGGCAAGATTCACTTTACTAGATCAATATTTTTTCATCTTTTTCTTTTGAATCAGTCACCTAAAAGAGCAGAAGCCAGCACAGAACCGTGTGGAAGGGAAAATGAAGGAAGAAGAGAAGGAAGATAAGTAAAAATGAAGCAAGGAGGTGTCACCCAGTGAAAGGTAGTAGGAGAAACACTGACTCTAAAACACTGAAAGCTAAGAGTGGCCCTGGGCTTGGGGAGGTCTGATGCTGGAGAGCTCTGATAGTGTAAGTCATTGACTGTGGAAATAAAGTTGGTGTTCCACTGCACAGCAGGTCTGGTCCTTTTGTTTGGGAGCAGAACAGACTGGCTGGTTACCAAATCATTCTGCATGCTGACAAAGCTGAACTTATTTTCAGAAACAGCGCGCAAAAGCTGGAATGGGGAAACCAAGAAAATTCATATATTGTTATTATCCCATTTAGAAGGAAAGCACATGGACAAAGACTGGAGCAAGTGCCCTGCAGACGGCCCCTACCAGACTTAGCTGCTTTGATGCAGAGACCTTTGCAAGAAGAACTAAATTAATGTGAAACTATAGCTAATGCTGCTTTAAAAAGTTATGGGTAATAGGAATTTTATTAAATAGCTCCATGGGAAAAGATATGCTAGAAGGGTGGGATCCATAACTGATTTTAAATGGCTCAGATACTGAACTGCTTTTTTAAAATCAACATAAAAAGCTAACAAAGAAAGATTTCACCAACCCTTAAGAAGTAATGAAAGCCCTGCATATACTAATATTTACAAATAAATGATAAAAAATATCATCAGAGAATCATGGAATGGCTCGGGTTGGAAGGGACCTTAAAGATCATCTAACTCCAACCCCCTGCCATAGACAGGGATGCCACTCACTAGATCAGGTTGGCCAGTATATACATGTGCAGATGAGCAGATCCACAGGAAGTACATTTTGCCATGTGAGCAACTTCCAACATAGACTATACCACAAAAAAACTAGGAGAATTGAGACATGTTGGCCAGCAAGAGGAGAGGAAACAGAAGAACTCCTTTCACTACCCATTCATTACACCCTTTTCACTCTCCATCCATTCACTAGATGACCTTTAAGGTCCCTTCCAGCCATCCTATGATTCATTCTATGAATTCTCAACTGGAAAAAAAATCTTCCATTAGAGTTCAGGTGGCTCCAGTGTCTCCCGAGAAGCCAGCCTGACTGCTGACATGAGGGTGGGCTATGGCTGCTCAGTAGTCATCTTCAATACACGACAGACTCCTAGCCTTTATCTCATTACCGCAGCCAGTCTGTGTCCTCTGCTGTCTGTGACAATCCCCCAGCTACTCACAAGTCTATGGACACTTCTTGTACACACACGTCTTTCTTCCAAGCAGAAGAATGCCACCCGTTCAATCATTCCTCAGAGGACTGACTCTGATGGTCCTTGTTTCCCTTCTCTGAACCGTTCCCAGATGGAATACATGGGAATAAGAAATGCAAAAAGCATTCAGGACATTGGGGAGTTTGCACAGACATAACACGGCGGGGTTTGTTGTTGTTCTCTTTTCCTTTCCTAATCATTCCGAGCATGCTGTTAGCTTTCCTCAGCCATTACTGAGCACTGAGGCATGCTTCCACAGCACCACACACCAGACCTGCAGCATCTTCCTCCTGAATACCGAGGCCCACCGTGGAGCCCACCCTTTCCTACGTGACAAGCAGGGAGAGGGGCGGCGTGCCTGCCATTTTACAATCAAGAGCACTTTCTTCTTCCTAAGGCAGAGCTGCTGAGACACCGCTCCTGCTGCAGGGCTCTGCGACTGCCGGCGCCGGCCACCAGATGTCCCCTCAGCACCAGCGCTGGGGCGGGGAGCGCGGCCCGGGGCCTCCCTGCCCTGCAGGCGCCAGGCCCCGAGACCCAGCGGCCGGAGGCCATTTTCAGCCCCTCTTCTGGAAACGGCTCCCTGCCTTCTTTCCTAAAATAATGCTAAATTTCACGCCCTGGTGTGCACGGGGAGGTGTCCCCGCTGCAGGGCAGTTTGGGTCCCTCTCGGCCCCGCTGCGGCTGCTGCAGGTGCCCACAGGCCCGGGTGCGCTTGCCCAGCATTTCTGGAGGGGCTGCTCTTTAAAACTCACGGGTCATTTCTCAGCCCTTCTCCAGCAGCACCAAGCTTGTTGACCAAGTGGTCACCATTCACTGCCAGTGTAAAATATCCATGTGGCTCGTTTCCCCGCAACCCCAAAAACTCCCATTTTGAGTCTCCTTTTCAGCCTCAGAGGCGTACATTACAAACACCAAAATGTGCAGGCTGAGAACTAAGGCTGGAGGCTATCAGGTGTTTGGGGGCAGCTAACAATTTGAATCTGTACAAAAAATAGTGGTTTTCTGTTTTTGTTTTTCATGACTGGCAACCATTGTTACCTCACAGAGATGATGATTTAGGAAAACCCAGATTTTCTTCCAAAATGAACCTCTTGGCTTATCAGCACGCAGATGCTCTATGAGTCAGTTAAGCTGGATCAGAGGTGAGAAGTTTCTCACCATTTCTAGACTTGTGTGGAAAAAAAAAGACTAAGATTGGCTTTCTGGGTACTGACAGCAGAGAGTGAGGGCTGTGCTCCACTGTCCAGAGAGCACCGTGTTTGTTCTGCAGCTCAAGGGTGCACTTCTGAGCAGGGAGTAGCACGTATATACTAGGAAATATCTTCATCTTTTATTCCTGCAGCATCTTGGGTTTGTCTTGCATATGTTACACATGAATCTTTATCTCATGCACAGTGCTGTTGTGTATTAGTCATGCATTACTATTCTGCTTAGGTTTGCACAGAACTGGCTGCCCAACTAAACTGATTTGTCCAATTATCACCCTTGAGATTCTAGATTAGATACAGCCATCAAAAACACAGTCTTCTGTAAGAAAACAACATAATCAAATATAGATGGGTACTGGCCGGCGGCAGGTGTGACTTTTATTTATTCGAGTGTCCACTTAAACTCCAGATTCAACAATGATGTGGCAGCTAGGTTGTACCTTTACACCACGGAAAACCTCCAGGGAGACTGGATGGTTTCTTTCACAGAAAGAGAGAAAGAGAAAGCTGATGAATTTGTGCCCAAATTTCTAGCTCCAGAAGGGTTTAGATAAGTTAAAATTATCTACTTCACCAAATGCACAAAATCTAAAGAAAATGAATCTCTCTGGAGGATGTAGGTGAAACCTTATGTCCTTTTGTGTGGCTCGATGCAACTAAAATAGCAAAAAACTGTAAGTGCCAGTGAAAATTTTAATTCTCCAAACTCACATGCAAGCAAGCAGTGCAGGGGAGGGATGTGGTTGCAGTGTTGCAGAGTCTCTCTGAACACTCTTGGATCAATAAAGCTTTTTTAAGCTTGGTGGCAGCATTTGTCCCCGTGCTGGCATTTCAGGGATGAACTGAGGTAGGTGCTGAGCAGGGATGGTCTGGGAGTGGAACATGAATTGCTCGGTTGATCCCACACCTGTGAAATGGTGCAGAAGGAAATGTTTTGGCTGCCATAAATTAAGGCAGCTCTGAGACTCATCTAACATACTTCAGGAATTCAGCCTGCCAGCACAAAATTGGGCAGTGTGGAAAGCTGGCAGAACAAAATCTCTGCATATTCCATGGGCTGAGAGAGTGACACAGCTGAGTAACATTTTCAGATCTCTTTGATATTAGAAAGCAAATAACTACCATTAAGTAACATGTTTTGAAAACACAGCATGCACACCACGGTATTTAATGTGCTAGCTAGTTTAGATGAATCTCTGGATCTCACAGGGAAAATCATATTTCTGTTACGGATTTCACACAGCAGAATGAGGCCCAATTCGGATTGATTTCCTACCGCCACTGCAACAACTATGACAACACAGCATCGCATTAAAAAAAAAAAAAAAAAAAAAAAAAAACACTGCTAATCAGAATCTCTGGAAATCTCTGAGTAACTACAAAATCTAATGCTACATGCAGTTATCTCAGCTTGTTCATGTTTAAGATCTTTGATCTGTCTAGCTGAGCTGGCCGAAAGGGTTTTGGCTTTTCTTTCAAAGAAGAAATCTCACAAGCTGCAGAAGTGTGTACACTGATACCAGTCTTCATCTTTAAGCTTGCATCAATAGTTCTTTGTTCCAAAGGCCTCCCATCCATCTAACGAGTATATCAAAAGATGTTCTGCATTTATCAGTGGAGATAAGCCTTGTGCAGAGGGGTGTCCTGCAGCTGTGCACAACATCCAGCATCACGGGACTGGAAGCATGCAGTGCACACTGCAGTGGACCGTGTGACTGAGATGCTTAAGCTCCCCGTCTACTCACTGAGTAAATCCCCAACTGAACATATCACAGCAACTTTACAGAATCTGAAGAGATGATGGAGCTGGTTACATCAGGTACATATGTGCCAAGAAATAGAAGCAGGGTGCTGGGATCAGCCGTTTAACATCTTTGTCAGTGACACGGACAGTGGGATTGAGTGCACCCTTAGCAAGCTTGCCGATGACCCCAAGCTGTGCGGTGCAGTCGACATGGTGGAGGGAAGGGATGCCATCCAGACAGGCCTGGACAGGCTTGAGGTGGGCCTGTGCGAACCTCATGAGGTTCAACAAGGTCCTGCATCTGAGTTGGGGCAATCCCAAGCACAAATACAGGCTGGGCAGAGAATGGATTGAGAGCAGCCCTGAGGAAAAGGACCTGCGGGTGTTGGTTGACGAGAAGCTGGAGCACCTCTCCTATGAGGGCAGGCTGAGAGAGCTGGAGTTGTTCAGCCTGGAGAGGCAAAAGCTTTAGGGGGACCTCATTGTGGCCTTCCAGTCTCTAAAGGTGGCCTCCAGGAAAGCTGGGGAGGGACTTTTTGTCAGGGGGTGGAGTGACAGGACAAGGAGACGCGGTTTTGAACTGCTGGGGCACCTCGCCGCCTCTTCCCCCGCTTCCACCGAGCAGAGGGCGCTGCGCCCTCAGCAGTGGCCGCCCAACACATTCCCGGGACGGAGCCCAACCGCTGGAAGGAAAAAAGTCCCGCACACACACACAGCCACACACACCCTGAGACAAAAAAATAATAAAAATAAAAAATAAAAAGACGAAAACAAACTGCGCGCTGAGGAAAGCCGCCCTGAACCCCTTGGAAATGCCGCCAGGCAGCACGCTGCTGAGGGCGCCTCAGCCCCGGGGGCGGCGGCCAGGCACGGCGCAGGCCTCGAAGGCCGCTGTCGCGACAGGGCCCCGATCCCGACTGGGCCCCTGTCGCGACAGGGGCCCCCCTCCCCGCCGCCCCCGGCCCCCGCAGCGCGGTGGAGAAGCCACGGGGCGAGCGGCTCTCTGGGGGGGTGGAGACAGACACAGGCGGAGTCAGATCGCAAATTCTTGAACCTTTAACATCCTTTCTGTAATTTGAAACATACTTGTTCCCATTCCAGAACCCTTTTTTTTTTTTTTTTTTTTTTTTTTAATTCATTCCCGGTGGCTGTGGAAATACGTTCAGAAAAAAAAAAAAAAAAAAAAAAAAAAGAGAGAGAGAGAGAGAGGGAGGGAGGGTGAGGGAGAGAAAGAAAAGAAAGGGAGAAAAAATAAAATAAAAAAGCAAGCCCACTACTTATCGGAGGCTCCAAAACAAAACAGAAACGTGAGAGCTGAGCCCTCCCCAGCACAACTGCTGGCGGGCTCAGGTTTCGGTGGCAGGGTGGCTGCGGCAGCTGGCCCTGCTGAAACCAGGCCACCAAACCCCAAACCCCGGCTGCTCGGCAAATGGCAGCCACCTCCCGCTGCAGCAGATCCCGGGGCTGGGAGGAGAAGGAGCCACCAAGTGGTGCCTGCTCACCTTCAGGGGTGGTCGGCTCCCCCAGCTTCCCTACCCAGGGCAGCCCCTTCCAGCCGCCCCCCGGTTTGCCCAGGGGAGAGGGCTCAGCACCCCTCTGCTGTGCTCCAAGCCCCCCAGCACTGCGGCAGGGAGACGGTTCCCATGTTTAGGGTGGGGTGTGCGCATATGGGAGAGGAAAGCTGGGCTGACGCAGGCTGTGAAAGGCTTTGGATGTCACTAATCTCCCCGAATGGCACGGAGGAGCAGCGTGCGGCGCTCTTCTTGCATCAGCCAGCCCGTGGGACCCACTCCTTGCCCCCTGGGTAAACCACAGCAGGTGATCGTGCTGGTGCAGCAGGGCTTTGTGTTTGCTTTGTGTAAGGAAGCAACGATTACCAGGGACACCAAACACCACCCCAGGTCAGAAGTGTCCTGAAGCTCCTGCTGGCACGCCAGCAGTAGCAGTGCAGCTGCCGTGGCAGCGCTGGGCCGGGCAATGCTGGAGCAGGGCCGCTAGGTGGGCAGCAGCAGCGCCTACCCCGCTCCCATCCCACAGCAGGACCTGCACCTTTCTTTCAAACCAGAAAAACAAAGCAGAGGGGAGAAGCTTTCATGTTTCTTTGCCATTATCATAGGTCTCGACTGCGTTAATGCGGTATCGTGTTGTTTACATGTGTATGTATATGGATGGGTGTGAGCAACCCTTAAAGAAGGCGTGAGGTTTTCCAGGAGAGAGTCAAGCGGGCACATGTGCATCACCGGAGGCAGCTGGAGGGCTGCCGAGCCGGGACTCACCTCTGTGCGTGGGGGAGAAGTCATCCAAAGGGAAGGGCAGGGACTCAGCGCAGGACACAGCCCCAGCCTGCTGTACTCCTCCCTGTCACAGCCACGGCTCTGCACAGCCCAGGTGTTTCTGTTTCCTCAGGTGTGCACCTGGAGGAGAAGGACCAGGGCTCTGTGAATGGGGCAGATACTTTTATCTTTTTGGAAGGGACGGAGACCCACTTCAGGGTCTCCCCATAGCCAAATTGGGCCTTTTAGCCACATGCCCCTTGTAGGACGGCTGTAGGTTACGCACGGAACTCGTCTCCTTAACCCAGCTCCTTGCAGTACAAGTCACTGATACTCTGCAGATTGGCAGGAGCCACCACAAAGCCCATGTGTGCTTAAATATTTCACGTCACACAGCACATGTTATTCTGGCTGCCTGCAACACTGCAGCATTTGGACTCCCTCCCTCTGAGGAGATAAAGCATCTTGATAGCTTAGCTGTGTTTATCCAGACACCCTCAAGACAGCCTTTGTCTCTGAAGCTGGAGAGTTGGAGCTCACTGCATCATCCTGTTTCTTGAACGTTGTCCCCAGATAGGAGCCATCCTGCTCAGGGCACCCCCATAGTCTGTGCCTATCCTTTGCCCTCAGCCTGGATTGCTGCTATTTTAGCCAATATGATCTAACATGGTGTCTTCTTTATCACATCTCTATCACTTTTTGGAATATAAGCCCTTGATACGAATACAAAGGCTCAGACTTTTTCCTAGACATCTTGGATACAAAGGGGTTATAAGTGCTCTGTTCTCAGGCACCTGTTGGTAATTGCCCCCTTCACTTTACTGTCATGCAAACCTAGTTGGAGTTGCTGTTAATATGAAACAAAACTTCAGGTAAACATGTATTATGCTAAGTTAATTACTTCATGGTGACATTCTAGAGATACAACATGTGACTCACTGAACTAGATGACAAACCAAGGAACAAGTTCTTTTTCCTCGTCAAGTTTGTAAGAGCAGGTTTCTCCTGCCCTTTTTGCAGTGAACCCTGTCTCACAGGTGGCACACGGGCCAAATGAAATCTGTCCCTATAAGGATTGCTCTCTCCTGCTAGTTTTCACTCTATCCCAGACCCACAGGGTTAATTCACGTCCAAATAGCTGAAACAAAACTGTCCAGTCCCCCCAGCTGCAAGATTTTGGAGGACGCCACTTGGACTTAGTGGGGTCATTGTTAATGGACAAACTCTGTAGGCAAGACTCCCCGAGCCAAATAGCGTGTGAAGAGGGGATGGCGAAATATCAGCACTTGTCAGCTTCCCAGAAAAGAAAATGTCCCAGCCTGTGCCCTTCCTCCCCTGCTGCTTCCCTGTGCTCGTCACAACTCCTGGGCACCATCTGTGGACCTCTGCAGGGCTCATGATCTAAAGCACGCAGCATGCCAAAGGTATGTGGGCCAGAGCCAGCCTGCAGCTTGTCGCCTTCGCAATGACAGGCATCTCTAAAGGGATATTAAGTGCTTCACAAAGGTAGCTGAAAATTCCCCTTACATAGGGAAATCTCTGTAAGATGCTAAGCTAAGAGAGGCATCCTACCCGTCTGGCCATGCTGCAGGGACAGGTGGCATTTGGGCCACAGGCCAAGGGCTCCTTAGCTGTTCAGACCAGGGACCTTCATGTCTTCAAGAGTGAAGGAAAGAGAAGCTTTTACCCATCTTTGCCCCTATATCAGGCCCTAGTATCAGTGGATATGGCTGGGAATATCAGCAGGCAGACAGAAACCTCCTGTTTTATAAGTACCAGTTGCCCGTTCCCTACTGGGCTGGTTATTCATTGCTGGGGTGAGTTTGAGGATGGGACAAAAACGGCAAGAGAAAACAGCCCACAGATGGGGCAGCAAAGAAGAAAGGACTAACAGGACTTGGAAGAAGAGAGCTGGGGCTGTCTCTGGTGACAGAAGTTTGTAGGGGCTGAGGGGAGACACGTTATAACAGGCTGAATGGAGTCATAGCAGTGCTGGGAGATGGAGAGGTGCTAACGTGCAAGCATATGCTCTCTGGTGACTTCACCCTCCGTGAAAAGCAGTACGAGCTGCTTCACATGAGGTGAGCACAGAGGACTGCTTTAGTAGCCTCATCTTCTCTGCTAACCTCTAGCAACTGGATCCTGCTGAAGAGACAAGAGCACATAGTCAGACCTGAAATGAGGATGAGACTCCTGAACTCAGTATGATGTCTAACTGCTTGTCCCAAACACAGCCTGTGACTCTGTTCCAGGCTCTGGAAAGCCCCAGAATGAAGATTCAGCTGTACAGGAGGTACCCGTCTGTATCCCTGCACAAAATGGAAGCAGGGTGGTCCCTGGCTGATGTCAGTGTGCAGAGAGGCAGGGATTTCTGAACAGCAGCCTCCCTCTTGACACTGATTAACAAAGGAACATTTTGTCTAGCAAGTCTGTTTCTCCCTCTTATTTTTTTCCTTGCCTTCAGAAAATGGTGCAAATAAAGCTGAGCTGCCTCGGAGCTTGTGAATGTCTGTGCTATACTGTACAGCACTCCCAGGAGAGGAGTTAAAAAGGGAAAAGGACTAGTTTGTGTCCTTGCAAGGACTTGTGTCCATGCCAGAAAAGGGTGTGATGCAGAGTCCTGCTCCAGGTCCATTCCCCAGCCTGTTCCCATAAGCTGTGACTTTTGCTAATTCCAGTCCTGGGGCTAGAAGAAAGTAAGACCGACGGTTCAGTTCACTCTGACAGGCCTGAGCCCTGCTTAAAAATACGAGGAAACCTCCTGAGTCAGCAGCTCACTTGCTCCTACTCTTGGAATAGCTGAGATTCCCGGACACAGTAACTTGACTCTGCTCCTGGCGCAGGGCAGCCACTAGCTGAAAGGCAAAATAAAATCCCCTCCTGGCCCATTAACGAGGCCTATTCTGGGTTCAGGAGAAACCAGTCTGACTGATGAACTCCCCTGGCTCAGGGGCTCTGACTGGGGCTGGGAGAGTTCTTCTTGCCTTATTCAGCAGACAGGAGGATGTTAATGGAGAGCATATGGGAGGGGAGGGAGCACTGTGGATATTGCTGGAGGACAGCCAGGCTGAATCAAAGCCCCAAGCAGCCTATTCTCCATCCGGGCAATGCTAAAACAGGCCACGGAGAGACAAGAAGTCCAGCTGTGATATGGGGGAGTTGGGAAAAAAGCTCTCTGCCTTCCCC
Organism: Aythya fuligula; assembly: GCF_009819795.1. Taxonomy (NCBI): domain Eukaryota; kingdom Metazoa; phylum Chordata; class Aves; order Anseriformes; family Anatidae; genus Aythya; species Aythya fuligula. Next base: position 26,632,286 of record NC_045563.1, read on the forward strand.
AGCCTTTTTACTCCCACTCCAAAGGGGACAATGGTGCGGCATTGTCGCAGTCCTGTAGGCACAGTATTCACAGTGGAAGCCTTTCTGGGGAAGAGCATGCCTCAGCCAGGCACCCCATCCTGAGAGTCCTGTTATAGATTTTGAGGAAGCAAGAACTGCCTCTGTGTTTGCAGAGTGCCACCTAATTTATGGCGCTATAGAAGTGATGAATTGCAGCAGTGCTACGGGCTGGGGATGGAAAAGCCCCGTTAACTCCTCCAGCCCATCTCCTGGAGCTGATGCAGGACTGTTGCCTCTCACGCATTTCCTCAGTTTCTGTCTGGGCGTGTTTTGAACAAGCAAGCAACCGAGGTTCCCACTTTTTCCACTTCTTAATTCTGCTTTAAAAATAAAGCCTGATGTGATGGTAATGTAGTACAGGCTACCCAGCTGCTTGGGGATGTCAAGCGGGATGGAACAGAGTGCACCAAAGGCAGCCCCACACCTGCCTTACCTTAAAGACAAAACGGAGGACGAGCCAGCGAGGCCTTGATCGCAGCTTGAACTAAGAAGCCTCACATGAAGTAGGAGGGCAGTTCGAATCAGCTCCTGTAAAATTAGGCGTGTCCCTTTTGGCTCCCGCCGATCTGTTCGCGCAGCCCTGACTGAGGCAGATTTGGGGCATCCATGATGCTTGGCCTTGCATCATTCACCAGAGCTTAATTAACGAAGGAGCCTGGCTTGTTTAGCCTAGCAAAGGGGGATGTAATTGCTATCTATAAATAAATACTTCAGGGGGTGAACACATGGGGAGGAGGAAAGAGCTATTTAAAGATAAAGGACAATGCTGGCATAAGAACAAATGGGTGTAAACTAGCCATGCATACATTTAGGCTGAGGATTGTCAGGTTTCTAGCGCTCAGAGCACTGAAGCTCTGTGAAGGCCTCCCAGTGGGTTTAGGGAGGCCAAAAACCATGCTGACTTTAAGAGTCAGACACATTTACTGCAATGATTGTAGGATATGGCTGCCTGGGCGAGCAAGGAGCTGGACCAGAAGCCCAGGGGAATGCCCTGAGGTTCTGCAGGCCGCTCCAAGTGCAGGAGATTTGGCTAACCAAAGCCAGCAAGGTGGGGAAGAACAGGAAGACTAATAAACCTGGGAAATTTAAACCAAATCTTCATTGTATTTGGGGCAGATTATCAATCCAGGTCAAGCTGGAGCCTGAAACTAACCCCTCTCCAATGGCTGTGCTGGCTGGCTTCACTTAGGGAGGGTTGTGGGGGCAGGAGGAGAATATCAACAACAGCCTGGAAGAGTCTGTGACCAGTTTGTGTGAAGCTGTACACAAGGGAAAAGAAGAAAAGAATTGATGATTGGTTTCGCTGCAAGCAGGTTGAGGCTGGGAAGCCCACAGGTCTCTTCTGCCATCCTCAGAGGCAAAAAGATTTCATGAGCCAGGAAAAGCAGCCATGGGAATGTCTTGTCGTGTTCTCCGGTGGAATAACAGCTCGGCCTGACCTCGGGCTGAGACCTATATGTGGTGCCCTGCACACAGGAACCCTTCCCTGTAAAGCCAGTGTCACACAGGCAGTGGGTGTCTTTCCCTGTGGCTGTCCTGCAAAACAGCCAGAATGGGAGACCTTGACCCTTGACTAAGGCATGCCAGAGAGGCAGACGTCCAAATCCTATCCGCCTTATCCAACTGGAAGCTGTAACAATAAATCACAGGCTCCGGTTCGCACCAGCAGCATAAACAAGGTAATGGACCTTATACCAGAGAAAGATGTGTTGTAATATAGCGCTTTGTTTCATCCTGTTCCTGCTGGGAGAAGAGGGATGAGGGACAGCCTGCAGAGACAAGACAGCTATACAAGTGGCACAAATCTCCCTTGTATTGGGGGAGTTTTCCTGTGGGAATCTCCTGCCTGTTTGAGTTCTCTCTATGCTCCATAAGCACTGCAAAGCAAATTTAGCAGAGACCAGAGAATCTATCTCAAAATGCCTTAGGGGGGACAGAGAATAGGGTATAAATGGAACCGCAGTGATGTCTCTTCTAATTCTCGTAATCTGTCACCCAGCTACGACAGTGATAGGTGCTTTAGAAATCCACAGACAGACTGAATATGATTTGATCACATTAGTGATGGCCCGTGCATCAAGAGATTCAGAGGTTTTATTCAAAAAAGCCTTAAAATAAAGGTGGTTGTAGTTCCAAATCTCTTTTGTCTGGGAAGAGGATATCTCCTAAGGCTGGCTTTACTCCTGACATTTCTCATTCTTTGCTTTCCCTCACATACCAGAAATACAACACGAAACGCCTTGTCTTGCTGTTTGCATAATACTGCAGTCAGCCTCAGCAGGAATCCGAGACAAAGAGGGTGGGAAGTGATGAGCTGAGTCAGGTCTGAAATACGGCTCCTTGCACTGGAAGGACGTAGACGTGGCTTCGATTTAAGCCACCGGTTCAGGTCTTCATGACACACTGTGGCTCTTGCCATCAGCTGCAGGGTTTCCATCCAGCTGCTGGCTATTTTCAGGTAGCAGCCTAGGAAGCTGAGAGCTGCATGAATGAAAGCCACAATGCCCTGGCTGGGGAGCAGCGCACATGGGAAGCCTGTCCTGCTGCTACTTGCATTTTCCTGGCTGCGTGAAGCGTAGGCATTTTTCATCCTCCAGGTCTCAACTTCTTGGCCTGGTAAGCTTCATCACGTGAATCAACTTTAAAAAACAGGAGAGAAGATGAGGGGAAAAATTATTTTCCTTTGAGGGGGGCTTTTTTCTTTCTTCCTTTCTTCCTTTCTTCCTTTCTTCCTTTCTTCCTTTCTTCCTTTCTTCCTTTCTTCCTTTCTTTCAGATACAAACCAACAGGTTTTTTCCTTCGACCTCCCAAAACCAACGAGAATTTATGGGTCATTTTCACATTTTTAACTGACATTCTAATTTTCTTCACAAAAGCACTTCAAACATTGAGAACCTCAATAAATCTTGAAAGCACATGGCTAAAAGTGTTCACACAGGCTGTAAAATTGTAACTCTGGATTTGTACAATTCATGCTTATGGTCAGTCATGTCAAGCTTTAAAGAATCTACCACTTCAGCCATCTCAAAAAGGCAGTAAATCTACGTTATGTATTGAAAGTGCTTAGGGAGTCTGGGTATTTGTACCAATGAAATGCCAAAATATTTTACTGACATGCTCCATTTTTTATATTCTTCTACTAGCAGTTACTTTTTTATACATATATATATATATATTTTAATGCTGACAGTTAAATTTTGGCAACTTTTAGTTTTCAGCTGGCTAAGCCTCTTCCAGTCAAAACAAGAGGCTGCCCAGTTTCACAGACATGGCACCCCGGGCAGAAGAGCGTGGCAAACTCAGATCTGTGCATGCCCAATATATTTCAGGATGCATCTTCTGAAGCTCTGCAAATGTCACACACGATTTCTGGCTATTTCCACAGTAATGATTCACTGGGGGGCTGCTGCTGAAAAGTCTGCGCTAGTCCCCGGTGTCCCCACGCAGGGCTCGAGGTTGTGGCCCTGTGGAAGTGAAAGGGGTGACTCAGAAGGGAATATTTCTTCTGTGCCAGAAGCACTTTACAGCATCCTAGGGGGGTGTGCAGCCAGGAGAGTAAACTGAAGCCTCTGAGGGATGTCCGCCGTATCGTGCAGTTAAGAGGCATCTAAATCAGCCTTAGTACCCAAAGCAATATAGCTGCATTCATGTAGCTCTCTCACTGGACTACTTACCCTCGCTTTTAAACGCACGCACCCGGCATTGGTACATTTCTTTCTGACCCAAATCGGCTCTCCTGTCTAATTTGAACATCTCTGGATGATACTGCTCCGTGCTACCCAGGCATCACCAGTGGCTCTCTCCGCTGGAAGGGTGCCAGCAGCACGTTTTGTGTCTGGATGGCAATCACTTAGAAGAGGCTAAATTCCTTCTGGATTTACAAAGAAGTTACACAAAGCGGGTGCATAAAAGATTTAAATGCAATCAGCTAAGTCAGACCAAACTCACTCAGCATAAAGGAAGAGTGGGAGCATTGTCAGTGAACCCAGCTCCAGTCTCAGGCACTTGACACCCCCACACCAGGCAAAGGATCCCGATGAGGTTATAAACGGCTCGTGGTGCTTTTGTCCTGACTGTTGGGGCCCTGATCCCTCACCTGGGAATCCCTCCACCCTGCCCATGGCCCAGGACCCCATTTCAGCCCCCGGGGCCATCAGTCCCTGCCCCAGCAATGCTGTAGGATGCTGGTCTCCAGCTCCCACAGCCTTGCCCTCAACTTGTCACCGTCCTTGTCCCCATGGAGGTGCCCAGTGCCTGGGGCTGCTGTAGCTGACCCCAGCTGCCCTGCTCCTGGCGTGGGTGGTGGGATGGGCTCTGGCTCTTTCTTCCCCTCTTGCTCACTTCAGTCCAAGTTGCCGAAATGAATCATCACCTCAAACAGTAGGTCACAACTGCAGTGCTTTCACCAAGCGAAGTTGGTCCGTGGCCAAGACTGCTAACCAGAGGCTGGGCTGGGCTGCAGGGGGGCTTCAGATTTGCCCTGTAGATGCTCCCATCCCAAGCTGAGCTGAGGAAGATGATTTTAGCTTTGCCAGCCACATCTAGGGGGACGTGCTGCTCACCTAATGTTACATATCAAAGCAGTGACACAGACAGAAGACAACCAACCATATTCAAGGCCTCCAGTATCACAGAAATGGCTTAACAGCAGCACCATGTGCTAGTGACCCTGAGAAGTCTGCTCCAGGAGCAGGAGGAGTCTGCTGCAGGTCTCTTAAGTGCTGCAGTAACATCAATAGCAACAGACTCGCTGTATAGAGGCAGCCTTTTGTGCTTCTCGTGGCACTTCTGAGTACCATTAAAAATAAATCCCCAGTGTAACAACTGTACAGAATGCAGGGGGCTTGTAAGGGATCTGTTTTTACTTTCTGGCCACAGCCATACAATCTGGGTCAGTATGGATGGCACATAGAGCCATGTGGAAGGTTTCATTCCTTCCAGCTGCTCCTCATTACCATTTGCTTTCAGTAATTTCAAGGAATACTGCAGCTACCCTGTCCAAGTCTCTGTCAGGCTTTCTTCCAGACAGAGGGATTCAGGTGGCTTTAGTTGTTCCTTTTTTTTTTTTTTTTTTTCCAAAGAAATTTGAGTTCTTTTTAACAGTGTAATAGGGGCACTGTGTCCCCAGGAGGGACTAATTCTCATTTCCTGGCCCAGTGCTTGAAGTAGGTAAGTTACCAAAACACTTCTGCAATCTGTAGCTACCGGTGCACACTGGAGATGGCATTTTTTAGGAGCAGGCTAAGCGATGACCCTCTGTTTACAAAGGAAGTGTGGTGAAGTCAGGACCGGTCCGCCCCCCGGGAAGCACGGCGGGGCTCCCCCCAGCAGTCCCACTAACACAGCAGGAGTGGTGCCATGGGCTGCTGCAGCAACCAGCCGCAGGCATCCCAAAAAAGTGAGAGAGGCACTGGTGGTGTGGGATGCCCAGAAAGGCCAGGTGCCATCTCCTCCTGCCGACCGCTCGGGCCGCCGGCTGGGAGCGGTGCCCGGCCAGCCGACGTGCTCCAAGTCCAGCTCAGGACGCTGCGTTTGCCAAGCGAGAAGGAACAAAAACGTGTTGAGCAAAAGATTTAATTTCCCAGTGTCTACAGGGAAATCAACAGACAATGGGAAGCAACATAAAAAACATATACATGAAAGACTGTTATTTAAAACCAGTTGACATAGTCATTTTCAATGGAATCTGGCCGGCTCTAGCCAGTATTTAATTCAAAAATTCCTCAGGAATGAAGGTCTTTTGCAGGCCAGCTTTATTTGGCTGGGGTTGGGCTTTGCTTTTTCCCACATCCCGCCTGCTGAAGTTAGAGGTTGATGGCATGCAGCCTGATCCCTCTGCCTCTTCCTGTGACGGATGCCTGCAGCCAGTATCACCTCCTTTGTAAACTGTCGGCTGAAATGGCTGCGTGCAACAGCTGGAACAGGACGGAGCAGGAACAGCATCATCTGCTCTGCTTTCCGAGAACAGAGCCAACAATTACCTGACAGAAGATGCTGGGAGGAATGAAAGAAGCTAAAGAAAGCAAGTAGAGCCCAGAATGTGTTATGTACAGCCCCATGGCAGAAGCAGCTCTCCTACACTGTATCTCATAAGCCCGAAGTGCTGCAACGAGAGGCTTTAGTGCTTAATGAGCAACAGCAGCAAGGCACTTGCTGCTAGCTCTAGACACTGAAAAATAAAACTGTGACATACATAAAGAACCTCTTCAAAGCACTGACCAGAAAGGGTGAGGTGATCGCTCTGTACCCTCTCAGATGTGCAGCTGAGCTAGGGGCATGTAAAAACTCTGGCTTTACAAATGAGGGACAGAAAAATTCGTCGTTTTAATGTTTGCCAAGGCATATAGCAGGCAGACAACATAGGCTGATGAGGTTTAGGTACTCCCATTGTGAAGCCCTTCGTGTGGCAGTAGTAGGGCAGCCCACGGGTAAATAGCACACCCCACAGCACTGCGCCTCTCTCCTGTCTCCTGGCCCTCAGCCTGCTGGCTCCATCAGGCTGGGGGGGGGGGGGCAGAGGGATACTGCAGCTCCAGATGTGCTCTGCCTCTTCTTTGCGACTGTTCACCAGAAAAACAAGAAGCCCACGTCGCCATGGAGACCGTATCTCCAGCTCCGATGGGCCCAGCGGGCGGCAGCAGCCTCTGGCCGCCGCCATGCCGAGGCCTGGGCCTGTGCCGGCTCCTCGCTGCCTCATGGGCGCTGAACCACGGCGCTCAGCAGGGCCAGGACATGCCGGGTCGGCCAAGGAACGAGGCAGTGATGGACACAAGGGTCTGGGTTTAGGATTTGGGTCCCAGAAATGTATGGGAAAGGCAGACCGAGGTGAATTTGGAGGCACACAAAAGCCGCGCCAAATGCCAAGAGTCTGGGTGAAGGAAGCTGGTGGCCGCTACTGAGGTGAAACCATCTTCAGAGGTTTTAATGGTGGTGTTTACAGGGCTAACACTAGGAATAGTGGAGAAACTAAGCCAGACCTTGATGCAGAAGGGTTTTTTTTCCAGGAAAGCAGCGGAAATGCCATCTTTTGAATCATTTAGAACTTCTCACTTACTTTGTAAAGGAAACGATCCGCTGCCAGTCCCCAGGAGACATATGAAATGAGACCAATTAGGGCTTCTCCAGCTCCAAATACTAGGACTGTGCAAAGACATACTTTATCCTTATTATCTTTGAAAGTGAAAATGAATAGGGTGTATCCCAGCTGAATAAAAATCAGGGCTTGCATTATGTAAAAAGCTACAGAAGATGATCTACTCCGTCCTTAAAATTTCGGAAAACATGAGCACAGGGTTACCAGATGGAGGGGGAATATCTGTCCGTGAAGTCCAGCCCTGACAGTGCCCACCTGGTGAAGCCTCAGAGGCCAGGAGGATCCCAGGTAACCTGCCTGGCAGGGCACACTGCAGGGATTTTCTTGAACCAGGGGAGTGACCCTAAAACATGAAACTCCTACCTGTTTTAACTGTGCTCTGCGTTCACCATATCATCACTGCTTTCCCATTAAATGTCGGTAGTGATCAGAGGTCATCCAAACCATTTCACAGCTCAGACTTAATTACCAGATCTAGTTTCAATCCTGGTATAAAATGGTACATCCTAATCAAAACCCCAGAAATCCCCAGAATTGTAACGTTACTTCTGACTCTTTGGCTCTGCAGCGAGCAGCAGGACAGGGGTTCACAAAGTGCACACAGTAACCCCACAAATAAAGGTTAGGCTGTGGGGTTTCCAGAAGAGCCATGTGCTGGGTTATCCAACGGAGCAGATGTAGATGCACAACCTTCTAGATGTGCTCACCACAGCCTTGGGAAAGGTCTGGATGGTTGCCCGCTCTCCTCTACATTTTTTTTTCCCCAAAGCAGTTTTGCTTCATTACTGCTCAAGAAACGGAGAAGGGCTGTTGACAGGAAGAAGCCCTATTAGCAGAGACACCCTCCTGGAGGTGGTGAGGAGCAGACATTAGGCTGCTGTCTAACTCATGCGCCAGTCCAGCTGGCCGGGGCTTATTCCTCGTGACATCTGCTTGCAGAGGTACTGCCATCCACATTAGATTCCGTCAAAAGCCATTTTGCCACCAAGCTGCAACGCTTCCTGGGACGTGTGTCACTGCGGGGGGACAGACCACCATGCCCCATCCAACATCCTGGAGAGATGACATCCACCCCAACAAGAGAGACGGGGGAGCTACAGAGCCTTTGTTGAGAAGCATGAGATGTCTCCCCCACCTCAGAGATAAGCTGCATTTGGCTGGTTAAAGTGAAAAAAAAAAAACTCGTAATTTGCTCTAACTGGATTAGAAATGGAGCCACTGGTGACATTTTCTGTGAAGCTGTCTAACTGCAGGCAGTGTCCCCATCAGGGGGGGTGGCACCTGCTCAGAGGATGGCAAGGTGAGGAGATGCTGCAGGATGGGGTGCTGAGCGTTCAGCAGGTGGTGGGCCATGAGCCCACGAGCCGGGGCACGTGGCATAGCTAGGAGACTCATCGTGTTTTAAAAATGGAAACTCCCTTCCTGGTCCTGAAAGAACGCGTGGCCCTGCTGGAGAACCGTGGTGTTAATTTATACTCCAAATTGAGCAATTTCACTTTGCTTCCTGAATTTTCCGTATCACACATGGCTGGATGCAGCATCCTGCTACCCCAAAGGCTGCGCAGCGTTGCTATGCTCTGGTAAATAACTTCCTCCTTCCTTGCCAGAAATAGCTCCATTTCAATAGCAAGTGAAGAGATACCAGTATTTATAGCTTCTGGAGCTTCACCTTGGGATTGCTGGGATAGATAAGCATGAATCTATGGCTTGATTTTGCTGTCTGGAGAAGAAGCAGTTAATAGGGAGTAGCATCCAGTACGGCCAGTTTAGCCACTCCACTATTGCCTAGCAGGAAAAGGAGATTTCTGCCCAACCACTGTCTCCTCTGCCCTTTCTGCAGGTCTTTGCACTCAGACAGCCCGTGAGACAGAATTTTGGAGCCTGAAGAAGACAGAGCACTTTAGCAGTGTTGTAAGCTGTGTTTTAGACCCTATGACTGAGCGCTGAGTTGTTTCAGCCCTTCAGCTGGCTGCTGATGTCCCCCTTCACCTGGAGTCAGCCTCTGGACCATCAGGGAGGCGAGCAGAACAGCCAGAGCTGCTGGCAGGGTGTCTGGGGAGGTGGATGCACGCGGCAAGGAGGTGAGGGTGCTCGCTCGCCCTAGGGCTGCTGTAGCTCCGAGGTGGTACGGGAGCTTGGCCCCTCTCCAGCTCCAGCCTTCCCGAATTGCATCACGGCTTGAAAGCAGCAGGACCGAAGAAAGCACAGCCCTGCTTAGCCACACATGGCAATAAAGCAACGTCTACAGTAATGAGGGGAATCGAGGGAAAGGAGGTGAAAGGAAGGAGGGAGATAGGAAAAGAGGGAGGGAAGGCGCGGATGGCAGGGGATCCTTTCCAGCCCTGCTTACAAGGTGCTGGATAATTCATGGCTCTTGTTTACACTGCTCCAGACCACATCACAGACATTCCTGGCTAATGGCTTCCATCTGGAGCAGCCATGTGCTGCCCAGCCTCCCCCTGGCTGCGCTGGGGTCCCTGCCAGCAGAGGAGTGTCTCCCTCCAGACCTTCCCACCCTCCCGCCTCGCCTGCTGCTGTCACTGGCAGGACTGGTGCACGCACCACCTCGAGGCTCCCAGACCCAAGAGAAGGGGCTGGGGTAGACCTCGGGGAGTGAAAAGCCCCATTAATGTGGGGTGCACGGGGAACACGATGCAGGGACACCCAGCCCTTCTGCACGAGCCCAGCCGGAAGCCAGCAGGGATTCCTAGCTCTGGTGCAGCATCAGCCCTGGGCTGCTTCCCAACAGGACCACGCAAGTGTCTCCACATTGCATGGCCCAGCACTCTGGGTTTGGGAGGGTTTATTAGCTTGGGGCCATGCCAATGTGAGCTTTCTTTCAACAGTGCTGGGGCTAGGAGAGCCTCGCAGTGCTCACAGCACGGGGGGAAGACACCTGCTTGGCCTGGCCAGGTCGCTGCTAAGCTGGGCTTAACGGGCCCTGCCGGATCCAGCAGGATTTGTGCAAAAACTCTCGGGTGTCTTTGCACCATGGAAGTGGACTAGCCAGGGACAGTAGCAAGGAGGGGCTGCTGCAGAGCTGGATAAACTGCATCCAGCCCGCAGCTGGCCCAGAGGTCAGCAAACGAGGCCTGAAACCTGAATCGAGGCTGTCGTGACAGCGCAAAAAATTCAACGAAGCTGGATTCAGACCCAGGCTTCTGAGCCAGTTACAGCTAATTTATTTCTCTGAGTGTCCCGCTAGGTGTTGGAGGTGTGGTCGTGGGTTGCAGGGAGAGACACCGGGAGATCAGCCCCTGGCTCTGCTCTCTTTGTTCCTGCCTCTCCCTCTCTCAGCGAAGCCACACATCCCCGGCGCCTGTCGCGTCTGATCTGCTCCGAGCTCCAACGAGAGGCAGGCGAGGAGCTGAGACGGGAACGAAACAGATTCCCGGGCCGTGACGAGGAGCTGAGATTCCTCACTGCGCCCCGTGCGGGTTGCCCTGTCATAAATCATCGTTTGTCAAACCCAATAAGCATCCTGAACACAAAAAATGACGCTATCTCCTGGGAGCCCCGAGTGCCTGAAATTCTGCACAGATGTGGAGAAACCAAAATATGAGGGAAGGGGGGGGAGGACGGGGAGGGAGGAGGAAGGGGGACAGGTTTTGCATGGCAGGAAGGGGATTTTTCCCCGTGCTCTGCTCCCTCCATGTCCTTACACACACAGCCGTGCTGTGCGCTGCAGCTTAGGGCTGGCTCTGGCTGTGCACATACAGGTTGTGCTGCACTGTGTCAGTGCCTAACACGCTGGGTATAAATAGGGATACATGCAAATACCCACAACAGCCATTTTGTCTTCCCCTCGCACCACACTGCCTATCTCCAAAATGTAAGATACGAGCCTCCAAAACTGCTCGAGACGAAGCAGCACACAAGAGGATTGAGCCCAGCGTGCAGAGCGGGCACCCCAAGGACACAGCTCGTGCCACGCCGTCACATTTGCAGCACTCTGTGCCCCAGGCTCTGCTGGGGTGGGCAGGGATGACACGGGATGGCCTCCTGAGGATGCACAGCCGGGTGCTGGGGCTTCAGCAGGCTCGGGCTGGGGATGGCACAGTGCTCTGGGACCAGCAGGGTCCCACACAGGCTGAGCCTTTCCTTCTGCCAGCTGCACAGCCACTCACACCCCTGTTAATGAATCACACAGACCGCTGCAGACACCTCTGTAGCCACCTAGCACTGTTTGTCCCCTCCGTGCTATGTATGCTACAGAGCAGCCATTTTAGAAAGAGGGAGAAGCTTCCCAAAGCCTCTTACAGCGGCTGGTTTGAATCCCTCTGCTTGCCAAACCAGGCGGATACCCGGGTGCCACAAAGCTAATTGCTAAAGCTGCAGAGGGGCGGTATGAAAATGCATTAAAATTCCAAATCGGTATTTAAAAGATCTTCAGTAGATAAATATGCCTTGACTTTGAAGGTCAGAGTATTGATCCGTGTGGAGGCTAGAAGCACGTACTTTGAGCTGCACTTGTGATCTCCCCTTTGCTGTTATCATCGGTATTGGCATTATTGTTGCAGTAGCGACACCTCAAGGACCTATTCAGGAGCCAGCTGCCATTATGCCGGGGACGCGGAATTCAAATGAAGAGACGTGTGCCGAACACCACCTAATGTGCACCACAAGCACCCCGAAATGTGACAAAACAGGCACAGCAAATCCCTGTGAGGTGGGCTGCACGTTGCTGCTTGGCAGAAATGCAGGAGCCCTGCCGGTAACCTCGCTCCCGGGTTTCTGCCAGACGGGTTTCTGCAGGGGCAGCGTGAATTCCTGGGAAGCGGGTGGTTGTTCGGGCAGCTACCTATGGATCGCGTTTCTCTAGCAGCCCTGGTTAACCTGGATTCACCCAGGGAAAGCGAGCTGGGGTGTGCCTCCATGTTCTGCAAATGCACTCCACAAATCCAGCTCGGCTAGCGTGCCCGGAGAAAACCGGGGAGAGGCACACGGTGCTGTTACACAGGTCGCTTACTACAGACATGGAAGTGATTACCAGAAAGCGGGGTGGGGGCGAGTAATCTTAAAGAAATAAATCAGCCCTCTCCCCTGCCGTAATTCCTTGGCGATAGCTTTCCAGTGGGATAAAGCTGTCGGATTTTTACTCCGCAGGGAGATACCAGACTAACACTGCATTGATTCAGGTCTGATTCTTGCCTCACTGCAGTCTTAGGCCAGGTAAATCCTGCTTGGTGAGAGGAATAAATATTCTTCTTCAGACTGCTCTCCCAAGGAACGAAAGCTGAGGCGATTCTGCTACCTACACGCCTCTCCCTTGACACCTTCTGAACCCCGTGACGAGTTGCAGTCCAATTTGCAGCATTCACAAGCAATGAAATCTCGGGCAAAATCTCAGGTAATGCATTTCATGAAATGAACTGCACACTGGCAGCTTGCAGTATGTGCCGTTCCCCACCCAAATGGGGTGTTACGGAGGTGTGCAGGTAACAGGGCTACTGCCCAGTCTGGGGAGAAGTCACTGGGAAATCAAGCACCACTTGCTTATGGAAGATCCTTTGTCAGTGGCACCTTCCTGAAAATTACTGCAGGGAGGGAAAGGAGAAGCTGTATGGAAATGTTTTGAGCACACGGCTCCGCCGTTAATGACCACACCAGCGATATAATGCACATAGCCGTGTATCTGCTCATACCTTACATTTCTGCTAACCCTCTGGGGTACCGGCAGCAGAAGTTCACAAAAACAAAGCAAAGGTCATGATGCTGACAGGGTATCTTGATTGCTAGACAACTCCCCAACCCCCCCGTGATAAATGAAGGCCCTTATTCCCGCTTAACCCATAACCTTTGGAGCAGACCCTGAAGGTCGCCCATTTCAAGGTTCCCAACCTGGGGCTGGGGGCAGGTAAGAGGGCTGCATTTAGAGGTCCGTCTCCTTCCTGCCTGACGTACGAAGACAATCAGATGGCCTCAGCAGTGCATCCACACCCCCCGGCACAGGCACGCCGAAGACTTGCAGAACCGCGGGGCGGCGGAGCAAAAGCTGAGGGTTTCCATGCGACACTTGCCCAGGCGCGTTCCCTCCCGGTGGCGCCCCCTCCCCCTTGTGCTTTGCGCATTAGGGAAGAATTTTATTCCCTAGTATGCTCGGAGGAAAGGCGGCATTTTGCCAGATTTCAAAATGGCCTCATTTATCACCTAAATCCCCTATGAAAGCTAGGGAATACGGTTTGTAAAACAGCCCAGATTAATGAGGCTGCATCTACATCTTAATAGCTTTTGTGTGTGCACAGTACTCGTACATGCAGTGGGGTGCAGTGGGTATTTCTGAGCTTCATGGGCTCCACTGACTCCTCTTACCCGGTGTATCTGCATGCGCTCGTGTTTCTCTCTCGTTCTGTCTCCTGTGCTCAGCACATAAAACCTCCTTCTGTGTCTGTAACCGTTTATGCCACACACAAGTGAAATCCTCCCTGTGAGTATCTCTGGTTTTGCAAATGCATCCTGTGTTCAGCATCTCTGTGTGCCAGAGTTTTGGTATGGGAAAAGCCACCGCTTCGGTGCTGGCTCCTTAGGCAACGGAGGCCCATATTTCATCCCCGTGCTGGGGGAATTTCATTTTGCTGCTATATATAAGAATTCTGGTGAAGTAATTAACAGGAGCCTCCAGAGGCCCGGTTATGAAAACAAGGCTCCACGTGCCTGCTTCAGAGGAGCCTTGTACTCCTTGCAAACTCCTCCAGGCAAGGAAGATATTGCAGCTGCAAAGGGAAACAACCCAGGGCAGGGAATGGCGAGCACCGAGGTCGGGTTCTCAGTCCTTGAAAACAGCTTTAGCAGAAAGCTGGAACACGCAGCAAATTAGAGAACCAGGTTCCAGATGGGATCGCGAAAGAAAAGGGCATCAGCTCCATCTACAGTGATTAATTTTTAAATCACACGCCAAAAAAACCCTCGGAAAGCATTTGACCTATATCAGCCTGGTGGCCCTGATCATCTCTTATGTGGGACACAGGGAAGACTTGGAAATTCCCCTCGCAGAGTTTCCCCTCTGGTTCTTTCTCTGCAGCTTCTCCCTGGATTTCTTTTTCCCTTTCCGTACCGATTTCTCCTTCCATCCCTCTGACGAGGAGCTGCTGCTGCTGCTCCTTCCCTCCCCTCTCCCTCCCCCTTGTCTGCTGTCAGCCATTTCACTTGGCTTTTTCTGCTCTTGCATTCACCAGAGCTGAATTCAGTGACAGCCCCTTGGCAATTTCCCTTTGCTGGTGACTCAGGTAATTGGATCTGGTGCCTTGGGGAGCTGCCAGGCATGATGTCACAGCTCTGCAGAAAAAAATACCCTATGTAATTGCTTGATACACTAGCTAATGTCTCATCCCGGCGGAGGGAGGAACTCGGAGTCTGGGGGTTGCCAAGATTTCTGAGACTCGGGGCTCTGTGGTTGAGGTGAATAAAGAATTATCTTCATTTCTTGCTTACACAGGCTCTTGCTCGTTTACTACGTGCTCATTAACTGCCCCCTGAGCAGGGAGTCCGAGGGTTCATAACAAATACCGCAGTCCCTTTATGAAAAGGGAAGGATTGCGAGCCCTTCATTAAACAAAAGAAAATGGGAGTGAAATATCAATGCAGCACAAGAAGGAACAGCTCTACATACGGTGGTGTAACCCTGCATCGGGGACTACTCTGCCCTTTTTTGACATTTCCCTGTAGCATCTGAATGCGCTTGGATACTTCACTTCCAAGCCAGCAGGAAGACCTCGCTCTTATCCTAGTTGCAAGGAGCGGATCTGGAGGACAGGCAAGGGATCAGAAAGGGTCAGAGTCAGTCTCAGGGTAGACATCAGAGTGCGTCTGAAATCCATTAAGTGAAGCAGCAAGATGAGAATGAGCTAATGGATGATTCTTGCTAATACACTAATAAAATGGAACTTCAGATTTCTGGCTCGTCCCTGCACTGCCCCATCTTGCTTGGAAAAGAAACTCTCTGGAGTTTAGTGTTCAGATGAAATTGACTGTTCCAAGTTCTGCTTTTCAGATGTTTTATGTTGATCTTCCTCCTTTTGTAGACTGAAGGAGTCCAGCCAGGAAGGATCTGGCAGGGTGAGATGTTTGGGCCTCAGCTCTCTTCCCACAGTTCATCTGCAAAGCAAAGGGCTGAACCCATCGCTAGAGGTACTGATTGCTTGGCCAAGAGGAGGGGATGGGACTACAAGAATTCAGAGAGGAAATCTTCGACTGTCTTCATAGCATGAAACATTTTCCCCGAGCAAAATTGGGACCTGGTGCGACAAAGCACTTGCAAATGCCTCAAAAGACCCCACAAGAAAATGGAAGCTCGGTGTCAGATCTGACGTGTTCTGGAACTCCAAGGCAAACAGATGGGTTTGCTGCAACAGCGCTTTTGTCCTCTCCACTGCTGCAGCTGAAGTGATGTTGAGTAACCTGGAAATGCTCAGGAATAATCAATCATTTTTAGGTAGGTCACATGCTCCGGCTAGAAGAGATCAGTCCCGACTTTCCACCGTGCTCTGTCCAACTCAGCAGATGATAATAACCACACCACTGAGCTGGTTCTCACACAAGCACAAATATCACATTTCTGAGCTCTCTGTTGAAGCTGTTTGTTTAGGCAGGTCACCAAAAGCTGGGTTAGCTCTCCTGCTGTATTTTCTAACACCCTTGTGTTTCTAATCCTGTCTGCCCAGGCCATCCCCTGGCCCCCTGTGGCCTCAGCGAGGGGATGAAGTTTCCAACTTTGCTGCTTTAGTCCAACCCTCGCAGAGTGCCTGTTTTAGTTTTCCCTTTAGATATTAGACCCTTGCAGTATATGGGCTGCTCTGAGTGGCTTGGAAACAATTCCGACAGAGCCTGCAATAAGGGCCAGGGGGGGCAGTTCCTGTTTTTTCAGACTCTTAGCTCCTCAGTCTGCCTCCCAGCATCACTCTGGTGTAAGGGAATCTGAACAGTATCACAGCTGCAGAAATCTCCCAGGATGATGGTACAAGAAAGTGTTAGAGGTCTTGCTAGGGAGAAGAGGCCAGCTATGTCGAGCCTCTCCTTAGGGCCTCAGATAACCACAGTATCTTGTCCCAGTGACTCCGAGCCCCCCGCTACCTACCAGGTTTGTGAGGTAAGAGCCTTTTCAACAGTTGGGGGACCAGCCTTAGAATGACCTTGAAACACAGGGGAAAAAGGCAAATAATCCACTCATTCTCATTGCAGTTACTATTTTCATGACTTCTGCTCTTGGGAAAACAAGGCATAAACAGAGAAGTGATGTGCTCAGGTTTTGGGGAATGTCTCTCTGCCCCTCATGTCTGCACAAGGAGCTCACGCCATCTCTGTCAACCTTTCCAGGACTGATACACAGCTTTCCCTGGCTGTGCATGCAAACCCAATACACTGACATGTATGATTTATGACGCAGTACACAAATCCATTGTTTTATCCTCTCAGATTTCTTACTCGGCTCTCCTGAGATGCTCAGGTTAGTCATTCATATTTTAAAAGATCTCTTGCTTCTGATTTCTCTTCTTTAAATCTCCAGTCAACCAACAGAAGCTGTGTGTGGATATAAGGACTTGGAAGCTAAAGTGACCCGCAAACAACCCATATATTTATCAGTGTAAAAAACACTGCTGTGTCATGACAGGGCTGCAGCACAGCAGAGCAATTTGGATGCCCTGCTGTGGAGTACTGAGAAGAGCGGGGCACTCAGGGGAATATAAGCTAGTCCCAAAGGAAGGAGTGGATCCAAAGGCAGCCTTGCCAACTGCCCTCAAAATCATCTTAGGAGTCTCCAGTCTGCCAGTCTGAAGGCAGGGTCAGCATACAGGTGGGGGCACAGAGATCAAACCACCAGATAGCCAGAAAAACAACCTGGCTACATACTTAGCCCGAGGGCGAAGAACAATTGCAGCAGCGACTGCCTCGGCAAGCCCAGAGATCAAAGAACAAAGCGTTATTAATTACTGCCATTATAATCATTAGCAAAGTACCCAGTAGTCCTGGTCATGGACCAGTACCCCAGCATCTTAGCCAGTGTGCAAACACAGATGAAAAGAATGGGCCCTGCCCAGGGAATGCGGAGCTTAAATATTAAACACGAGATGGCAACAATGGGAATGGAGGGAACAAAGAAGCAAGAGTGTCACAGGCAAAGGAATCCAGAGCAATTGCTGTGTATCACCAGGGCAGCTACTGAATTGTCTGCCAGCAGCCAGGGTTGCCTAAATATCTTAATTGAGGTGGTTCGTACCAGTGCTACATATCCGCAGGCTGTCTCTTGAAGCACATCAGCCAAAGACACATTAAGTTATTCAGGGAGATGTCTCCACCTGGAAAAAGGGCTAGTTAACGTCTGGACAGTGCAGGCACCCTGCTAGCCCCCGTTGTTCCCATGTTCTAAAAGTCACCTGGCACTACTTGCTCTCCAAGGAGCGACTGAAGACTGACCAAACTAGCAATTAGACATTTGAAATTAAAATAATTCAGTTGGAAGGGGCCTCCAAAGATCATCTCCTCCAGCTGCCCGACCACTTCAGGGCTGGCCAGAAGTTAAAGCAAATTACCGAGGGCATTCTCCAAATGCCTCGTGAACAGGTGTGGGGCATCAACCAGCCCTAGGCAGCCTGTCCCAGTGTTTGAACACCTTTGTGGTAAATATTTTTTTCCTGATGTCCAGTCTGAAGCTCCTCTGGCAGGGCTTGGTGCTGTTCTCTTTGGTTTGTCAGTGGCCAGGAAGAACTACGCATCCTCCGATGGCCCCAGAAGTGGTGTGAGGCTGTATCACCAGCAGAGAGGATGATGCCTCAAACACAGTGAGACTCACCCCAAGCCACATGGCCAGCAGTGGCACTGCAACTTGAAAGCAAAAACGACATGACCCAATGACGCTGGGTCTTCTGGCACTGGGCATTGCTCCCCTGCTCTCATGTGATTCCCTTCTAACCACATCCATGCAGAAGTCCTGCTTAAAGCTGCCTTTTAATCCTTCTGATCTCTCAATATTTTTATCTTGTAATGGCAAATGTATATTTTGCTCACTTTTCCAGTGCCCTAACAACCTCCTCAGACAGTGATTTGTTCCCTCTTTAAGAAGAGGTTCCAGCCACTTCTTGGAAATCTCTTTATTTTATCTATCTCTATACCAGGTCATTGGAGAAAGTCTATTCCTCAGTATCTGAACACCTCATAATCTTTAAAGTACTTATGATGACAATACCCTATGAAGTAGGCAAATTTTACACTCCCCATTCTACAGCCAGGAGGTGGAAACACGGAGGGACTGCCCATAATGTTCCTCAGCTAAGCGTTCACGCTCCGAAAGTTAAGGCTTGAAGTAATGAGACATTTTTAAACACTGACATTGCTGTCGGTTTTCTCAGTTGGATTTCTGAAATTGTTCGGGGGTCAATTTTTTTCCCCGGCTTTTATCTGCTGTCATGAGGATCTAAGTGTGCTCACTTAATGAATCCCGAAAGTCTCATGACTCCAGGGTCAATGGCTTGAAGACCTGCACAAAAAGAGATTAGACTGTGCCTTCCAACATGACCACGAGGAGATATCCCAACAGCAGCGAGGAGTGCTCCTGTCTTGGTAGCTCCCTCCACAGTAGCCCAAAAGGAACCAGATTTATTTAATAAGAGCAATGTTAATTTGTATGATACTGACTTTTTTATTATTATTATTTTTAATCAAATGCTGATGTTCTCTCCCTAAATACAATCTCTACTTGGCACTGCTGGAAGCAGGATAACTAAGTTAGCTGGACCATTGGTCTGACCCAGTAGGACATTGCCTATACTCTTATATAGTTTGGGAAACGAGTAAAATCCCTTATATTTATTAAATCCATTGCTACTGGATTTGTTTAACAGAGGCAACTTCAAATACAGATGAAAGGATATGTCTTTTTGGCCATAACACAGGTACTACATGGTGTGTAATGAATCCAGACCACAGGTCTGCAGCCCGTCTCCGTCTGAATGGTCCCAAATGACGGGCCATATAATTTCCTTCTCTTAGTCAAAGGCTGCAGGCTCTGTCCCTAAGTGATTAACTGTCGAGCCTGGACACCAAACTACCTCAGCAGTGGTATGTAGATCTGTGTATCTGAGTCAGTTTATGGGATAAAAATCAAAGCTGGATGCCTAGATAAAGAGGTATTTAGAGCCCACATGGTCATATGAGTAGAAATGATTGTGCATCTCTGGGAACAGGACTATTAAAAGGAGGAATGAGGAACTTTCTGAGGCTGGCAAGCACCTCGACTGACTGACATCAAAAGATGAACTAAACTGCTCACCTAAAGCACTTCAGATTCAAAGAAACAGAACGGCATCCCAAAGGACATTTAATCCTAAAGTGTTTCACCCCACCTATCTCAGAAAGTAGCTTAGAAACAGGCAAAGCTGGAAAAGGGGAAAGCTGATGCCAGGTGAGATGTATGCCACTCTGCGTTTTTAATTTTGATTTCTGTTTAATAATCTTGAAAAGACCACAAAAAGTCCAGCACACAGGAGAAAATAAGGCTGTGTGGGCAAATATTGACAAGGCTAGGTGGCATGCTGTGTGGCTGCTCAGCCTCACGTTAGTTCTGGGCAAACTGGGAATCAGTCAATGAAGTATGAAAAGATGGTGGCACGACTGATACCAAACAACACGACAACACGGAATGTCTCATCTAAGAACATTGTTTTTGATGAGCTTACAGATATGGCTGATAAAGTAACTGGTACTGATATTATATACTTTGGTTTCTCTACGGTAGCTGACTTTCTGGCATAAGATTAAAAAATATATAATAGCACTACACAAATCAATGTTGCCCTTACTAAACAAATTAAATTCCCACTCAACTGGTATATCATTAAAAAAAGTAATTGTAAATAAGGAATCATCATCTTATGTAAGTCATTCTACTGAGCACCTAAGAAATCTGTTTTGGGCATAAAACTACTCAGTATCTATCAATTAACTAAAAGAAAAACAGAATCAATGTGTGTGACAGAAGAATTGGCAGAGAAGTAAATAACAACGGGACATGGTAGTTCCATTTGGAAAGCTTGGTAAGCTCTGAATGGGTGTCTGGCTACAGTCATGTGCAAAGTCATACAGCTTGCACAAGAACTTCCAAAATGGGACAGCCTCCAGAAATGCAGGGACCTGGAAAAATATTTAGAGATTACGAGAGGTAACCAAATACACACATTTCAGGAAGGATGTTGATCAGCTGGAAAGATTTCTGAAGCATAACACAGGAGTAACGTGAGAGCTGTAAAACACATCCCTCCAGGACAGATTGGGATGGTTAATGTACTTATTTGGGGTAACGTGATTGCAGTCTCTAAGGGGGCATATAGGAAAGTTTTGATGGTACTTGACTGTCATTTGTAAGAAAAAGGCATAACAATATTTGGTGGTTTGAATCAGGCACTAGGCAGGTTTAGATAAAAACACAAATAGAGTTTAACAGTGAGATCAATTTTCTTGTCTAGGCTGCAGGAGATTTTGTGCCGTCCTTTAACTCAAAAGAACTTAAAAATATGCTTTCCCTCAACCCTGGATTATCTGTTGCATGACTGATCCGGGAACACCTGGTGAGGATCAATGGTTTGTATTACACACAGCACAAAATGTCCTCTGCAACCTTCATTTTCTTCAGCTGGCCAGCAGTGGGACATTAGTTAGTGCTACAGGACTTGGGGAGATGGGTGGGAGTCGAGCGTCCTCATGCCGCCAATTCACTAAACTAGAAGTAATGGTCAGAAAACAGACTGATTTCCCTCTCCCTTCTTGGGCTTCACCACACAACCTCTGCCCAGCCTGATGAAGCACTGTCTATCTTGAACCACGACTCCAACCCAGCTGCCATGGACGTGATGGGCGTGCACAGCAGAGCAACACCCAGCCCATTCCCTCACCTGCGCTGGCTGGTCGGAGCTGGCAGCTATGTGCATCAGGAAAGTCACTCAGACCAACTCCATGTTCAGAAGAGAGAAAAAAAAATTGAGAATGTTTCTGAGTCTTTCAACAAGAGCTTCTGGGGTAAGCAAATAATGACCCATATCTTAGGGCTGAGCATTACCCTTTCATAGCCATGCCGCACACCAATAATAAAATTGGAATACTTGAAAGTACCTCTGTATGTTGGTGTGTGTCTACTTGCTTTTAAGGGTGTTAGCATTTCTTTCCTTGTGTCCAGGGGAAAATATTTGCATATATTGTGTATCTCTCTTTCCTCTCTGAATACCCAATGAGCACAGGACATGAAGTGTGTGCGTGTGTGTGTATGCAGGGATTTCTCCTCCTTTTATATTTTATAGAAGCTGACTGTGACAGCTGTGACTGCTGATTTGAAATGACCCCAAGTCAGACACCGAGCAGCCCTTTGAAATAAATTCATCATTGCATTATTCTGATTCTGGGCTTTGATACGGGTTTGCTTTTTTTTAAAAGTTGTTATTGCTGTTGATGTCGCAAGCTCCAGCGCACACACTTCAGTTTAGTCTCCACTGTCGGTGTGACACATGCCACTCAAAATGATAAGTTCGTGGCTACACGTTTTGCCAACAAGAACTGGAACACACACCAAGGCGAGAATCAATCTTTCATCCCTAAGACTGGCTGCAGCAGAAAACCTGATAGCTGCTGCTTCAGGAGTGCTTAATCCTTTTTCCCCTGAAAACTTTCTTGACCCATCTTCCCTTCAGCTGCACAGACTTCTGCCTTATCTTTGTTTCTGCTGATACACACAAAGGTCAGATTAAAAATCTGCTGCCATAGGCAACGATATATTTCCTCCTCCAGAAATATTACATTTGCATATCGGTTCCTATATACATGTATAATGTATTAAACGTTTTCTTGATCATCTTTCTTTCCACAGTGTTGGAAAGGCAAAGCTTGATGCACAAATCTCAGCACAGCAGCTGCACACAAGTAGGCAGCTCAGGAATTTGGAAGCCCGAGCAGGCTCTGTCCTGACCCCATCCACATGAAAGCAGGAGAAAGTCACCTCTGGTCAGTGGAGGAGAAGGGCTACATCATCTTGAGAAACAACAGCCCCAGCTTAACCTATTCATGTACACCTACATTAAGATTGTAAGAAATGTTATATAGGGCTACTGGAAAGAAAACAGCCTTACAAAACTGCTGTTTAATAAGAACATCAAGCAGAAAAATCTCATCTCGGTCAAATAGTTAAGTAAATAGAAGGTAAAGATTGTAGGGCTGGAAGGACTCTAAGAAATTGCTCTTGTTCTAAGGCAGTATATCTTACCATGTGCTCAGAGAGCTCTGTCTAATCTATGCTGAAATGAAAAAAACACTAAAGAAAAGGATGCTGCTTGCCTCTACTGACTCAGTTTTTGGCCATTTCTCTGTTAATCAGAACCTTCCAAATTCCCGTCTTTGAATAGGACCAGCACGGACCTGCATGGAGGCTCCTTTTGAAATGCTAGCCACTCATCCGACAGCAAACTACTGACTGAGAACTCCTCCTTAAAAATGTATTTTCCACAAATTATGCTCCTATTTCATAATGATTTAATTTACATTGCTTTCCTGCCATATGCCTAGACGAAGGTCAGATGAGGCATTGTTGAAATCCTACAGAAACCCAGACATAAACACCTATTATTTTGCCATTCACTGCTAGGCAGTTACATTGTCATAAAAGGATTTAAATTGCTTTGACATTATTTGTTCTTAACAAATGAACTCAGGCTGTCCTAGATTACCTTGATACCCTCTAGGTGCCTGTGAATTGATTATTTGATAATTTATTCTGGTATTCTTTCAGATACTCAAGCTATCTGACTTGCTTAAAATGTCAAAGGCAGCTTTTGCCCCTTTTTAAGCTGGGTGCTTCCCTGCCCTCTATTAATTCTCTTTAACCTCTTCACGCGTGTGTATACCGAGCAGGTGATTAAGCACTTTGCTCAGCAGTGATGCTGCGATCAACCAGTGTCTCATACTCACTGTGAGGCATCCCTTGTCAATCCATTCCTGACGTAGAGGCCTTTTGTGCATTACTGAATGCTGTGAATTGCCATGCCTTCCGAAACAGCTTTTGCTCATTTATTTCAGAACAATAGTTAAGATTTAGTTTCTTATTTCACTTCTGCAGAGCATGCAGCTTGCAGACGCAATTTCACTGCTTCGAAGCACTCTCCAAGTGTAGAGCAATACAGCCTGTGAAACTGGATCTTGCTAACATGAAAATTCACCAAAGCAGTTTTCAGTCGAATCCCTGATGAGGAATGGGGGCACACCATGATTTTGCAAATCTTCATCAGACTTCATGTATGGAACAGGGGAAGAAGTTTGAGGTGGATTCTAACACGGTATAGCAAACATAAAAACAGGTGGTCCTACCACAGGTTAAATAAAACCCACTAATAGTTTATGCAAAGAAAATTTAGAGAATTATTTTGTCCACTGGTAAGTCTAAAGTGGTGCAAACGGCACTGCCTGGCTGGCACTGTGTTGGAAGAAAGCTGGGCAAGAAGGCTGAGCAGTCACTGAGCTATTGTTTAATGGCCGGCACTGCAAAATGCTGGTTGCAATGTATGCTTTATTTAGGTTTTTATGTCTTAATTTTAATCGACAGTGTTTTCTAGTATCATGAACCAATTAATGATTAACTACCCTTTTAAAAACCTTTATGACACTGACACTAAAGCAGTGCCACGACACTTCCAGGAATTACAGTCCTATTACAATCCTATTAAGCCCCTTGGACAAAAGGTTTGTGGGGCTTCAAAAGGTTGTGCAAGGGAGCGGAGATATTGCTCTCCTTGCTCCTAGGCTCACAGTGGCCCTGGGATCTGCCTGGGATCTGCAGATAGCGGTACTGTTCCCGCTGGTACCCCGGGAGCTGTGGCATGCCCTTGGAGTGAGAACACCGCCGCAGTGCACCGGAGAAAACCTCCTTTTAAAGTTGCCAGATGGAAACACGAGAAAGGCTAAAGATGACATGACATGAAAGTCTCGTGATTTGGGGTGTGATGCCACATGGATCACTGCTGCCACCGAGTCAAATGCTCTTTTGAATGCCATTAGAAAACAGCTGTGAACCCTGCAGCACAGGGCTTTATTTTGCTCATGTATCGGGTGGGAAGCCTGCACAGAGCTAGACGGGCTGGAGCTGTCTAAGCAGGGACATTGCCTATATAAGCATCTCTGGCTGTACTGCACTGCTGTTCCTTTTTCCGTGTGCTCATAAACTCTCCCAGCAGAGTATCTGAGAGCAGAGCAATGCATCGCAGCCTGATTTTATTTCCCATGTCTCAGGAAAGGTAATTTTTTTTCTTCATAACAACTGATTTAATTGTCATTTTCAAGCTGTTTCTTTCCTCACTCCCTCTCTCTCACTGCTTTAGCTCTTTTCACTCGTGCTTTCTTTTTATCTTTTTTTTTTTTTTTCTTTGCACCTTCTTGCTTTTTCTTTGCTGTTTTCAGATCTGTCTTCAGAAAAGCCAGAGAAAGGAGATTTGGATCTTCAAGCAGAGTGATCTGTGAAGCCATGACCCTGCAGTGGAGAACACCTTGTCTTTCATTATCCCAGGGTTCAGAGGAACAGTGCTATCAACATGCAAAGAAACAGGCTTTTCTAAGACATTCTTGGACACTTTCACAGAAGGCCTTGAAAATAAATGTCAAGACCTAGAATTGATGTAGAAAGTACTGGGGGGAAGGCTGAAGCCTTTTGGGCCTCTTCAGATGACTTCTTTGAAGGCTGAGGAAGCAGCAATCCTTGACCATTTCATGTGAACAACCATTTTTACCAACAGAAAGGATCCACTTCAAAGGCTCTTGAAATATCGCTGTTGTCTGAGCTCAGAAAGTTCCACTGAGGTGAGTTGTAGCAAACACCGCAGCCAGCTCCAGAAGGATGAACACAGAAGTCCTCTCCCTGTCTGCGGGTTTGGAGGAGGCCGTGTGTCTGTGCTGCCAGCACCTCCATCCAACAACCACGCCTGAGATCGCAGTGATGGGGAGGTGCAGGAGAAGCAATTCTTTGTGGGCCACGCTGCCACCTTGTTTGTGTACGGGAGGTTTGACAGCAAGCAGTAGCTTGGAAGGTCTGGTCCCTCCAGAGGTGGTATCGGCCGGACTGGCTGAACAACAGCACTGCTCAGAGCAGAGCAAAGTTTGACCTCTTCAAAGGCACTGCTAACATCTCTGGCCAGCTGCAGCCGCTACCAGGCTTCCCTTACCAGCCATAGCACACGTGGGCCTGACTTACAGGTGGTGACTGGTGCTTCACAACACGTCTTAGTGGTTCTGTGATACCAAAATGCCTTAAATTGGAGAATGGGGGGATGCTGCACTGCATCTTCAGTTCAGGGTGTACTTTCTTCACAGGGTGTACTTTCTTCACAGGGTGTACTTTCTTCACAATGCTGAACTTTCACAAGAAATACCCAGTGAATTTCCCCGTAGTATGAAGAACAACTCACTCTAGGGCATAAAAACACTCTTGATTAACCAAAAAGCATGATTCGGATGTTGTAACTCAGTATTTTTAAGGACAGCATGCCTGTAGCTGAAAGTAGTGGATGGGATCATCCATCACCATACACGGCTTTCAGCATCCATGCAGGCACACTGTCAGAGCACTATAATGCCTTACAGCAAGCCAACTGCAGCTTCCAAGTCTGCATATGCAAGTAATTAGGAAACTTCATGTGTGCAGTGCTTTTTTCCCTCTGTTTTCTACAGTACCTAAAACACTATAAATTAAAGTTAGAAAAATTTTACTTGATCCCACTTAAATCTGTCCCTTTACAGCCAGTACAGTGGCTTCTTGCAGCGAAGCCTCCAAGCACTTTTCCAGTAGCACGTTCGTTGTGTCCTTCTAGCTTTGCTTACACGTGGTGTAATGGAGAATAATCCCATCCACTCTGGGCAATTTAAAATTTACTTATTTCTCCATTGGTGCACGTGGGCATTCTTATCAGCTTTCTCAAAACATTTAACACGTGTTTATCCATATCTGTATTTGACTATACCTACATTTGTCTACATGAATGGACTTCATATGCTGAAAGAATGTTTCTGTGCTCACTTGGACAGGATTGGATTTAAATGTGCTACTGACTTTACGCTGCTTATGACTTTGGGGAAATGCTCTCTCGCTGGAAAAGGCCTTACTGAGTTGAAAACTGTCTTTTTGAGGATGTCAGAGAATCCCTCCTTCCTGACCTGAATCTGCCCTAAAATTCCATGAGGTTGCTTGTTTGTGAAGACCACCTTCTGCCACGCTAGCCAAAACCACTTCACTGCCTCCTGGACCTCCCCCCTCTATCTCTGCCCATTGCTTGTCTCTTCTCTTAGACTTAGACCACAAGCACTTTGGGGCAGAAACCCTTTTTCAGTACCACAGTATTCTGTGATCTTAGTCCCTGGTTAGGACTCTGAGGTGCTACTAGGAAACAAGTCACGGTGCTACGCAAGTGCTCTAAAACCTCATTTGGCAATTTGTAACCCCGAGCTTTGCATCCCAACAGACACCAAAGAAAGAGGAGTAAGGACACTGGACTCTGGACTTCCTGATTTCATTGTTACATTCTGGTATGACTAGTTATTCCTTTGGAATCAGAGATGTGTTTAATGTAGGAGAGAGAAGAAGACAGGTCCCATACCCTAAGGCTCTAACAACCTACATCTGAGCAGGGAGATCTGAAAACCTGAGTACATCTAGTTTGTTAAGTGTCAAACACGGAGCAGGAAACAAGGGTAACTGCAGCATCTGTGGGAGGCGAGTACCTAAGGCAGATAAAAGGCAGGAGAATAAAAAGATTTAATAGATAAAAATTGGGTGAAGGAAAACATAGGATGCACACGAAGCAGCAGTCCCTCCCTCTGCAGTCTGGCAGGCTGCAGAGCAGTCTCAGACGTGACGGGGCCTAATTAGAAATGTCCTTAATTTCAGGTAGTCCTGGGCCTCAGAAATGGAAATTGCTCGAGACTGCTGTTTGAGCACATTTATTTACTGTTTGAAGGGCACGATCCAAGACTGGCCCTGCGAGGAATGCAACAGTTTAGGCATGCTCCGACTTCCTAATGTCTCTCAGATCGTGAAAAAAATGCGATGAAATGTTCAAGCACAACCAGAAAACCTTGTACACAACCACCGGCGGGGCTTGCTGTAAGGAATGCATCCACGAGTGGGTGACAGGAGCAGCTTCCCAGCAGCGAGGCAGCTTTAGTGTTGCAAACACAGAGACGCAGAGAGTAGCTCCTGCTGGAGCTCGTCCTGTGGGACCGGGCACTTTGGCCGTCCCGTGCACGGCACAGCCGACCAGCCTGGCTGCTCGCGGCCAGCAGGCTGTGTTCTTGGTCTGAGCTGGACCAGCCGCTGTTCCCCCTCCTTTGACGTGTGCGTGTGAGTGTGTGTGTGTGTGTGTGTTACATGACTATAGAAGGAGCAATCAGTCAGCTCCCAGGAATCTTAGCAACAGCCGCGTCCCCAGAAAAGGCTTGCAGCAGCTGGAGCGCTGATGACTCAGCAGCATGGGCTCTCTGGCCTCTCGCTGATCCCTGGCAAGGACGGCAGCCCCGAGCCCTGGCTCCCTTGTTTGGGTCAGTGCTTTCTCGCTGGCACCAGCAGATGAATTCCTGGATCCTGCTGCTGGCCTTGGCGTTAGAAAGCAACCAAAAATGAGCCGAGAGCTGCAGCCAAAAAAAAAAAAAAAAGTTTTTATTCTCTTTTTTTTTCTTTAACAACAAATTTAAAAAGAAAAAAGAAAAGAAAGAGCCCCACAGAATCCCCGCTAGTAAGTTATAACGGAGGCAAATGGCAGAGCTCAGCTGCGTAGGGGAAGATGGCTGCAAGCCAGGAGAGCCGCGTCCCTGCCGCCCCTCACCGAGGGGTGGGCTTGGGGCTGGGCTACAGGCTGCCCCGAGCATCACTCGAAGGCTTGTTTTTTTATGTAACGAGAGTTTGGGAATGCGAGGTTGAGTAACTGCGCTGACATTTCACCTAGTTTCAGCCACTGGTGCGACGAATCCGTTTGGCCTCGAGTTGTTTTTGCCTCCGAGGAAAATAGGTTTGCGCGGTGCAGCCTCCCCACGCTCCCGTCCTACCTCCCCGGGGCAGACATGGAGGGAGATGGGGATTAAAAAGAGTTGTGGGTCGGGAACACGGCGTGTCTTTGAGCAGCAGGAGGAAAACATGGCGAGGGGACAGTGAGGGGACACTGAGGGGACACTGAGGGGCTGGCGAGGGGCTGTGGGCTGTGTTGCCGGCGGCATGAGGCCCCTGCCTGAGTTCTGGGGGGAGAGGGTGGGCGAGAAGGGGCGGCGGGAGCCAGGGCTGCATGTCTGGGTTTTTTTGGCAAAGGGCTGCCGGGAAGCTTGCTGGTCGGCTGCCAGGCTCCGGCGAGCTCTGCTGGTCCCTCCCTTTCACGAGCACTAAAAATTCGCCCTGAAACAAAAACATGCATGTGTGTGTAACAATCTGCCTTCTCAGCAGCACCGCCACCACCCCGGCATCGCTGGCCTCATTACTCGGAGCAGGAAATGAGTAAAACATAAATGGCTTGGAAGGAGCCAGGAGGGGCCGCTTCGCTCCCCCGCTCCCTGGCAATGGCCGCCTCTCGTTACAGTTTAATCTTGGAAATGCCAGACAGCTGTTGGGGTTGCTAGGAGACTGGCACACATTATGCAGATGTCGGGGACCTCAAATGTCTGCCGGAAATTACAGCTCATGTTGTGCGAGAGGAGACGTGCGTTTCCCTGTCTGGGGAGCCCAGCGGGAGCCCTGTCCCCCTCCCCTCTACGCTCCCCACCCCAGAGCTGGGGCTGGCAGCCCGGGGCTTGACAAAACCCAGCGAGGACACCGGCTCCAGAGGGGGAACACAGATCACAGGCGCAGGAAAATACCTCAGGAAGGGGAAGGAGGCCAGCGGGAGGGGGGCCATGAGCAGGCCTGGACGCAGCACGGCTCCCCGCGCAGGCCCCCACAGCTGTCCGGGCAAGGCCCTCTCCTTGCAGCGAATTGCCCCAAGTGTTTTTAAAATAAATGTCCCGTGGCACGTTTATTGCCCCAGCTGGGGGTCCCGACGAGTGCCTGTGGGGGCTTGGCGCTGTCGCAGCAGCCTGCTGGTGGTGGTGGTGCTGCAAAGAAAGTGTGGCCGGGGCCTCCTGCTGCCTAAAAATCCACGCTCTTCCGAGCAGGGAGCCCGAGCAAAATGCTGGGAACGTGGGAAAGCGATCCGGGTGCCCAGCAAAACGGGTTAGAGGAGGGTGTTTTAAGTGTAGGAGAGCGTACGAGCGTTCAGATGCCCTGGGGAATGTCTGCCTGAATATCCCAGCAGCACCTGAACCGCCCCGCGCAGCGAGGAGCGCCGTGCCACATGGTGCGATTCCAGCATTACTCACCCCCAGGACGCAGCCGCTTCCCCACCCTGTTACATATGACCAGGAAATTATAGCCTGCGCGGCTCGGAGCCTGGCTGAACGGCTGCCATATCATATGATACACAACAGTGGTGTGACTGATGAAACAACAGAGCAATGTGTTTTCACAGAAACTCCGATGCCTCACAGAATAGACGGGCTTGGCTGGGTCAGACTGTCATTTGGTGTCTTGAATGCATGCTCCCTCTTGCACTTCTTGCCATTAATTAAAAATTCTGGGTAAAAATGAAATCTTAATCTTCCTTTATGCTCGTTTCTCACTGCCCTGCTTTTTCGTACAGCAGGCTCCACGGCCAGCCTCTGTGTGGCTCAGACATTGCAGCTCCTCAGTCTTTCTTACTCCATCCATCCCACCTGTGCCAAGGTTTTAATTTTTCTTCACACTCAGCAATCACAAGATCTTTCTCCTACAGCCATCCCATGCATGGCCTCTGCAGCTCTCCTCTCTAGTATTATAACATTCACTTCCCAGGTCTGCTGCACACTTCTCCTCCCTGCCAGGACACAGCGCATGCAGCCGCAAAGGTCATCGCTGCAGCACACCGTATCATCTCATTCCTCTCTTGAATTTATCCACTGTTTGCTTCTTAACTTTGAGCTTAAGGAACTTGTTATATCGAAGGTCACCTGTGCAAGACTGCTCATCCATCTTTTCCAGTGTGTTTCTGCCTGTCTCCTCTGCTAACAAGATAAGTCCTTGCCTGCCCTGTCAGTCTCCTCACCTTCTTTCCTGCCACCTCCCCGCTACACACCTCCTTTTGCTCCAATTTCTGCAGCAACATCTCTACCTGGGTCAGCTCTCTGCAGCTAAGGTAGTCCAATTTCCTACAGGTTTGTGCTTCATCAAATCTAAGCAACACAGAAAGCCTTCCCTCTGGGTATTTTTAAGAGCTGTAGCCCATGCAAATTCTCTGAAGTCTGAGAATATACGAGCTCCTCCTACTGTAACCTTCTCCTGAGCTGAAGAAAAGGGTTTTCTTTTCATTTGGCTTCATATTTTAACAATTATTTCTGAGACAGCTTGAATTTGCTTGAAGTTGAAAATTACACACGTATCAGACAGACATATGTTATCATACACACATGCTCCCCCATACACAAGGATCTTGTAATCACATAAGACTTCTTTCTTTGCAAAAGCAGACATAAATTGTAACTGCAAAGCCCTGTGCTTCTGCTCATTACACCCCTTGTGCTCTGTGTTAATTGTTTTTCCTCCACCGTTCCTCCATGTTTGCCTTTTTAGACCTTCTACTCCTAAGGGCAGGGACCGGTCTCTCTTCTGTGCCTGGAAAGTGTTAAGTGCCTTATGGGCATTACAACAATTTAATTAGTTAATAAGTACTAACAATTTGCATTAGTATCATGCTTCCTGCATGTCACATCAGACCACTGCTGCAGCCAGTCAAACATTTTCTCAAAACAATCTCTTTCAAACACCCTTTCTCTTGGTGCCCTGAATTAATTGTCACTGCAGCGAGGTCAGGGCCTGGTGTCTGGTAGTGGTCAGCCCCACCATCCCAGTCTCATTTCACACAATCTGTCTAAGATTTTCTCCTTCTAAATGCATCCTTAGTTTACCCTCTACAGTATCTGAGCTCCTGCTGTACTGGCTAATGCAGCTCAGTAACACGTGTGACGAAGTGAGACTCGTCAAGGGATGAGGGCTCTGCAATACTCCCAGCATCGCACTACTCTGGGACAGGCAAAATAGTAGGATGAAGCAAGAACCCGCACTGACCCCAGTCCTCATGGGCCTCACAGCAGGAAGCTTTCCTGCAGTGGTTACACTTGCTACTACCTTTATCTTTCTTACAGAATCTGTTTCTTCTTCAAAATATAATAGTTTCTTCAGTAACACTGTGCAGTAGCAAATTCCACAATTTATCCATTTATCCTGCAGCTTGCTGCTTCAAGGAGAGAATCTGTAGCGGATAACATCGAGTGATCTTTCACATCCTGTATCAATCATATTGAATTGCAAGGAAAACTAGGAGCCTCCTGGAATGGTTTGATAGCTTTGCTGTGGAAAGAATCAGGAATGTGAGACTTGGGTGAGGAATTTCAATTAAAAGGAAGCCAGGAAGACCTTTGAGACAAGGTGGACACCTGCATTATATTTTAAGAGATATCTTTTATTTATGTATCTTATACCCCATATCCCTGCACAAGCCCTTTATATTTCAGCAGTGAATCCTACACTGAGAAGCTGCAGATGGATGATTTGGTACAACAAATGAACCATTCACGAGGGAAGAGATGGGCTTCACCTTAAACATTGTTCATATATCTACTGCTTGGTCTTGGAAGCACGCCCGTCATCCTGCTGAGGAACAGGAAGGCAATTTCAGACAATGGAAGCAGCACGAGGAAAGAGATGGGACATGGATGCATCGGCACGTGGGAGGGCTGCAAGGAAAATGGAAAGCTCGCCATAGCTGGGCGAAGCCAGGAACCGCTCAGGACGTGCAGCTGGAGGCCGTGGTGAACACACCACAAAGGCCTTCTATGGGAGGTGGCACTGGGCCTGCCCCACTGCTCCTGTCACAGCAGCTGGCCCCTGTTGGGCACCGTGACCCCAACAGAAGTTATGAGGGACTGAAGACCCTAAAGAAAGTCCAGTCCACCGTACATGCTGCCCCAGGGGCTGTATGAAATGAACAGCTGGGAAATGATGCCAGGGCTGCCGTCAGTTCTGTATCACTGCTCTAGGGCAATATATAAGAAGAATGTGGGTCTTACTACAGGCACGCTTAGACCATAGGCAGCAGACCTGTCTTTTGGGGCGACGGGCCCTGCTGGAGCACGGCCTGGTCGGTGCCTGAGCTAGCCGTTGTTTACAGGCTCCAGATCCTCACAAACAAATCAACCAAATGAACCAAGCGGGCGATAAAGCAGAGCGGAGAGCTGCTTTGTCCTCCTCAGAGCCATAAAAACCCAGCTCTTTTACAACTGCTGAGTGCTTTGCCAATATCATGCCAAGGTGAGAGCGGCGGGGGGAAGGCGGAGATATCGAACAGGGAAATCAACGGGCCAGGTACACAGCGCTGCCGCCGCCGCCGCAGCCAGGTTGTCATGGCGACCGGGGTGAGGAAGAGGAGGAGGAGGAGGAGGGCTGCGGGCGGATCGATAGGCCTGCGCTGCCTCATCTGGCTCCCATCCACGTGCAGCTACGGAGGGGGAGAAAATCAAAGAGCCGCACGCGGGGCAGACAGGGCCGCGGATTCGATGCCCGGCAGCGGCCCGATCGATAGCTTGTTGGAATTGACTCCCGGCCTGCCAGCCGAGAGTGCCGCAGAGACAGAGGGGTGTTCGTTAGCTACTGAGCCACAGCTCCGCTTTATCGGCCGGTGTGTTCATTTAGTTGATTTGTTTGTTTGCTCGAGATCCCCTCCTCAGTCGGCTTTCTCGCTGGACCTGTCAAAGGCGAGCACGGCTGCAGCAGAGACAGCGCCGCCCTCCAGTTTCTCAGTCACTGTCCCTCTCCCGTCCTTCCTTTGGTCCCGTTGGTTTGCTAATTGCACACTGGCAGAGATTTCGACAGGGGAAGCTGGAAACAAGGACATATTTTCTTAAGGGGTTTCTAGAGCTTCCTTTTCTGCCTGGGTCTGGGAGCACTTCAGCACAGCTCCTCCAGGGTTGGTCTACCCGAGCTCTACCAGTAGCCTCCAAAGAAATCAAATCGTTCTATTTCTGCACTTGGCAGACCAGGTGAGGTACAGGCAGAGATGCACAACTGTCTTTCTTGTAGGTCTGCCATTGTCCAGAGGAGTTAGCTGCTGAGGGTGACCAGATGATGCTATTAAAGACCGAAAAAAAAACGACCCACCAACATCAGAGGGAGGTGTAGCAGAGGAAAGGGAGGAAAATCAGGGCATGCTGAGACAAAAAAATAACACAAATAAAAATATGTTTTAAAAAACACAAGCCAAAAAAAAAACAGGAGGATGCAGAAAAAGAGAAAAGCGTGTACTCGTGAAGCACTGGGATAGCAGAGGCTGATTCTCCCCTTCTACCTAGACCTGGGCACAGAGCCCTGGCGCAAAGCCCCCGCCTGACCTTCAGGCAGGCAGTGCTGCATTTATAAACAAGCCCGTACAATAAACCAAGCTCACCCTCATGCTGATTAAGCTTCTGCAGGCATTTCCCAACAAAACAGAGTGGAATTTGGGTGGTAAAAACAGGACTTGTGTTTTCTATCTTCTATCAAAACAAGCAGCCCAAGACTCCCCGTCACCTCCCCGGGGCACCAGGAACCTAATTGACTTTAGCAGGAACAAAGCGCTGCCCCTCTGTGTGGCGCGACGCCCGTTGGCACAGCGCGGTCCATCTCCACTCCGAGATGCTCTGGGTGGCAGGGACCATCTGTTTGTTCTGCGCTCGTCTATTGTCCAGCTTGCTGGAGTCCTGGTCTACAATGAGCATTTAGGCACTATGGTAATAATAAGGGTAGTAGCAAACACTGCTGGATAATTGGTACTGCTTTGTGGAGCAATGAGCCCCTTAGGGTACTGCTAAGAAGAGGCACACCAGAAGTATCACTTCCTTCAGTTCTCTAGATTTTTCTTGGAGCTATCCCATCCAAATGCTCTGCAAATGCAATTTTATTTAGCTTCTGAATTAAAAATGAAAACTCATTTGCTTGGAATTCGGCATCTCTTAAGCTAGCTGGCAGCAGTCCAGCTCTCAGGGCTTGTGCTTTTCGGGTCTGATCCAAATCCCAGAGAAGTCACTGAAAATCTCTCCACCGATTTTAGTGAGTCAAACTACTGCGTGAGGAGTAAACTGCCATCTCTCGATGCTTTTCTTTTTATTATTGTTATTTCCTTTTCATGCTTTGAAGCGCTAGCAGGTGTATCTCACGGAAGCTGGATGTAAATCACAGCGGGAGGAGGGGGGCTGCGTGCGTACAACTGCTCCCCATTGCATAACCTGCAAGATGCAGGCTACATCAGGCGATGCTAACAGCGTGGGGACTGCAGCTCTTTTCATTCCCCCGTACGTCTGCCGCTGGAAATATTTACAAAGCACCCAGAGATGCCTCTGTGCCCTGTAGAATATTTTCCTTCAGTTCCTCGGTGAGTGGGAAGATAAGAGCTTCCTAACCTCTGGGCATAATTTATGGCAGAAATAAATAGCAAGGATGATAGAACAGCTCTAAAGTAAATTATTGAAAACGTTCACCTCCAGAGAGAGCAGGCAGGTGGGTGAGCCAGAATCAAGTCAGACGAAAAGCCTTAGAGGAATAGCAGTACCTTCTAGTCATAAAGGAACAAAAAGTGTTTGCTGCACCTGCAGACTGTTTCCTCTCAAGAAGGAAGCCGGAAGATCGGACAAAATATTAAACAAGCAATGAAACAGCCTGTCGTCAAATTTGTGCTCAGGCAAAATAAATAAAAGGACATATATTATTCTACGTTGCTATCAAGCTAAATGCCTGGGCTACCTGCCAGCAAGAACCAGTTGCTGAAGCTCTCTGCACAACACGGCTGAGCAAAGAAAGGGGGAAGACATGGGAAGGGCGGGATGGGTCTCTTACGCGTCGGTACAATCCCAAAGAGTCAGCTCGGCGAGTCTGGCTGGCTAGAGAGCAAAGTCAGGGGCCTGCCCACTGAAACATAGTCTGCATTCTGGCAAGAATGAGGTAATCCAAAAGTGCTGGGAGCATATAGCAAGGGGAATGATGCAATGCACAAACAGCCCACGTCTTTCTTGAAAGGGGCCTTGAAGGTCTCTCTTGGGCTACGTGGGAGCTGGAGGAGGGCACCTCCCCTGCCTCTGCCCTGGTGCACTTTCACAGCTGTATGCACAGGCCTCGAAAACAGGGTCCCTTTAAATGTCTGGTTGCCTACCAAAATGCCACTTTCTAGGAATTTGCCCAGAAGCGTTCCTGGCAGGGAACTGACGCCTTCGGAAAGCAAGAGCAGTAGGGTTAACTCTATCTCTATCAATAGTAAAGCACAAGATGTTGATAACACAAGGGCTCCTGAATCCTAAAAAGCAAGAAAAACAACTGCAGTCCTACACTAGGAGTGCTTCAGTTCTGCAGTGCATACCGTAATGCTTACCTAAGGCCTCAAAACAGGGGTCATGAAGCAAATCTGGGAGTGTTTAACCGAGTTGTCTGACTGGCAATCTGTGGGCTGGGACCACACTTTGACAATTTCCTTTGAACACCATCTTTGCAACACAGGAGCTGGGAAAGGTGATTCAGGAAGCCCTTGCAGGCCATTTGTTAGTGCTTTTCTCTAGCCACAGGCTCTGCAATTGCTTTTGTGTCCAGCGAGGAGGTGGGAGGACAGACTGGAAGCTTGCTTCTGCCTGTGCCTGCTGGTCATCGCAGCATCCACAGGGCACGCCAACGCTGTACCCACATTAGGTCCTTTAGCACTGGAAAAACTGGATACCTTAATAACCTGAGAAACTGTTCTAGGGAAAACACAGAGAACAAAGAGTGCAGAGGAAGATCTGCTTCTGCAAGAGCAGCCAGTGGGCAGGCGAGACTGATTCTGGGCTTTGCAAGGACCTGCTAGGATTCATACAAATCAGGACAACGCTTGGGAGGGTTGCTGCCACTCCCAAAATCAAAACCAAATCTAGGAATTGTGACAGTGGCTTAGTTCAGCCCCAGGGCTGACCTGTGAGTACTCAGCACGCCCAGCAGAAGGCCTGTTCCAGTGCCAGAACAAGCAGCCACCTCATCCTGGGAGTCCTCCTTTACAACAAAACGCACACACAGCCTCCAGTCACCGGCTTGACCTTAGAGCACCTTCAACCTGAGAGCCCAGGCCAATGCCTATCAGCAATATAATTTAAATCCTAAACTCTGGTGCTGCAATGATGCATTGTTTTATGATTAATGAATGCCATTAAACCAGAAAGCCTCTCCATCCAGCAGTGAAAACTCAGGAGAAATACCAGAGGCAGCCACAGTCAAGGGGGCTGAACCAAGAAGAGAAATAAATGCTTGTGGTTTAAGAAATCTGACTTTCAGTCTCCTTTCGAGATTGCTCCATCCTAAATTGTTAATCCACATTGATCTGCTTTCAGAAAGCTCGCAGGGCTGCCTTGTGCCTGTGCAGTTCCCCAAACAGGAGGAGCTGAGCAAGCTTAAGCAGGGACAGGGCACCACTGGGGTCTCTGGGCCCCCCCACTGGTGCTAACCTGCCTCCTGTTCCTGGCAGGAAAGCAAAGCCTGGACATTTTGCTGACACTGCCTCGGGTTCATTTAGATACAACTGATCAAACAGCCAGGTGAATATAAGGAAGAGGAAGGTAGCACGCAGCCAGCAGTAGCTCCAGCTTAGCCACATATTAGTGTACTTGCTCTGCCGTCGATGTAATCCCACGCATGCAGGGATTTGTGCTGAGCTAAGCAGAGTTAGCTGCTTGTAATCAAAGTGCACTTCAGTTAGCTCACCTGCAGTGAATGCTGGTGATTATTTGGGGCTTTACAGCACAGATAACCTCATCAGTGGTCACAGATGGTTGAGTCGAGACTATACTTGAATATAGACAAGAACTGCTGTATGGGCTTTGGGGGCATAGCAGAGCAGAAAGTGAAAAATGTGCTGATTAAACAATTAGGCTTCCAGTCACTTGTGAATTTGGACCCTTTTTTTTTCCAGGTTAGCGACAAGGATGATTTCTCATGCTGTGTGAGAGTCCAACTGCTCACACTAGCAATGTGGCAGGCAGAAGAGCCTGGGGAGAAGACAAAGAAAAGCAGCTCAAAGCAGGAGGAGGCTGGGGAAAAGCAGGAGCCAGGCAGCAGAAGCCTGTGGGGAGGGTACACCCCTAAGCAGTGAGGACTGCAGCTGCCTTGATGCCCGCGGTGCCACAGGGATGGCTTTAAAGCAGCTCCAGTTCCCATAGCAGCAGCACCTGGCAGAGCTGAGGGTCGGGATGCAGCTCCTGCGGAGGGGAGGAGAGGAGCCAAGCTGGCTGCCTGCCCCAGCCCCTCCAGCGGCAGCACAAAGCCCCTGTCCCAGGGCAGCTGTGCAGCCCCCAGCCTGGGCTCCCTCCTTAAGCAGGAAGGCAGAGATCCCTTCACCTGAGCTCCCCATGAGAGATGGATCAGCGGAAAAGCAGCTCCTGCTCTGCAGCAATGCCCCAGTCTATTTTTGGATGCCCAGGAGAAGAAGAGAGAGGCTGAGCTAAACCTCAGTGCCTGGCAGGACAGGTGAAAGGGCCAGCAAGCATCCTCAGCAGAAGGGTGCAGAGGGATATCTCTGACGTATCACCGAGCAAATGCTTTTCCTTCCCCTTGTGCCTGCCTTCTGGCTCATCTCTTTACCTACTACAGCTTCTCTGCTGCTGATTTTTGTTCTCACCCTCCTTTCTGTGCTCCAGCAACATCTTCTGCTTTGTAGGCACGATGCCAGTGCAGGCTGATGTTTACCAGCTCCTGTAGGGTTCACTTTCTCACTTGCACGATTCACACCTTCTCCCAGAGAGAAAGAAGTGAGAGGCTGCCATTAGCAGGATTGAATGTCAGACACCTGAGAAAGCTGACACCGAAGAAGTGATGGAGGCAGTTCCTAGCAAACAGGTGGCTACATCATAAAACCTCGTACACTTGATGCTAACCGGCCCCAGCCTGGCAGCCTCGGTGGAAAGGCCAGGGGCCAAATGGGTCACAGAGAGTGAAGTCTCTGATGTCCCGAGGGGTTCTTCTACGGCTGGGCTGAAGCGTGCTGCAGTGGCTGAGGGCACGCTCTCACCTGTGCCTGCTTCTACTCCTCTGCCATCCTCTTATTGGGGCTGAGAATCTCACATCTTGCAGCAGAATTTGTTTGACATTGAATGCAAGGAAAAAAAAAAATACAGGGAAATCGTTAGGCTCCGAGAAATAAACATTTTCAGGAACAATTTCATCTTACTGACTGTGGAAATGTGTGACAGATCTGAGCTCAGGCAAATCAAGCGGACCACTATCCATATTTCATTCCGATATTGTGAGGGAAAGCAGCAGCAGCCAGAGAAATGGAAAGATCGACAGTTAATTGGAAATGTTACATCTGCTGTTTATGCAAAAGGCATAAATATTTATATCCTGAAGCCTGACTTTTGGGTTCGCTCCTCAGCAGGAAGAGATTTACATTTTGAATAAAGACTTTTTTCTTTCTCCTTCTCAGTAAACGTGAGCAGTTTATTATTCCTTTAAACAGGAATCTTTAGCCCAGCTCTGCAGTCCCCTTAGTTCTATGCAGCTTCCCTGGGCTTCGACAGAAATTACAGGTGTGTGCAGCCTGCAGCACCAGCCTCCCGGCTTTTAGGCAGAAAGAGAGGGGTGAGGCTGAGACAAAAGGGCAGGAATGGCGATCTCAAAATGAGAAGGCAGAAGATAGGGTGGCAATTCAAAGGCACCTGAGATGCTGAACTCTTTTTCTACGTCTGCTTTTAGTAAGAAAATAATGAAGGTCTGTGCCCTGAAAGCATAGAAAAATTGGACAACGTTAGCTGTTGATACAGAGGAAAGAAATCCTAGGAAAATGTAAATGCATTGATATTAAATGCATTGCTATATTGGAGGAAGCAGCCCCCACAGCAGTGAGATGAGCGAACGCACTAACAAAGCCATTTGCGCATGCAATGATCCTCGAAAAGTCAGGGAAATGTGCAGAAATATGGCAAAATTACGAACAGTGACACAAAGTATGTTATTCTGCAAAGCATTGTGTACTTTATCTGGCCTCCAGCCCTCCTGCTTTCTGTGACTCCTTGCCCTGTACTTGGTGAGCCAGGCTTCACACCCCTCCCCGCGCCGCCCCATGCCGCCGTGCCCTCGTCTCCCACGGTCTGCCACCCTGCTCCCATTTCTCTTCTCATCTCTGCCTGCTTCTGTCCTCGTCTTCTGCTTCAGGCTTTGCCTGTTCCCTGCCTGCCCTCTCACTGCTTTGCGTTTCAGCACACACACTAGGCTCCAGCACCCACCCTCTGCCCCACCATTTCCCAATTTGAGGTTTCCGCTACCACTCCAGCTATTCCCCACAGCTTCTGCCTCCATCTGCTCTTTCCTCCCCCCCCCCACTCCCAACCTCAAACTTCATGTTTGACTTACTGCGTTCTCAAGAGACCCCCAAATCTTTCCATCTCTGTGCGGATGCTGAAGCTGTTTGCCTCCCTCCCTTCTGCAGCATCGCTTCTTTCTCTATTTCAGTTGTTCTCTCTGCTTATCCCTAACATTCAAGCTAAGAAAAGAGTTACGGTAAGCACTAACTAAACACCTGATGAGATGCAGGGTGCTGTGGGTTCCTCTCCTGGGCACACACCAAACAGACGGGCCCTGCCTGCAGACCAGGGCGCAGCCAGCAGTTGCTGGAGCTCCAGCCCTGGACATCTCCACCAGCGCCTCTTGCCCCCTGCTTAATAATAAAAACTGCACCTCTCGCAGGGCCTGAGGAGGCTCCGAAGCTGTGATCTCATTATTTGCAAGCACTTGTAGGGGAACGGGTGCGTGGAGCCTGCTGCGGACCAGAGGGCTACCTGACTCGAGTACTGATTTGTGCCTTCCTGGCGCAGAGTTATCAGCGCAGAGCGTCCCCGCGGGGCCAGCAGACCAGGCCAAAGGTATCGTGGAGTTTACTTTCCAGCCATCACTGGATTACTTCCAACTCCTTCTCCTTTGTCTCTCCAAAGAAATGCAAGGAAGGAAAGCGGAAGGACCGTGAGAGGCTGTTTGTATTCTCCCCCTGCTTTGCCCCTTGTTTCTGAAGCCCTAGAATTTCAAAGCAAGATTTGATTTCAGTTTAAGGGAATTTTTGTGCGTGTGTGTTCAAATGGTTTGTCCTCTGGGACTATTTTTTCCTGGCTCCCATCGTTTCTGTTGCCAAGGCAACTACAGCTGGCTCAGATGTGCTGCTGCCATGGCAACTGTCTGGTCCTCCTTTCAAAGGATGCAGCCAGACAGGAATGATATTTGCATCCCCAATGCTGCACGGAACAAATCTCTTTCACCACTCCTGGGGAAGACATAAGACAACTGTATAAAATCAGCACAAAATCCAATCTAAATCCTCTCGGAGAGGATTTTAGACAGCTGGTGATGTGAGAGAGCTGCAAAGAAATTGGGCTTGGGGGTGGACTGGCACTTGCCTGGCATTTTCAGAGGCTGTTCTGGGCAAAGCAGTACGCTTGGAAATACCCCTTAGAAATCACCCATGTGGCAAGAACACGAGATCTGCCAGGAACAGCTAATTCATGTAAAAACTAACACATTTTCTGTAAGATCTTCGGGGAAATTGTGATCTGTTAGGAAATGCACAGTAAGATACACCTACATGTAGGTATTTCAGCCCGGAGCACAGCCCAGAGATTGCGTGCCGCGTGGCCGTGTGCTGGGCTATGGGCAGCACAAGTTGCAAGCATCCCTCTTAGACAAACCCTGCTGCATACTCATGGAAGGATCGATATTCCCTGTCATTGTTTGATTTTCCACGCTGTCTGTCTCCCAGCACCCTGTCCACATGCATACCCACCCAGCTGAGGAGGAGGAGGAGGGGGAGGAAGAGGTGGGTGAAGAGGAAGAGGAGGAGGAGGAGGTGCAGTGCCAGGCCCTGGCACAACAAAACAGCTCAGCCACAAGCCTCAAGAAGCCCTGACTCAGCCCGCGTGTCACGCAGCGTGGTACCAGAGGGGTATTCCTTCCCAGTGGCACCGCGCAGTCGTGTGATTTGTTTTGTGGGCTGTCTACTGCCTTTATTCTTGAATCTAGCTCCCTCGTGTCATCTACGTGTGCCAGGCTGCGCTTTGTTCTTTGTCTTCTTGTTTGTTTCTCTCTCTTTGGTCTTGTTGCTACTGCTGGGCCGGGTGGGAAAGGCAGACACAGAGAGGCTGCTGTGCGAGGCTCGGCTAGCCCCATCCTCGGCAGTTGTCTCCAGCAGCTTCCCCAAGGACTACGGCGTTCACAACAGATACCAAAAGACAACAACTGTGCAGTGGAGTACTGTGGAGAAAATGAGAGCATTTCCTTGGGGAAACAAGGAGTTGTCCCCTGTATTTCATATCACCAGCCGCCAGCCCTGCCCTGTCCTGGTTTTCATCACTGTGCTGGGCTGGATGTGATCTGCTAGAGGGGTGCAGCAGAGCCCGGCTGTTTTGCCCTGCAGACGTGCACCATCCCTGCTGCCTTCCTGTAAAACAGTCGCTACCTGAACCACTGCATGGCTCCAAGGTGAGGCACCTTTGGTATCTCTGCCATCAGCAAAGACCAATTAAAAGCAGTGCTGTTAGTGGAGAGGAGTAGGAAGGAGCAGGAATAATTAAGAGCAAAGATCACCGCAGGCTCCAGGCAGCTACTGCTAATTATTTATCTGCTGCGTGTAGGCCGAGCCTCTCTTATGTCACAGGGCACGGACAGCACACCTTATTTTTGAACCATTTTGCCCTATAGCACTCCATCCACTTCCACTGCTGTCTCCAGGACTTATTTGGTCCCATTAGCAGAGGGAACATTGTAGACCGGCACGAATAAATCTATTCTACCACCTCGTGCCAGAGGAAGATCATTATCCTCACTGCGGAGCAGAGGCAGGGAAGGATGGGGAACCTGCCTACATGCAAGTTGGCCACACAAACGCAGGCGCTGGAATTAGGAAACCATCTGCTCAGCCATCGCATCCCTCCGCAGAAACCCTGGTGTCTCGTCACTGCGTCTTGTGCCCAGAGCTTTCAGGCAGTGAAACACCTCTGCCATCCAGCTGCAGCCTCAATGTGTAACCAACAGATCCTGAGAAATTTCTGGATAAGGTACCAGGTTCTGTGTGGCTTTCCCTCAGATATTTCGGGGATATTCAACAAAACTAACCTTTCACTTCAGAATGATGGAATCAATATGCTTTGCCATCCGTTATGTTGGAAGGAGGACCATAATACAGCTCTGCTTCAATTACAGAAGATGGAATCAATACATTTCACCTCCATTTATGTGGTTAAGGTCTAAGTCAGCATGGCCCACCTTTTATTTATGGGGGCGGCCTCAATACAGTTCGCTTTCATTTAAAGGGGAGGAACTAATATGTCTTGCTTTCACTTATGGGGGGTGAGAAGGAGGGAATCGATACAGCCACCATCATTTATGGGGAGGAATCTACAGATCTCACCTTGATTTACTGGGGAGATCAATACCTCAACCTTCATTAAAACGGGTGCTGTGTTGGACTGAATAAGGCTCACCTTCAGGGAGAGCAGACTGACTGGACCTGGCTCGCCCCGTACGTGGTGATTCAGCGACAGCCTTCGTGTGTACGAGGCTTGGGCACCGTGTGGCTCACCAGCTGCTTGGTGTCAGGCCTGGAAAGTCAGGGGCAGCTTCGATACAATTCGGCTCTATTAAAGCACGTGGGAGCCTGGACTCGGTGTAATATATCTTCCTTTCCAGGAGATGGTCTCAAGATAGTTCTTCATTTATGCAGAGGTAGATTCGGTGATGTTCTTCATTTGCAAAAGCTGGATTCCCTGTTCCTCATCTTCTTTTATAGGTAGCTAATGTGAACTGTAAATTAATTTTCAGAGTAGAGAAATGGCCGTGATGTATTCCAGGCCCACCTTAGGGCAGTCTAACTCAATGTCAGGGAGGGAAGTGCTTCTCTACAGCTCCTCGGAGCGCAGTGAAGCAGAGGAATTGAGTATATAGATATGAAGCAGGGGGAAGATGGCAAGAGGCTCCTAAGTGATTTTTACACAAAGGCTGCTGCTGGTGTGATTTGTCTGTGCAGCACCGCACGGTCTCTGTGCAAGCAGCTGATCTCACTGCATTTTACAGCTGCTAATTCAGGCCTAAATCTTGCTGTCTTTCTCTCCAGCAGACACTAAGCACCATTTTTTCCTACCAGCCTCCCTCCAAAGAGCTCAAAGCCCAGCTAAAAAGAGTGTGACCTGATCTCCCGTCACCTGCTAACCACCCACCTCCCCAGGCCTGCCGAGAGAGCTACGCAGACCGCGGCAGGGAGCCTTTATTTTGGCTCCTGATTTGTTTGCAGCTCAGATTATCAGTGACCAGAAGTAAATGCTACTCGATGCAGCCAGGGGGGATGCATGATACACATTAGGGGGCATGGGTATGTTTCCTGGGGGAGAAATGTCAGAACAACTTAGGGAAAAACCTCAGCCCGACTGCCCACCTGGCTGGGTTTCTCAGCGGGGAGCCCGTGGACTGAAAGGACCCCAGCGACGGAGCTGCCCTGTCACTTCCCATCAGGTGCGGCAGCTGCATGGCACACAGCACCTGCAGCTCCTGTTTCAAGGTGAAAAGACAAAAAGCAAATGGAGGAGGCTTTAATAACACCGCTGGAACACACCGCGTTGAAAATACGGCCGTCCCTGCTGCCCCCTCCTTCTCCCTGCACACCCAGGGGAAATGGGTGAGGGTGAGGTGAGGAACCCAAAGCAGCCAGGTTCCGGCTCAGCCCCGCTGCTTCTTTTGGCTGACGAAAGCCTGCAGCAGATTTCTGGGAGGCAGAAGGTGGAGTGTGCATTTTCCATCCCCGAAGCTGCAGGCACATTTATTTTCATCGCTGCAGCGTGTCTGCATCGCTACTGCTCCACGCTGGCTGCTTGCAGCGCGGTGCTTAGCGCTGTGAGTGTCTCTGTGTCAAGTGGGGCTTTTCACAGGCTTCCTTCTACATCCTACTGGGTCAGCCAGATAGGCTGAATACGAGAATGCCCATTTGCACGCCGAGTATTTCTATGACAAATAGGTTAATTCCACAAAGAGTTTCGTTCTGTTCCAAGCCCTCTCATGTCTCTTAATTCTTGTCCTCAAATACCCTGCCTCTTCCCTCTTTTTTTTTTTTTTTAATTCTAATTTTAACATTAGGCTTTCTGAATCTCCCTTTCTTTATTCCCCAGTGCCCAGTGTCCTTTCTCTCTCTCCCCAGATGCCTTCTTTACAATGCCCTTCC
The DNA here is from genome assembly GCF_009819795.1 of Aythya fuligula. Classification (NCBI taxonomy): domain Eukaryota; kingdom Metazoa; phylum Chordata; class Aves; order Anseriformes; family Anatidae; genus Aythya; species Aythya fuligula. The sequence goes on from NC_045563.1 coordinate 26,676,728, forward strand.
TTAGACCTCCAGGTAAGCTTCTGTCTTTTGTCCAAGAATCTGACCATCCTCCAAGCTCAGTCACCTCCACAACCCACGTAATGCCGTATTATACCTCTTGCTAGTCTAATAGAGCAATAAATTAGAGGCAGAGTCATTCAGTAGGTCAGCCTTTTTCCTTAAAGCTTTCTGGGAAACCTCCAGCAGCTATGGGGGACTGCGTGAGTTGTGCTGCTACCAATTTCTTGAGGCCCACAGCACTGGCAGCATCTCCCATCGCCGCGTAGATGAACTCACGGGCTGGGATTTGGACAAGCACCAAGCAGAGGGAGGAGATCCGGCAGGCTACCTCGGAAATTATTGCAAATTCCACCCAGAAGTGGTCTACAGCATGGGAAGGAATAAGAATGCCCTCCTTAGGGCAGAAGTGTGCCTTAATTACAGAATGCAAGGGACCACACGGTACGATGATGGGCTTCTTAGAATAATCAGCACTCATACCCAGCTCTTACATGCTGCTTTTTGTTAGGTTTCAAAACGCTTCACCAGTGGCACAGAAATGACGATGCTTGGCCAAAACCAGCCAGTGGCAGGACCACAAATGGAAAGCAGCTGTCCCCAGCGTCCCGGGAGAGTGTGCTAGTTTCTGGCCACGCTTCCTCCCATAAAAGGCAGAAAAAAAAACAGTCCTGCTCCTCGCACCGACTGCACCGCGTAAAGGAGCAGGAGGGCTGCTATGAACCATCGCAGAGGTCCCCCTCATTAAATATATATAGAGAGATTTATCTGTTTGCCCTACTTTTGGCAACCCTTCTCCCAGGCAGAGCTGCTCGGGGTACGATCTCCCCGTGCGGTCCGGGATCCTGCGTCAGCCCCCGCCAGCAGCCCGGGCAGGGGGAGAGGAGCCCAACCTGCGCGGGGAACAAAGCCAACTGCCCATCGCTGCCGGCTTCAAGGCACGCCAGCTCCTCTCCTTTGTCTCCCCTTTGTGAGCAGAGGAGCGAATTCGGTGCGGTGATTGAAAGGTGCTATTTCGTGATCTGCGATGGATTTTCACACCTTTTCAACGTGGGGTGACCACGCAGGCTTTTTGCACTCCTGCCGTATCTATTTGATTGTGCTTTCAGAAGCTGTAAACAGGGACACAATAACAGTCTTCCGTCTGCACGGAGCCTTGCTCTGCATTATTCATACATTTCCTTCCCGTTTCACACACTTATGTCAGTCCTCATTCAGGCAAAATTCATGTTAAATGATTCACGCGCTCTTTCTCTCTCTGTGTCTTTCTCTTTTTCTCTGCCTTTGAAATAGGAACGAGAGAAAAATGCAAAAAAGGAACCTGTGATTAGGCTCCTCTCTCTCCTTTGCCTTTCCCCTCCTCAGTCAGCCCCCAGTTCTCAACAAGATCTCTATCTGCTCTCTCGACTTCAGTGTCTGATGCAGAGGAAAATGAAGCAGAGGAGATGTCAGTGTTAAAAAGTCCCATTGGTACCATCCAGCTATGCGCTGATTAATCCTAATTTCTGAAATTAAAGAAAGGAACGCCCATCTACGTATCCTCTTTGCCCCTGACAGAGATCTGTACCTATCTCCTTTTTGCCTTGCCTTGCCTTCTCTTCCCTTCCCTCAGGACTTTTGCCCCGAGAAGCCTCCCCACATATCCTAGGAGCATCCTAGAGATCTCAGTGGCAATTGCTCCAGGGCTCTTCACTTGCTGGGTGCTGTGAAGTTCTGCCTTGCCACTTTCATTACTTGGTATTCATATGGGATTAATAGAAGGACGAGCAAGAAGGCATGGCTTGCGGCATTTGTTATACAGGGATGAATCCTGGCTTTGTGGTTCATCTTTTTTTTTTGCCTTGCATGATGCAGCTGAACGCCTTAACCCACAGTTGCCTGCCTGTGACTCTCCAGCACTGCATCGAGAGAAGACCGAGGTGCTGGTGACGGGTTGAAGGGAGCGACCTGGGAGATGGCAGGCCTGACAGAAGGCTCCCCGATGGCTGGGACCTGTTCTCACTGCCACATCAGCTCGCACCACAGGGAAGCTGTCAAAGCCCAGGATGGCTTTAGATTACCACGGTGTGATGGTGTCCAGGAATGCCTTTTTCTCTCTTAACGTGGCTGAAAGGTTGCAGCCACCCCTCTCAGAGCAGCAAGCCCTGCTGTCATCCGTGCCGTGTGCCGTGCCCTGCTCGCCCCAAAGCTCTGCACCAGGGGCCGTGCTCTGAGTGAGGCAGGAAGCCGAAAGCAGCGCAGAATGCAGATGACTGCCAGTGAAAGAGACTTCCTCACTGGGAGCTGCCAGTGCCAGCCAAACTGCTGGGTGGCCGCTGCTTTTCTTGGGGAATGCAAAATGCTCCTTTGGTTCCACAGAGCCTTGGGTGAGGTTTGTGTGACCAAGAGACACCCACCGCACACCGAGACCCCGCAGCGGCACCGCCACCGCGCCTCCTGCCCGAGGGAGGGGACAGGGAGCCCCTGGCAGGGCATCCCCAGAAAACGAGCCCTAGTGCAGGGATTCGTTTTTCTCCTCTGGTTCTGAATTAACGTTTGTATTTTACTTTTCATCTGTTACCTTTCTCTGGAATTGGCTCCTGTCGGATGCTTACGGGGAAGGTGGGCAGACGGGTTGAGTATGAGAACGCTTTTTGTAATGCAGCTTTCAATTGCAGAATTTTCCTTTGTAATGTTGTAATGTTGCTAAAGAATTACCCTTTGCCAGGATTTTCACTGTTATCCAGAAATGGAACAAGCGTGGCCTTTTGCATTGAGAAAACCAGGGAATAAAATAAGCAAAAAAGCCTGACATCAGTATTTCTTCTGATTTTGAGAGCAAATGTTCTTTCATCTTTCTCACATTTGTCCTGGTTGGACCCTCTGAAGCAATCTGAGCACTTCCCCGTGGTGCTCGTGGCTCAGACACCTGTAGGCACATTGCGGTGCCTTTCCCCATTAGCCAATTTTTCTAGCAGCACCAGCCAAAGGAAGCTGTCTGCTGCGGAGGAAGCTGTGTAATTGTGAAACTGTGCAGCAAGACGGGCCAGGAGGAATGGGAATCATTTTATCCCATCCTGACTCTGCCCCTCTCTGTGCAACTTCATTTTCAGAGCGGTGATTACCCTGACAGCTGGGTAACCTCACTGGGCTTGCCCTTGCTGAACTGTGGCAATTAGAGCAACGTCACTGCCCGTGACGCACGTTTCCAAGTGGCTTCTTGGCTCGGTTCAGGTGTGGGATCCACTTCCCTGGGATCGCACCAGCTTCATGCCTCCGAGCTCCAGCACAGGGCAGGGCAGCTTCCCGGCCCTCCTTCTGTTCCTTTTTTGCAGCGGGGGGTTGCTGACATCCTCCCCGCTTCGCCTTCTTTCCCCCTCTCCCTCTTTTTTGCACCCGAAAGCCCTCGAGGGACCCAAATGCATCTTCCACACTCAGCAGCAGCGCTGGGGAAGGGAAGGGAGGGGGAGGGCGAACTGCAGCCTGATTTCCAGGGGGACTGCACTGCTCATCAAAGGGCCTGTATCCAGGCAACCCGCTTCCCCTGCCTGAGACGGGCACCCGCAGCTGGGGCTTCGGAAAGCTGAGAAGGAGCTACTGTAAAGAGCAGCTCCGGGGAGGAGGTGGGGACGGCGCGGAGAGGCAGCCGTGTTATTTCGGGCAGGTTATTTCTGCCCTGGCACCAGCACGGCATCCAGGCTGCCACAGAAACCAACAGAGCCACCCAAATGCTCCTCTCCGGGTCCCCCTGAGAGAGGGGAAGCGCCAGCAGGTTCCTCACCCCACGGAAAGGCGATGGGGAAGGGCTCCCCGTGCCTCGCACAGCAGCAGGTCGGTTCCCCAGCTGGGGAAGGAGGAGGACGGCGAGGCACAACCCCTGCTCTTGGGGCACGGTGAGGATATGCTCTGTATGGCTCCAAAAGCTCAAACCCAGCACGTGAAAGTGCCAAACCCACAAACGCACAGGGTGCCACACGCTGCCACGTGCAGGCAGAGATGGCACGGGCCATCTTAGATCCTAAGCTCCTGTTTTGGCTATATCCCTAGGATTTGGTCCCAGTTTAAGACCTCAGCTGGTGCTCTCCCAGGCAGGAGCCAGCCCAGGTTGTGCGCAGCTCCCTGGGAAAGCCTCCCCACGCTGGCTGCCTTGATGCTCTTTCTGCAGCTGAGAGCTGCTCCTACCCCGTCCCAGGCATTTCCTGACGTCTCAAGCGCCTCTCTCCTCGGAGTACCTCCGCCGCCTGCCCTCTGACTTTTTTTCAGCGCTTTCTAACCTGTGGCTGAGCCGCTCACCGAGTGCCATTTGCTAGGCGGAGAGAAATAAGCTCCGGGGGGCTTGGAAAGAGCATTAAGGAGCTAAAAATAACCGTGGGTCAACTCTGAACCAGCCGGAGGCACTTCTCCTGCCCCGGCCCCAGCTGGTGCGCAGCCGGAGAGGACGCTCAGCCAGATGAATCCTCTCTGGCCTCTGCAGCCGCTCCTCTCCCTGCCCTCGGGGCATCGCTGCTGCCAGGACCGGGATTGCCACACTGCTATAGAAAGAGGAAAACAAAACAAATGAAAAGGAATCTGCCCCAGAATAACCCCTCCGCCTCCTGGCACCGCATCCGCCCGCCGCAGAAAGTTTTGTGAATCAGAGAGGTTAGGCAGGAAAAGGCCTATTAGTTCCCATGGCTGGCCAAGCAGGGGGATGGGAGGAGGAGAGGTTAGTGCCCGATTATCCCCTCCAGCACATTTCAAGTATCTTCAGCTGGGGAACCCTTCTGGGGCCCCATGGACAGACCCAGCTCGGGGCTCGGGCAGCCCCTCGGGGCTCCATCTGCGTCCGAGTCCACGCAGGGCTGAAGTGAGGAGGATCACAGCACCATGACATCACTCCCGATGTTTGATAAGATCTAACTTCAGAAAGGAAGAGAAAGGCTCGATGTGCTTTGACCGCCCTAACCACTCACTTGGGCGAGTGAGAGTTTCAGCAGCTCGCATGGGGCAGCACAAAGCAGGGGCAGCTGCTCCTAACATGCCTGGGAAACGACATAACATCACTCACTCCAGCACCTCTTACAAACAGCATTTTAAAAACCTGCTTTTAAGTATAAATATTGCAGGGGCCAGCACTCCAAAATGAAGATGTGAGGAACACGTGTGCAGCAACACAACCCTTCACTCGCATTCCTTAGCCTAAGCTCATGGACAAGGGCTTTAGCACCATTAGGAGGCTGGATGTTTTTTCAGATGCTCGTCCTGCTGGAGACAAGCAGTGACGCACACCTCGCCAATGGATCTCACAGCTGTAAGCTGACAGCTGAGAAATGTCGGTATGCAGAAATAATTATTCTCATCCAGATTCCGTAGGAGAGTGCTTCTGTGACTGCGTGTGCTTTTCCCAGCTTCATCAGCATCCCTATAATCCTTCTGCTGTCACTCAGCCGCTTCCCCATCCCTGCTGCCCCCTCTTCTTGCCTGTCCCTGCCATCCAGCTCCGGCTCCTCCCGTGCTCTGCAAGGCTGCAGCCAGGAACCCAGGTGGGGAGGATCGAAGCGAAAGCGATGAGAGGCACGATCGGCGATGCTGCTACACGCTGTGATTCATTTCAAGCTTTGGGGAGCTTTAGCTCTGTAGCTATTTATATGATGAAGAGAAAATAGATTAGTAGATAGCAGCTCTGCAGTGGGCAGTGAGAAGGGGGTGAGATCCTCACAATTTTTGTGTATTCCCATCCCCTCGGCAGTAAAACGAGAAGGAATAAAAGTGCCTAGAGAATCGATTCCTTTCTGTGCGCTGGCTGCCTGCTGAGCTCTGCGCCATCATGCAGGAAAACATCTGCACAGGGAGTTGGTACAAACCGAGGAGGTTGCCCAGCCCTCAAAGGCGGCCTTGCTGATGCCTGTGCATGCCCACTAATATGATCTGCATGATGGTCTTACGAGATGCTTGCTGAATTTGCCTTCTCTTGTGTACAAGGGGCGTCTTCTAGCCCTCACAACGTACTGTTTGACATGGCCGGGAAGCGCAGAGCTGGAGCCAAGTCTGTGAGCAAAACCCTACTCAGCAGCAACGGGACTTTAAACTCCCAGCACCTGAGCCTGGAAGGCTGCCATTCTCCCCTAATCCCAGAGCTCAAACCACGCCAGCCTTTTCCCACTGCAAACCACATCAAGAGCCCACCCTTTCCTTTTTTCTCCAAGGCGACCCGAGCCGTATCAATGAGCAGCCCGGTGTCCAGCAGGGAAGTGTGACTCATGCTTCCTTTGTCACGGCCACAAAAGCCACGACAGGACACGTTTCCCCTGATGGCAGGGGACAGGAGAGGATGACCCTGAAGGTCATCCTATATGAGCCTTCCTTCCAGCCCTGTGTTCCTTGTCCAGAGGGAAGCACTGTTTCCAGTGCTGAGGGACAGGATCAAGAGACTTGAATTTGTCCCTGAGTTGCCACTGAGTGCGTACAGCTGAATTTATTTGGTACGTTACCTGGAAGATGCAGACAGTAAATGCATTAAACACAGAGAAACTGTAGGATTCGACGACGGCTAATTGCGTATCTGAGGAACAAAGCATACATTTCTAATTAACTGAAAGGATCGTTCTTTATCACCACCAGCCTTTGTGAAGTACTTTGCTCTGGAAGAAGCATATGATGCGCAGTTAGCAGTACACGTTACTCAATTATTAATTCACCCTATTATTCTATATGCCAGCATATTTGTAACGTGCCAGTTGCTTTGGTTTCTACGTGAGGAATGCACAGTATTGAACCCTAATTAATGAAATCAAATACTTTCCACTACACACTTCTAATTAGAAATGCTACAGATGATTTCCAAAACGATATTGTTAACAAAACAACATATGGCTCGCCTTGTTCGCGAGCTTTTCAATGCTGCAGTTGGTGATATAGTTTGGGATCCCCAAGACAAAAGATGTTACATAAATACCAATTCCGAAGAATTTCAACAGTTTCCCTTGCCAACAAAAGCCCCAAGGCTTGCTGCATACTGAGCATAGTTGTTTATTTATTACTTTTACTATTTTTATTGTCACAGCTTCTAAAAAGTCAAATAATACGACATATTGATTATGATTAAAGATTATTTGATGCATTTCCATTAAAATAGGAAATGAATCCCAATGACCGCCTTCCCGTTTGGGCAGCAAATTTCGACTTTATTTCCCGTCCAGTTTCAGCTGGATATAACCTGATTCCTCCCTTCCTTAGAGGATGGTGCAAGTGCTGCCCTGTGCTGTTCAACATTTGTCCTACTCAGCTCTAAGAACGACCGGATTTCAGCAACGGGAGAAGCAATTTCTGCGTTTTCTTCATAAACACTTGGCATATTCCAAATTAAAATGCTCACCCAAATATTTACTTTTCAAATAGTTGCACGGAGTGATCCTTATCCCTTCTCTTTCCATTTCTTCCTAGCCCAGATCCCCCAGTCAAACTGGGGCTGGGGGGAGGCTGTACAAGCCAGAAGTGGCTTTAAGCTTCTTTACCATTCAGTGGCTCTGAGGCTCGGGTCACTTTGGTGGCTGGGCATCATGCCAGGGTCACAGCCCAGCCAGCACAGGGCACAGCGAGGAGATGGGACCTGCAGATGTGAGCCTGCACAGGCCAGGGGAAGAGAAATCATCCAGCAAACTAAGCCTGGGATGCATGCTCGTGGGATGAAAGGGCAGCAGTTGTAAGAAAGGAAGATTTCTGGAGGCAGTTTTTAACTGCTGGTTAGAGAATCAGTCGTGATTTCAACAGCCACATCTACCAGACTGGACTGAACCACCTCCAGCACAGAAAAAGCCTCAGGGAGGAGATGAAAAGTGTAATTAATTAATGCTTGTTAAAATGCTTTGAGACCCTCAGATGGAACACACTAGAGAAGTAGAAAGACTTAATTATTTTTACCAGCGATATTAGGGGGGTTAACTGCTTCTCGCTGAGATGCTACAGTCCTCGTATTCTTTTTGAGTTGGATCTGCTCTGCGAATGGCATCCCAGAGCAGAAAACAGCTGGACAAAAATGGTGAAATGGAAATCTCAAGGATTTGGTTTGTGGAAACATATTTCTCAGGGACACGTCTGTTTGACGCAGTCAGACAACCTCGTGTCAGACCTGACATTAAAGAGGAGCTGGGCTATGGCCTGAGCTCACCTTAACGCAGGCAGAGCTATGCCTCTGGCTCCTGGCAAGGCAGCTCTTTTTCCCCTTATTTCTCTTTACATGATTTTGCAACAGGAAATGTAGCTATTAGCTAAATGGCAGCAAAATATTCGGACTGACATTATCTGAGCTATCCCCCCGACGAAGCACAAGGGGATATTGGCTAGCTTGGCAGGACAGGAAAACAGACTCCAGATCCTTTCACCTCCGTGTCACCAGGTCCAGCCCAGTCTGGATTGATCGTTAGAAAAATGCCATTTGACAGCTTTTTGGCACTCTGGACAAAATGAACCGGGCAAGGGAAGGATGGAAAATTCTCAGCCTGAGTCCCACTGGGACAAGTATCAACACTAGGAATGGCACCGCTTGCCAGCTCCGAAAAGAGGCCATTGCATTCCTCAGACACAGTACTTCCAGGAGGGCAGGAGGAATAATGTCAGGGCTATGTTAAAGCAGCTTGCCCTGTCCTGCATGTACCTTTTAGACTCCAAAATTAACTCAGCGCCTTCCACCAGAAAACTATTCACTTTGAAGAGCAGAGGAGAGAGAGTGGGCACCAGCCAGACAGGGCGAGTGTTATTTGTAGGCCATTTCCTGAAAGCAGGAGCATGCCTCGGGACAGAAACGCGAATTACAGCTAGTAAAAATCTGCCATAACTCAGCATTACTAAAATTGTTCTGTACCCTGGCACTGTACCCATCCCTAGCTTGTTCCCTGCATGAAGCATAGCTCATTTGGAATAAAACACAGCCAGACAGAGGCAGCACAACTCCCAAAGTTATAGGATCTTAGATACCCTTGTCCTCCTTATGACACCTGAGCACTGCCTGGTCTTTGATGTATTTTTCCTTATGATGTCCTGATGAGGCAGCCCTTCGGCTGTTCTTTCAAACGCTGCAGCAACTCTGGATCTTGCTGCAGTTACACATGTACCTCCCGTGAAGATGTCTGGATGTTTTAAACAACAAATTTTGGCAGCGCTGAGAAGATCCGTGTGGTTCTGGTACTCCGAAGCTGGGGAGAAAAAGCAGAGCGGTCGAAACTGTGTTCCCCCAGAGCTCGGTGGCTGGGTTGGCTGGGGGCTCTGGCAGCACAGCCACGAGGCCCATGGGAAGCAGAGCACCTGGGAGAATCACGGTTACCATCGGCTATCCATCGGGTATGTAATTTCTTCTTCTGTTTCTGGTGGGAACGCGGGCACTGCTTAGAGCAAGGAGAAGCAGCACTGTGGGACTGCTCACCCCGAGACCTGGATGCTTCTCCCCCAGAAACGGCACTGGCTCTGGCAGCTAGATCCAAAGCACGATGCTGAGAAGAGGTAAGCAGGTTTCCCACGAAGCAGCGCCCCAGAATGCAAATAGTGGCATGTCCTAGAAACACCCAGCCCCTCTCCTCCTGCTCCATCCTGCCACCAGACAAGGCCATCCCTGAGATCTGTTGTTGAAAGAGCAGAGGTAAGAGTTGCACAATGGTATAATGAAAGCTGAGGGCCTGAATTGGCAGTGGATCTGCCTTGAGCTGTCATGAAGCAATAAGCCACTTCTTGACATTCACCGGGAAGGTTAAACGAGAGAGAACTCAGCCCATCTTTGCCCATGGTTCCTCGTGCCATCCCTATCTGACAAATCACATGCGTAAACAGGGTTAGACAGCCCTGATTTATTTTTTTACAAGCTGCAAGGCCACAGCAACAAGGCCTCTGTGGCGTTTCTTGGTCCTGCAGAACTCCGAGCCCACGCAATTCACCGTCCTTCCCGCGTGCCTGCAGTGCTTCGAGCCCTGCACGAAGTGGATTTGCTTCCTGTGGGCTGGCGGGGTGGCGAAAGGCACAGGCGGTGGTTTTGAAGCTCAGACTCGGCACACGGGCGTGTAAAGGGACACGGCTCTGCCCGGCTCTGCATACAAAGGCCTACAAACGGCGCATTACGGTTCCTGGAAAGAAACCCAACAAACTCAGAAAATAAAACACGCCGAGAGACTTTCACCTCCAGTTCCCATCCCTAAAAGCTGAAGCAGGTCCCTCCGGGTGCTGCTGGGCTCTCAGCAGCAGGGCTTGCAGCCCCGGGATTCCAGCTTTTGAGAGAGCCTCAGTGCAGACAACAGGCCTCCCGGCACCCAGAAAGATGCTCACCAAGCCCTGCTAGCTCAAAGCTGGGCCTTTGGGAGCTGGGAGCACAGCTGGACTTTGACTAAGCCGCAGTGACCAGCCCGCTGGGAATGGGGATGGTGGTATGGCAGAGCTGGGCCTTCCAGGGAGAGGGATAAGCAGCGGATGAAGGGGAGGTTAAAAAAGCAGATGGACTTGACCTCTCCTCCGGGGCCTTCTGCGTACTTTTAACTCACACCCTGTCTGAGAGCGCTGGTGACCTGGCATGGGAGATAGGAGAGGCAAGAGGAGATTCACAGGATTTTAACAACAAAGTGTGTTTGTAGTTCCAGGGGAGCTGGATCCAGGAAATGTCATTGTTCACAGCGTGGGCCGTGACCCCTGCAGCCTGCTTTGGAGGCAGTGACCTCTGCCAAGTGGTGACAGAATTCAGCTCTTAGGTTCGGCTTAATCCTGACCTGCAGCTCCACCTTTTAGCCCCTGGCTTCCCGAATCCCTTTGACAAGGCACTGAACTCCTGACCTGCGGAATCCCTTTTTATTCCAGCCCTGATCCCCCTCTGTCTCCATCTATCGTTTCATCACTGAGCTCCGCCAAATCCGCTCGCTCTGGACCCGTGACACCCTTCTTATCGAACACCGAACGTGGGCATTAGCCACCCCGTTCTCCCCAGCAAGCTCCTCGAGCCGAGCGTTGCCGACATTCCTTGGTTTTGCCGGCCAAGCAGGTCAGTTCAACTACGCCCTCCCCAATCGACAGCGCCGCTGCCGCTGCCATGCAGGGCCCACCCTTCCTCCAGCTGTGAGGATGCACCTCCCTCCTCGCAGGGTGATTCAGAACGGCTCCAGCCTGCAAAGATGCTGAAACAGGAAGCCAAATGACTGCTGCACGACCTTGGGAATGCAAATTCCATGTGTTTGCGAAGTCAAAGCAAGCCATTTCCTTCCCCAGGCCCTCCTCCCTCGGCGGGCGTGCAAGCCACAGCTAATGGGAAAGCACAGAGGCGCACACAAAGCTTTGTCGATGCTAATTGCCAGGAGCTGAGGCCCAGTCATCCTGTTGACTAATTTGTCAGCCGCTGCTGACTCAGCAATCTGGGGGGACAGCTTCTCCCAAACACTGGAGTGCATTGCAAGTAAATGCCTCTCATTGTTCTTTCCTTCCCCTCACTCTGCTGTCTGTATTTGTGGATAATTCCTGCCCCGGGCTTGACCTTGGCTTCGGCGGGGACTGGAGGGCTCTGCTGGCCGTGGTGGGCCTCTCATTAAACCCGAAACCCGCGTGGAAGGAACGGGCTTGGCGGTGCTGGGAGGGAGAGGGGGGAGCGCATGAAGTGGGCTGGAAGCAGCCTCTGCACAAGCAGGCCAGGGCCGAGAGGAGAGGGCTGACCCGAGCTGTGTGCGTTATGTGGAAGAAAGGCAAGTGAGCTCAAAAAGCAGGCTCTGCCTGGAGCAACCAGCCCTAAAGCTGCCCGAAATACGCACAACTTCCTCGCTTAGCGAGCGCGTGGTGTGCGTGATGCTCGCTGGCACATCGGCACAGCCAGGGATCCTGTCGGAGCCGGTTAAATAATTCATTATCCATAATATTGTGAAGTTTGGCAATATTTTCCCTGAATAAATATTCGCAAATGCATTCCCATTATTTAGCCAGCCTTGGCGCTGTTCCATCCCGTTTGACGTGCAGCTCCACCAGACGTTGCTCCCAGGTAGGGAAATCAGCTGCCTCCTGTGAGACACGTGGAGCCCGGGAAGTTTCAGCCAAGTTCCCAATCAGCAGGTGGCATTTATGAAATTGTCTCTCTGTAAAAAGAGCTTTGCTATGCAATGCCTTTCTAACCACTCTGGAACTCCTAAAGGCGTTTATGGAGAGACCCAGGCACGTACCGAGGCAGTTACAGGATGTGCAGTTTCTGTTTGTGCATTTTCTTTAAATTCATTGTTTTGTAGCTTTGCAGAAAGAGTGATTTTGCGCTTTTTTCAGTTCGATCTGTATGTCCTGCTGGCTGTAAACAGGCTATTTGGAACAAACAGCTCCTTTTGGAGAGTGTCCTGCGAGTCACTAACATGCGTGGGTCCACTGAAGGTAGCAGGCGTATTTCTTTCAGGGTCACTGGCTGGAGAAAGCCCTAGAAAACAAACCGTCCAGGCTTCTCCTCCTGACATAAAGCCTTTCAAATCAGATATGAAATAAAACTCTGCAGGATAATCTTGTGCTTTCTTCTAAACACTCTCGGTACAGCCCGCTCTGCTCCTCGCTTGCCGGAGTCTCGGTAGTTGTCTGGCTGTTACAGAACTTGCTTTGGTTCCAGGCCTTAGACGTTTACCTTCTCCATCTCTTTCTGGCCATCTCACTTTTGTTCCAAATCTCTCTTCTCCTGGGAATTGCTCGTCTCTGCTAGAGAGTCTGCATCCTTTCATATGGCTCATAAAGAGCTCGTGGAGTCCTGAGAGGTTCAGCGGTCCATAATGAATAACTCAAAACCTAATCATTCAGCCTCATAAAAATACGGAGAGGCTCTAATTTCTATTGAGGACAAATCATACAACTGCGGCCCTTCGAAGCCAAACCCATTCTGAAATAGGATGTTCCAACAAATCACGGGAAGACTTTTTCAGAGATAAAAACCCTTCTCATTTTCCAGACATCTCCTTTATTAAATGTCTCATCCAGCTCGTTGCAATCTCTCTGTATTAGGCATGATACCAAACACTAAAAAATATCAGATAGAGAGGAAGATGAGAGTGACGATGCTGGAATATGAATTGTCACAGAAAATTACTTTATAGTGTTAAATTGGACTCGTGGCCGCAGTCCCATAAAAGTGGATATTTATCACGGAGAGAGGCAGACCCTTAATCTTGGCTGTGTCCTGTGTACGTGTTAAGCCCAAGGACAGAGGTGGCCTCAAAGCACCTTTGGTGTCACCAGTGGCACTGGGTTCTGTGATGTAAATTAGAGCTCCCCAGTGATCCTCGCTAATGGGGCTAGATTATTTCTGGAGATGTTGTGCATCAGTCCCACACGGGGTTATGGAATCAAGGCCCTTTACCTGTTTTCCTCTTCCTGGCAGATTAATGGGCATACGCAGCCCGGCAGCAGACATACACAGCATTTCTCTCTGTCCTGTGAGATCCTCCAGCAGTCAGTCTAGGGCTTAGACTCGGGCCCCGTATATTCATTGCCACAGGATTGCGACCTGCACCTGCTCGACCAGCTTCAGAGAATGAAAGCAGTAAGCTCCTTAGAGTAAATGGAGGGTTTGAGCAGGCCAGGCCCAGACCATGGGACAGAACAGAGCAGAAGAGCACAGCTCGGTTGGAAGGGACCTCCAAAATCATCTCCTCCAGCTGCCTGACCGCGTCAGGGCTGGCCAGAAGTTCAAGCAGATTCCTAAGGGCATTCTCCAAATGCCCTTGAACACTGACAGGCGTGGGGCATCCACCACCTCTAGGCAGCCTGTCGCAGTGTTTGGCCACTCTCCTGGTAAGGAAACATTTCCTGATGCCCAGTCTGCACCCCCTGGCACAGCTGGGTGCTGTGCCCACGCATCCTGCCGTTGGCGACCAGGGAGAAGAAATCAGAGCCTCCCTCTCTGCTTCCCCTCCTCAGGATGTGGTTTTATTCCCACTGCAAAGCGCCTTCCAGTTCCGTACAGAAGCGTTAGCTTTTGTGTCCCGAGACCTGAGGATGTTTCTCTTAATGCAGGGAGAAGTCACAGAAAAGGAAAGCCCTGCTTCTGTTATTTTAATGTGGATACTTTCATTTTACCTGTGAAACAAAACAGCTTCTTCAGCTGTCAGCTTCTCATGTGGAAATTATGACTGCTATCAAGAAGCCGGAGCCCAACAGAAAGAGATGAGGACATGACCCCAAAATTCTGCAATCTCTCTCTCCTTTTCCCTTTCTTTTTTTTCTCTTTTGCTCTCCTTAGTCCAATATTCTTGTACTTTCTCTTTTGTGGGAATCAAGAATTTTAGTGATACACATTTTAGCACCAAAGACATCTCCTGTAAAAGCTAGCTCCTCCGGATCCAGGGCTCTGTACCTCCCACTTAGCTTCTATTTCGGTTACTGCTGACATATCCTTCAGTCTCTGCACGGGATTAAGCCCACGGGTTACCAGACAGACCTGTCCGCTCGGCATCAACCTGCACCACTGGCTTCCCACCCCTTCTCGTGCACTTGTGTGAGCTGCAGGATTCCCCTGATCCTTATTCTACGTGTTTATCCCCAAAGAGTTGAGTGCCTTGTGCCCTTCCCCTGGCTGAGGAATGAGATCCCAGCTCTGCATAAGGAAACTTTCTGTCCTTCAGAAAAGGAACGTGGATTTAGGAGGTAAGAAAGCAGCTTCCCATCAAAGAAAACAAGCGATTTCACTGCAAACTGCAAGGGCACAGGCTTTCGTGGTCCCCTTCTCCTCATCTTACCCACTCTCAGTACCTTGGCTTGACCAGACAGTCCCTCAGCCTCTCTTGCCACTTCCCAAAGGGGCCCTGGTGAATCACCGGAGAGCAGCACAAGCCACTTCTCCTCTGGGTGACCGTTCCTGTGGCTGTGCAGCCCTGGGGAAGGCCGAGGGCCAGCGTGGAGCTCCCATGGGGCCCCCTCTGTTCTGTGCCACAGCCCAGCAGCATTTGGGAGGAACTCCTCCAGGAACAGTACCTGGGCAGGAAAACATTCAAACATGGGCTGTGTTGGTCCCTACAGCTCTTTTTTCCAGATTTTGCATGACTTCTTCCTGCAGATTTTGCCTTCCCCTCTTCTGGCCTTCCCATCCGGCTGGCTCCCTGTAAATTCGGATGACTTCTGGCTGCCTCGGGCCTGCTGGCGGGGTCGGGAGCAGCACCTCCATCCCACGGAGATCCTCGTGGGGACCTTCTTGCTGGAGGACAGGAGCTGCCCGTTTCCAGCGCTGCTCTTTTTCCCCCAGGCCGCCGCTCCGTCTCGGGTCAGTGCCCTTTCAGCAGGGACAGGGGCAGAGCTTCCTCGCACGGGTTATTTTCGCAGCACGGTTGCTGCATGCTGGGCTCCCTAAACCGGCTGTGATCCAGGACGAGGTGATTCCTCCTCTGCCCACCCGGCACCTCCTCCACGAGCTGGGCCAGGCGCCGTGCCGCAGCTTTGCTTGTGCTCGGGGAATTACACGCTAAGATGGTTCCTCCTCCCCCTCCCCCCTATCTCCAGCCACAAAACCCGAGCAAACGCTTGCGAGCTAATCCTGTGCAGAGACTTTATTCAAGAAACACCACTGGTGCTGCTGGCTTGTTTGTTTGGGGTTGCTTTTTTTTTTTTTTTTTTTTGCATTTGCTATCTTTGGAAAGCTAATCCGCTGGAGTTCACCCAGCGATTTCAGTCACCTCCAAATAACACTTACCAATAATCTTAATAAATCCGTCTGCTAAGCAGCAGCACTCCTGCCCGGCGCTGAAGCACACCGGACACCTCAGCAGCCCTGCTCCTGCTGCCACCCTTGTTTTATCTTTGCCATAAATGACAACTTGCACTTGCTCGAGACGGTCACGATGCTCCCCAAAGAGCTCCTGCGGGCGGCGTGACCCCCTGCACCGCAAGGGGAAGGCGGTCAGGAGGATGTGACTTGCAGCTTCCCCTCTGCCTCTGCCCCTCTCCCAGCCCGGCTGCTGGGCACTTTTCACGAGGCCGCTTGTATATGGGGTAAGGGAGCCACGTTAGGTCCATGTGTGGCCATAAGCACCGGGAACCCACTTGGTTTCTTTTGAAAAAGGAAAGCTCCTCACCCAAATAATGCTCCTAGCCAGAGCAGCGGAACCTGGGACACATTCTCCACCTTTCTGGTGCCTTGTCAGGTGTTCACTGCAAGAGACAGGGCAGAGTCTGCTCTCATCTATTTCATCGCCTTTTTGCATGAAGTCAGGACAAGAACGGATTCATTAAGCACCAAGAACAGATCATTAGCGTGATGCATGCCCCAGACCACACACCTAGGTCCATGCTTCCTAGGTCCAGCAGCCTGGCTTAGTGTCCACGGAAGCTTTGCAGGGCTCTTGTCCTTACCATTGTGTTTCCCCAGATGCTTACAGACCCTCAGGCTTTATGGCTCTGAGGAGCCGGGTGCTGATCTCCCCGCACACACTTCCTCCCCTCTGCTCCTGAAGATCCTCAGGCAGGCAGGCGAGTTCCTACCAAATGAGCCTTCGCACAGAGCCTCCTTCAGTAAAGTCCCCATTTCCTCCAAAACAACCCGGTGAGAGGCACTTCAGTGTTATTAACCCCTGGTGCTGCTGCTGGGGAAATTAAAGAACAGCGTGGAGCGACTGGTTTAAGGCAGAGATACCAGGGGCAAATCAGGTACCAAGGTGGAACAGGACCGCAGGTTTCCTGCGTGTAGATCCTCCGTCTGCACAGACAGACCCCTTTGAAGCTCTTCTGGTTAATGACTTAATTACAGCCTGTGATATGCTCTGAGATACCCGGGTGGCAGACATTATGCACGTTACCACTTCAGCTTGCCTGCTTGCCTCACGCAAAGTGGCTGCCACGGGAGGCAGCTTCCTTTTTGTGCCAGGGTGACACACACGGGGGCCTCGTCACGGGCTGGCTCCGCTTCTCCCCACTGCTTTTCGGTGTCCCCTGCCTCACAGGGGCTGAGCGGCTGCGTGGCGGAGCAGGCAGAGACATCTTAGCACACAAATGTAAATAAAAAAGGAAAAAAAAAGAAAATTTGGGGAAGGATGCCGGGGTCTCGGCCTTGATTATATTAATTGGGAAATGAGGGGGCTCCAAAGCAGCAGCTTGGCAGCGGAGGTCCGCACCGCCGATGCTGGAACTGGCACAGCAAGGGCTGGGCAGAGCGAATCCTGTTTCTAATACAAGCTCATCCTTACTTACCGCCATCTCTTCAGAGTCAAGGCAAGGTTAAGCCAAACACTAAGAGAATTAAGAGGTTTGCAGTTTTTATCCTACATTAACCATTTGGCCTCACCTCTCCAAGCGCCCGATTAGGATTTTCCTGGCTGAACCCTCCTCCGAGACCCTCGGGAGCCGCTGGGGAGCTACAGATTTTGGGGGGCTTCTTTTTGTTCTGCTTCCCTGTGTTGTGCTCTCCAAGATTTTGAGCACTACAGGCAGGGGCCTAATGAAGGGGGGAGACACGAAACCACACAGCTCACAGCTCAACATCTGCAGTGTCGAGGTCCGCTGTGAGCTCAGATAAATAAGAAAGGGATGGGAAGAGGGCAGGGGAAGCTGTCTGTGAAAAGGAGCCTGAATCCATGTACGGGCAGAAGAGATCACGTTTGAAACATTTTTATTTGAGCAAGAATTTACAGTCTGATGGGGGAAGAGGTAGGGAAAATACTGGGAGAGAAGACAGGGGAAGACTGCAGACAAAAGGGAGGAAGAAGGAGAAATATTCTCATTTTCTTCTTCATTTATATTTCTAAATTGTGGAGCCCCTTTTCGAGCAAGACATAAATGAAATGTCTGCTACCCTCATGTTGCCTTTCCCCATGGTGTATAGTAAAGGAAAATCCATCTGGGCACAGAAAGAAATGCAACCCGTGCACTTAAAAGGGAAAAAGACTGAGCAATGCGGGCCCGGGCTGACAGATAAATATGGAGACACAGATCCGTGTGGGTGGACAGTCACAGGCAGCACACACAGGGGTGAAAAAAACCCTCCAGGACACACACATGTGCATGCTGCGGGCCCCCTGCCAGCACCGTGAATAAGGGCAGCAGCCAAATCCTCCTCCAAGGGTGCTCCTGCTACCAGCCCATCCTCCCGGCACCGTCCCCAGCCCCGCTGTGGGAACTTCTCCCACGGCGCTGAAACCTCAGCAAGTTTTGTGCAGCTAAAAGGCTGAAATCACCCCCTCGGCCTCATGTGCACGCTCTGTTCCAGCTCCCCTTCCCCCAGCCTCGCTGCTCGGGCCCTGATGACGGCCGGCCGGCGGTGCACAAAGGCTTTTGGCTCTGCCCACACGTCCCTTGGTGACAGCGCTGACACAGGGCCCGCGTGCCGGGTGGCACAAGCTGCAGCCAGGTTCCCGTCGGTCTATTTGTGGTGCCGGGCGTCTATTTAATTTAACTCCACGTGTTTTAAGCCAAAAAGGTCAGGAAATGGGAAACCAGGACTGGCCTTGCTGTGGCCGATGGGAGCGCTGGGGATGGAGGCAGCGTGAGGCTGAGAGCACGGCTCCGTTTCGCCGCGTCTGGCCCCGGAGCTGGGGCAGAAAGCTGCGAGCAGTAACCCCTCCCTGCCTTGGCTGCGGGCGAGCCCGTCCCCACAATGTCCCCTTTGTCACCCCTCCCGCAGCCCCGGCCAACGCAGCCTTCAAAGAAAATCGCTTGGGGCCTGCCCAGGCTCTGATATTTCCTTTCCAAAAGGAATAAATCCTAGCGGCTCTGGCGGGAGAAGGTTAACCACGGGGGGAGCGCGTCACCTCCGCCGTGGAAAAACACAAGCCCCCGAAGAAAGCCTTGGCATTTCTCATGCAAATCCACAGCTGGGAGTGCGCAAGGACACGGACCTCCTGCTACAGACGCTCAAACCAGAGTAAATGTAGGCACTGCCTGAAGCCTGACATTTAAACACCCTTGTCTCAAGGCAGCTGGGGAGCCTTGAGGAAAGGAGGGCTCCAAGCCCTGCCTGCCCGGCGCGCCCGCCTCAGGCTGCTGCCAGGGGAGCAGGGGGCAGAGCACCAGGCAGCCTTCACCTGCCATCCCCTACAAACCTGGAAAGGTCAGGGCAGGTGGAAATGTCGCTGTGCTTCCACGCATCGCTCCGTGGCTTTCGGGCTCGGTGACGGTTTGTCTGCACGAGCCAGAGCGGGGGAACAGCGACCGGGAGGACCGGAGCGGGCAGCACCCATTCAGCAGCTCTTGGGAATCTTTAAAAGCCTCTTTGGCGTGTACATCAGCCCTCTCCTTTGCCATTCTTCTCCGTGGTGGCATGGAAACAAGCCACACACACAAAAAAAAAAAAAAAAAGGATTCTGCAGGAAAACAATTTGAAGCTGTATTTGCACTTTTCCCCAGTCAGAAATCCCCTAATGGTCTGGGGTCATTTTCTCTCGCCTATTCCTTTTTACTCTGGCATCTTATAAAAGGCCCTAAAAAAATACTTGTTCACTGTTCAAATAACAGAGAGGGACTAACTCGCCTTGCCGCAGTAATGCCAGAGAATCCCACAAAGAGCACTGACCTCTCCTTCACTCCCCCCTGTTTCACTCGGGGATTACAGCGGCCTCAATGCAGGCTTGTCCATGCATGGGCTGCGATTCCCAACCACTGCAAGACCTTTTATGAATGTAATTTCAGCCTTATCCACATTTCCTGACTTTCCTGCATTCCCATCTGACCCTTGCTGTAACAGTAACTAGCTCGCTGGTTAACCCTTTGGGGCAGGAACTCGGCATTTCCTCTCTCTGTAGGGGACCCCAAGGCAATGCTGTGTTATAAAGGAATTGATCATTTGGTGGTGTGTATGTGCGTGTGCATTGAACTGCAGAGGGGAGGATGAAGAGGAAGACAACGGTGGTTTGAAATACAGCATCTTTGGGATTTTTATAAGAAATCCTAAAGAAGAAGGAAGAAATACGAGATTTATAAGAAAGATTTCCCTTTATAAGACATCCTGAAAACAGGAGAGCAGCACCAAACGCTGCTCAGGTGCCGTACAGCCCCTGGGCTCCTTCAGTTCTGCCGGGGTCCGCCTCAGCCCTCAGGTGAGAATCGGAGGAACACAAAAGCAAACTGGGAGCCAATTCCTGCTGTTTTCCTAAGCTGCAGCAAATGCAAATTGAGCTCATCCTGAACTCTGGTCCCGTCCGTTTAATTTGTCGGAGAGTGGCATTTATACGGCTGTATCTAATGAATGAATCCGGGGCGCTGTGTACCACCCGTAATGCTGATGGTGGGTAGCCTCAGGTGCTGGAGCAGAGGACAGGCCATTAGGAGGTGTTAGGAGTGCCTTGGCTGCAAAACAGGGACACAGGAAGCAGCAGCGTCAGGCTTACATTCAGTGTATGGCTTGATGGGTCTCCATTATGTGGCAAATCCCTGTAAACCTTAAGCATCCTCTGTCAGCTACGAAATTAAAATAGGCTCTGTGGTGGCTGGGAAATCAAAAGCCTTCCTCTGTAAGCTCCTGTCTTATTAACAACAAGTAATTTGACAAATACTGCTCCACAAACCTTAGTTTTGGAGTCCCGAGCAGGCCAGCCGGACTCTGTTCCTTCCTTTATCCGCTGCCAGCAGAGGATTTTAACCCATTCCCTGGAGCTCAGGGCAGAGGGCAG
Source organism: Aythya fuligula (assembly GCF_009819795.1). Taxonomy (NCBI): domain Eukaryota; kingdom Metazoa; phylum Chordata; class Aves; order Anseriformes; family Anatidae; genus Aythya; species Aythya fuligula. The sequence goes on from NC_045563.1 coordinate 26,697,250, forward strand.
GGAGCCCACAGCCCCACTGAGCCAGCGGCCGCTACACCAGCACCCTGCCGTGTGTGCCATATCCCAGCTCTGGGGGTACGAGGGGAAACCCACCGCTCCCACGGGGTGCGTGTGCACGTGCCTGGGGCTTATGAGGACCTTTGGGTAGTCTGCCTTCATTTATATGGCTGGGGGTTTGTTTGTGTGCAAATCTACGAGCCTGAGAGCGAGGAACAGCGCGGTTTGGAATCAGCAGACGGGTTTTTTTGCTAGGAAAGGGTTAAGCGGAGTGCCCTTGCTGAGCTCCATGTCTCCCTGCATTCCAGGGTAAATGGTGTTTTGCAGAGCCCGGTTACCTATGGCAACAGCAGAGAGGAATATTGCAGGCGAATCTTCTGAATCACAGGATTTACAGCCCATATGTTTATTCTGCAGTGAAACACTTCCAGCTCCCGCTTCTGATGTGAGCTGGGAACCGCGAGAGGGCTTTGCAGAGCCATTTAAAAGGCAAGGCGAGCTGGAAGCAAGGCGTTTTTAATCAAAGGCCCGGCTCAAAACAGAAAAACACTGCAGGATCAGAGGAGCCTTCGGATTGAGCCATCCTAGGGCAAAGCATACCTGTGTCCCCCCGCTGTCCCCATTCCACACCAGGTCCCCAGCCCACGGCCACGTTGCCCAGGGCCTGCAGCCACCCGGGGCCTGCAGCCTCTCTCCTCGTGGCCTGTCCGTATGGTTGCTGCGAGGATTTTTGTCCTGAAACACTCAAACCATATTTTTTTAGTGGTCACGGCTAGAGCAGGGTGCTTTAAGCACGCGGTGCGCTCACGGCGTCGGGTGAAAGCCCAGGCAGTGTATCCGTGTGGCCGTGCGCAATGCTGAACTGCCGAGGGCTGAGAAAATAAGCAGTTCCAGGCCCGGCTAAACGGTGTGGGGAGATCATCTGGGAATTCAGGAAGCTAACGGCACAAGCCAAGGAGCTGTGGTTGAATGCTTGAGCAAGGATTCATTTCACCTAACTCTAACCCTCTGAAAGTCAGGAATCTGGCCTCGGCTCCCTCTGTAGTCAGCAGAGATAAATCCAGTTGCTCAAAGACAATTTATCACACCTAAAAGAGCGACCTGCCCGGCTGAGTGCCTGCATGCAGGTGCATCTCGCTGTCCTGAGGCCAGAAATGTGATCCTGCTACGGGCTGAGGACAGTTCGCTGTAAACAGAGCAAGGCAAACACGTAGGGCCGAATTCACATGGAAATGTCCAACTACATCCGTCTTTCTGCATCCTGAATGCTCCCATATGCTGCTACTTCACTGAGAAATCCGCAGTGTTGCTCCGTATTAATCTAGCTATCTCACAGCTCGGGAGGAGAACAGCAGCTGAACGCGATGCTGAACATTTTGCAGGAGTCTGCTGCTTAGTTTTGAAAGTACAAAGGCAGGTCACTGCAAACTGTACTTGCTGTAACCCAGGAGGAATTTGCCTTGCTGATAAATATTTAACAGTCACAAAGGAGGAATCTGTGACGCCTTGTATGGGCACCCTTTCAATGGCTTCGGAGCAGCGCACGCCATTTTTCAGGGCTCCAAATGTGCACTTTTTTGGAAAGGGAAAGCAAAAATAAGATAGAAAACAGTTGAATCACAGGGCTTCTGTGTGAACCACCAGAACTCAGAAATGGCACAGCTGTTTAACTCAGATTTTTGTTCCATCTGGCTAAAAAGAAAACATTTACTTTTACTTATTATTTCCCCTTCCCTCAATTTAGAAAAGAAAACAGAATCTGCGTTTATTGATCCGGTGAAATTTATCTGGGAAATCGCTTTGAAGCCCCGGACTAAGATAAACAGTAATTCATAATATATGTAGCAAATGATCAGGCAAATCACAGAAAAGGAGCGAGAGGAGGAGAGTGGGAGGCAGAATTCATCCTTTAGACGCAAAATGAATGGGTCTTTAAAATAGGAGCACTGGCGGGGTATCAGTCTGCCTATCTATAGATTGCTTTTTTAATGCAGCCATCGCTATTGTATACAAGCATCAAATAAAAAATTAAAACTTCAATTCAGCTCGTCCATCCAGCAGTCCCAGGTCCGGCTTTTTTGTCTGTTTGCTCCGAGGTTGTGTTCGAGCCTTTGTTGCAGGAGGGAGACTTCCGAGCGGCAGCGGGCTCTGCATTGTGCAGGGAAAACAGTCAGGCTTCAGATGATTTTGGTCAGATGGAAGGGGGGGGGGGGGGAGGGAATGCCTTTCTTTTTCCCTGCAAATAAATCATGGATTTTGCCTTGCTTCTGGCTGAGGTTGTACGGTTTTAGGAAGAGAAGCAGCTATTGTGCTAGCGGGAGGAATTTTGTGTGGTTGAAGGAGGGAGAATAAAAGCCATCTTTCCTCCAAACGCGTGCGCGCGCGTGTGTTAGTTTCTCATTCTCCACCATTTCCTGAAAACAGGGCTTGGGGAAAAAGCACACAGACACATAACATTTTTCCATTAGCAGAGCAAGCGGGGGAAGGTAATGGGCTGGGGGGAGGGGGCGGTAATCAGAGATCTGCTTAGTCTTCATAGAAAGAAAAATGCTTGGGCGCCTGCTTTGCCATAAATTGCATCTGGTGGTTGGAGCTCCAGCAAGTTATTAAAGCAACTGCATTAAAGTCATAATTCAGCAGGTCAGCAGCACGCTCCGCAGCCCCTCCTCCACCATCCCTCCCAGCCCCATTTTGTGCAGGGGCTGAGCCCCGGCGGCCCCAAGCAGCCCCCGCTGCGGCTCTCGCTGCCTTTTTCCCTTCGCGGGGGAGTCGGGGAAGAAAAGACAGAGGATGCACGGTACCAGGGCGCTTGGCTTCGCACAGGCACAGCGAGACGGTGCTGCCCACCTTGGCCTGGCAATAGGGCCAGGAGAAACCCCACTTCCCCAACGCAGCATTCCTCAGGCAGCGCGCGAAGGCGCCGCCGCAGCCCCCTGGCTCCAGGCCCCCTGGTGCTGTTGAAATCCCCCTCCTGGCTTTTCCGGGAGAAGCGGGTGTAAAAGACGAGATGTCAGCGTCCCTGGGGGGCTGCAGGCAGGGGGCTGGCTGCTGCAGGACAGAGGGACAGGGGTGAGGCTGCATCCCCCAGGCAGCGAGATGGAGGCCGGGGCAGCCAGCTCGGCTCAGGAGCTCAGCGGCGAGGTCGGGAGCTGGCGTGGAGGAGGCAGCGTGTGGCTGGTGTTTTGTGCTGGGGGGCTTGAGCAGTGCCCTGCCTCGCTGCTGCGAGGAAAGTGTCCTTCGGATGAAAGCTTTGATTTTGGTTTCCTTTATAAATGCACAAAAAAAATAGGCATATGCAGCATCAGTGCTAAAAGGTGCAGGGGACCCCCGCAGCTTTTCCAGTGATGACCTTGTGCATGTGTGGTTAAAAGGAGATTTGTAGAATTAAAAAAAGCAAAGCAGAACAAAACCAAAAATGAGACAGAAAGCATCCCACGGTCCTCTAAAAGCCCTGGCTTGTGAGAAATCAAGATGATTACTGTAAGTGAATCACCTCGCCAAGATCCTTCTAAACATCCTCAGATGCGGAAGGCCACCACGGGTGGGTTTTGTCACCTTGTGAGCCTGTCCTCATGTTTCCAAGAGGCAGGAGTGCCCTGAGCTCACCCTCGCACCCTCGGTGTCCTCACCACATCGGGAGGCGCTGGGCTCTGTTGGCGTTGGCCTGGCTGTGGGGAGCAGCAGGAGAGGCCTCGCAGGCCACGGGGCGCCTTCCTTTCTTCCCACGTTACATATTTTCGTCATGAATGTAAGGAGGAACACCGAAGCTGGAGCTGCTGAGGTGACAAGAAGGTGCATGAGGTCACCCAGCGATGCCAGCTCAGGAAGAATTGCGGGTTTTCTGTGCTCGCCTGTGGACGTGGGCCCAGGGAGCAGCAGGAAGAGGGAGAAAGCACGCACACCGCTGTTGTAGCAGCAAGGACTTCTTGCTTAAAGCAGACATGCAAACGTGTATTTCTTCCTGCAGATTACACGAGGCACTCAGCCTTTTCCTTCTGGTTTCCAGCAGCAGTACAGGTGTGTGCTGTGTCCCCCTAGGGCTGAGCAGGACACGGGTGGGTGTCCTCCGCCAGCGGGGCGCTGCCCGGCTCCCTCAGTGCGCAGCCGCGCTCGCAGTCACGACTAGGGAGGGCGAGGAGAACATGCCACTGCCTTCTGGGTCAGGACTTTGTATTCCCACTGAGATGTTATTATAGGCTTGGGATCCTCAGAGAATTAAATCTGCTGCTCGTCTCCAGAATAGATAATGGCAGGGCACGCTTCCCACATCGCTGCCTCCTGCCAATGCGGCTCAGTCCTGACCTGGCTACCATTCATGGCTGGACAGAGGAGAGTTCATTCTCCGTATCCCATTCATAGCTACCGGCCTTTGCAAACGAGGAGGAATTTAAAATCTGATTTGATTTTTTTTTTTTTTTTCAGAAGAGAAACCAACCAACAGACCAAGCAGGAACTGAGCTGCGATCCACTCGCGTAACTTCAAATGGGTTTCCTCCCCGCGACATGGATGGCAGCGGCTTTCTGAGCGCTGCTGACCCAAGGAAAGCTGAGAATGAGTAACACAAAATTAAAATGTGGCATATCCTGTGCCCACACGGGGCTGCTCCGCGCTGTGTGAGTTATGCAGGGCCACTTTGGAAAGGAAATACTTCTGCTGTTGCAGCCTTCTTCTCGAGCATTGCTAAGAGCAGTGTTTTTGGAGCTGCGGTGACCTAAGCATGCAAGGAAAGTGAGCTTGTGCAGGGCGAGCGTGTACGTACGTCTGAAAGCTCATCTGTATTGTGCAAGAATTAAAAGTCGAAAGCAGATCCTGCCTCTGCCTGCAAACCTCCCTCCCCAGAACTTGCCCCCGCTTCACATGCGCGCTTCCCAGGACGCAGCAGCTCAGGCAAATGCTCGGCATTGCAGCTGTAATTGCTGTATTTATTATTCCGGATACCACAGCAATGAGGCAGACATTCCTGTGCGAGGTCTACGACTTTCCCCCAAATGCGAGGACATCAGTCAAGCTCACAGCCCAGGGAGGAAGCAGGAGCCCGCGGTACTTCCACTGTCACATCCAGCAACAAGGGGGCAGCAGGGAGCCTCGATGAGCCCTCGGACTCGGGCAGGAGCTGGCGGGGTTCAGCCACTTCTTTGCAGCCTCCCCTAGGCAGTGATGGAGAAAAGCCCATTCCTTGAGGAGTCTGATACAGCCAAAGGCTGGGAGGACACACGGAGACTGCAGTGCCTCTCCAGCAGCCAGACAGTGTCCTACCGGGTCCCTGCGGTCTGCCTCGCGCTCATCCCCAAATAATCTTAGGATATGAATCTCCTCTCCTCAGCCAGCACCGCTGTTGTTTCACTTGACTCGGAAGGGGCAAGCTACCTTCTGTAGGATTTAAATGGTCAGGAAAGCATCCACGACTTCTACACAGAGGAATTGACTTTGCAGTTATACTGGTTCGCACAACTCAAGCAGGGTTTTGGGTAGACACCAGCCTGCGGGTGCACCTGCACCGTGGGCAGAAGAACCCCAAATTCCACTTCATTTCCTGCGGGATTCGCTGCAGGCAGTGCCCCGAGGCAGCTCCCATCCCTCTCGCTTCGGGTGCTGGCTGCCCACCTCCTCCTGGCCACACTCAGTAGGCACCCGTCCCTCACCTGCCCCGAAAGGCCACTCGGAGAACCACCCCGTGCCACGGCCCTACAGGTTTGGGAGTGCCGGGTGTGCATCGCTGCAGGAATGCTCCTTGGAGGGGCACTGCCGGCCTTAGTGCTTGGGAAGCACACTAAGGAAGCGCAGCACGTGTTTAGCCCTGCTGTTTGGACAGAAATGTAGAGCAATATTTGAGAAGAAATCCGAGGGCAGCTTCACTGGTCAGGCCTCTGTTTGACCAGAGCTCCAGCCACTGTCCTTCCCCACAGCGGGGCTCCTCAGTCAATCACAGCCGCGTCCCTCCAGCGCCGGGAGCACAAGGAACCATTTTTTCTCCCTTTCTAGCGTGGAAGCACCACAGGAAAGTCACGGCGCGGCACTGAGTCAGGGCTCTGCGGCACAGTGCATTGCTGAGGCTGCCTGGTATTCTAGGCACATCCTTACGGCAATAAACTCCTCAGCATCATCTCCCAGCCATGAGAGAATCTGGAGCAGCTAAAAATACCGTGCCTGCTTCTCAAAAGCCTGCGCACGGCAGCCTGCTGCTTGTGACCTCCGCACCCTCCTCTCCGGCACGGGCACGGAGGGCGCTGGGGCTCAGCCTCAGCCCTCGAGGCAAAGGGGAGAGGCAGCGCGATGGGTGCGTGGCGATGGGCACCGCACACAAACGTAGGAACAAACACGGCTGCCTGGGGGGATGGAGAATTTCTCCTCGCCTGGCACGTGAGAAATGCCAGGTGGGGGCCGTGCTGCTCGGGGGGCGATTATTCCTCATTTTGCCGCACGTAGTGAAACACCCCAAAGATTCTGGCATTAGCGGGCACTATAAATCTGGAGGACACCACAGCTGTGACCGGATTATTTATAGCTCTGCTTTTACATTACCAAGTCCAAAGCATCGCACAAAGAGGAAGGTAATGAAATCTCCACCTCTCCAGCCGTCACTCTCTAATCTGAAGCGGCATTTCCAGGAGCCATTTTCACTCGACCAGGGAGTCTAGGAACAAACACGTTCTCACCCTCCCACTCCCTGTCAGACAGCCCCACAGCTGGCACGCACGTACACACTCACACATGCATTCTGGCTCTCCGTTTCTCCCTGCGAGATACAAAAAGTCTCCTGCATTTGCAGTTTATCGCACGCAAACATACACATCTCTTCCCTTTCAGTGCCGCAAACACACGGCTGCAAACACATTCTGGGTTAAATTCTATTTTCACTTATGGTATGCAAATGGCAAAGCTGAATACTTCCATTAAGATAACAGATTTACAACTGTGTAACTGAGATCAGAATATGGTGCTGACTCCCTCATACATAAATTTCCATAGCTGCTCCTGAATTTGTCTTTTTCCTCAGCCGCCTCGCCGTGCATTAATCATTCAACATTTAAATCAGCCATCCACTTGCTTCTTTTTGCTTTGTCAATGAAAATTGTTCAGCATTAATTATAAAACTCATTCTCTGCTGAGGTTTTCTTGGCTTTTTTTCATTAGTGGGTGGAAGTGTCGATTTACAGTCATCTTGTTCTGTCTTCAAAAATACCCCGCGTACCATCTATACTGCAGAGCACGTTCCCCGGCTGCGAGAGCCTGCGAATGTGTGCGTGAGCTTGCGAACGTGTGAGCTCGCCGATGTATATGCAGGATTGGCATGCATGTGCATACATGTGCGTATGGAGAAAAGATATGGAGACTGCAATTAGAAAGGCTGAATGTTTCGCAGGGTTTGTCGGGCGGCTCGGCTTTCAGCCCCTTGCTGAACCTACCGATTTTCAGCCCGGCATTACGGATGATTTCAGGTTACAAAGCAAAGAGTTTATGGCAACTGTAAATGTGTTCTAAATTGTGCGTCTGTGGTGACAGCAATACAATACTGATCTGGTTTTACACAGTGGTAAAACCTCTCCAGATTAGCTTTCATTTTTTATAATCGAAAGGATTGGACATCCCCGGTCCGGCACGCTGTGCAATCCTGCAGCACGACACCAGTGCGAGTACCGCAGTGCACATGGTAAGATAATAAACCAGGGTGCTGCGGCCAACAGCAAATCACAAGGCAATAAAACACAAAGGCTGAAGGATTTGGTTTATATGGGAAGTATTTCAGTGCACGGACCGAATACAGTAAGGGAGAGGCTGACTGAAAATACAGACTCATTAGCCAGAGAGTGACTAAGCGTGTCTTTGCAGGTATGATTTTCACAATGGTGAATTTTTACTCAATTATTACAAGGCATAAACTACACCAGCGCGTAAATGCTTTCTGATCTTTTCATTACACGGGGATGCTGCAACCTATATTTAACCCAAGGGAAGGGATGTGCTCCAGAAAGAATTTGCTCTTTGGCAATCCTTTCTCTTATCGGTCGCGCAGAAATGTCAGACCCCTCCAGTCGTCAACCAGGGATTACAAAAAGAGGAAAAAAAGGCAACCAGGAGCAAACCGTGCCCTCTGCACAAATGCAGGGTGGAACAATGTAAGGTCTGAGGCAAAGAACTGCAGTGACCTCCGCAGCGACAACGCCAAGAGGCTGGGATGCTGGCGCCAGCTTGGCCATGGTGTGGTTACGGCGTCCTCCCCTTCATGGAGTTTTTGCTTTGGGACGAGCGATGATGCTGCTCACCACGTATGAGTTAGGCAGACTCTCTCCCCGGCCCCAGATCTGAATTCTCTGGGCCGACAGCCGCTGAAGCACGCTGCCTGTTCTGCATGCTCTGCGCTGCGAGATGGGCTTGTAGTTTCAGTTCATTTTCCCAGAAGTGCCGCCCACCACACCAGCCTCCATTGCAGCAGGCAGTAATTGCCCAAATTGCAGAAAACACCCTGGGTAAAAGGCTGGGCGAAGAGACCAGCAGTGGAATCAATCCCGAGCGCTGAACTGGGGAGGAACGGGAAGCTGCAGAGAGTAGGAAGTTAATACTACCCAAGCTATACACATTCTGAGAAAAACAAGAAACCTTCAATCTCCACAACCATCAGGCAGTGTTTTTCACTCCTACTGAAAAATTGGAAAATGGGAAGTGTCTTTTTACTCGATGATGAAATAAAAATAAGAAGAAATAACAGTATTGAGTCAAATAACAGAGCATCCCTCCAATATAGCAGAAGTTGTGCTTTAGCTAAACACCCAGATAGCGAGTTGGGAATAGAGCCCAGGGTTTTGGTTTATTTATTTTGTACAGAGCTCTGCGTGTGCTGCTCTGATGAGGGTAGCACACAAACAAAGAGGCAAGACGCGGTGTTAGTCAAGTCGTATTATCTCTCTCGGTGATAGAACAGTAGGAAAAAGAAGGTGAGCTTGAGTCTCATTTACATCAAAACTGTTTTGTTCTCCTGGGAGAGAAAAAAAAAAAAAAAAAAAAGCAGCTCAAAGTCAAATCTGCATCAGGGAGCAGTGCTCTAGGGCAGGTAACCTGGTAAAGCGCTGCAGATGCAGGCAGGGCTCGCACAGCAAAGCGTCTGCAGTAGCAGGGCGGGCTCCAGGGTGTGGAGAGAAGGAGCTGAGGCTGTGCCACGCTCCCCACGCGGAGCAGGGGCTCCATCCACGCGCGGCAGCGGTGCCACGCAGCCCCCCCCTCCTGTCCCCTCCCCTCCTCCAGCTGCAGCTCTGTCCTCCTATGGAAAGTACCATTCACTGCAGCTCGCCTCCCTGGCTGAAGGGAAAGAACCTGTTCCAAGACAAGCACAGGTTTGCCACTCCAAACACATCCGTGCTAGGGCTCCTTACTAGCGAGGCTACGCTGCTCAGGGGTGATCTGACACCGTACCCGTGTCCGCAGAGCTGTGACAGACCCGGCCTTGGGTGGACACAAAGGGATTTTGTGCCAAATCCTGCCTTCCACCCAGTTCACTCACTGCACAGGTCTTTGCCAGCACAGAGGGAGGGCAGCAGGGGCGTCCATCACACCTATGTAACCCCCTTGTGCTTCATGCCTACAGGAGAATTTGGTACTGTGTGTCCAGATCTGCCTCCAAATCGCTGCTAATTTTGCTCCCTGCTTATTTTAGTGGGATTTGTCACCCGTGCGTATGCAAATAAAGCTTGCAGAGGAGTTCTGAGTAATAGGGAGAAAACAGCCTCGCGTTGTTTATTAGGCTGCAGCTGACACCGCAGAGAAAAATGCTGTTGGGAGATTTCAGCTCACTTCCCCCCGGACGCTTCCTGCCCTTCCACACGGTTACAAAACCGCCGGTGACAGCGCATCGCCGCTCAGCCCCACGCCGGGAACTCCCAGGGACCCAGAAGCAAGCCGGCCCTTCAGCCCGAGCTGTTCCTTCTGCAGTCATCCCCCAGGTCTTCCTCCCCTGGAGGTGAAGCACATGACACGGCAAAACAAACGGGGCTTTCACATCCCTTGCCCACCGTCTCCTTCTGCTGAGGTTAGATAACTTCATTCACAAGACCCGTCAGCCCCCTTCCTCCCCTAGCCAGGAAATCATCTGAAGGAATTTTTAATGCGCTCGGATTTTAGTGAGGTATTTTTACGCTCCTCATCTTAGGTTTCATTGTCTGCTGAACCACCTTCGACTTCGAAACCTACATTTCTCTCCGAGTCTTTCTGTCTTTCTGTCTTTTTCCACTTGGCGAGTGTCACATTTTCCTGCGATTTTCTGCTGGCTTTTAAAGCACCAGGATCCCTCTCACGGACGGATCTCCCTGGGCATTCACACCACTGCTAATTTCTCGGGACAAGTGCACAGCCCCAGGGTTCCTGCCCCTGCGAAACCACCCACAGAAGCTCATCTGCATTTCATCTGACCTCCAAAACCAGCGATAAATTTTGCTTTTTCCTTGAGTGAAAATGAGGAGTGATTCAAACCATACACAGAGTCGAGTTTTCAGCCGCTCCACACATTAGGCATATACTAAATTTGAATAAAATCATTTGCACATGTGCAACCTACATTTATGCATGCAAATCAGGCAATTAGGTACAAAATTACCCGATTTGCATACATAATGCGAGAACCGAGCAAGTAATATGCAACAAAAACATATTCTATTAATATTATTTTCTTCTGTTCTGAAATTATCAGCAACTGGATTAGGATTTACCAAGTTTTCCACGGCCCCAAATGACGAGCCCAGCTGATGAACATCCCTAGGTCTGCTGATGACGAGCTAATTATATCAAACGATAGCGGGTTTGTGCCACGTTTGGTAACCAATCCTGAATTTTACAATGAAATGTACGATTCCACCTTTTTTATGGTTAGAGTTCATCTTAAAATCCATTTGCACAACTAGATGTTGAGCGTATGCGTGTTGAAGCAGCACAGCACGGATGCCCCCCGAATTTGCTTTTGCATTCAAACACTCGCTGAGGTTTTTGTTGCTGCTGTCTGTGCACCCCAGCTGCTTTGCCGTGCATCCAAACACGCACTTTGCTCGTAAAGCCAGCTGCACACGTCGGAAAAGAAGCCGGTGGAAACCCAGCCTGTGGAGTCTGGAGGATATCTCCCGCAGGAGCCTAGCCGTAAGTAGACACGTCACACCTCAGAGAGAATGAAACCAGAAGCTCTCCCTCGGCACGCCAGCACCGGAGGGGGCCTGGCTTCCTGGAAGGTGAGTGCACACCCTGGGAGGGCTCCGGTGCCACCCCTGACCCTGCCCTCCCCATCACTGCCTCCGCTGCTCTGCACGGGCACTGGCGCACTGCCTTCGCTCGGCCCTGTCTTGCTCGGCAGGCAGGCTCCTCAGGCACAGACCTGTCCGATTTGTCTGCAAAGCCTTGTGCACGCTGAGGCGCTTTAGCTGTGTTATAAATAAACAGTCACTGCACTTCTGCCGGGGCGCAGAGACGTTTTGCATGCCTCCAACTGTTCTCACGGGCTCATCTCCAAACCCCTGGAAACGCTTCGTTAGCGTTTTTAAGATGGGGTCACCCAGAAATGGTTCATCACCATTTTTAAGATGGGGTCAGCCATGCTCTTCCAGAGGAGGGCAGACCTTTGGCTGCTGTCACAGCGTTACACAGCTCCGTAACATGGCTCTACAAGGAGCTTCCATTCATTACACATCCTGAGGTCGTTGAGCTTCCAGCAAGTTACCCAGTGACAGCCATGTCTTCTCCCAGATATTTTGGTATATTTAATTTCAACTAGGCAAAACGTGAGCAAGTGCTTGTGCCCTAAATTTCACCTGCTAGTACCTGGCTCCTTCACCTATCACTACCCAGTATGCCGGGTCCTATTATTTTGACTTTTTTTTCCTGCTCAAACAGTGCTTTCCAACTTTTCAACATCCCTTTTTGTTCTTTCTCCCTTAATATTTAAATTGCAAGCATCTGGGAGAAGACCACATCTTTGTCTTCTAAAAGCTCTGTCACACATCTTCGGCTGATGAGGAAATAACAATTATGACCACTGAGGTATTTGCAAGCTCAACATTTAAGGGCCGTCACCTAGTGACAGCGTTGCCTTTGATTATCTGCTGCCTCTCACTTCAGGAGCTCTCATTATTTCTTACTCACGGATGGACTGGTTACGAGGGACTCTTCAGCACACGACCTGCTGCCAGCTATCTCACGGACGGTACACGCGGTGCTTTGCTGCTCTATGAAGTTCTGCTGCAACCATCTGACTCTTATTTATCTGTCTGGGTTTATAAATGCTCCCCGTCACAACAGTTTCTGAGTGTCTCCCTGGCATTTAAAAGCAGAAACCTGCCTCTCTCCCTCTCGTTTCATCCCCGCCTGCTGAAGGACAGAGCTCGCTGAGTTTTCCTTTCTTGCCTTTGCCTCTGGCACTTGTTCTTCCCCCGGTTTCAGGCTGACTCCGGAACACCTTGACGCATGTCCCCGCCGAGGCACCTTCCCATTTCTTGCTCTTTCCTGCCAGAAGCCACCCCCCCTCCCACACTCAGCAATTTCACTTTTATTAAGGAAATAAATACCACGGCCAGTCACACCGCCTTGGTACGCTCAAGAATTCCTTAGAGGTACTGAAGCACCACGCAGGCCAAGGATATAAGGACGTCTGTCGGTGATGTATGTTTCAAACTATGAAGGTGAAAAATGACAGTGGCTCCTCTGTAACACGTACACAGGTAACGTGTACTCCACTCTGATCCCAACATCTATCGTGCTTCCAAATAAACAGTGAGATTTAGGGAGGACTCGGGGCCTTGCAGAGGTCTCTTTGCACATACCTCGTTTACCCTCACGAATTCCCAAACAGGAAAAAGGTGCTTTGGTAGGAGATGCTGTGCTTACGCCATATACCAGTCTGCCTTGAGGTATTTGTAAACAAAGTGGTAAGAGTGACCTGCCTCTTTAAGGACCTCTTTAAGGCGATGTGGAGCAAGGCAGCTAGGTGAGATTATCGGTCCCAGCAGGGAAGGAGGCAGGGGAATTACAGGAAGGACTTAGCAGTGGCAGCAACTGAAATAGGTGAGCTTGTACGGTTTGTCTTGCTGGAGCAAACAGGCCCCTCTGGCTTCTCCCCCTCTAGCCTGGTGCTCAAAGGAGGACAAACTGCTGTCTGAATGGATTTGGGATGCTGAGACAGAATAATCCTTGGGGAAAGTAAACCAGAAGCCTGTGAAGCATGAAGCACGTTGACAGGCAAATGGACTAAGAGAAAACTGGAGCAGCTACATAAAAGATAGTGGCAAAGCCAATGGTTAGATACATCTCCATGGATTCTTCTGCTGTGAGGAGGAAAGACAGACATGCTGTCTGTCTGATGCTGAAAAAAAAAACAGCAGCAGGCAGGCCCTCCTCCTGCAGAGTCAACAAAAGCAACAGGAACTGCAGCTCGCACCTCAGCAGGAGAGATTCCTGCAGCGCTTGCTGACCCGCGGGCTGGGGAGTGCTGCTGGGCTGTACAAGGTCCTTTGGGCAGGCTCAGCCCCACGCTGACAGAGCTGAAAATCACCCTCCAACATCCATCTGCATCTCTGGGTGCCGAGTGCTGCTGGGTTAACATTGAGGAGCTGCAGAGCAGCTCCCCAGCGAGAGGGGCGACGCGGCACGGAGCGCCGAGCTCCTTGGCTCTTCTCCTGCCCACGCTGAGCCTGGCTCCAGAGGCGCAGTCACTGCATCTGGGCCGAGCTGCACGGCGGGGAGCGTGCTCATTTACAGCTAGCACACAGCCCGGGAACATCACCAGCCATGTGTTCAGAGGCGAGAAGCGTAGCCTCGGAGTGACGTCTGCAGGGTCTGCTACGGCGCTGGAACTGATTGCCATTCCGGGCACTCTTCTGCAAGCAAAGTGATGGAGGAAACAGAGGTGGAGGGAATGAATTCATGTGACAGACTGGAGCATTCTGCTACAAAAAAGCAAGGAAGACTTGCAGCTTGCCAACAAGCTTTAGAAGAATATTTCAGTCCTGCAGCAGCTTACAGAAGGTCCTCCTGAGAGCAGGGAAATTCTAGTAATACGCGGCTGGCACGCAACTGTGTGCACATGAAGGGATTGCTCGCCGGAGCGAATCTCTGCCACGTGCCACTTGAGCCACAGGTGGAGGTCTCTGTGCAACACGAACAGGCTTTCTGGACCAGGCAGCCAGAGAAAGTCTCGAGTGGAGACCGAGGGGTAAAAGCTTGAATTGAGACCAAATGGTCTCAAATTGTACGTTGAGACCTCCACCGTTGCTCAAACGAAAAATCAGGAGAAGCCTGGTGGCTACATCGCCGGGCTTCCTTAGGGAACAACAGCCAGAAAGGCTTAAGAAGCTTAGTAGAAATAGCTACCCAGGCCCAGCCATCCTTAAGCGTGAAGGAAAGCTGGTGGCTCAGCCTGCAGACCTGACAATCTCGAAAAGAACATCACGGAGACGCCCGTGTGGTCATGAGATGGGTCCCACCCAACTGCAGAACTCATCTGGACGAGACCCTGAGGGTAACTGCGTGTGTGCTGCTGGCGACTGATCCTTAAATGCTTGCAGAAAATAAAATGGTGCTGGAAAGCACCAAAATTGGGTGAACCTGCAAAGAGCTCACCTGAGGAGGAAACCGTGGAGCAGATGACACCGTAGTTCCCACAGCGCCGGACTGAGCTGCGCACAAAGGGCTTGCTTTGCTGGAGGAACAGCCCGGCTCTGCTCCTGTGGTTTGAGTCTAGGCTGAAGAACTCTTACTGCCTTGAAGCATTTCTCATCTGTTCGGGGCTGGAGGAAAGACCTGACAGCTACACAAGTGTATTTACAGGCTGTGTGCCAAAATATTTTTTCCCCCTTAAAATATTAGAAAATAAATACTTAATTTCATGTAACTCCTTATTTGCAACGGCAGGAAGGAAATGTGCTTTTTTTTTTTTAAAAAAAAAAGCAACTTTAATCTGGTGTTGTTGCTTTCAACAAAGGTGCTACATGCTATCTACTGTGATTGTTACCCAGTGCCATGAAGTTGTGCTGTAATTAATTGCCCCGGCGCTGTGATCATGGCACAAATTCTAGATTATAAAGCAGAGGGAGAGGGCATGGGAGAAGCACGGAATAAAGACTACAGAGCAGAAACTGCCCTGCTTATTACTTGAGTCCTGAATGTTATTAGCCCAATTTGTTTAAGTAGTGTTTATTTGTAGGCAGTGTGGAGGATCCAGCCAGGCTGCACCTGCCTCCCCAGGCATGCTCAGACACGGGCTGGGATTGCACATCTTCAAGGGAGAGCAGGGTGGGGTTCCTTCAAATGACAGAGCCTGCTGCGAGGAGGAAGTTTCAAGCTGGAACTTGCAAAATATGCACAGCGCACTGCTGTACAAATCAAACCATCGGCACAAGGAAGACCGAGGCGGAGAGCTGCAGCTAATCATGCAAAAAGCCAGAAGGAGCTGCTCTTTGTCCTCTGCACGGGCACTGCAGTTCTCAGGGAACGCTGGCGTCTCTTCTAGCGTGAGGAACAGGCAGGTACACAAGAGCACGAGCATTTCCGTGCCATTTCCTGGCACTTAACTGTCACACGAGGCACCAGGCACCCTGTGGAGGATGCTGAGTAATGGATCTACCTTAGACTGCAGGTCCTGGTTCGGGCACTGTGAGGAGATGGCCGTGGATCAGGGATTGCTGCTGTCCCTGGCGGTTCTCCCTTGCTGCCTCCCCTCCAGCACAAGTGATGCAATGAGCACAGCTGAGCGAGCACAGCCACGAGCGGGAGAAGAGCTGACTGCAAAGGGGGGAGGAGGGGAGGGCAACCACTCGCAGCCACAATAAATGCTTGCCAAAATTGAGTATGGACACTTACCAAGGTACAGCTCTTGAAAGGCTGCTTCCTTTTGATAAGATACAGGGAATAATCTTGCACCGAAGGAGGTGGGAGAAAAGAGATGCACCAACTGGCCTCTCTTATCACTGCAGTCTGAGTTCTTCATGGAGGGATTATCTTTACATGTAGCACAGAGTCAGGCATATCAACAACGCTGAGCGAGTAATAAGAAATGCTCAGAAATTTACTCCTGCAGGAAGGTGAGAGCTTTCACTTGTTTTAATCCTGTATGTTTCGTACCTTCTTTTTTTTTGCCTTTTACAGGAATAAGCAGCAGACACTGGGAAAGAGAGTTCTAGGCACAAGCATATCAAGCTAGGTCAAACGAGCCTTCCCCATCTTACTCAGTGGCCTGTATTTTCCAGCAGCAGACCAGATATTCAGGCTTCCCACTCCCTCCCTAGTTCTGCCCCCAGCTCTGACACGAATCAGCCCTACAGAAGCACCTTGTCCTTACCCCAGCTGCGTGCCAGCCTGGACATGTTCACATGAAAACCTGGGCTGCGCTCTGATCTTTTCCCTCGCTGCGTGCAGCGAAGAGGAAGATTGCCTCAGATAGCTCTGGAACACAGCGATTCAAAGCAGCCCCCGTCCTGCCTTTGATTTGAGCGCGCTGTGCTTTCCATCATCGCCAAAGGGGAGCTCCTACCTCTGACACACAGCTCTGCACTCTCCTTCACCCCGGCCCTCGCGGGGTTGCATCAGCAGGACCGGCTGCAGCCTCGGAGCTGTCTGGGGGAAGGACGCAGGCTGCGGGCACGTGGCGTGGCGCTGGGAGCTGCTCCCGGACACCCGTGTCACACAGGCGCCTTGGGATTCAGCTGTGCACAGTTGTTAGTGCCAGGCCCGGTTATCCCAGGGGAAAGGAGAGCAGCAGCTGGGGCAGGAACCAAAGGCCAACATCACCCTCGCTCTGACAGGTGATTTGGCTGAAACGCTGCAGCTTGCCCGGCTGGGAGAGGGACAAACAGAGTGATGGGGAGAGTGGCGTTGCCTCTCCTTGCTGCAGCCCTGTTATGGCTAGCAGAGCCCTGTCCGGCTCTCAGCACCGAGCACTTACTCACAGAAGGGCAAAACATCATTGTGGCTTCGACGTGGGCTCGGGGCTGGCCCCGGGGCGAAGCCCCCACCTTGTGCCACTCATCAGTGGCCGGGAGGCAGAAGCAGGCGGCTGCGGCCGGCCCTCGGAGCGAGCGGAGGCTTGCAGCAGCAGCATGGCTGCTTTCTCTGCACATTCCTCTGGTGACGCCGCTCGTTACCCAGCATGCAGATAACCCTGAGTCAAGGCTCTGGTATGAGCGGCGCTGCCAGGAGCTGCGTGCTCGGCATACAGGGCTGCGGTTGAAGCCGAGGTGAAGCAGCCGGCTGCGCCCTGCCTGCCTCCCCTGCTCGGCCGCCCCGCCACCCATGGGCAGCGCAGGAGCTTTCCAGGCCCTCCCTCCGCCCCACCGCTCACCCAGGGATCGTGCCCATTGAGAAGCTCTCAGCCTAGGAGTAATCCCGACGAATTCAGCCGCTGCTAATAAATCCCACCCCTCCGCCCCTCCCAACCTGCCTCCATGCAAATCCATTTGTAGGTTACTTGAACAATGGCAGCGCTGTGAGCAGCCCTCCCCTCTGGCAGCCCGCAGCGAGGGAGGGGAGGAGGATGATGACAGTGGGGAATTCTGCTCGGCTCCTTGAAGCTGCACAGACATGTTTCGTGTCCCCGTTCCCAGCCCCAGCGCCCAGCCAGCCGGGCGGGGAGCACACGGCACGGCACGGCTTGGGCCCGGCACTGCCAGCCTCAGCCCTCACTCCCAGGACACCCAACAAAGCAACAGGCCTTTAGGTTGGCAAAAATAATTAAAAAAAATGGGTTCCCTCCCGTAAAGCCAGCTTAGAGGTAGAGTTTGCCCCGCTATGCCCAATGTGTGCCCCGAGAGCAGCGGCAGCTCCCTAGGATCGGTTTTGTGGTTTGGGGAAGGGGGAAACCACAGCCTTCTTGCCGTAGGGCCGCCCGGTGTGGGAAGGGGTTGTTTTCCTGAAAGTAAGCTGTTCTCCGTGGCCAGCAGCAGCTCACAGCTCTGGGATTTCTTTGCAAAGGGTCATAAAAGCAGCAGCACAGCGCATATGGCCGGGCGGGCTCCAGGGGGAAGGGCTGCGAGTGGATGCCAAATCAGCTGAAACCTAAGAAGCTTGACCTTCCTCACCTCCAGCCCTGCTCCCACCTCCTCCAAACAGCCCTACAAGGGCGCATCGGGCAGGCCGGCCGCCTGTCAGCGGGGGAATGCGGCCATCAGCAGGCAGGGCCATGTGCGCGGGGCGTGCGCACGCAGCGGCACCGCCACCAGCGCAGGGCCCGCAGTGCCCGGGCGGGCACGGCAGGAGCAGCGGGGCTGTGCCACGCCGAACCCACCCAGCCCCAGCAGCCCGGCCAGTTTAACTAGTTGGGGGGCCGTACTGGCCGGCCAGACCGGTGCAAGCATCCTCCCAGGCCCCGTTTGCTCGTCTGGCTGCTGCTCCTTCTCCCTCGCCGGTTTCCCGCGTGGCTGGAAGGAGCTGGGGATGGTGGCAAAGCCGAAACGGGCCCTGCTCTGTCGGCACACAGCGCCTTCCCTATCAGCCCATCAGCGGAGGCAGTGCCGTTCCCAGGCTGTGTTACGGGTTTTAAGGCAGGGAGCGAAAGAACAAAAGCTCAGGACACACTTTCGAGAGGCTAGGAAAATAAACCCAGCAGTTTCACGCGGTGCCTGTTTCTGCACGGGGAGGGTGTAGCCGTGCCCTCGGCGTCTTCCCGGGGAGGATTGAAAGGGCAGCGATGTAGGTACAGAGCTGTGTTTTTGGTAGAAAATGCATGCTGTAATGGATTCTGGTGGCTGAACGCCAAGGGGGAAGCTGTTCTGCTTCAAGAATAGCCTTACAAGAGTCAGCATTACAGTGACAGTTCAGTACTCTGCTGCAAATCTACAGGATGTGTCACTTTGGCAGAGAAAGAGGCTGCTAACGCACAACACAAACCACCCGACTATGAATGGAGAATGGCCGCATACCACAAAACAAAAAAAAAAAAAAAAAAAGAAAGAGAGAAAGAAAAGAAAATGGCAAGAACGGGAGGAGAGGGAAGCTGCAAAGCAACTACTGCATAGTAAGCTGGGAACCTGAGAGCTCGGAGGAGACAAAGCCCTTTCCCTTGAGGGGAAGAAAAACTCAGCTCGCAAGACACGTAAGGCAGCAAAGCCAGCCCTTTTTCCAGTGACTACTGCAGCTTCGCAAAGCTCTGCTGGCAGGCAGCCGATGCGAAGAGATTGCAGTTTCAAAACAATGTTAGCCCTGACTAGTTTGGAGCTCAAATGTTGAAGGAGGAAGGGGGGAGGGAAGAGGAAGAGCGTGCTTATGTGCACAACATTGCTAAGCAAATAGGAAAGATAACAGGATTTGTAGGGAAGGAGGCTCCTGATGGAGCTGTGTAGTATTTCCCCCAAATGGACATAACATCTCCTCGCTGCACAAACACTTCCATCTCCAACTGGCGCAGAGCTGCCAACGCTTAAAAAACAAACATCCAGTGACACACATGTTCTAGCCCGTTTCTTAGAAAATAAGGCTGCGAGGCTATTAAAAGAAACGTCAAGAATAATCTCACTGGAAAAAAAAAAAAAGGAAAAAAAAAAAACTTTGGGAAAATAAACCATTTAAAGACTTCCCCTTTACAAGAAGCAGTGAGAGCACAACAAATGGCCACCTGGACAAATAAATTCACGTTTATTCAGGCAAACGCTGGGCTTTACCTTAAATAACTGGCAAAGCTGGGGGAGGGGAGCGCTGCCGTGAAATGCAGGCACCGGCCGAATGGCTGCACGTGAGCCTGGCGGCTCTCCCCTTTCCCCCGCCTCGAAACACGGTTCCAGCCTGTTTGTCAGCTGGGGACGTCTGCGGAAAGTGAAAAACCTACGGAGTGGGTTCAAAGAGACGCTGGCTAATATGCCCAGACTGGCTGCCTAATGAGCCAGAGTAAAAGAAAAGGTCACATGGCTCCAAAAACCTCCCTACAACAAATGCCCCGTAGCTATGGTTAACTTTAATTAACTGCAGAATTACAATTCTCTTCAAGCTTATTTGCCACCTTTGTCCACTGCCCCTTACCTTTCCTTTGCCTGCTAAAAATCAAACCGAGGGGGCTCCTAAGTGGCCTGACGCTTCAGAAATCCCGCCTGAGAAAAGCTTCTCCAGACTGCTCTTCAATTAAAGAAAGCCACCAAGCTGGGCTCTGCCTACCTCTCACTCCTGATGACCGATTTCCACACCACCAGAGTGGCTCTGTTTGTACAGATCGGGGTATTCACGCTCCTGTGACAGGATTTCATGTTGAACAGCCAGTGGTTTTTCCCTCTTGATAGCAGTTGCAATTCACACATGAATATTGCTTCTCTCCTTGTTAGGTTTAAAGTCAAATCTCTTGCATGTCTACAATTTTTTTTTTCTCTGCCAGTCCTTAACCCACAACGTAAATCCCCCTATCTCTTGGTTTGGTCATAAACTGCTGGCTGGTAACTGCGTGCCTAAAAATAATTTAAAGCAGGATCAGTACAAATCCATACTCTAACTAAGGTATAGGTTGGATGCAATAATTAGCTCAAAACAGTCTTGCTCTGCATTATTCACCTACATTCACTACATAAGAACAGGATGTTCTGAGATTTTTAAGCACCAGCATATCACTAGGGGGGAAAAATGGCATGTATATACAAAGGTATGGGCTGAAATAACACATTTTGTGATGCAGAAGAATTAATCTGAGAACATAACCCCCCAAATACAGGAGTATGCAGCTACACGAGAAAGCCAAGACCCAGATGCACACTGAGCATACAGTTCTCAAGGCTTCTGCCATTGCAGTTAGCCTTTCCAGCAGGAATACAAATGAAGAAAGAGCAACTGGATACCAAACGCCATCCAGACTTTTGAAAAGTACCTCTTTGTGCATATATATATAGTTTTTGGAGGGTGGAAGAATCCTTACTGTTCAGTAAAACTCAGAGCTGATCCCTCTGACACTCTTACAGCTGGAAATCCCTGTGTTCTGCTGGTCAAACTGCAAAGCAGTGCTGCTGGGATTGCTCCGAGGTTGTTGTTGTTTTTTGTTTTTAAAAAATCTCTCCTCCATTTGAGTCATTGGAAAGGACAAAGTTCACATTAGGTTTGTTTGCCTTTTCTAGCTAGTGTGAGGCCCGCGTATTTACTTTGCCTGTTGATCACCTCACAGGTATTGCGCTGCTCCCCAGTCCCCACAAAACGCCAGTGTCACATCAAACAGTTAATTACACCAGGAATCACAAACGAGCCTCGCCAGAGGGAAAGCATTTCAATTCGGCGCTTTACAGGAAGCTTTCTCACCTGAGAACACAGCACACAACAGCTCAGATCACCAACCCAGTCCCCCAGAGCAAAAGCCAGTGCCCAGGCGGGGCAGCTCCCCACTGCCCCTTTTTGCGCCCTGCTCGGCTACAGCCCTGCCTCGCCAAGCCTCCGGCCAGCGTCGAGCTTCGACAGCCACTTGTAAAAATCAGCTAAAAGTATTAACCACGTGATGCTGGGCTTTTTTGTTTTGCCTTTTTTTTTTTTTTTTTGGAGGGGGGGAAAGAGGGCTTCGTTTCAAATCTCGAGCCTTACCGAAGGGCACAGGCAATGGACGCAGGCTGCATTGCAAAGGCTGCTTGCAGCTGGAGAGCTGGGGGTGGGGGGGAGAGAAGGGAGGAGGAAATGAGATGCAGAAACAGTAAATAGAAAATGCTTAGTCAGCAACTGTTACTGCAACATTAAAGGTGAAATGCAAATAGGCACCGTGCCAAGATTTAGATAAGTTTGATAACACCATCAACATCATCGGCTCACTACACGTATGCGAAAGTGTGCGTACCAGTGCCACAATTATCACAAGGAACCAAAGGCTCTCGAGATAATGGAGACTTTTAAAAAGGCAGCACGGCACGCTGACGCTGCCGGAGCTCCGGGAAAAAGAAAGCTTGCTACTCGAGAAGTATTAATATCAATTGAATTTATTACAATTTACTAAGCTCCAAGGCACATTACAGTGTTCTGTTAACTACAGAAATGTATAAAGGACAAACAGAGCATGTTTCTCATGTACAGCATTTTGCTCTACTGTTCAAAAGCATCCGTGCATCAATAAAAGCAAAAACAAAAAACACATGAAGATTAAAAACGTTCAGATCAATAGAAACAAACTGAAACATTTTCCTTACAAACTTGCAACAAAAAACACCCTCCCCCCAGAGCCACCCCACCGTTTTGCAAACAAAAAACGAAAACAAAAAAAATAAAGTGAGAGACTAACACTCAGGGCTTGTAAAACATAAGCTGTCACCATTTTTTGTAGCAATTTTTTTAGGCATCAACACTGGCCTTGGCAAAAAAAAAAATTTTTTTTTTTTGTATTTTTTTTTGTGTTTTTCTTCTTCTTTCAGAGAAGTGCATACATTTACAAAAATACACACCAGCAGCAGGTAATCGCTAAGGGCTATTAACTTTGTACCTAGCCAACACACTGCCAAAGAAATGAGAACAGGTATTATGTAGTAACCAAACAATATTATATTCTGTTTAACAAAAACCAGCTCTATCCTTCAAATGAAGAAGAGTACATACCTTTGTTTCAAAATATAGAAACATACGACGAAAATAATGTCTATACATAAGACTAACTTTTGCAGTTTGTTATATTCACAATTCTACATCTTCAGGAGTCTGAAGGGATTGGATTTCCTATTCAAGGGTCTCTCTCCTTTTTCACTTTAACGTCCCCAGCTAAAATGGTAGCGATCTCGCCCTGCATGAAGGCCCAAGGCACATTGGAACCTACCAGGGGGCATTTCTCTCCGCTGGGGCAGTAGACCTCGCCCGTCGCCCCTTGGGCCTTGATGCTCTCTCTGGAACAAGGGAAGCAGAACTTGTGGCTGGGCACAGAGGGGCACTGAACAAAGTGGGTGTCCTCCAAGCGTTCGTGGCAAATGGTGCAGCACAGGGGCCCGCTGTTGGCCATGGGGGAGTCCGGAATGTTTTGGGGGTGCACTTGGTCCATGGCGGGGTGGGCGCTGGGGGGAGGAGGGGCCACTTGCAGGTTCATGTCCCCGTTGCGGGAGGCCAGGCGGCGCTGGCCCGGCACGGAGGCCGGCGACACGGGGCTGCTGCTGTTCCTGCGGGTGGACGTGGTGGAGTGCACCGAGCTGCCGTCCTTGGGCGAGTGGGCATTGCCCAGCGTGTCGGCCACCGACATGAGCGCGGCCATGGGGGACTGTCCGTTCTGGGGGGCGGACTCGGGCGGCGTGGTCCGGTTGGAGTGGGGCCCGAGGGGCGGCGGCGGGGGCGGCGGGGGGCCCCCGCCGTGCACCGCCCCGAAGCCCCCGGCCGACATGGTGAGCTTGAGCGCTTCGCTCTGGCTGGCCATCCACTGCTGCCGCTGCTGCTCGTCGCTCAGCTTCAGAGCCCCCTCGGCCGAGTCCGAGGGCTCAGGAGACGCCTTCCTCTTGCGCATGGCCCCGCCGCCACCGCCGCCGCCGCCGCCAGGGCCCCTGGAGGCGGCGGCTGTGCCCTGAGCCCCGCCGGCCCCAGTCCCCGGTCGCGGGAGGCTCACCAGGGCCGTGGGCAGCATGGGGCAGCTGGCGTCCAGGTAGGGCTGCGGCAGCATGTCTGCGCCCACCAGCTCCTTGAAGAAGCGCACCGACTCGGGCAGCAGGTCCCCCAGCAGCCGCCAGTCTCCAGAGCCGTGCTTCTTCTCATACTCCAGGTACTTGAAGCCCGAGGAGAGGCCGCGGCCGAAGTCCTTCATGCAGTCCTGGTACATCTGCTTGGCCACGCCAGAAGCACTGGAGAAGACGGTGCCGGAGCCGCTGGGGTACTCGATGAAGAGCTTCAGCTCATAGTCCATGCCCGGCTTGGAGACGGCGTCGAAGGCGAAGACGCGGCCGAGCAGGGCGTGATCCTTCTTGAAGCGCACCTCGTAGGGGGTGCAGCCGGCCAGCGTCAGCAGCGTGTCCCGCACGATCTTGGGCTTGCTGGCCCACTCCTCAGCCCGGTTCCTCAGGCTCTCGCTCAGCTCGGCCAGCGCCTCGGCGTTACGCTGCTTCTCCTTCAGCTCCCGCTCCTGGTCGCTGCTGGACACCGAGCCCGGCCGCTTGCCGCAGGCCTCCGACGAGGAGCCGCCGCCTCCCCCGGCACCACCGCCGCCCCCGCCGCAGGTGCCCCCTTGGGAGGAAGCGGAGGGGGCCGGGGGCCCGCCGCCGCCACGGCCACCCAGACCCCCGTGCGGCGGGGGCAGCGCCACGCCGGAGGCGGCGGGCCCGTTGAGCAGGGTCTGCGGCAGCAGGTTGGGGGGCACGTTCAGCTGGGCGCCCGCAGCCCCCGGGGGCAGGCCGGACACCAGCCCGCCGTGCGTGCCGCGGCGGGAGGAGGAGGAGGACGACGAGGAGTTGGGGCTCTGCCGGTTGAGCTCCGGGGGCCCGTCCTCGGGCGGTTTGGGGAAGCCATTGGGGCCCCCCAGCCCGTTGGGCAGCCGGGCTCCGTGGCTGCCGCCCAGGCTGCCGGGCGGCGGAGGGTACTCGAAGCGGCTGCGCTGCTCGGCCGCCGCGGCGCTGAGCCCGTAGCGATCCAGGCTGGACTGGGCGAGCCCCGCCGAGGCCGCCTTGGAGGAGGCGTCCACATGGTTGAGCTGCTGCTGGGCCGCCGCCGCCGCCGCTTCCTTGGCGGAGAGGGGCACTGCCTTGACGCCCACCGGCGGCGGGGGCCCCGGGGAGCGCCCGTCCTGGAAGCAGCCGTGCGCCCGCTTGAGCTGCCGGGCCGTCTCGATGACGAACTCGATGCGATCGGCGCCCTCGTAGTTGACGCAGCCCCGGCAGACGGGCTCGGTGAAGTCCCAGATCATGGCCCAGGGCATGCGGGGCAGGTCGCACAGGTAGCACGACTGCCGCCGGGACGACGACACCTGCGCGGCGGACATGGTGCCGCTGGCCGGGGCGCTGCTGCCGCTGCCGCCGGCGAAGGGGCTGGCTGGCTCGTCCCCCCCGGGCTGCTGCGGCGGGAGGGGGGGGGCTCCGTACCTGCTCCCGGTGCCCCCGGCGGCGCTGCGAGGGGCGGCGGGGGGCTCGCCCGCTCCTGAAGCGGCTCCCGCCGCCGCCGCGCTCGGCTTCTCCCGCCGGGTCCCGCCGCCGGGCTGGGGAAGGGCTCGGCCGGCTCCTCCGGGGGGCCGGGCTGGGCTGGGGGGCGCCTTCTTCCTCCGAGCAGCCGCTTCCCTGCGCTCTCTAGCTCTCCGCCGCCGCTGCTCCTCCTCCGGGAGGAGGCGGAGGGAGGCGGGGGGGGGTCACCTTCCACCCGCCGCGGCTGCCCGGCTCGCTCGCGGTCCGCCGGCTGCCGAGCGCCGCCGCCGCTCCTGCTGCTGCTGCTGCTGCTGCTTGTGCTGCGGCTCGGCGGGGCTGGGGCGGCTCCTCCTGGTCCTGAGCGGCGACCCGGAGCGGGGGCGGCCGGGGGGCAGCGGCGGCAGCAGCGTGCCGGGCGGCGCCGCCTGCTCCGCACTCACATCCTCGCCGCTGCTCGCGGTCCGAGCGCGGGGTGCTGCTGCTGCGCGCCGCCGCGTGTGCCTGCCCTGCGCGCCCCCTCCTCCGCTCCGCGCCGCGCTCCCCCCGCGCCGCCCTCCTCCTCCTCCTCCTCCTCCTCCTCCTCCTCCTCCTCCTCCTCCTCCTCCCCCCTTCCTCCTCCTCCTCCTCCTCCTCCTCCTCCTCCTCCTCCCCGCCGCTCTCCCGGCTCGGCTCGGCTCGGCTGAACCCGGGCGGGGCCCCCCGCGTCAGCGCCGAGCGCCCGCCCCCCGCTCCCTTCCCCCCCGGCCCCACTTGTTGCGCGGGGCGCGTGCCCGCCGGGCGCGCCCCCGCCTCTCCGCGCCCGGGCAGCACGTGCACGGCCCCGGCGGCGTGCTGTGTGTGTGTGTGTGTATGGGGGGGGTGTTGGTGTCCCCCCCCCCGGCCGGGCGGGGTGTGTCTGAGCGGCGGGGGGACACTGGGTTTCCCCGGCGCTGTGCGCGCACACGCCTTCCTCCCTTCCCCCCCCCACTCCTCCTCCTTTAAATGGCTCCTTTAACCCCCCCCCGGCAGCCCCGCTCCAAAAACAAAAGGCGCAGCCTTCCTCCCCCTCCTCCTCCTCTTCCTCCTCCTTCCCCCCCCCAACAGCCGCAGCCGCCGCCCTGCGGGGCGGCCCGGCCTGGCACGGGGCTGCCTTTGCGTCACGGGCGCGCCCCCGAGCTGCCGCGGGGCCGCGCGCTCCGTGCACGCCGTGTGCGCGCCGCCGCCGCCGCCGCCGCCTCCTCCTCCTCCTCCTCCTCCTCCTCCTCCCCAGCGCAGCGCCCCCGCTGCCGGCTGCGGCGCCCCCCGGGGGGCTCCGGCGGTGGCGGCCCCGCTGCACCCCCGGGGGAGGGCAAAACCCCCGAGGGTTGCAGGGGAAGCGGCGAGCAGGGGGAGAGCGGGCCGGGAGCGAGCCCTGGGGGAGGAAGAGGAGCGCAGGGGGGGATTTCGCAGCGCCGCCGCGGCTGCGGGCATCGCGGAGGCGCCTCTGGGCAAGGAAACGCCTTGGCTGCCAGCCGCTGCGCC
This sequence comes from Aythya fuligula, assembly GCF_009819795.1. Lineage (NCBI taxonomy): Eukaryota > Metazoa > Chordata > Aves > Anseriformes > Anatidae > Aythya > Aythya fuligula. Next base: position 26,723,725 of record NC_045563.1, read on the forward strand.
CCAGCCGCGGCCGTGGGATTGCTGAGCCGGGGTGGCTTGGGCTGAGCGAGCGGGCACATGCTCGCTGCGGTCAGCTCCTCGCACTGCCCCGCCTCGAGCTGCATGGGAGAAGCAGAAGTGGGCTGTGGAAAAGGCCGGCCCTGCGCTAAAAACTCAGGTTGCGAGAGCCGGGGCTGCGCCCTGAACGCCAGGATTGCGGGCTCGCAGCACATCCCGCCTGCCTTCCGCTCCGTGGGCTGCTCAAACCCAGCAAACAACAAGGAGCTCGGTGTGCTCCGGCCGCCCCTCGCCCTGGCTCCTCGCTCCACTGAATCCTCCTGCAAGAAAGGCCTTTTTTGGTAACACTCACCTCCCAGGAACAGACTTCTTGGCTCACAAGAGCAGTCTTTATAGTGGGTGTAAATAATAATCACCTTAGATATAATCTAGCCTCAGCAAACCATTTACAGGTGCTGTCAACTCCCTTTATAGTTTGTGAATAGAGAAAGAGCAGAGATTAGCATCTGTGACCCGACCAAGCTGCCTTTACTTTTACTTGCAGGATACACAGTCGTGGAAATATGTTTGTTTTTCCGTAATGATTAAACCTCGATTTAAACTTTGGTCCTGGGCACGTACCCTGCCATTACGCAAGCAGCACTTAAGGCTGAAGTGTCAGCACGGCAACAATACGGCTAGCAGCGGCGGCGATCTCTGCGAGCTGATTGATGAAGAGAACTGCAATGTAAATGCAAATAAATGCCACGCCGTGGCACCTTCACAGGGAACGAGTTGTCAGGATCAATCTCATCTGTTAGGGGAAAATAGATTGAACGGTGGCAACGTGACGGAGCTAAAACCCACGGCAGCACGGCTCCTGCGGGGTGGCGGCGCGCTCCGCTGCTCACCTTCCCTCTTCCCCGTCCTTCACCACGCCGGCGGCGGGGCAGGGGCAATCCAGATCAGTCTCGCTGGATTTATACCGAACGTGGCTGGTGTTGATTTAGCTCTGAAATAATCCAGGAATTAAAATTGCGTTTGGAGGAGGGAAAGAGGAAGCCCAAACAATGAAGCCATTCAGGTGCCTGATCTGGCTAAATGAAAGAAAGAAGCGGGCAAACAAAAAATAGCATGGGAGGGGGGAGAAAGAGGAAAAAGGAAAAAAAAAAAAAAAAAGACAGTAGCTTGTTTAATAAGAGGGAGGGAAGCGCAAGGAGAGCTGGAGCAGCGAACAATTGATGCGTATGTATTGCTTTTTGCACAGAAAGGCGAGTCAGCACTTTGCATGGCGATCCTGCGTGGAGTGCCCGAAGTTTACGACCTGCCAGGAGTCCCACTGGACCCGGAATCTAATTTTCCCTATCAGAAGTAACATCTACTAACTCCTTCCTTTCAGTGCTAGGATAAAGACTGCCACCCAATAACCCCTTTCCCTTGATTCCTCTCACCCACTGTATTACAAACGGGCACGCGCTTCTGCGTAACATTAGGGCAGCAGGTGAAGCTTGGATTTGAGCGAAGGAGTCGGAATGATCCTAGAAACATGGAGCGTGTAAGCTGGCCAGCACCTTTTGTGGTCCAACTAGCAGAGGGTGCAATGCACCGTGAAGGAAAAAGGGCCAAAATCCACGGGCCTGGCCAAACCCCAGGTCTGCCAGGCTCTGCTCCGTGCCACCGCGCACGAGCGTCCCAAAACGCTGGGATTGCCATTGACCTCGATGCGAGAGTATTGCTGGCTATCGATCTGCAGCCCAGTGTTAATTACGCGGAATATAGGACAGCCCTGAAGTGCTCAAGCAGAAATAATTAGGAGCCCATGATCTGGGCAGTTTGGGCCTTGCCCTGAATGCTCCCGGCTTAACTCCTTCCTGCGCGCCTGCGGCGCTGATGGGGGCAGTGGGCACAGCAGCTGGTCCGTCTGGAGGCGCTCACCTAAGAAATGGCTCCTTCCCCAGCAGCTTTGGTCAAAGCAGCAGCTACGGCTGGAAAAAAAATGCAAGAACCAGAAGGGAAGAGCACTCCCAAGAGTGTGATTTACATGGATTTACCTCAGTACAGCAAATAAAATAAAATCCGTCACAATCAAATTACTGGCTTCAAAACAACGCAGAGATTAGCAATGAGCAGAGCACTTGGTGGTAAAGGGAGTGTGTTCAGCAAATGAAAACACAAACACTTCAGGAAGGAGTTGCAGAATTTTGTCAAATTAAAAGTTAAACAACATTGTCTTCTACCAGGAGCTGCCAGCAAGTGTCAAAACACCTAGTTACAAAGAATAGGAGTGTAATTACGTGTTTCTGTTTATCGTTTCAGTTCTCGTCTCATTATAATTCTGTTTTTTCCTACCATTCTTCAGGTAGTAAGCCTTGTTGACATACACACAGCCGATCGCTTGCCTACCTAGGAATTCCTCCTTCCTTCCTTCCTCCCTCCTTCTCTCCCTCCTACCCTCAATCCCTTCCTTCCTTCCTTTCTCCATTCCTCCTTCTTTTTCTCCCTTCTTTTCCTTCCATCCTTCCTTACTCTCTCTTCGCTCTGCAGCACCAACACATTTCTCAAAGGACGCTGCCTGCCGTACCATCCAGTTTTGCTGTGGCTGTTGCCACAATTTTGCTTTCCACTCTTCCCGGCGTGCCTGCCCTGCGGCTGCACACCGAGGTAACTTCGCAACCCCACAGCCACCCAAATGCCCCATTTTTGCCCCAGAAAGCAGTTATGGCTTCTCCTTGAGACCCAGCCCACGTGGATGTTCATACAGCTGTCTCTATGGTTTTAAAACCTGTCTGCGAGCCCAGATTTCTGCATGTTAACCTTTGCCAAATCTTACAGTGCAAAGTAAGACACCTATAATGAATTCTGCTCGCTCCACGAGGGACTAAGGACTGGGCAGCGCGTTTTGTGCCTGGATACGTAGAGGCTGGGTCCTCCACTGTTGTTATTTTTACTTTATCCCTGGACTGTTTTCATCTTACATCCTGTGGACGTAGTAAACAATCAACAATAATGAATCAAGAGAATCAGTACATTTTTTTAAAGCTATTCCCACTGAGAGCCACTTGCACTTTCGTGACAGTTAAGAATCTGCCAAACATTAGCTTAGTTACCAGCAAGACAGGCTCCCCCCTCCCTTCACCCCATACACAGATTGTTTATCAAAACGTGCTGCCAAGAAAAATATCCCTGCTTTTGGCCTCCACCAGTGATTAATAACACTTGAGAACTGAACAAAACTTTACTGTGTTTTCCAAAAATGGGGGAGGTGGGAAGGAGGGGAAGCAAATTAAAAGAGAGAAGAAGGTGGGGGGGAGAGAGAGAGAGAGAAAGATAAAGAAAGAGGAAGAAAAGCAAGAAAGAAAGGAAAGAAAGAAGGGAAGAAAGAATGGAAGAAAGAACAGAAGAAAGAAAAAAGAAAAAGAGAGAATGAAAGAGAGAAGGAGAAAGGGAGAGAGAGAGAGAAAAGGAAAAGAAAGAAAAAGGAAAGGAAGGAAAGAAGGAAGGAAGGAAGAGAGGGAGGAAGGGAGGAAGAGAAGCCAAAGTCTGCAAAGTTCTTTCACAGGGCACAACCTGCTTTTCCTCTGTAACTAGGCCATCTGAAAAGACCTGAGCCACTTTTTCTCCAGGAGCACGTTATAAATGCTGCTTGCCATTGCTACTGACCGCAGTACGTTACGGCCGCAGGACGAGGGTGAGAACAGAAGGGAGGGGAAGGCAGTTCCTTTTATTAGGACATATCAAGATGAGCTATGGGGGGAAACGGGGAGGAAAAAAAAAGATCATTTACTTTCTTTTCAAAGACTGTTGGTAAAATTCCTAAGGGAGACTAAGTGCCAAAATTAACTGTCTTGGCGTATTACTTTTAGACACTACTGCCTGGGTGAATTAAGTCAAGTCTTTAAGCAGCAGACAAAGATAGCTGCGAGCTGAAAAAGAGGCACTACATTTCCTTGTTTTGTGGTGAATCTCACAAATTTGTGGAGATTGTCTTTGCTCCAGGGTTTTTCATCTCTCTCTCTCTCTCCCCTCCTGGGCTATTTTTACTATTTTCTGTTTGGCATTATAGATGTGTTTTGCAACGGGAAGGCAAGGTAAGAAACAAGCAATTGTTAAGAAAAACAGGAAAAGTGAAAAAATAGAGGTGCATCCATGTGTACTGTATCTATTTATACGGATACGTACATCCAAGAGTACCCGTACGCACACGTCTTGTAAGGTATTTTTCATGACTCCATCCTCCAAAAGGCATTATTTAGTAAAAGATAATAAACAGCTCTTGAACAGTGGGATATAGACTAGTGAAAACAGTTTACTGAAATTAATGATGCTGGATTGAACCAAACCTTCCCTTTGGAATTAGTGCCAGACATAGTTTTCCTGAACCCTGTCCAACTGCCTGAGCGACAGACAATTTTCATTCTATTTGTGCTAAAGGCTTATGACTAGTGCTGGAAAATGAAGCCCTTGCCCTTGATCTCAGTGCAGATTAAAAAAAAAAAAAAAAAAAAAGGCAGAACTGTGCCAATTTGTTTCCTCTGCCAATAGAAGCCCTTGTGCTTTGGGTAATGCAGAACAATAAAAAGTTCACATGAAAACTCTCCATTGAAAGGAAACCCACCAAGAGCCATGTATCTCTGCTACATTCATCAGCCAGCTTCCGAGATTCTCACAATGTCAGCAAAACGCAGAGGGTAAGGGCAGAAAATATTTACCAGCCAGCAATACCGTCTTCTTTTTCTATTCCACGCCTCGCTGCTATGCATTTGATGATGCCTGCTAAAAAATATTCCACTGTAAATTACCACGCTCTCCCTTCTGCTGCCACCGATCGCCCTGCTCTCGGGCTCTGCATGCAAATCCGGGGCTGCGCAGCCCCTGTTGTCAGAGCTAATTTTATTTCTGAAGGATGAAATCCGCATTTGACACACGCACCCGGAGTTATAAACAGTGGCTACACTGTACTGCTGTCAGCCAACTCCGCTCCGATTGCTTTTTCCTAGATTATTAATAAAATTAGGATCCCGAGCAGAAGGCGTTTGCTTTCATTGTACAGTCTGCACTTGTGACATGGTACATGTGGAAAATTTTGAGTGCGCCGCAGTGAATGGTCGGGGGGTGAGTTTGGAGCTTCCGCTAAGTACCTGGCGGGCTGCCACGGCCCAGGGATTCTGGGAACTGAACGGCTCCCAAGTACAAACTGCCAGCATTAAGCAGTCCTGACAGCTCTGCTCCTTCCACACTTGGCAGCAGTTCAAAGTGCTCTTTCATTTGAAAGGCTGGAAGGCTGCCATGTGCAATGCAGATTTGCTGTGCCTGCTCTCATAAGGAACTGATAAATGCCGTTGCTGTTGCCATGGGGACAGGAGGCTATCAGAATGGCCTTGTGATCTGCAGCCTCTCAGCTCTGCAGGGTTTTTTTTTTTTTTTCCTTTTTTTTTTTTTTTTTTTCCTTTCCCTGAGATGGTGAAATAAATGTTCTAGAAAAGGTTAACTCTTGAAGGCCGGGCAGGAAGCGCTGGTTTGAAAGGACAGGGCGAGCCTCTGAGCGTGGCTCCCCCAGAGAGCTGGGAAGGAGATGAGCACGTACCTGTGCACCTGGGGAGCAAGGCCAGGAGGGAGGATGAAGAGGAAGAGGAGGAGGAGGAGGAGGAGGAGGAGGAGAGACCTTCTCCCTGCCAGGTCTCTGCAGAATTCCCTCCCAGTTCAGGATCTCCCAGCATAATCACAGGGCCCTCCCCCTTTCCTCCCCGCAGTAGCCCCACGCACAGTTTTCAGATGGTGGCAAGGAATTAATTTGCCACGGGCTCTTGCGCCATGCCCGCTGCCTTTAGCTCTCATTAAGGGCGCTGGACAGCTAGCGGGATTAGACGCATTATGTGGGCTCCGTGTGTGGTTAATGGGAGTAAAGGGAACGAGCTGTGTGACATAAAACTGCATGTCTAAAAGAGATCTCGGTGACAATGCAAGTCCTGAGAGTGAATCTCGGCTCGTTCCCATCCCCTAGATTAAAATAAATGCAGCCGTGAGCTGTGCACAGCCTGACTGAGCACAGAAATGAGTGCGCGCATCTACTTCTGAACAAGCACAGATAAAAACACAGGTGGCAAATATTTTAGCCAGGATTCATACTTGCTTTCCTCTTTCTCTTTTCCACATGTCCTTTCTCCCTGTTGGCACTACAGCAATAGCTCTGGGTTCCCTGAAGACCCCTTGCTGCAGCGGAGCACCGCTGTGATGGGGCGAAGCCTGGGCACGCCAGCAGGGCGGACACAACGGGCGCATCCCTGCCCTGCGAGCGCTGCGAGAGGTGGAGGCGGGCACACAGCCGTGTCCTCGGAGCAGATATGAAAGGAAAGCAATAAGCATTTATAAGCAAAACCCAAGAAAGATAAAGCCTCGAGGGAATTTTGTTTATATGCTGGAACCTTATCGGTTTCGAGGGCTTTGTTTAAAACTGGGAAAAATCAACAGCCCCCCCCAATGAACAAATTCCCCTTTTCTTCTCTAAACACGGATGTCTGCCCTTCAAACCGTATACTTTTGCCTCTCCAATATATGTGAACGGTATGACGTGGAACGGCACATGAAAGCTGAACAAACAGAAGGAAGTCAACCTCCACCCCACCAGCTTTCAAGTGAAACCCGACAGATAATCTGCTTCGCCAGTTGATGGTTAACCTGCAGCTTTTTCAATGAGCGCCGCCACTCTCACTTATTTTAGTTTCACTTCGCTTTAGTTTCACTTGTTCTTTGGTGGATTCCTTGCTCACGAGGCTCTTGGTTGTGAACGTGTTAAGCTGAGTTTGGACCGAAGAAAGTGGCCACTCGAAAAACGCACGGGGGAGATGTCAGATGAGGGAGTTGCAGCAATAACACAACCGCCCAGGTTTGCGCGCACACACACAAACTCTTCACCTTTTTTGCATCCTCCTTCAGTTTCTGTTTCCAAACAAATTAAGGCATCTGTCATTCGGAGTTCTGTATCTGCCATCAAGCCCTGCTGGTTAAAACAATCTGCATATGCAAATCCAGCTAAAAGCTACTTGTACACATTTGCAAAGCAATTCCAAAATCGCAAACAAGGCTGCGTTTCACGAGCCCCTGCACCAGCCTAAGCTAGGCCAAAGGAAATATTTCTTCTCAACTGCCTGGGCTTTTTTTTTTTTTTAAATAAATAAATATGAAGTTAACTGTAATTCTACTGTAATTTCTTTACCTGATTCTCCCTGGGTTCTTGCCTACGGTTGTCATGGTAATTTGATAATTCTGGCTTGCTCTCCACACATTCTGTTTGTCTCACTGGATTTCCTGATTATTCAGGAAACTCTTTTAAAAAACCTTCCCGTCTCTCCCCTCCTGCCCCCGTTCTGGGCTCAATCCTGCTTTTGTCATTCCTCTAGCACAGAGGAATGTGTATTATTTTGCTACAAACCTACTGAGGTGAAACTGTTCGCTCCACTTACCCGAAAATGGAGATAATGAGATAAGCATACATGCTAGAGCACTCCTTGTATTTTCTTTCATGGTCTGTGACAGGGGATAGGGAGGAAATGTGGAAAGATAACTACATATAGATTTCTAGTAAGGTTCCTGCATCTTAATCCTATAGATATTATTTAGGGTTTAACTGCTGCATTTCTGACAGCAGAAGCATGCATTTAACTGTTACCTTTTCAAACGTGACAGACACATTTGTACCTAGAGTGAGCGAGTTGGAATATGTTCTCTCAACATGACAGAGAAGAAGCAATATTTTTATTCAGGGCTTCAGCTGACAATTTATGCCAGAAGAAACAAGCTGATCATGCTTTGAATGTACTCGTGAAGCCCAGAGAAAAATGCACACTGCGAAGTCATATTTAGCTGGAGTGTAGAGTTACAAAAGGTTCATGTCATTGACGTGTGCATTTTTAAAAGTGCTCAGTGTTAGATTACATATACAAAGCGCACACGTAATTACTGGGTATGTGTACATTATAGAGAGAGATCTCAAAGTACGTAAACTCTTTTTTTGGCGACTGTTCCCCCAGACATGATATTTTTTGGTAGGAGTACAGAGCTGCCTTATGTATGGTTACTTTGAACATTTTGCACGACCATTCTGTTTCACATCACTGCCTTTGCCTGGGCCTTGTACCTTTAGCCTCTACAGGCTTCAAGAAAGGGTCTGTGCTTAACTGTGCTGGTCAATGCCTCACACAGCTACACCCTGACATCATCAGGATCTCAAAGAATTCTTTCATTGCAAGCTTGTGTCATAACTGAAACTGTATGCTGCTTTATTACAATTTGGACCCAATAATTTCCACTATATACTTACTGTCTTTGCAGAAATAGCTGTACTAATGGAATCTGCAAATTCTCCTGTCTCTTCTTTGGCCTCTCTTGCTTTATTCTTCTCTTTCTTTTACTGAAAAGCACATTTGGGATTTCTTTCTAAGTCATTCTGCTGCAGTCAGTCATGCTGTGGTGCCTGCAAAGCTCGGTGAGCACTCCAGCTGCCACAGCCTGCCCTGCCCCAGCCTACTGCCCTGCCCCAGGCCAGCTGTGACATCGTCTGGCAGGGTGTGACATCACCTGGCAGGGTGTGACATCAGCCCAGGACAGCCATGACATCATCTGGCAGGGTGTGACATCACCCTGTGAACTGCCAGGCCCCAAAAGGCAGCTGCGTCGCATTTGGGAGGTGACTGCCAATGTTCAGACTTGATTTTAGCTGTGAAGCTTCTGCTAAAATAAGCCTTTGTACAAGGCATAACGGGCCCATAAACCTGGTTGGAAACTTTTCAGCCACACAGACCCCACTTTCTTTCGACTTCAATTTTCATATGTTCATTTTCAATAAAATAAAAATAACAACTTTTAGTCAGTTCCTAGATGGTGTAATAAATCAGCAAGGAACACAGTGCCTCGTATGTGCTAAAAAACATAGCTCCCACCACCACGCAGCAGAAGAAAGGGTTTCAGTAAATCACATGTATGATATCTAATGTTAAAATGGTCTTAAATCGACTCTAAACTATTTTTATGTTTTTCTACAATGCAGACAACTGCAGAACCTCGGTAGATCCTACGCTTCATTGCTAGCAGAAAAATGATGGCCTCTCTCCTCTCAAAAGAGGCTGAGCAGTGGAATACTCTGAGTTACATTCTGCTAACACCCAATTATTTTTACAAGATATATCCAGTAGCATTTCTTACTTGAGCGACCATAAATGTTTACAAAGAAATTACAGCCTCGAAAGCAGCCTACACAACCGATGCTTTTCTCTTTTCTTAGATTTTTGTTTACATACCTGCTAATTGGAAAAATTCCGTAATCTGAGGCGATCTTACTGTTATCAGGATAAATTAGCAAAGCCTTGCCACACAAATTACCGAGGCATTGCCATGCGGATATAATAGGCTCAGCAATTTCTTCTACAAGTCAGCGTGCTCTAGTCCATTTTTTTTTTATTACTGTTATCTTTAGTTCTGCGAAGCTTTGGAAGCTTTCCCAGGCTGGATCTATAGAATGTTTCCTGGGAAAACGTATAAAGAGCCTGTGTTCTGATTTACTCCGTGCCGGCGGTGCCTGCGCGCCTTCGGTGAGCTAGGTCTTTGAAGACCTAGCCCATGTATGGAGTCCAGTCAGGCTGAAAAATTTAGCAGTTGAGACATTTTACAGTCCAAAATCTCTTTTAAACAAAGGTGTGGTTTAGCAGGACTGGCTGCCTCTGACCTCTTTCAGCCTCTTATTATTGCAGCTGCTATGATGTAAGGCTGAGTATGGCAGAGCTGAAGTAGCTGAGGCTCGGGGAGAAATGCTGAGAACAGCTGTTTTACTGTAAACATTAACAAGGCTTTGACTTCATTTGCAAGCTGGGAGCATTCACAGCTTTTGCACAAATAATACTTTGGGAATTTGATCTAGATGTTCACAGCACAAGGAAAAAAAAATCTATCCCTTCTATACGTTACTGCAGCTTTGAATGAAGCACGTTCTCTGCACAGAGACGCATCCCATTAAAATCAGCCGGGAATTTTTCACATTAATCCACAGCTTCACACGGCTGATACAGACACACACACACAGAGGAAAAGAAGCAGCAATATTTATCTGCCTTAGCTATTTCTAAAGCTCATATCACGTTGGGATCTAAGTGCCAATTAGATACCAAAAATACTCGGTTGTAGCAGACACTGATGTCTGCTGATTACTGCAGAGCTACAAACAGAATCCTATCCAAGAGGGCAGAGAGGGATTTGAATGCTTTCCCTTTAGCTTGGTGCTGCAATTCATGGACGTTAGGAAACAATTTTCAGCCCTCATTTCCTTCATTACATTCTCCAGGTTCCTTTATTCTGAAGCAAGTGAAAAATCTCAGACAAAGTGACCTTTGCAGCAATTGGGGACGTTCGCTGCGATCACAAACATCTGCATATGCACACAGGCATCTGGGCCAGCTCCTCCAGACACTGAGAGCTGTTTCTTTTGCTTTTTTTTTTTTTTTTTTTTTCTCTCCTTTTGCCACATTATCAATGCAATGGAGTCTGCAAGGCCGTTCAGCCAGCTGCTTGCGGATCATCCAGCGTAGAAGGAAAAAAGCCTCAGCTATTTTACAGCCACCGTAAGGACTGCAGTGGCTCTTCATTGCCCGAGACCTAGCGAAAGACACAACAGGGTTTAGAAGTGGCTGAAGCGACCCTCTCGCTCACAGATCCCCAGTTACCAGACTGGTTTCTTGGGTCCACTGGTAGCCGGTGCAAAATACAGTAGCGCTGGTGGTGTTACAGTTCACACGAGGGACCACGCTGGCAGGGAGACAACCCCAGGATGATGCAAGGATGGCTTAAAGCTGCACTTTCACCACCCTCTTTGAGGCCTGCCAAGAACAGCTTGGCCAAAGCAAGGGGTCTGGGCAGCAGTCCCTACTTCCAGACTCCTTCCAGAAACTCCCCATATTAAATATAAGGCTATATAAATCCTGACTATCTTCCCCATTTATTATTACTATGGTTCACAGGCTAAGTAGCGTAAACCCTGGTCAGTCCTTTGATAAAAGACCAAGGGAAACTTGGGGTCCAGATAGGCTTGTTAAAATTCATCACTTCCAATGGAAATCTCCGAGCTGTGCTCCTGCTGCTGGATGCAGACCCCTCTGAAGGAGAAATGAACCGAACCGAAGGGACACCTGACCTTTTTAGAGTTCCCACAGCATTCCCCGCAAATATAGAAGTATCGAATTTAGCATCCCTCTAAAATTCAGAGCTAGTTAACTAGATTTTATTCTCAAACTGTTTGTGCTCATGCAGGATGTGGGGAGGTTTTTTGTCTCTGTGCCGTTTTATGGTGTTAATCTGTAGTGCAAGTGCCCAGATAGATACTGCCTCCTCCTACAGACTGGCTGCGTTTCTTCAGATTAGGATTTCTTCTGACGTTTTGGGATGGAGCAACATAAATGTTTGTCTACCTGGTAAAGCTGTAAATATTGGTTCCCTTGCATTCCTATATACAATGAAAAAAAACAAAACAAAACAAAACAAAACAAAAAAATATATATATATACCGAATGCCAGTTATTCCTGACCCCAGGCATGTTCAAATCTCCAATTAAAGTTTCACCATCCATGTGTGATAATTGAGGCTTTGAAATGCACCTGGAAACATCTCTCTCCTTTCCTTCCCTCTGACAGGATTTCAGAGCTCTGAAATCACATCCATTGCGAGCTGCCTTTCCCCTAGTCATACTTTTTTATTGAACAAATGTGCAGAAAACTGCTCGGTTGTTTGCCTAGATTAAAACAAGGCCCCATCCTGTCCCCTTCCACTGCCTGTGCCTATAATTTCTTCTCAAGCTGAATGCTGAATGGGGTTAAAGCCAGCACACTGTTACGTTTGGAACCAGCTTTCATCCAGAAAAATGATACAAATGAACCTGGGAAATAAGCTGCAGCTTGAGAAAGTAATAAAGCGTGTTACAGTGCTCGTGTGTAACTGGAGATGGAGGAGCTGCTTCCAGAACAGGGACTGGAAAGGACATACTGGCACCTGCGCAATTTCTGAACCGCTGCAGTCAAATTCTTTCCTCTCTGTCCTGGCAAGGCTGGAGACCAGATGAGATGCTGTGGCCCAGCCAAAAGAGATACTTCTTTGTGCCCTACAGCGATCTCCTCTGCAGCTGGTTCTTCCTGCGACAGCAGCTCTTCTCCTCACCACCCCCGTAAGTGCTCCCTGGGAGAGCAGCCCCGGCTGCGGTCACCACCAGCAGAGCCAGGGCAGCACCCGCTGGGCTCCAGCACCTCACAGCATCGTGTGAGCAGAGAGCAGCCTGAGAAAATTTTTTCGCTGAGAAAATCAGGAACATTGAACAAAGTGTGGATTTCGTATGGAAATTCCCCATTCAACACCCCTGTAAGATGGCACGTTTGGTCTCACCGCCTGTTCCCATGTGCTAATCTCACCCAGAAGCCTTCTTGTCTACAAACCCGCCAGACGCAGACAGTTCCTGACCTGAAAGCCGGTGAAATGGACAAACTCATCATCACCTTGATAACAGCACAAGCTCACACCATCTCTCCTTGGTTTTAAAAGCAGGACTGTCAAGGTATTTCGAGATCTTAGAGAGCCTGGCCTCTGGCAACAGACAATCCAAGCCATAAATACTATTTTTTATTACATCCATTCCTCAATTTCTCAGAAATAAAGTCTCACTTCTTAAATAAGACACTACATTTGAAAATCAGTTGCTCCTTTCTGGCTCTCACTGCTGCCTTGCGACTGATGTATCGCTGTGATAGCCCACTGCAAACATCCCTCACACCCGTAAGCTACCTGCGGTCACCAAACCCCTCCTAGCACCCCCTGATGAACTGGTCGAGCTTAAGGGAATGACTGCAAAGCTCCAGAACAGCAGCAGAAACTGAACTCCCCAAGAAGCCAAACGTATTGAAAATGTTCTGGTTTAAAAAAAAAAAAAAAAATTAAAAAAAAAAGGAAAAAAGTCCTGTGACTTTCCCCAAATGTTTTCCAAAGTCAGTTTTTCTCCAAATATAAACGAAAACTTCAGCTGGAAGGTGCATGTTTATTTCAGTCCAGGCTGTCTTCTGGAGAAATACATAAACACGGCACTGTATCACAAGCATTTCTGATTAGAAAAACAACTTCAATCTAGCTTGTTAAAGTTATCTGGAAATAAGCTTAGTCAAGCTTCTGTAGTGGGAAAATGGCTGCATTCTCTAGCAAGTGAAATATAAAGTAAAAAAAAATTACCCTAGTCGAAGATAAAATCTGACCTGATTTTTGCAGCTTTTAATTTTAGTTATCTGGAAGAGCCAAAGCAATAATGGGGCACTTGTAAGAAGGAATATGAAAAAGCCAGTGCTAAATACAGTGGGAATGGAAATGTGATGGAGAAAGTACATCTCTAAAATAGATTTTTGAGGTGTCAGCATGAGGATCGGGTCCGATAAGGCACTCAGTTATCCAGGACTTACACCTAGCAGAGCCAAAGCAAAAGGTACGGGGCTCCTAGAGGGGAATTCAGAACCTCGTGTTCTGTCTAGATTTCCTATATAGAGCATGGGAAAAATTAGGCACCTTTGAATATGGTATCCAAAACATCTGTTTCTGTATTTTATCCAGTGACTATTTATATGAAATATTTAAGAAACAGTTGTGAAAGCTGGGAAGGGAATCTAAGAATCTCTCTGCCAGATGGGTGCCTTAACTAGTACAGTCATGCTTTCTCTTACGTTGTCTTTGCTCTCCGTGTCTCCCATTCTCTCTCTCTGGCCCAATGAACTTAAATTATTTTCTGCACCATGGCACGGTTTCAATAGGAAGGGTGGAGAGTGCCTGCCTTCAAAACAGCCTGCAGTCTGGTGGTCAGGCCGCTCTCCTGGGACGTGTGAGTCGGAGGCTCCTCACGCACAGAACATTCCTGTGCTCGCAGACAGGAAACGGCGAGGGTGCGCTGCAGAACTCACCTTGTTTTTTCTAAGCTCTACCTCCTATTATACAGATAATAAAAGGAAATATTTAACAATAACCAAGAGAATTACTGACACTTATAGACACCTTTAATCCCTGAGATTCCAAAGCAAACAATGGGCTCTGCTGAAGCAGGTCTGCCCTTTGGACCGAGCAGAGGCACCCAAGAATGCAGAGATGGGCCTTGCTGTACTCCTTAAAATGCTGTAACACGTGCTCGTTTGTGTGCTAGATCCGCCCCATAGGCTGAGTCAGAAGAAAAATCTGCTTGCACAGTATCCTTTTTTGTCCACTCTACACCATTTCAGCTTTAACCTTGTTCAGCTCCTTCTGCTCTAAGCACAGCAGTTGTAAGTACGCCCTGTGCAGGGGCTCAGGGGTGTAAGTCTCACCCCAGGTGTGTACATTGGAATCAGATTGCTTACCATCAGTTTGTTATCTCCTCGGGCATCACACAAGCAACACCGCACCAGCTGAGGATAGGGGATGAATAAAATTTCTACATGTTGCTGTAAGTGCAGAGAAAAGCTTCAAGGAGGTAGAAGATAATAAAGTACATTGGATTTTGGCCAGGACAGTAAGAATTAATAACCACACTTCCAGCAGCATACCCTGGGACCGACACTAACTACAGCTACGGCCAGTTGTCTGCCAGGTTGCAGGTTTCATTTGGATTTGACAGTTTTGCAGGCTGGTCCCCATTGAATCTACTTTAATTCTTCCTGTATTGAAACAAAAGAAAAAGGGGAGGAATTTCTGAGTCTGCACAGCTCCTGCTGGCAAAGCTACACAGAGCTCACAGAACAGTAGGAAGGGAATTTTCCAGAATATGGAAGTCTGTTTTTTTCAGCCAAAGCAACACTTGCTGCTCAGATAATGATGGCCAGTCAGCCTCAGGCCGCCTCCATGCAGCCAGCCAGGAGCCCCAGCATTGCAGGTCCTACTTCCAGGTGACTCCACCATCCCTGCACCTCCTGCACTTGCAGGAGAAGCACTTACAGCGGCCCCATACTGTGCCTCCAGTGGAGTCAGTCCTCCTGTGCCAATTGCTCTGCGTTAACAGACCTCGTATACTGGAGGAACGTGAGCCAAACCTGTCTCAGTTTCTATTTTTTGGAATTTGGAAGTTTATGCAATGCAGGAAGTTATGGTTTCCCAAGTCCTTTCCATAAACAGTGAGCATTTTGCTCCTTTATGACCCAATCAAATCAAGGCAGTTAGCATATGAATAATTTCAAGTCCGTATTCAAATGCTTTGCTGAACCTGGGCCAGAGTAAAGATGTGTTTGGAGATAACAAGAGTTTCCTAAAATGATGGATTCCGAATTTTTGTGCGTACCTTATAAAATCTAGAACTAAAGATGTTTTCTAATAGCTTCATTAATATGAATGCCTTCCTTTTCCTATTTAAATGTATTTAAGACGTGTAAGACGTGCTTTTATCATTGGGATTTTGCTTCGCTATAATTTTGCTTGTGTATTTTTTGCCATGTGGTTTTCAACTTTACGCATTAGGAGAGACCAGCTGGGATAAAGGAGGACCTCCTTTACAAGACCTCCCTTAAGCAGCACAAAGCCTCTAGCACAGGCCAGGGGAGAGAAAGGAATAGTACTAAGGCTGTAGGATGTAATCCTAACTGACATGGAGATTGTGTTCCTCTTTTTGCTCAATTCACAGGAATTGCTATCGCTGTATCTTATTATGACATTAACGAATCTGAGTAATAAGATGTTGAATACAAATCGGTTTGTCTCACCAGCAAACGCACAGAGACGCACATATGCAGCGATGCATTCTCCCCACTTATTTCTCTTTATCCCAGTTTTCCACCTTGAAAAACACAGTAAAAATATACAGCACGCGGAGGCTATTTTAAGCTAGGATTTCATTTTCTCTGCTTCCATTGCCAGTGACCACACCGTGACGTGGGCTACACATGCTACTCAAGTCTGAGGACCTTTGGAGGAGTCGGGCTGTGCCCATCCTCCCTGAGCACATAGTGAACGAGCAGGTAAGAACAGCAGAGCAAGAGCTGCCCTGCGAGCATCAGGGGATGAACGAGCTTTTGATCAACTGAACAAGGCTGCCACGTCCTCCAAAGCTTTTACTGGGGTCCCTGAGAGCCCTTCCACCCAGAAAAGATGCTGCAAGCAAAGCCCTTCAAAACAACTTCTCAAAAGCTAGAACCAGCGTAGGCAGTAGGTCTGGCTCCTTGCTGCCTGAGAAGAAATGCAAACATGAGTAAAAGGCCACTGTCAGTGCTCCATTCTCCATTTCCCTTCACCACTCTTTCTTCCCTCATGACCCAATCCTCCAGTTCCTCATGCCAGATGTCTTATTCCCCAGGAATCTCCATGGGCTTCAGAAGCCCATGCAAGTTAGCACAACCTTCCAGTCACTGGGTCACATGCACTTGGTAGGGGCCCTCCCCTGTTCTTCCAGGAAAGCTCCTCTCTGAACTGCAGTGCCTCTTGGGGGACATTCATCCCCCCAGGTCCCAGCCCCACTATCTTATTGTCCTATTCGCTTCACAACTAGCTCCTTATTTTTCGAAAAAGCCCAGAACAGAGCAACAAAACTGTTCTCAGCAAACAAAGTAATTGGGGCACTAATAAGAATATAGCAGAAGGTTTGGGAGTTGTGTAGAAAGACCTTAACGTGATGAAAAGGGACATTAATAACCTCACACTTTGCCATCTCTTCTCCCATCAAGTGCTGCTTCTCACTGTCCACCAGCAGGATGCCAGGGTCACTGGGAAGTGTCTGGCCTAGCAAGGCCAGAAAGCCCTGTCAGAACATCTCTGGGGACACGCAGGGTGATTAGAAAGGTCAAGCACAGGCTGGATTTGTACTGTTTGCCTATAAATTGAAGCAAGATTTTACACCCCAAGGCCTGTTTTGTTTGCCCTTTAGTAAAACCTAGGACGTGGGTACCAGTGTGAATGGGTGCATGGTACAGATACACGCCAAGCACAGCACAGCAGCTCCAGTTTTAGAATGGGTCGGACAAACTATGCTGTTACCTTCATCAGGTAAACCAGGAAGGATAAACCTACAAGGAAAGGTCTAAGTTTAAGGCCAGTACATCCCCAAAACATTGAGAAACGGCCAAATTTGCCTCTTTCAACTGCTATCACATGAACTGGCAGATCATTGATTTCCGACTGAAACAGTCCAGTGTCGATGAAGCCAGAAAATCGATCAGCATACTCCTAACAATATTAGTGGGAACGGGGCCAACCACAGTCAGTTCAAATTTTGTTCTCAGGTGGAGCAGGACGAACCAAGGCAGCTCTTCTGCTCACAAGCTGGGACTTTTGAAAATCCCACCTAATATGGGTAGTAACACTACACACTGCAGCAGCGATTCCAACTAGCTGGTTGACAAAAAAGAGCTGAGGACATATCTATTTTTAAAATTCAGTTATTAAAACGTCCTGGAATACATCGATGATAAATCACTTCATGATCAGCAGCACTGCACAAATGCTAGTAAATTACAGAAGACACAAACTGATGGAAATTGCAAGATAAAATGATTCGATTTTAGATTTGGCCTGCGTGGTTTTGTTTCTAGCCAACAACCAAAATAAGCAAATTGTTTTGTTAGGGGCCTGTATTTCACACCACGGTCTTCATAACTCAGTTTATACTGACTAAAAATGCTGAATAGAGATAATCAATATAATTTTTTGAACCTCCCCTGCTAACAAAAATCTCTGAGATAGAATCCAAAAGCCCTTCAAAGTGTTATTTTTCAACTATTAGGCTGGTTTGTTTGTTTATTGATTTCCCTAAACACTGGCAGTGAAACAAATCTGGTCTCTTTTGGGGTTGTTCACTTGGCGAGTCCCGTGTCCCTACATGTACCTCCTCCATTAAGGTTCCAGATCTTCCTAAGGAAATTTGGCACTCATTAAGAGCAGGTACAGGACAGGAACAGTTACCGAGCACTTGCCATTACGTGGCCTGTTTTAGTTACTTGTAACTGCCAAACTTTCATCATTTCAATTGAAATTTTCTGCGCTGCCTGCCTCCGGCTGATACTTTGTATAATGTCAGTATAAATGTCTCTGTCTTTGCTGATGAATAACTTACAGAAAGTTATATTGTTTTGTCAATGATAAACATTTCTTACACTTGTTTTAGGAAGGCTCCATACCTTGATGCTTCAGAACCACAGACAAAATGCTAGGGCAGCCCTGGGTGCAGAGGGAAACATTTTGTTGTTGTTCCCTAGGTAATTCATGCTGGTTCTAAGTCTGCAATGGCTGCCTGGTACACTCAGGCCATACCAGAGGCGAGTAGGTCCATTTGTTTATTATTTCATCTGTATTGAGCACATCCTACTACAGCTGAGCTGAGCTGACAGGGAGTTTCTTTCTACAATACAGAAGGAGACAGGCTGCAGAGCAAGATCAGAGGATCTTTCGTCATTACTGCACGTACGGTACCAGGACGGGGCTTCCTGAGGCTGTCACTCCTCTATTGACAGCAAACAGCCATGAAATCCCTTCGCAAAGTGGTTGTTTCATTTTGCCTTTAGAGGCTGGTTCACATGGAGGACAGCAGCCTGTTGGTAAGGTCAGTTAGCTCAAGCCGTACAGGTCTGTACAAGCACCTCCGGGTTCCAGCTCTCCTAATGATCCACGGGAGAGCTAACGTGGTTCCGCGTGATGGAATTAACACAGGAAATTACACATAAAGAGATTACACTAGAAGAATATTATGGCTGAGGAATATTATAATACTAAGTCAAACACTCCGAAATTTGAAATACCAAAATTTACATTGCCCTGAAATCTTCATTCATTCTTTTCTTGTTGCACACAGAGCACACCGGCTGAGCACTGTGGTTAACGAGCAGGCCCCAGGAAATCAGTTGTACCCCCCTGTGCATGGCAGAGAGCACCTACATACCTAGTTGGTGTGCCGATGAAAACCCTAAACAGCCTAAAATGAGGACAATGACGTTAATGTTTTATGAGTGATGTTTTATCAGCCATTCACGTACCATTCGTGATGGGTGAATTCAGGCCTCTTTCTATCTCAAATAGAAAGAAGAGTTCATGTTTCTAGGTGTGTTTTGCACCATCAAAGTTAGTAATAACTGATAATTTTTGTGTTACGCAAGTAATCAGTCCCCTCCCCAGGCAGAAGCTGGGCTATGGAACAATTGAATATCCCAGTAAGTTTTCCAAGATCAAAATCCTGGGTTCTGCTTCTGTTAAAATGGGGACTCTTTGAAATAACCTATAGGCTGCTGATAAAAAATTTAGGTGCTTTAACAGCTCACTTTATTTGCCTGACCCCAAGAATATTCGGCACCTTGACTTTCTATACCATGTCAAAAGAAAATGAGATGCCCCAATCACACAAGTGAAAAGGATGAGTAATGAGCTGTGCAAAGATGCATAAAGGAAGGGAAATATGAAATGGTGTTGAACCCAGGAACCCCATCCTCAGGGTGAGCGCTCTTGAGTATCAAGCTAGCACGTCATGCCCCTTCTTGTCTGCCATTCTTCTGGAACCATGAAGCCTTTGCTCCTTTCAGTACAGAGCCAACAGGAAGATAAATGCTGCCCCTACCTCAACCAGTCTGCAAACTGTTAGGGCAGCCTGCTAGGGAGGAAGAAGATGGCAAATTGAACCTCCTCCATCAAACCGAGCTCAGGACCACAAGGACTTCCTTGGTAAGCACTCTCAGCACTGGCTTGGAGGGTGAGGCAAGAGCTGTAGCGTAAGGTAAGGTAACCACCATATAAAAAGTGATCCTCATAACCTCATTTTAGGAAAAAAATAGTTACAATTCCTTACATAACTTTTTGTCCTCAAACTACTGTGTAGTGTAACAATCCATTGTTAAACAGCCACTAGATTCCGACACAGAAGTGGCAGTATTTTAGCCATGAATGAGCAGCCACCTGGGATACGTGTAATTGGAAAAAGAAAAAGGGAGAGGATCTGATTATCTATGAAACACATTTTTCTATCCTTCAGGATGAATGACAACAGAAGAAGATAGTATTTTTTCCCTCATAGTTTTACACCTTGCTAAAACAAAACAGATAAATCATGATATCTTCCATTCCCCTATCTTCCTTGTTCTTTCCCCTGCAAGCAAGCGCACACATTTACAACGGGCTTAGCTTTACAATCTTGATAGGGAGCCATCTGCCCAAGCAGAAAACAAGAAAATTAGTAGCAGAGCAGATTTTTACTTGATGCTGTGATGCTTTTTGTATTAAAGCCATAAACTCTTCCTTAAAAGAGTCCAGAAATAATAAATTCAACAGGTAATTAGTATTTGAGGCTTGGCTACTTTCCTTGTGACCATCGTTTAGAGATATCTGCTTTTACATTTACTACAGGAACGACTGGCTGGTAATACAGATGCAGATACATTATGCTGGCTAATATTTCCAGATACTTTATACCGATACATTTTTATTTTTAATCCAAAGAGGCTGCAAAATCTTTTTTTTTTTTTTCTTTCACTCGTTTCAGTTTCCTCTGCACTCTGTCTTGCTTGAGCCATAATAATCAGAGTGGATTGAGAGCTGTCGCATAGAGACAGCCTCCCTCAGTACCTGCCCTGCATACTAATTAAGTGCTTCCAGTCTGCAGGCTGGGACATGGATTCAGTCTTTCAAGTCAGCCCAAGGCTGAAAATGAAAAGCTATAAACCTCACTCAGCAGAATGGAAAGCATAAGGTTGCTGGGATATTGTATTGTGCAAGTTACGTTCATGAATACAGGGAAAAGGACAAACAGAATCTGCTGCGATAACAAATGCAGCAGAGCAGGGGGATTTCTTAGGAGAGCTGGGCATGGATCTGAATTCCAGCCACTTATTTGCTTTCATGTCACCTGTAATATTTGCCGTCTCATTGTTCAACCCATTTTTTAAAAAACTGCTCAATGTATTACACACAAAATTAGCAGTTAGTACTGGACCTTGTGGCACCCCACTATTAACCTTTTGTCATGTGGAAAATCTAACAGTTCTGCCTTTTAATCAGTGTTGAATTCATACAAGTATTACCTCATACTTATGGCTTTGGTAACTTTAATAGTTCTGTCTGA
Organism: Aythya fuligula; assembly: GCF_009819795.1. Classification (NCBI taxonomy): domain Eukaryota; kingdom Metazoa; phylum Chordata; class Aves; order Anseriformes; family Anatidae; genus Aythya; species Aythya fuligula. Next base: position 26,744,757 of record NC_045563.1, read on the forward strand.
AGCTTTGCTTGTGAGATTAATGATTAGTGAAGTGTGACTCTCTTCCTCTGTAGCACCCCTTCATGCTCTGAACAGAAAGCTGATGGGAAGGTGACAACATCAAGCAGCTGGGGGGTTCCTGGCAGAGTTCTGTGCAAGAAGCTCAGGCATAGCTAGGGGAAGACGAGGACAAAGGTTTGGATGAGCAGAGTAAGCATGCAGCCGTGCAGAGGTCGGGCTCTACCTGTACTACGTGGTTACCTGTAACTGAGTTGGTTTCATTGTTTAGAACGTAAGGAGGGGTGAGACATCTTGGTTATTTGCATTTCACTTCAGTTGTGTCTCTCTTGCTCCTGAAAATAAGCTCTACCTGCTCTGATTTGCAAGCAAAAACAGCTTGCGATTCAAGGATTCTCTTCAAAAAATGACATTTTCTTTCCTTCTGGCAAGGAATGTGGAAGAACTCTGTTAATGTGAATGTTTACCTCAGATCTAGCAGAAGAAATTTGCTTCTTTCAATGACCTACTGACACACCAGAGCTGGGGTAGAACCCCCCTCCTCCTTCTGTTGGAAAGATGCTTCAGACCTCATCATTTCTTGGGGCTCTTCTAGGAACCTGGCAAGTAGACTGCTTTGGAACCATGGATGCCTTCTGGATAAACTTATTCTGTTGATTCTTGATTCCTAAAGCATAGGATCAGATGTTCCCCACGTTTTCTTCTTTAAAGTAAAAAACTCTTTGCGAGAATGAGCATGTTTCACTTTGAAACTGATGCTGTAAGAAGCTTTGAGTGGTGCACAAAGGAGCATTACAGCATGGCTGCCAGAAAAGAGAGCTGGTAAATGGCAGGCTATAGTGTACTTGCTGTTAAGTTTCCTCTGTGTTAGCATTATCTCCAAGGAAATATTTCAGAATTCCTCTGTTATTGGACTGGAGACTCCTTAACAATCACAATTTTTGGAGTGGGATAAGAGAAGGGCATCTCTGTCAAAGAGTTGCATCACGTCTTTCATTTGGTGATGCACCAAGTCCAAACTTCAAGTGCTTATTTTGTACATTAAAAACTTTCTTGCTCTGATATAGATCATATCCAGACTGCACACTGTTATTTAGTATAAAGTTAACAAAATAATATAACCTGCTATTCTCTCATGGATGCAACTAGTCACCTGACTGCATATAATTCTTGGAGCTGTCCAAGAACACATGAGCTAGAGCCCGCCTGAGACACCGGGTGGCCTCTGTTAAGGGAAGAACCTGAAACTGGGCAAATGAAAGTCTTATTTTGACAGGAATTCTTAAAGTAGTCAATTTCCCAGAAGGCATGGACTACCCCGCTGTAAAAAATCTCTAATGATTAAGTTCTCTAGATAACTAATGCACCTGCAGACATTAACAACAAAGAACAAGATACAACCATTGCCAAGCATTTAATGATAGCCTAAGGACTAATGAAGATCTGAAGGAGAGCAACTTGAAAGGCAATGGTCACAGCCCACCAAGAACACGATGTACTTTCTTGTCTTACTGAGATCTAGACTGAAATAATTCAAAGGCCTAGAGACCTAAATCCATCCCAAATGTTGAAAGGATGGATTATTCTTCCCAAGCAAAGCACGTAGAATTTCCTTTTACTGAAGTATTTGTCCAAATTGCAGAGACCCAAAACCAGTATGTAGTTTGTGTGTGTGTGGTTAGAGAAAAAAAATACAAAAGTTCTTCCTCCTGGTAATGTCTTCTACGATTCAGTGTTTCACCATGACCAAATAATACTCTGCAGCTGTATTTTCATGAGAAGATACCTGGAAGGGAAGGAGACAAGACCTAGAGGTCTTGGTTGTGTTCCTAGTCAGAATCATCACCCTTTTGAGCTTTTCAAACCTAAAGATCCAAAGAAAATGCAAGACAAAGAATCATCACAAGGAGAGAAAGAAAAACATCTCCTCTCTGGCTTTTTATTGCTCAGCCATATCCGTAACTGATATTTAGATTCAACTTTGGTTTTATCTTTGGATTTATTTTTGAAGGGAGCAGAAGAGGGAGAAGGGAAAAAGGGATGTTTTGTTTTGCATTCACCTTTAATTTGGACTGTCAGATTCTTGTGGTCACTTCAGGTAGCCAGTGTGTAAAAGAGGCTTGCTACTGCTGTTGCTTACAGAACTCTGCTTTTTGCTCTTGCAAAAGCAGAGTTTGATTCAAGGCCTGAGAACCGGCCATGAACTCTGTGGCTTTCAGCTCTTCCAAAACCTTGTCGGCCTCCAGCTAAAGAGATCTCAGCGAGTCCAGTTTCTCAGATGAACAGAAAAGGAATTCTCTCCTCTCTATTTAAGTTCCTATACTAGTCCCATCTCTGAGATATGAGGCAATAATGTCTCCTGAGGAAACCCCTCATGCCTAAAGACCGTCAGCAGCACAAAATATCAAAGGAACCTTGAGGAGATGTTTGGACACCTCCTTAGCCTTTCTTGAACAATTCCAGATACTTCTGAACCCAGAAGCCAGCCATGAACAACAGAGCGTCTGCGTCTGGCCATAACTACTCAATAATTGGCAGCTACAAGTATTGAGAGAGCCAAAGAATAAACCTTTCCTTCAAACATGTTCAATTGTTTGGACACAGTCTCCAGGGGCCGATGACACTTCTCTCGGTTTTAGACTTGTAGTCTTGCAGCCAAAACCACAACAAGACAGGGTAGGATGTAGGAAATAAATCAGATGCCACCCTTTTCTGGAAATTATTTTTCTGCAGCTCTTTGGCAACATTCTTAGGTTTGTGGACCGGAAGATTGTCAGACTGAACAACTCAAGAGACAGGGAAAGGCACAAGTTTCATCATGAGAGTTGCTATGGCTTCCTGCCTCTCTTCTCCCACACAGTTTAATATCTGTTATCACTCCTTTAAGGCCATTTTTAATTGCCTCTGAAAGGCTACACAAGTGGTTGGGTGAGGAGACAGTACTGGGTGATATCTGTATCAACCACATTTAGTTGAATCTGTAACATCTGGACTATGAACTTACGATTCCTCCCCAGAGTAGTGGTGTTGCAAGCTTTCCAACAAACTCTTTTTTGGTCTTTCCTATCTTCTTTAGGTTTTCTTTCTGTCGTTTGGTTTGACACAGGCAGCCACAAAGACACCCTGCTTGCATAGGGCTCCATGAGCCAGTGACCAGAGAGAGGTGCCTTAAACAAATAGAAACTAGGAAATGTTTTCAAGAGTGTAAGAAGAATGCTAGACCTGCCACTCCTGAATCAGCATGCTATGGTACATGGAAAAGCTACTCTCACCCTGCATGCTATTTTTTCTTCCTGTGCATCTCCTTTTTTTCTTTTATAAAACAAACAAGAAAACAAACCAACCCAGTACTGGCATCCAGCACCACCAGCTCAATGCCACATAACTAATTCTCTCCACTCCTCCACTTTTCTTGCTGTTGTTTTGCTTTGTTTACAGCAAGGACACTTAAAACCACTTTATAAGGCTTTTGGTAGAATGATCAAACCCAAGTAAAATAAAGATCTTGCTTAGCTTCCTCCCCCTCCCCCTTCTTTCCTTAAGAATAAATAAAATGGTTTTAAGTGATCACTTGCAAAGGAAGCCTACTCGCATATAATAGTACTTGCAAGGCATGCAACAAGCCACTCTGAAACTATCTGAAGAATTCCTGTGAAAGAGAGTGATGCCTGAATATTACCCCGACAGGTATAGGAATAACGCCTCTTGCCAGAGAGCCTGCTGACAGATGAGTAGACCCGCAGTACCAACAGCCTGTGCTTGGAAGAAAATCCAAGTTAGAGGGTAAACTCTAGGGCTACCTAAATTATCATCTGATCAATGGATTCAAAGGTGCTGTCTTGCTTAAACACGACTTTCATAAAGTTGAGTTTCAAAATAATAATATGAAAGCAGCCCCTTGACCGAGAGATCCATGACAGCAAGACGGGATCTATCGATTTTCTATATCTGATGACATAAAGTTGTCCTCAAACTTCGACTCCCCTTTCACAAAGAGCTCGTTTAATCTATTTTCATGGACTGTCATTTAATCCTGGAAAAAAAAAAAAAGTGCCCTGAAGATGGTGTTGGCATTAGTAACTGTTTGAATACCTGACATTCCCTTCATAAGCACCTGCAGTGATGCTGAGTGATGGTTCATGGCTAAGCCAACTTGAGCAGCACATTTCTATAGATGAGTGATCCCATCAGTCTAGATGCAAGAAGCTTTTATCCCTGAGATAGAATCCAAGAACAGTGACTAAACAGATCCTTTTGCTCTTGGAGCACCTTCTCTCCCTCTCCTTGCTCATATTACAGGAGCTGCTTTTCTTCATTTATCCGACAAGCTCTAAACCTTTACCCAGTGAAACCCACTTTGCAGTTCTGTGTCAGGGATAACACACACAAACTCTTTCCTGGTTCACTCTGCATTTAAATTCTCCCACTGTGTGAAAACAGGAAAGTAGCTCCTACATGCTGCTTGAACCAACAGCTGTGACTTGTTAGCCTGCTAGAAAGAAGAGATGAAATCCCTCTTCTTAGTAGGGGAGGCTATAAAATAAGAAAGCAGAGGTAGATGGGAGAAGGAGGTGCATTCCTTCCATGGGGAGAAAGAAACTAAAGAAAACCTATAAACCAAGGAGGCTACCACAGTTTCCCAACAGCTTCTTCTAGTCTGGTTTTAAGAGAGAATTTCTCCGTTAAAAAAATCAAATGTAAAGAAGCTGTACATGCCATGTTTAGGACAACCTTTTAGGAGATGGTCTATTTTTTTTAGGTTTTAGCGGAAGGGTTTGAAAGACTAAGTTCTCAAGCTGAGAACTGTGTCCCTTCTGGACCCCTTAGGGAAGGGCTTTCAACACCATGCCCCGTAACAGCATGGTTCTCAGAGGCATAAAGGCAATTTTTGTGCCCTGGAATGACAAACACTCAGAATGAATCTGCTATTTTGGGCAAAGTCCAAAGAGCCTAAAAATGCCCAAAATTTTATTACCTGCTAAAAAATAATCTCTTCAAAATATATTGCACCCACCTACCTTTAAGATTTTTTACAAATAACTTACATTTCAGAACTTACTTTCTTCTATAAGAGAAAGATGTGATTCTGCACACCAATTTCTAGTGCAGCTTGTAGAAACTGCCCTAAAAAACTCACTGCTTTCACTGAATTTAAGTTGTATATCCAGTATCCTCCCCAGCAGCGTTCATAAATAGGTACTACCTCCATGCAAATACGTAAAACACCACAGTAACTTATTTCAGATTTCTAAAAGTACACTGAATATTTTAGTAGCAGCTCAACTTCTTCAAGAACTCTGTAAAAGCTTAAAAATTGATAGAAGATACTACTTTTTTTTTCCTATTAGAATTTCTCATATGTCTTAAATTCTTCCTTATACCTTACTAGCTGCATTTGGGCAGTATTTTCCTTTTCTGGAGGTTAAAATACTCATTTGACTTGAATTACCATGTGAACTACTTTACTTAATGCTTTCCTTTATTATTTGTCTGGCTTGTGGTTTTATTATTACAATCCCTTTTAAAGTAGGGAATGCTTTTAAACTTTATCACATATTTAATAGTAAAGAAGTATAAATATGTCATAATAATTTAATAACAACATAAGATGATAAATATTAATGTTGCAGCACAATGTGTCTTAGAAATGGCTCTCTGCAAGATGGCATGATGATGATTATAAATTTCAACTGTCCCATCATTTAAATGCATCGAAACTCTCAAATGCACAGAAGTATGCAGCACGACTACACACCAGTTCGGGAAGTGATGAAGGATATCAGACCTCGTTCAAACTTCAGAGGGAATATAATCAGTCAGCTGGAAACTAATCACAGAGCTGTAGTTAGCATCTCAATGCTTGAGAAAGATGCTACCTATCTTTAATAAAATCAAACAGCAAAGAACTCAGGTTTATACCTCATCAATAAAACAGTACCTTCTGAATCATACCTCTAGCATCAGGATCATGCATCAGTTCAATCCTGAAACACACAACTTAGAAAGACACTACGAGCAACAAATAGGGCCCACAAGAACATTTGTACTTTCCTGCTTTCAAAAGTCCCTCCCCAATACCTTTCAACAGTCCAAAGGCATTTTCATTACTCAAAAACTACAGTTTCACAGAAAGATATCAAGGAAGTCTGCAAAGCCTTGGGCCCCCATAATGACAGGTGATTTGTTAGGTGAAATGAACTTAAATGATCCTAAAATGAACGACTCTACGAACTATAGGGAAACGCTTCCTTTCCCCCATCCTCCTCAAGAGATAAATCATGAAAACTTGACCAGTAAAAATATTTTCTTTTTGACCTGAAGTCATGAACCAAATCTGAAATCCCATCAGAGCTGTGGCCAATTTCACCAGAGAAAGATGGGAAGAGTGCAAAACAGCTCAGAAGAGAAATTATGCTAACAAAAGGATAGAAGAAACCAAGAAAGCGTTCTTTCTCCATTTTTCCAATCAACGGCGTCTCTGAAGTATGCGATACGTAATTAAATGCAACAAGTAATACTCAAAGCTCATGATCCAGCAAAGGATGGAGTACCTGATCTAATGAGCTGTGGTGTGCTGGCCCATCTTCCGTCCTCGCACTTACCAGCCACAGAACCCCTTGTATCCCGCACCAAAACATGTTCCTGAAAAGCCTGCTTCCATGGGCATGCCTAATGCCAGAAGGACAGAAACCACACCAATACTTAGTCTTCCCCTGTATCCGTGCCATTGTATCTCATTACCAACTTCTTCAGCTTCACTCTTTCCACCTACTAGTTTTACAGCACACAAAACACTCAACACCGAACACTTTCTGACACCACCACACATGGAGAGCAAATCTTCCTTCAGTGCTCTTCTAGGAACGACTGCGAACCAATTTCACAAGCCTCACTTCACAACCTTTACCTTCCAACTTCTTGGTTACCCTTAGCCTGTATCAAGCTTCACCCTGTAAGGCATTTAGATTCCTTGCAGCCATTACTGTCTGGAAGACAGTTCCAGAAGTTCATTTTTGACTGTTATTTCTCATAAGTTCCTGTCTAAATGTATTATTCATTAATTCATATCCTTCCTATCTACTCCCAAAGGTATTTCTAGAAAGTACTCATATTCTCTCTGAATTTTCATCTTGGTCAGCCAAAGGAGTCCATCTTCTTTTAAGAAGAGTTTTTTGAAAGAATGGTAAAAATCAATCCAATGATCCTTAGAGACCTCCTCTGCACTGGTTCCAGTTTAATCTCACCTCTTTTCCAGTGCAGATGGTCAGACAGATATCAGTAATCCAGACCAGATCTTAAAGGCGTTTCTTCCTAACCATACCAGGATTTTCCAGTATCTACAGAAAATGCCTTTTTAACATTCGCAGTGTTCTCTCACTCATAGCCAAAAATACTATTCGTGCATTTATCTTAACAAACTCAGAGGTCTGACCTCTGCATCCCTGTCAGCTGCTGTGAGCCTCCAGCTCCCAGCAGAAGCTCTTACAGTTAGCTCCCACCTGAAGGCTGTTGTGATACCTCTCGTTGCCTCATTGTGATGCCTCCTGTTGGCAGCCACCTTGTTCTAGCGAGCCGACAGGCAGATTCACCTTCATATCAGTTACACCTCTCTGCTCTGGGTTATCTGCAGCTTTCATATACACACACCTTGCAGCAAGGTCACTGATGGGAAATATTAAACAGAATCAGTCCCAAGACAAATCTTTGAAAAACACCATAAACAAACTCCCTACATTTTCACAACCTCTCTTTCTAAATACACAATGTCTTCAGCCATTTTTTTAAAATTTCAATTCCTGTTCTCTTCCTCTTAAATAGTGGTTTCCATGAAAATTGTTTCAAATGTTTGGCTTAAATGTAGATATATTAGGCCCACTGCATTGCCCTTTTTTTAAAGAAGTGCATTATATCATCAAAAAAGATATGAGATTTGTCTGACTTTTGATAAAACCACCTCACATTCTGTCCCATTTTCCATTTACCTACGTTTACATGATCTTGATTACTCCAACCTTTCAAATCGCATCTAAGACCTTGCAGAGCACCAAGGCCAAGTAACAATCCCGTAGCTTTTCCCTCCTTTCTATAGAAACAGAAATGATTTTTGACACCTGCCAATCACACAGCACCATTCCAGAACTGAAAGATTAATTGCAAACCCTTGCTAGCAGAGCAGCAATTTCACATGGCAGCTCCTTCTGGCACACAATACAGCCTTTCTGTTTCTTCAGAGTAAGAAGTCAATATTTGATGTGTGCTCCCACGTTGGTGATGGCCATTTCTAGTAACCTACCACTCTTCCCATTGGGTATACTACCACTGACCTTCGTATGTCATCACCCTTAACTTCAGCTCGTTCACAAACCATGAAGATCACACTTCTTCCTTATAAAATCTCTTTTTATACATAAGTGCAGTAGTTCATCAAACTAACAGCAGTGCATGCCTGGTACTGCTATGGTTGATGTGAAATAAGAACTAGGCCACATAGAATAAGCCACTACAAAGGAAACTCCGTGAACAGTGTCTCACTTCTCAGCATTTGGAGAACATCACTGAAATGAAGAACACATTCACAATGAGGTATAATTCCCATTGCTACTTCTTACTGGAGGCACCAAGGCTGTTGCAATTTTTCCCCTTAGTGAGAAGACAAACCTATTACAGGGATTTAATTCCTTATTTCATGAGAGGAGGATGAGAAGAAAGATGTTGCGAAGGGAAATGAAGATCAGAGGAATCAGCAATTTTTTGCAATGAGATTTTATAAAACAAAAAAGTGTTTATTTTGCAAAACACAAGTCTGGTGTATAAACAGAATAACACAGAAATTCACTGGGTTGCTACATTTGCTTCTTATTACTCTGTATAGCTTGTTTTTTTTACCATTACTAGTCCACGAGGAGCACATTTTAGTTCTTCCTCAGGTGGCATGTGGCAGAAAAAGCCATCGCTATGCCATTACATGCAGCTGAGAACGAGGAGCAACCACTAAATATACATTCTTGCTCTCTTTTTATTCAGAGTTATGACTTTTTTCTCTATCTGCCTTTTCAGCACATAGACGTGAAATAAAAGATCGACTTCTCACAGTTCTTTCATCGTAGTTTTCAATCACCCCTCAGAATGGAGGACCATATACAAGCTGTACAGAAATTACATCTCTTCCCTTTCATTCCAGCATCTGTAGGCTTCCATCGAGGTCTGCTCAGCCAACCTACCACACCTGCACAACCATGGTCACCGAGCAGTCTGGAGACTTGTTAACCATCGCAGACTTTCAGATTTGTCCCAACTTATCTACGGCAGGACAAAACAAGGGAAGAATTGGCTCTAAATAATTCTTTTGGAGACAGAAACTATCCCTATTTTTCTTTCACAATATTTTTAAAGCACTCTATAGCTTGCTGAGAGAGATTTGACTTCAGGATTCCCTTTTTCTATTTGACTGCCTTAGCCTCTTTCTCATTCCTCGTCAATCTCACTGCTCTCATTAAAGGATCACAGATGTTGCAGAGACAAGCATTCACAAGCTGGTAAATGCCAGCAGTAGCTTTTTTTCATGCATATTCATTAGAATAAATTTATAATTACACGATCACGTAATACTTCCGTAGTACTATTCCACTGCTCTACCCAGACGATGCCTTTTACCCTCCTTTGTACCATTTCTATCCATTTTCTACATAACTTCCAACATCTAAAAACATGTAATTGGACTATTTCATAATGCACAGATAAAGTGCTTCAGTCAAGTTTGCCCAGGAATCTTGCATTCTGTTATTCCCTTTCTTGAATGCATAACTTAGAACTTTAACATTTTTTTAAGATATTATTATATACTTCTCCATAAATATGTGGGTCAGAATAGACTTTTAAATCCTCTAGATGGGTCTCAGACATATCAAAATCTATTAAATCCCACTCTATGCTAAGGTACTAACTTATTTTCACAGAAGTACCTCCAAAAAACCCATCCTGTTTTGATTTGAATGTTAGTCACAATTCTTCAGAGAAACTTTCAACCTTTCTGTTAGGTGATAAACAATCTCCATCTTGTTCTGCAGGTTGTTCCCTCCTTCAACAAATCTGAGTTTTGTTTCTAATGTGACTTTACCTGGGCTCAGGCTCCAGCACAAAAGGAAGTTGTGCCTATCTCCCTAAAATGAGCTGCCCTTTCGGATGTGGTATTTTTCCCATAGGGAAGTATTTATACCTTGTAATCACATAACCGTTTCTCTTATTTTTGATTAGCTAAGCAGACTGGGCCTTTTGGTTTTCAAACTACAAACCGCTTCTCCAGAATTATTTCTGTGGCTCTGTATCCACTCACTGTTCTTTTTAAAATGCAGGCCCCAGAACCATTTTCAAGCTTTCAGTGCCAATTCCGAATCCAAAATTTAAGTAACCTCTCAAGTGGTCTATTTCCCATTCAAATGACCCGACTTTGCCAAATCATTACACTGGGAACTCATGTTCAATCATTTGTCCGCCATGACTTTGAAACCTTGTTAGAATCATCGTTTTCCAGGAAACGATTCCCTTCCCAACTGACCCTCAGACAGTATGTTCTCCGTCCCTAAATATACAATCTTGCTTTTGGCAGCGTTAAAATAAAACTTTGAACACACACAACTTAATCAAACAGCCCACACGATCCTGTAGGAATACCCTGGCTTCGTTAAGTATTAACCGTTTCTCCCACCTTTATGTTACCCACAATTTTTACCAAGTATGTTTATTACTATTAATTTATTAAAATAATGAGGAAGATATTGAATAGCATTAGAGCTCCACTAGCCTACTGATAGCGTTAGTACCAGTCCCTTCACAAAGTAAACTCCAATCACGATCACTCCCTGTTGACAACTATGTTTCTGAGTTCAAGCTGTTAAACCAGAGCACCGTGTGCCTTTTTTACTCTGTATAGGGTTCTTTCTTGAATCAGGATTTTTTTTTAGTACCAATTCAAATACCTACTTACAATCTGTATATATTGCTTGTATAAATTAGTAAACATATAAATGTCAATCATATTTCTTCAGTTATACTGATTTTCTGTAAAACCACTTTGACCAGCACTCATTATGTTCCCATTCTTTCTTTTTTTAATCAGTCCTCAGTAATTTCCCATTATTTTGGCATGGACTGATGCCAGGCTAACAGATCTGTAATTACTTGTGTCAGTCTGCTTACCTTCTAGAATTACCTTATTACTTTTCCAGTTTCATGGAATAAATAATTAATTAAGGGCGAATGCAAACGACATCATATGGACTTGTGTTGTTCTCCAGAATCCCAGAATGGTCTAGCTTGGAAGGGACCACTGATCCCAAGTTAAAGGGGGTTGGACCCTATAATAATAGGGTTCCAACCTTAAAATTCATACTACATGCCACTGTCAGTCAAGCTGCACTAACAAAAGCACTGGTCGTGATGGTAAGCTGCAACGTAGGCTAAAGGGTAGAGGTGAGGAAGAAGCACTTTGCTACTAGATTTCAAATCTATTTTGGTAGCAGAAGAACAATGGGTCTCAGGTTTAGTTATATGTTCTGTTAATTAGAGCATTTCTTATTCTCCGTTTTTGTTTGCTCCTTTTGGTTTCTGCTGCTATTCTCATGTGTTAATAAATATTGTGCCCCTACCTGACTCCTGATGGTCCTTTCCTACTCATTCCTTTGCATTCCAGGTACTTTGCTCTCCCTCTCCTCCATTCCCCCTCTTAGCAAGAGGTAGTTTTAAGGCACAAGGAGAAAAGTCTACCAGTTCCCTCTCTGCTGCCATAGCACTCCAGAAGAACAATGTCTGGGAAAATCATGGGCCGTGTTGGAGTGTGGTCAGAGAGGGTTTGGAAATGGACCATTCTCACTCCATTTAGGGAGGAGACCCACACGGGGGAAGGAAGATCAGTAGAGACAGAGAATGCTCCGCGGGCTTGGCTGCCAGATCCTGACAAACGGTTCCAGAATATTTTAAAACAGTAATTTTCAGAGATTAACAGTTCAACCAAGCTCATCTAAATTACCACAGAGGGATACTAAGCTTGCTGAACAGAACTGCATATACTTTGCAAAACTGACATCTTCCCAGATTTAAGTATCTATCCACCGTGATTCCACTCCCAACCTTCGCAAAGTGTGACATAACTTATTTCCAGATGTCACATACAAAGTCTGTAAGTGTTAAAGGAAGGAAAAAACATAGGCTTAGAGCCTACTTAACGAACTCCTGCTACTTTTCTCTAATTTAGACCAAAATCTGACATTTGTATTAGCAATCAGTGATGCGAGCTAAATAACATTTCTAATTATAAAAGACAATAACAATCAAAAGCCACTTCTTTCTCCATGTGATTCTAGCTTATATTTAGACAAGCCATTTTTTCACTGTGCCTGTAACAGTACACTTGTATGTTTATAAACCTTTTATCCCTCAAAAATGCTATGTAATAGCTTTTGTGAATACCATCTTTGTAAAGCAAAACCAGTAATGTCTGTTGTGTTCTGATCACAGTTCCCTTTGGGCTCGATACAAATTTGAATGCCTGTGTTATTTGTGATGAAAGTGTAGAAACCTTTTAGATCTTCTTTCCTTTGACAAAAAGGTGACATAATTCTGCCTGGATGGTGTAAAATGGATTTCCAGGTGTGCTTAGGTCACTTGATGCAATGCAAGCCATCATCTTACTGTAAATGAAAATCAGGCCAACCATTTTCCATGGAGTTCATCTGAATGCTGTTGGGAAGATGAAGCATCAATCCTCTACTTTTAATCAAGTAAATATGAGACCGATGGCTGCAGGTGAGTATTTGAACTTCTGAAATGTGCCATATGACAGGGTTGGATGCTACATAATTTCATAATTCTATTTTTGAAGAGTATTGAACATGTACCACGCAAAAATTTAAAGTGATTTTAAATGTAAATAGCTTTAATCTCTTTATTGCCATCATTATAACAAAGGCAAAGAACCCTTTCATGTTTTTCTTTTGAACTGGTGGGCAATATCTATTCCAACCTGGACACGACATTCTTTGCTTTTCTTTTCAGACACAAAATCGATAGCATTCAGTAGGAACTCATTTTTCTCTATGGATACTTGTATCCATTATTGGATCATTTCTCATGTGCAATGAACCATCTGCTGTAACGTCAAAGTTGATTCTTTTAGTTGTTCCTTTAATTTTTTTTCTTCTGTCTCTTCACTTGCACTATCTAATATGAAACCACAAATTTAAATCTGTCTGAATGAGTGTATTCAGGGCAAAGTGCTTCAATCACTTTTAAATTGCTCATTTTGTGCTACACTGAAGGTGATGTTTTTAGAAGAAAAGAAGGTTGCAACTTTCTATCAAGTTCAAGCCTTTGCCTTCATTTCTTTCTTTTCTTCCTTTTTTTTTTAAGGTGCAGTCGCCAATTGATCTGTCATATTGTGGTTTTCAAAGATGAACTGAGAATGCTCTGAAAGGAGGTTGCTGCTGAAGAGCTGCTGGAAGACCTGGAGTAGAGAATTACATTTTCATTGTGGCTAACTTTCAATGACACTGAAGATGTCTCACTTGGAAGATCATCAAACCCATGTTTTCTCTTCCACTTCAACAGACAAAGCTTCATTCATTTGATGTGGAGAATCTGAAGAAACTAATTTTCTTTTTGAAATAAGTGTGAATTCTTTTTATCTTGTGATTTAACAACTCTTGACAATGCTTACATTTCACTTCAGAAAAATTAGCTGTTTTCCTAACTTCAGACCTTGCAATCACTTTTTCCCACTAAGTCTTTTAGTATTCTCTTTCTCAACCCAGCCTAATATACATGGAAGTTTAGTAATAACTACTTCTAAATTACCTATTTGTGGTATTAATAAAAAAGCTTTCACATTTACTGTAATTAGCATAAAAATAACCATTTCTTGGATTTAGCACTGTAAAGAATGAAAATAAGATGTGCTAATCATGGTCTCCAATGCTTTACCTTTCATTAGTTTCTAGCAGATCAAATCCGTCCCTCATTACCTGATGTTCATATCCATTCTCTCCTTCACGACATCTTTCATTTAGCTCCTTGCCTGTTCTCCCATGACTAAGACTATCATATTCCCTGTAATGCTTCCAGTTCAGTTCCTGTGATAATGCTTAGTACAAATAAAAAGCATTTTGTGCTTTTGAAATATGTATTTGACAAAGATTTCATGCACAAAATGGAGGCAGGAATACAAGTGAAATGAGACAACTTCTGGACGAGTATATTATTTGGGAGTTTCTTTGCTAGAAATGAAACCTCTTTTGCCAAGTCACTGGAGGTCTGGAACTTGTTTTCCCTTTAAAAGTTCAACATTCACAGTGCTGTGACTTATCACCATGCTACTGGGCTATAAAAATAATGCTCAGAGTTCTCTTTTTGTAAGTAGAGTGCATTGTGATCTCCTTTGGTGAGAAGATGCTTTCCACTGAAATCGCAATTTCTCCCTGGACTAGTGATGATTTTCAGAAGTTTGTCAGGTGGAGCCAAGATTTTCTTACTAAATTAGAAGCCAGTTTAAAGCTCTGTACCTTAAACAGCTAATGAAGGAAAGACATGGGGGAAAGCAAAAATGAAGATGGATTACAGATGATGGTGACTTTTAGAGTGAAGAGGAGGAAGCTGGCTTTGGTTTAAATATCTACTACATGTAAGTCTAACAGGTCCTGCCCCCAGCTCTGCACGGTATTTTACAGACACAGAGGAAGTCCTCCCAACAGCTGTATTATACAAATCAGAATCCCTGTTTCCTTCTTATAATTTTTTTTAAGTGAATAGTGGTGAAAAATGTTCAGCTGCTATCACTGTTGCCTGAAGCGCTTGATATATTCACAACATTGGGGCAGACAACTTTGGAGAAGGGCAAGCGTCTGACACAGACTGACCTAAGATGACACTGGAAAGGACCTTGAAAGCTCACCTCATCTATTTACCATCCTAATGCAGCATAGAAATATCAACAACATTTCTGAGCACAGGTAGTCTGAACATAAAGAACTCCCATAACAGAGACTGGATATCACCTCTTGGCAATACCTTCCCATGCTTCATTATTCCTACTTTTAGAAAATTCCTCAAAATATCTAATCTGAATTTCTCTTGTCGCATTTTAAACCTCTTGTTTCTTGCCCTATCCATGCTGAATGTGGAGAAGAATCATTCCCTTTATTTCTGGGGTAGCCCAGAAGCCACATCTGAAGACATGCTTCTCCTCAGACTTTTTTCTTATAGACTAAACACCAGTTCTTCAAACTTTCCTCGTAAATCATATGTTAGGTCCTGATCATTCTTGTTGTTCTCCTTTGGATTCTCTCATTAACCCACTTCCTTTGCAAAGTGTAATGCTAGATGCTAACTACAATAATCTAGGTCAGACCTTACTGGTACTGAGTACTGTAATTTCATATGCCTTTCAGGCTATATTTTTGGTTTTGCATCCAAGGGAGATCTACTCTATCCTCCAGATCCTGTTCCAAAGGGCCAGTCCTTTATTTCCTATTCCAAGCTGCTAAAGCTGCTTATTCCCACCTAAATATGAAACTTCTCATTTCTCCCTATTGAACTGCATCCAATTTTCCAGATTGCTCCTCCAACTGGCCAAGACCATTCTGAATGTGAATTCTGTCCTCTAGCTCGCTGTGACCAGCCCACTGCCATCTGCAAACAGAATAAACAGGCTCTGTATTCCATCTCCAAGCCCCTACTGAAAATACCACGGAGTACAAGACACAGGAGAGGCACTTGTACGACCCAGCTGATCGATCCTTCCAGTCTGACAGCACTAATTGCTTCTGCTATTTTTCTACTACTGTTGCTGACTATTGTTTGAGGATGCTTTCTGAATAATTCTGCACTCCTCTTACCACCACGCTGTTCATACCAAGTCTTTCCATTTTGCTTGTAAGAACGTGCTATGTGTCTATGGCAGGTAAACATTGTCAGAGACCTCGCTGGCATCATGACACTGAACATCCATTCATCTCTTATTTCTCTCCTGTTCACAGCCCTATTAGCTCAAACCAGGAGGAAAACAGATTGATTTGACATGGGCTGCTCTCACCATATCCATTTTGCCTGTTAGCCATTTCTTTTCTGTCTTCCAGATGTTTCCATATAACTCATTTGATTATTTGCTCTAGTATTTTTTCAGGAATTGAAGTTAAAATGACTACCATAAAATTCCCCGGCTCTTCCTTTTTACCTTTTATGTGCTACATTTGTCCTTTTTCAATCTCTTACAGCCTTAGCAGCCATCTCCAGGTTATCAGAGATGCCTGCTGACAGCTTTAAATACCTTTGGCCAGCTTTCTAAATAAACTGGAGTCCATTTTATAGAGGGTGCAAGATCATACCCCTTTGGTTTTGATAATAATTGTATTAGCTACGTGATTGCAGTAGACTTTTAGTGAATGCTGAAACAAAAAAGGCATTAAATGTTTTGGTCTACGACATCTTACATTACTACTTTTCTCTCTCTCAACTGAGTATTGAATAGTTGTTCAATCTTATTCATTGCAGAATTCAAGTTGAAACCCAACAGCCATAAAATTCAATGTTTTTTTTTTTTTTTTTTTTTTTTAAAAAAAAAAAAAAAGAAGGATATTTTTAAGCTGGTCAATTGGAAAAGGCTTCTTGTTCCTTATAATGTCTTCTGTGTCTTGTTCTTTATTTCTGTCCCCACATACTTCTACATTCCTTTATACTAATCCTAGTAATCTCACATAATTTTCATTTCCTGTATGACTTTTTCACGTGTTTGAGGTCAATGTATACGATTTAGCCAGATGATTTTTACTATACTTGCTATTCTTTCCTTTCATTGGGATTGTTAAACTCTGAATGGCTTGTTTTTTATCAGGAAATGCTTCATTCCTTTATTCCTTCAAACTTTGCTTCCATGAGGTGTATCTTCCAGTATCCTGAGCTTGTTGATGTTTCTCAAAATACTTTTTCAGTTTTCCCTCCTTTCTTTCAAAAGGATCAACGCTTTTGTTTCACATCACACAGGTTCTCTTCCACCTTCACATTCTCATCCACATCCCATTTAGCACAAGGCTGCTGTAGGGTGTATTCTAACCTCCCTTGTTGCTTCCTCTACTTTCTGTCCCCAGATTTCTACCCAAACCAAATCACAGAACCAGAGTGGCTGAGGTTGGCAGGGACCTCATGAGGATACCTGGTCCAACCCCCTGCACAAGCAGGGCCACCCAGGACCATGTTCTCTCCAAGGAGGAGATCTTCAAAAGATCTTCCCCAACCTCTCTGGGCAACCTGTGCCTGTTTTAGCCATTACTAAACCAGATGAGATGGAGTTTTGCATTCAGAATTTCCGTTTCTTTTCATATACTTGATTTCTATTTTAATTTCTAGATATGGAAGGACATTTGGACTTTTGACCGCCTCCTTAGTCTGTCATCAGGGAGCAATTACCACCCGTTCTCCTGGAACGGTGTTTATTCATATTTTTCAATGAAAAACAAACAGACAAATCTTTTCCTGACGTGCATTCAGCACTAGGGTTTCTTTCAGTGACCCTCAGTCTGAGATGTGTTTTTTGCTGCTAGATACCATCAGAGGAAGGAATGGCACCTATAGTTCAGGGTTAGTAGCATTTGCTATATATAAAAGAAAAAGGGGAGGAATATTTGGGCTTAAAATTGGAAATGAGTGAGAAATTTCAAGTTTTTTTTCTCTGCTCTACTACCTAGTTGGGTATTGTCTAATTTTTCTCTTCTGCCTAGGTGGATATTGAAGAATGGGTACTTTCCTTGTGCATTATGTAAGTGTGGCTATAACCCAAGTGAAGACAGAGTTACAGTACAAGTTCACACAAACAGGTTGAAAGATAGTCACAGATTAAAACCGTTTTTTTTCCCCCTGGTGAAGACATCACCCCAGGAACGTGAACTTTGGCACATCATTTCTCCACCCTTTAATTTTTGGTTCCCCAGCTGTAAAATGACTATAATAATAGTTATCTACATCATAAGTGGGGTGTTTGTCTTAAAGAATATTTATAAACCCATTAAGATGCTCATAAGATAAGTGCTACAGAAAGCAAAGGATGATTATTAATAATGCCCACTCAGAACGGTGCTTGTATCTCGGTGATAACTTTATCCTGAAAATCACTAGAAGAAGATTTAACAGCTTACAGAAAATGCTGAAATGAGGCAAATTTTCTCTCATCTCTGCAAAGCATCTTGCTGCACTGAGAGCTCCAGCACACATCTGTCATCTGGAGGCCAAGCAGGCCTTCCACGATTCCAGGAAATCAATTCCAAAGACTGTAGATTGTCAGTTGCTTGTACACTGGAGGCCGTCCAGGCAGCAGATTAAATTGTATGAGAAAATTGTAGCAGGCTCTAGACTGCACGTAATGGAGACCCCCAGTGACCTTTCTGAGGACTTGGGAAACATGCATTGAAATTACCAACAGGCCCTTTTGTAACACCAAAACAGCATGCTGAACTTCTCTTACGCATCACACAGGGTCATTCACAACCGAGCTATTTCTGAAGAAGAAAAACAAACCAGAAAATCTAATCACCATCCTTTCTTCTTGTAGAGAATGTACAGGGATCCCAGAGCTGCATTATTTGTAGGACAAAAAAAAAAAAAAAAAGAGAGAGCGAGGAGTTGGTACTTGTGAAAGCCTCAGTCTTTAGCAGTCTTTAATGGGGCTACTGTTCCTGAATCTTTCACCCCTGAGAGATTTCAGCAGAATACCCAAAATACTGGCCAAAATGATCGCTGATGCAAAAGGCTGATTTAGAAGTGTAGCCGTTTCAGTTTGGTTGTTTTATTCAGAGCCTGTTGACTACCCTCTAGTTTCTGGTTTCATTGTTTCTAGAGTACCCTTGACATGGCCAGAGTTCAAACTGCTAATGTGACCCTTTCAGTGCTGCTCACTTGGGGGTTCAGGCTGTAGTGTGCAACCCGCCTTGTCTGGAACAGGAGCGCTGCATTACACAAAGAGCCTAATCCCTTTTGAAAATGATGTTTTGCTGTGCCAGGGAAGGGCGATTTACATAAAATGCTGATTATTACTTCTGATCGACCTTGGGTTTCAAAAACTGGGAGTTAACGACCCTGAATTCTACTTTCCTATTCATCGGGGCCTCGGTAGGCAGGTCGCTCCAGCTCACCCCTGAGCAGGGCTCCTGCTCCTTAGGAACGCGGCACAGCCTGACGGAGATGTGTGAGTTGTTGTGGGGTTTTAAAGTCTGCGAGAGAAGAAATCGATTAGGAAAGAACATTTTAAGCAGATGGAGGCAGCACGCTGCTGGTGGTGGTAGGGGGGGCTGCGTTTTTTTAACAGCCCCTTCGGCATTACATACATAGAGAAAAACGTGGTTTTCCTTTGATAAAAGATCATATGGAATCAGTTCCCAAACTGCCCATGACTTAAGCTTTGTATCTCTCTCCAAAGCAGCTTTTAGGGCAGCAGACCAAGCAAGTTCTCAGCCTTACAGTGAGGCTCTACAATCCCTCTAAGGCACATGATCAGAGAGGGAAATGGTGAACAGGAACTGCCCTTATCTTCCTCCCGTTTTTTTGACTCTGCCACAGACTTCCTATATGACCTTGACCAAGTTTTTAAATTTATCTTCTAGTTCCCCATGTGCTATTTGGGGTTAATAATTCCCCGTGTCAGAAGGGCCTGGGTATAAATTCATTGCAAAATGAATTTAATGCTAACACTTGCAAGTAATATAATCTTCCAAAGAAAATGATCTTTCTGCTAAAGTGGCAATTGCTCTAATGATTATAAAGTAACCTTGTTTGTATTTTTAACTTTCTGCTTCATCACAGATGCTGGTCTGATCTGTCTGTACATTGTACTTTCTGCATTCATTTATACACTGGTAATTTTCTGCCACATATATTCGATATTTTTACACATTTTGATCAGCTATTGGTGACTACTTTTGGTGCTAAGCACTGCAGAATTAGACCTCCAATGTTCTGCGGAGGAAAGATGGGAGGAAAGGTACAGAGCAGCAATCCCTGCACACGCACAGAAAGACAATCTCTGGGCTGAATGAATGAAGAATGGAATGAAAGGCACATGAATACGAAGAGGAGACTTTCAAAGACTGTTTTAGCCACAGGCCTTTTCATGTCAAATATCTGGTGCACCCAGGCTGTAAAAAGCAAAGCAGGAATTTCTAGGATCAATTTCACCCCTTTGACTCATCCCCTTCCTTTGCCCATTTGCTCTCACAAGACAGGACCAGAGTGTGCAACAGGAAACCAAGCAAAAACAATACAAGAAAAACACATTTTAATTTTAGCCACACAGCTGCCTCTGGGTTCTTTAAATACACTCCCCTCTAAGTGCTTCCATACACCAAGCCATCCGAGCGCTCTAGACAGGCTGAGTCTCAACTGCAAGCTCATTCCACAGCTAATCTCTGTCTGGCACTGCTTCAGCACTCAACCCAGGCTGGTCAAATGCCCAGTTGGGCAAACCGGGTCCTTATCCAAGTGCCCTTTGGCGGCCTCTGTTATATGGCTTTCAGTGACGAGCTACAGTCTCCGCATTCTTTGGGCAGGAACAAGTTTTTGGACGGGGACTAAAAACAACCTCTTTCCCCCTTATCATCTCCCTCTGCACGTTAATACACGGCACAAGAAACCAAAAATATCTTTTGAAGTCGTGCCTGCGAGTGACACCGTGCCCCAGTATAATGTGACGGGTGACCTATTCTCCTTGTGCCAGGCTGCGCGTAGCCTCGCTGTCTGGAAAACTATCTGGGGAATTTCAGGACTACCAAGAGAAAAATGGGAAATCTAAAAGCCCAGGCACATACTCAGTTATTCTTCATCTCGGGTTGTTTTTTCGCTTTGGCTTTTGAAGGTGAAATATAAACCACCTCTGAATTCCAGAGGTTTTTTACTGCCATCATGTGGAGAATTTCCTACTGAAATGAAAAACTGTCTTCCCTGGCTGGATATCATTTTTCCTGCCCTTGGCAAATGGAGACATCTAATTCAGGCTTACATCTGCAAAGGGCTAGCCCTGGAGCCACAAATGCCATAAACATCTGCTAAATATTCTACCACCCTTAGTATACTCTGCTTTTGCCCTGCAGAAGCAGTGTTTGTTGGCAGAGCAGCGCCGGTCACAGCCTGGGTATGCCTGCCATTTCTGATATCCCTTTACAGGTTGCTTTCCACTGGCTGCAGGAGCACACAAACATCTTGTAGCAGTGCTATTTCACTCCATGAAGCAACGATATGAATGAAAACAGTATTACAGAAGAGTATTACCAATCCGGTTATATATATCATTGTAGGATCAGAAATTTACATTCTTCGGGCATTGCTGTTCCCTCTCTGCAATCCTCCATTTTATCTGACCACCACCACAACAGCACTTGAAGAATTTGGAAAAAAAAATTAAAACAGTTCCAGCAGGCTGTACATTTTAGGGGTCATATTCATTTTAATAAAAGAAGTATTTAATGAAAGAGCATTTCCACTTTCCAGGACGTTCCAAGATTTCAAAAGTTTTGACCCAAACCAGTGACCTCATTTCAATTTGAAACAGCAACATGGAACATCACCCAATTTACTTTCTATTTTATTTCTTTTTAGCTTTGCACTGTAGTGATTAACATTGCATTTAGTACTGTAAAAGTCAAAAGAAAACATTTAGGTAATTTTTCAGTGAGTGTTTCAGCAATACTGCCACATTTGTCCTAAAGGTTTTACTCCTGTTAAATCAATACAATCTGTAAGACAAATATTGCCAGAAAAAAATCAAGCAGCTGTTAATTTTCCCCAAAAACATGCAAATTAGTGGCCCCATTTTTAAGACTGGCTAGCCCTCAGTAGCTCCTCCTGAATTCAGCAGAAGAGAAATCAGCTCCGTGTGTTGTTTAGGAATCTAATTGGTATCTCCTGTCCATTCTGCTACCTCCCTTGAAACCAGAACTGTTTCCTAGTTTCTCCCTGAAGAGAGGCTGGCAAACATACTCATTAGGCTCAGCGAGACCCAGAAACAACTCCAGACCAAAAGCATGTTCCAGTTGATATAGACATCCTCCTGTACAACCAGACCTCTTCAGAAGAGCTGCTACACTCAGTAGCTGGTCTGGAGATCTGTGAGGACTGCAATCAAGGCGCTGCCTTCTACCAGTCTCATAAAAATCCATTCGCTTTTGGCTTCAGTATAGATAGGTTATTGGAAAAATCAGCCCTCAGTTTCATCTGCTCCTACAAGAAAGCCCTCACAACTCTCGTAGCCTTGGACACAAACTGCTCAGTGGCTGTCTGTGCAGCATAGATTTCCAAGCCAAAGGTAAAATGGATCCCTCTATATCCCAGGGGATCCTCTACATCACAGGGGACCATACTTTACCCTGGGAATCAGAAGCCAGATCTACATATGGCTCTAGTAATTCTGCATGTTTCACTGTCATATTAACAAGCAAAGCCCCAAGCACTGTAAGAGGACCCAGAGATGAATTCAGCCATCTACAGTAACAAACCTACAGGGAAAGTGAGTCACGAATGGCACCCAAGCTTTTGGGGAAGCCTACGTCCTGTCCATACCCTGGGCTTTGTGCTATCTGTGTTATGAGGCACAGCATGCAGCTGCATCAACATCACTGCATCATATGATCTCTTTACAGACTAGTTTGTAGAAAACTTAATCCTTCTATGTGCAACTAACATGGCTATTCCTTTAATCCTTAGTAGCAGACGTCTGTACTGAAGGGTCAAAGTCCAAATTCTCTTCTGCATGAGGTACATTTGTTAGCCTTGCACATAAAGTAATGAATTCTTGCCTTTTCATTTTGCTTTTAAAAATGATAGGAAGTAACAGGCCAAAATCCTTATCACAATAATATTCTCAAATACAGTTCTGTGCTCTTCTCATCAATTAGGAAATTACAGATTTGAGATTGCCAGTGCAGCCTTAATTCTGCTACATTATGCATTTGTGCTATCAGACTATCTTTAATTACCTACTGACATCTTAGTTTTTTTCCACCAATCTATGTGTCATTCCGGGAAAATGGCATTGGGAATAAATCAAAACCCTGTAGAGAATTAGGCTGTTGTACTTGCTGTCCTTGCTATATAAATAATGTTGTTTTAAAGGAAGATTTAGGAGTATTTATTGTTATTTTATGTAAATTAAATAAAGCCCTTTTCATTCCGAAAAAAAAAATGTCCACAGTCCTTGATTGGACCGAGTTTGACCTTCTCCAGCTAAGCAATCCAAAGAGCCACGCGACACCCAGTGGTTATTAGAAATAATGCAAGAATGCTGAAAGCCAGAGAGAGTTCAAAGGTACTTATCCCCATTCTCAGGTTCACAAAATTAAGATGAAACTAGAAAAACGAAGACATTTGGACAAATTACACTGCGTATTAAACAGCCAGTAAAGATGACCTTAACAGAGTCAACATTTGTTACACACACACACAAACAACCCAAAGCTACCACCAACACTTAAACCCAAACCCAAATAACTTTCAAGTTAACTCAAAACTGAGTTAACAAAGAGTTTAGGAGTGCCAAAGGTGGTATTAAAGCTATCTTCGTTGTCCTCCAACATAATGCAACAAAGAAGAGAGTCAAAAGCATTGAAGATGCTTGTTTTACATGTGGTGTGCCATCTTTGCTATTCATCCATTGTTGTTAAATAGCTTCTACTCTGCTTTTCCTTAATTTGGAGACATTTATGGTAAAGATGTAGTTGCAGATAGATACCATAATCTGAAAGATGTGTACTTTGAAAAGGAAGCATTGCTAGGTAAGCTTGAAATGTAGAAGAAAAACAAGTCAGTGCTAAAATACTTCTCTAGAGAAAAATCTTGTTAAATAAAAGCTGGGTGAAACTCTATTACCTGTGAAAACTTTAGGTCAGCATAGGTGATCACAAAATATCTCTTTCATGCTTTAATACTTGTTAAATAAGATATTAATTATTAAAACAACAACAACAACAACAAAAAACACATTTGTATGTGGAGTGTCTTTTTAAACAGATTTGGAAGTTAAATATTGCTTTAATGTACAGCAACCCAGCTAACACTATGTGAAAGGAAACATGTTTGAGATCTAGCGCCCCTCTGCTGAAATGTGAAGCAAATCCTTGTATATGTATCTATTCATTCTTTGGTTAAGACTGACAAAATCTTAAAGGCATCATTTGAACAATATTCTCCTATTAATGTATTAAAATGGAAGAAATGAATAATAAAAGGAACCAAGATATCTGTATCAAATACAGAAGTTGGACTTTGGTTCAACAAAGTGAGATGTATAAAGCTATTTATTTGCAGGTTAATTCAATGCAATATCTACTGAAATGTATTTTGTTAGTGACAGCAAAAGAAATCAGCGAAGGTATAAAGAAAACAGACTGAGTACTTGCTGTTTTCAAACACCTAACCTCTCCATCTCAGACAATGTATTTTGAAACCGTGTTCTTCTGACCTGATTATGCTTTACTTCCACAGTGTGCCAAACATTTATTTCTGCTGCTGAGTTAGGACAAAAGATTCTTTGTTCTATAAGCATGTATATGAAGTCCATGCATCATCATCTTTAATTATTCAGTTAACACTTAAGACCTATTATTTAACTGCTTCATTGGATAAATACTCGCTTTTGTCCCTCTTAAGTCATCAAAGATTATTTCTACATCTTTTCCTGGAAGAAGAGATTTAACACCTCTTTTAAAAAACTAAAATGTTGAAACACCTAAACTGAGTAAACATGCGCTCATACTTTACCCACGTTCTTTTCACCCTTTTCCTGTTGCATTACCAAAATAAACAAGGAAGTGAATGAAAAGTTAACATTCATTTGCCAAAATGCTCACCTTTAGGATAAACAAACAAACCACAGTGCAGCATATGAAAAAAGGAAAACATCCTGTTGTCACTGACAGTGAGCTCTGAAAGCACACAGTAAATGGGACTTTGTACCAATGAAGAATGAAATGAAAGAAAGGAAAAATGACATATATTATTAAAACCACAAAAAGGTCATGTTTTAGAGCAGGAAGAATTCAGGCGATAGCACTCAATATAAATCTAAGGTTTGACTCAACTGAATTCAGGGAGAATTCAGATGATAAGATTTATTTAAAACAGTAGTTTACCTTGACTATCTTGAGAAAAATTATCTATGAAGAAGACTGTAGTTCAGTTCTCCTACCTGTTGTCTCTTGGATGAAGGCCTGATTTCACACAGTCCAGGTCTGTTCTCAGTCACCTGAAGTGACGGGCGAATTCACCTGAAGTGAATTGTCTTTCCCATATACAGGTTGCTCTCCGATGAGCTGTTTTCAGTGAGCACCCATGGGCACTCCATATTCTGAGAAATCTGGTCTCTGTGGACATCAGTGAGGGTTGTTTCTGGGGATACGGCAATCAGGACCATGCCTGAGCAAACACCATGATGCAACAGCATTCTTAACATGCTTTTCCTCAGAACCCAAACATCCAAAACTGTAAGGGATCCAAATCCGCAGCCTAGATATCATACATCTCACAGTCCTGTTCAGATGTACTCAGAGCCAGCTCTGGTATTTAAATACTTAAAAATGCATTCTAGAAGTATGTGTAACTACCATTCTCTCACAGCACTTTGAATTAGTAGGACTAGAACCCATTCTGTCACTTTTTCAAAATGGCAATGTCATTTCACATTGTCCCAGCCATTTTTGTTTGATTTGTATGTGACACGTTATTTGCGAGACTGTGCTGAGATTAAAGGTCCTTTTCTTTTCCAATCAGTAATTATTAGATCATGTTGATCTTTGAAAGAAGCATGCTTTTTTTTTTTTTTTTTAACAAGACCATTGTAACAATCAAAGTATTTCTTTCATATATTGCTATTCGGGGAAATCATTGTTGTTGTTCAGCCCTTCTACACATCCCTTTTCTGTTTTCTCTCATGAAACTGCATTTCATCTCCAAATGCAAAACATTCTGACAGACTTCTGGGTGCTGGCAGTGTTTATGGAGTTCTTAGAACAAGAATGCTGTATTCATTGATCCAGAAGATCCACTTCTACCTGCTTATTCCACCAGTGTGCCCTGGCAGCCAGGAGGGCCAACCGTACCGTGGGGTGCATCAAGCACAGAACTACTAGTCAGTTGAGGGAGGTGATTGTCTTGCTCTGCTCTGGTGCGGCCTCACCTCGAGTACTGCATGAAGTTCTAGGCACCACAGTACAAAAAGGACGTGAAACTGCTGGAGAGTGTCCAGAGAAGGGCTACTAAGATGGTAAAGGGCCTAGAGGGGAAGATGTACAAGGAGTGGCTGAGGGCACTGGGCCTGTTCAGCCTGGAGAAGAGGAGGCTGAGGGGAGACCTCATCGTGGTCCACAGCTTCTTCACGAGGGGGAGCAGAGGGGCAGGCACTGATCTATTCTCTTTAGTGACCAGCAACGGGGCCTATAGGAATGGTGTAAAGCTGTGACAGGGGAGGTTCAGGCTGAATGTCAAGAGAAGGTTCTTCACCGAGAGGGTTGTCACGCACGGGAACAGGCTCCCCAGGGACGTAGTCACGGCACCAAGCCTGTCAGAGTTTAAGTAGCATTTGGGCCGTGCACTCAGTCATATGGTCTGGATTTTTGAGTATACCTGTATGGTGCCAGGAGCTGGACTCGATGATCCTTGTGGGCCCCTTCCAACTTGGGGTATTCTGATTCTCTGATTCTATTCAGGGACATCATTGTCGCTGCTCAGCCCTTCTACACACCCCTTTTACGTTTTCTCTCATGAAGTTGCTTTTCATCTCCAAACGCAAAACATTCTGACAGACTTCTGGGTGCTGGCAGTGTTTATGGAGTTCTTAGAACAAGAATAGCTATTCTTGCTGTATTCATTGATCCAAAAGATCCACTTCCACCTATTTATTTGCCCTTGCTTTTCTGCAGTTCATGGAAAGCAGATCCAAACACTCCTTTCACTATCTTGTATTTATCTATTGTGTAGAAGAATAAGGGTGTCCTTTACTCCCCATTTGCTCGTGACAGCTCCTCCATTTACTGTTTTTCCTCTTGGAGATGACAAGCTTAAAGCCTTTGGACCTTTGATGCTGCCTCCCTCACTTTGTACATGGCTGTTAGCGCGTATCTTTTGTTATCTTCCCACTCCTGAGGTATGACAGGTTCTAGAGCAGCCTAGACTCCTGTGAGGGCGTTGACCTGAACTTTTTACACAGCACTTGGGAACTCCAGCAGCACCACAAATTCCTGACCCCGCTCACCTGCCTGCCCCCCTAGGCACAGAGCCAGCTGGAGTTCCCTGTCACCTCCCTGACGGTGAGGCGGCTCCCCACAAGACTTTCAAATCGGGCTAGCCCTTCCCATGACAGACCCGAGGGCCGTCTGTGCCCCTACAGCCGCACCCCTGAGCGCTCTCCCGCCTTCTTCCCTCAGGCGGCACCGCCATGACACCGCCCGCCATTAGCGGGGGGCAGGCAGCGGCGCTGCGCAGGCGCACGGCGGGGCGGCGGGAGCGCCATGGTGGCGGCGCCGCGCATGCGCGGAGCGGGCGGCGCTGAGGCGGCCCGCGGGCAGGTGAGGGGCGGCGCGGCCCGGGGGCGGCCGCGGGGCTCGGGGGGGGGCCCTGAGGGGCTCTGAGGGGCTGGTGGCGATGGAGGGCCCAGGGGAGGCTCTCAGGAAGGGAGGAGAAATAAATGCGCCGGCTCTTGCGTGACGGGTGCTGAGGGAGCGGTGTGGAGCTGGGACGGGGCAGGGCCGGGTGTTAGAGGAAGGGTCGGGCGCTGGGACAGGCCCCAGGGCGGGCCGGGCAAGAGGTCCCTGAGCGCCAGGAGCAGGGCCCGATGTGTGGGTGCTCCTGTGTGGCACAGGGGTTGGGGCAGTGAGCCCTGCGGTCCCTGCCCGCTCAGGGTGCTCAGTGACCCTGTGATGTGAGGCCAGCAGCTGGGGTGTGCGCATTAAGCTCACGCCTAGCCCTCGTTCCGTGTCCAGTGCTGATTTTTGGAGATTAACACCCATGCGTATCGCTTCCTTAAGAGAAATGTTTTTGTTTTGGAGAGGGGTAAGCAATAGAAGCGTGGGCCAGGACTTAACTCTCATCTTCCCTTTAAACTTGTTTGTGCCACGAGCACTCAGCTGAGCTGTTCTGTTAGTGGAAGAGACAGTGGAGCAGGATTTATGCTTAATATCTTTTAATCCAGTTAAAATTCGTACAGATTAAGACAAATACTGATATTTACCTTGCAGTGCCAGCATTTTTTCTCTATGGTAAAAATACATGCTTTTCTTACTGGGTTACCTGATCAGAATCCCTTGACAAGGCTTCATTAGAAGATTCTGTTAAGGGTCCCAGAGGAGGGATGGTATCTGGGTTGCTTTTATGTAGTTATGTCTGTCCTCTATCTGTTAGCAGGTCAGCAGGTGTGACTGAAGACAGAAAGATGAGGCAGAAGGCTACTGAAGAAGTTCTGTTCTGTTGAGCATTTTTCTGTCTTGCTTGTAGTTTTGTAGGTGGTCGCCCTAGCATCTCAGCACAGTTATCTAATGTACAGAGTTCATCATTGGAGGTGCCCAGGTTCAAGAACTTAAAGCACAATTCTGACAACCAGGTGTCAGGATTTAAGGTGAAATCTGCATTTCAGCATAGTTTGTTCCAGAATGTATCTGCTGCAGCGTCATTTGACATAGCTATCACTGGATACTGCAGTTAATGGGCTGCTGATCTGACCACGATGTGGTCTCCTGAGTTCCTGTATTTGTGATTTTAAACACACAGCTCTAA
This sequence comes from Aythya fuligula, assembly GCF_009819795.1. Lineage (NCBI taxonomy): Eukaryota > Metazoa > Chordata > Aves > Anseriformes > Anatidae > Aythya > Aythya fuligula. The sequence continues at coordinate 26,773,539 of NC_045563.1, forward strand.
CATGAGGCACAACTTGAAAGGGTTGCTTCATAGGAACATAATTTCTACAGATATTATTAGACAATTTCTGCATTTCATCCTGTTGCTTTTCTGTTAGCCAGTCTCAGCTTCCTTTTATGAGAAGCAGGAACTTTTTGACTTAATAAAGCCTGCCTACCTTTAGAAAGCAGCTGAGCACTGCGATGATTATGGGCTATAGAAGGTCATAACGTAACTACGTTTTTCTGGGTTTTGTTGATTTTAGTTTCAGCCTTCCAGAGTTCTTGTTTTGAAAGGGTGTGAGGAGGCATTTCTAAGGCCGAGACTCCACCAGGAGTGATTGCAGTTATAGTATGTGTTGCACCTTCAGCAGTATGGATTTCTTCATCCCCAGCATGTTCTCTGATCACAAGACTTACCTCACTCTGAGAGTGAAGCAGGCTGTAATAACAAAACCACAGCTTTGGAGGTTCAGCACTGTTTGTTCTCTGGGCTTCACCCAGCACAGCTGACTTGGTTGGGGATTTGGTGCCTTGGGTAGCTGCTTGTAAGATAGGTGCGGACTGAACAACTTTAATTCTTGAAAAATGTTTCTGAACAGCTTTTAGCTTGTTTTGCCTTTATGGGTGAAGAATTGGCTTTAATGTGTTAGTTTTCTATCTGCATCTGGTTCTTTGACTCATGCGAGGTACTTCTGTTCTGGAAGTCCCCACTTAATTTACTGGCAGTGTGAAAAGGGATGCACAGCTATGCCACTTCACTCGGAGAGTCTTGATTTAATTACAGATAACAACCATACACAAGATATCTTCTATTTTATCTTGGTTACCCATGGTGCTGAACTTCAGAGCAGTCTAGAATTGCGCATTGCACTTTTGGCAGTTCAAGAAATTGCATTCCTATTTCATAACTTGATGTGCACAGTAATGGATTATTGCCTTATCTGACCGAAATCGTAACAGAGTTAGAAATAACTTCAGCAGTGTGCTTTCCAGATGAACCTACCGTGTACTTACTCAGTAATTTTAAGTATGAAACAACTCTACTTCAGGTAGTTCAGTAAAACTGGCTGACTTGTACTCTATGCTTGATTTGCTCAGCTGCTGAAGGAAGGAGATGAATGGCACAGGCTCATTCTGCCCTTTCCACTGCATCCATGTCTGTAGTTCTTCTAAAATTCTTTCAATTAACTGATGGTGCTCGCAGCAATCATGTGTTTAAAAAAATAAAAAGTCCGTACTGCATTTCTGCCACAGTGAATATCTTTCTTCCTATGCCTTAGGTTTTTTGGCATCATTTAATCTGTGCTAAAGGACCCAAAAGCCATGTCTACTATGGTATTGTTCCCTTGCAGTTGGTGCAGGGGACTGAAAGATTGGATTGTGGGATGTTTCTTGAAACTTTAAATATCAGCCTGAGGCAGAGGGAAGACCTGAGTCCCAAAAGTTCTACTAAGTAACGTGTTTGTTGAAGCAAAAAATTGTTGCCTATCTTTTCTATTCTGTAATGTGTTGTTAAACATGCATAGTTGAGAGTATTTTGCAGGGCATAAACTGGTTTTACTGGGAGGTCTTTGCTAACCTAACTGTGTGGTGAACAGAGCAAATGTGAGGCTGGGAATTCTGTTGAATTCTACAGGTCAGTTACCTAAGGTTTGAGGCATTTGTTAAGCAAATTTCTCTAAGGATATAGGTAGCCGCCTTTGTTGATTTATAGTGTTGGAATTTGCATTAGATTTAGAGGAAGTCTCTATTTTGTTTTACCTGTTTTTGTAGTTCCTCAATGGACAAGGTGTTGAAAAGTGCCTCCAGCACTGTGGAAGCATGGAGACAAAATAGCCGTGTACTGAGACCCTCAAGAAACTATCGGGCAAACTGATGGCAATGAAGAGCTTGAACCATCACTTCAGCATGGCGGCAACCGAATCTGACAAGGACTCTGGATACTCAGGTTTAGAAAAAGACTACATCACTTTTTTTCCTCTTTTCTTTCTTTCTTTTTTTTTTTTTTTTTTGTGTGTGTTTGTTGGTGTTGTTAAACAAATCTGATTCTAGCCTCTTACAGTGTGTGTCTGGTTACCTGTTAGGGTCTTTGTATCTGGGACAGGTTGAAAAATCATCCTACCATCAATCCTATTTGGGAGTGGAGCTTTATATTCATTCTGTGAATTTCAGTGGCATGGGAATTTAAAATGTGCCTAATAAAGAAATGAATGGAAGAATCTTAGACTTCAGAGTCTAGAAGTAGGATGGAAAGGTTAATTTTTGTTCTTTGCCAGTGATCAGTGAACTATTGCATCATTCCATCTAATATCTCTTACAATTTGACTAGATTGTCAGTGGAGCTTAATATAAGAGTGCCTCTTATAACATCAGTAAAATGTAGATGGTGTTATGTTTTAATAATCCACAAAATTGTGCAAAGATTGGCTTTAAATGTTAAAAATGCTTGATGTAATGCTTTAACTTTAATGAGAGAGACCTGCATTACTGGATTTGTAGATAGATGTCAAGACACAAAATGACTGCAGGACAGACTGCAGCTGTGGCAGTGCTGGAGCTTGTAGTTCTTTCCTGCACCAAGCTTTGGAGCTGTCTTCATAATAGCGTGTAGTTCCTTGGAGACTAAATACAAAAGAGCAAAAAGTAATAGTTTTTGGGGGGAGACAATACTTGCATGAGAACTGTCCTGAAATATGAAGCCTTTTAACAAAGGCCATTCAACAGCTGTCACAACAGTTCTAATTTTATTGGTATTCCAGAATTAAACTTTATTATTCATTGTGGCTCAGTTGAAAGGAAGCAGAACAGTAGAACAGAAGGGAGGTAGCAAGTATTCTGGATGTGAAACAACTGACAGCTGAATTCCACCTCTGGCAGATGGAAGTTCGGAGTGCCTGAGTGCGATGGAGCAGACTGACTCAGAGGACGTGCTGAACACGTTGTGTTGGAACGCAGAGGATGGGCCTTGGCCATGCCCGGTGACCACAAGCAACTCCTTTCCTGCGCTTTCTCCCATGGTCGTAATGAAAAATGTTCTTGTTAAGCAGGTAAGGAAGAAGTAATATATTGGAAAATATTGCACATCTTAATTTTTAACTGTTCTCTTTTCAAAAAAAAAAATTTGAAGGAGGTCATTACAGCCTGGAAAGCAAAGAGTAGCCTGAAAAGTTTTGTTAGTGACAGCCTGTTCTTTTGAGGTGCAGCTGAAATCACTAAGAGGAGAAAAATGTGGAATATAAAGGCTCTGCTACATTTGCTCTCTGTCTCAAATGAATCTGCAAAAAACAGATCTTCATGAATGTTATGTAAATAGCACCAAAGACTGAACAAAAAAAATTCCTTTTTGAATTTTTCTTTTTCATTCAATTTAGACAGTACAGTAGGATGATTGCTTTTGCTTGATAATTCTTAGGTCCTAAAGGTGCTTTATATGTGATGTGAAACCCTAATCCAGAACGTCATAGATGAACAAATTAAACCTGTACCTAAAGTTAGCCATGGTACGTTTACTTCAACAGTTGTTTCTCTTAATTATGTGTGATGGCTCTCACTGCAACAATTATATTCTCTGTTGATACCTTCCAATATCACATTATGTGTTTTTCCTCCAACAGTTCTGTGAGACATTGAAAAGTTCTGCATTGTAACAGAAGGTGCAAGAGCTTAAAGTTCAAAGTATTGCCATACTACTAGATTTCTTGCTTCTACTCATGTTTTCTTAGCAGAAGAAAAGTTCTAATCATAAAAAACAAGGCTGAAGAATACTTCTGAGAATACAGTGAGAAGGGGGGAAAGTTTAGATCCTGATTCTTTTTCTATGGAATCTGTTCTGAAAACAAGCAAAACCTGTTCAACTTGGATGCTGTGTCAGTGCTAGCAGAGAGATGGGTTTCTGTTGGTATTTGGCAGATTATCCATTTGTGGAGGAGTTAATTCTGATCTGAGCATTGTGCTTTATCTTGACAAGAAACAATTTTGGTTCATAGTCATGTCCCTAGGTGCACAGACAAAGGACTGTCTAAACGCTGAAGTTTTCACGTAGTACGAAAGAGGCAAGCTTCACCAAAGGCTGTTGGCCTGGGGCTCAAAAATTAAACTGTAATTGTAGTGGTAGTTTCATGTTAAAATCTTGGTCATGTCACAAACAGATAGATAGGAAAAGTAACTAAATAATACATATAACATAAAAGTTGGTAGTGTAGCAAATGGGAAAAGTGGGGAGGAGGAGGTAGATAAAATTAACAGACCCGTTTCTTTTGAGCAGTGCATAGTAACGTTCAAATCTAATTGTGTATGGCTAAGGACAATCACGTTAAATTGGAAAATGCTTATTTCAGTAAACAAAAGCAACAAGTCGAGGTGAGAATGATGAAGCATCTTTCTGGTTCTTTCCACTAGGCCTAGTTACCTCAGGTAGCGATGCTGGTTATCTTATTAAGATGGTCTTTTCAACAAAGTGCTCAGTTGGGCTCACTGGACCAAAAAAATAACTCAGCATCCCCAGTTACTGCAGTTTATTTGTTCCAGTTTCAGTCAGAATCATTCTCCTGTCTAGATCCACTCTGATCCTGCGTGGTGATGTTTACCTGCTGTACTGGTTTCAGAGTGTAAACAGCTAACAGCGTTACAAAAAAACAGGCAGGGCTTAATTCCCTGAAACACAGTGCTGCTGTGGCAAGGCTTCTGTAAGGCTGGTCAAAGTCCTTAATAAGCGGGAAAGCTTTCTAGATGAGTGGTGCTGATATTTGCAAGACATTAGCCTTTATTTAAAAGAAACAACCTAAAAAAAAAAAACAACCACAACTGCAGAATTAGTAAAAAAATAAATGTCTCCTCTAATGCAAGTTAGATTTTGTGTAGGAGAACAAGAGCAGAACTTTATAGAAGTGGAAAGGACAAGAAAGGGAATAGCAGAGTTAAGAAAAAAACGAGCAAGATGAACAGTTACCACAGTTCTCTTGGCCTCAGTGAATTTGGGTCTCTGCTAGGTGTTGTACAAATGTACAGTAAATTACAACTTCCGACCTGAAAGCCTTGCTTCCTAAGGCTGCATCTTCTGCCTGGTGTTAGAATCGTGGAATAATAGAGTCATTGAGGTCAGAAGAGACCTCCAAGATCATCTGGTCCAACCATCCCCCTACCACAACGACACCCACTAAACTATGTCCCTAAGCACCAGGTCCAACCTTTCCTTAAAAAACCCCAGGGACGGTGACTCCACCACCTCCCTGGCAACCTATTCCAATGCCTGACTGCTCTTTCTGAGAAGTTTCTCCTGATTTCTCCAGACTAAACAACCCCAGTTCCCTCAGCCTCCACTCCTTGTGGTCTTTTATATACACTTCACCACTCATATTTCCATATACCTTGCTTTTGAATGTGTTCTTTCTTCTGTGAAATAAGGACATAATGTTAACTTTCAGAGGTAGTTGTTCTGTACCCCTGTTACATAAACATCTCACCTACTGAATGAAAAGGATTCTGTGTCACAGTAGGTAATCAAATCTCATCTCTGAGTTTTAGTGTCCAAATCAGTGGATGGTACCTGCTTTTGATGAGTTAAAAGTCCTCTGCTGGGGGGAATGGACTTCAGCAAAACACATTATCATTTGCCAGTTTAAACGTTATGAGACTGATGTAGATGAGATGGATTTCAGATGAGTCAGTTCCAAAAATAATAGAATGTCTTAGTGCTAGCTAAAAACTGTGCCCTTGGCAGGCCTGCCAGCAACATTCCGAGTTGTAAGCTTTACGAATTGGAAGAGCAGCTTGACAGTATATTGTATTCGTGTACGTGTAATGGTGATGACTTAAATATATGGGAAATGAGGTGGGTGGTGGTGGTGTTTTTTGTTTGTTTGTTTTTTCCCAGAAATAACATCTCTTACTAGACCATTTGATGTGTTTACAGAAAAGCAGGCATGCTTTCTGGCCAGGAGATCTCATAAGGATCCCTGGTAGTGGATTTGAGAAGGAAGATGTAGTAATATCTTGTGAAATTGATGTATTCTCCCTCCCTGCACTGAAGAATATGACTTGTGGGAGGGAATAAAAACTTGAACATCTTTCCTGAAATATAATGGTTTTAAGGCTTCAGTGCGCACCATTTCATCAGAGGTGCGGAATTCAACTGCTTGGGGCTTACAACAGACAGTTTTCCTTGAATTGATTGATATTCAGCATTTTTTCCCTAACTTCATGGTTTTAAATTTATTGAAACCATGTATTGTACTTAAGATTGGAAGACTTACTGAACAGCTGTCGTCTACGTTAAATAACCATTTCAAGAGCTTGCTATAAGAATAGAAATGACAGGATTGTAGTTGCTGCATTTCGACAAAGAGGGTGTCTAAATTATTCCTCAGATATCTGAGCAGTCTTTGACTATTTTAGAATATTTCGTAACTGCGATGCTTAATTATATTTCAAGTTTTCTGTACGCTTCTTATTTAGCCTCAAGTCAGTAATAATTTTACACTAGCATTTTACAATAAAGGCATGCACTGTAATGCTTTCCTAAATAACTTTCCTAAATAGGAATGTATAAATTCAGATGGAATTGTTTTTAAATATTTGCTATTCCATAATAAATGGATTATGGATTACAGCTTCTATTCTAGTGTTATGTTCTTTTGGCAGAGAAGGATGATTTTGATGGAAGGCTGCTCACAATGTGTTAGAGTGAATAGTATATATCAAGTATTATGAAGAAATGGCACAGTCCATCTGTTTCGCTGAAGGGTTTTTGGTCCTTTTCTACAGCATTGTTGTAAGAATTCTGTTTTTCCCCATTTATGCTTCTCAGGGCAGTTCTTCCCAGCTCCAGTCTTGGACGGTCCAGCCATCCTTTGAAGTGATTCCAGCTCAGCCGCAGCTGGTGTTTCTTCACCCATCAATCCCACCTCCCATTAACCCTCACCCTGCTGGGAAAAAGAGAAATGACTCCACTAACTACCTGCCCATCCTGAACTCTTATCCCAAAATAGCACCGCAGCCTTGCAAAAGAGATCACTCCTTTGATCTAGAGGATCGTCAGGAAACCAGTTGCCATAAACGACTCTGCACAGAAGCACCCAAGATGGAGACTTCTCCTGGATCGAGGAGCACAGGTTTGCCTACTAGTCCTTTTGCCCACCTACCAGTTAGCTTTAAGACCCCTCAGGATTCTTCTAATCAGCAAAATCCTTCAACTTTAGTGACAAGTGGGAAAGTGTCAGCTCTTTCTGGTTTCCACCGTGTTTCTGCTGACGCTCAGAAACTCCCAGGTCTGGCTCCCCTTTTGCCTTTTGGAACTCTGCAGGCAGCAAAGTGCACCCCTCACGAGAATGAGAGTGCAGCACAGACTCCAATGCAGTCTGCAGTGTGGAGCCCCCCGTTGATACCAGAAGAGACTTGCACTACCCCTGAGCTGCTGTTGCAACAGCAAAGCAAGTGCAGACGTTTTCAGAACACGCTCGTCGTGCTACGCAGGTCAGGATTGCTGGAGATCACTTTAAAAACCAAGGAGCTCATTCATCAGAACCAGGTGACTCAGGCTGAGCTGGACAGGCTGAAGCACCAAACACAACTGTTCATAGAGGCAATAAAGAACAATGCTCCGCAGTCATGGGCAGAGCTAGAAGCATCTCTAACAGGAGCAGAGAAAACTAATAGCAACCTTGAAGACTCCGCTTATCCAAACATGTAGTAGAAAGGTACATAGCTGTTAAGTTATTTTTGTGCCTCCTATTTCCTGTCTCAGGCTTTTGCTTGAGCATTCTCCGAGTCCAAGACTTGCAAAGTGGCATGCCATTAACAACTTGTCTTCAGTGCCGGTTGTGGGACTGGAACAGCACCGTGGGATCTTGACAGGATGGGTACTTACTGTTTCAACGTGCCCTTGAACTCCATGCTAACTCTGTAGTTACTTGGACTTGAGAAGCTTGGATGTGCTCTGCTGGCATGTTCTCATTCTTGCTGTGAGGAGGCAGTCAGCTGCAGTATTCTGCTAGCATTCCTGTTCCTATTTCCATCTTCAGGTAGTTCTGAGAATGGAACGGCAGAACAGGCCCCAGTATTGGGCCATCAGCAGTTACAAGTAGATGAAGGGAGCTGGCGTGAGGAGAGGAAGCTTAGGTTTGTGGGGTCATAAGTTTAGACCGTCACTGTCTTTTTTTTTCCTCGTAGCAGAGTCTTGCTTTTGGGGTTGTAACACATTTGAACTAGTGGAGATTTGCTTGTGCTGCAGCAGCATTCTGTGTTCATTGCAGTCTTTGACCAAAGTGAAGAGTGTCTTAGCACGTTAGTGGAATGACTTGTTTGGATGAGTGTATTTTCAATTTTGGTCTGTGAAGATGAGTAAAAATTGCAAGGCTTGTACTGGAAGTGTTTGTTCTAAAGCTGTGTTTATTTGCACTACCCATTAATAGCTAAGAAGTGCACAAGGCAAGTGGCTTTGGGTTTTCTTGGCAGGCTGCAGAGGCTGTTCTGAATATGGTATAAGGAAGATACTCATTCACCAGGCTTAACATAGGGAGACTGGTTGCTTACCATTTTATCTGTGTATCTAACTTACAAGACTCAACTCTTCTTTTGCTGTGAAATTAGATTGCCAGATATGAAAAAAGAGGTGAAAGGAAAAAGAGCATGATGGCCTGTGGTGTAATAAGTCCTCCCATCTCCCCTCCCTTTTGTTAGTGAGAGAAGTCAGAGGAATATATCTATTACAAAAGAAGTGTCAGCTTGGATAATCTTCCTAAAAACTTGACCTACTTGAGTTTGAACTTAAAGAAATAAAACAAACACCAAAACTACTTGCTTCCACATCAATTTATCATTCCTAGCCTGCTTGCCTTGAAATATAGTTACACTGTGCATAAGATGTTAGGCCTTATTAGTAGACATTCACAGTAGTCACGTTGCAAAAGCTGTTCTATGGATGCTTATTTCATTTCAGCTTCTCTAGGCACTTAACTGTGTCAGTCCCTCCAGTGTGGAGGGTTTTTTTTTTTTCCCAGAGACAGGCTGCGTAAGAGAGCTAAGAATGTCTTTTCCTAAGAAGGGTAAGAAATCTGGATTGTTTATGGTGTGTTCATTTCCACTTGAAAATGCTTTCAAAAATTATGTTGTCTAGGTCACTGGGTATTTTGATGCTCTGATCACTTGTATCAGCTGCTTCAGATTTTTAGAAGAGGAACTTGAAAGTAGAGCAGATCTCATGCTAATTTTGATTAGACCTCTTCATTTTCTGAAGATGCCTCCGAGAATCAAGATTGCAGAAGACTGTGAAGAATGTTTTTGTAGTCTACCTAAAATACATGCATGAGAGAAAGTGTAAGGGGCTTCCCCTCTAAGGGGTTTCCCCGTTTTTAGAGTGATGAAAAGAAATGCTGTACACGCCTCAAGAAGAGGAGAAATGTGAGTCAAGCTTGTACTACATATAGGTTTAAAGAGAAATTTTGTGGCAGGATTCACCCTAGAGCCCTTCTTGAACTCTAACAAACTCATAGCAATGCCTTTTCTGGTATCCTGCCCACCTGCTGAAGGCGCTAGTGCAGTACATGGGAATTCATTAAGAGAAAAATCTCATAGGCTGTGTTCTATCATGTTTTTGTTTTTTTTTTTTTTTTTGTCTAAATATAACTGCAATGATTGTGTGTAATAGTACGTCTCATAACTCTCAGCACAGCAATATCCAAACTCCAGCAAAACTGAAGGCAGCGTAATTCTGAGTAATAATGTAGAACACATCCAGCTCTTCTGGAACTAAGTGTGATATCCCCACATCTGGGGGCATAGATGTGACGGTGCCTTGGGCCATTTGCACAAAAGAATCTCAGAAGATAGGACTGTTTCTTCTGAGCTTCTTAGAAGAAGGAGAGGAGGGAGTAGTTCCATTCATCTGATACCTGTAATAAACATAAAGTTGAGGTGTGGGAAAGTGCATAGGATATCTTTTCTATTTTTCATAAGATTCTACCTATCAATTACAGAGGGGAACAGGAAGTTCAGAATGTACATATTTTTAGGAAGTGATTGTTCTACAAAACAGAGTGATGGAGTCAGGCTTCCCTAGGAAGCCTGTTCCAGTGTTTGACCATCCTCACAGTACAGAAATTTTTCTTAGTATTGAGTCTCTTCTCCATCCTATTTCCACTGCTCTGATGGAGTAAAAGGAAGGGAAAAACTGGCCTTGCAGGGTGATGCCCTTTGACTTAGGGAGACCATAGCTGAGAAAACTCTCAGTCCACACTGCACCAAGGGTGGGCTGAAGTGTGTGTTTATAGATGATGGGCATCTCAGCTGGCATAATTTATATTAGCATCTATCTCAGTAAATCTGTGAATAAATTCCAGCAGCTGGTTAGAAATCTACTAGCCACCAGGCCAGACTTATGGTATTTGCTGAACTAGAAAAATCTGTTCTAGAACTATTATATTTAAATCTGGGGCCCCATAGAAAGGAACTATATCCCTAGATAAATGTTTCATCAAGATTTTCAGTTATAAAAAAGGTTGTTGAAGGCCCCTAATAATAAATCCATCCTGAAATACCTTTCTATTCAGTTTCTTATAGCTGCCTTTATTCTTGGAAGCCCTGGTAAAGCTTTAAACAGTAAGAGCTTTCCTTTCTTGGCTGCAATTTAATAAAATAGGTTAGCTTGGAGCTGTTTTGAGAAAATTAGTTGACTGTATTAGGACCAGAATAGATCTTGATTCTGGACAGGGTATGGAATTGGTCCAGTAGAGATGAGCAGAAACATTAGCCTCTGATTGGAAACCTGTAAGCACTGAACTTACAGATTTGTGGTGTTTGAAGGAGTAAGGCTTTGCATTAACAACTTTGCCTGAAGACAGCTGTCCCAGTCTAAAAAAGTCAGCGAGACGGTCTGCTGGGGCTTCGGGTGCTGCTGACATGCATGCATGGTAGCTTGATGGCTCAGACAGACTGCTGTTTTTTCTATTAAGTTTTAATAAATGTTGGTATTTTTGGTTACTTTTGCTATGTATTTTTGAAGTTCTACTGCTCTAGTTGGAATGTAAACATTTTCTGTACTTTTAAGTCTCCATTGCCAGCTTTGAATAAAGTAGCCTAAGAACTCTGTTACAGAACATGACCTTTTTGTTAAATCTTTATAGAAACAGACTGTGAAATATGAATCAAATAAAGTATATACTTGACAAGTCTATGGGTTAGCCTAATGCTGTTGAACTGCAAAGTCCTTAATTCCAAAGCATGCTTTACATAGTTCCACAGGAGCACGTTTCCCATGTGAGAAAGTGCAGATCACAGAAGTGATACTATGGTTCCTCTCCGAAGGGCATCACGTGAGCTTTACCAGTATGTATGAATTAAAGGGTTTCTAGGAGGAGCATGGGTAAAAGTGGGATGTACAGAACACTAAAAATACATTGCAGTGGGTGACCATTGCCATAGATCTGTCATGAAAAACCTGGAAGAATTTTTGAATCTCTTAACTGTTATCTCCATGTGATGACTGTACATAATGCTCACCGTCTGTGCGGGGTGAACTCCTACACTATCGCCATCCTGTCAGCCAGATATGCAGAAATTCTGAATTGTGAAGTGTGGGTGTAGGTATCTTGGCTGCTGAAAGAATTACTTGAGTGAAATTTTACTCTCTTGAAGGAGAAGAAATGTTCTTCATCTGAATCTGTATGCCAACTTTTCAATAAAACACATTTTCCAAGATATGGCCATCCTTACATTTTTTCCTTTGTTCAGAGATCAAACTTCCAGCGAGAACTGAGCAGTTGTTCCTGCAATGCCCAGCAGCCTTGTGGCTTGAGGTCCTGTTGTGAGGTAAAGAGATTCTGGTTCAAGTTCTTACTTGAACCAGACAGAGCCATACCTTGAACCTTGTTGCTTTGCATCCAAGGAGTAGTGACATCGATCGAAGTGCTTTTATTCCCCGAGAATGCAAACTCAGCGTTTGCAACCCTGGTACTCCTGACGGATATGGGTGCAATTCAAGCAGAAAATGTTTCACCAGAATTGTGTTTATGTCTCCTTTAGATAGGTTTTTCTTTAAACTGCAAAGTCTTATCTGCAGGGTGCCAGACCTTTATTTCACAGAGACCAAAAAAGTCAGTTGCTTCTTTTTGGTGCACTGTATCTATCTTTTTCTTGTAACACAAACAGCCTAAAAGGAGCAGAGGTCTCCATGGGCTTGGGCTGAGGAATCTCCTGGCATGCAAAATTTCTGGCACCCACTAGGCTGATTGTAGCTTGCTGTTACTGCTTGCTTACTCATGATTCCTGGGACAGAAATAGGGGCCCCTGCCTGCATGGTTTTACGCTCTAGCTGTACCTTGCTGCTTTTTGGGTATAATGTAGTCATACAGCCCCCCGCTGTATTATATGGTCCAGAGTGTTGAAAGTACGTGAGACTTCTCTAAATCTGTGTGTTTTGGGGTAAGTCCATGAGATGATGTTAATGTTGAGTGTAAATTCCTGTAATCTGAATCAGAAGGCAGTAGGAAACACCAGGAGTTCTGGCCTCCTTTCTGTTGGAGCACAGTTTCCAAGACTTCTTCAAATTCTCATTTGAGTTAACGTGTGTTTTTAGAAGAAGCATCCAGCCTTGATTTGAAAGTGCCTAGCAGTGAAGATCCACCCAAATTGTTCAGAAGGTAATTACTTACTGTTAAAAATGTGCCTTTTATATTGAATTTGAATGTGTTGTCTTTCGGTATCCAGCTGTCAGATCTTCTACCTTTTGTCTGCTAAGCTGAAGTACATGCTGTGACATTGCTGTGTTCTCTGTAGGCATTTATGAACTGAACAAGTCATTCCTTAGCTTTTTCTCAGCTTTCTTTGCTAAAGTAAATGATTACGCTCTCAAATCTTTTCAGTCTGTTGTTCACCTGTGTCCATCTTCTTCGGATCCCTTAAATTTATTTAAATACATTTTTAAATGAAGCACTGAAAGCAAAACAGGATTGTAAGATGCGTTCTACCATGTCAACCTTCCATACTGCTACTGTCTCATCTTTATAGCAGCCATGGCATCAGGCTCGAAGTCTAAATCATCTCTGGACCTGTTGCTCCTAAGGTTAGTGAATTCCTGTCCCTCGCTTATGTTTCCGTGCTCCTTCCATACTCCAAGCAGCCAGAAAGCAGAGCAAACAGTCTCACAGATTATTTACCTCTACTTCCAAACTCTTCCACCTTCATTGTTACCTCTAATTTGTAGTCGAATTACTGAAGACAATATTAACTACCGTCAGTCAAGAACAAATTTCATATTGTTTTCATTTTAACAGATGTTTGACAGATCTCTCTATACAAATAGGAAATTACACTTGTAATAAATTTCACAACATCCAGCTAGTTTCATGTAATTCTGGTTTCAGTGTGTCATATGAGAAACTGTTAAATATCCACCAGAAGTATGAGTATGTTCTTGTTTTGGCCTCAGTCAATTTTTAATTGCAGTTCATCAAAACAAGACAGCGATTTTTTGACCAACTCTGTTTCTTTTGAGTCATGAATTTCAATTAGTTTTACTTTCTGTTTATATACTCGATTAATACAAAACTAGAGGTTATTCCATTGTTTTCTCCCCATTGCCCAGCTTATGTTCATTCAGATCAGTCTACTTACCCTCTGAAAAGCTGATGCTCTGTTAGTTTTTTCCCTCTCCTTAGACCACTGAAATCTTGCCTAGTGGTCTGAAATTCACTGAAGTAGTACTGATGGTCCGGAGATCTTCTTGCATATCTCCTGTTAAATTTTCAATCACAACTTATTCAGACTTGCTGACTTAAACAACGGCTATTAAACATTTTTTAAAATGTCCTGAATTACTTTTTGAAAATGGAAATCAAGCTGTTATGATATGGGAGGAATACATCTGGCTTTTTTCTAAGCGCTCAACAGAAATTCTTCTGAAAAGCTTCTGCCATTCTGCACTGCAGCAATATAATTTCCATCTTGCAATGGAGCAGCGCCAGCATAAAGATTTCTTCTGCATCTCATACATTTTAAGAAATAGAGGAAGTGTGGGGCTTTTCAGGGCCAAAAGGGGAGTTTCATCAACTTCTTCATCGTTTTCTTCTTGTTCTTCTGGTGATTAAATTAATTGAGTTAGTTTAATGGAACTGGAATGCCTCTTACCATGCCCACTTAGGCAATTTCACTTTTTTCCCATAGCAGTAGTAGGGGATATTTAGACCACTTAAATTTACGAGGGCTAAGAAATCCAGTAACAGACAGAAAACCAATGCTTATTGTTTTTTAATAGATAGGACCGCTTGAAAAATTAATGTGCTTTCAATGGAAAACTCCCATGTTTTTATTGGAAATGAAAATGTATTTTGTCTGGAAGCTTGGTGTTTTGCAGCATTAGTCACAGCACTCACTTTTTGGTGAATTTCAAGCAGTGTGGAAATGCTCTGGGCAGTGTGGGTGGGGGCAGATGTTATTTCTCTTAACCTTCATCCTCTTCTCCTGGGTTGCCTGTACAGGAAACGGGATCCAAGCTCTAAAGGGTGTCTCCGTCACCTCATGCTGAAGAAGCAAAATCTTGTAGAGACAGCCAAACTTGTCCAATCATCTGAGGTACAGGAGGACGGTAATAGGCATCTCCTGATTAAGTGAAAATAAAACAGCTCTTCTTGAGAAAATTCGTAGCTCGGTGAATACAAATACCATTTTTTCTGCAATGTTGTCACGACAGCAGCATCTCACTTGAAAGGGAGGGTGTCGTGGTCATGACGCACCAGAACAGCCTACAAGGATTAGAAGGTTTCTTGCCATGGAGAAGATGGTCATGACTGGAGCCATGATGTTCCAGGTGAGAAGGCAGCAGTCTGATACCAGTATGCTGTCAGCACTATCTGCTGGACATATATATATCACCACATTAAATACTGCAAAGTTTTAAAGTCTCAGTCTTATCCAAGGTGCCCACTAGCACCCCAGTCCTTAGAAGTGCTTGATCTTTTGAAACTTGTATTTTTGCTGAGAGTTGTCTCCCATGCAAATGACAGTCCTATGCAGCATGCCCAAACACAGTTGGAATTCAGGAAAGCAGTCTTCACCACACAGAACTTGGCTCCCCATCTCACTACGTAACAGCCTACGGCTGACCATGCAGCATATCTGCGCAGTAATGCTGTCTGACAACGCTCTGAAGGTGGGTGGCTGACCTAAGTTACATGAGAGAGGGCCAAAAAGAGCTCCCAAATGTCTTTCAGCACTAATTGCACAAGTAAGGCAAGCCTGAGCTCGATGACAGTCATCTGAATACTGAAAAGCCTCCAAATGTGTAATAGGAGCTGCAGCCAGTCCAAACTGGAACAGGAGCAGAGCAGTGACCTGCAGGTGAGGGTCTGTGGCTGTTGTGTTCGAGGTCTGTAGTGGCAGTGCAACTGTAGAGACTGTCGTAGTTAAAGAGGTGATGCTGTTCGGAGTGGTGCGTTGGTGCACAGGTGCACCAGTGGCCCTGGTGAGTTTCTAGCAGTTCAGAATGAAGCTGAGCATTCAGGAGATACTCCTCACAGCCAAAGCCAAGTGGTTGATTTCTTTGAAAGGCTGAGATTCAAAGATAACCATTGCTTGCACGTTAAAAATGTTACCCTGCTCATGTTTTTCTACTGCCAAACTTAAGGCAGTGATGTTAGGCAAAGCAGAATGATGCACTGCCTCTGCCTGATCCTGGAGCCAGCAAACTTATGGGAAACATCACTGCAGCTTCTAGGGTTTTCTTTATTTCAAATCCCACTGCTTCTCCAGCACCTTAACACATATCAACCAGAGAGACTGCAGCCAGCCCCTGTAAAAGCAGTCGGTTTATCGATGTGCTCGGGTGGGTGAGTGAAGCAGATGAATGCCAATAAAGACCCTGCATTCCTGGGGGTGAGGTTGCTCCCCGGTATAACTTTTCCTTTTCTGTGTCATTATAACATCTGTTTATGCATGGATGAACACCTCAGAGGAGCACCTGCAAGATTATTTAGCTGTAGTGGCAGTTGGTTCAAGCACTCAGTAATCCTGCAAAGTATCTCTATTACCTCTTCAAAAATAATGACAGTAACAGGCCACTGTCTGCATGTCATTATTAGTACAGGGAAGGGAGGAAAACACTCTGGTGTTCCCCAAAGCTTAATTTAACTTTGGGTGTGCTTCCATAATTCCCTTATTGTACCCTGTTCTGATGCAAGACCAGTCCTTAGCACATCCGTTTTCAGTAAATAGATGACTGCTTTTAAAATATAAATATGACTGAAAATAGGTCTGTATTTGCCTGGAATTGTTTCTGTTTGGAATGAAACCAAATATAGCTGCACTCAATTCATTTTGAACTCTTCTTGTGCATTTCCATGGCACCCAGGCTGCAAGTCAGAGCTGCTTTAACCTGAGCACTCATAACAACGTGAAATTGATATTGGCAATTATCTTTGCACTTAATGGCCAACAGGCAGTACCATTAGCACCAACATATCTAACATATGCTTTGGGACTTTTCCCTTTTCCTTTTTCTATTTCTTTTTTTTTTAATTTGCCCTGGTCTCTATCACAAAGAAGATCTTGGTGTAGATGTTTATGATGTGTGATATCAGCGCTCAATCTCATTTTGGTGATCGGTATTGATGTGCCGTATTTTCTTAGCGTGACAAAATGTTTGTTTTGAATCAAACGCTGCTCTCAATGCACTGTAATTTTCCATTCCTTTTCCATAGTCAAAGAAATCACATCAGGTAGAAGATAAAATAAGAGGACTTTGAGTGAGGAACTGGTCGCCATATGGCTGACGCCTAAAATCTCAGCAGTTTGAGGGGAGGAAAGTGGAAAAAGATGAAGTAAATTCCACAAAATTTATACCATAAGTAGGTGGCAGCTGTTAGTGAAGATGAAGAACAAAACCAGAAAGGAAAAGAATACTAAACAGCAACGTTATGAGGGTGCCTGAAAAGAGATTTTAAGGTAAACGTCCACACGCACTGTCCTAAAACTGGTTTTCACATTTCTTATTAACAATCTGAGCTCTGTATTTTTAACCACAAAGATTACTTTTCCCATTTGATCTAGATGTATAAGCTGAAATGTATTTTGATGGTGGAGATGAACTCACTGCTATCACTGAGTGCTTGCAGTTCTCCCCTCCTCTTCTCTCTAGCTCGAAGTATGCTGTAGGCTTAGGTTCATGGCTTAATCCTGCAAATCACACCCAGCTCAAAAGCACCTGGCATTACCACTGCTACTGCTGCACAAAATAATTCCAACCATTTTTATTTTTTAAACTGAGGTGGTCTGAGGTTGTTCCTTGTTTTACCTCAGACGAGGCACTTGAATATTCTCAGCCATAAAACAAGGAAAATCAATGGTTGTCCCTTATTATAAATCACTTTAAACTTCTCATATAAGAACTTCAGTATTTGTATTTATTGCAAGTCACGGCTGTGGACTGCCATGGTTTTGGTGCTGGATTTTCCAAAGGATCAACATCTATATGGTTATACTAACTTACATTTTGTTTAATTTTAATTTTATTTAAACTATATGGTTTCTGGGTTCATTACCCCTAGTGCAACTCCAACAAGTGAATGTAGAGACTTGTTCTTTTTGGTTTGGGAAACTGAATGGAAGGAATACAGGGCACTGAAATCTCTGATTCTGTGTCTACCCAGGAAAATTGTTGTTAATATCTCCAGGTTGACAAAGCTAGGGGAATGGTGAGAGAGCTAGCTTGCTGTGTTGCAGAAACAGGAAAAAAAAGAACTTCTGTGGTTTAAGCAGACATCTCTTGCCCACACGTGTATTAATTTGTGCCCACGCATGTCATTTTCCTCCACAGCATGTAAACCTGTTCAATAAACTGTAGCAATGCAACATGTGAAACTGGGGTCAAAAGCCTGGAGGCTTATCAGATGTTACATTTTCTTATCTAAAAAGTTACAATATTTGAAATCAGAAAAATATGTTGAAACTCAGTACATTGAGTACGGCAGCCTAACCAACAGAACTTAGAAGCAAGGGACTGAAATGAAGGATGTGAGCAGTTCAGCTGTAGTTACAGGACTGTGTCTATGTTAGAAGCTAAACATATGCTTAAATCTTTTTTCCTGAACTGAGCTGCTCTGCAACTGGCAGGACTGAGTATTTTCATTGTCTTTTCATCCATTGATGTTCTTTCCTGCTTCTTTATGCCTATTTGTATAGTTTGTACAATTTTCTTCCAGAGGCGTCGGGATTTATCAAAGTCCAAGGTTATAAAGATCAGGGCACAGGATTTATTTTTATAAGGGTTTGACTTTTGAGACAGCTTAAATATTTATAATTCTCTCAGATGGTGTTGTAATTTGTAGTAATGAGGGGAAGTTTTGTATGCCTTGAGGGAACTTTTGGGACACAGACTTGCTATTTCTGCAACTACGTTACCCAAGCGATGGAGTTTCTTCCAAAATTCACATCTGTTACAAGACCTAACATTTGGAAAGTTAACTGCAAAAGGATAGCCTCTTCTGATGTAGCACTGGAGATTTCTGACCACCAGAGTAGTGCTTCTGGTGCCTCAGGGATTTTCTATGGGGAGTGAAAACGTGTGGAGCCTCTTAATGCTTTGACTTCAGCATAAACCTTAATTTAGTTGTTGTTGTTGTTGTAAATTTAAATTATGTATTGGCTACATTTCCACTGAGCTTTCAGTGAGTAAATTTTATCAAATGAGTATAAAAGGTCATTCCAGCAGCTTCACAAATAATAATAGCTCAGATAATGAATTATCTACTTTCACCTCTTTGATATTTCCCAGACACTGTGATGGTCTCCCAGTTCTTCCACATAAATCTTTTTCAGGTGACCTGCTTTATGAAAAATATTTCCCTATATTAGGGGAGAAGGAGATGGAGCAAGGATAAAAAGGAGGAAAGAATATCCTAAAATGATGAGTATGAGAGGCTAAAAACAAGCAGTTCTTTTAGTCCTGAGAAAGATCATCACTGTACAGATAACAACGTTAGGGTTATAAAATGGTGAAGTTCGCTGCTGCCTGTCAGTCGTAGCATTTACAAACAGAAGCCATATGGGAATCACGTGCTTTAATCCCATGTTTACGAAAAGACCAAAATCCTGTTTTGTGCTTCTTTCAACACATCCCACTTATATACAATTATTTGCACAACTATTTGTATTTCATGTTACTTCAATTGAGTAAAGCACTCTGGTACTAATAAATATTTGGAACCCAGCTGAAATGGCAAGAAGGACTACCCAGAACAGAAAAGGATCATAATAATATAAATGAATCCCAGGTGACTATGATCAGTACCAAGCCCCTCTTGACTTAAGCTTGAGCTACTGTCTGGATAAAAAGTGGGAGTTTCTTTCTCTTTTTTCATCACTATTTTGCAGCAGCAGGTTTTTCTCTTTTCATTGTGCCTTTTTTAATCCTGTTCAATTCTGTAGCTCCCTAGACACAGAGTCCATCTTCTCCAACATAAGCTTTTTCTAAAGGTTAACAGTGGAAGAACTGCTGTTTGGAAATATTTCCTGAAATGTTAAAGTCATTTCCTTTTACTGAGTTGAACTCTGTTTCTAGGTAGTGTCTGTTTATCCCACAAGAACCATTTCTCCAACCCTCCAGTATGGATGGATGGTTGCCACATTTTCCTCACATCCACTTTGGCCATAGTTACCCAAAGCTAGGCAAATATAACCCCTGTTTTCCTCTTGCAAATCTATTTCTCAGCTTCTCAATCATTTATGGCTTTTCTGTGAACGCCATCTGGTTTGACTAGTGAGGGCAGAGCTGAATATAGTATTCCATGTCTTCATTGCATCAGAGCACCATGAAAAAGGTTTATTGTATTTTTTTGTTTGTTTTAAGATCATCTTCATATGTTTTCTGAAATGCTGGACCAGTTTTCACCAAATTAGTTCAAAGCGAGTAGTCAGTACACAGAGCCAAAGCGAGATTGTCAAGGGGAGAGCTGTTTGCCTCCGAACTGACCACAGAAGTTCTTCTATGCCAAAGCTGGATCTGTCAGAAAGCTTCTGTGATGCATGGAAGATCCTTGCTTGAGCTAAGAGGCTTTCAGTGTACAGCTGACAGCCCAGACAGTGAAACTCCTAAGCTGATGGCATCTCTTGCAGGACAGTGGCTTGCCCAGGCTGACTGTGCCTGCCAGCTGCATTGTTTGCACTGACAAATTTCTGAAATCTCTACAGATTGCGCGACTTACCTGAAGTAATGGGGTGCTCTGAGGTGGTGTTAGGCTGAAACCATGCAACTGGAATATGCTCCAGTTCTGGGAACCAGAAACTGGATCTTATAGTTTGATTTGAAATTTCACCTCTCCTTATGGCATTAGAAATGTAAGAGCTTTTTTGTTGTTTTTATCCAGAAGTTAATGGAGCTTTGTTTCCAGAGGTTTTACAAGAGATGCTAGATCTCCATGAACTATATAGCTGGTAGCCACAGTTTTCCAAGTCTTGAAGGGACTTCCATTGCTCAAAACATCAATCTTAGCAACAAGTGCTCAGTAGTCTTTGCCTAGTAAAACACTTTCTCCTTTAGGTAGTGCTCCTTTAAAGTTTTTTCTCAAAGCACCTTTCTTAGCATCTGGACCTTCTGGACCTGCTTGACTTTGGCAGATCATGTTTAGACCTACAAAGATTGATCGTGTTGTACTGGCCAACAGTTTCCTCCCAGCAATCATAAACCATCAGGAGTCCTGTATGATGATGCTGGGTTTGTCCCTTGTTTTTCTGTCACAGATTCTAAGGCTCCTCTGTGGTCTCCAGCAGTTTTGGATGACAAATAACATCATTCCTTGATAACAGCCTCCATCACAGGGCTGCATTCAGCATTTGATTAACTCACAGGACACTCACTTGGGGTCCACTGTGTTAACCCCCGTGCAGATATCAGATTTTTAATGGCACCGTGATGGCAAATCAATCGATGCATTTTCAGCAGTCTGATAATAGGTAGGTTCAAGTCTTCACCACTTATCTAACATAAGCAGCTGAAAGACTGGCCTGACATCTAATGGAAACCTTCCAGGCAGGCATGATAATAACCTGGATCTGGGAATGACTGGTGGCAGAGAGAGGCTGAGCAAAACAACTGAATAATATGTCAGAAGCTATGCTTTCCCAATAGCCTCTGAATACACACCAGTCATGGGAAATTCAGGTTGATAACTATTCAAGATTAAGGTAGATCAACAGCAGTGTCAAGAAAATCAGTAGCAGACGAATGAAACTTTCCCATCCTCGTTGATCAGAAGGTGAGTCTTTTCTTGTACACGCTGAGCTGACTGCTGCCATCCACCTCTTTGCCCCTTTTAAAGTAAGCGGATGCAGTCTGCTCCTTGTGGTTTTAATTTATATCGGCTCTGGAACTACTGTTAAGGTGCCTGCCAACATGTTAAATGAGGCCCTGTGCAAAGTGCTTGACACTGGTACTTGAGAACTTGTATTTTTTATTTATAAATGTGTGGGGAGACTACGAGATGCTGACTCCAAAGGTCTTAAAGGACATGGGACCGGACTGCACAAGTGCCAGTGTTGCTTGCAGTTAGATCCCAAAGGGCACCTGTCCTGGTTTTGGCTCAGCTAGAGTTAATTTTATTCCTAGTAGCTGGCATGGTGCTGTGTTTTGGATTTAGGATGAGAATAATGCTGATAACACGCCGATGTTTTAGTTCTTGCAGAGCAGTGCTCACACAGAGCCAAGGGCTTCTTGGCTTCTCACACCACCCTGCCAGTGGGGAGGCTGGGGGTGCACAAGGAGGTGGAGGGGACACAAACAGGACAGGAGGCTCAGACTGACCACGAGGATGTCCTACACCATAAGGCGTCATGCTGAACAATAAAGTTGTGGGAGGCAGGTTGGTGGTGGGGTTGTTGTGTGTGTTGCTGATTGGGGTTTGGCTGGGCATTGGTCAGCATGTGGTGACTAATTGCATTGTGAATCACTTGCTTTGGATATTCTTGTATCATTGTTTTCCTTTATTCCATGTATGTGTTATGTTTTCTTCTCCCTTTATTTATATTGAACAAGTAGGTCATTGCTCTACTCCAACTGGTCTCTAAATAACTTGAAGAGAACTGCTAGTGTATAGATTCTCCCCTTGCTACTTATGACTTCTACCCATTGGGCACATGCTTGTAGCATCATTTGTCATTCAACTGAGAAAAGCTCTTTCAGCTCTGCTAGGGCTTTGAGTTTTGTTTTGTTGTTGTTTGTTTGTTTGTTCATTTCATAAAAGTGATTAAAAATTAGATTTCTCAGGCTGGGCTTTCTCTGCGTCCTTTCAGTCAACAGTCAATGAAGATAACTTGAATTGTGTCGCCATACCTCCTACCACCTCCTGGACGTCAGTGCATCTTCCCTACCAACACAAAATCACTTCTGCTCTCACTGGGGCCACTTTCTCTGATTGCTCTCCACCGACTGTTACAAAGATAGCTGCCCTAATCTCTGACCTTGGCTTTTCTTTCCCTCACGCCAGGACTGTCCGTCCTCCTCCAGCTATCTTCTTACAGCTAATGAGTCTCTTCATTCATTTATTCTGTCTCCTTGCAAGTATTTTTAGACTGTGATCATCTCCCTTGAGTTAGCTATTTCTTAAAGATGATAAATGCTGTTTCACACCACCTTTTCTCATATCTTTCCTGTGCCTTATTACTTGGGACTCTTCATATTTTAACTCTGTACTCTCTGAATATATCCAACATAGCCTTTTTGCATGCAGGCCTTGAGGACTGCCCAGTACTGTGGTATGAAAAGGAGCGCTGCCTACGTCTCATTTTGTATGAGATTCTCACTGTATGTAAGAACAGCCTTTTACTGGTTAACTTCACATTTTCATTCCTCGGTTTGCTTTACATTGTCATTGCAAAGGATCCTGAGGCCTTAGAGGTGGCACTTCTTTTCTCAGATAGCCACACTTAAAATAGACAAGCCTTTCAGCATAAGTTTCTGGGGCAAGGACTTAGGCAACAGGGAGCTTTTCCTTCAACAATTAGCATTACCAGAGAAGAACTGATGTTCATCTGATTTTCCAAAGCCCAGAAAATCACGAAATGTTTTATTTTTAAAAATGTTAGAAGTATTTAGGCATTGTCACAAGAAATCACGTTCTGAAATATTTTTGCTATTGCAGCTGCTATTTAATAAAATGCAAATGATAAGTAACGTGTCTCTAAGCACAGAAAATGGGAAACTTATTTTTTTTCCCTTGCAAAACTTTAGAGCCATCAAGCATATTTAGCCAAGAATTTGTGACATTGCCATCAAGCTAAACCTTAATTTACTAATTCATAGCTAAGAGCAAAGGTTCTGTTTGGAGCTGTTGAGCTGTTACATTTTCTTCCCAAGGATTTCTACAAGAGAATGCACATGTATGAGTGGGAAGGGATGTCAGGGCAGCTGGATAGATAAAGAGCTGCTTTCTTTCAGCTGTTCCTGCATAACTACTGCTCTGCCCCAAACAGGGCAGTGCACACAGCTAGGAATGAACAGACAAATAAGCCAATATGCAGGGTCACCGTAAGGTTATATTTTTATAGCTATTTCATCCCAGAGGATCATAACTGTAAAGGTTGCATACACTGGCAAGTCCCACCGCTGCTGCTGAAACCCAGCTGCCTGCTGCAGAGGAAGTGTTCAGCTGCATGAAATGGCGACACTGATTTGCAGTCAGGAGCACAGGTGTCTGAATATTCCTGGGGAAGCATAATTGGGTGAAGAATAATTTCGGAGCACCGTGCTGTGGCTGCTGAATTGGGATCCCTCTGGGCTTCAGCAAGGAGCGAGACTTTGCGGTGAGGGCAGACAGCTCTAACCCAGTACTGGTGTGAAGAGGCAGCAGGCTTTACAGACAGCTAACACTGTTGCCTGCATGGGGGCTGTCCTTGCAGGTGGCCACCAAAACTGTGAGCTGGTCTTAGCGTGCAGCCCCCAAATAGCTCACCATCACCCCCCCCCTCCCCCCCCGAGGCAGCAGCTCTGAGTGCCACAAGCTGCCCAAACTGCAGCATCAATCAAGTGCCAACAGCAGAGGGCAAGGATGTCAAAACATAATTTGTGCTGATGGGAGGAAGCTGCTGGCTGAAATCTTGGGAGCCTGTTGCCTTGAGAAATATCTGAAAAAGAAGTTGCATCAACCGGTCTGGGGAACGAGAATAATCCTGGAGGCTGTCCAAGGCGAGGTGCGTGGCACCAAGTGCTGGCTCAGCTTCTAGCGACAAGGTGACTGTCTGCTCACCTTGATGCCACCTTACCAATAAGGAATAATTTACTTAGAGATGCTGTTTGTGGGCAACAATAATACCTTAATTTTCCTGTAGCTTTCCATTGAGGTTTGTAGTGTAATTTATAAATAGCAATTAGAATGGGTCTCCAAGTTGCTTGTTAGATGCATTTTTAGATTGGGTCATGATTGGGTCATTACATTAAAGTAGAAAGGATGAAAGGACTTGTCTAAAATCATATGATGAATTATTGGCAAACCAATAAGAAAATCCTGACTTTTTTCCTTCAAAGCGTTTGTGTATGTGGTGACAAACGTAGCTACTGCCATGTACAAAGACATCTAATGAACTGTTAAAAAGCACGATACAGCTACCATAAAAAGTCAAAACGCTTTTTATTGTTCACTGTTAGTGAAAATACAGCATATTACACATGGAAACAATGGTGCATTCATGCGAACACACAGTGTGGAAGGGCTTATATACTACAAGTTTTAATTACCCAGCTAGGGTTTGTTTGTTTTTCAGTATATTTTCATGGTTATTCTGCTCATCACAACAGACTTTGTTTGTTA
Source organism: Aythya fuligula (assembly GCF_009819795.1). NCBI lineage: Eukaryota > Metazoa > Chordata > Aves > Anseriformes > Anatidae > Aythya > Aythya fuligula. The sequence continues at coordinate 26,798,302 of NC_045563.1, forward strand.
TTGATCCGGACGTGTATGCAAGTACGAAGCAGTGAAGGAAGGTTACAAAGCCTATAGGACTGCGTGCCTCTGCTGTGGCTCGTGAGAAATGCAGGAACACGAGCAGGTACGCTCCTCTATCTGGGATGCATTGAGAGCATTTTGGAGGAAGGAAAACACATTTTTCACGGCTTATCAGCATACTCCCCAGCTTATTAAAGAGAAGCAACATATTCCTACCCAGCCCACATAACTTGATGGGTTTTACCAAAACAGTGGCTTCTTGTTGCAGCTGCTGGGCAGTCAGTCCAGCACTACGATCCTGGTGGAGAAGTCATGGCATCCTTTCTTAAGGCACCTATTAGCATAGGATCTCAGCACTGATCTCGGGGGCTGTTGCTGCAGCTGGAAAACAACTGACACATTAGGCTGATTAATCCCTGTAGTAATTCCATTAACCTCCTTAATGGAGTTATAACATGGATGAATTTACCCCTCTGCAGCAATGCGAGAGAATTGCCCTGGAGAGCCGGTAAATACGGTGTGGCAGGGATGTCTGAGGTAAATTTTTTCTTTTTTTCTTTTTTTTTTGTTTTAGTGCAAGGTGAAGCATGCTGATCAACTGGAAAACCTCCCTGTCCTCTGGGATGTTGAGCTCCTCACAGCATTAATGGTTCAGGGGGCTCAGGCACACCTGAAGGGCTCCTGGCACCCCAGCACCTCACCAGGCGTGCGGTTCCCTCTCTCCCTCACACACACAGCCTGATGATACATACAGCTTCTCAGACACCGCCTTTCTTTTCACCTTGGCGATTTCCTCTCCCTGCACCTCTCTGCCTGAGGCTGATTTATCTGCTCGCTGCTCCCTGCCAGGAGGGCAGCCTGGCCTGGGCCGTGTCCCCAGGCACAGGAGTGCTGACAGCAGGCAGCAGAGCTGCAGTCCTGGCGCGGGCTGTGCAGGGAGCAGGTCGAGGCAGAAATGGAGAAATGCTGGATTTCTCTCTATTTTCCTCCTGCTTTCCTAGCCTGTAGAGAGAAGGTTTTCGTGCTGCCATAGCCTGGTGCCTCACCTGCTCCTGTGGTGGCTCGACCGCACCGCAGCTCTGTCAGGAAAGTCTTCTCAGTGCTGGAAAGCTACCTCAAGTTTGGCAGAGCCGAAGGCACCCTGCAAGCCCGTCCCGAGGAGCAGAGGCTGTTTGTGCAGCTCCCACAGCAGCCCAGGCCCTCTGAAAGCTCCCTTACGGCCTGTCCAGGGGCACACATGGCGGCTGAGGGGGCTGGGGAGCCGCGGGGGGGCCTGGCCGGCTTCTCTGCGAGTTCAAAGCCTGTTGCCGCGTTCGCAGGTGCAGTGATGGGGCTACTAAGCTGCAGTATCTCTTCATCTACGTGGTTTGTGATCTCCGTGTTAATACGCTGAGCTGATTCTGCCCGATTGCCAGCCCCTTCCTCCCACGGAGGCCGCGGTGCCGAGGGAAGGGGTGGCCCAGCTCCTCGGCGATCCCGCAGGCAGGGGGAGAGCAGGGGAGGTGTTGCCCGCATGGGGTGCGTGCATGCAGGGTTATTTCCCTTTCTGCCTACGGTAGTCGCTTCCCACATTCAGCACGGGGATGAGAAGTCCTAGCAGCCACCTCTTGCCGAAGACCTCCCGCAGGTTCTCCCTCCAGGGCCGGGCTCTCACCACCACCCCTTTCCGCACCTGGTACCGCGTCTGCCCCCGTAAGATCAGCAGCATCTGGTGGCAGCAGAAGCCGGCGCAGGCCAGTCCGATCCCAAGCCAGAGGTAGAGCATGAGGATGACAAACATCTCAGAGCTGAGGAGAGCTCCTGCGGACCAAGAGGCAGAGAGAGAGTCAAAGAAAGGCTTTAGGCACCCCTCATGTGTCAGCGTCACACGCAGCCCCGAGAAGCTGGCTGGCCCTATTTAGCAGCCGTACCGGTGGCGAGTTAGGAGAAAGGCAGGGTGGTTACTCTAACTACACAAAATTGTTTTCTTTGTAGTGCCTTTATTCAATGAACCCCACCGGGGAAGTACTAAAATAGTGACGGTCTCTGTAGACTTCTCCCTTTGCTGTTAATGTGAGGATCTGGATTGCAGGGGCAAACTCAGCCAGAAGTGAAAAGCATTTTATAAGAATTCAGCTCTATTTTGAAGAATGATTAAATTATTTAGGGGTCTGCCTGCTGATCAGAGGGAATCTGGAAAGCCTAGATTCCTTTTGAAGGGAGACGTGGGTCCTACAGCAAGTAGATGCTTCCAGAAGCCTTACTGTGTGCGTCAATACTAGACAGAATGAATTGGAGTTCATCACCATACCTACGTACAATCTATCTATCTACCTACCTATTCTACATATAATATATATATACATAATACATAAGATGATTAAAAAAAAATCAGTAATGACTTTCCTACCATCGTGCAAATGCAATTTGCATATGAACACAAGAAACTGAACAGAAAACTTCAAAATGCTATCCAAATTCCTTTTTTTTAAAGCTGCTGCCAGAATGCTCCAAATATTTTGTAGACCTAAAACTCTTAATTCAACAGTTTTTGTTGTGTGTGTTTATGCTGAATGTATTTATATAAAAATATTCTGTGGGCCCTTTCCTCGGCAATGATTTTAGAGCTCCTTCTGGAAAATAAGTATAATAGCAGTTATCACCGAGTGACCTTTTGGTGTGTAGGCAGATCTAAACCCATTGAAATAATATCCTCTCTGTGTGCGTATGACTGAGTACACACATATTTTGTGTATATTTATATATTATTAAACACCCGTATTTGCACACAGGCACACAAAGAAAACGAAATATGTGTCACTACGTGAACAAATAGCTGGTATTATCTCTCTGGTTCCCTTGAGGTTAAAAATGAAAAAGCTGCTGCCTGCTGCCTTCCCTCTGGAGGAGCGTGGGGCTGGTGTGAGCTCTGGTCACCCCACGCCGGCGTGAGTCCCCCTGTGTTCCCAGGAGAGACGTGCTGCTGGAAAAGGGACTGCGTGCCAGGGGAGGTGTGCATGGCTGCTTTGGGTTTTAAATCAGTAACAGGGGCCTGGATAGGTACCTCTTGCTCCTCTTACACAGAAGGCCATGGTAGGCAGCGTCACCTGGCTCTGTGGTCCGTGAATCCCAGCCTCTCCAGCTGGCAGTGTGGGCAGTGAGTGGCTGGGGCTGACCCGTGATGGGCCCTCACACTTTGGGCTCGGCCAGCAGGCCCCTCTGAGGATGATTCGTAAGGACACTGACTACAGCCTTGAGCTGTCAGAGACTGTTCTCACTTGAAAAAGGCACCGGAGTCATTCAATTTTCATTCTAAATGCAGAGTCATCTTTCCCTTCTCATTAGATCCCATTCAGCTCAGTGGGCTTCGTGTGCAATATGGCACGGGGAGAACAACCCCCCTAGGATGATGACAAATCCTCAGACCAATTCTGTCGGAATAACTTAGGGCATCAGATGGGAAGTCCAGAGCCAAATTTGGGTTTCTCTGCCCTTCTTTTGCTGGACCTGAGCGTGACAGGCATGTGTTCCCTTCTGCAGCTGACATTCAGATGGGATGTAGAGAGAGACAGCTATTTTCTTTAGAGCCTTTGGAAGACAGCCTTAAGCTTTATTTCTATGAGCTGCTGAAATTCAACATCAAGTAAGTAATTACCCTTGTTTTTCTCCTTGCAAATATTAAGCATATCTCAGACATATTTTCAGATATGTGAATTTTTTAACCTGGTTTTCAGGTTGCCCACAGAAAGCATTTCTTTGTGGCTCCAATCTGACCTGTATTTACAAAAGTACTCCCCGTTTGTCCCTCCTCACCATGGTCCATTTTAGTCTTGGATTCACTTTTGCTCTAACTGACCTGATGTGATCTCGAGCTTATTGCCATACATTATCTTTGGCAGAAAAGCTGAATCACAAGCTGAAATTATAGACTCTGGGTCAGACTCCGAATTTCATGCCTGAGCACAGTCTGGGCAGAACAAGCCAAGTGAAAATTTTCCCAGCATGGAAGCAGGGATCACTCAGTTGACACAAGACCAGCAGACTCACCTTTTGTCCTCTTTCACTCTTCCCCAGTGTCAAGGGCACGCTGGAGAAGAGGAAAGGTAAATTTTTTTCTTTGTTATAGCAATGCTCTGTTTGGATCCTACCACAACCCATAAGTTATGTTAGCTGCATAAGAGAAAGACTACATGGACAATCCTCCCTGGCTGTGTTTCTTTTTCCTGAACTGGATGTTGAATGTGCTGGGGGGAGCCCAGAGGGCCCTTCCTCCCCAGGAGCCAAGACACCACTTGCCTGTGTATTGCTGCATGCTCTCACCCTGGCCAAGGCAGAAATTGGGTGGGATCTGGGTGCTGGTGCCTCTTGAGGGCATCCAAGCTCCCTGCCCTGTCGTGTCCCACTCAAACACTGCCAACGTGCTGTTGTTGGCACTGCAATTGCTGACACCAGGGCTGGGGCACTTCAGTGGCTCTTCAGGCACACACCAGGACCCAGCTCGGTGCAGATGAGCCCAGAGAATCAGGGAGAGAGAACTAATTCCTTGATAATCTCCTCCCACATCCCTGCTCCCCTTTCCAGGCTGATGTGCCGAGCAGAGCTTAGGCACTGGGGAAAATCATGCCCAGTGTTTTTAATGTTACCGAAGCTAACATTATTCACAAAAATTCTTCTACTTGGAAAAATGACTCCATAAAAATGTCATGGCAGGATTTCGTGTTTATTGTCTCTCGGTGATTACCATGACAAATCTGCTCATTTGCCAAGTAGAGAGATATTTGTTTGTTTTCAGACGGCAACCCTGCAAACCCAGCCTGGAATCCAAAAAGCAAGCTGGGGCTTCTCTGGCTCTTGTACCACCAGCAATGGAGATCCCACACTCAGATCATAATCAACACTTCTGGTGGTGGTGCATGAGCCAAAACAGACTCGGGGCCCTTCTTACTGAGCTCGGCTGAATCTGCAAGGCTAAAATATATGGAGTACCTATTTTAGGCTAACGAAAGCTGATCTGAGTGTGCTAGGCATGAGCTGCGTGTGGGGGAAAATGACATTTTTCTGCTGTCACTTTTGGGACAGAATAACAGTCTACGCTGTCTGCGGAGTCGCTTCTCCCAGCTCGGGTTTTATCTAGTTCTTAGGTTTGGACAGAGAAAGGGAGGAGGTTGGAGAGTTTGGGGGCACATTGACAGGTAGAGAGATGAGGCTGGGAGAGCACGGGAAGAGTTATGGGAGCAGAATCAGGAGGAGGAAGAGGGAGACTTCAGGAAATTCACAGGAGGGCAGGAAGAGAGGGGAAATCAGGAGGAGAAGGGGGGTAAGGGATGGTGAGAGGAAGAGAGTTTTGCTTTGGCTGCAGAGCTCTTCCAGAGAACAGGCAGAGAGGATTTCTCCTGGTTCTCTGTGGAGCTGTGTCACAGTCTAAGCTCAAGAAAGAGATAGCTGATCACATCACATTTATAAACTCCCCACTTGGTCTCTGTTGCCTGAACCCAAATTCTCCGCACTGGGAAGACGGCAAGGTCTCAGTAAGTTTGTGCTGAAGGGAGACAGGAGATGGGTGAATGGAGTGAGGGTGTGAACCTGAATGGAGAGAATGGGAATATCTCTGCTGGGATATGGGGGATCTGCAGACTTGCAGGCTGTGAAAACCCACAGACCCGCCACCCCTGCCCGTAGGACAGGCAGAAGGTTCCCCTCACCTACAGTACCTGCAATGAGTGAAATCTCCCTCCTCTGTCTCAATGCAACGCTCCCTGGACAACAGACAGCCCTATTCCATCACCGGCCAGCTGGTTATGGGGTGTTTTCCAGCGTCTAACCCATTACAAACAGGGCTTCAGCTGTACCCTAGAGTGGGTCCCAGCCTCTATTTCAAAGCACAGTCCTGTGCAAAGTGTCCCTAGCCGCTAAGAGGGGTTTGCTGAACACAGGCAGTTCTCCCATGCGCCCATTCCCCCCTTTAGCAGCCCCACACACAGCCACCAGGGAAAGAGCACGTCCCCCTGCCCCAGGGCCCTGCTCCCACCTCCTTACCTGAGAAGAACTGGCTGATGGAGTGAGGCAGGAGGGTGAGGAAGGCCAGCGGGCTTGCGAAGGACATGGAGAGTGCCGCAGAAATGTAAGCCATGCCTGCCACCAGGGAGTCGAGGCAAGCCAGGGAGGTGTAGAGGCAGAACATGATGAAGTTCCGCATGTTCCTGCTCCCGATGCAGTTCCCTGTGAAGAAACAGTGGTGGTCATGCCTCTGGGTGACTCTGGCACACAGTCTACAGAAGTGAGTGCTGGGCAGGGCTGAGCCAGGGGACCTGCTTCCAGCCAGCCAGTCCGCCACCACTTCGGCTCCTTCGCCCAAGTTTAAGCCCTTGCCCGAGTCCTCGGGGGAGCTCTGGATCACGAGGACGTAGTTGCCCAGGGCATTAGCTGAGAGGAAGAGGAAGAGGGCCCCATGCAGCAGAGCAGGAGAGAAAAGTGGGGTGGTGGAAGGGTCTCTGAACATGCTGGGGATGAAGAGAAAGATCTGGAGGACGAAGGTCACTAGGGAGATGCACAAGAAGTAGGCTGGAGCAACAACATTGAGCAACCTGAGAACTAGCATTGCGGATTACGTTCCTGCAGGGGAGAGCGAGGAGAGGACGAACATCACCGCTCCGGCCGCACACTTCATCCTTCCATTTCCAGCCGGCTCCCCGGCCCCGCTCGGCTCCGGGAAATGCCCCGGGGGGGGGGCAGCTCTCCCTCGCCGCCTCCCCGCGGCCCCGGGACCAGCGGGCAGCCCCCGGGCACCCCCGGGCAGCCCCCGGGCGGCGGCCGCTCCCCGGCCCCGGTGGGCTGCGGGGGCCGGAGGGGCAGAGCCGGCGGCTCCGTGTGCCTGCTCGCCGAGCAGAGTCCCTCTGCCAGGCAGGGTCAGTTTTGGTATTGCATGAGAGGAAAAAAGGTGGTGCTGGAGGAGGGGGGAGTGAGCCGGGAGGGGAGGGTTGGGGATGGGGGGGAGGAGGAGGAGTAGGGGAGGGGGGAGAGGTTGCTCTAATCCACTGCAATACGGATCAAATCCGATGCTCTAATTTATCCTTTAAAGCCACGGATCTACAGATTACCTCTCTGACCGCTGCCCTGCTCTGCACGAAATTAGAAAACGCTCCGAACAGCTGGGCAAGTGCCGCCCGGCTGCAACCTGCGGCGCCGGGCTACCGAGCCGGGGCGGCCCCGCAGCCGCAGCCTCGGCTCCGGCCGGGCACGGAGCATCTCCGGCGGCATCCCGGGCTCCCCGGGGCTCCCCGGGACTCCCCCGTCGCTCCCCCGGTCCCCCGGGGCTCAGCCGGCACCCCGCGGAGGCAGGAAAGGCCGGGGACCGGGGGCAGCGCGGAGCCAGCCCGGCACCCCCGGCACCCCCCGCCGGCTGCCCCAGGGGTCTGCAGAGCCCCGGCGGCCCGGGGGGGGGGCTGGCATCCGCCGCACGCCGCCACCTTGCGGTCCCCTTGTCCCCGGCGAGGCTGTCTGGCACCCCCGGAGCCGCCGCCACCGCCTCCGGCCACGCCGAGCCCCCCGCGGCAGCCGCCCCTGCCCCATGTCCCCCCTCCGTGTCCCCCCCGTGTCCCCGCCGCCCCCCGGCCAGCCCCACCGGCTCCGGGCTCCCTCCCCCGGTGCCCCCCAGCTGGAGCCAGCACCTGAAACAAGGGGAAATTCGGGGGGCAGGGGGGTGTCCCCGCGGGTCCGAGGCCTGCCTGGGTTTGCGGGACCCCCCCGCACCGAGCAGGGTGGCTGCCAGGCAAGGCTTGGGGTGGCACGGTGCTGGTGGCAGCAGTGCAGGCACGTATTTCCCTCCGGCAGCTGCATGCCCTCGGCCCCCTGTGCCCACCCACGCAGCCCCGGTGCCGTCTCCACGGGCGCTGTGCACAGCCCCTCGCTCTCCCGCACACCCACACGCTGCAGCCAGCAGCTCCGGGGGGGAGCATCCCCGGCTCCCTGCTCAGAAGAGCCGCCCGAGGCAGGGGAAGGGGAGCGAAGAGGGCAGGGAGGCTGCAGACAACATTTCTGGAGACAGTCAGGCTCTGCACTGGTCAAAAGTCAAAAAAAAAGGTGGCTTTAGACAAATCGTAGGTCCTAGGCTTACTGTCCGACCCCTCAGCACACCCAGTAACAGGCTCTGCTTCCCCAGGAGAGACTCCCCCTTTGCCTGAATATAGAGAGCAAAATTAAAACGTGCTTCGTGTTGCATTGTCTAAGACCTGGAGGAGAGAGGGGCTGTGTTTGTCTCCTGCACGTGCAACAGCATCAGGTCGGTGGCAGCAACCAAGTTCAAGGGGCCTTTATCAGAAATATTTTTTTCCACCAGATAACTTTCACGAATCAACATTTCTGAGAAAAACAGTGGCAATAAGAAAAGCAAGCACAAACCAAGCCTGTAGGCACCGGCTCTGCAGTGACAAGCAGCTAAGAGACACCTTCGGCAGAACTGGAGGTAAAGCTGCTCCGAAGTGATCTAGCTCTCACTCCCACCTCCCTCATTCTCCTGTCACGACTACTGAGAATAAAAATCCTCCAATATTCCCTCAGCTCATCAATTTAAAGTAGAGTGAGCCTTGCAATAAAGATACGTGACCCAGCCAGGATTTTATCTTTCGATAATTAGGCAGTGTTTTCTCCATATTTTAACAGCTTACATCAAAATAATAATAATAATAAAATAATAAAACCACCACAGAAATCTTTTCATGTAATGAAAAGCTCTTAGACTGAAGGGACTGCATCTCATGAAAGCAATTAATCTTCCCTGTATAGGGAGCATAACAAGCTGCAGACAAGGAAGGAAGGAAGGAAGGAAGGAAGGAAGGAAGGAAGGAAGGAAGGAAGGAAGGAAGGAAGGAAGGAAGGAAGGAAGGAAGGAAGGAAGGAAGGAAGGAAGGAAGGAAGGAAGGAAGGAAGGAAGGAAGGAAGGAAAGGGTGGTGAAGAGAAGAGAAGAGAAGAGAAGAGAAGAGAAGAGAAGAGAAGAGAAGAGAAGAGAAGAGAAGAGAAGAGAAGAGAAGAGAAGAGAAGAGAAGAGAAGAGAAGAGAAGAGAAGAGAAGAGAAGAGAAGAGAAGAGAAGAGAAGAGAAGAGAAGAGAAGAGAAGAGAAGAGAAGAGAAGAGAAGAGAAGAGAAGAGAAGAGAAGAGAAAGAAGAGAAGAGAGAAGAGAAGAGAAGAGAAGAGAAGAGAAAAGAAAAGAAAAGAAAAGAAAAGAAAAGAAAAGAAAAGAAAAGAAAAGAAAAGAAAAGAAAAGAAAAGAAAAGAAAAGAAAAGAAAAGAAAAAGAAACCTGCCTTCCACTGGAATAGAAAAATGGTGAAGCAGTTTATCCCCCACATTCTCATTAAAATGCTCCTGCAAATTGCTGCTTATGATTTGTCACTGTCAAAATACTGGCTTCATATTTTAGAATATAGTAAAAAAAAAAAAATCCTCATTCAGTGCTGTTGTGTTGATATGATGAGATGTTGGCAGGATGGGGGAGCAGTTGTCTGGGAATGAATTTGCCTATTCACGTGGATGTGTATGCATAAGAGAGAGATCAGTAAATAAGGAGATTAGCACAAGGAGTAAGTGAATAATGAGAACAGTAGTTAATCTGGAGCAAGCATTAAAAAGTAGCAACATTTGCTGCAGGAATTTGATTTTTTTTTCTGCTGTGAAATCAGCGTCATGAGAGAGCTGGGATGTGTGACACTCAGAAATGTTAGCTCCTTATTCCTTCTCTGGGGAGACAGACCCAGGAGATGGAGTACTTCCCCATCCTGCTTTCAGCTGCAGATAAATCATGCCAGCCCTGTGTTAGGACTTTCCTGTATTTCCAGTAGCGTAGGGATCAAGCTACATGCCTGTCTCTGGAAAACCTTGACAAGCGAGCATGAGGAACACCTGTAAGAACAAAGTGTTGTTATTACCAGCTGTGCAGATGTTCTCCAGAAACCAGCACAGCACACTGCAGCCCCAGCCCTAATGCTGCTGAGTCTCAGCTCTCTGCTCTCCCCTGCTGCCCATGTGTCTGGAGGGGGTTTCTCTGGGATGGACCTTTTCCCAACATTCCCCTTGAGCAAGTGGGGTGGGAGGCCACCAGCAGAATCTGTGCAGTTGTCAGCTGGCTGGTGTTTTCGTCTTCCAGCTCAATAACTTGGGCTACACTTGGTCACGATGACTGGCAGATGAATGTCTTGGTGGCTTGGTCCCTGGGTCCCCTGGTTCCTTGTGCTCAGCCTTTTTAAGCAAAATAAAATGCAGTTCCAGTCAGTTCCGTGCTCTGATACACCTTACTTAACTTCTTTCAAGGTCTCGCTTTAAATTGCATCCCAAATTATGTATCATTTCTTCCATCTCAAAAAGTGCATCGCTTCAGACAGCCCCATTAGTTTAGCATTCAAGTTGCAGCCTAATGGTGATTTTTCTCTAAAATGAGCAAGTTAATATCTGCTATTTGCTGTGATAGTTTGGAAGAAATGAATGCTCTCTGTGGTGAACCCAATGGTGCTTGCTTTAAATTATCATTTAAATATAAACCTTTTCAAGTTCTTGTGGGCTTTTTTTTTTCTTTTTTTTCTTTTTTTTTTTTTTCTTCTCCTTTTCCAGTTAGTTAACTTTCAAGATGTGAATGCCTGCAATGTCTGGAGAGGTTTCCTCTTCGGTTAGGTAAAGTTGAATGGTCATGAAATGTAGCAGGAGAAGCCTGATGTCTTCAATCTAGCAATAAAACAAATACAGCATGGTTGGCAGCAGAGCTGAATGCTTTTATGCTGACCAGCTTCAGATCTGTCTAGGTGGCAACTTGAACACTGAGAGAAAGAGGGGGCTCCGTCCTTTCCTCGCTCAGCCCTTGGCTATACTGCTGAGGGTGTCAGGATGGACCTCAACTCCCTGAATTAAGAAGCTAATACCAAGCTCCTTCTCACAGTGAGAAACGCCCTTCAGAAGCCAGCTCAACCATCTGTCCCAGTGCCTCTGTCTCCTCGCCCCAGGCATACACGTCCCTTGTGGAAGAGGGTCTCACCAGGCCCTGAAGATGTCTGTGATGTGGATCCTCCACCACCCCCAGGCGATCCATCCAGTTCATTGTTATCCCTTCAGATTTTCTGCCTACCTGACTCGAAACTCCCTTGTGTGAATTTAAGGCTGTAGTCCTTATTGTATTCCCAGTGGATACAGAAGGTAGACAATTAATTTTCTCTCTGTGATGCCTACATGAAAATGGCTACCCTGAAGCTACCTTATTCCCTCAGTCTTCCCTGTTGGGTTGTGTTTTGGAAAACTCTGAAGGAGCCTGAAGGACCTGGGGTGTCGTGTCTGAGAGCTGGGGGCAGCCAGCCCTGAAGTCGGGCAGCTTGACAGTGTAGGTTTCCGTAGCCAGGTTTTAATCATTTTGATCTAGATTGCCAGTTGTGCTGCATCAGTTGTGCTGGGGATTTCAGCGAGGACACTTATTAACAAGGGAAGAGACGGTAACTAAGCAGCTGACAGATGGTCATGACTTTAACACCCTGTCAAGCGCATGCTGTATCTGAAATTATGACTTGAGCACTTCTGCTGAACCTCTTTTTTTTCAGCTCCCATCTGGGTAATCTTCACCTGCCCTCCCCTTCTCCTTTCTTCAAGGATGACGTTGAGAAAGAGAGGGGCTTTCACACAGCCATGCTTCCTGCCTCAGCGTGCCAAGCTTTCCCCAGGTTAATTCAGCTGTTGTTTTCTCACTACAAACCTCCCAGTTTATGATTCAGTGTAAAAGTAAGCTGGGAGGTAATGCCTGATTGTGCAAGGCATTTAGGCAGAGACATCTTATGATTCAGATAGTGCCATACATTGAAAACTAAGCCAGACATTTCTAAAGTAAATGAGCAAATAAGCTGCCACCTAAAGACATATCCATGGCTTGCTGTATCTTTGTATTTGAAGGAGACATTTTCAGGCCAATAATCCATGTGAATGAAGAGGAGAAAGGGAAAGGAAGAAAAAAATGCATCTAGATCCCCAGTCTTTCAAAAGTGCTTGATCACCACCTCCTCCTGAGACAACACCCTACAGCAAATGGATTCCCAGCACTTAAGAAGACAGAGTAAAAGGGTTATTGACAAAGGGTCAATTGCCTCCAAACGAAGAATGTGCTGTTGAATAGACTGTAATAGAAGTTTTATGTCTGTTGAGCAAACCCCACCTTCCGAATGGCAACACACAGCACATTTGTCACTTGTGCCACAAAGTCCACAGCTCAGGCAGCCTGAGCAGTGCGAGCACCAAGGATATATTTAGGCAAGGAAAAAAAAAGACTGCTTTCTGAGATGTGTCAGCTGCCGTCTTCTAACCCACGGGGTTTAAACAGGTCTTGGTGCTGAAGGTACAAGGACAAGCCATTCTTCAAAACATTAGCTCCTTTGCTTCTTCGTACTCTGCATGACGTGACAATGGTCACATTCCTCTGGTGCTAGCAGTGACAACCTCACACTCATTGAAGAATACAAAGCTCTTGCCACAAAAAATCAGAGCATTCACTGACACTGTCTCATCCCGTGCGAAAGTTCTTACACATCTCCCTGCTATTCCTGAACTATCTCCCTCATTCCCAGAGTCATATAAATATCTAAATATCTTTCCCAGGGGAGCAGACGAGAAAGGCTGCACAGCCAGTGAGGTTCTGGTGGGTTGTAATACTTTGTTGTTGATGATAATCTGGGCACTTGGCTGCTCTAACTGGCCCAGGCAATGGTACCTGGCCCCTTTGAAACAAGGGTACTGTCACGATGTATGATACATCCCGATGTGTAAGGAAAGCTGTTGCAAAAATCATCATTTGGTTTATTTGTTGCTCCCTGGTGGTGTTGGGAAACAAATTTTTGCACTCCAGTAAAGTTCAGTATGCCAGCAGGAGAAGATATTGATGATATTTGGGCAGCAAGCACTACACGAGGGAGGACGCTTTTAGACATGAGCTCAGGGCTGATGTCCCAGGGGAAGGAATAGGCACTGACTTGCCTGGTGGTAGTGCACCCACTCCTCCATCCCACTGGCCCTGCAGGTGCCCCCAAGCCCTATCCCCATAATGGACCAGGGAATGCCCCATAAGGGACTCCAGATCCTTCCCTGCAGGTGCCTGCAACCGACCCCTTCATAAAACCCCTTCATAAACCCTGCACACAATGCTGCTCAGCACCAGGTAAATGCCTGAATGCTTTAATAAAGGAAAAAAAAAAATGTAGAAAAAAAAATGTTTCACTGCTTGGGCAGTGAAAAAAAAAATAAGGGCAGGCAAAAGGAAGGACAAGAGAAGGGGGCAGTGCTGTGGAAATTTCTTCCTGCAAAGCTCTGAGCATCCTCTGCAAGTGTCGGGTGCTCTTGAATCCCCATCATCCCAGCACTGTTCAGTACCAGACATTATACCCTGACAACAAGGTGTCCCCCTGGGCCTCCACAGGAATCTTTTTGTTGCTTTCGAGACACTTTGTCTAGCAGGATAGCAGGAAAAGCGCACAATAAAATGTCTCCTTTTGTTTAAGCTGACTGATTTGAAGCTCCTGAGTAATAAAGCTCAAGCCTAGTTGGTGTTCCCATATCCAGGTGAATACTGCAGCACGAAGAGGTGGCTGGCCAAGCTGCCTTTGTGCTGGGTCACTCCCAGACCTGGAAGAACAGCTCCTAAAAATAGTGAATTAAAAGCAAAAAGCAAGCAAACAAACAAAAATACACCCATAAATGCAGCTAATTGCAGGAGAGAATTCAAACCCAAATTAACTGGCGTGAATTTGGTGGCCATCTTGAGCAATCTGCTGTCAGCAGGAGCAGTTGCTGCTCCAGAAGTTGTGCTCTGCCCTTTGCAGGGGCGGCATCTTTCTCCCCCCCTGCAGCCAGCTGCCTGGCCCTCCTGTGCCACAGTCTGCTGCTGCCGAGCACTGAATCACATCTGCATCGTGCACATCCAGGTGCAGGAGCCCTCGTCTTCATTCCTGCTTGTGAAGTGTCAGGCACACCTAGGGAATCCTATAAATAATAAATAACAATCACACATGCACATATTCATAACCAAGTCACTGTTTACATAGTGAATATTCAGCACCCACCAGATGGTTCTTCTTTCGCTGCCTCCAAAATGGAAATGACCAGTTACTAAAGATAAAATATTCCTTCCCTGTTGCTGCTTCCCCAGGGCTCCTACTTGTTGTTCTCTTGCAGAACTGCTGCTCCCTGGAGAAGCAAGCCTTTCAGCCCTGGAAACAGTGAAATCAGATCTGAAATATGAAATGTTTCAGCAAGAGCTGCAGATAAATGAACACAGTGTTAAATCAATTCCAGAAAATAGACTTGGATTAATCCTCCTGCCTGCCGCAGCGGTGTTCTGGGAGAAGTGATCTCCCTCCCTGCTGCCGCACGGCTGCTGCCTGGCCATGAAGATGCTCCTCCAGCAGGTCTGTGAGAGCAGTCCCTAAATGACTTTGGCTCTGCAAAAATGCTAGCTATCACCTAGTGCACTGCATGCCCTGGATATAATTGCAGTCTTCTTCCTAACCACTACCCCAGCTACCGTGCAGGTGGCGATGATTTTCAGTGAACACTCGCTGTATGGAGGGCCAGGTTCTCCCTGCTTAATTTCTGCCCGCTCCAGGGTGTGCCTTTTCCATTTGGGATTCACTGCCTAAAATGCACTCACAGCACCGGGGGCTGAGCCAGACCTGCAGCCACCTGCTGACCAAGTCAAACGCCATCCCGCCCACTGCCCTGCCCTGTCCCCGTGTGTCCTGTGAAGGGGCTGCTCCTGCCCCAGACCACTGATGGCTTTGTATCAAAGGCTCTGGGCTCAAACTCTGGCAGGTGCAGGAGGAGCACTTGGCTTTCTGAGCACACATTTAAGCACTGAATGTGGTGCAGAGGAAGGGCTGTTATCCCCCCCAGCCCAGTGCCCACTGGAAGGGGTTCCTGCAGCACCCCTGAGTGGGTTGAAGTGTCAGACTTCTGTCCATCCCCACCTCTGGGCACCTCTCTGTCCCTAACTGTGATCAACAGCATCTTGTCCTGGAGATCTGCCTTGATGGCAGGAACCACCTCATGTGTCTGGTATCAAAGGAAGCCCTTAGCGCTGCTTCGACGAAGCTCAAGGTCAGGCTGGCGGCCACGTTTCAAGGGCAACTGCGCCTCAGGCTGCCTGAAGGGAGGGCACACTCCTGCCAGGTGACATCCTGCCTGATCCCAGGCTTCCGAGGATCTCCCAAGGCCAGCAGCAGCCCAGGGCCTGCAGAGGTGCCATGGTGTCTGCTCTGTGCACGGCACCTTCGGCCTCCTCCTCCTCCTCACTGGGGAGCAGCAAGGACGGGAAGGATTCACGTCCAAATAGGCGGTGAGGAGCTGCAGGATGGCGCTAAGAAAAACGAATGAAATACGACCAAGCGGTCCCCACGGCAGTGACACTCGGAGGTGTCCCCTTTGCTTCTCCCAGGCTCCTGCCCGGCGGATTTGGGGCGCGCACAGCCGGCACCCAGGCGTCCGAAACGGAGCCCCCCGCTCCGCGCAGGGGCCCGGGGAGGCCGGTAGGTGGTGCTGGGGGCCCGCCGAGCCCCCGCTGCCAGCTCGCAGCGAAACGCCACCTCCTCGGGGGCTGGCACGGGCTGGGCACGGTGCTGGGAGGGGGACAAGGCAGCTGGGCAGCAGATTCGGTCAGTGGCTATAAGCAAGCCCCCCCCACACGCCTCCCCAGGTCGCCAGTGGTGAGGACCTCGCCATCCTGCCCGCAGGAGGACAGAAGGTGCTCCAGATGCGAGTTTTACCCACAGCACTGGCTGCAGCACTTGCCCTTTGCCACAACACAGCTAAATCTGCTCCATCCAGGAGCTTCCCAAGCTTTTGCTTCGCTTCACGGCTTTTCTTGGCCCCTTACAGAGCCTGTGCGCCAAGCTGGAGAGCCTGGGGGAGATTCCCTGGGCAAGGCAGAGGTGAAGACCTCGAGCCCGTTCAGTCAGCTCCTGGCATTTTTAAGCCTCTCCAAGGAAGTGCTTTGGGAGCAGAACATCTCCCAGCCTGTTTGGCCTGCAAGAGTCCCAAAGCAGGGCTGTGGGTTTATCACCAGGCTGCGTCCACCAGCAGTGGCAGTGTTTCTATCGCGGGGTGGCATTGCTAGCCATTAATAGCACGGCACCCACCCACGCTTCCCTTCTAGTTTCAGCTATGAAGAGACATCCCCGTGCTTTCCTGGTGTAACTCCAGCCTGACAGACACCACATTTCCTCTTCCTGGTGGTGGCTTCATTTCAGTGCCCATGGGAAGGAGCGGGGGGAGAAAGGAGGTGTAAGGCTCATTAGGAATGAAGTTGATGATAAATTATACACACAGTAAAACCAGTATGAGCAGAGAAATTATCCAATAATTCCTAGTTGATGAACAGGGCTCAAGCACTTGCTGCATGCTCCAGGCTGAGAAGAGGGTGGACGTGGCTGGCGTCTGGGTTGGCACGGCTGGGAGGAGATGTGGTGCCCCCCACACAGCATGCAGGGGAGCTGCAAGGGGCCGTGGGTGCCCAAATTTTAGAGAGCTTCCCTGTCTCTTTCCAGAACTGGGTGTTTGCTGGTGCAGGAAGCCTTGAGCAGGACAGGACACTTCAGGGGGGCCATACTGCTGCTCTCTTAGGCTCTTCTCAAGCTATTTGCAGCCAGCTACATCCAGAACCACAATACCAGTCCGCACAATCCCCTTCCTGACCTTGGCTAGCCCTCTCTTTGTATTTTCTTGTGCTCTTTTTTCATCCTGATTCTATTCTGTCCATGGAGGAAAAGGCCCACAAGACAGTTAGCAAAGATGGTTTTGTGGAGTGTTTCATGTATGAGACAGCCTGTTTAGGGTTAATGACCCTTGGAAAGGACCGTGCTGCTGTGCAGTAGCTAGCTGTGCGGCTGGCAGCTTGGTGTAGCCAGGGAGCACATCAGTGTGCTGTGTCTGCCACGTGCTCCTGGGCAAGCCAGGCATGTGCGCAGGGACACATCCTGCATGCAGAGCTCTGCCTTCAGCCCGAGTGCTAATATGGTTCATTACGTGATGTGCATCTTCCTCGCTGGCTTTCCCAGCTCGGGCTGTCAGCTCACATCTTTCCCCCCTAATCCATTGACATTCTCATTAAAACTACCACCGCTTTTCCCTGGTATCTTCGCAATCAATCTCTCATTGCTTGAAGCATCATCGCAAATGCCATTTCCTGATTAAGAAGGTCAAGTACTCAGAGTGGATCTTCTTCTAGTCCACCAGAAATTACCAGCAGCACCTCCTGACGCAGGGGGGTTGTTTCCCTTACATTTGCAGGAAAGATTTGACTCTGATCTATGACCTTCATTTCAGGAAATTCTGCTTACCTCTCTGCAAGCTCCATATAGCTAAGTATGCATTTTATTCCTCCCTTCCACGCACATGCATAAGAGAGCGAGTTGTTTTTTTTCCATAGAATGAATGGACCCAGCTTCCCATCTGCACATATCAACAGAGCCACAAGCAGGCAGTACACACACCCTGAGCTTTCAGAGCTGACTCTGGCAGGATCTGGGGAGAAAGAAGAGGAACATTTGGTAAGGGTCAGGATGCTGGGGTGGAGAGGGGAAGGCACTGGGCAAGAAGCTGCACCAGCTGCCTGTGGGGACACGGGAGCAGGTGGGGACTCCTGAGAGGAACCGCTGGAGGCAGCACTGGCTGGGAGCAGGGGGCTGAGTGACACTTGTCAAGACAAGCAGTTGTGTTTAAACCACAGCAGTGGCTTAGACAATTTGAGCTGCCCATGCTGAGCCACGCTGCCTGTTGGCGTGGGGCTTGGGGTGGTGGGCAGCACCTCAGGAACACCTCACGTCCCCCAGCCAGCCAAAAAAAGAAGGTCTGGAGCAGTGGAGAAATGCCATGTCTGTGAGCATCGAGCTGCTCTGTCCCGCCAGGCCAGCAATTGTGAAGAGCCAATTAGCATATCTTAATGTAACTGATTAGTGCCTGGTCACGCAGCCTGGGTGGCGGGTGATGTTTGAGGCAGATTTGAAATTACAAGCATGCACACAGCAAACCGCGAGGGAGCCAGCGGTGGGAGAGATGATTTCCCATCTTAGCAGCTGTGGCCCCCGTTTCTCTGCTATTACCCACAGAAAGCTGCCTTCAAACAGCCCTGCCAAGGCCCAGGGTGAGCACTTGAAAATTAAGAAATTAACTTTCTTAATTAACGCGGCGGAGGTGGCTGCTGTGACCGCCGGGGGGTACAGGTGGGGGATGCTGAGCTGTGTTTAGGCTCTGGGTGCAGCGTGGGGCAGCCCGGAGGCCCCCACCCAGGCTGTAAAATGGGGGTGGCACTGCCACAGCCCTGGGGTGGCCGTCACAGCTCCCTGGGAGTGCTCCAGGGCTGCAGTGCTGGTACCCAATAAAAGGAGCTGCTGCCTGCAGGAGCCTTGTTTCCTTAGCTACCGCAGCCAGGAGGTGTTTCGGGAGGTGGCAAGCAGCTAGGAAGGGAAAAGGCTGGGGAGAGGCTGGGGAGCAGCCTCCCTCCTGCCTCCATCCCAGGGGCTGCCCTAGGCGGGCGGTTGCCCGCTCTTTCCTTGTGTGGTCACTGAACTGCTCAGACATCATTTTCTGGGTGTCTGGGGCCCAGTTTGAAGAAATGCTGAGCGCTCATGGCTGTGATGGAGGTGAGTGCAGAAGGGCTGCTGTGCTGTGCCAGCAGCAGGAGAACCACCCAACATCCCTGCATCATCGCAGGTTTAGTCTCCTCAGGTGTGAGCTTCCCCCACTGGTCACAGGGATGAGAATGAACTCGTTCCTGCTTCCAAAGCATGAACATAATGTAATGAGAAAAAAATATATATCTCCCAGGAAACAGGTAATTCTGTCCTCAAAACAGTCTGCAGGCAAGGAAGCCTTGTGGATGTGGATCTAGGGCTGTGCAGAGGGCGCGCTAACCCAGCACTGTGTGCAGGGCTCCTCTGCCCGACCCACGGTGTGGTGAGAAACCCCACTGTAATGCACACACATGGGGTGCCCCGTGGGTGACGGTCACCTCTGCCCATGGTCCCCCTGATGGACCAAGGGAGGGGAGCTGGTGTTCATTCACTTGGGAGCAGGGCACCCTACCATCTCTGCTCGGGTCCGCCAGCTCTGCTCAGGGGTCAAGATTTCACCCGGAGCCCCGCTGATGCTGCAGGACTGGCGCTGGTGTGTCAGGGTGAGCGGGCGAGCCGAGTGACTTCACCCCCTGCGTGTTGCTGGAGCTGAAGGAGACGGAGAGATGACAGCCCTTGTTTTTTTGGGCTAGTCCCTGACACGTTACTCATGCTGTTTGGGCTGTGGTAGCTCCTTGGAGTCACGGCTCGGGGACACAGGTCTCATTTTCAGCCAAGTTTTACCCGAAGGCATTGCGTTGAAGCCTGCCTGCGCTCCGCACGGCTCCAGCAGCGCCCAGCTCAGCAGAATGCCAGCTCAGAGGCTCAGCCCTGAGGAGCTTTAAGGGAAGGGGAGCTTTTAGGGCCACCCCACGGCCCCGGCAGAGGCTCCGCAGCACCGGGGAGGCGGCGGGGAAGGAGGCGGAGGGGAGCGGGCGCCGCAGCGGGGCGGGCGGCGGGGCGGAGCGGAGCGGCGGCCCCGGCCCCTTCCCCTTCCCTTTCCCCTTCCCCTGCCCGTGCCGGGCCGGGCACCCCACGGCCGGGCAGGGAAGGAGGGGAGGAGGGAGGGAGGGAAGGAAGGGAGGAAGGCGGCGCTGCGCAGAGCCAGCGGGAGCGGGGCCGGGCCCCGGGCAGGTCAGTGCCGGGCGGGGGGCGGCCGCCGGGGGGCTGGGGAGGATGCTCGGGGCCGGGGGGGATGCGACTTGTTGGGGGGCAGCCCCTGGGCCCCCTTCGGGGCGCTCCAGGCACCCTGCGGGGCTGCTCCTGCGGGAGGTGTGCGGGCAGCTGGGGTGCTGAGCTGCGGGCTGCAAGACGGGCAGCGCACCCGGGTGGCTCTAAGCAGCGCCTGGGCGATGGGTGGCTGCGGCCCAGCCGCCTGCGGGGGCTTCCCCGAGCCTCCCGAGCAAGGTGGGGGCAGCCGCAGGGAGCCAGCCGCAGCCCCTCCGAGCGCCCGTGCTGCTGGCCCCCGCTGTGGTGAGATGCCACCCGCCGCTGTGTCATGCCACGGCTGCTGCTCCGTCCCCGCGTCATCCTGGGCACCCAGGCCAGCCGCCACACCTGATGGTGACGGAGATGCTCCGTGCTAGCAGGGGAGCCTTGGCTTCCCCTCCTCTCCCCATCGCACCCCCCAGCATCTGGCCCCAGCTGGAAGGGCTGTGGGGTCGCTCTCTGGCCGAGCTGCTGTCCCCCAGTTCACGACCACAGACAGATTTGCCCACAGATCGAGGCCTTGCCATCCCCTGTCTCTCACGGCCATGGTGCTGCACCCCCCCCAGGGTGTAATTCAGAAACCTCCCAGACACAATGGGTGTTATCCAGGAGAAAGAGAGACCTTTGTCTGGCCGAAGGATTTTTTTTTTCTGCATGATCATCTTTTTGCTTTTAACTGTTTATCCGCCATCCCCAGGGCTGATCTGCGTGCCTGCCTCTCCCCTTGCAGAGAGTTCACTGGGGAGAGGACGCGGAGGCAGGAGGTGAGGGGGACACAGGGTGGGCAGGCGAGGTAGGAGCAAGCACCTCGCGCTGTGGCAGCCTGCCCTGCCTCGCGCTGGGGTTTTACGATGCTGTGACGAGCCCGGCAGCCTGTCTGAGCAGTGGAGGGGAAGCACCCTGTGCCATTTTGGCTGCCAAACTGGCAAATGGTGTTTGTCCAGAGGAGAGATGGAGGAAGGTGTGGGAGAAGCACGAGGCAGAGGAGAGGCCCTGAGGCCGGACCGGCAGCCGGAGGGGCAGGTGTTTCCCCCTGGCCACCTGGGAAGTGGTGCCCGGGGCTGGGTGGCAGATGGAGAGGGAGGCAGGGGCAGCTCTTGCAGGAAGGATTTGTCTCCAGCAGCCTGGCAAACAGCCCTTTGCAAACAAATGAGTAATAAATAAAAGCGTGGAGGCCGCCCGACCCCTGCAGCCTCTGACTCCATAGCACATATGGGCTTTTCCGGCTTCCCTGTAAGCTTCAACCTCTGCCTGCTCGCCACGGCAGCATCTCGGCTCCTGTCTTCCTGCAAGCGCATCTGAACACCCTTCAGCCCCCTTTTTTGCATGATAACACTCGGATCCCTCTGTATTTGCTCTCCAAGGCACCCTGCCAGGTTAACCAGTATGTCCCCGGTTCGGGTGCTGCGGGGGGCACACAGCGCTGCTGCCTGCAGTCCCTGGGCCCTCACAAACAGACGCAGTCCTTCTGCCACGCGGACTGGTGGCCTGAGGTAAAGGGAGCGGGATTCAGAGCCGAAATCTGAAGAGTTGTAGAGGGAGGAGTGTTGCTGCCTTGAAATGTTCCTCGTAGGAAATACCCCCGTCTTAACAGACTGTGATAGCTTTACCAAAGCGGCAATGAGAGGGAGAGATGTTTCTAACACCCACCAGTGAATTCAATTGATATTAAACTAATCAGTCAATCACCTAAACTCTTACGAAAACATCACTGTGCTTGCCGTGGAAATGCTGACTCCTCGATGAGTCCTATAAACACCAAAGCCTTCTGCAGTCATCACTTCTGTGTCTGGTGAAACAGCTCTCCTTACCTAGTTTAATTGCTGTAAATATATTTAGCGTACTTAGGCCTAAGTTTGAAGAAAACATTGCATCGCTTATCTGCTGTGCTCAGATCGGGAGCAGTTTCGCTGTGAGATGGTTTCAGGAGAAGCAGTGGAGCATATCTGTGCTCTCTGGGTTGGTTTCAGCTCCAGCCTCAATTAGCTCCAGCTCTTCATTATTGCATTCAGTCCCTAAACAGCTGTAAGACCCCCAGCAAGAAGGTGTCTCAGCACTTCTGAAGATCCCACGTGGCATCTACCTACACTTTAAGGTGCCTTTTAAAAACTGCCTTGAAGTTACTGCTGCTCGGGCTGGTAATTTGATTGCGATCACCCGTTATTAGGTGGCAACAATGGCCTGAGTTTACTCACACCATTATAACAATGTGAATGACCAGGGCCAGGTAGCTGTGCACTGCCATTCCCACAGCTGAGGGCACGATTGTTGGTGGCTAATGGGTGCGACGGGGCAGGGCGGATCCTGCACGGCCTCTACAGAGGCAGGAGGAGGTGGGATGGAGAAGCTGGGGATCCCTGAGCTCCCCTTGCCCATCCTGCTGCCCCAACCCCTGCTTCTTCTTCCCTCTGTGGTGGTTCCTGCACCTCCTCACTGGGTTTGGTTCCCCTGGTGGTCCACCTAAGCCTGAGCCCCCACCTGGTCCTGCTTTGCCTGTCCCGGTGCGGCCCTCTCAGCAGATGGCTGTATGGGTGGAGGAGCTTCATCCATGCTAAGGGCTGCAGAGCAAACCTCTTTGGCTGAGAAATCGCATTCCTAATTGAAATTACTGTAATGTTGCTCAGCCTCTGGGGAGCTTAAATGCCACTGTAAGGAAGCGTTTCAGCACCAGGGTCATTTGTGGAGCTCCCAGCACCGCCTCCATGAGAGGCTGCGGGTACCACTTAGGCCAAGGAGGAGTTTCTAAAGCTGTTGTAGTTTGATCTCAGGTAAAGATGTGTTTAAAATGGAGTACCAGAGCAAAGTGGGAGCACGTGAAAGCTTTGTGTGACCTGAGTCCCCTACATGCTTCCTCATGATTGCTCAGCATCGATGTCTCGTTATTTGTAGATAGTTTGTGGGTGAGCTGAGAGGAGGGCAGGGTCTGAGTGAGCCAAGCTCCACTGCACCCCCGAGTGCTAAAAGGCAGGGTGTGAGAGGTGGGAAAATACATCTTCATGTACTTCTGAGTTCCTCCTAAGAGAGAGTGGAAAGGGCTCCAGCAGGGTTCATTTTATTGTTAGCTGGGAGGTGGTGGGAGGCAGCTGGGGACAGCTTGGGACAACAAGCCCCTGGGTGTGCCACGTTGGATGGTGTGGGGGAGAGCAAAACTCAGAGAAGGTAGAGGTGATGCAGTTGAGGGAACCGTAGTTTTGGAAGGGTATCTGGGTGCTGGTACCTGAGCTGAGGCCTGGGGACCCTGTGTTAGCCAGTCCTAGGTGATCCTCCATAGGAGGTGGCAAAGGCTGAGGTGTGGAGACGTGGTGCTAGGGCTGGCAAGCTGAGGGGGTCGGACTGGAAGGTCTCCAGAGGTGCCCCCCAGCCTCAACATGTCTGTGATTCAGTCACCGCAGTGTGATCCCCAAGGATTCCTAATGGCTGTGGTTCTTGTGTTAGAAAATGGTGACACATCGCTATTAGATTTCACCTCATTCTTTATTATAAAATTGGTCCCACTATATTGCAGTGGAAAATGAAATTGTATTCAAAATGCAGAAAATAAGCATTGGAAAATGGTTCCTAGTTGGTTAAATAAAACAGCCTAAAATGTATGTGTCCATTTTTAAAAAGTTTATGAAAGCATTATTTGTATAAGTAATGATTTAACAATAATGACTCCATTATAGGAACAGAATTTAATTAGAATTTAGGAGATATAAAATAGAACTGCTGATATGATCAGATCATTTCTGGCTTTTAAGAATTCAGAACTAGCAGAGGTTCTCCTCTCGTGCTTCGTTTTTATTGGGATTGGAAAGGCAACAAGGCTCTTCTGCTTTAATTTGCAGTAATTTTCTGAACTTTTAATAAACTAATCACTGTATTAATTAATTTAAGCTTTCTTTTTTTTTTTTTTTTTTTTTTCTTTAAAAAAGGTTGCTGCAGTCAGAACTGATTTTGGAGTTCATCAGGTTTTAATTCCTGGTGCTTAGGCAGTGAGCATCTCTCTGGCAACAAGGACATAATGCACAAATTTCTACTTATTTTTCACAGATTACAGTGATCTGAAGTCTTAGCATGCAGCTTGTTATAATTTCAAGTTTTGAATTGTCTGTCTTTTAATTTAAAAAGTTTTTAGCTCAGACAAAATGTGATTACTTTTATGTCAGGTATGTTTCAGAGAGCCATGGTTCTTTTATTTGTTCTGGTTCCAAGTCCTCTTTATTGCTTTTTCCTTTCATATTACACTGTTACTAATCTTCTGATCAGGCAGTTTCATTGGGTTTTTCTTTGGGGAGCTTTCCATTGAGTTTAATTTTCTTTCATCCAAGTTTTTAATTTCTTGTGTTTCCTTCCATGAAATTTCATCAAACTCTTCCTCGTTCAGAAACAGAACAAAAACAGCAACAAAGTGAATAATACTAATAACAGCTGCGGCGCTTGTGCCGCCTCCTGAGAGTGTCACATCTTAAAGACTTTTAGAGTAGTTCAGTCATTGCAGGGAAGTCAGGGTGTTATAAATTGCTCAGTCCCAAAATAGGATTATAATCAAAGTTTACAATTTATGAAAAGAATAGAGGTAAGCAAACAGCACTGGATGCGTCGGGAGTCTCCGCTCCACCTAGACGCACACCAGTTACATCAAGTAGCTGATTTTTATGCTCCTAGGCTGATACGTATTCATTACTACTTCTAAAATAAACAGGTTATTATAATTAGCTTCCGGGATCCAAACCCTCCTACTGGAGCATGTGCATCAGTCTCCGGTGGTCCCCCTGGGGGTCTCTGGGGGTCTTTCATGCTGAAGGCTCGTAGTCTTCCTCTCAGGTTTTTTTCTTGTCCTTCCCCTTTGTACTCCTTGGCAGCATGTCAAAAGCTCACACAGCGTCCCGTGCAAGTTTTGTCTTCTAGCCGTCCTTCAGCTTCTTTCTTTCTTCTCCTTAATCTCCTGGCCACCTGGCCAGATATCAGGGGTTTGCATAGTGTCCCATAACAGTCACTAGTTGTTAGCAGTTGTTCTGAAACCCCCAGACATCAGAGGCTTCAAAGAAAGAACATACAAATACAAATAGCTCTCTATTGACACTTCGTGTTGTTAAAACATTCCTCACAGGCCATTCACAGGG
Source organism: Aythya fuligula (assembly GCF_009819795.1). Lineage (NCBI taxonomy): Eukaryota > Metazoa > Chordata > Aves > Anseriformes > Anatidae > Aythya > Aythya fuligula. Next base: position 26,823,212 of record NC_045563.1, read on the forward strand.
ACACTGCAGTCACACCTATAGCAGTGCTAAATCAACCACAAAGAAGGCAAAAAGGCTGTAACTGTTAGGAATAAGAGTTCGGAATAACAAAAGCAAATAGGCTCATGGATTTGAGGAATATTTCTGAAGATTTGATAAATTGACTATGATGAGGGGGAGACTGGGACACTGGGAGGAAAGGGAAGAAACCACATCTGTGGGAGAATTAAATTGCCAGTGCAGGACCCAGAGACAGACAGAACTGCTCTCTATTGACACGAATTGTTAAAATATTCCTTTGCAAGGTACAAGAACTATACACATTAACCATTCTGTTTTTCTTAGACTTGTGGTTATACAAGGGTATGTAAGACAGAAGGTCACATTCATCATACCATGCGGCCCTAGCACTGTTCCATACTGACACGAATCAGATGAACATATATCTCACAAGGGGATGAATGCTTCCACGGATATGGTTAAGCCAAGTTATACAAAACTCTGGTAATGGGACTTATAATAAAAATAATGCTGAATATTGCCATGCCATAATTGCTATGCCACGACTATAACTGTACTTGTGCTCCAGGGTAATCATTGGGTTCAGGATCAATTCATCCCAGCAGCTACACGTGAGAGGAATTCCTCCGAATACCTCCCAGTTTATTCAGACAGGCCCTGCAGCCAAATTTGTGAGGTTTCTTTCCATCCAAAATGAGATGAATTTCTGGTCCTGGTGAAAGAAGTGTTGCTGCTGGTTTCAGCAGAGAGAGGATTTCATTGTACACGTGATGGGGCTTGGTATTTTGGGGGACAGCCTGATGGTAGGGGGCAGAAGAAGGTTCCATATGCCCATTGCCTGCAGCATTTAAAGGGTGGTGGGCGCTGTGAGCTGGGCTTGGGGTCTGATCCTGCTCTCACTGCTCAGTGCCCGCTCCCTGAACAGGAGCCCAGGCACCAAGGAAAGCTCTCTGATCCCCATGGCTCAGATAGATCTTGAGGAGAGATCAGTTGTGTCAGCAGGCTGCTATCATGCTGCCTCACCCAGCTACCTTGCACGCTCAGCTCAGGTTTGCTAAGCCAGCTGCAGGCTCTTTGTGTTTGTAGGTGGGGAGATGCTTCCCAGAGCTGGATGGAAGCAGTGTGCACAAACTGCCCAGTACCTCCACCCCAAAGTTGGAGCTTGGGCTGGGCCAGAGCACTCCAGCTGCTGCGAGCATCCCTTGGTATCAGCGCTGCATCCCTGAGCCTCTCCCAAAACAAATGCAGAGCCTGTCTGGCCTCTGCTTGGCCTCCAGTTGCATCTGAGCTGTGCAGAAGCTTGCAGTGACTGTGTCTGGGTCGCTGCTCCCTGCCTGGACCCCCAAATCTCTTTGACCAACTGCATTCCTGGTGCAGGTGCTGCTGAGCAGGGCGAGGGGCTGCCAGCCTTCCCCAGCGCCCACCTGGTGAGGCAGTTCTGCCTGTGGGGAAAGGCAACCTTGTGTGGAGAAACTGCGGGCAGTTGTTGTGCCTCCCTCCCCTAAAACTGGCCATCTTGGCCTTCTCCCTGGTCCCAGACAGCCCAAGGGTGACTTGTCCACAGAGCCTCCCCACTGCTGGGCGATGCTGCACCTCCTGGCCCACGGCTTCTCTTCCTCCCAACACCTCGTCCCGTTCCCAGCCCAGCCGCTGTACGTGCCCAGATGAGACACTTCCTTCTCAACCCAACGGGAAATCAGCCATTTCTTCTGTTTTCCTCTGTCACATCTGTTACTCCCGAGGCCCCTGTGCTGGCTGTGTGCCGCAGCTGGGCAGCGGGCATGGCCGGAGCAGACATCTCATCCCCTTCCTGCTGCCTGGGGATGCGCTGACGTTCCCATCCCAACAGCCCCTGGATCCCCCTCTGATCTCTGGTGCTCCAGGGCTGCCCGGCTCCCCGTGTCCCCTCTGGTTGCAGGGTGGGCACGCGGCTGGGGCAATGCTGGGTGGCTGGGGGATTCCCCTGGGGAAGGGGGCACATCGGTGATGGGGACGAGCTGTCTCGCCGGCGCACCCGGTGCAGCAGGAGGAGGCCAGAACAGTGCGTGCCTTATGGAGCCACGGCTGCAGCTTGCTGGAGAGCCACCTCCCTCCGCAGCAGCCGCTTCCCGCTCATCTCATCTCCCCCCGGGGGCTGCAGGAGGCTGGGGGACTGGCTCAGCCTCCTCCCTTCTCCCTGCTCAAGGACCAAATTCATCCGTGCACTGGGGGAAGGTGTCCATTTGGTGGGTCCTGCTCCCTTCCCTACGGATGGGTCCCCAGGGGACAGAGGTGGCTTTGGGGGGCATTTTCTCTCCTTGCCCTCACCTCCCAGGCTGCCGTGTTCACCATCAAAGGCTTCCCCTTCCCTTTGCAGCCCTATTGACCCAAACCCCTAGGCTGAGAGCTAATCCCTGCAGCGCGGGCGAGGCTGGATGCAGCGACCGCGGGGCCGTCCCCGTTGTGTAACCCTCCGGGGCGCAGCCTCAGCTGAGCTGCCAGCTCCCACGCGCTCGGGGCGGTGTGATTCAGCCCGGTGGCTGGTGTTACCCAAATCTGCTTGGGAGCTGGGCAGAGGTGGGAGGAAAGCCTCGCCGGGGCCAGGTTTGGCAAGCGGTGTGCCTGTGGGCTCCCGCTGCAGCCCAAATCTCACTCTTTGTTCCTGGCAGCGAGCACAGGCGATAGAAAGTGTTCTAGCTCTGCAAATGCTCTAAAATTGCATCTTATGTGAGTGTGTGTGTAGTGCTGTAATCCACAGCTCTCGGGAAGAAGCTTTTGTGCTTGCAAAGAGGTGAGCTGAGCAGGGCAGGAGGGTTTCTTTGCTCTGGGAGCAGAATCGGCTGCAGGGAACATTGCAGATGCTTGAACCTCAGGAGAAAAGCCCAAGGGGGCAGCTGGCAGCAGCCGGGGGTGGAGGCCTCCCCGGAGGGCAACACGCAGGGAGGTGGCCAGGGAGAAGGGATGAACGGGACCAGTACGATGCTGCCCACCTGAGACCGGCCCCATGTGGATGTGGGGTGAGGATGCTCAGGGCTGGCTGTGGCTGATAGGGGCAGGGTGAGCCCAGGCAGTGCTGGGGGAGCTGTGATGGCTGCGCTTGGTGGTCCTGGGGGTGAAGCCCCATAACAGTGGCTGGAGTGTGCCGTGGTGGGATTTGGGCATTCAGACAGGGGTTCCTTTGGCTCCCCAGCCTCCTGGTGTTGAGGGCTGCACAGCCACAGGCGCAGTCCTCGCCTGGCCTCTGCCCCGGGCAGGCTCCCTGCCCTCCCCGGTGCTGCCTGGGGCTGTGCCGGTGGCTCCAGATGGAGAGAAGTCTCTGGGCAGCCGGTGGCTTTATAGAAGGCAGCACATGAAACTCCCACTCTCCTCGCCACCTCCCACCGCTCTCCAAGCAGCAAAAGGAACCTGGGGAGGGAGGAGCTGCTCTCCTGCCTTTTCCTTTTCCGCATCTCCAGAGACCGCAGTGCTCCTGGTACCCTTTGGTCTAAGAACTGCAGCTGTGACCTGCAATGGGCCTGGACACAACCACTGTCATTTTCCGTACGGATTTCCATGAGGGAGTGTTTTTCCAGAGGAGGTAGCACTTTCCTCCATGCCTGCCTTGACACCCTCATCTCTTTGAGCATGGTTACCTCGGCAGGGGAAGCGGTAATCTGCCTCCCGGTGCCCGACCTCCCACAGCAGCCTTCCTGAGAAGTCTTCCTTGGCTTTTGATGCCAAACAAGAGCAGTACATGCTGGTTTGGCTCTGCCCAAACACAAGTGGTTGTGTAAACCCACTGGTTACTGGGTTTACAGGTGATAAAGACCCAAGGAGGACCCTTTCCTGTGGCAGCTCTGTCAACATGGCCTTAGGTTCACTCGGTGCTTCGCACATCCCAGGCATGGCGCGTGGGGCTGAGCATCGTTACTGGGGAAACCCAATGTGCACAGCAGGGCATTGGGGTGTAAAGCACACACAGATTATGTCTCCTTCCTGATCACACACACGTGGAGGAGGAATGGGAGAAGAGCTGCTCTGCCCCTGGGGTGATGTGTCCCTGCACAGGGTTCCTGAATGTGGTGGCAACCCGCCGCTCCTGAGAGCAGGGCCTCAACCGGCTCCCCAGAACAGAGCAGCGATCCTCCCCCTCTGGCAGGTCACGGCGCTGAGATGGGGAGTGTTGGTGGGACAGTTTGGGAGCAGTGGGTGAGGAGGTGGCCACCACCCAGGGGAGATACAGGGACAAGGGACATCCTTGGGATGGGGCCTGTGCCTGTTCTCTGTGACACAGCGGCCATCCTGCTGCTGAAGGGACAGTCTTCTGCTGAAAGATCGTCTGTGCCGTGGCCTCAGCAGAGGGCAGTGCTTTGAGGCTTGGCATAAAGAAATCTCCCTCAATTTTACATCTGAGAAGTAAAATTGCAGTGCCCTGGGGGCAATGTCCTTAACACTGGCCCCAAGCCCCTGTGGTGGTGTCACACACCAGCTTCTCCTGCTTGCCCAGCTACGATCTCAATCTACCATTTCTCTGTGCTCTCTCCAAGGGGTTTGAGGACTCTCCTTGTTGCTCTTCCCATCGCGTTTTCACATGGTTGATGTCCTCCGAGCCAGAGGGCTCTCTGTCCCCAGGCGGTGAGACGTGTCACCTGGCTGAGCTTCGCCTGCCCCACACAGGACATAGGGGCGGCCTTCCTGAACCTCCCCAGGGGCTGGAGGGGCTAGAGGCTGCTACAAACGTTGGGAGGGAAGTGAAAAGATCTTTTCTTGGGGCTTCCCAAAGTGGTTTCAGGAAGGACAGCAGGCAGTGTGAGACTGGCTGATAGAGAGACACATGGAGGGGCCAGGGAAAGGAACAGCTCGCAGGGTGCTGGCTAGTGCAGTGCAGACGGATGCTGCTGGTGGCAGAGGCAGCAGCACCCGTGTAGGATCCTGCCTCGACAGGAGCATTGCCAGAGGGCTGGTGCCAGCCAACACCATCCCAGCAGCCATGCTCAGTGGGTTTCCAAAGGCAAGGGACAAGATGTGACGGGGTGAGCTGTGCCAAGCCAGCAGCATCCTTGGCTTGGAGGAGCCTCAGTGTGTGTGGCAGTGGTGGCAGGAGAGCGAGGCCCCACTGAGGCCTAGAGAAAGGGCCATGGAGGTGGCCCACAGCGTGTACACTGAGCTACAGGGACAGGGAGGTCACCGTGCCCTTCGGTGCCAAAGCTGCCTCTGCCAGGCTGTGCTGAGCTCAGCACAGGGTCTGGATGAGACTTCCCAGCCCGAGGTCCCGAGTCGTGCTGAGTTGGGTTTCCTGCCACCAGCAGATGTGAGTGGTCCCCGTCCTCCCCAGGCAGGACACAGAGGCTGAATGAGCACAGGCATACGGAGAAACTTGGCTTAATCAGCTGGGCAATCCCAAGGCTTTGTTTTGGTGTTTTGCGACTCCAGCTTTCCATGAATACCCTAGGAAATGAATTTGCTGGCAGGGTGCTTAAAGGGAAAGACACATTTTAAAAAAAATTGCATCCACATGAAAGAAAGCCTTTATATTTAATTGGAAATCTGATTCTCTGGATCAGTGCCCACCCAACCGGAGAGGAGAAGCAGATGCTGGTGTGTAAACAAAGCAATCAGGGCAGCGAATATTCAAGGCAAACCTTGTGCGCTGCAAATGGTTCCCAGAAATCATCCAGCAAATCACTCTGAATGGCCAATCTGATAAATCCGCTGCCCATTCACAGCCATCGCAAAGAGGAAAAGCAATGATTGCCTTTCCTGTTATTCTGCATGTTTCCTGACCCTATTTCTCCTCTAACTCAGACCTTGATGGGTTAGGCCACATATTCTGCTTTCTGCCTCTCTGTTACTGCTTCATTTTTCCAGCTGCAGCCCTGCCTGCTCCTATGTTTCCTCATGTGGCTGTCACTGTCACTGCCTGGGCACAGTGCCTGCCCGGGGGGATGCCTGCCTACAGCTGGCACACGGAGGCACTGGCCCATGCACAGCCAACGGGGACCCCTCACAGCACCAGATGTGAATACACTCACCCTGTTCTGTCATTCACAACCATATCTCCTTCACTGCCCTGTAAAGGTCAGGAAAATCCCAATGGCAGGAAGGTGCCCTGCCAGCGGTGTAGCTGGGACTAGGGGCTGCTCTGCTGATTCAGGGCTTGGCTGGACCTCTCCGTGCTGTTACCGAGTGCTGCAAAATGCTGAATTGTCTCATAAATTTAGCTTGGGTGTGTTAACAGCAGCTTTAATCTGACCTACAGCACCCAGGTGACCTCTCACTGTGTGGACCTCTGCTTTGTAAGGTGTCACCTTCAGTTGGAGGGGGGTTGACCACATCCTACAGGTCTGAGCTCAGGCTGTCACTGGTGCACAGGAGCAGCGATATCCTCTTGCCATTTTTGCTGCATGCGCTGTTCCTAAGATATTTAAGTGATTTATTTATCTGGTTGTTCCCAATGGTTATTTTAATGGTAGTGCTGCAGCTATGAAACTTGCCTAAGCTTGTCGACAAACAGCACCATAAAAGGTGAGATTAGCTGGAACAAATGGTCCAGAAAGGTACCGGTTTGGGTACCTGGGGGAGAAGGGAACAGGGAAAAGGCAGGGAAATGAGCTTGAGAGCAGCTTCAGAGGAGCTGTGAGTTGCCACAAGGGCAGTTTTACAGGACTGAGCACAATGTGATGGCTCCTTTGGGCAGTGCGGATGGATGTGCCCAAGAGAGGAGCCTGGGGGCTTCAGGCCTCTCCTGCTCCTGAAATTTCTCTGCAGTTAGACTCTGGCATTGAAAAAACAATGGTGGGGAGACAGGGACCAGCTGGGCTGGGTGGATGAAGGTTTGCATTTAACAGGCTTGTGGACAAGAGAGCTTGGAGTGGATTGACCAGCAGCATCTCCAGGAGAAACCCATTGCTTTTGGCCACCAGGAGCAAAATATAATCAGCTACTGGGGAAAGAGGGCAGCAACAAGAGCTTCAGAGGGAAAGCCAACGTGGGCCAATTTCCACGTCAATTCCCCTCACCTGCCATCCTGTGGCAGGATGTTCCTCCTGGGAGAGGGAACACGGTGCCAAGAAACAAGCTGCAGGATCCTACTGCTGCATCGTGGAGTGGTGATGATAGAGGAGGGACCCAGGGGTTGCTAGGAGTCTCCTTGATTATTTGCTGAAGGTCCAGCAGCTCCCTCGGTCAGAGACACGCTGTTGGTGTTAACAAAAAGGCAATGAATTATTTAGCAGCTGAAAATGCCAGATGGTGATGGCTCTGCTGTTTACACGAGGAGGGGAGGGAGGGAGATGTGCACATGGGCAGAACAGATTGAGAGCACCCTGTAGGAAAGGGACGACCCTGGCCACAGGCCCCAGTGGCCCCCGTGGTTTCAGAGCCAGCTGACGTCTCTGTTTAATTCAGAAACTGCCAGCACCGAGACCGGTTCTTAAGCTCATGAAGAGAACCCTGAGCTCTCAAGAGTTTGGGTTGAGAATCCCTTGGGAATTCTTGGTGTCCACCTGCTTGCATTTGTCAGGCTGTCAGAGCCTTTTTTTGTCAACTGTGTTTGAAAACCTCTCTTCCTCAGTCTTTCGTTTCCCTGGATGAGAAGGTCAGAGACACTGTGTTGGGCCTGTACCTCCATCAGCTCCTGCCCAGCACCCCTTCCTACCTGCTGTGCTCAGCAGTGGGATGGGGTCTTTGGTCCCCTCAAGAGCTTTAGGAAAGTACTGTAATCTCCTCGGCTAGGAAGCTGCGTGGTCTAAGAGAGAGAGGCTGAGGCTACAGCAGCGCACATAAAGCCATGTGCTATTGTAGTCTCCCATCTGTCACACTGACACATCGGAAGCAAATGTTTCCCAACAAAAGCAAAGCCATGTAGAGCTCAGGAATATCCCCTTTCTGGGCTGAGGCACTCTGTGCGTGCTCTTTCTGTGCTCCCCAAGGACCGCTCAATCAGGTTTCCTTTGGTGTTGAAGCAGAGTTGATCCTGTTCGGTTTTGATGGGAAAAAACACCATAAACACTTCGCATATCCAGGTCCCTTGAGGTGCTGGCTGGCTGTGTTTGCATCCTCCGTCACTGCTTAAACAGACCGTGCCTCTTGCGCTTCATCTGTCCTGTCCATGTGGACGATGAGCATCCTGCAGCAGAGTCTCTGTTGTCTGGAATTTAGATAAAAATGCAAAGCTCACAGGAGTCCATGCTAATGGGCACAAGTGGGGTTTCGTGTGGCCTTTGCACAAGCTGGGGTCACAACATTGCAGCTCAACACATCTACAGGGCAGGGCACCCCTATAACTCCTCACACACTCCAGACAGGCCAGGAGGTGTTGTCAGCAGCACAGGTCCTCAGGAACAGAGACACAAAATAGCTGAGGTTGGAAGGGACCCCTTGGAGGTCACCTCTGAAAGCCCCTGCTCAGGACAGGGTCAACTTCAAAATTACATTCGGTTCTTCCCCTAATCAGGGCCTTCAGCCCTCTGGCTTTATCTACCTATAAAGCACTAGGCATCCTTTTTGGAAGAGGCATTAGGGACCTAACTGGCTGCTGTAGGGTGTCTGTTCCCAGGGGCCCAGGTACTGTCGGTTTGGAGAGGATCCTTTCCCCCACCACATGGTGGTTGGAGATGTTTTGGAAGCAAGCCACTTCAAGCATTTCCTACCAGTGCCGATGGCTGTAGCCTGTGCTATCAGCTCCCAGAGGAAAGGGGGGAAGTCTAAAGACTTCAGGATATCTTGGAGGGAGCAATCCTGCTCTGGTGGAAAGGGAGAAGGGAGGCCCCACAACTCTCGAATCACACAGACCGTGATGCTGAGGCCTGGAGGACATCCCACAAAGAGGAGCTCTGGCTGAGGGCAGCGAGGCAAGTGCAGCCCCAGCTGCCTGTTGCTTAACGTCGTCGTTTCTCTCATTCTCAGAAACTCAAGCAAATGCTCTGGCTCCTCGTTCCTGCCTGCTGACCACACCAGGGTAGCCATGGCTCAACCCAGCCTCCAGGAGTGAGGGGGAGAGGTGGAGAGAGACCTGTCTCAGGTATGATGGAGGCATCCAAACAGCGCGGGGTTTCATGAGCGTGGGGAAATGACACGAGGCGGCTGTGAGATTTGTGCAGCGACACCCTCTGCCTTCTGTCCCACAGCCCTCCCCTGGGAGGGACTGGGATTAGGGAAGCACCAAGGTCACCTGCCAGCCCTTTTCAAGCAAAAGCTGCCCCATCCTCACCCATGCCCCCGTGTTGCAGGCCGAGGCCCCGTGACGGCACCAATGGAGAGCGTGTACTCGGTGGACCCAGCGCCGGACGGTGCCGGCCCCACCTCGCTGGACGTGCTCAGCTTCTTGGACACCCTGGTGAACAGCACGGAGGAGCAATGCTTCAGCGCCCGCTCCCGCAGCACCGTCCTGCAAGGGCTGCCCTTCGGTGGCGTGCCCACTGTGCTCGCCATCAACTTCATCCTCTGGCTGGTGAGCAGGCCGTGAACAGGGTGCTGTGTTTGTGGGCAACACTGCCCATGGACCTCCTGGAGAACGTGGGGTCAGGGCTGGAACGGCCTCCCTGGCCAGTAAACCCAGTTCCCCATGTCCCAGCCTCTCAGAGGAGGCACCCCTGGGAGACCAGGAATAGCAGGTGGTGGAGGTACACCTGCAGTGTGTGGGGCCACGGGGGTTCACCTGTGCCATGTGGTGTGTGCTGTCAGCCCCCAGCAGCAGTGGTGAGATCGTGGAGCAGGAGCAGTTTGTCCTGAGGCGAGAGTTGTGTACGAGCATGAAAACGGGAAGGAGGGAGGTGGCCAGACCCCATGACAAAACCCCAAAACCCTTCACCTTCTTCCCTTCTCCTGCAGCTTCTCCTCCTGATCTTCTCCTGCCTTCGGAAAGCGGCTTGGGACTATGGGCGCCTGGCGCTGCTGATGGACAACGATAGGTGAGGAGGACACAAGGCCACTGTGGGTGAGACCAAGTGACGGGGCGGCCCCTGGAGGAGCCCCAAGGGTGCTGCTGTCCCCATGGGCTAGGGGCGATGGCCTGGCCACCCGTGCCCAGAGGGACCAGCCTTCCCAGCCAGGGGGCAAGGGCACTGTGTGCTGCAGGCGAGGGAATGCCCAGGCCAGCTTTGAACCCCTCCTGCAGGTTCAGAGCTGAGGCTTTGCTTAGGGACAGAATTTTAAGGGAAGAGAAAAAGAAATAGGAACTGTTACCCAAACAAGTTAAGCAGTACAGCCAGACAAGGACTGAATTAAAGCCGTGGCTGCACAGCCCCACTGTCTACTTCTCCAGGAGCAGCTGCTCAATATGAGCATCCTTCTTTGATCAAAAGTCCTGACCTGGGTCCTGGACATCATCCTAACCCCATCAGTGGTTTGTCCTAATCCAGGCAGCAGTGGTGGCCAGCAGCACCTCTAATCCTCTCCTTTTCCCCCCATGTCCACAGCAGCCAAATCACTCCCAGCACACAGAGCTCCTGTGAGTAATGACACAGGGAGTCTGGTGACGGGGCTCTTGGTGCCAGCAAGTGCCCTGTCCTGGGAGAGAAAGTGGCCTGAGAGCTGCTTTTGGATAGCACCAAGATGCATCCCCCCCTCCTTGCCCCCTCAGGAATGTGCAGAGCTGGCCAGAGGAGGGGACAGGGGAGATCAGCAGCAGTAACACGTGTTCATGTCACTGAGGTGGCCCTCCCCTGGCCCATCCATCAGGCTACGTGCAGAATCCCACAAAAAAAAAAATCCTGTTGCCATGGTGAAAGCAGCACCTGGACGAGGTTTCTGAGTAGGATGTGCTGCTCGAGCAGGGCTCGCCCCAGGCAACAGCACAGCTTCCTTTTGGCAGGCGGGTGCACGCAGGGGCTCTGCGAGGCTGGGAGCAAGCCTGGCAAAAGCCCCACTCCTGTCTCCCCCTGCCAGCTTCTCCTGGGCTTGGGCTCTGGAGCCAAGCGTGGAGGTGAACGGGGGTGCTTCTGTTCACTGGGGTATCACATCTGCAGCCCCAGTGCAGGATGCGTGGTGAGGGACATTTCCTGGGGTGCAGGTGCTGTTGTAGCATCCTGCCTCCCCTCCTCTTTCACTTTATCTAAACTCACCTTGCGTTTGGGTCTGCACGGCCCCACAGCGGCCAGGCTGCTCCCCGAGGAAAAGCTCAGTGCGGGGCTTCCCGTGGGTGCCCTCCCTCTCCTTTCTGCTGCCTCTCCCCTGCCTCACTCCCTCCTCTCCTTTCCTCCCTCCAAAGCTTGACGTCACTTTTCTACGGGGAGCAGAGCGAGAAGGAGAAGTCCCCGTCGGAGAGCAGCCCCCTGGATGCCGACAACAAGGACGTGGTGAGCTCACAGCCGTGGCAGGGACAGCCCAGAGCTGCTCTTGGCTTTCCTGGGTCACTTCATCACAGTCTGGGGTGTTCCCAGGGCACTCGCTCCCGGTGACACCACACAGGCAGCCCCAAGCTGCCCCCCAGCACCTCCCTGCCAATGCCACGAGCACCAAGAGCCCCCTGCATCCTGCATCTCCCCTCTCTCCACACAAGTGCATCACTGTGCTGGTGTCTCTTTTTCCTCTCTGCAGCATCAGGCATAAAACAGGTGTTGCTAGAAACAAGCAGGGACCGACGCATTCTGCTGTTTGTTTCTTTCTTTTTTTCTTTGTCAACAAAAGTTCAGGAATCAGTCACTGTTGTGGCTGTGGAAAAAAAAAAAAAAAGACAGAATTTATTAAAAAAATAAAAAGCAGGAAATTCAAAGAAGCAAAATCCTTACGGGTGGCTAGAGGACTAATTAAAGGCGTGGTACTGGGTGCTCTGGGCAAATGTATATTGCTCATCAAAAATAACTGAGAAAGACCAAAAAAGCCAGCATGGCTAAAGAGCAGATTAAGAGAGATTAATAGATGTAAGAAGGCACCCTTTTAAAAGTTAAGCTGTTCCCAAATGAGAAAAATCTGAACTCTGCCAAGTTAGGTGTAAAATGCACTCAGAGGAGCGGCAGAAGAGTTTGAGGAGACATTTGTAGAAAGCTTAAAAACAAGTACTTAAATTCTTCAGACACATCAGGAACAGGAAACATGCCAGAGGGCTTGTGGGGCTAACAGATGTTGAAGACAGAAAAGGATTGCTTGAGAAGCAGAGTGTGGCAGGAGCTCTGCATAAAGCCTCTGTGTCTGCATGCAGTGAGGAGCAGCTTCACCCCCGGGTAAAGCTGGGGAAAGAGGAGGAACGAGGTGTCAGCTCTCCCAGGAGGGTGAGGGCACCCCACAGGGTACTCCCTGGGCACCTGCCTCCGGCCAGTGCTGCAGCCAGGCTGCTGGGCAGCCCCTGGGTGCTGCCTCTGCTCAGCCCAGAGTGGAGCCCCCTCAGACCCACACCTGAGGTCCGTCTCCATGTCCTGCTCATCCCGACTCTCTTCCCTTCCAGGGCTTCTGCTCCTGGCTCATTTCCATCTACCAGATGAAGTAAGTGTGAGCCGTCGGTGTTGGGGCTGTGCCCAGGGAGCTGGTGCCTGCGGGTGGTGGCCCAACATCCCTGCTAAAACATCCCCTGAGGAAGAGGGCAGGGGCTCCCCTCTGCCTGCCCCCCGTGGCTCTGCTGACCCCAGGCTCCTGCCCCAAAGGAAAGGGCTTCAGCCTCTCCTGATAGGAGAGATGGCAGCCTGAGGGCTGTTTGCTTCCCCCATTCCCTCTGTGCCTGAATCCCACATACCACAGGCAGGATGCCACGAGTTTGTGTGGGTGATGTGGGGCTGGAGCAGCCCCACAGTGAGCCCCAGGGTCCCGGGGGCGAGAGGAGGTGGTGCTGACAGCGGTGGGGAGGCACCACCAACACTCACCCCCTCCCCTCTCCCCTAGGGATGAGGAGATTCAGAGCAAGTGTGGGATCGACGCCACCACCTACCTCTCCTTCCAGCGGCACCTCCTGGTCCTGCTGATGCTGGTCTGCGTGCTGTCCGTGGCCGTCATCCTGCCCGTCAACTTCTCGGGGGACCTCCTGGGTAGGTGCACCCGAGTCTTGGGGTGGCTCGGGAGTGTAGCACAAGGACAGTGCTGGGCGGACAGGGAGCAGAGGGACCCCTTTGTCAGGGGTAGGGTGGAGGAAAAGAAAGAGGCAGCAAGCTGTAGGGTGGCAGGGCTTGCTGGGGTCCTGGGAGGTGGGAGGAGAGGAGCGAAGAGGGGCCACAGGCACTGTTTGCCCTGCAAGCACTGAGATGCGTTGTGCACTGGCTTCCCATAACCTGCATGTCCTCTTCCCCTGCAGGACACAACCCCACACACTTCGGCCGGACAACCATCGCCAACATCCCGACACAGTACGTGGCTCCCGCCTCAGGGAGCACCGACCCGTGACGGGCAATGGGCTGTGTGAGCAGCAGGGCATGCCTGGGAGACCGTGTGTCTGTGGGCACTGCCCGCAGCCTGGGTGTGCTGCCTGGTCTGCAGCCCTGGCAGCTGGCTCAGGGAGGCCTGGCTGGGTGGCTGGGGTGGCCACGGGTGAGGTGCTGAGTACCAGGCTGGTCCCTGCGCAGCAGCGTGAGCTGATCTCGGCCTCTCCTCCTCCAGGGACCGTCTCCTGTGGCTGCACAGCATCTTTGCCCTCATCTATTTCATCCTCACCATCCTCTGCATGGCTCACCACTCCATCCATCTGGAATACAGAGAGAACGAGAAGGTGAGCGATATTCTCCCCACAGCCACCACCCCGCCTTTCTCAGCTCAAACGGACACCTTGGAGCGTGCTTTGAGGAAAGGATGGTCCAAGCACGTATGGAGAGCTTTAGAAACAGCCGGGGCCTGGGCAGACAGGGAAAGACAAGGTTGTTTTTCTCCTGCTTCTGGAAAAAGCCTGGCAGCCTGCAGGCAAATTTCCACTGTTGCCTTGTCACCGAGACGCAAGCTCGGCTGCATCTGGCTGTCTGTGGGGTGGCTGTGTCCGGCTGTGTCCCCGCAGCTGAGGAGCTCTGCAGTGACCCAGGCTGCAGGGCTGGCAGTCAGCGCCCTCAGGCTCTCCTCTGCCTCCTGGCGGGTGGGACATCCACCAGGGGACCAAGGCTGTGGGTCCTGCACCTCCCTCTGCCCCCACCTGAGTGCAGGATGGTTCCTGAGCCCGTTCCCTCTGCGCACATCCCTTCCCCATCTGTACCGCAGCAGATGTGGCCATGAAGCATGATCTGGTGTGAGCAGGACAACTGCAAGATTCCTGTGGGCCCCAGCCCCATCCTCTGCCCCTTCTCCTCTCCCAGGTCGCCCGGACATTGATGGTTACCCACATCCCCAAGGAGATCACAGACCCGTCCCTTATCATCAAGCATTTCCAGTGAGTAGCTGTGTCTCGGCAGGACGTCCCTGTCCTACTTGGGCTGCCTGGAGCTGGCCACGAGCTGCCCCAGGCCCGGGAGGAGAGGCTGTCCCCAGCCTTGTCCCCCAGTGCCACTGTGTCTGTGTGCCCGCAGCGAGGCGTATCCCAGCTGCACCGTCACCAACGTCCAGTTCTGCTTTGATGTACGCAAGCTGATGAAGCTGGATGTGGAGAGGTGAGCGCGTGGGGACCCCGCAGCTGTCCGTCAGTCTGTCTGCGTGATGCAGGCAGCTCCCTGAACAACCCTCCTCTCATTCTGCTTCCCGGCAGGCGCAAGGCAATGAAGGGGAGGCTGTACTTCACCACCAAGGCACAGAAAGAGGGGAAGATCATGATCAAAACCCACCCTTGCGCCCGCATCTTCTGCTGCCGCTTCTGTGGCTTTGAGCAGGTCGGGTGGCGTGGGCAGGGCTGCGGGCAGCGTGTCCCCAGCGCGGGCAGGGCTGCGGGCAGCGCGGTGGCTGGCCCGTGCCCCAGCCCTGGCTGCTCCTGCAGGTGGACGCCGAGCAGTACTACGGGGAGCTGGAGGAGAAGCTCACGGACGAGTTCAACGCTGAGCGCAACCGCATCACGCTGAAGCGGCTCGACATGGCCTTCGTCACCTTCCAGGACGAGCGGATGACGGCCGTGTGAGTGCCCTCGGGCCTGCTGCTGCCAGCACGGTCCCCGGCCTGGCAGTGCTGTGGGATGGGGTCATCACCACTGGGGAATGAAGGGGACATGGGGCACCTTGCTGGCTCCCCTGGCCAAATCCAGCTGACGGGTCTGTCTCCGCTGTGCCTCTGCTGCCTGCAAGGGGCTGCAGGGCTCGTGAGAAGCAGGGGGGTCCTGAGCTGTCAGTTCAGACCTGACCCCAGGCTCCCTCCTGCAGGATTTTGAAGGACTACAGCCACATCCACTGCCGCAAGCACCCCCAGCAGTCCTCCGTCACCACCGTGGTCAAGTCGCACCACTGGGGCGTGCGCTACGCCCCCGCACCCAACGATATCATCTGGTGAACCCCCGTGGTGGGAGGGACAGAGGGAGGAAAGGAGGGCGAGCAGCTGGAAAGGGGAACCCACGCCGGTAGCTATAGGACTGCACCCATGCCCAGAGCTGGCAGAAGTCACCAGTTGTGACCGGGGTGATCACCCCACGGGTGGCAGGGCTCAGCCAGACAAGGTTCGGGGTGAGTGCCAGGCTTTGATTTTCCTGGCTTGACTCCAAAGCCTCCTCAGAGGATGGCACAGACCCTATTGTGGTCACACCCAGCCCTGGGGGCTCTGCAGTGGTGATGCAGCAGTGCAGGGAGAAGGGAGAGAGTGGGCTCAGCGCAAGGGCTGCGGGGTGGTCAGCATGGGGAGCAGGACACAGAGCTGGAGGGCTGGGCTGGGAGACCCTGGACACATGTTTTTTTCCTCCACACCACGTCCAAGTCATCCTTTCTTCTCCCAGGGAGAACCTGTCGGTCCGTGGCACATCCTGGTGGCTGCGATTCATCCTCCTTAATATCTGCCTCTTCATCCTCCTCTTCTTCCTCACCACACCGGCCATCATCGTCAATACCATGGACATGTTCAATGTCACACGGCCTGTGGAGAGCCTCAAGGTACTTCCCGGGGCCCTGCACCAGCCTTCCTGAAGGGTCTGCATTTCAGCACTTGTCCATGGCAGGGACAGAGCCCCAGCTCGGCGCTGGCCCCTGTAGATGAGCCATCAGTGGGATGGGCGTTGATGAGGGGCAGGGAGAGCTCCCGCCCCTGGGTGTCCTGTTCGTGTGTGTGGTTCTAGTGGCAGAGTCCTGCCCCCTGGGCATACCTGAGCATCGGTGCCTGTGTCCATGGGGAAGGGCAGGTTGGTGTTCCTGCAGGAGAGAGGTGGGAAGAGCTCAGGAGCTGTCAGATGCTGCCAGCAGCACATTGCCTTCCTGCTCACGGACCCTTCCTGCTGGGAGGGCTCTGGGGCTTGGTGCGTGCCCATGGTGCACTTGGCTGTTCTTGAGATCTTGTCTCCTGGAACCAGCGTCCCTGCTCAGGGAGGGGATGCTCCACGTGCATCTGCCCAGGGAGCTGCCTCCAGCACAGTGAAGCAGTGGCAGCATGGGCAGGCTCAGCTTGTTGCTCCCTGGAGCTGTCAGGGTCCTAAGAGGGTGTTCCCCATCTTTCCTACTGCAGAACCCCATCATCACCCAGTTCTTCCCCACGCTGCTGCTCTGGGCCTTCTCTGTCTTCCTGCCGTTCCTCGTCTATTACTCGGCCTTCTTCGAGTCTCACTGGACAAGGTAACGGGGCCCTGCACTGCCCAGGGCTGCTCAGGGTCATGTTGAACGGGAGGAATTTCAGTAGGACCCATCAGACCCAACCTGCGGGGAGGCAGGCTGTGGTGTGGGAGACTCCACAGAGCCCCATGGACGTTCCCCTGGACAAAGATCCAGTTCATACTCAAAGGAGCCACTTCCTTGCTGAACACTTTCAAACGAGTACAGGTGGAGCTGGCTTTAAGCTGGGTCTGAAGAAGTTTGCAGAAAGGATGACGTGATGGTAGGCTGGCAGCAGCAGGGCCCTGGTCCTGACCTGGGAAGCACATCCCAGCTCTCCATGGTGGGCATGCAGGTTTGGGATGCTCAGGGTCTCATAGCAGAGGAAGCATTGCCCAGTTCCTACAGTTTGCTCTCTGTCTTGACCCTCTGCCAGCCCAAACCCCTGTGCCTGCTCTGCTGACCTCTTGCAGGAGCATTGCCACCACCTGCCACCCTTCTCTGAGGGGCAGGAGGTCCACCCCTGACTCCACACAGTCTGGGAGAAGTTCTGCAGCACCCCAGTAGCTGCACAGCTCAAGGGCACGTGGCATCCTTGAGCTGGTTTCAGCTCCCTGCTGAAGACCTCGATCCAGCCCAGCCTCCTCTCACCCTGCTTGCTGCCTTGCCACTGAGGAGTGCAAAGTTCTCTTTTTCCCCCTTTCCCCAGGTCAAGTGAGAACCAGCTCACCATGCACAAATGTTTCTTCTTCCTGGTGTTCATGGTCATCATCCTGCCCTCGCTGGGGCTGACCAGGTAAGGGCCAGCGGGCAGCCTGGGGTCACGCTGGGCTCCTCTCCTCTGGTTGAGGGACAGGAGCTGTTTCAGCCACTGATGACACATGGAGGCTGGATGCTCCCCACATTGCTCTGCGCCCCCCCTTCTTTCTGAGCTTCTCCTCTGCTCCCCCTAGCTTGGACCTCTTCTTCCGCTGGCTCTTCGACACGCACTTTTTGGACGAGGCCGACATCAAGTTCCAGTGAGTACCGGGCTGCTCCCCAAGACACGGGGTCCTACGGGGCAGAGCCTGGCGCCATCCCCACTGTCCTCTCACCCTCCTTGTCCCCGGGGCAGGTGTGTTTTCCTCCCAGACAACGGTGCTTTCTTCGTCAACTACGTCGTCACCTCCAGCCTGATCGGGACGGCCATGGAGCTTCTGCGCATCCCCGGCCTCCTTGTCTACACCGCCCGCCTCTGCCTCGCCAAGTCCGAGCCCGAGCGGCTCCACATCAAGCGGGTGTGTGGCCACAGGCACCTCCATGCACACACAGCTCCCGGGCACGGCAGGGACGCTCTGGGGAAGCTCAGGTTGTCCCGGTCCCGTGGGAGGTTTGTGTGGTGAGCCACCACACGAGGTGTGCTGCTGGCCCTGGCCCTGCGGGGCTAAGCGGGGTGAGGCAACCCTGTGCTCCCGATGAGGCAAAGGCAGTAACGGCGCTGCTGGTTGTGCCTCAGAGCCAAGCCTACCAGTTCCAGTTTGGGTTGGAGTACGCCTGGACCTGCTGCATCTTCTCCGTCGTCATGACCTACAGCATCACCTGCCCCATCATCGTCCCCTTTGGTGAGTATGGCCCTGCTGTCCCCATCCGTGCTGAGAATGGCTTGTCCCAGCCTGCAGGAGCGATGTGGGGGCTTCCCATGGGAGGCACGGCCGCCAAACACCCCCTGTCCTCCTGCCAGGTTTGCTCTACATGCTGCTCAAGCACATGGTTGACCGGTACAACATCTACTACGTGTACATCCCCACCAAGCTGAACCAGCGCCTCCACGTCGCCGCCATCAGCCAGGTCGTGGTGGCCCCCATCCTCTGCATGTTCTGGCTGCTCTTCTTCTCTGTCCTGCGCCTTGGTAGGGAGAGCTCGGGGCTGTTCCCTTCCACTTCTCAGGGTCACCAGACTGAAGCTCTGGGGGATGAGCTTCACCCCTGAGTTAAGCACAGGGGTATCAGCTATTGTTTGGGGCTGTCAGAGCTCACAACACCCCCAGCACGCTCCAGCCTGGGGCTCAGCATGTCCTTGGAGGCTCACGTCCTCACCCTGTGTCTCTCTGCCCTAGGTCCCACCCGCCCTGTCACCCTCTTCACCTTTGTGGTCCTCCTCTCCTGCATCATCTTCTCCTTCTTTGGGCTCTGCCTGAAGAAGCTGCAGCCACGGAAACCATCCAGCTACCAGGTGAGCGTGGGCAGCCCTTCCCTCCTCCCGCCCCATGCCCCCTCAGTCCCCTGGGGTGTGTTTGCAGTGAGGGATCTGGGGGTTTGGCTGCACCTGGATCAGACCAAGGGCTCAGGCACCCACACGGTAGCTCCCCGTCCCTGGATGCACCAGCGCTGGGTGGTGCCGTGGTTAGGGACATAGGCAGCATTCCTGGCCCGCTTGGTTAAATCCTGGTTTGGCTGGGATTGAGCCTGGTCCTGCTGCGGAGGGGCCCCTGCACGGTGTCCCCAAGCTGGAGCTGCCCCTGGCTTTCCCCTGGCCCCTTGCTGCGGCTTCCTCCCTGCCTCCCCTCCCCAGATGTCTGATCAGTCCGAGGGCGCCTTCAACGATGCCGAGCGCAGCAGCGTCTCCTCCACCCCCAACTCCAACGTGAGTACCCCCACCCAGCCCGACGCAGCCCCTGGCTCACTCCCAGCCCAGGGGATGCGCCCCCTTGGGCCCAGCCCCTGGTCCCTGACCCCCCGCTGTCCCCCGGGGCAGCTCTTCGTGGCCACGGTCCTGCAGGAGCCTGAGCTGAGCCTGACGCCGGCGGCCTCCCCGGCACACCAGTCCTATGGCACCATGGGCAACCACCTGGAGCCGGCCGAGGACGGAGAGGACGGGGGCCTGCAGAGCTTCGAGACGGAGCTGGAGACGGTGGAGGGCGAGTACAGGACGGGCCCCGTGCTGGAGAGCCAGCCCCGCTACCAGTGAGCAGCCCCGCTGCCGGGCTGAGAGCCGAGAGCAGAGGACGTGCAGGGGGCAGGAGGGAGCCCGCCCGCGGCCCCCAGCTCCTCGCACCGCCCCTGCTGCCAGCACCGACGGGTGCCCACTTGGCTGACGGCCCCACGCACGGGTGATGCCGGACAGGGGGGCAGCAGGACTGATGGCAGGGGGGTCCCCAGCCCGTTCGTTGCGAGGCGGCGTGGCCCTGCAGTCCCAGAGCAGCTCGGCCGCCCTGTACCCCCCTGGCCCTGTCTGCCTCTGCCAGCCCTGGGTGGGGGAGAGGAGGTGCAGCCCCGTGGGGTGAGGTCTCCCGACAGACCTTACTGCAAGGAAAGGAGGGCGGCCCTGCCTGCAGCCGCATGTCCTCTCGGCCACGCCAAACCTTTGCTTGCCCACCCGCTGCTGCTGCTACCCATGACGGCTGTTTTGCTCCTTCCCGTGGCCCTGGGTGCTGGCTCCAGCCCCCAAAACCACCCCCAGGGCTTCACCGATCCAAGCGGGGGCTGCTGAGATGCTCGTGCTTTGGCCTGCGTGAGTGCACGGGGCTGGAGCAGCTCCTCCTGCTCCCACGCCTGCCTGAGCACCGGCTGCCCTTCCTGGGGGCAGCCTCCAAACGCACACCCCGCTCTCCCGCGGCGCCGAGCCCCCCATCCTGGCGGGGTTCGCCCTGCCCTACGCCCTCCCTCTGCTGCTGCAACGTGCTTGTGCCCTCGGGTCTTCAGGGATGAGTGTGTTTCGTGGCCATGACAGCAGCTGCCTTTTGACGGTGGCTCCCATCCTCCTGCTCCTGCTGCCCGTGCTCCCCCTGGGACAGGCCATGGGGATCTGCACGGCTCCATCCCATTGCAACAAAGACAGGGGTGCTGGCAGCACCCAGGGGCAGTTTCTCCCCACTCTGCCGCTGTGATATGGGGCAGAGGTGGGGGAGAAAAGCTGGTGTGTGCCTGTGGGTGATGCCCAGGACCTCGCCTGGGATGTGGGAGAGCTGATCTGGGTCTTCCTCCTGCAAGGGGGACTCATGTTTGCATCGCAACATGGTGGGTGCCCTGTCCCCCACCCCTGCCCATCCCCAGGGGTGGCACAGGGGACAGGTGTGCAGGGGACAGCACTGTGGGGACACCCCGTGCCACTTCCCCTGCCCAGCATTACAGAGGCTGTCGGGTGTGGGGGCAAGGTGTGCAAATCCTTGGGGGAGTCACAGGCAGCCCAGCAGTGAGCCGTGGGTCTGAGCTCCCTGGACTGGCAGCCCCACCGACCCCTTGCCCCTGCATGCTCAGGCAGTGGCCGTGGCACCCAAAAAACCACCTGGCAGGCTCCTGGATCCCAGACATCCTCGCCACTGCTCGTCCTGGGGCTGCCCCGGATGGCAAGATGCTGGTGGCCCCGTCTGGCGGCTCGGTGGCCTCTCTCTGAGGGGCAGCAGGTACCGTGAGCAGCACCGTGTCCCGGGGAGCTCGGGCTCCGGCTGCCCTTGGCTGCCACGCTGTAGGAATGTGCCAGAGGTCTGTACCTTCTCGTTATTTATTGCTATGACCGTGCCTTGAATAAAATGACTTCACCCAGCCGCTGTCTGGTGTCGTCACCCCGTGCGTCCTGCCTGGTGAATGGGCTGGGAGGGATTTTTGGAGGTAAAGGGGAAGGCACAGAAGCAGTAAAGGCACAGGAGCAGAGGAGCACCCCGCGGTGTCACCTCAGAAGGGCACAGCCCTTGGCACTGGTCCCCTGCCCATCTTTCACCATTCCCCCACAGTGAGGGGCAGCCCAGGGCACCAACAGAGAGCCCCAAAGCTGACCTGGCACAGGCTGCCCAGAGGAGCTGTGGCTGCCCCATCCCTGCAGGTGCTCAAGGCCAGGCTGGATGGGGCTTTGGGCAACCTGGGCTGGTGGGAGGTGTCCCTGCCCATGGCAGGGGAGTGGAACTGGGTGGGTTTTAAGGTCCCTCCCAACCCAAACCACTCTGTGCTTCTATGATCCTATGCCCTACCTGCCAGCAAGCCCTGGGGAAGCAACAAAAGCCATTTTGGGTGCTTTTCTCTAGGTTTCAGCAGACAGCGCTCTTCTGCTGCCCTCCTTCCTCCCAAAACATTCCATACCCAAATTCCCCCTGGAACCATCCCCCTCTGGTGTCAGCAGCAGAGGGAAGAGCACTGCCCTGGCTTACAGCATGGGGTGGGAGGCATCCTTTTGGGTGAAAACTGGAAAGCAAGGCAACACCCACACCACACACCCACCCAGAGGGCAGTCAGCCTGGAATCAGCGGCAGACTGGGCTGCACCTGGCAGGAGGAGCCCTTGCTGTGAGCAAGGCCCTCATGCTGGGGAAGCTCATCCCAGCCAAACGAGGCCCTCCAAGCCCTGTTATCCTCTGCCTTCACTGCTCAGGCCCCGGAGACTTGATGTGAGCCATGGGAGGAGGGTGCAGGACAGGACTTTGTGCCCAGGCCTGCACAGCCCTGCAGGCCGCCCATCACCCTCGGGGCTGAGGCAGAGCGCAGCTGCCGCCCCCCAGAACAAAAGCAGCACAGCACAGAAGGTGTCTGAGGCTGGTTGGTGGCCTAAAGGTGTAATTCCATCTGGGACTGTCAGACCTGGCTGGCAGGCAGACAGCGGGCAGCAGCAGGCCGCCTCTGCTGCCCGTCCTGCGGGTCATGGTGCAGCTCAGCCCTCCACCCACCGTGCACAAAATCACCAAAAGACTTCCAACGCTGGGTGGCTGCTCCTGGCACTTCCAGCATCGCCAAGGCTATTGCTGACAAGAAAGCAGCAAGCTCCCCCCATCCTTTATTATTTTTTTTTTTGCTTGCTCAGGCCTCTTATATTAAAATAAACACCAGGCAGCCAAAAGGGCAGAGGCTCACTGTTGTTCTTTATTAAACAGTACAGCTGGGTGTAAGAGGCACACGGACTAGTTTATTTCCCCTAGGCCTTACACAAAACGTGGTACAGAGGAGGAGAAGTCAAGGAGCTGGGAAAGCTAGAGGAGGAGGGGATGGCTGGGTGCAGCGGCACGCACCCCATCCCTCACCCGCCTGCCTAATGGGGGCCAGAAGGATCCTCCCTGCGATACCGAGGGCTGCACAGGGGACATCCCCATCCCCATCCCCTGTCCCTGCTGCCCCATACCAGGGCTTCCCCCGCAGCTCCTCCATCCCTGGCTCCTGGACCAGAGCGGGTAGGAAGCCAGGGGCCCCAGCAGGTCCTTGCCCTGGGGGTAGTGACAGCTGGAAACAGCGCTCGGCCAGTCCCACAGCAGCTTTCCCATAGAGGTGGCCTCTTCTCCAAGCACTCACGTTCAGCTCCCAGCAGAGCCGTCAGGCGCTGCCTCTCAGCCGCTTCCTCGGCTTTCTTCCAGCAGGTGCTTTCTTCCTGCTCCTGCCCTAACGCAGCTCCGCCGCACACAGCTAACGGGGCACCTGCTCCACCCCGAAGTGGCCGTGTCTCAAGTACGGCGGAGTTATTTCCGAAGGGCGAGGAAGCTCTGCGGATGGGCATTGTGTGCAGCTGGGAAGCACTCCAGGTCCCGACAGCATCAGCAGAGAAATTCCAGCTATGCTTCCTCTGGCCGAGAGCCAGAATCATTTCTGGAAGCCGTTGCCATGACATGATTGCAACCTTCATTTTTATTCTAAGGCATCGTTTCTTGTATTTACTTTATTCTCCTCAATACAAAGCATTAAATAGCCACCACTGCTGCTGCAATTCAGCAGGCTCTCAGGTTAAAACCAACCAGCCAAGCAGACAGAAATCCTTCCAGGCAGCAGCCCACAGCCACTAAGAGCAGCCCTACCTTGGCATTAACGTGACCCCACTGCTCGAAACAGCCCCAGGACACACAGTAAGCCGTGACCAACCTTACACAGGGAAAGACCCTGGGTGGCACGCAGGGGGGAGAGCACCAGGATGGACCCAGGAGCAACACCTGGGTGAGGAGAGCGGGTAAAAGCTCGCCGCAGGGACTGGGGAGGATGGCAGCACTGCACGGCCAGCTCCTGCCTCTGCTGCCCAACACGGCCACAGCCACCCCTGCCCCTGGAGCGAGCTGAGCCAGCCGCTACCTGCAGAGCTGAACCGGGCACAGCCGTGCACGAGAAGTGAGCGGTGACAGCCTCAGCAGGTCTCGAGCACAGCAAAGAGGATTTCAGGCAAGTGAGCCTCCGAGGACACCTCCCGCTGTCATCTAACTAGGGTGGGCAGCGAGGGGAGAGGAAGGGAGGGGAGCCAGCTGAAGACCAGAGCACAGACACCAGCACTGGTGCTCCAGCTGGCCCCGAGGAGCCTGGGCAGGGCAGAGGAGCTGTGCCGTGCTGCTTCCCCGCTTCACTGCGGAGAAACAGCCCACGGGCCGCCAGCAAAGGCAGAGATGTGGTCGTGTCAAAGCAAGGCAGGATTACCGAGAGAGACCTGAAGCACGCGTGGCTGGAGGAGATGGAGACGGGCTGGTGCACAGAGACAGACGGAGAGAGGCAGAGAGAGGGTGAGTGCCTGCCCCGCGCAGGGCTGCTGCGAGGCCAGTGGCGGGGAGGGCTGGCTGGGCTAGTCCCCCTCCGCGAGGGGCTCCCAGCCGCGCCGCATGGCTTTCACCACAGCACCGTAGAGTTTGGTCCAAGCCTCCCGCACGTCTGGGCTGAAGGCAGCGCCGAGGCATTTCTCCAGCATGTACAGCAAGGACTCGCCGACGGTCTGCAAACCAAACGGTGAGGCATCAAGCTCAGCAGCGGGGGAATAACAGGCAGCGCCTTCTCTTGCTCCACCACACTTAGGGCTTCTCCCATTGCGGGGTACCTGCGGAGGCAGCCAGCCCCATCCCTGGTTGTTCAGAGGAGCCCCAGAGGCAGCCCGGATCCTGCTCAGGAGCTGACCCACACCATCCCATGCCCTGCCCCTTGCTGGCTCTCACCTCCCCACCAGCTCAGTGGGGAGCAAGGGCTGACGCAGGGTGGGTGACACCAGTGGAGAGCTGCACACCATCCTCCGTGCCTTCCCAACACCAGCAGCCAGCCCAGTCCCCTGGCACAGCAGTGGACCAGCAGAGCTGAGCCATGCCAGGAGACAGGGTGGGAGCCCCAGCGGGAGGCTCGGGGCCTCCCTGCTCCTCATCCTGGGCTGCGTGGTGTCCTGCCTTGCCTGGGCTGGCCGGCGTCACCACCCGGAGCAAGGTGGGTTTATGTCTGGAAACATGGAGGGGCTGAGGTTCAGCATTCCCTAAGCATTTCCCTGGGGAAATGCCTTGCTCCCCTCTGTCCTCACTCCCTGGGCAGGAAACGAGGGGAGCTCGAGGGCTTTCCTGACCAAGCCAACATCACCGCACAGCTCGGGGCTGCACTGAGCCTCCAGCTTTCTCTCCAGCCAGCTGAACCCAGCAGGTGGGCACAGGAGGGTGGGGACAGCCGAGGGCTGCAGGCAGCGCTGCACAAACACAGCCACAGCGGGATGAAAGAGGATGCCTCACCGAGAAAGACTCGACCTTCACGCCGATTGCCTGGTGCTTCTTGCCGAGGTTGCAGAGATATTCCTCCAGGCAGGGCAAGTTCTCCAGGTGGCTCACGGCCGCATCAATCACCAGCATCACCTACAGGAGCACAGAGGCAAAAGGGCACTAACAAGGCTCTGCTGCCCTTCTGGAGGAAGGGACTAACCCCTCGGCTTCACCCTTCTCAGCCTGACGGCCACCACCACCTCCCAGCACAGCAGGTGCCCCCTGAGCTTTCCTTTGCTCTGCTGCAACCTGTGTGCCACCACTGATGGCAGCACGCCCCACATCCTTCTGCAGGACACTGCCAGAGGTGCTACAGCAAGCAGCACTGCTGGCCTCCCTGCTCCAGAGGAGGGAGGAGAGCCCCGCAGCAGAGCAGTTATGGGCCAAGATCTAACACTGATGTGGTCTTAGGAGCCCAGAACAGCTGCAGGGGAGCCCTGGAATTGCCAGGACTAGAGTTGCCGGCTAGAAGTTACCAAGATCTAAGGTTAGCCAAGGTATTTTGAGGTGAGGGGATGGCTAGCACAGCCAAGAGACCTGGTCTGGCAGAGCACGTACCATGGTGGTCTGTGAGGTGCAAGAAGAGCCAAATGGAGACAGGACAGAGAAGGGTTAATGAGGGATGAAGGAGCAGACAGACCAAATTGGAAGAAGAGATTAAAGCCAGGGCACGGTTGGCTTGGCAAAGCCAAGGAGTGATAGAATTGTGCTCCACAATTTCAACAGGGAAATTATCTCCAACAAGAGCAAAGAGCTATTTCAGCTTAAGGCAGTAATAGCAGAAGTAAAAATGGACACAACTTGTCCAATAAGCAGGGGCTGGAAAATAGCAAAAAGCTTGCAGCTATCAGAGGAGAGCAGTCCTGAAGCAGCCTCTCACAAGGAGCAAGGCAGGCACGCGAGGCACTGCGCTGGTTTAAAGATGGAGGCTATGAAAACCAGCCTGAAGATGGAGGTTACGGGGTTACGAAGGCATCTGCAAGCCACAGCTGCGCTCTTTCTCTGCCTGGCTGCTCCTCAGGGCTCGGAGGGCTCCTGCTGTGCTGGGTCTGGCTCCCTCTGTGCATGAGCTCCCGCAAGGCGACATCGGCATCGCTCCTCTCCCAGTTCTGGGGGGAGAGGAGACTGCTGTGTGCTCCCAGCCCATCCCAAACCCCAAAACCCTGCCCGGAGGCTTCCTCCTGCCCTGCTCTCACCTTCCTAACGTGATCCAGGAACTCGGGGGCAGACAGGCACTCCTGGGGGCTGGCAAACTGCTTGCAGTTGTACTGGAAAAGGGGCAACAGGTCAGGGTCCAGATCAAACAACCTGCAACAGCGAGAGAGAAGCCCCCATCTCCTCACGTCCTTAACGTGGTGCAGAGCCCCGCTCGCCCCACCAGCAGCACCCCAACACCCCCTTTCCTCCTGCTGCTCCCTCCCCACCTGTGAAGGACGTGGAAGTCCCAAAGATTTAGCCTGGGGAAATGCAGGTTAGCTGCTGGCAAAAGAGGTTCTCCTTTCCCTTTCCCTTGGTCCCAGCTCTCAGACCTGTGGCTCTGGCACCTGTGGATCCGTCCCAGCCCAGCACCGCTCCCCCAAATCCTGCTCGGTGCCTTCCCCTTCCCACTCCACGATCCCGTTGAGCCCCAAAGCTGCCCAAACCGGGGGAAGCCCCGGTGCTGAGGGGAGCCCAGGTACTCCAGCAGCCTCCCCTCTGCCTGGGGGACCGTCTCCACGAGGGGACCCCGCACACCGCAGCGCGGGGCTCCCCGTCCACCAGGTTTTGCCCTGGCCCCCGCTCCCCTTTCCTTCCACCAACTCTCCGCCGGGCTTTCGGGGCGACTTCTTACAGGTTTTTCCCTTTTTCTTTCCCCACAGCCGAGGCACTGATCTCCTCGGGCGAGGGGCTCACCCACACAGCGCATCCTCAGCTCCGGGACCGGGGGGCCACCGGGGCGACCACCGCCACCTGCCCGGGGGTGACGGGGGGACCCTGTCCCGTCTCTTGGCCGCCCCCCACTCTTAATCGCTCACCTGGAGAAGAGGACGAGGCCGTGCTGCACCGGGCTGCCGCTCAGCCGCCGCCAGCTCTCCCGGATCAGCGCCCGCTGCGCTCCTGACAGCATCCCGCTCGCCATGGCGGGGGCGGGGAAGGGCCCGCCGGGGGGGGCTGCCCCTTTCCGCCCGCCCCTCGCTCCGCCGCCACCTCCCCACCGCCCCCTTCACCTCGGGTCCCCCCGCCCCGGCACCGTCCCCACGGAGCCCCCCGGCTCGCACCTCACGGGCAGGGCAAGGGGAGGACAAAAGGAGCGACCCCGGCCCTCCCTGAGGAGAATTGGGGCTGGGGGCGCTGCTCCCGCCCTCGGGGACCCCCTCGCCCCCTGCCTCCTCTGGGAGAGGGGGGACTGAGGCAGCGGGACAGGCAATGCTGCTAAGGAGAGGAGGCAGCTCAGCTCTGTCACACAGCTCCCGGACACCCAACTTCTTCCCTCTGATGCTCAGAGGGAAATGTGGCGTTTAATTTGGCCCAGGGATGGAGGCAGCGCAAAGGAAACTTAAGAGCAAGCAGACAGGGGCTGAAGCGGCACAGCAGAAAGCAGACAGCCAGAGCAGTCACGCAAGCTGGGGGTAGCAGAAGGATGGAAGCAAGATGAAAGTGCAAATGGCACCGAAACCAGCAGTCAGCTCTGGAGTAACGATGGTGCTGATCGCATTACAAGTTCTGCTCCTACCCGTCAGGCTTAGTTCTTGTCATTAGGAGAAAAGACTGCAGCCTGGGACCAGAACAGGAGCACGTTGGCTCAGTGGGTGTAGAAAGGAGGCTCTTCCACTCAAGAGTACTGAAATCCAGCCCCAGAAGGAGGCAGGTTCAATGGCACAATACAACATCCTCAGCCCCAGCCACATCTCCCCTCCCAGGGGTCTTTCTCCAAAAGACCCAGCCTGACAGCACCGACTGCAGCAGCAGCAAGAAGCCTCAGGAGGCATCTCTGGAAGTGCCAGCACGAATTACCTGTTTTCTCAGGCCCCACGTTCTCACTGTAGACCAGAAGATGCTATATGTGAAAAGGTCCATGTATGTTAGAGGAAGCTAGAACTCTCTACCTAAATTCAGGCTCTTGAAGAGTCCCACAGACTCAAAGACATTGAGCCATGAGATGGAACTATGGAGTCCCACAAATACTTCCAGATCTCTGGATACTGAGCCAGAGGAAAATGTGGTTCCAGGTTTTCTGTGCTTTGAATGTCATTGCTAGAAAAGACTTCATTGATGCCAAAAGTCTCAGGTCCCAGTAAGACACACGTGCAAGCATCGTTTTCTTTGTTAAAACTGCAGCATTTTATCTTTCACAATCATTAAGAAATGCCTGAAAAACATGATCTCTACACCTCTAAATTTCTGTAAAATGAAGACTAAATAAGGACCATGCAACACTGAGGAAAAGCCACAACTTATCACAGCTGGGCTTCTGGAGCACACAAAGCGACAACCCTCAGTGCTTCCCACTGCTGGCACCATCTTCTGGTCTCCAAGTTAATGTTTAGAGCCGTGTCTTGGCCATCTGGTTGCAAAGGGAACACGGCCCAGTAATAAATCACTGCAACTGCTGGAGCAGCAAGGATCCTGAAAGAGCAGCTAGGACAGAAGCAGGAATACCAGGTTAATCTGAGCAGAGCAGCGAACACGAGCCCAGCAGTGGCAATGCAAACATGAACCTTTAGCTATCTTGCTGCTGATGGAGCACACCAGCAAGAAGCACGAAGCGTCATCCCATCTGGAAGGATGTGTGTGCAGTCAGAGCACAGCCTAGGCTGAGTATCTGCCTAGCACCATTTTGGGTATAGTCAGAGCTGGGTGACAAGAGAGGAAGAGAAGCACCCAAAAACCAGGCTGTTGTAGTTAAGAGTGACCAGCTCCTGAATGCAAGCAGCATGGATACAGAGGGTGCAAGGGCAGGAGGGGAAGATGGCTGTACAAGGAGACAGTGCAGTGAGGCTCCCTGCAGTCTGGCTGGGATACAGGACACCTTTCCTCGGCTCTGTGCAGGCACCACACCAGCTGCCATGCCAAAAGTAACAAGGAAATGCAGGCCGAGCTGCTCGTCCTAGTGGAAAGGACATTTCAGGCAGCAGCACTGAAGCCACGATGGCAATAGAAAATGGTGGCTCGCCTCCAGCTTCCCCTCCGTGCCACAGATGGTGGCTGCAGGCTGAGCCCTCGCTGTGGGCGCAGACGGGACCACAGCAGCAGCAACACCCACTGAGTCTTCTCCTGTGGAAGATGTGGGGCACAGGCAGGGAGGTGGTGATACCCTGCCCGCCTGTGGGCACCCAAAGCACACTCCAGTACTAAACCCAGCAGAGGCTGAGAACCAAAAGGAATTCCTTCCTTTCCACCACCACACCAGCTCCTTCTGGGCGGGATGCGGGCACGTCCAGGGGCAGGGAAATGCCACAGAGAAGCCATTCCCCTGCTGCCTATCCCACTGCTAAGGGGGCTCTCAAGAGCATTTTTTCCCCCTAAAACAGCCTATGTCTTCCAGCACAGGAGGAGGGAGCTGTAAGGAGGGATCTGAGGTGGGAGACAGGAAGAATTCAAGGGTGAGAGACACCCAGAAGCCATTTGCATGGCTTAAAAGCGAGGACCCAGGACTGGGGAGGCACGGTGCTTCTCCTTGTGTGCAGAGGAGCCGTGTGGCTGTGGGGGGAGCTCCTTCTGCTGCCACAGCACTGAGCTGCTGACAGGACGAGTGGAGTCCAGGGAGACCCTGAGGTACAAAGAAGAGCAAACAACAAACTTCCCTCAAGTTCAAGTATTTAGTGAGCCTTCAGGCATACAGAAGCCCAGGGATGCATCAGGAGGTTGAGCACTGCAAACATTTCCACAGCCTGTGGGTTTCCTGCCATGGCTGGTCCCCAGCTCCCTTGGCTCCATACACCTCGACAGGCGGCTCAGCTCTTTTCTGAAATGTCCTTGGATTTCTGCAAGACTTTCCTCGAAGCTGTCATGAGTGAAGAGCCACCAGGTCAGCAGCACAGGCTGCTCCAAAATCATCACTAGGCCAACTGAAGAAAGGGGAGGCAAATTTCCAGTGAAATACTCAGGCCTCCAATAAAGCCCTGGTGTGCTTCAGAAACCACACACTTCTATTTTAAATTTGTGGTGGATCTCATTAATCTAATCTACAGCCCCTCCAAATTACAGTACCAACACTCACAACTTCCCTTGCCAAGTGCTTTACTTGTTCAGTGCCTCAGTTTACCCATAGGGAAAGAAATTTCCAAGTCTCATAAAATGGTTCAACAGGACATGGAATAAGCTCCAAGCACCAGCCCCCAGCCCTGCCCTCAGGGCCCAGGGCACCTGGAGAACAAATCTCCCTGCCCAGGGAGGCCACCCAGGCCTGGCCTAGGGTTATGGCTGTGCGTGTGCTGCCGTGACACGGTCAGATTTTGTTCAGCTGCTGTTTGAACACAACCAAATCCCCCCCTTTGGACTCCTGCTCATTTCCAATTCTACATCCGTGAGTCCTCATGAATAATGCCCCTCTGATCTAGTTGCTTCGGGCTTCCTGCTCGCCTTGGAGCCAGATTCCTGGGCTTGACTAATGCCCCCTTTCCACCCTTCTCCTCCGCCACAAAAGCACAGGCCATGATGTCTCTTCCTTGCCCCAGCCCCCCGTCCCCACCCTCAGGTGGGTTCAGGAGCCATGCCACGTTTCCAGCAGGCTTCTGAAGCTACCCCCTCAGGCCACAACGCGGCACAGCTCAGTGTCAAAGCAAATCACAAAATGCTGTTGCATAACAAGAAGCAAAAGAGATGCAGGAGGGAATAATCTTACCCATAAAATGATTAAGGCAACAGCTGCAGAGCTCGCTGACTGCCATGGTGCCTGCAGGGAGAGCAGGGCAGCACCACCGACCTTGAAGATTTGGGCTAAGGGGGGAGGAGGCACAGTGTATGGGAGAGAATTCAAAAGCAGAACAAAATGAAAACGTGTTTTTTTTTGATGTCCCTTTGGTGGTAAGCATCCACAAGTTCATCCTAGGCCTCCCAGGGCCCAGATGGGGAAAATTTTGTGCAGACAGGTGAAAACAAACCACGGGCTGACAAGGCAAGAAGCTGGGAGAGAATCCAAAGGAGACCACACATTGCTGCCAGCCTGAGTATTCCTGCCTGTAGAGGAGAGAGGATGCCAGACCAGGTCTGGCAGCTACAGATGCATGGACCTTACCTTGGTTGTTATTCTCACCTTGTGCTCTCTTTAGCACAGTTGCTACCCCCACCACCAGGCCAGAAGCAGCCTCTGCCAGCACACCCGGCCCCTTAGCAAGCAGTGTCAGCATGGTTACGTGGCTCCCGCAGGCTTGGAGCTTCCCCAAGCTGTCCTTACACTGGCTTGGATCATCTTCAGCTGCTGACATGTCATGGCAAAAGCCTGGTGGGAGGATGTTTTATCCTCCCAAGAGGCTTCCTCTGAAGTTCCCCCACTGGTCTTGCCTCGTATCAGAAGCGCTGTTGGTACCAGTCTCTGAAATGCTCATTGATTGCCTTTCCTCTGATCTCAACTCCATTCTTTCCTTCCTTCTTGCAATCCAAATGGATACTATTGACCAGGGTCTCTCCTTCAATCATTTGCCCTACAGCAGTTTTCTCTGAGAGCAGTGCCTTTGCTGTGATTTATTAAAACAGACATTTTGCCTTTAATTGCATCCCTTCTTTCACAGCAAGGCTGTGCTAGCATCACCACCTTTCAGCTCTGCACTCTGCCATCTGCTTTCAAAGCAAACTCCGTGTGTTATTCCTGCTACATGTACAGTCCCTTTTCTTGAGGAGGCTTCAGGCCTTCCCTTCACCTATCTGAGCCATCCCAGTTTCGTGTCCCTCTCAAAAATATTCCCCCAGTTCACCAAGAAATTTTGCTGAACAGTTTTGCTGATCCCCAGTCAGAATGTGTTGTGTTGAATAAACATTTTGGCTCTGTCTTGAAGAGATTGACATACTTATGCCACATGATAAAGCACTTTCCAATCCATTAGTAACTAAATAGGATATTAAACAGCAACCATTAGCAACAAAGACTTGAAATCAGCAGGCACAGATAGCTTGCACCCATGAGTCCCACAAGAGCTGCCTGAGGATATCTCCAACCTACTTACATTGTTGTTGTGTTTTTTTTTTTGTTTTGTTTTGTTTTTAATAATCCTTGGAATAAACAGAAACTTCAGGAGACCGAGTATAAAAATGCACTCATGCTTAAAAAGGCCAAACAGGATGATTAAGTAAGGAAGAAACCAACAAGCCTGACAAAAAAACATCGCAGACAAAATAATAAGAAAGCCGGGAGGACGTTTGTAATAAAAGCATTTGAAGATGGGTGTGCAACTTCTCAGTGATCTGTTAATCCGTACCTTTCCCTCTTTGCCAAGTAGTGGTCTAATTCTTTATCCATCTCATACCACTGATGTCCTCCTGACAGTTCTTTGCTGTCTTTGATATTCCTCACTGTGTCCTCCTTTTGTGAAGCAGCCTATTTTATTTCCCCCTCCACAGAGCTCTTTCACAGCAGCCCTTAGTAACCCAACAGTTTTCACTTCATCTGCTTCCCTCTTGCATTTGAAGTCAATTAAGAACTTGCTACTTAACTTTTGATCTTTGGCTTCTTTGGCTCTTCCTGACCTTGTTTTGCAAGTGGACAGTCTGTGCTTGTGCTCTTGTTATCCTTATTCTAAATCTCTCATCAGACTTGCTTCCCATGGGATTTTGCCTGGAAGTTATCAAATTGTTTAAATTCACTTTCTTCAGCTGCACTGGCTTTTTTGGATTGTTACCACATAGTTCAAGTTTTACTAAGGGACCATTTCATGTACCTTCATGTTCTATCTCAACCATCTCCTACCCATTTGTCAGCTAGTGTCCTTCTCTACCTTGTAACCAAACAATTATTGTCCCTAAAGTATTTTAAGGGATGAGCACACAGCCAGGGTAGGACTCAGCTGGCCCAACACAGACATGTTCACCTAGGCAAGGAACAATCTCCCTTTCTGGTCAGTGGAGAAATAAGGGTACTCCAGAATTACCTCGTCCAAAACTCAATGGTGAATAAGAGTTGGATGAATGAAACTCAAGTTTTATCAGCTGCAAGGACGTCAGCTGCAAGACAACAGGATGACAAGCTTTGGATGAAATCTGGAGATAAAAGAATGACTGCAGGAATGGTAAATACGGAAAAAGCATTTTCCAGTAATCGTAATGCTTGGTAGGCTATGCACATTCAGGTAAGAGCACAAACTTTCTGTTTCCAGATCATGCATTACATGGGACAGAACTACAGTTTGGAGATGGTAGATTAGAAGACAACTCTGAAGTCTAAGACAACCACATGTAAACCGGGAAATAGTGGTAGGAGCAATGAAAATTCATTTCAGCATATGGAACTGGGGAGACTGATGTTTGAAGACAGCATGCTGTTTGGGAAACCATGGGGGTAAACTGAAGAAAATGAGAAAATAGGCACAGAAATCAGAGGGACAGAGAATGCAAGTTCAAAATCTGCAGTAAAAGTTTCTATATTTGGTTAGCAAAAAGATTAAGCAGCAGCTTGAAGACAGAGCACAAAAATCTGTATGAAGAGAAAATACCAAGTTATATAAGAAAACCCTCATTCCTGTTGAGTAACGTGAAATGGAAAATGGCTGTAATTTAGAGACACAGAAACCTGGCAGATTCAGAACAAGATGTAATGAGAACCACGTATGGGGCATTATGCAAATGGCATCAATCATCACCTCCATGAGCTCAGTCACCTGAAGAAAGAAACCATTGTTTTAGAGGGCAGTGGTAAGTTTTATTTCAGCTGTAATCAGCATACTCTGAACAGCATTTCATTCCTCTTCCTTCCAGTCATCTCCCTACACTCTAGAACAGCTTCTGCACCAGCAGTCCTTCCTTCCAGGATAACAGCCCGAATCAGGCAATACCCAGAGACCAACTTACGCTTTCTGAAACAGTACAAAACAACCAAGGGCTTTCCAGTAGCCATCTGTCAGCCTATTTTATCACCTTGTGCAGGTCATACTCCAGTTTCCAGCTGTCCTGACTTTACTTCAACAGCCCTTGGACCATGTCTAAACAGACTGGCTGGCTCTCCTCCAGCAATGATTTAGGCATCAGTGTGTAGCCACAAATAAGGCGGCTGTATTTTTTCTACTTTCTGCTTTTACGTTAGTAATGGCAACCCCTTGCTATCCTGTACTTAAAAGTAAACACTTCCCTGTCACTACAGCCTGGCGTACAGCCTGGCTCAGACTTACAACGTTCCAGTTTTATTATGTTCTTACATTGTTTTATTAGATTTCTGCATTTAGTTCACAGCAAGGGCCTCATTTGTACAAAACTGTCATCAGTCTGATGTTACGGACACTACACACTCTAAGAATGACTCATAGAAAAATGTTGGTTCCTTGAAAAAATTACTCGATCTGTCAAGTTGAATGTCTAAAGGCAACCTACCAGAAGTCTGATGAATACACCCATTAAACAGGACGCATTACACATACTTACAATTTAACAGTTTTACCATAGAGAAATAAATCCACGTCAACAGACAGCACTTCATCCTCAGCCAAATGTACCAGTTTCGCTTCCCGCTGTGCTCATCAGCGCATCGCTTGGACTGCAGCAAGGCCCGACCTCCGGGAACTGCAGTCCAGCAACATTTGCATGCTAAGAGCTGATGCTGGCAATGACTTCTGGTTTGTAGATCACTGCTGCCCTTAGTCAGATTCACCATTGGAGAACTTCAGTTGTGCATGCGAGGAAAAGACTGGGATGGGGGAGCTGGAACAAGATATAGCCCCAAAGAGAATGCTAGAAAGAATAGGTATTTAGAGGTATTTATTACAAATTTGAATTCAAAATTCTATCACATTCTCCATGATTCCCTGTACAAAATACATTTATAGCTCAAGGGACCATTTTCCCTTCCACACAGTACAGTGCAGTAATCCCACTTCTACAACATGGTTCATGGACAGATGGACACATGCACATGCACACACCAGCAGCATTAGTAAGAAAGGCTCAGATTATAGGACTACTACAAATGAGCCCCTCTCCCCGCTGCTCCAAGCTCTTGGTCCGTCAGGGGCAAGTTCTCCAGGATGGCTCTAAACAGTTCCTCTTGTAAAACAATAAACTCATTCACTGAGGTTTTAGGACCAAACACAAATTCAGCGGGAGTGGTTTCTGAGCTAGTACCTCCCCTACCACAGCTGTCACCCGTGACAATCATAGCCCTTGACATTCAAAGAAAAGAGCACAAGTGAATTAAAGAAGTTAAGCAACTCACAACCAACCATGCAACTCAGGTCTTAGTGCCTTAAAACAGACAATTTTCAGTCCTGGCTGCTTGCAGCCCACAGCACCATGAAGACAGCAAACATGCGATGGAGGTGGTCTTATCCTCATCTTCCCTTTTCCAGATGGAAAGAGCCTTATGATATTCTAACAGTCCACACATTTCTGCCTTCATAGCAGTCACACAGCAGTTAGGTGAGGGGGAAAGTGACCCAAGGAGCGGTCACTTGCTGTAAAGGGGAAAAAAAATGTTACCTACATTCCTCAGCTGGTGGAGATGCAAGGCCAGAGCCAAGGAGATTTTCACATTGCTGCAGTATCTTGAGAGGAGGAAAGGGTGTTACAGCGGCACTTGTGCAGAGTGCCAACTCAGACTAAATCACAGAGGCACAGCCTCTGGAAGGGAAATGTCTAAGTGCAACAATGGGGAATTTCAGGCAAATGCCTGTGTTTCCATGTTGACAGCTGGTTCACTCTCAAGTCCCTTGATAAAGATTCTCAGATGTATACAGAGGGACAGTTGGCAGAAAAATCCTACCCTATGAAACATTTCTTTACCTTTCCATAATTTGGTTCTGGTTT
The DNA here is from genome assembly GCF_009819795.1 of Aythya fuligula. Taxonomy (NCBI): domain Eukaryota; kingdom Metazoa; phylum Chordata; class Aves; order Anseriformes; family Anatidae; genus Aythya; species Aythya fuligula. The sequence continues at coordinate 26,859,079 of NC_045563.1, forward strand.
TACTCTCACTGCAAGTGATAGGTTCACTCAGGATACTGTGTGGTGTCCTGTCCTACCCCTTGTTCTGACTCCCCTACGAAATGGGCACACAGCCTAAAAACTTGGAGGAAAACCAATGACACATCCTGTATGGTGGGAAGCACTTGAAAAAGCAGAAGGGAGGAGAGAGATATGAAGAGGTAGAACCTATCGATGCTCTCTGTGCACCACCGAGGCCACCCAATAGATGCAAAAAGAAAACTCTGCAGAGGAGTGGTGCTGGCTGTCTTATTGGCAGGACTGCGAAGGAGGCTGGTAAGCCATGCATGGCACACAATCCTCCACCTGGACCAAGGGTAATACCGATAAAGGAATCTCCACTCAAATCCTCCTTGCGGTCACAACTCTTGAGTGTGTGTAGTCCTCCTCCTGGAGGCAGACCGGTCCCTGCTGCTGGAATACGTGTGCACAGAGGTGTTCTGATGCAGCTGTTAACACAACCTTTTTAAGATGAATGGCTTGTCTAGGAGAAGCCAGATGAGCCTAGAAACCATCTATCCATCCTCCGAAGACTGAAGAGTAGAAAATATTTGCACACACAGACCAAAAAAAACCAACCAAAAAACAAACAGCGAACCTGGAGGCCTGCAGCTTTTTGTGTTCTGAATCTATACACACAGTTTGATGAAACACTTCACTAGTGATAAAAGGAGCCCTGTCAAACAAACTTCAAAGCAAGCAAATGCTCGAGGGAGCAGCACCTTCTGGCACCTTCTGAAAAGCACCACTAGCTATTTTCCACGTGGCTTGGGAAGAGGACTAATAAGCAAGACTCAGGATGAACCTGAACTCATCCCACAAACACGCATGGAAAAGGTGAACTAAAGCAGCCCAACTTCCATTCAGAATGCAAAGAGTGCTCTGTACCCATTACCTCACGCCTCCACCACTGAGACCTTCTATATCAGAGTCAGTGAAGGGAATCCCATTCTATTTTAATGACCTAGCAAGATACTGGTTACTATTCTGTTCCAGATACGGCCTGACAAGTTGGTTTTGTTTGTATGTTTGCTTTTGAGAAGCAAATATTGAGAATCAAATACCATTTTTTTCCATTGCTCTTCTACTGTAAGCAAGCAGCAATATCCACTTACACTGACTTGAAAACCCAATCCTTGGAGTCCAGTGGTTGCAGATGAAATGCGTGCATTTTTTTAATGTCTAGTCTTCAAATGTAGACCTTTTAATACTATTAAGTACAGATTAAAAAAAAAGATTCAGCTGGAGGTTGCTCCCTCTTGTGGAATATTTGGATTATTTTTTTCCACTGTATGACACCATCCAATTACCAGCACACAAGACCTGAGAAATAGGGTAGTCTCAATGCCAATCAAATGCTCTCAGAGGATTTCTGAATTGGCAGTCCTAGAGGAAAAAATAAACACCTTTGTCTATACGGAAACAGAAGCAGGGGGGATGGGAGTAAGATAACTACCGCCTTCAGCCAGCTAACCCCCAGACTCGGAAGCATTGTGTTACTGCATAACACAAGTTTCTTGTTTTTTATTTTTATTTTTTTTGCCATTAGTGTTAAAGACAAGTTAAAGGCTAGAAAAAAAATACACTTCAAATCACAGCTTTTGTCAGTTTTTGTGGAAATTCCTCTCCATGGCAATGGGACTATTGTAAGAAAACTCTGGATCAGGATAGCAAGGCATTGGGCTGATCATCTCACCAAAGCAGATGCTGAATCACATTGCCACAGAGGCAGCACTGCAGTCTGTCTGCCATGCTGCCAACAGTTAACGATTCGCAGCTCCTGTCACAGAGCTGGATCTGAAGAACTTTGCAGCCTTCTCCCCCATCCTTCTTTCGTAGATATCACCTTTGTGAACCCCTGGCTCATGCAGGTGGGGGCACTTCCTGCAACAGCCAAGTGGAAGAGAATCATCAAACCCAGTAGCTAATTAGTGCAATGACTTCCCACTAAGAATTATCAGCAGGTAATTAACTCAAAACCTTTAGAATCAAAAGCACAGACCTCTACTATCGGAGTTAGTTTCTATAAGAGTCAGCTTCTGGGGAGAGAAGTGACACTCCACACCAGAACCTTACAATAGCGAGCAGCTGCCTTACTGAACAATCCTACAACTCCTCTATTAAAAAGGAATGAAAGCCAGTCTGATGGAGACAGTCCCCCATGGAGAACAACTACCTTGGGGATGTTAATGCAGCCCTTCTGTGCTGTAGGAGTTAGATCAGAACTCAAGGTTTGGTAAGAGAAATGAATGTACATTTAAACACAGACACACACACGCTGCTCTTCCAGTACCCACAATTTTGATGCATGGCTGAAAAGCAGAGCAAGAAATCTGAAATGTTAGGCTTGAGTTCCTTGAAACAAACACAAAAGAGTTTTGCAAATATTAGTTCTTGAGACACCAACACAGCTGGGGTCTAAGTAGCGACCATGAAATGTGACAAGAAATTGAAACTGAGCAAAGCATAGATGGACTAACAGGAATAATTCACAAAAGCAGACCTAATAGAGGAGAAAGGCACCTCATATTCCACTTTCTTGGAAGGGGTGGATTCAACATTCAAGAGCTGTTGACATTTAAAGAATTTTTGCCTGGCCTCACATTTCCTTCAATGCAGTAATTAATTAGCTGGACAGCCATCTATGAGAGGGAACTTGCTCAGTATTGGAATATGGAGTACAGATACCAATGGCCAGTTCTGTAGCTGCCACATTCATTAAGATGAATCCTTTTTCCTAAATGCCATAGGTACTGGCACTGGAATAGCTTGGATCAGAAGACAAATGATAGCTGTCTAAAATTTTCAAGCTATCATTTCAGTCACAATCACACACCCAAAAGGCCCATCTTCACAGTGTACTGGGGCAGAAAATAAATCACCTGCTGTTTCCACTATAATTTCCTTAGCAGTTTCAGAAAGAACTGCAAAGCAGCTACAAAGTGCTGAGCTGGAACAGTCTGGCTCTGAGTGCAGGCCTGCTAGGTGATTGCTCTAAATGATTAAAGGTGACCAGAAAGCAAGGCAGTATAAAAGGATAAACAATCTCCATCTCCCCTGTCAGCAGAGGGCCTGGGAGACAGACAAGGCACAGTGGCTCAGGAGATTTCAAGCAGACCCCTTTCAGTCCCATTATAAAAATTCAGGGTCAGAACAAAAAAATTCCGACAGCCAGGGCTGAGCAGTATGGGGATCCCCACAGGCTTATTTGAAGCTTTAGGGAGAAAAACCTTGCTGTCAGAAAGGTCATTAAATACGGTTTAAATCCCAATGCCTTGGACACTATCTGGCTCTCAAACTGCAACGGTACTTACATTGCATGTAGGAAGACAGACACACACACGTAAACATGCAACTGCACACAGTCCAGCTTGTCCTGCTCTGACTGCTGCAATGCCACTGCTGTTTGCCTGTCAAGAGTTCTGATACACTGCTCAGAACTGAGAGTTAAGCAGCCCGCTGTCCAGGAATATAACTTAAGGATTCACAACATGAGTCTTTCTAAGAGAATCTTCTCATGGTCAGCTTTTGCATCCTCCAATGCAGGCAGTGCAAACAAATGCCAAAATAACAGGGCTGCTAGACCCAGAGTACGCCAGAGAGAGGGCATTTTACAGTCACATCTCCAAAGTGCCAGAATCGGTTCGACATGCAGCAGTCCTTGTGCTTCTTACTCTCTGTTCCCAGGCTCCCTTTGCTGGCTCTAGAACTCCCAGGAGTCCATCCATCGGAGCCCTGCCATGGGGCTGCTGGGGTCGGAGGCCATGGGTCCTATCATCCCGTAGGACAGAGGATGGAAGAGGTAGAAGCTGTGGAAAGAACCCAAAATCAGAGACCACACAGTTTTTTGTCTCAACAACAATGCAGCGTGTTAGTCCATACAGATATCCTATGGGACCTTTGTTTTTTGGATGCTCTTGAACTTCGCTGGTGACATTCTAATCTCTGCTGAGTACAATATACACATAATACAGTTTCTTCACAGGTATCATTTTCTTTTAGGAAACAATAGCTTTGAAGAACAGCAACTGAGAAAGCTTGCAGCAATGAAGAATTTGCCTGTGTTTGAGGGATCTGGCACCACCTGGCATGGGGACTAGAATCAGAAATCACTGAACTCCGAGTTCAGCAGAGAATGGAGCATTCATACTGAGTGGTAGAATGAAAGAAAGATTCTCTGCAATGGAAAGATGTTTTAAAACATGTTGCTGGGACACAGATGCTGAATCTAATCAAATTTGAGAGTTTAGATTTGGGCTTGATGTTCAGCAGAGATGAGAGGCAGAAACAAATGCTAAGGGTAGTTACCAGGCACAAAGGTTCCACTGAGACTGTGGTTGTTACACATTCAGAAGTTGAGCTTTCAGCACTCACCTGTACATGATGAGTAGAACCAGCGCCAGGATCCCTCCTCCATATACTCTTCTAGCTGCAGTGCTGGGGGACAAGAACCCAGCAAAGAACTTCAGTAGTGTGTCCCAGGTGATTCCTAGAAGGATCAGGCAGAAATCAGGAGCAATGCAGGAGCCAAACAAGAGTTGCTACATTCAGTCAGACTGGGCTGACCAAGCTCTATTAACACCAAAAAACCTTGTCAGTTTTTAAATCTATTTACCTTGCTAGAATTATACAGATTGTTTTCTATCAGCAGAGTTATTTTTTCTTTCTTTCCCACTTGAGATCTGGACCTCAGCCTGTTAACTAAGGTGGCACAAAAATCACAATAAAAACTACCAAGATTGAATTACAACTGGACATGACAGAAACGTAAGGACAGCAAAAAAAAAAAAAAAAAAAAAGGAAGTAACACATATAAAAGCACAAAGTAACAATGATACAGCAGAGGATAGGAATCACATCTCAATTCAAATACCCTAACCACTAGACATGACTGCCTCTTCAGTGTGGCAATGAAAAAGAGACAGGTAGGCACTGCAAGCTGCTTTGTGAAAAACATTTTCATTTATTCAGTGCTTTCAAGCACTTTACACAGGCAGAAAAAAATATGAGAATATACTGTTTAGTCTGAAAAATCTCCATTTAACAGAATTTCACCTGTTTCCCTGCCTCATCTTCTCTCAGTCTTCTGTATTTACCTGTCAACATGCTGGAAAAAAGCATGGCAGGAAAGTAGTGGTGGAAGTAGAGAACTCGGCCCATCATAAAGAAGGGGAGGTAATGAAGGAACCAGCCCAGAGCAATCTGTCCTCCACCATGAAGCACAACCCGGGACAGTTCTGGAACACAAACAAACAGGCTTCAGCAGAAAAAAAAAAACACACAAACAAACAAACAAAACAAAACAAACAAACAAACAAAAACAGATCCTATTTACAAGCCTCGTCACAGTAAGTAGCATGTGAATCACAGCAAAATAAACAGGAATGATCTTTGGAGTAAGTCATGCATTGGTCTGAAATTGGTCCAAGCCTCTGCACTATCCTAGCTACATTCTTTTTATATATACACAAACACCTTCCAGGAGAAAAATGAGCATTAGGTATTATATAACTGCATTTATGTTTAATATTGCATTTTATTATTATATAGCATTTTGTATGTTATTACATTTTACATAAGAAATATGTCTTAATATATCTTTTTTGATAAGTCTCAGTGGATTGGCAGGAGGTTGCCCTAGAGGCTCTATGTTAAGACCAAATTTGCAGTTTCTCAGGATGCACATTAGACTAATTAGGTCATTCCAGTTTCCGATGTTTTATGTTCTCTGCAATGAGACTACAAGCCATCTAGATGATCACTTTGCCAGCCTTTCCTGGAAAGAAACGTTGCTTAGCTTTCACAGCATGGGGAAAGGACCGAGAGCTCTGATGTCTGCATGCAGATTAGCTAATCACTTATTGTTTGACTTAATAGTGTCACATCATGTTTGTTATTTCCCTTCCAATGTAGAGATCTACAAAAGTAAGTAGCCATCGATGTAAACTGCAAGGTATGACTTCTTAGGATTTGCAAAAAGCTGTATTACCCTGGCTGGGGTCAGTAGCTCTGTTAGAAAAAACATCAGATTTTATCACCTTCTCATAGTGGTATGTCCAGATCAAAAACCGCTCCAACAAATATGCAGCTGGTCATTTCTAAGCAGCAGTAATGCCATGGTTTTGGCTGGGATAGCGTTAATTTTCTTTATAGAGGCTTTTACAATGCTGCTTTTCGTATTTTTAATGAAAATAGTGGTGATAACACACCGATTGTGCTGAGCAGTGTTTAGAGACAAGGACTTTTCTGCTTCTCATGCTGCTGCCCTGCCAGTGGGGAGGCTGGGGGGGGGCACAAGGATCTAGGAAGGGACAAAGCCAGGACAGCTGACCCAGATTGACCAAAGGGACATCCCATGCCATTGATGTCATTGTCAGTAACAAAGGCTGGGGGAAAAGAAGGAGGAGAAGGGGACATTCAGAGCAATGGCATTTGTCTTCCCAAGAAACCATTATGTGTGATGAGCCCTGCTGTCCTGAAATTGCCTGCCAATGAGAAGCAGCAAATGAATTCCTTGATTTGCTTCGCTTGCACATGCAGCTTTTACTTCACCTAATAAGCTGTCTTTATCTCAGCCCATGAATTTCCACACTTCTACCTTTCTGATGCTCACCCCCAGCACCGTGTTCAACTTCCAGAGGCTTTAATATGATTTATGAGTAAGTTTTTAACACAGAAATCCTAACATCAGCTTTTCCGTGCCAGGAAACGAGGGTGTTGTAACAGATTCTATAATGTAGGATGCATAGGAGAACTGACCTCACCTTTGAGTTCAGATGACAGTTGGACACCTCTCTTCAGTGCCACAGCAGTGGAAATTGCTGTCAGAAGATACAACCCAATAGTGAACAGATTTAGCCACCAAACCACCTATGTAGGAAAAGAGAAAGACTTTTAGGACTTAAGGCTGTAAACAGGAATGAACATGTGAAAGGGAATGAAAAGCTACATGCAAACATTTAAGAATAAAATGAGAGAGACAGTCCAAAAGAAAGAAGAGTAAGAGAAACATTGTCACTGGAAAAAGCATGAGTAAGCTAAAATTTGCTAAAGACATTATCTTGGAACCTCCTGTTCCAACTTACCGGGTTTCCCAGCAAATAAACCCGATAATCTGTCTCGTTGACACCAGAAAAACGCAGACCCTGAAGAAACAAACCAGAAGTAAGCAAAAAGGGTTTGAATCCTTGCAGCTTATTCTTAGTTTCTACAGTGTCAAAGGCGAGACCACTTCCCTTCAAGGCAGCTTCAATGTGATTAAGAGGTCCTGTGCTTCCAGAAGCATTGTGAAGTACCTGAGAGCAGAAAGGAAGGGGGACCGATCAACACACCTGGTAGTTGATAGGCCAGTGCCAGGGTTTGGATGTAACTTCATTGTCCTTTGGTTTCAGGCCACTGTTCCCCTACAGATAAGAAAAAAATGAAATGAGCGGGCAGTTGTGCTGCAAAGTCTGCTCATAAACATCTGAGTTTACAAACATACATGAACACTCTTCCTGAATAAAGACAGTTTTCTGACTACATGCACACATCATCTTATGGAGAGAGTTACAATGAGGACAAAGAATGTTTTAATACTACTGAGCAAGTGAAAACATTCTTTGGGTGTGATTAAAGGCAGTATTCTCTCATTTCTGTTCTCCAGGTTTTCTGTCACTAAGGATACACGTTGCATAAGTAAGATGTCTGTTCAGTAAGAGACTACTTCAACAGGCTTCCTTTCACTCTGAAATAAAAACCTCAGAAAAGATTATTTCCATGGAAACTCCTGCAGGTGCTTTCTTACCTGAGACAACGTTATCACTGGTTGCCATGGAAATACTTAACATTACTAACAAGTTGTTTGACTACCTTCTTTAGCAACTTTGAGAACACCTTTGCAAACAAACAAATTAAACCTTAGACTCCCATATCAAAGTGGTACATTCCCATTCTTCAGGGCAACAGAGCTGGTAAAAGGGTTAGGAAGGCACGTCCCTGAGGCTGAGGGTACTTGTGTTGTCTAGACAGGATAAAAGGCTCATTGCTCTCTACAATTTCCTGAGGAGGGGAAGTGGAGAGGGAGATGCTGGTCTCTATCCCCTGGTAACTGATGTCAGGACACGTTGAAACAGCACAAAGCTGTGCTAGGGAAGATTCAGACTGGACATCAGGAAAAATTTCTTTACTGTGAGTGTGGTTAAACACTGTAACAGACTTCCTAGAGAAGTGGTTTATGTCCCATGCCTGTCAGTCTTAAAGAGGCATTTGGATAATGCCCTCATTAATGTGCTTAACTTTTGGTTAGCCCTGAAGCAGTCAGGCAGTTGGATTAGATGATTTTGAAGGTCCCTTCCAACTGAACTCCTTCTATTATTTTCAGGTGGAGTGAGAAGCTAGAAGCAGAAGGGCTGTGGCTAAGATCAAAGAACAAACACAGGAAAAGACCACAAGACCAATCCACCCTGAAAATATTAAATCCATCTCTTTTGCATGTATCTTCAGGCATAAAGATGAAACTGAAAATGCAGCATCTCAATAAGCTTTAAAAAAAAGTAACAGGAGTTTTCCATTTTCAGTTCAAACATTTATTGTGTTTTTAAGTGTCTGTTTACCTAATTTTCCTGAGTGTGACCATAGTAGTATCCTCCTGCTCCACAAATACTAATTTAACTTCAAAACCTTCTGCTAAGTTAGGAGAAAATCCTAAGCTCTCCTTTACAGAACAGGATTTCAGCAGCAAAGAGATTACAGAACTAGACTGTAGCTAAATCACCTTAACAGTAGAGCTAGGCATCAAGCCCAAGGCTTCTAAACTTTTGGAAAAATTAGCCTCAAGAGCACCTCTTTTTCTAAGCAAAAAGGCAAGTAGGTTGCTGGGGCACATAAATTCTGCCCTAGCTTACAGCCATCACCCAGATATCTCAGAAAATGCTTTTTTTTTTTTTCTTTTTTAAATGAAAGATAAAGGAAGAGAAAATGATCATCTGGAATTAATGGTATCTTACCCGGATCATAACCATGTGGGATTCTAACAGAATTTCTGCAAAAGAAGGCTTCAAAACATCCAGGCTGATATTGGGCACTACAGAAAGAGAGGAAAGTAGATTAGAAATCTGTATGTTTTACTTTTATTTGCCTGTTGCATAATAAAACTAAACTCTCTCCTCCTGTGACAAATCTGCTTCTAGCACCTCTTTTAATTCCCTATGCAATTCATTCATATTCTAAATGCAGAGGCTTGAAGTCTAAGTAACCCCCAGTGAATTTCACATCTGATGTACTCCTAGATTTCCTCCTTTATTTCCAGGAGCAAGAGAAATATGTGTGTCTCTGAAATAAACAGATCTCTATTTCTAGATGAAATTAGAGACATATTGCTCATATGCTTCTGTTTATCTGTAAATGAGCCACGCGTGTGGGAATACAAAATGCAGTACAACAGAAGAGGAAACTCTACCAAGTCAACAAGCCCAGGATTGCTTTCCTCCAATCTGCAGAGTTGCTCTGAAAAGGTGAGGAACACCATGTTTTTGGTAACTCAGAACTCAGCCCAAGTCAGCTGCAATTCATGGGAGGAAAACCACACCAAACAATTCAGGCCAAATGAGGCTGTGACACATATCTAACTCCTGGATGAGGCTGCAAGGCCCATCTGTCATTACTGGCACACTGTTCTCTTCCCAGTCTTTGTCATACTTCTACTATCTATTACTTGATGGCACTGCAAAGTCATTACTTAGCATAACCTGTAAGAGAAGGAAGCAAATATAGCAGAGCAGGGTAGATCTTAACTTAAAAAAAATCATTCAAATATACACAACATACTCATATTAAGAGCAACGATTCCCAATTGAACCAATGACGTTAAAAATAACAGCTTGCACTGCAGTACCTATAAAACTTCATACTTTTGTTACCCAGGACAATCTCAAAATCCTTAAAATGTCTTTATATTTTCCACTACACTTGAAGCATATCACCAGTTCAATGTTCAAACAGTGAAGTCATGGAATCGTAAAATAAACTGAGCTGGAAGGGACTGTCGCATCCAAGTCCTAGCTCCACACAGCACTACCTAAAAATTAAACCACGTGTCTGAGAGCATTTGCCCAAACGCTTCTGGAACTCCAGCAGGCTTGGTGCTGTGACCACTTCCCTAGGAAGCCTGTTCCAGTGCCTGACCACCCTCTCAGTGAAGAGCCTTTTCCTGCTATCCGATGTGAAACTCCCCTTGGCTACACATCTCTGAACAACTGGCCCAAGCTTAGCAAGTTTGCACCTGAGCTGTGGAACAACAGACAAATCCAAATCACTGACTGCCAGTTCTTGCTATCTGATAGCTCATCCTTTCCCTTAACAGGGAGCCAAAATGGACCCTCAATGTAAAGGAAAATAAATGACTCACACTTGGGGTTGATATGATCTTCAAAGTTCCAGAGGGAGTTGGGAGTGTCCTTCAGGTATGGTGTGCAGGTGACTTCCACTTGTTCCCAACCCCTGAGGAACAACAGAACAGTCAGACACTATCCCACCACGCAGAAACCAAAACAGATTTAAAAGAAAGCCTACATACAAATTCCACTAAATATATGGGCCACATTTCTAAATTTGGGTGCCTAACGTCAAAACACTTAGCGCAAAGAAGCTGCACGTTGACAACTTCAAGTCAACCCTTACAGTCTCTCCAGAAAAAAACGAAATCACCATCATTAAGTCAATCCATGCTTATAGAAACAAAGGATCAACTTCAGAGGATCCCACCACTTGCTCTGTCACCCTATCTCTAGCAAGTCACATCAAATACTTGTGTAGAAAGTGCATCAGACCCTGCAGTAGTCTGACAGATTAATAAGGAATTTTCTATCAACTGCCACTTACCAAGCTTACTTCCACTAATTCATTAATTACATTAATCAACCATCACTTAACTTTCTGAAGGACAGTGATTATTCCCCTTCAAAGTCTTAAAAAAATCTTTATTTGCAGTTACCTGGGTTTTCTTCCCCCTCAGCTCTTAATGTCATAAATATTTTGCAGCAGTGACTTTCACTCACGGGGTAAGTTTGTGTTAGTACAAAAAAATATATACCTCCCTTCCTGAATGCTGTTGTCAGAGACAGTGATTTATTATTTTAAACCAAACACATTATTTACTCATGAACCCAGCCTCACTGAAAAAGATATAAATGCCATTTGCATTCCTGACCAGGCAGAAGTATCTGCCTGCACTCACCATGATTCAGCATTCACCAGATTTCTTAGTAGTTTTTTGTTTTGTTTTTTTTTTTTAAAACCATAAAACAGTGAAGGGAAACCTAAGCGAGCAGTGACAGAAGCAGCTCTGGAAGCAGAAGCCTGCTGCTTCAGGATCCATGTTAGCATCCCACACAGTGGAGCTGTGCAGATAGAGCAGCTTGTTTGGCATTAGTCTGGATGTCTCTGCATGCACCTCGTTTTGTGATAAAGATATATAATCCGTAAACATATTAAATCCCATCCCCTGTTAACATCAGATTGTTACTGTTGCCCTCACACTACAAACACCTCATGTGAAAATAGCAGGACGGAATTCCAACAACAAAAGAAGTTAATACCAGTAACAATAGGTTTGGAGGATTATGGTACGGAATGGCACGAACTGCCCCAGTTTCTAGCAATTTTGGTGAACCTTAAGGCTAGAACAGGCCTTGAAGAACACAGCTATCATCCCCTCCTGGACTTACTGCATGACAAAATCAATACCTGTGCTAATCTTGGATCTCTTGGTTAGGGATATGATTTTTCAGAGCCACTGCCCAGCAGGCACTTTCACTGTAATAAACTGCATAATCCTAACTCTGATTTTCTGGTTGTACTTGTCGTACCTCCTAGATACTTCTTTATTTTTTTAAGGATAAAGAAATGGAGGAAACGTGGTTACTGCTGAGTTTAAATTTAAAAGAGCCAATAAGCAAACAAACATGGTAACTCCAGGCCATGTGGGGTGGGGCAGGGAAGGAATACAAGCTACTTACCATTTTGGCAGAGTCTTTCCAGAAGAGCCCAGTAAACACCCTGTGGCCACATGGGTTAGCCGGACCTGACTCCGCAGGACTTTGATAAGCTTCCCGGGCTTTCTGCCCACCACTTCAATCCGCCAGAAGTCATTGGAGTCTCCTGTTCCATTCTATCATGGAAAAACACCATAGGAGAGAAAGAAGCAAACCTAACCAAAAGACATATGCAACTGAAACACTGCAAATACGAACTTCTGAAACTCCAGTGATGACAAAGCTAAACAAAAGAGCCCACACTATCATTGCTCAGACTTCACAGAAGAGATTCCCCATTAGAAACAGAGGATTCTACACATGAGCAACTACCACAGACATTTTTATCTTGCCAGCCTTTTTTTTTTTCCCTTCAAATTCATTCTTGACTGTGGCTCAGAGTTACATTTCAAAACAGGGGTAACTTGGCTGCTTCACAGAAGGGGTTTAGGCAACAGCCTTTGGAAATTCAGCCCTCAAAGCAGATTTCATTTTCGTGATTCAAAATTCTGTCATCATTCTGTCAACAAAAGCCAGTTGTCTATGTGACAAGGCCAAATACACGGAATAATACTTGTCAGAGCAACTTCAGGGTTGCTCAGTTTGGCATTTATGGAGTTGAAGGCTGCCAAAGCTAGACTGACATTAAAGCTTACGTTATGTTCTTGTCTGTGTTCATATTAAATAGACCTTAAATAAGATAAGCTATTTTATACTAGACCAACTTCTCCTCTAATCCTGTAGATTTACAGCTACATCTACCACCCTGGCAAACAAACTAAGAGCAGAAATAAATCCCCCTGGCACAGTATGAACTCCCCCCAACCCAAACAGCTTTTGCTTCATCTTGCTATTCACTTACTATTCCATAGCCAGTGACCTGAAAATGCTTCCTTGTCAGGGGAGCCTCATGCTGGTGACTGTGAAGATTTCTTGAAGTTCTGGAATTAAATTAAAAGTCAAACCTTGTTTGTTTTTTAAAATGTCTCAATCAATTTGTGATAAGATCTTTGGGTTAAGGCATTCAGAGACAGCCACCAGCACTTTGACCACCGAATGGCAGAGCAAGATACAGCTCCGACAGCAGTGGGGCCACAGAGCAAAAGAGCTGCTTCCCACCATGCAACTCTGAGTTTACGCCACACTGGGCACTTTTAGTGAAGAAGGACACCATGAATAAATCCAGCCCTCAGGCCATAAACCACCACCTCCAAGTGGTAATCTACCACAGCTCGTAAATCAAAAACATTTACATGTAGGTGAAACTGCCCTGAGGTCCACACACACACACGCTTTTTTCCTTCTTATGAAAGGAGAAAGGTGGGACTGACAGTCCTGCTCTTGCAAGAAGCAAAACAAGATCCTGACCTCTCTACATTATCACTTTTACTTCTAAGGTAAATGACTGTACCTTTTGGTCAGATTTACTGAGGTAGGGGATCGTGGCCCCCATTACACCAGCCACAGATGGAGCCTCTCACTCCAGCAGGGACTGGTAGATGAGGCAACCAGAAAAGCAAGGCCATACCCTGGTCCGTTCTTACTCATATTATGAATCTCCCTCGCCAACAACACAGCTGCATCTTCCCCTCTCTGCCTTATCTGCACACAAAGCCTCTGCCCACACTTGATGAAATCTGTCTGCAAAGAGAGGAGAGCCACCTGCTGGATCTTTTCCCTAATGCTGCAGTTTTACCTCCCATTCTGCAGAATTCCCTTCCAACGTGTAAGTTAAGCAAGCCCAGTATTGCCAAACCAAGATTTTACCACTTTCATTTTTGTATACTTAGCAGTAAACCCCAAAGTTCAAAGTATCATTTTTTAAGGTCTTCAAATCTTTTTGGAAGACTTACACAATGACTTGTGAATATGCAATACTGAACGCAATAAGACATGATTTTCAGGCTCACAAATATAGAACTTCTGTTAAAAAATAAAAGCCGTGATAGCACAGAGCATTATGGCACTGTGACATTAGATGAGATGAAGATTAAATATCAAGTCACTAGGGCTCCCCTACGTCACCCTCATTTATTCATCACAAAGGCAAAAGCCAACATTTTCATTGAAAATGTCTCAGAGCTGTGATTTATGTCATTTTTGTGCACAAAATGACAGAACATGGGTTTTGAATGGCTTCTTTGCAGGAGTTGCCTTTGCTATTGCACCTCACATAGTTGAACAAATCCCTGTGCCACTTAGGTAGGTACTGATAATGAAGCTGTATGGTTCTGTTAAAGGTTTCCCATTTTACAGACACACTTCAAAACAAACCAAAGAAGAAAACCTTCACAAAGCCCACATTGGCAATGCAGATGTACAGACACCTCTGCCACAGAACCAGCTTGTGCTGGCCTAACATTGTAGTCTTTGGCAGGCCAAATTGCCCTCCAGTTCTACTCAATCACTCAGTCTCTTCACATCCCAGAAATCATCCTTACTCTTTATGTTCCAGGCGAATAATATCTCCATGCCTCACAAACTCCACAGGGCTGGAGGGGTCTGACAGATCTGCTGGAGGAAGAAAACTAATCACACCAAAGCACTGACAAACAAATCAGGGTCTCAAGGTTTTTTGTGAACATTCATGCCTCAAGCAGACAATACAAGGCAAAATAGTTTGTGTAAGCTTGGTGTAAATCACTACTCTAGTTTAAAGAACAGCCCTGAGGGTTACTCTATAGAGTAACATGACCCAAAGCAGTACATAGAACCCTTAAATAAAGAGGATGCCTGGCTAGGCTAACTGAACTTCTTAACTAGATATCTACGTTTTAATTTCATGGACTATAAAATGACACTTGTAAGACTGTTTATAGTTTTGTAATATACAGGTTACTTGCATTTTTTTGTTGTTTAGAGTATTCCTTGTCAATTTATATATATATGTGCTGCAGGTGCAGAAAGGAAACTACCCTAGACCAAACATGCCTCAGCTACACTAATTGATATTCTAAATCAAGAGAATATCACCTTCAATAATCTACATTGTCCAAGGAAGCAACCATGCAAATCACTTGAACACCATGTATCAGAACATACCGGGAACCAGCTTCTCCAGGAGTCACAGCCATAATAACAGACTCCACAAAATATTAACTGAGCTCAGATTAATTTCCTCTCCGTTATTGGCAACCCGACCTGACTGAAAAGTTGTCAGTGCAACCTTCAGCCAAAAAAAGCTTAATTTATTTTTACTGTACATCCTGGAGAAAAAAAAAATTTAAAAATGGTAGATACAAATAGGGTTGATGAAGATGGAGTCAGATTCCCCTTGTTCTACCTCCTCCCCTCCTCTTATCTATGAAGGACACTTTGCCCTGGAGGGAACTCAACATATTTATGTTAACAACTGAAGCAGCAATTATAAAAGGCTCTTTACTGGTATTTGTTACCTGTATCTGAGTCATGTTTCTTTATAATCCACAGGTTATTCAAATCTTTATGTAAGTAGGCAGTGACCTAAAAGCACAGGATAAATTATTCTACCAAACAAGAATAAAGCTGGTGATAGCAAAGATGAATTTGCCAGCAAATCAAAGCCCCAAATTAATGCACTACTAACAGAGAAAACCTGGGAAGACCTGGGAAGACTTTTACAGCGTTTCACTCTAGAAAGCTATTTACTGACCACTGCTTAACCAAGATCCCACCCTTTACTCAGGGTCCAGCACATCCACCCTGGAGCACTAGAGCACTACACTTAATGGCAGTGCACATGCATCATGAGTAACTGCTTCCAGCCACACAGCTTGACTTTAGAGGTTCCTTCTACAACAACAGGGTATTGAAATCTGGACTTTTTGAATAGCCACTGACCAGTATGAGAAGGAAACAGCACTAGTATTGCTGGTAGAGATTTATGACAATGGACTGCTTATGACAACCATAATACTTTTGCCAAAAGATCGGAAGTCGGAAGGATTCAGGGATCAGCTGTTGAAGCAGTATTATTACCCGGCTAATCTTCACCAGCCTGCTCAGCCTCACACACAGTAACTGCTCTTATTGCTACCAAGAGCCGGGGAGATTATTGGGCCCAAGGGTGCTGCTGCAGGAGGTTACCTTCCCAGCAGGACAACTCTGCCCTCTTTGCTCACTCTCCCCTTCCAGCTGCAGAAGCAGCAAGCCCTACTCTCCAGGACCCAATCCCAACCCTGCACCTGTGCCTCCCACTCAGATGCAAGCAGACAGCCCAGCAGACGGGTGACTGAGGCAGAGCATACAGGAGTATTTTTGTGGGGGAAAAATGGGGAGTTGGAGATAAAATCTCTTACTTTGAGGTCATATCATCATCAGAGGAGGTGATGGAGGAAGCAAAGAGATCATAATCTTCATCTTTTCTTCCCCCAAATCTCCTCCAAGCTCTACACTCCCTTCCCCTCTCCATACTCCAAAAACCACCCAGTCCCCTAACTTGTCCCACCTTCTGGGTAGGGGTCACAGGGTGGCAGGGAAGTCTCTACCTTGTCCCATTTACTCTCAAGGAAACTCTCATCAGGATCCTCCAAACCCCCCTTGCTTGCTTTCACTCTCAGGAAGCATGCTCTGCACTTTAATTTGGTCTATCCTTGAACAAGTTTTGGTATTATATCTCCACATTCAGTAATAAACATCAATGTTGCATGACAGTATTAGAATTTTTAGTTGACAAGAACAGCAGGAGAAGATGATTAATTAAAAAAATGTTTTTGAAAACCTCCTCCTCATAGCAGAGGATTCATGGAGTTAAGAACAAACACTTGTTTTTCTTTGGAAACTTTCAAGGAGTTCAGAACAATTTTTAGACACTAACAAGCAAACTGCAGAGATTATCTTGGGAAGGCTGCAGAAGCTGCAAAGATTTGTGAAGCTTAATGATGATAAACAAAAATAAGAAATGCACTTAATTTCTCTAAAACTTAATTAGCAATAGTAATATGGTTTCTGATTTATACTTCAATTTACTGGTTTATCACTTAAATATAAGCCCTTAGAGAGCTCAGCTAAGCACTTTTCATTATGGCTAATGAATGGCTTACAAATATACAGATAACCAATTTAATGAACAAAGCCTTACAAATTCCCTGCTGACAGATGAGGAAAGCAAGGCACAAGAGGAAGTAATTCATATTAAGGTCACAGAGCCCATGGCAGGAATGAAAACAACACCCAGCACTCCTATCTCCTGTTGATTTTAACATACAGCAACAAAACCTATATGGGAAAGTAATAGATTTGTTTTAAAACTAAGTTCTACTGCCTTCCCTGAGGTAACAACAGCACTTTCATTACAGAACATTATTTTAAAATCCTCATGGTCACTGTCTACAGAGTCTTGCTACTGCAATAAAGTTTTGTTACTGCAAGTCACCTCTTTGGTGCAAGCTGGTGGGCTCTCAAGCATCCTTTTTACTCAAGATTCCAAGTACCCAGCTGTGGCACCGAGAGGACAACAGGTGCTGAGTAAATACATAGCTCCTGTCACAGTGACAAATAATGTTAAGTGCAACAGGAATGAGTAGATGGTTATAGACAGAGGCAGGGCACTGACCTGCTGCTGGCGAGCCCCTACGCCCTCTGGGTAGAGGTGCCAGTGGGAGTGAAGGTATCCCCCTGCCATCCGAAGGTTCTTCATCGTGACCACAGATCCATATGCCAAATCTAAACAGGAAGGAACAAGAGAAAAAAGCATAAGGCAGCTCTCCTATAAATGTCTCCCAGAGCCAGCCTGTGGTGCTCTGATTAGGCATGTATGTTCCTACTTTGTTTTGATGAAAGCTCGCTTCCTGAGCTGTCCAAACAGCTCATTGCAAGCTTATCTTCCATCACTATCCACTATTCAGTAAAACTGTTACACAATATTTAAACCTTTTAAAATTCTCCCAGCCAGTTATAGCATAAACAGAAGTGCTAGGTTAACTGTATGCAATTTCCATTGAGAAAGGATTGAGAAACCTTTCCATAAGCATAGATGGTCAAATTAAAACAAACAATTTTGAAAAGCACGTGACTAGTTTGAAGCACTCCATCCTCCAACCCCTACAGCAACACAAGAAGAAAGGGAGGCAAGCTCAAGCAGCTATCAGCTGGTACTCTGCCTTAATACAACTTTCTTCCTTCACAACCTCCAACACAAGTGGATCACCTGGGAGAATGGACCTGATGCTCTCCCAGTAGCAGCTCTGGAGCAAGGACAAATCTTTTTTGTTGTCTAAAGCAACGCTGAAGGCCAACAAAAGAACAGGGAGCAGCTGCATGCATACAACACTGTCAAATCCCTCAAAATGGTGCCTTTCCCTCAAGAAGTAATATGAGGACACAGCTAGTGACCGTGCACCAAGCACAATCTAATTTTCAGCCTTTTTCTTTTCTGCTGATAAATAAAACCATACTGAGGAACAGCATGGACCTGACCATGACCACAAAGGAATGATCTGCACGGATTCACAAGTGATGTTATTTTTACTTAAACCCCCAAGTATATTGACAATACTCAGAGCAGTTTACTCCCTGGGGCACTCACGCTCTGGAACGGAGACGTTGTGAAGATTGTTCCCGATCAGCTGGGACTGAAAGGCAGAACTGAAGAAACCGTCCCCGGGACCACTACAAAATAGAGCAAAGAACACGTCAATTTGAAATCTGGCAAAACAAGCATACAAAACTATCATGCACTACCAATTTGTTTTTACAGAAGGAAAATGAAAAAAAAAAAAAAAAAAAGGAAAAAAGACAAAACCAGATGGCCTCAGGAGAAGACTGACGGGATTTGCCTTAGATGCACCTCTAATGCTGTGAATCACAACAGATAGGCGATACACACATTCTTGCAAGAAATTGCCCAGAGTCAGAAGGACTTGAGAACACAAAGATGTATGCCTTCTGGCACCATTAACCATCTTTGGAGGTGTTCTTCTAACAAATAAATTGACTCACTGTCGGCTCAGATATAACAAAGTCTGTCCCTGTGGCTCCTGAAGTCTCATATCCACTAATAGGTTAGAGGTAAAATCAGCTGACTTAACTGAAAATATAATAAATTTAATTTTATATTCTCTTTAATGGTGAAATGCTTTAATAATCTCATCTCTTAACATTAGCATGTGGGAAAGCATTACATATTTTATTGCTGTTGTGCTCCTTCCACATAAAAAGCATTCCTTAGTTGTAGGCATTCAGAGTAGTCTTTGGGCACACTTACTAGACATTTTTAATCACAGTCAAAGCTTTTTTCAGGAATGCGATGCCTTTTTTTTTTTTTTGATAGTTACAAAAAGGAATGGAGTTGAGACATTTTCAGGTCCAGGAAAGAAAGGGAAGAAAAAAAAGATAGAGAGTTTGGTCAGGATCCTTCCTTGGCACATCAAAGCCTCAAGCTCACACTCTGTTTCCCTGCCAGCTCAGCCAGAGCCTTTCTCTAAGAACAATGCAGGAGTCTGGGAAGGGAATTAAACAAAGACACAGCTTGTGGCTGTGCTTGTGACGCTGAAAATGGAGAAATCCATAATCAATGGTCTTTAAATCAAAGCACAGACAAATTATTTTTTTACTGGAAAAAAAAAATAAAATACCTTTTATTTAACACTGTAAAATGAACAGCAAACATGGCCGTGTAGAGGGCAAGCGGGAGCAGGATGAGGCAGAGTACACGAGCCAGTAAATGCTTCCCAAACATGACCTGTAATAAATACAACCTGGATCAAACAGTGTAGCTTCAGACAACTCCACTACATACTCTGCAGGACCCTGAGTAGCAGTCTGCCATGCACACATGCGCAGCAGGCTGCAGAATTACCTCAAAGAGGCCTAGAGAAAGGTAAAAGCTTGGGCAGAGTTTGCTGTGCATCTCAAAAATGAGGAACTGGGGTAACCTTGAAATTTCAGGCTCTTGGAGGGAAGATAAAAAAGACAATGGGACATTTTAATTTCCCCAATTACTGAATATCCCTAACTTTAGGGAAGGAGGCTGGGCAGCTCCCATTGACAAGACTTTGAAAACAAGAACCTTAACCTGTTTACCAAGGACCTTAACCTGTTTACCAGTGGTACACAACTTGACATAAAATCACAGCAAGGAAATGGCTTTTAGAATAGCAATCCTTAAAGGTAAGCAAAAGGGAAAATGAAAACATGATTGCACAAGCTTCTAGATACACCACTCCCAACAAGTGCAGATGTGGATGCAGTGAGGGCTAGATATGCTTCATTCACAGGAACCAGCTCACTTAGCAAAGATAGTATAATACTGCAACTTCTTTTGATGCTCCTCAGACAGCAGTTACAGAAAAGTCAGCAGCAAATCCTCTGAGCGTTTCAGCTGCCTCAACACAAAAGCAGAGCACTTGATTTAAAACACTGGGAGAGGTCGCTCGTACACAGGTGGCCAATATGTGGTTGCACATTCACATCTTCCTGACACTGCAGGTAACAGAGCACATAATATAAAGCACACAATGGGTAATAAATAGCTGTGGGAGGAGAAAATAGCTTAAACAGCAAAAATTGTTGCTAAATGTCCACATCTAACTACAAAGCTGATAAGGGCAAACACACTATCTTCCTTTTTCTTCCTATCACACAATCATTAAGCTAATCATTTTCCATCCGTTAATACCAGAGCCAAAGATTTCAGAAGTAACAGGGAAAGAGAAATGGTCTAAAATTTTGGGTAGACCCGTGCGGTGCCAGGAGTTGGACTTGATGATCCTTATGGGTCCCTTCCAACTCAGGATATTCTATGATTCCATGAGCTGAGCATTTTACAAAACAAAGAACCTACTGAAGTCAACAAAAGAGGCAGTTGCTCAGCCCAGGTTCTTGAGCAGAACATTTGATAACCACTGGACACTTGGAAAAACGCCGACTGATGGCACATAACCACATTTCTGTAGCACAGCACCATATGAGCTAACCTCCAGTTCCCCAGTCAAAATGACTGAAATATGCTTTGATCTGTGTGAAAAAGATTTGTACAACTACAGACGTCAATGCAAAGGCCAAAAAGAAAATGCACATGAAGGACAACACCAAGCAAAACAGAAGAGCGGTCCAAGTTAAGCTGAGAATTCTAGCAATCAAATTAGCCTCCAAAACCCTTCATGTAAATAATCATGAAGAGTTTCCTAACAAATGCAGAGAGAAATTATTCAGGCTTTGTGGGTTTGATCCTCGCTTTTTTTCCCCCCCTCTCTCTTCACAAGCACTACAACTGCCAAATATTTTGTTATTCAGAAAGCATCTACCTTCTGGAGTAAATTTCTTTACATATTCTAACACTCAGGGGCTTGCTGCCTTTGCTGCCAGCAGCAGAAATGAAATCACTGTGCAGCCGTCTGCTGGCAGAAAGCTTAGACGTGATGGATTTGTTCCATTTCAAATGCAATTAACTGACTCTGCTCAAGAAGCGCTTCTCCGGAGCCGGAACATTGCATCTTTGCAGCCCATGTTGATCCACATTAATCAGAGAAAACAGATCACACAGCAGGAATAGAAAAAGTCCCCCAAGTCCCCCACTGTTTATGATAAGGGCAAAAGCAGTAAGTGAAAGAAACAGGATTTTTAAGTTTCAGAAGAGGCTGAGACAAGAGGAGAACTGCACATCTCTTAAAAAGCGTGCTTGAAGAATTACTATTTTTTTCCTGCTGGTTGCCAGATAGCAAATGGGATATCAAGATAGTTCTCAGATTTCACAGCCCACAGACACAAAATGCAATAGATTAGAACAGGGCACCTAAATACACTAGGGATTTCTTAGAACTCACAGGAACTAAGTGGTGTGAAATCAAGCAGCCTACAGCTCCCTCCATCCTCAGGACGGGCTACAGAGACTGCATGTTACAGAGCTTGCCTATGGCTCCTGATGGACTACAGCATGCTACTGCCATGCAGCCGAGGCTGCTGCACTCCCATGAAGCCTGAGCTTGCTCTGCTTATGTAAACCAGGCACTGCACGACATGCCTGTCTGCCAGGTAGCACATACTCCTCAGAAGGTCACATAACAGCACTGGAAATCTTGCTTTGGGCCGTTGTACAGCCATTGCCAATGAGCATTTTCAGCCTAAACTGAAATAAAATCCATCCAACTGGAAAGGCAATAGTTTCTCTCAGGAAAAAGCCACAACCTTTTTTTGTGCTCCTATGAGATACATATCCTGTTGTAGTATGTTTCCTAAAAACGTACAGCAATAATTTTTCCATTGTAACTTTCACCTTTAATCTTCATCATCTACCTCAGGTGCCTGTTTGCTGCAGACAGAGCATCGCTGTTTGCTTCCATGGTTGTCAAAAACTAGGAGACTTACAAAGGCAAAAGAAAGTAAAACAAAAGAAACCCTTAGCATAAAGAGAAGTTTTTGACACTCACCAGTGACAGGCTGAGGTTCCCCAGCAAGTCCCACAGATCATAGATTGTGTTCAGACCAACCAAGAGGACTACAAAGAGGCCAACAAACTTTACCCCCATTGCTCCAGCAAGGTTCACCCCAGTCAGGCTCAGCCAGAACCACCAGGAGGCAGAAAACGGCCTGCGGGACAGACAGAGCAGGTCAGAGAGTAAATGATGGCTACAGGAATGGAAAGCTGTGATCAGGAAAACACACACCAGATCACCACCCTGCAAAGTTACATTCCATCTTCTTCCCAGGAGCCCATGAGGAATAGGAAGAAATGTTTTTCTTTAATTTTAGAACAATGGAAAGATATACTTGTTACACCTTTCACACAAGCCCATCACTTAAGCCTAGGCAGCCCTCTATCTCCCCTTTCAGAGAGGGAACACAGACACAGGTATAAGCTGAAATACTAGTTTAAAGAAAATCCCACATGTGTAAAGTCTGAAGATTAGGACTTTTGCTGCATAAAGATGCAAGCTTACATCACTCAGAACGCTAAGGACACAGTGGAAGACAGAACAAATAGAGCTACCACTTTCGGTAAAGCAGAAAGGCCACAGTGGAGAACATCTATCCAAAAAAAAAAAAAAAAACAAAAAAAAAAAACAAACAAAAGCTGCAGCAAAAAGCAATAAAATTACAAACTAAACTAAAACTGAACCATAGAGAAAAGATGAGAGAAGATGACAGGAAATTTAAAAGCTTTTCACTGCTCACTCCTGATGCCTTGATAGTTGCATTTTGACTAAAAATCCCTGTGCCCTGCTAAACAACACAATAGAGCTGGCTTTTAATTGACATAAGATGAACTAGTTGGAGCTAATCCTGTTTTCCAAGACATGAGAGACAAGTTCGGGTCAAGGCACACAGAGCTACATCGCGAGCTGATCAAACCCTGCCCTACACCTCAGTGCCTGCACTCCCTAGGGGATGTGTTGTAGATGGGGACAGCCCTAGATGGCCTTACTTGGTGCTGCAGGCTGTGTTTCAGCCACGTGTGCTGCAATCATGCTAAGACTTATATGAGCAGTACTTAAATATTGCATGAAACAAAAAATGCTCATATCTAACACTATATTCTAAGCTTTTATGCCTTCGAATTCTGGATGTATTATGCAGTAAGTTCTCTCTACAACACAGGCACAAAGAAGCTTTCTGACATATCCAGACTCCTATAAATCATCACTCCCCTCTCAGCAAGTCTACAGCAAACATCTCGAGCAATTTAACTGCTTTATTCAGAAACATCCTGGCTCTATTTCCCTTAAATTTTTGGTACCAATTTCCTTAAACACAACAAATGTCAGTCTTTGCCTTGACTAGCAGGATTTTCTAAATGCTCACAGGATTACAGTCACTGTTAAGCTGTGTTTCTGTGTTCTGGAGACAAAGCGACTGTGTCAAAATGGCATATTAATATTTTTGCCATTAAGGAGCAAAGCTTTAAACAGGCTATAAACATCTTTCATTCCTATGTTTCTAACCTACAACGCCCTATACCACATTCTTTCCTGCCAAGGATTTTTAAAAGCTTTAGCATTCATTTTCAAGATTTGCAGTTCCATGAACTATTTCTGCTGAAGTTTCCTTTCCCTGCAAAAACGATCTATTTAAGTTTCCGTCCTTGCCTACTGTAGCCATGATACTTTCCTCCCTTGTTTCACAGTTTTATCTCCCCTACCACAAGCCATTTTCACCTCCAAGTTTCCTGAAACAATCTGATCTCAGCCATTCACCCAGACTATCAAGTGTCAGACACATTCTAGGACTTTATTCATGTAAAAGTTGAGTACCAATAGCTTAAAAACAAAACAAACAAAAAAATCACTTTATCTTACCTATCTGCACAGGCGTTACATTTCACCATACTCAGAACAGCTCCCATCAGGAAGAACATCAGAATGGGGTCCAGCAGAATATACTGGGACAAAGTAATACAGCCCGTATCTGCAGAGAGACACAGATGTCAGAAATGGGACTGCCAATTAAAAATCGTCATATAAAACAGAGTAACTTGGCCTTTGGAAGCCTCTCTCATTAAGCACAGTATCCTGCAAGGTAAGTCATGATGATCCAGAAATGAAGCCCTCTGAATAATTAGCCTGTTCGATTTTGCTGTAGCAGCAACACCTACCAAAAATAAGGATGCAAGCTGTGAGTAAGGCTGCTGGCAGCGACTTGGACAGTTCCAGCACCGTGAGGTAGGCGAAGGGAACCAGGCAGGAGCCAAGGAACGCACAGAACTGCGGGAAAAGATTATGGGAGAAGTTATACCTCTCGCCAAGGTGAACACAAACACACACAACCCCTTTCCCTTCCTTCATGCTATATACCCACCAATTACAGGGGGTGCTGCAGTTACTGAACTGACTCAGGTCATCAGAAAAAGCTGAATGCTCAAAGATACCATGCAGAGAACAGCTGCTTACTCTGCTCTGTCTCTAGAGGTGTCAGCAACAACAGTTAGTCATTCTCTTTCTAGACTACACCAGGTATCGATAAAAACATATGTCAAGTAGACACATTACACATCCATCAGGCTCAACTCATTTTAACAAGATATTAGCATATGAAATCTAAGAACAGAATATATTGTATCTTACATCTTTAGCAGACCAGTATCACCTCCTCTTCTCAAATGAGAGCGAGAGTAGTTGGAGGACGAAGAACAGATCAACACAAAAGAAAGCAGCATCACAATGAAATTCTCCCTCTTTAGCACTTCTCCCACTTCAGACTCAGGGCAACAGAGCTACAAATTGCTGGAGGCTTGGAAAGTAAACCAAGAAAACAGACCTTCCTGTTTTCATCCTTCTTTCTAGGCACCAGCAACTGGCAACTTTCGTCTTTTGACCTGTGTTATCTGCTGCCAGGTTTATGGCTCTAGGTCGTCCTGGGTAACAGCAGAGCCATAGTTTCAGGTAGAATACCACTGAACAGTAATTCCTGCCATCAGCTCATTCAGCTCAGCGTCACTGGAGGTGGCAGCAAATGATCCTGGCTTTCCTGAAATCCCTGGTATCTTAGCCAGCAGGGACTCCAGCAGAATAGCCAGGCACGACAGGGTGAGGAGAAGCCCAAGCTCAGCAACAATCCCCTTGTAGGACAGGCAATATATCCCTCCTACTCAGGAGTCTAGTCCCTCTAATTAGTAGCAAGAGATTCCCTCGAGAATCACCTCTCTTTTTCACCCGGCCTGTCACAGCTAGACGCCAGGACTTATTCACAATACAGCCACCAACACTTTTCTAAGGAGCTTAGAGACAAGGCACAAGGCTAAAGAGACCTCTGACCTAATCCACTAAAGCTGCTCTGAAGACGTAATACTCTTACTGAAAAGCACAGGAGAGCTAAAAAGCTTGATACTAGCCTGTAACGCCTTACCCCTCTCATTCCCATGTAGTTGTGCTGTTCGTATCTGTCTCCTGGCTTTTGGAATGGAAATGTGCCATCATATCCACTAAGGTAGCCAGCAAGTCCAATCAGCATCTGCAGAAACAAATAAAAAAGTGAAAAAAACGTTCAGGGAATCACACTGGAGGGAGAATCCAAACCAGCAGTTGTTAAGATTTGCATACAAGCCAAGTCTGATTCATGTGATAACAACTGAATTCAGACACATCTCCAAACAACAGTTTCTGTACAGAATCCATAGCATCCATGTTGCCCTTGTCTAAAAGCAACATCAGAAGGGCTCATAAGGACTTTGGCTGACTCTAAGTACAACTGCAGGCTCAGGAGAAGTAACCACGTGGGATTTATCAGAGAGAATTCTGTCTCCACAGATTATCCCCTAGCTCCCCAGTTTAAGGGGGTTCAGACTGAAAGAAAGACAACCTGAGGTAGAAGGAACCATCATCAACACTGCACAAAACTTCCTTTGCTGCTAGAACAAGTTCTTCTGTTCCTGAACAGCAGCTCAGGGCTCTCAAGGCCCTTTGTGGTAGGCACCTGATTTGCACACAGGCTGTCAGAAACTGGCTCCTCTGATCTGTACGCCCTGATTAGACACCCCTCCAGACCACACAGGTCTCACATTCATCTTTTAACTTCCATCTGCCTGAGCCTTTCCAACACCCAACAGGCAACACAGTTTTGCTTTCCCATCCTCGAAGCATTTTCCCAGAGAAGAAAAGCTGCAAGCTGAAACTCTGAATGCAAAACGCTAATACCATGACACCAGCAGCTTGGGGGCCGCTGCCATTTGGCCAGGGGGGAGGGGAGGGGAGGGGAGGGGAGGGGAGGGGAAGGGGAGGGGAAGGGAAGGGTGCTGTGGGCTCCCCCCGCCTCCTGAACGCAGCGGGGCCGTTTACCTTCCCCAGCGGAGGGTGGACATCGAAGAAGAAGGTCCGGTTGATGTAGTAGCTCCCCATCTTCCCGAAGTGGGTTTCATCCCAACTGGAAAAGACAGACACAACACACAACCCTGAAGACAAAAACACCCAGGGAGGTCCTTTATTCCCCGTACTTTTTAATCTTACAGGGGGTCAGTGCCACGCAGCCCACGCGGCACAACCCGTCAACCTGACGGGGCGCCCGCAGCCCGCGCCGTGCCCGTACCAGACGTGCGGCGGCTCCGGCAGGCGGTGGAAGCGGGAGGCGAAGCTGAGCAGGGTGACGAGAGCCAGCGCCGACCGCGACCCCGCCGGGCCGGCCGGCGGCCGAGCCGCGAGCGAGGCGGGACGGGGGGAGGCGGCCCGCGGGGGCGGGGGGGGCCCCGGCTGCCGGCGGGAGCCCCGGGAGCGCAGCGGGCCCGGCCCGGCGCGGCCGCCCCCCGGCGGCGGCATGGCGGGGGCTCGGCGGGGGCCCGGCGGGACGCGGCGGCCGCACGGCAAATGGAGGCGGGGGAGGGGCGCGGGGCACGCCGGGAATTGTAGTCCTGGGGGCCGCCGCCATGAGCTCGGCCGCAGCCAAGGTATCGGGGGCTGAGGCCGCGGGGAGCGGATCCAGCGCGGTGGGAGACGGGGGGCGGCTGGGGTTTCTCGTCTCTTTCTCTTCTTTTCTGCAGAAATTCCGCACGTGGCTTCAGTTTCCTCAGTTTGATTCCCAGGGGTGTGTTATTATTGCACTGGCAGCTGCTGAGAGCCTGCCAGTCGCTGTGGCTGTCCTATTTATTCAGAGCAAACGCCTCGAGGCAGCAGCCAGGTCCCCAGATGTCTTCCCGACCTCTCAGCACGTCAGTGAGCTCTGACACCCACAGCCCGTGCAGCTGGCTACAGTTCAAAGTTTTCAACCTGCCTGGCTGTGTTTGCGTGTCCTGGGCACAGATGTGGGGGCATGGTCCTCTTCTCATTGGCTTTAGCATAAAGCCTTCCCCCCCCCAGCTGAGGTAACAGGGAGAGGCGAGGGGCGATTTGTATTTCCTGGAGCACACTGCACGCAGTGACCATGGCATCGGAAAAGGTGAGCGCTTGGGTGGGTGAAAGCACCTGGGAGAGCCGCCTCGGTGCTGCAGTCCGGGTGCAGGTGAGCTGCCTGCAATCTTAGCATTCACCCTGAGCAGCAGGAGCTCCTCTCACTTAGAAGGAGGTCTGGCCCTGCCCTCCGTGGCTGGAAGAGCGATTTGATGCCACTCAAGTGCCCAGTGCAGGTGCTTGGCAAAATCAGTGGGGAATTTGCTTCGAGAATCCGTGACAGCACAGCAGTCAGCAGCATCTGGTAGGAGCAAAGAGGGAAACGTTGTAGGGGATAATTTTAAGATTGGTTGTGTGTGTTTAGAAACAGATGAAACTAATTAGAGAGCCAGCATGAAAAGCAGTGGCACAACCTGTACACCCAGAACAGGAACAGTCACTTCCAGAAAGGCACCCTCCTCTGGCAAAACTTGCTCTGCTTTATCCTAAACTTCCTGAAATGCACTGGCCCCCTTAAAATATTCTTTTATTCCCACCATATCACTACTTTATCTTTCTCTCCTCAGCCGATACTTTATGGCTATTTCCGAAGCTCCTGTTCATGGAGGGTGAGAATTGGTAAGTTCCAGTTTTACAGCAGCATCCTCCCCTTCACAAACTGAATTAATCAGTCACTTATTAAGAGAGAGATCAGCAAACATGAACCTGGGACAGTGACATTGCATTTTCTCCACCTTCTCTAGAGTGGGAGGGAACACCATAGCATACCTCGAGCTGGGGGAAGGGGTAGGAGCAGACAGGAGGATTTCCACTTAGCACAGAATCTGAGAATATCTCCTGTAGCCATCTGACATTCAAGAGGCAGTGGAAAGCGGGAGGGGAGTACATGGTTTCTGAAAACTTCTACCCAGATTCCAAACTAGAGGGCAGAAGCAGCAGCAGTTCCTTGCTTGTGGACAAGCCCTATTTCACGGGCTTTGGAAGGTTTTTTCCTTCCCTTGGTATTTTTTGGAGATTTGTCTGTGCAGTTAGTTAGAATTACTCTTTTTGTAAAGCTAACATGATGCAGATGGCTGTTTCTACAGCATTATTTAGTGGGACCCTACACTCTGTTGTACATCTGTACTGCCTCAGACTGTGATCTGCCTTGATCCTGAGAGCTAAGCAGGGCTGAGAATGGACCCTGCTTAGACTGAGACAGCTTGGAAAATGATTTGGCAGGCGAAAATAGGATCCCCTGCCCTGCCTAAGCCCCCCATCAGGAAGGGCTATGTTGCAAAGAGTGACAAAGTTGTTTTGCATAATGCAGTGTTTTGCCAAGACTGATCTTTAGTGCTTTGTTCCTTCATTTGCACTTGGTTTCTCATAGATCACTATCTTCTCATTGGATTCAGGCTGTCTTTCTTTGAGGGATAGGGTCTTTTCGACTTTAAAAGCCCTCTTTTTTTCCCAAATGGAGATGGTAACATTTCCCTGAGGAAATGAAACTTGCCTCAGCGTGCCTGTCTGAAGCTGTGTTCTCTGTTCTCCCTAGCACTGGCTCTGAAAGGGATTGCCTATGACCAGGTGCCAGTGAACCTCCTGAAGGATGGGGGGCAGCAGGTAAGGATACAGCTACTGTTGGTCCCTCCAGGGGTGCTGAACTTGGGGATCATCAGGAGAATTGGGATCAGCACTAGAACGTTCACAGGGAAAGTCACTGCATTCCACACTGCTTCTCTGTAATAGGTGCTTTCAAACAGTGTTCCCTGGCATGCAAGGCAGAAGAAGATGACTGTAGGAGACCACAGGTTTTCTCCTCTGCCTTAAACATCGGTGACTGAATTTCATAAGGCTGAGGATCTTGATGAGGAAGCTTGATGTGCCAGTATAGGCTGAGATGGAGTTGGAGAGCTAGAATGGTAATAGTAACACTGCTGTGGTACCACCCATCCTGAGCTTGTATTGATGGTTTATAAAGACGTAAGGCAGTCTGGCCATGGATGCAGTGATCCCTGAGCCCCAGCAAGAACTTGCTGTAGGCTAACAGTATAGTGTAATGTACCATGAATATTAGTACTGAGGTAGAGGGAAAAGTCAGGTTAAAACAAGAAAAAAAAATTGCTAACTGGGTTCAAGGGGAAGAAAAGAAGAATAATTTCTGGTTGCAGTAATCTCAGGTTCATTTCCACAGCTTTCTGCTGAATTTAAAGCAGTGAATCCAATGCAGCAAGTCCCAGCCTTGAAAATTGATGGCATCACCCTTTCTCAGTCGGTGAGTTAACAGCCACTTTCTTGCTAGTCATTCACCCCTAGCCTGCTGCCCAGGCTGGAGGGGAAGGCTTTTCTTT
Organism: Aythya fuligula; assembly: GCF_009819795.1. Lineage (NCBI taxonomy): Eukaryota > Metazoa > Chordata > Aves > Anseriformes > Anatidae > Aythya > Aythya fuligula. The sequence continues at coordinate 26,889,166 of NC_045563.1, forward strand.
GTGTCTTCCCCCAGAGCTTTCCTTTGTGCATTACAAAACTTACGGCATTTGTGATAACTAAAAGAATCCCACTTGGGGGTAGAAAAAGCATGTAGTCCCTACTAGGAAACTCCTATTTAAACTCAATTTGGCTTTGGTTCAAAATCCCACCTTGTACTGAACAGTGTGTAGTCTGGTTTAGAAGGCTGTGCCAGGGTTTGCGTGAAATTACAGCAGGGACAAATCAGAAGATCCCAACCAAACATCCAAGGGGATATGCAGTTGCTTGGATTAGTAACAAACTCCATTCAAAAGCTGTCTTATTCTGCTGGACCAGCCAGAAATTCTCCTTTCCTAGGTGTTCAGGATGCATACGTTTCCTCTGCTCCCCAGTAACCTCCCCTTATCTCTTTGTTCATTACAGCTAGCTATAATTCATTATTTAGAAGACACGCGTCCTAACCCCAGACTCCTGCCCCAAGATCCAAAGAAGAGAGCCCAAGTCAGAATGATCTCGGATCACATTGCCTCTGGCATTCAGCCACTCCAGGTATTGCTTTTTCATATCCATACAAATGAGTAAAACAGGATGGATTTCCAGGAGTCTGTGTGTGTTCAAAGCTCAGTCTCTGCTGCTGGCCAGTAGAGTGGCAGACCTGAAGTCTGTGTGTTAGCAAATGAAATCTGTACTTAGCCTCTGCCTAATCTGTGAATGGCAACAGGATTTCATACAAAGAAAATCCCACAGCACCCCAGGGTTCTTTCCAGGAACAACTGAACCCGTATCTGTGATTCATACGGTTTCACTGCAGGGTCTACAATGTTGTAGGAAGAAGGAGTGACCCTAAGGGCACAGGCAAAAAGGATACCCTGACAGCTGCTATTACAAAACAGACCCAGGAGAGAGAGTGAGCAGGGTGCATCGTTCACTGAGGGTGAGGTCAGGCAGAGCACTCAGATTTGGCACCTCCTCATCCCTCCTCCCTGCCAACTGCAGTCAATCTAACCTGGAGATCGCTTACCTTCACAGAACTTGAGCGTCCTGAAACAAATGGGGGAGAGAAAAACAGAATGGGCTCAGAAGTGCATTGCGTCTGGCTTCCAAGGTACATCCTGTCTGCAAAATGATCCACACTTTGAGTACCCTTCAAAACTCTGTGGTATAGCACACAGGGGCCCTACTTTGTCCTCAACCAGAACAACAGATTGCCTTAGGCTCTTGTGCTGGGTTCTACCCTGCTGGGAGACAAAATGCTCTTCTTACCCAGAATCCCATGTCGAGGACTGCTAGCTCTCCAGGGTCTTGGAGGGAAAATACTGTCCATAGTGTACTTCCACTGCTACACAGAGAAGAGGGAAAGCCTCGGGCTGTTCTCTACACTGCAGCAGTTGATTCACCCTGAAGCACAAGGGCTGACAGCACTTCTGCTTCTCACCCAGCTGCTCCCAAACTAGTGGCTTTCGCTTTGAAGTTCTATCAACCAATATTGGCATGATTTTTTTTCTGTATACAAAAGACATCTGATGGCAAACTCCCACAGAATTCAGCAAGTAGAATTCAGCAAGTATTTCTGTACTTCCCAATGAGAAACACAGAGCTTTTTGTTTCCTCAGAACCCTTTTGCCCATACGCTAGAATGACAGGCCTATCTTCACTTCTAGATAGATACAAACTGACCGAATCTTTGTAATTCTTCTCCTTCCCACTCTCGCATATCTCCACATTGTGCTCTTAGTATTTCAGCTGCATTGCCCAAAACAGCTGAAATCACCCTGGGTACTAAAATGCTGAAGGACACTAAAGACTCCCATAACTGTGCTGTTGTAGGATTTCTGTTCTTTCTACTTCCTAGATTCTGCCCCAGATTGCTCCTTTTTCATCCTCAGCTCAGAGCTGAAATGCTCTTGTTCACAATTCCCAGTCTAAAAGGTCTCTGGGGTTCCTTCCAAATGAGTTTTCAATGCCTTACTCCAATGCACCCTCTCTTGACAGCACTGGAACAGGTTCTGCAACAGACTGCTGGACGCTACTGTGTGGGCGATGAGGTAAATACCTGAGAAAGTGTTGTGTATCACTGGAGAACTGGAAGCCCCAGCATATTACATAAGCTAGAAGAGGGAATTAGTTGTGGAGAGACAGCACAACCACATCCCGTATCTGAAGTTACTGTGCCTACACCACAGGAAAAACAGCTGCATGGAGCCTACTTTGGCCATTACTGACTTGCAAATAGTTACAAAGATGTTTATTTGTTCCTGCCTATAACATACTCATAGCCAGATTTGCAGCTCTATCTAGGATCTGGGAACTGGCTGCCACTAAATGATGTGGGAACAGTTTAAATATCTTTCATCCTTAGTAGATTTGGAGTTCAAAGTGTCCTGTTGTAGGGACAAAGCTTGGCTCAAGAAACAGATTCATTTTGTAACTTGGTCCTGTGTGAGCTTTAACCAAGTTGTATAATTTTCCTGCTCTGTCTCTTCAGTTTTATCATGGGCAGATTTTAGAAAGAAATTGCATGCAAGCTGTTCTGACCCTTTCCAAGCAAGGGTCATTTAGGTCTTTTCCATTTAACTGCCCTGTTTAGTGGGCAATCAGATGTTTCCTATAAAAGGCTGGCAGAAAAGGAAGGCTCCTGCAATATCCTGTGATGCAGAGGATTGTACAGCAGGAGCATTGTGGAGCTCTTGATGGGCAAAGACTAGTTAATGAGATCTTATGCTGAAAAATATGTTCCCAAAACGGTGCCCGGAGTTCCATGACCTGGAGAATGGTGTGGGCATCTTTTGTGCAGATAGGCAGCTAAATGTATCCCTGAGTCTCTTCAGAATGCATCCCTGAGCTTGTGTGCAAAAGCCCTATAATTCAGCTGGTCTTGATTCTTGTTGGGAGTTTTTTGATGCTCCTGCAATGCAAACAAGTGAAATTTACACATCTTTTCCCAGCTATGCAACACACACAGCCTAGTCTGCTCCCTCTGCAGCTTGCCAGCAGACTTGTTTGCTCAGTGGTGGTTGCTATAGAAGCAGTGTGTGCTTGAGGTCATCATGATCAGCTGGTAAATACCAAGATCCCTAAAGGCTGATCACTTCTTGTATTAGTGATTTCTGTAAGTTTCCTGTCCTTGTACCTTGTGGTATTTAAGCTCATTTAAATAATGAGCTCTACACAACAAAACAACTTATGAAATCTTATCAGATGCTACTGGCTGATAGCGTAATTACTGACCCCTTTTCTCTGTGCTCCATTTGCAGGTTTCCATGGCTGATCTGTGCTTGGTGCCTCAAGTTGCCAATGCTGAAAGGTAATTAATGCTCAACTGTTAGCCTTAGGTACTCTTTAAGGGCACCTAATCTTGGAAATAAGAAGCTGGGCTGTCTTCTCAGGGGTCCCTGTAGGAAACCTGATTTATGTCCTTAGGAAAGCTAAGGCTGCTTGCACCCCACATCCTCTCTCCCTCTTTGTCTTATGCTTACTCTGCATGTGGGGTAGGGGGTGGGGGAGAGTAATCTGGCTATATTTGTTGAAAAGCCTAAACCTATGCAAGTAGTGACTGCGAGATTTCCTGGCAAGCCATAGTGCCCTCTTACCATAAGCTGAACACTATGTAAAAACCTACTGAACTTGGAGGAAATAAGTAGCCTAACTTTCCTCAACCATTTATTTTTAAACCTACAGGAATTAATCTTTTTTCTTAAGGCAAATGCACCCCAGCCTATGAGATTCACCCACACTGGGCAGGCACAGCACACTGCTCTATCCTGCTCAGCGCTGCACTGGCTGGCTGATTGTACCTCACAAATCCTCTTCCTTTTGCAGATTCAGTGTGGATCTGGGTCCATATCCCACAATAACTAGAATAAACAAAGCCCTCCTGGAGCTAGAGGCATTCAAAGTAAGCCACCCATCCCGGCAACCAGACACTCCTGCAGAGTTGCGAGCTTGAAGCCCTTCTACCCATTAAATCAAGTAAGCTGGAATGGCAAAGGGGACAACAGCCACAGCTCGAGTAGGACTTGGTGCCAGCCAGAAGCCCTGTACTCATGTCTCACTGTCACTTTGATGGGAAGGACAGAGGAAAGCCTTATTGCTGCAGAAGTAGCCTCAAGGAATTACAGAAGCTGTGCCTGTGCTAGGAAGCTTGCAGCTACTTCTGAATATATTTTTCTAACTTCTGTATGTCCGTGAAACAGATTAAAGCAGAAACATCAGAAAGGAATTATCAGAAGCCCTCTTTGTATAGCTTTGGACTGTGGTATGTAGCCATAGACATCTAAGGGGCGTTAAACCAATTCCAGATTCCACACAGGGGCTTCTCTCCACTGTCTCTAGAAAGGACATAAAGGAACAGCATACACAGTGCACTGCTAATGCAGCACACCTCTTGTCCTTGCAGCTGCCTTAGAGCTATGGCATAATCCTCAATGCCATGGATATGAGCAGTAAGGGCTAATACCTGACAGCTGAGAGTTTATTCCTAACCCATGATGGGTCCCTCTAGGTGTGACAGCCAACAGTCAGCAGCTCTGTCACTCCCTGCAAGAGAATTACTGCCTGGCACAACTGATTTGTACCTCTTCCATATATCTGCAAGAAGTAAAGGTCTGCCTAGAGCAAAGCAGGTGTGCTGTAGTCAGCAAGACTACAGCTCACTCCCAGATGGTGAAAATGATGGCATTCTTTTCCTTTTCCCATCCTTAGACACTGCTCTAGGCATTTTCCTAGTCCTCATCTGCAAACTGTTTCCCAAGGGAATCCAAACTTTTTTCTTTCCCACCAAGCCAGAAACTTGCTGGTACTCTGACTGTGAGGAATTTCCAGCCTGCAGCAGTAAGTCCCATTCCACCCATCCCAAATGAAACCACACACCTGAGTGACCTTCAGAGCTCAGAGCACCCCAGAAATTCAAGCCCAGAAACCTGTAAGTCAAGAAGGAAAACCAGAAACCTGTGATTGTGTTTCTGTGCAGGCTTAGCTCAGCTCCCACCGAAATTTCAGCAAACAAGCCCAGGTGCCAAGCCAGTGATACAGGAGGGCATTTCTGCCGATCTAATGCTGTGTATCAGCTGCCCTAAGAGGGCAATACCCACAGCATTCAGAAAGACTTTACGAAACAGTGATAATCCTGTGCCGAGGCAGCATTCACCTGCATATAGAAACTTGGACTGCCACATTGCTTGGACTCATTTATTGCCACCTTTGTCTTTATGCTGGTGAGGAGTCCTTGCAGTTCCAGACTCATTCTGATTATCCTAGGTCCAGCTGGATCTTGATTGTGCTATTGTAAAAGGTCCCGGCACAGTTGGAGCCCCCAAAGACCAACACTGTGTGCAGGTTATGCTCATCTTTGTTCTCCTTGCCTACATCCATCAGGTGTGGGGAAGTCAGATGAAGCAGCGTGTGGCCAGCTCGGGGCACAGAGCAGAGGTCATGGTGGCTCACTGTACTCCATGAAAGAGTATCTGAAGTAGAAAGGGTCTATCAATACAGGAAAAACAAGCAAACAAAAATATATTCCTAATGCATTGGGTGAAACAAACAGATTGGACTAGGTGTTTAGAAATGGCACTGCAGCCCTGCAGTCACTGTCAACTGTGGAAATAGGGAGGGAGATTCACTTACCTAGGCGAAAAACAAAGGCGTCCTGCAGGGCTCCCCTGGCATTGCAGCCTCCACTGATCAGAACCTTGCAGTCCGACACAGCCAGAGCTGCATGAAAACTGGGACCAGAGCAAAACCTTAAGGTGACTATCACAGAACCTGCTGGGGTTGCCTCAATCAGGAACGGGCAGAGGTGGGTAGACTTGAACTGCAGGCTGGGGGCTTAAACCAAAGAATGGAAGTTTTCTTCTTGTCCTCTTTTGCCCTGACTTGCTGAGTAACCCTGAAAAAGCTGTTTGTTTCCCTCCACCAGTCAAGGAATCTATCAGGCCTGAAAAGCACCTCATTACGACAGAAGGATCCATCAGAACTTCTGTGTTTTGCTCTACAAAATGAGATGACAGGCTAGACGGTCTGATTTAAGTCAGTATTTTAGCGGGTGATAGAGTCTCTTTAGGACCAGCACATTTCTGCTACAAGAGTTTCTTCCTCTCTGGGGATCTCTTATACTCCAGGTACCATGGAGACCAAACAGCAGGCAATACAGTCCCATTAGAACACTGAAGAAAACTTCCCCTAGCCTGAAAGGCAGACTCCCAGGGATCCTAAGTGATCTGCACCCCAACACCTTACAAGCACCAAGCACAAGCTTACAAGCTAGTAGGAATTTCTGGTCCCACCGCAGAGGAACCACCCACTGTATTTTGACTAGTGGGGTACAGATACGTAACTGGGTCTGATCACAGATGCCGTTTAAGCCTGGCATCACAGAGAAAGGACAGAGCTCCTGGGTCTGCAACAGGATCTTACCAACGTGCAGAAGGCTGTCCTGCAATGAAAGGGACTGGTGTGTACTCCATGAAACCTGAAAGCCAGGGAAAAGGCAGACAAAATGTCCAATAAGTACTCTTAGTAGCATTTCTCAGCCTCACAACTAGACAACAGCTTCAAAAGTCTGTCACATCAGCAACTTACTTTTTCTGTTACCTGTCCCCCAGAAAAGGAGTTTCTTGGTTTTCCCCATTCCCTCCCTTCTTATCCCACAAAGGGTTTCTTTAGCCTGTAATTCTCTATCTCCACTGATTAAGAAGTATTTTTACAACGTTAATGCTGCCTTCCCATCCTGCTTGCCTCATTTCCCAGTCCTTGCCTTAGAACAGACCCTCCAGATGTGGCTACCTGGAACAGACTTTCTTACCCAGATCCAGGATGTGCATGTCACTGAAGTAGAGAGAAGTCCTCTGACCGCCAAAAATCAGCAGCTTGTTCTTCAGCAGAGTAGCTGAATGCCTGATCAAAGAAGAAACAAGCGAGCAAAGTGTCTTCTGCAAGTTCCAAGAAGTGTTAGTCTTAGTTCACACTGCCTTGGCTTCCCCTAATGAGCTGCAATAGCTCCCTCCATCTGCACCTGCCCCTACCCTCAGCCACTGCAACCCACAGAACCCCATCAGGATTCCTGACAGCACATTACTCAAAACACAGGGCCATTTTAAGGGAGCAAACAGTGAAGAACAATCATGTATGTTTTAAGGAAACTACACTGGGATGGGAGGTTAGGTGGGAAGAGGCTTCCTGCTCTGTTCTGGAGGGCTGGAAGAAGAGCACTCTCACCCAAACCTAGGCAGAGGCTTCTCCCCTTCTGAGATGGGCTGGTACCAAATTTCATGCTCTGGATTGAAGACGTAGAGCACGTTGCTGCAGGGTCCAACTGCCTGTGATGCCGTTTTATGGGAGGTCCCTCCAAAAACAAAGAGCTCCTTGCGGTAGATGGTTGCACTGTGGTAAGTCAGCATTGGCATTCTCCCTTTAGCCTGGGAAAAGTCCAACACAGGTTTGTTAGGAGAAGTGCATTATTTGCTGCGTGGCCTATAGGAAAGGGGCCCACGATGTGCCATGAGTTCAGCAAGTCTCAATTTTCACTTGATTGTTTCCCCAGTAAGATCTCTGCCACACAGGCATACTCTGCATCACCAGAACGCTCTGATGAGAGCAGGAAATCGGCCTCCTACCCCAGCTGCCCCAGAACAAGACAGGGAACAGAAAGACCTCATCCCAGGATTATTCTGTAAAAAGCCATCTTGTGCCAGGAAAGAGACAGTCCTTAGCTGACATGGCCCTCTGCAAGGACATGACAGAATCTAAATTGCTCAGAAATCTGCTGTGCTCAGGGCAGCTCTCTGATTTGGAAAGACCAGTTCCTCAGTATCCAACGCAGCTGTGAATAGCACCATAGAGAACGAGAGGCCATTTCCCTCTGCTGCTCACACAGTCCCTCCCACACACCACCTTCATCAGACACAGCACTCTGCAGCAACCATTTTTTCACCTTGCTTCATTCACTGTAGGCACAGCCCCTGGTTTCTGCCAAGCCTGTGGCCTTTCAGCACAGCTGGGATTGACAGATCCAAGAAGACTAAGCAGCTCAGGCAGCCTGCAGCAACAGCGGAATGACTCTGCTGGAGTACAGATACGGGCACACCAAATGCCACATTCAGGCAGGACCTGACACCCTTCCTGTGCTTTTATCTTAGAAGAGCTGCAGTACTTACAGCCACAGGAAGCCATTTCCAGGTGACTGTGTCCAAAATGTAGATGCTGCTGTAGTCTTTGTCTTCCTTTATGCCCCCAAAGACATAGATACGCTTGGTGTCTGGGTCATACGTAGCAGTGTGACCATGCAGGCAGGATGGCATAGCATTTTCTTGCTGGAGACTCACTGGTAACCAGAAATCACTGTCTGTGGAAGCAATGCCAGGCAGATGGTATGAGAGTTTGAACATGCACTCAGTTTCTCCAGATTTAAAGAGGATGTCATAAAATCTTTACTCAAGGTCGTGTTCCTTTTTATCTCCTCCTCTCCTTTGACTCGGGGCTAGAGAAGACTTACACAGCAATATTTCTGTGTAAGGAGTGGAGGGGAATACTAACTAGGTGGAAAGCAGAAAGGTGGCTGAGAGGATCAATGAGGTGCAGAAAGCTATAAGGTACTGCAATTGTCTCTCACACTTCTCCACCAGTCATCACACACTGCAAACTGCGCTATTGCTTTTGCCCTTCAAAAATCACCCAGCTGTGTTCAGAATTCAAATGTAAGCTCCTGGAGGGCTCTCACATAGAGCCCCACAGCCTCTGAGGGCGCTGAGCTGTCAGCTCAGCCTCCTGCAGCACCACTGGATGCCCAAGGACAAGGGACATCAGTGAAGAATGGGATAAAAGCAGAGATGTAGAAAAGTCATAGAGGGTGGGTGTGGCAAAGAGAAACAGCACCTGAAAGGTGATAAGGGATGCATGCTCCTGCTGAGTGACTCACAAGCAAGACAAATCCACCCAGCACCTGCCTTAGCACAGACCCCAGAGGACACCCTCCCACCCAAGTCTTCCTGGATTCCCATCCACCCATTAACATCCCATTGCCTCTGACAGCCCCAAACTCCTTACCAACTTCCAGTTTCCAGAGTGCATCCTTGCAGGACCGCTGATCCACGCCTTCTCCGCCGACCAGAACAGCCATTGCCAGGTCGCTGAGGCACATGGCGTGGCGCCACCGCGGGCTGGGGCTGCCTGGGGAGGGGAGAGCACCGTGCTGGGAGCAGGCTGAAGAGGCGCCTCCAGCTCCCTTCGCTGGGGAGAACAAGGCAGCTGAGGGCTCAGAGGGGGGGGAAATGAAAAAGCAAAGGCCTCAAGTCTCTTCTTGTTGGGGTGGCAGGAGGCACAGCTCCCTGTGGAAGATTTTCTGTTGGCTTTGGGGAAAGTCTGCTCTACTAGGAGAGTCATCTGTAGCAGAGGGAGCTAGTAAAGAGAAGTCTAGCTCAATATAGGACAAACGGGCTGCCACTTCAGAGATGGGCAGGCACAGGCAGACTTAGATCCCACTGAGAACCTGTCCCCAGAAGGATATCTCATCTGTGCTGTGCCCTTGCGTTACTGTTCATGAGAGCACGTAGGAGGGCTACTGAGGAACAGCCTGTCAGTGCCTGAGACATAGCAACCAGAAGCCTAGATCTGCTTCCAGAGATATTCCTCCTATTGCCCTGTTTCTCTTCCTTTCCCATGCCAACCCCTGCCATTTGCTGAACAAGCTAAAAAAATCCTTTTCATCAAAGCCTGTTCCACATCTTACCCGCTGTCTCAAAGGACTATGCACTCAGAGGTGTGCCTGAGGTTCAAAGGGACTACGGAAGCATATTGGAGAGCCTGAAGCACCTACACAAACGTAGTGAGGACACAACATATACGCACAACCTGTTTGCTATTCCTGATCACTGGAGAGATAAAAAATCAAGCATGAGAGGCCTGTGACACTAAAGGGAATGCCATCACCAAAATTGGAAAGACAAATCAGGGTCCATGAGACAGATCCTCACCTTGCAGCTCCTCCACTGCCAGATCTGCAAAGGAAACACAAAGATGTCCCATAAGGAAAGCAGCCAGCAGCCATAGCCCACAAGTCCTCAGCTCTCTGGTTTAAGAGCCCTTTGGCCTTCCTTCCTTCCTCCATCACCCAGCAAAGCTACCTCATAGCAACAAAGAAGGTGAAAGACCAAAGTCCTGAAGAAAGTCTCATCAGAAGAAATGCAGAACGCAGGTAAGCAAGGCACGTTTCCTTTGACTGCCATCATGCTGTCAGTGTTGCATTTTACCCCTCTGATGAAGGGTCATTTCCCCCCTCTTCCCACACCGCCTATAGCAGAAGCAACTTTATGATGAAGTTACGTTTGTCTTTGTAAGAAGTCAAGTCCCAGTTAAGGGATTTCACATGGGAAGCACTAAACTATTGTCAAGTAGTTACACACAAACTTGGTCACACCTTGTAGCTGACTTGAAATTCACACTCAGAACCTAAAGATTTCATTTCCAAACCCCTTGGCAGCTACCTTCCCACAACTGAAAAGTCAGTACGATTATACTACTTATATATATGAATATATATATTTCTTCTTGTAGTCATTGTAACTTGAATAATAACCAATGTTTTCTACAGACCAAGTGGTGGTATGCTGTTAGCAGGGGAACAAAAAGACTAATGGATAGGTCCCAGGACACTGTGGTAGATTACTTTCTTGTGCCTCAGTTTCCTCTTTTGTAAAACAAGGCTAACAATACTTGCCATCATTTATAAAGCTTTTACTCATACGAAGAGGTAACAGATATTATGTTATAGTACAGAGTACTGGCACTAAGAGTACCCCACGTTCTATTTGTCATTTTCCCAACAGGTAAAAAATTATCAGGCAATTTAACCAGGACTAAGGAGCAGTTCTCAGTAATTCACAAGGCACAGACAAGCCCACCTTGCCTTGGAGGTGCACTGAGAAACGCACTGGAAGTTATTGCCAGCAGTACTAGGAGATAGTGCAGACAAGACCTGTAAAATACACCTGGAAGGTGCCAGTTACCTTCTGCATCAAGATCCTTCTCAGATGCTCTGGGTTCAAATAAAACTTTCCTGGGCTTCTTAGGGCAGACAGGGCTCTTCCTCCAGGCCTCACTGGGTTCTGTCTTGCCAGATGGTGGCTCCAGGGCACGGGGTACCGCCAGGGTCCTCAGTGGTGGGCGGAAATCCTTCTTCCCAGGCCTGGGAGCTCTAGCAGCTATCACTGAGCTCTGACTCTTGACCTGGGAAAAAAAGTCCTAGCTAGTCAAAGCAGCTCCAAAGAGAAAGATCTGAGGCTACTGCAGATTTGTCTGGTACTGGGCCAGAGATTAGTTTCACATTTTCAGGCTTGCTTTCCTGGTAAGTCTTACAGGCCAGCATGCCAACAACACGAGCTGCCAAACATATGCCAAACCACACAGCCTCCTGCTGCCAGGTGCCCAGCCAGGCCTGCTTTCGGACTGCTGGCTGCCCTGGGCACAGCTCGCACAGAGGAAAGGCAGGAGGGCCATCTGTGCTAGGAGTAGCCAAGTGGACTGATCCCATCAAAGGCTGTTAAATTCAACCCATCCAAAGTCATTTCACCTGAGAGTGCAATTAACCAATTTCTGTAGCCTAAGTGAATCTTGGACTCCAAAACCTGCTTAACCAGGCCTTCACTAAGAGAATGACAGCAAGTGCTGCTGCTTGAGCAGCTTCAAGTTAGAGAACATATACTAAGGAGGGGTGAAATAACGAGAGGAAGAATACAGAGTACACATACAGCACTAGGATCCTCTGGGTCCTGACTGAGGGGCACATCGTCAGCTGGGAGCACTGGGGATGGGGTCATCTCTGGAACCAGAAACGGGCGGGCAGGTGTGCTGCTGGAGATTCCTCGGAGCAGCTGCAACAGGACCAGTGATGGGCAGTGTAAAAATAAAAGAACAAGTGAGTTAGTTTACTAGCTGTCAGCCACAAAGGGTGAGCAAAAATAAATATTGCAAGGGACAGATTCCTTGCAATGGAATAGCCCATATTTTTTGGGGAAAAAAGAATATCAAAGCCAGACAATGAAAGATACTATATCCAAAGACTTCAGCACATGGTAAAGCAATGGTTTATGTACCACAAATCCAAGAGAGAGGAGAATTGGAACTGACCCCATACCCTGTGGCACGCCTGCTGCAATACATGGAGCATTTTAGCAAAGCTGAGTTTAGGGAAAAGTGCTAGAATATCAAGAGAGTTGAGGTTCACTACAGACATGTATTAACAGATCTGTGTGACATGCCTCTGCCTTGAAGAAGTAAAGAGAAGAAAAATAAGTAGATAGGAAATGAAGTTTTTAGTTCCAAGCTGGCAAAGCTGAAGTGGTTTGTGACCCAGTACAGGGAGAGAAGAGGTTCTTGTTTCTTTTACCTGTCCGTCAACAGTCAGGACAAGTTTCACACAGTTGCCTTTGTCCATCTCTTTCAAGGAGGCCATAAAAATATCCGTCCTCCAGTCACCTTCCCACACCAGAGACCTGCACAGGGGACCATGGGTTTTCAGCCCACAACCAACACCAACCAGTGAAGAATTCTTGCTCCTGTACTCACAAATAACACCCCAAGGCAAAAAAAAAAAGATCCAGCCCTCAAAGCAGCTGAAAGGAAGTTGAAAATATCACAAGAAGCTATAGAGACTAGCTTATGTTTAGATGTACAAACATAATCTCATGAAACAGAACAAACTAGGAGCTGTCTCTGATTTTATTTCACTCCATTACCAAGACACAAGCTGGTCTGTGAACTCATACTGCCTATAAGAGTTAAAGAGGAAACGTTCTGTACTCGCTCTGCTATCCAACTAGTCTTCACGGTAGACAGTTAAAAAAAGACTTCCTATTTTAAACAGATTGTTTCACAGCCATCTGTGGTATCTTTAATATAAACAATGCACCTGTGGCATTTGGTTGTGTCCCACAGTCCTGCTGCATTTACCCTCTCCTGAATCACCCCAGGAGTCCGTGGTCTCCTCTATACAAAACCAAGGGAAAGAAAAACAAGGAAGGCAGAAATCATGTTTCTCAGGTCCACCTTGTCTAGGACCAGCTCTGCTTGCAAAAATCCTACCATTATCCAAGTGGTTCCCAAAGACAGAGGCTGTACGTTGCTGCACCTGCTTTCATTAACACAGGAGTGTTTGCTGCAAGGAGCTCCCTGTAGCCCCATCACCTGTCTCTGAGGACAAGGGGAATGCTAAGAAACATGATATGGCACCTCACCTCCTGTCCTTGTCTCTTACCCCTAGGCCCTGGTACTGCTCAGAAGACACCCATCACACTTTCACTGCTCAAGGACTATTCTGTCTCCATCCAAAAAAAGCATCTTGATGGCACTGAAGTCAAGCTCTCACCACCCCTGGTGGGACAGGACAGCTGCTTCCTGACCCATACCCACCCTCAGTCCTTACCAAAGCCCCTCCAGCCACTTTCCCTTTGAGCCGCAAAGAGAAGACTCGCAGCAGGCTGGGAGGACCGGCAGGCTGAGCGACCTGGGGAAGGTGCCAGCAGCACCCCGTGTTTTTAGGGCACCCCAGTGACACCCAACAGCACCCAGCCCTGCCACTACCTGCGGGTGGGCCCCAGCGTGCCGACCCGCTGCGCTCCGACACCGGGCGCCACCAGCACGTCCACGGCGACGCTCGTGTCCGGGGAGTACGAGCTCCAGTCCCCCAGCCCAAACACCACCAGCTGCTTGGGCAGCGGCAGGGGCAGCCAAGCCTGGTAGCCCATCTTGCTGGACTGGCTGGGAGAGAAAACACAGAGAAAAATCACAGAGAAGTACACAGCAGGATCAAAAAGACATGCAAAGGTGTGGAAACATCTTTATAGTGGGGGAAGGAGAGAAGGAGAGGGTTTGCTTTGGGGTCGGGACAAAGCGAACAGGCGGCCCGAGAAGGGAGTGGGGCTGCTCAGAGCCTCCGAGCCCGAGGGGAGCCCGGCCCGGCCGCACCTGCCCAGCCGCCGCGGCCGCTCCCGCAGCCCCCACAACGCGTAGAAGGCGAGGCCGCCCTGACGGGCACCGCCGCCCGCTGAGGGACCCGGCCCCAGCCCTGGGCCCGGCCCCGGCCCTAACCCGCCCCAGGCGGCGGGGCGGCGGCAGGCGGGCAGCATGGCGGCCGGCCGGGAAGGGGAGAGCTGTGAGGGGCTGCGGGCCGCTGCCATTAAGACGCCGAGGGGCGGCGCAGCTGAGGGCGTGGGGCGGCCATCAGCAGCCCCCGCCGCCTCCTCCCTGCCGGGGGGAGAAAGCCCCGAGGCAGAACTGGGGGACCGGGCACTGCTGTGTCCGTCTGTCCCTGCTCGTGCTTCTGTGGCTGTGCCCTGGTGGCAATGAGGAGGGACAGCAAAGTGCTCTCACATCCTAAACCAGGCGTCGTCCTTCTCTGTAGCGAATTATACAGCCACACATCCCCGTCTGGGGGAGTAGTTGTCTGTGATACCTGAGTAATGTTATCAGCGAATGTTTCTTGTAGCTTGCAAAAAGAGGAGCTTGTATTCAGCAGTTAGGTCTACCACCAAAAGAAGACAGGATGGGAGTAAATAATAATAATAAAAAAACAGCACATCCTTTACTACAGAGTGTGTATTCCATTGCGTATCCAAACCCACCACAATAGTGAATAGCACTGCTAAGTGTAAAACTGCTGTTGATAACGAGACAACACTGAAATCAGTGACAGGACTTCGTGAACAAAGGAACAACGCTGCCCACACACACCTGGAAAGAAGAGCGGCCTCCAGGCAGGGCAACCCAGCCCACCCAAGTGAGACCTTTGCTGAGCTGCATGGGATCAGACCATTCCTGCTGCAGTCCAACCACAAAAAAACAAACAAACAAAAAAAAACAAACAAACATGGAAAGGGTAGGAAATGACTAACCTTGCGAAATTTCACATCATTGCTCTGCATCCCTACCAAGTTGCTTCATTGTCCTCTTGGTCTAATGCCTGAGCCATGACAGGACAGAGATTCATAGTGAGCTAATGGTTATCAAATAGCTTCAGTACTGCTTCTTTTATGTGCTCTTTAAAATAAATAAATAAATAGAACAGACGAAATGTGTAACTTGGCAGTCATCTATCCCTTTGATCATCTTTCTGTATGATTGCGCCTGCCCATCAATTATTTTGTAGAAAAGTTCCAGGCAAACACAGGATGAGAACAAAGACATCTGAACTTCTGCAGTACTTCTCCCAAGGGGTTTTAAAACAAGACAAGTGAGAAAAGATGGCTAAAGCTCATTTCTCATTTTGACCAGGAGGTGTTCTCTGAAGATGTTTTCTTCAGGCTATATAAATACAGTCTTCGTAGCAAGATGAAGCCCAAGGTCAAGCAGCTATGAGGAAATTGTGAAGGGCACTTTTCTTTAGATAATTTCATCAGTATGTGATAACTGAAAGGATGCTTTTAAACCTTCAAATTGAAAGCTTTAGTACCAGATTAATTAGTTAGCCATAGGGGATCTCTGCAAATTGAGGTGAAAAGTACCGGTATTAAGCACTGGGAGGAAGACCATTCAAATTCTACCTGGTTAAAATTACATGAGCTTGGCTACTAGCTTGTTCCTCTCGAGTCCTTCAAATATTCAGTATAATCACAAGTGCTGCAGAGAATATGAAGAATAAAAAATCCCTGACAGTCATTTTAACAGACAGAAAAATTCCTGGATAAAGCCATAACCACGAGCTGACAACAGAGCATTTTCCTATCCATTTGCAACTAGAACGTTTGGTACACTCCAAAGTATATCTTTAATACCTACTGCTTCTTTGCTCATAGAAGTTTTATTGCATTCATGTTTTGTTGGAAATTCTGTAGTTTGGTTTCTCATATGAAGACGTTCACTTGCTTTCAACAGGAGACAAGAGGAATGATTGCATAGTGAAAAGTTTATTTAAAGGGAATAAGTTCCAATATACTATTACAAATCAGCCACAACACATTAAATATAAACAATACAAACCAAGCCTAGAAGGAATGCAAGCACGCTATAAATATATCTTCACATGTGCCCTTCAGCAAGAGAGAGTCAGTGCCACCTCTCATTAAAATATCCTGTTCTCCACTTAAAACTCATCTCTGGGGAAGAGATGAAAAGCAACAGGTTGGTGCAGAGAACTCAGTTTTGAGATTACAGGACATCATAAATATATCACATAAATAAGGACTTACAGACAACCATTACAATTCACAAGAATATACATCTGGGGGGGGGAAAAAAAAAAAAAAAAAAAGCACAACCAGCTACAGGATACTCTCCATTGAAAGACTGTGCTAGCAGCCTGGAGCAGCAAGTTGAGAGCAGATTGTTTCACCCTGAGGTGAGCAGTTAGTCACTTGGGCATCATGGAGGTTGCACAGAGATCATCACCAACTGTTTAGTTTCTGAGAATAGTTCCTAAACTTCAAGGTTTTTACTTGGCAAAGCCTCTTTAGCTCTGAACTTAGTGCTTTGGCATCCAGCTTCTTATGTAAGAGACTTGACTCACCAGTCCAAATGGCTTAAACTAGATAACCCTAACCAACAAATCACAGAAGTCTTCCTGTCCCTAACTGAGAAAGGGTACGTATTTATTGTGATGATGCTTCTGAGAAAGCAACATGTAAAATTCAGAACAGAATACAGAAATGTTGCGTGGAGTCAGGTTCACTCAGGCTGATGATCTGTCTTCAGCTGCAACAGCACAAGTGTTTCAGAATAAGATGCCAGAGACTCTTTGGAGGCAAATGTGTAATACTCCCACAGAAAATTCTCCTCCTAGCAACATCTGTTTGAACTCTGCAGTTTGATGTACACTCTAAAGCCCTAAAGTTAGTTTGTATATACTACAAATGCACTTATTTAGATGACTTAGCACGTTGACTCCTGCTTAACTCCTGACTTCTTTCACAGTCCAATTAGCTAACATATTTAACAACATCAGTTCACAGTTTTCCCTTCTACTAATTCAGATGTTCTGCTACATCTACATGACATTAATCATCACATACGATATTTTTCCCAGATACGAGAATTGGAGAAATTTCTCTCCCACTTGGAGATCAAAAAACCTGTGTTGCTTTGGTCTCTCATCTGGTCTCAATACACATAAGCACACACCCCTCAGCACTGAATTCAGATGCTTCTTAGGGAAAATGGTGAATGGCCACAAGGAATGCTATCTATGTCTATCTATCTAGTGTTTTTCTGGTCCTCAGGCTTAGCATCAGCATATCAAAATGAGTAGTCCTCTGGTGTTCTCCAATATCTGACAGCAGCATATGATTTCCAAAGGCAAAGATCCTATGGTGCCAAAAAACTCAAACACAGTTTTACTATCATCTTACAGCAACAAGGCAGTCTAACAGACAGCTTAAATCTCCAGGAACGGCCTCCTGGGGCTCTCTTGCTTGACCTCTACTTGTGTGGAGTGCTTCCCCTCTACTGGAACGGGCAGAGAAACAGGGAGAAGAAACCCCTTGGCTTAATGACATCTATGGCTCTTATTTCAGACATGCTCCCTGCTCCTAAGGCACCTTGTGATAAATCCTCTATAGAGTGGCTTTAGTTGGGGTAGAGACGAGGAGAAAGGGTATAAGCAGTGGAGTTAAAAGAAAAAAAACACTCATTTAGGGATTCATTCTCTACCCCAATTCTCAGCTCACAAGAATGAGTACTTCTTTCAGCAGCTGGACGTGTGACAAGGGTCATGGCTAGCCCACCCCGCCAGGTCCAGCAGCACAACAACCGGCCCCACTGCAGGCTGTACGCAGTTACGTGCACACAGTTACAAGGAGACAAGTGCACAGGACGGAGCCAGAAAGAAAGGAGGATGGCTACCTTTTAGACCGAGTTGCATAGTAACTCAACTTTCATCTCAGCACCGTAAGTCAGTCAACTAAGCTCTTTCTCTCCTTAGATTTAAGCACACATTTTCATCTTATCTGTTTGTGTAAACGGCTCTTTAGCAATATTAATTTACGTAACTATTAAATGGGTCTCAAACCTTAGTTTGCAACTAGCCTATGCCTGACACCAGTAATCTTTCACATTAATCTATATTGCAGGCCTCCAAAGAGTTTGTGAGTAAATTCAGTCAGTAATGTGGTCCCTGATTAAGCAATTTTAACCCTCAGTCCTCAGTGAAATGCATGCATTTTAAACTCCTGCTGCTACACTACTGCTAAGGGGGAAAACAAGAGGAAACTTAACTTATGACCTTCTTTGACATTAAAAAATGTCCAACAGATTGTAACAATTATTATAAACAAGCAATTATACAACCTAGTTTTTATGCAAGTCCTATGCTACAGGACTGTCTAATGTCTCTGGCTGAACACCCATATCTTATTTTTTAGATCTAAATTATATTCGAAACAAAATGGAAAACAATTTTATGCTTTCACAAAAGCAAACCCAATTTAAAATAAAAAAAAAAAGACTGGTTGCAAAATGCAAAAGAAGCTTATCCCTTAATTGAGCTTTTTGAATTTCTAGACACGATCTACTGGAAGAAACACATTTTTTAAAACTGATCTGAAATCTTCCTTCAGGAGAAAAATAAGAAACTTTCCTTTCTTGAAGATTAATTTCCCTCTCTGAAGCGCAACTGCCTTTTAAATTCATTTTTCTTTCTAGACCCAAGGTCTAGTTCCATAGGTCTCCAATTAAAATAAGAAGGGCTTCCATCACTGCCTCAGCAGATAGCAGGATTGGATACAAGTCCAGGAGACACAGAAGGCAGAAAAAAAGACACATGAGAAATAAAATTATTTCTTTGAACCAACTGTGGGTTCAATTTTGAATAAGAATGGCTGCTGTTAATCACTAGCCATACAGCCAAGCTAGTTAATTTATCAGAAAATGAATAAAGACTACATATCCTTCCAAAGAGAAGTCGTCACTTGGATAATGAATGATATTCGAATACCTGAGAAACAACATATTCATGTAATGTGGAAATTAAAGAATAAATGAAGAACAATTATCCTGTACAACTGTGAAGCTTCTGTTTCCTGCAGATGAAATATTCCATGTCTAAAACTATTTTGTGTTCCTAAGAGATACCAGATACATCTGGGAAACAGAAGTAGCAAAATCACACGCAGCAAGCACTTTCAGTTCCTCCGCAGCAGGCCTCTTTATGGGCACAGTGTTTGCAGGACAGGCACATACGGATTGGGATGACGTACCGTACTCAATGCTACTGTTAAACTTAGGTCAGTGGGACTAGGAGATGGGGACAGTTCCAAACAAGTGACCTGAGCCTCGTTAAAAGGTTGTCCCATGCTTCAGAAAGCTAGAACTGAGCAATAGGATCACCACCTACAAGGCAATTTATCTTCACTAAAACCACTAACTAATACCTTGATAACTTGCACACAGTATTTGTTTCGGTAAGCAGCCAGAACGGGTAGCGAGGCAGGTCTTACTAACCTCTTACAACATGACACAATGTATTTTGAATTGTGATATAAGCAAAATATAGATGGTGTGGGGGGGAAGTGGCTGTGAATTAGCAATATGGAGGCCACATTATATGGGCAACAGTTCTTTAGTGGTAAAAACCCACTAGTACAGAGTAAGTTGTGTAACTGAGGGTCAATAATTCTAGAAAATCTAATGTATGTACAGGTCAAAATTCCCTTTGTGATAAAAAAAAATCCTAATTGGAAAGTGGATCAGGTTCCAGACAGTGCCTCATACATTAACCAGCAAGCGCACACAGCACCCTGCAGATTGTATCAGAAAGGACCAAAGGCAGTCATCAAGTGGGATGACACTGTCGTTTTTGCAGGCAGACTGCAAGGTCTTTTCTGCCATCTTCTGCTTAGTGTCTACGAACTTGATAGGCAACAGAAGAAAAAAGGGTAGAACCTTATGCAAGTTGCTCAGGCCTGACTCAAGTGTTTACAAAGGCTGTGGCATGGTCCTTTGTCTCCCCAGGAGGGGCTAAAGGAAGGAATAGTCCTCCCTGGGCTGCTAAATGAAAGATCACCTTGCTCTGGCAGATACCAAATCCTACTGTTCTACCTCCCTGTAAGATTGTCCTATGCTTCCCTCTACTTGAATAATGCAGCTTTGCAGCTCCCCTCTTGCCAGGTTCTCTCTCTCCTTTGAGAAAGGTGACTGCTTTTCCCCCCATCACAGGGCCCAGAGTGGCAACAGCTCAGCTGCTTACCCTGATCAGCTCTGCTCCCTGCCTGCTCACCCTGAAAGTAATTGTGGTCCAACCAGTCTTCTGGTTTCCACTCTCCTCTGCTCCCAGCTCGGGCTGCTCCACTGTAAACGTCTCTCTCACACTTTCTTGACCTCCTAAGTGCTCTGGGGTAATGAAAAAGTAAGCAGAGATAGTAAAAAGAAGAGCTTGAATATAGAGCAAATTGCACAGCATTACCGTATAGCCTTAATAGGAAATACGCAGCCCTCCTAGGAGAGTTAAATCTTTGGCTTTAACTACCCAAAAATCATTTTGTCCATTGTTCCCTCTCAATAGAAGGAATGGACCAAGTAGAGGTGCTTTACCTGGAGGATTTAAAAATAAAATTCAGAACTCTAGTAGAATCACCATGCAAACAGCCATTTTGTGTCTCTGCAAAGAGGTATCAAAATGTAAATACAGCAGTATTCTTAAAAAGAGCATGATTTTAAGTTAAAAGTAGTAAAATAAACACCACTTACAGATAAATGTGATTTAAAATTAATCTCCAAAGGATTAACTTAATCCTTGTTCAGCTCTGCCAATGCTCGAGCAGAAAGTGATTACTAATGCCATCACAAGCCACCAAAACAGGCAAGGAACTCCATCCTTTACCACATGGTCAGGGTTTGCAATGGCCTAGCTGATTCTGGTTTACAGAAAGGTTTGGTTAAATTCCATCCCTTTTGATTTTCTGAGCAGAGATACTCGTTTGCAACAATACCTTTGTAACAGAAATAGCAGCTGACAAACTACACTTCCCTGGGGAGCATTTTCCTTGCTACATATGCTATTATCCAGCTGGCAGCAATACCAGTGAACAAACATGCTGCTACTGAGAAACATTTCCTGTATATTTATTGGTTGTATCCTAGCCGTTTTGTACTTACTCAACACAGCAGTAAATCATTTCTTCTGTTTTACATCTGGATTACAGGAGGGGAAAAAAAATAAAAATCTTTTGGTGGTCACTGGAACTTTAATCATAACTTTTATATCCCTCTAATCAACAGCTGCAACATCCAATTTTTAATCCATAGGAAAATTTTCCTATGAACTTCTGGTTGTGCACCTTCCTCCCCAGCTCCCACACCTAACTCCTAACCCTACCAGAGGTTGGGGCTGGCTGTTGTTAGCACGGCCTGGCCACCAGCACTGGCTGCCACTGGCCATGCTGCATCCCCTCCCATGAGGATGAAGGAAGCACTGGCTGCTGGTGACATTAGTGGTGGCAGGAGATAACATTATCGGTGGTTAGGAGCCAAGCTTTTGTCTCACTGCAGCTGACAGCTGCCCTCTAGTGATCCAGATGCAGCAGAAGAGTCTAAAGAATTATTTACAAAACAGTAACATATCAAGAATATTTTGACTTCATTTCGTACCAGTGCAACAGAACGAAACCGTGACCACCTGAACCTGGCCTCCAGGCATTTACTGGCTCCAACAAAGCCCAGCCAGATGCCCGCACAGAGCAGGACTTGTGAAGTTTTACAGACAGAACAGCTGCCCACAGACAACCAGAGTCACAGCCACCTTTCTCCACTGGGACAGCCGGGAAGGAGGATGCGAGGAGAAACCAGGTTGTGTCTGAAGGGGGGGTGGCAGAGTTGTGCCTTGGTTCTGTCACACAGCAGTGCCCATCCGGGAGTACCAGGGCTGGGTGGCAGCCTGCCATGCTCAGTACTGCCTGCCTGCCATCCCTGCCCCTTCCCATCCCTTCAGCTAGTGTAATAGACATGAAAGAAGAGAGTCTTATTGCGGAGGAGAGAGTAGGAGTTATCAAATTTCAGCAGGTAGATGCCCTCGCCTGGGTAGTCGTGGCTGCCTGCCTGCACCTCCCGGTGGCTGTCCCTTCGGTACACAGGCATGATCTCTCCGTAGCGGTTCCGCAGGTAGCTCTTGGAGCCCCTCTCCACATCTCCAACAGGGGCGAGTCCTGAATGGGAGAGAGTGGAGAAGTAGGACAGAGCCTGTTAATCTACTAGATGGTCCAGAAAAAGATAAGACCAGATTACAGACACACAAATACACGGAGGGCTAACTACGATAGCGTTACACACAGTGTCTGCCCTCAGCTCTCTGCCAATACTGCTAACAAAGACCCACTTTCCTTACCATGGCAAAGGACGTGCTGAGAAACAGTTCTCTTGGGAAGACAGCATGCACTTGCCTGCCAGCCTGGCCTCCTCTCCCTGGACTTACCTTCTAAACAGCTCGCTCCTTTTACACATGCCACAACAGGGACTCCATAAAGTGGTCCACTGATATGGACATGGAGCAAAGGAAAGGCAGGGAAGGTCTTAGCTATAACCTCGCAGTGTTTGTACATCCTTGATTCACTTCTCCAAGAATAAACTCCTCACATAAGAGCCTATGTACTTTGGAGATCTTGCAAGATTAACTTCAGACAACAAACCCCCAGCTGCACTGGTCACAAATACACTCAAGACAAAGAATAGGTAACGTGCTTTTCACAGCTACAAGGACACAGGCAGCAGTCCTCCGAAATGCAGTCAACAGGAGCTCCTGCTATACTGGGAAAAAACAACAACAACAAAACAGAACACTCACGCACAGAATAAAAAAAAAAAAAAAAAAAAAGAACCTTTTTGCTCCCACCTGCCACCAGAAATTTCTCAGCCTCAGAGGCCGAGCAAAACACTCAAGTTAAAGTTTCAGACCCTAATCTCATTATCGGCTGGAAGCTGAACAAGTGATTTCTGATTTATTTTTCGGCTTGCTGGATTTCAGGAATGTTCTTGGAGAACAGCAGCCACTCACATATGCTGAAGCAGGAAGGGTTAAATGCTTTCTCACTACAGCCTAACCAAAACCCAAAAGGCTGCAGAGATAAGCGGTCTGGGTAAGCAAAGTAGATGGAAGTTACAGCATCTGAAAGACACTCAGCAGCATGGCAACGAGCGCCAAAAATCAACCCTCATGAGCTTTGCACCAACCTTCGATTTCTTCTTCCTCCTCTTCATCCTCCTCATCACTGGATTCGCTGACCTGAACAGTAATGGCAGTGCTAGTAACAGTGGTCCAGTCAAAATAGACTCCAAATCCAATGTCGTAGTCATCTGTAGCAAACTCCCAGCACAGACGTTTCCCATCAGGATGGGTTGGCACACGGACCGTCACCACCTCGCCTCGCTTCACCACCATCCTAGCATTCTTCTCCTTTCCCATCTTGGTTTTGAATTCCTTCATCTTCCCCATGGTCCACGTAGTGGGTGGAGCCAGAGGGGGAGGCTGAGCTGAGACAAGGGAGAAAGATCAGCAGCTCATCTTACTTTTTACTATTGACAAACTGTTATATGAAAACAGTGAAGCTATTTCTGATAAGACTCTTTTATTCTGGAGCCTGCTCCCAGAAGCAGATGTGAAGTTTTCACACAACACTAGCCAACAACCCACGCTTCCAGCAGGAGTCAGCAGTGTCTCTGACACAGCCTCTGCTCTTCTCTGGCCAAGGCAGGCACTGGCACTTTAAAAGTGCCCACAGAGTCATTGACAAGTCCTTTCAGGCCTCACCTTTCCTCTGCTCCCCAAGGAGGTCTGCAGTCTCCAGCTCAGCTGAAAGGATATCCACAGCACCAGTGTGATCCGACTGAATCATGACGATATCCCCTCCTCCTTGGTGTATGTGGTAGTTGGTCATTCGAACAACAGCTTCCTGCACAAAGCACAGAGTCACAAAGATTATCACAGTAAGAAAGTCCTCAGCCGGACTTAAAACAAATCAGTAATAATCTAAAAATCTTTCTGAAGTCAAGTCAGATCCTGCAGAAGCTTCTGTTACAGCTGAAAAGAAATGGCTGGCTCTGAGGCATCTCTGCATTATTCCCCTCCACAGCACCAAATTTGTAAACTCTGGAGAAAAATGCTGCATTAATGTCACAAATTACTGACCCCTCAGCCTCCCCAGGAGTCTGGGCAGGCACATGTTTGCATCTGCCTCAGAGCTGTCATCCTTCAGCAAAGCAACAGCCTTGCAGATTTAGAGGACTACTCTTGGAAAGCACTCCCAAGGCTCTGCCTCTCCAGGGAGAGCTTTTCAGCTCTGTCTGCATTTAGACTGCACCATGATCACACTGACATTCACTGCATCCTGGGTAAAGGTTCATCTAGTTTATTAGCGCCAGCCCTCTCTCCTAATGCATAAAAATGCACAGCTCCTGAGCTGCATGCTACTTGCAAAGTATTTCCCAAATGTATTTGTAGTGCAAACAAATTGGCTGCTCACCAAAAGAAGCAAAAGATGGCAGATTCCCTTCAGCTCCCTCTCCCATAAATCTGCAAGAAGGGGATCCCAAAAACACCCACACAAGATGCAGAAGGTGAAAATAACCTTGAAGCCTTAGCAAGCCAAAAACTGCAGGGAAGTAAGGACTAGCCAAAGACACAAGGGATTTCACAAAGCTGATGGATAACTGTTACTTCCCACTAACGTATAGAAGAAATATAACCAAATCTACATTAATATTATTTTTATCTTAACACAACCCTTAAAGCCTCTGTCGCACAGTCATTAAGCACAGCAGTAGGGTGGAAGAAATACTGCTGCACCTCTTTCCTTTCCGTTCAAGTTAAGAAACCCCCACTTACCTCTTTGGTGGGCTCGGTTTGGTCAGGCAGCTTCTCTTCTAGTTCAGCTGCTTCCTGGTCCTTCGAAGTGCTACCTTCTTCCTTCGAATCCTCTGTCACTCCCACACTCACAGGCGACCTAATCTGCGACCTCTCGGAGGAAGAGAGCACTACAGTTTAGCATTTACACCCAGGGCACAAGCAGCAGAGTTAAGCCATGACAGGGGTCACTCTACTCTGCAATTGGAATTCAAGGGGACAGAAGGCAACCAGCTTCCTGCGGTCAGCACCCACCACCTGTGCAAAGAGCCCCCCAACACCCCACTTCTGCCCTCATCCCCACAAGAGGAACTCACTAACACCGTACGAAGCACAGAAATCAGCAGTAACTGTTTCTGCTCAAGAAAGGACAACTTCTGCTGCGCCAGCTACTACTTGACATCTGCATATTCCAACAAAGGCCAGCTGGATTAACGAAAGGATTTGAAACAGTTTGGACAGCCATCCCGAAAATGCCCTCAGTTTAAGTGGTCCATCACACCTTTCCCATCAGCAATCCCAAGAAGTACAGAGAACACACAGGTCCCTTTCTGCTGCATGCAAATATGCTACACAGACAAGCAAGCTGTAAGTCACACAATGACAGCACAAGAGGTCCGAGATCTGCACTGTGACAAGAGGAGATGGACATGTCAGAACAAAAAAGAAAGGTACAAAGAAGTAAACGAATGAGCAAGAAAGGAAACAACATCCTTGACATTCTTTCTCTTGTGAAGATTTTTCTAAATGACTGTTTAAAAAACAACTTCCTGCATGTTGTATATAACTGGAAAGAGTTGTCATCCCAAATTAACTCAAACGGATGCCAGAACAAGTCTTCTCTGTCATATTGTTAGACACTATGCGAAACCTCCCCGAGAAGCAACCTAGTCTTTAGTAACAGTTTCCTTTTTGAAAAGTTCAGCCTTCTCTCAGCACCACAAGACTAATGTAAACTGCCTCTGTCTGAAGGATCATAAGTGTGAGAACACAGAAGTAATGAAAACTACATACACATTTCCTCAAATTTCTCCTTTCACAAAGCACAAATATTCTCATTAACAAGAGATCAGACTATCAGTCTAGTCTGGAACAGTTAATTTTATTTTTTTTTTAATCGCAGCTCAACTCAGAGACATTCCGTGCTGCATCTGTACAGGTGGCCAGCACAGGGCAAATGTGACTTTTGTTTCCAGATCTGTACTCTGACTGGAAGAACGTACAAGCTCTGTGAGCAGATCTACAAACAAAATGTTCAGCCAATTCCTCTTGAATTAACCCTTTTGGACCGTCACCCTTCCTTTTAAAGGAGATTCAACTTACACAAATTATCAGGTAACTTTCATGAGTATCCAGCATCTACTTTGGCCATTCTGCTCACAGCCTACATTCATTCTTTAAAGAAAATTAGAGGACATAGTAAAGAGTGATACAGGAACACATCTGGAGTCGAGAAAGTTGATATCAATATCATTTGCATCAAGTCAAGATGACATCAAACTGCTATTTTACTAACTAGGGTCATTTGCTGATTTTTTCTGAATTTTCTTAATGAGGTAGTTATTTAATGAATTGTGTGATCTTCCACCTGACAAATTTAACTTGCAAATTTCTAAAATCGTGCCACACGCAACACATGCATGCTGGTAAGTGACAACTCCACAGCACGCAGTGTTTGTGCTTGCAGCCAGCAATACTGACCACAAGCACCACCTGCCCAACAGGTAATAACAAGCCCACGGCCGATACGGTGGCTGATCGGCAGCATTAAGGGAATTGTGACGTGAAAGACAAAGGGCGAAGAAGAAAAAGCAAACAACACTGTCAAAACAAAACGAAAAACAGTAAGATGCATTTTCTAGCTCAGCTTTCACCAGAACTATACAGGGTGGGAATGCTTAATTATTAAGTTGTCCTTCAGTGGGGACAGGGCAGATTTCCTGCGGAATTGGTTCATGGAGTTCATTAGCTCCTTAGTTCTCGCTGAATACAAACCCACCGGCGTTCCCTGCAACCTGACTGAGTCTGGGATCTGAAGAGGTGAGGCACGAACTGCACTTGGCTATTTTGTAGGCTTTGTAACAACCTTACGCCTACAGGCACAACCCCTCCAGCGCTGATTCCCGCATGTACTGCCTGAAAGCCGACAGCTGCGTCCCGTGCCCTCTCCCCACGCTGACAGACCCCGCTGTGTGCCGAGGCGGGGTGAAGGGCCCGCAGCCCGGGGGGCTCCCTACCCGCACTGCGAGGCGCTGGGCTCCGAGGGCTCCCCCGGCTGCTCCGCAGGCTCCGTCTGTGGGGCTGCATCCTCGTTTCCTGCCCGCAGAGAGAACACACGGCGAGATGGAACAACCCGCAGCGCTGCAGGGCACTCGGACAAGACGGAAAACACACCCAGCCCCCGCCCGCCGCCCCCGCCCCGTACCTGAGGCGCCGCTGAGGCCGCCCGCGGGCTCGAACCGGGGTCCCTGGGGGGCTGCGGGCGGCGCGGCCGCCATGGGCACGGCCGAGCGGAGCCGAAGCGCCCCGCCGGAAACAGCCGAGCGGCGCCGGGGCCGCGATGGCGCGGGGCGGCCGCAGGAAGCGCCGGTTGCCGGGGGAACGGGGCCCGGCGGCACGCGGCGGCCGCCATGGAGCCCGCGGCCCCGCCCGCCCTGCGCTGGGGTGCCGCGGAGGTGGCCGAGTGGGTGTCGAGCCTCGGCTTCCCCCAGTACGAGGTGCGCGGCCCCGCGGCGAGGGGGTGAGCGGTGGGCTGAGCCCGCGGCTGACCCGCTTCCCGCTCCGCTTCCCCCTCAGGAGTGCTTCAGAGCCAACGGCATCAGCGGCCGCCGCCTCGTCCTGGTGACCTGCAGCAGCCTGCCCGCCATGGGCGTCACCGACTTCGGCCACATGAAGGTGCCCCGGCTGCAACACCCTTCCCGGCCGCCTCAGACGGGTGCTCTGCCAGGCCCCTCAGCCTCACGGGGGGCTCACGAGTCCTCGGGTGTAAATCCATGGACACCGCGTGCCAGCAGTCCCTCAGGAGCGCTTGGCCGTGCTGTTAGCCTACACTCCTCTTCCGACCCCACAAAAACCCCTAGCGGGGTGCACACGGCTTTCCTAGAAACTCCCTCAGAGTTTCTTCTCAGTAGTTTTCCGCTTGCTGATCTGACTTCATTCATAGAGCGTCTGTAAATCTGGGCGGCTTTAGCGTGCTGCAGTTGAGGCACAGTTCTCAAGCAGCAGAAGGTCAATTCGTTATTGCTTCCTTGCTTTCTGCCCTGCTGAACACATCTCAGCCTCTGTTTTATAAACATGTAATTTTCCTTTCAAGCCGTCCTTCCTTTAACAAACAACAATAGTTAAGCTCTTAGCTGTAGTCTGGCCTTCCAAAGGTTCCTAAAAGTTTCAAAAAGAAGCATTTCATATCTAAAATATATAACATTTTTCTATCCTTTTATATTAATTGAGTTTTCACTAGAACCATGACAGAGGAGCGTGTTGATCTTTTGATCTTGATCTTTTATTGCCTCATTTAGGGGTGATAATAGGAAGCAAGAAACCGTACCTGAACAGCTCATTGCCTAGGTATTACAGCTCAGTATTTGAAACACCCTGGAGTTTACTCTTCATTAAATCACACTGCTTTTCTACAGAATAGTGTAATTATATTAAAATCAGCAGAGGTGTAGTGGTATAAGATATTAGAGATTCTGGTTATGAAGTCTAGGTTAACACCAAAACAGTAAAGGACCGACTAAAACTTCTAGCTTTGGTGATTATTGTTTTGGTTTATTTCCCATTACAGCTCCAAACCTCACCCAAAGCAGGCTTTAGCCAAAGGAGATGCGGATTGTTGAAAGAGGTCTTGCACATGCCTACACTGTGGAAGCAGCACAGGTGTTGCCTGTGCTTTACAGAGTGTAAAATGGAGAAGTTAATAGCAATTTGTCTTTCTCTTTCCTGGGATCTGTGGTTTGACTGCTGTGGCTTACAGTTACCACACCCTTAAAGTCAGTAAACACAACAGCTGAAGATAAATACTAGCACAGAGGTACCTAACAATTAGCATGTGCCCTACAAAGCAGTAATCATCAACAGAGAAGTGTGAGCTTAGGTTTGTTTGAACAGATTCGCGAGAGAGAGATTTCAGAGCCTTTAGTTGTGCAGGGGTGGACCCACTGTCTGAATCACACGCATCTACTGTTGGCTGTGGGTTTGGTTGTGCTGATCTCATGCTCCCCCTTAAATGCATTCTTCCCTTTGACATCAAGCTGTAGTCTGGTCTCTTGCAAAGTCAAAGGGCTGTACCTTGAATCCAAACAGAGGGTAACATAGGCCAAAGCAATCTATTTATGTACCAAAAAATCTATTTATGTACCAAAAAGCACTTTAAAATAACAAACATAGAAGTAAACCTAGTAAAACTGCTTTAGGCTGATTTATGTTGTTGATGTTAGCAGAGATGCAGCTAATACAGAAGGATCAGGAGGAAATCTGATTTGGGATCAGAAGGTACTAGCTTTGAGCAGGAGTCTCAGTTCAAAGCAGGTATGCATACACCTGGTGGTCACAGCCTTCCGAGCCTACAGAGCATGAACACAGAGACCTGGCCTGAGATGTGAGCTCAGACTGCAACAGAGTGACTGCAGTGAGCATCAGCATCCCTGGGAGGTCCTCAGAGCTCTGTGAAAATAGGAGCAAAGAGAAAAACACCAACTCAAAATCATGTGAAAGAACTAAGACAAGCCCAGGAATAAAACTGAGGTTTTGCTTCAGCTGCAAACTAACTTTGCTTGAGTTGCAGGCCTGTCTTTTGTTCCTGTTTTCAATATCGGCTGAGAAATTGAAACTGACCACACAAGTAATTCTAAAAGGGAAAATGTAATAGAAAGTTCAACTGATAAAACAGATCCAAAAACTTTACAGATGTTTCCTGGAAGAGCAAAGCTCTTCACAGAATAAGGACAAGACTCTGGGTCACAGATGGGAGAAGTTACCTGGTTTTAAAAGAAAGGTGGTATCCAATTGCATTTTTTTCAGGAGTTAGAAGGGATAATTTACCAAGTCGCAGTACTTTGAGAAAGCAGTCTGATTCTGCTAGAACTGATTCATTAATGCCATTCTTTATCAGAGCAAGTTGACTTAAATTTCATTTTCTTCCTTCTCCTTCTCCGTAATGGAAACCACAGAGGGACTGGAGGCTGCAGTTACTGAGCCAAGTCGTTTGTTTCGCATTGTGATTTACAGTTGCTTTCCCCAAAGGACACAAAGTAGAAGTTCAAATAACCTGGGAGAGAGAAAATCTTTATGCTCCAATGAATAGAGTCTGAGCACTGCTTTTTTATTCTAGAGCACCAAAAAGCAGTTTCACCACTAAGCTGAACAATCTTCAGTCTTTGTTTGGAACGGAATATGCCACCAAAAATACTGATTAGCACCACCAGTTTGCCTGTTGGTCAGAATCGAAGGCATCAAATCGCAGTGGTGATTTTTTCCAGACAGCCACCTTTCAAGAGTATTTCTAGTGCAAGCAATCGCAATCTTTGTAGTCAGTCATTGGCACTTGCCAAAGGTGGCGAGTATTTTACATGCTTTTTAATCCTCCCCCTCACATTGGGATACAGGGATTTTGTATGGTGGTTGTTTAACAGCTGAGAAACACTAAGCCACAGGCTAGAGAAATCAACTTCAAAGCCTGTTATTTCTCCTACGGAAACTGAAGAAATTAATCAGAGCTAGAATAAGCGATAGCTGGCATAATTCAGCAAGCTTGGAGATGAGTCTCTTTCAGTAATGTTTTCTGAAGCTTGTAAGTGACTTAGGAACATCCGACAGACTTCAGTGGAACCTAGATGTTCTTGAAGACCATGCTCTCCCCTGCTGTTTGTGTTTTCTAACTCTACCCTACTCGGCTGGAACCCAGGTTCGCAGAGCTCTGAGCAAACTGGGGCCCACCTGGGTCTGTCAGTAAGGGTAGACTGGGGCAGGTGCAAAGGTGAGGCCGTAAACCTGTGTGCAGGGGCACACCGGCTTCCCAGTAAGAAATATCAATGAAAGGCTGTAAATAGTCAAAACCCAGATAGTTACCATAGAAATTAGCATGATAGCATCGGTTCAGTGACACAGAAACATTTTGAAATTAGGGGAAATGGCAGTTTGATACAGAACTCCACATTACATTTCATGAAAGCTACTCAGCATGGGCAGGTGAAGTTACTGCTGGTTTTAATTCCACTGTATTGGTATTGAAAATGATATCAAAACCAGTGAAAATATCACTCCAGCGTTCGTTTGATTTCAGACAAGGTTCTTCAGTGTCAAGCCAAGGCTGGGGGAAGGTTTTGAGGAAATGCTGTGAAAGATGAGTAAAACCTTGAGAACTGCATTTCAAAGCCTCAGTCAGATCAGAAGGGTACATTCTCAGAGGTGACTCAAAAATAACGGCAAGTCTCTTCACTGAGGGTGCCAGGTCCAGCCGGCTCTTACAGCCACTCACCCATGATTTGAGCAATAGGGTTTATTGGTTTAATTGTTTTTTCCACCTCTTCTTCTGCGTATAGACTGTTGTTGACAATGTAACTCAGCAAACAGCAATGTTTTTGCATTAGGCAGTATAGGCTCCAGCTCAGTCACCCATAACTTGTTTGTTCTGCAAGTGCAAACAGGAAAGCCAAGCTATTTGTGCCACTAAAGAGAGCAGCTCTGATGCTATCACCCACAGCAAATCTGGAGAATGAGCGGTCTGCTCTCCTTTTACAATGTCACACCAAGATCGTGGCCCTTCTGAGTTGCAAATTCAAGAGTGAAAATGTTCCAAAATTCAGGAACTCGGTTCATTTTTCTGCTCAATGAATGATATATTGCCCTATGAAGTGAGAATTCCTGATATTTTTGTCTTGTATTTCAGGTGATTTCACGACATGTGAGGGAGCTGCTGGGGATCGAAGAGCCAGTCTTCAGCAGATCCATTGCCCTCCCGTACAGAGACAACATGGGCCTCTTCCTGGAGCAGAAGTCCCGATCGGGAGAGAAAGCAGATGCCCTCACTTTCTCGCAGTTTGTCCAAGAAGCAGGCCTGGAGCCCTATAGCACAGTTCCTCCTTCGCAACAAGCCCAGGCTGGGTTAGAGGCAGATGCTGTCCCTTTATCGCAGGACACCCAGAGGCAGGATGAGAGTCACACAGCAGTTCCACCTTTGTAAGAAGCCCAGGTGGGACAGCAGTATATACCTTTATTACCTTGTAGTAAGGAGGTACAGTTCCACATTCACCCCATAACACAACAGCCCATTGCAGCTCTTAGCTGTTTGATTACAACAAACACATCCCTACACCGGCTCTTTTCCACAAGGATTTTCTGCAGTCCTTCATTTGCTTCCAGGATCTAAGAGAGGCAGAACCCATAAATCAGGCATGAATTTACCACCGTCTTTCCTTTCTGTTTTACTGTTGATTAAAGAAAAAAAACAACAATCATAGATGTGTTTTAATTACCAGTTTCTGCCATCAATGATCTGAAGGGGCTTAGTTACAACACAGACAACCAATCCCTGTCCTCACCACGGAAGTGATTTCCTGTGAGACAGAACCCGGCAGTGGTTTATCGTAGTGAACAGTACTGCCACACAAGGCAGGAAGTGTGAGAGAACACTGTAAGGTAAACCAGAGAAGTTAGGGAATGAAAAATGATCTGTCCTGGGTGGATCTAGACAGAACACCTAGTTAAATGTTTTTTCCCTGAAGTACCACAGAGTCTGTAATGGTGGGGGGACTTTAGTTTTACAACTTATCTGGAACATATACTGTCACCAGCAAGGAAGTACGAGTAGAATCATAGAATCATAGAATCATAGAATATCCTGAGTTGGAAGGGACCCTTAAGGATCATCAAGTCCAACTCTCGACACCGCACAGGTCTACCCAAAAGTTCAGACCATGTGCCTAAGTTCACAGTCCAATCTCTTCTTAAATTCAGACAGGCTCGGTGCAGTGACCACTTCCCTGGGGAGCCTGTTCCAGTGTGCAACCACCCTCTCTGTGAAGAACCCCCTCCTGACGTCCAGCCTAAATTTCCCCTGCCTCAGCTTAACCCCGTTCCCGCGGGTCCTGTCACTAGTGTTAATGGAGAAAAGGTCTCCTGCCTCTTGACAACCCCTTACGAGGAAGTTGTAGACTGCGATGAGGTCTCCCCTCAGCCTCCTCTTCTCCAGGCTGAACAGGCCCAGTGACCTCAGCCGTTCCTCGTACGTCTTCCCCTCAAGGCCTTTCACCATCTTCGTAGCCCTCCTCTGGACACTTTCCAACAGTTTCATGTCCTTTTTATACTGTGGTGCCCAGAACTGCACACAGTACTCGAGGTGAGGCCGCACCAGCGCAGAGTAGAGCGGGACAATCACCTCCCTTGACCTACTAGCGATGCCGTGCTTGATGCACCCCAGGATACGATTGGCCCTCCTGGCTGCCAGGGCACACTGCTGGCTCATATTCAACTTGCTGTCTATCACGACCCCCAGATCCCTCTCTTCTAGGCTGCTCTCCAGCGTCTCATCGCCCAGTCTGTACGTGCAGCCAGGGTTTCCCCGTCCCAGGTGCAGGACCCGGCACTTGCTCTTATTGAACTTCATGCGGTTGGTGATCGCCCAGCTCTCCAACCTGTCCAGATCCCTCTGTAAGGCCTTTACGCCCTCACTTGAGTCCACAACTCCTCCAAGTTTGGTGTCATCAGCAAACTTGCTCAAAATACCCTCTATTCCTACATCCAGATCATTTATAAAAATATTGAAAAGTACCGGCCCTAAAATGGAGCCTTGAGGGACCCCACTGGTGACCGCCCGCCAGCCTGACGCAGCCCCATTTACCATAACCCTTTGGGCCCTGCCCGTTAGCCAATTGCTCACCCATCGTATGATGTTTTTATTTAGCTCTGTGGTGGACATTTTGTCCAGTAGGATCCTATGGGAAACCGTGTCAAAAGCCTTGCTGAAGTCCAAAAAAATCACATCAGCTGGTTTCCCTTGGTCCACCATACGGGTGATCTTATCATAAAAGGAAATCAGGTTAGTTAGGCAGGACCTACCCTTCACAAACCCATGCTGGCTGGGACCAATAACCGCTTTGTCCCCCAGGTGCGCCTCAATGAGTCCAAGAACCAACTTCTCCATGATTTTACCAGGCACTGACGTGAGACTGACAGGCCTGTAATTGCTAGGGTCTTCTTTCTGACCCTTCTTGAAAATTGGCACAACATTTGCCAGCTTCCAGTCTACTGGGACCTCTCCAAATTCCCAGGATCGTTGAAAAATAATTGATAGAGGTTCCGCAATGACATCCGCCAGCTCTTTCAGCACCCGGGGATGAATCCCATCCGGACCCATGGACTTGTAGGGATCCAGGTGGAGTAGCAAATCCCGCACACGTTCAGGGTCAGTTGGGAGTTTGTCATCCCCACCGTCCCGGTCCTCCAGCTCAGGGGACCCTGGGTCCCGAAGCCCATCATCGGCATTGAAGACAGAGGCAAAGAAGGCGTTAAGCGTCTCTGCTTTGCCTACGTCATCGTCTGTGAGGAGACCTTCCCTATCAAGGAGCGGCCCTATGTTTTCTTTAGTTCTCCTTTTTCCATTTACATATCTAAAAAAACCCTTTTTATTTTCTCTCACAGACACAGCCAGCTTCAACTCTAGCTGTGCTTTGGCCACTCGAACTTTCTCCCTACAAACACGAACAGCATCCCTGTATTCTTTCCATGACGCCTGGCCCTCCTTCCAGTAGCGAGTAAATGTTGATTAAAGCCTGGCTCAACAGAAAGAGTGCTTCTGACTAAATCATCACAATTTTGTTTGGCTACAAAGCCTTCCTTGAGAAGGGGAAGAAAAAAGAAAAGGACATGGCCCAATCCTGATTAATTATTTAGACCAAAGCTGTAGGCAGTACAAAGCAACTGTAATTCAGATTTCCGTTGGAACTGCAACAGAAACCAGTGAAGCTGTATCAGGTCATAGTCTGAGATGACTGTGTGATAAGTAAGTTAAGATTAAAATAAGGCAAGATTCAGGCAGTCAGGAAAAAAAAAAAAAAAAAAAAAAAAAAGTTTACCAAGCAGTCTGGTGTATAAAACTTGTAAAAGCAAATGCATCAGTAAGGTTATTGGCTGGAACATCTTCTAAGGAGTTCAAGAACAAATAGTGCTGCTTCTCTCAATCCCCAGTCCAGTCTGAGGCAGCACTCATTGTCATATTCCACAGCTGTCCAACAAGACCTTTGTTCACAGCAAAGCCATCCTTAGCAATTTATTCACAAACAGGATTAGGCTTCAAGTACATGGAGAGGTGGTTCTTGTCTCCAAAGGTGAGAATCAAGAGACCTCAGTGCTGATATGTTAGTAAAAATGCTGGTTTTATGCTTGGCAAAACTGCAGATTGATGCAAAATGGTGTTTCAGAAAAGAGGAAAAAGAATGAAAAGAATGTAATTCTAGTTTGTAATCTTTTATAAGAGAAGATCTCCATCAATAGCTTGTATTACAACTGAGCAGTGGATAAATAAAGGTTTATTAGCTTTTTGGCATTATTTTTTTCCCAGCAATACAAAGTCCTTACAGTCTGTTCCTCTACCAAATAAAAGTGCATGAGTCCAAGAAGGAGAAATGATGGAAGAGTGTTATCAATATCTGGGATTTATCCCTTTGGGATGAGATCTCAGCAAAGCATTCTGCCATGGGCTTCATTATAGCTTATGAGGATTTAGAATCATAGTCAGCAGTTTCCTCTGGGATTCCTGAGAAAATGTTGGAAGCGGTTGTGGGCAGTGAGGTTTTGTGAGCCAACACCATGCCAGGCTCCACTACAGCTGATGTAAGAGATGTCTTGGTGCTGATCAGCCCACGCTGCTTTGTAGGCCAGTCTCCAAAAGATGCCTGGTAGAGCAGAGCAAGATGCTTCTGAAGAAATTCACTCTTGTCTAGCAGCTGGCTAAAGGGAGACTCTCTCAGCTGTGCAGCTGTCAGGTCAAACCAGGGGAAGGTTCTGGGAAGAGAGAACAAGCAGAATCTTTTATTGTAGCTTGCTAATAACTTAACAAATAACGTCTTTCTTCAGTGTCTGACTACTATTTTTTTTTTTCTGGTCTTTGAGAAACAATCAGACTTCGAGACGTGAAGCTGAGGTGTTCCAGGCATTACTGTGCCAGACATAGCAGAACCAAATGTAACGCCTGTAGAGAGATCCTGTACCAGTAGAAGCCTTTTCCCTCAGTGTTCCCCTGACTTTACATCCTCAGTAACCTGGTCTTGAACTAATGTAAATTCATTACTCATAAAAAACGTCCTCTCCAGGTATTCCAATAGGACTTTTTTTTTTTTTTTTTTTATCCAGTGTCCCAGTCCTGACCAGTGGCTTCAGACAATCCCAACTACCAGACAAACAGGAACAAGGGAGCAGGACAAAATAACTCAGGGATGATAGTCTGGTCTTTTATTGCTAACATATCTAAAGCAATCTTTCCCGGCAGGTATGTGGTCCTGAGAGCAGCACACATTTCAGCACCTTCCAACCCAACAAGACAGCCCCGTGCTTTGGCTGTGGGATGTGGCACGTTTCAGAGCAAAGAGAAAACCCGGACAAGCAGCACCTCGGCATTCAACCTTTTACTTACTCCTCTTGAGTCATTGAAGAGGCAAAATTTTTGCTGACAAAACTCTCACGCTCAAACCGCGGGCAGGAAGCTTTCTGCTCGGCACAGATGGGGCAGCGTGCAGGAAAGCAGAGGTCATTGAGCAATTTCAGTGCCTTCTGGTGAGGCAGGCTCTGCCACATGCTGCTGTTCAGGGCTGCATAGAAAATGCCCACCAGCCATTTGCCATTGACTCTGATTTTCCCTGCACAACAAACAAAATCAAATGTCAACGACCAATATGCACACAGGTGTGAAGAGATTCTCGACTCACAGGCCTGCAAAGAATTGCATTACCAATCAGAGCTGGTTTGTTTGAAACCTCTAATTTAGGATCATTTCAGGTGAGGGTATTAAAATTAATCTTTGCTATTGAGTTTAAACAAAGCAAGAGGTTTTACCCTGTGAGCTGAGGGGGCATGTTGCCTGCACAACAGCAAGGTCTTGCAGCGCTGCTGTGACCGTCCCCTTCATCCCCCACTCCTTTGTGGGCTCCTGGCCAGGGCATTGGTACTGTGGCCTCACAATGGCATTGTAGCAAAGGAGTTGCTTCAACCTGAAAACAAATGCACACAAAGAACTGGGTGTGCCAGAAGAGGAGCATACCTCAGAACCCACCTTCTCCAGAGCCCCTGGCCCCTTCCCTCGGCCCTGCATGGCCCTGCTTTGGCTGCTGGGGAGAAGCGAGGAAGCAGCTGTCCTGTGTGGGATGTGCAAACTGAAAGGAAACGCCTTGGGTTTGCTTTTTTTTGCCTGAGGAAAATGCAGGCTGCTGCCTTGCATGTTTTTCACCGCGTTACCTCATGGTTATCCTACAGCAGTAACCGGAGGCCCTGGCAGGAGCGTGGTTTCAGTACCAGGGCAGTGTTTGAGCTGGAGCGGCTTTGACACCTCCTGACCATGTCTGAGTTCAGAGCCACAAAGCCTAAAGCTTCCTTTAGAAAACCAGCTGAGATTCTGAAGTGCTCCCATGCACCCAGCAGCTGGGGGCCTAGGGGACTGACTGACCATGACCAGGCTCGCAGCAATGCTCTGCAGCAAAATCGTGAGGCACGGGAAGAGCTGTGCTCCCCCGCAGCTCTGGCTGGGCCAGAGCACACACGCTGTGCTCACCCCTCGAGCTTTGGGCTGCAAAAATGGCCTGGGCCGTTTTACCTGGGCAGAGGGACCGCGGTGACGAGGCTGTACACCACGCAGGGTTTCCTGATGGCCGTCCGCACGGCGGAGCAGACAGATGCCAGGTGTGACGGCAGGCAGCAGAGGAACAGGATGTCTGCCCAGGCCGCCAGCTGCACGTTGTCGTAGAGGCAGGTGAGGCCCTGCTCCTGCAGGTCTGCTGCAGCAAGAGAGGTGAACGGGGCTCAGAGCCCACGGAGCCAGCACGGGGAAGAAGCACCCACATGTGGGTGATGCACAACCACCCCTCGCAGGCTGGCTGCCCGCCCCAAATGGCACAGGGGGTGGCTGGCTGCCACCACTGCTCCTGCAGGCAGCCTGCTGGCCAGGAATAGACAGAGAGCTCGGCCCATGCACGCTGATCTAAAGCCATAGAGCCGAGCCCTGGGATCTGGCTATTTTTCAGCATCTATAAAAAGCCATGTAATAACCCCTGCTTCCTCTCTGCCCCGATACGATTAGGAGGAGGAGTTTTACACTGAGTCCCGCTGCCGGGCCCCGGCTGGGGAGCACTTACCCAGGCTCTCGGGGCGCCGGGTGGAGATGCGGATAGAGAGGCGCGGAGCCCGGCCCAGCGCCAGCAGCACTCGGGCCAGCTGCTTCCCGAGGTGGCCCCCGCCGATAATGCCGACCTTCAGGCCGCGGCTGCCCACCAGGGACGTCGGCAAGGCCTCCCCGGTCCCATTTGGTCTGGGGAAGCAGAGGAGCTGCTGTCAGCCCAGCAGGAGCCGCGTTTGCCCAGACCACCTGCAGCCCTGCCCTCCGGGAAAGGTCCCATGCCATGGTCCTCAGCAGGGCTACCAGAGAGGCAGAGGCTCCCAGGGACACATTGGTGCTATCTGGACCTGCACCAGCCCGACCGGTGATGTGCCTGCATCACGCTTTAGCTCAGTAACAATGCAGCACTTTGGGAAGAGCTCGGTGCTGTGAGGTCCCCCCGACATGACACCAGAGCAGCACGCTTTGCCAGCAGTGGGAGCTCACCTCGCCTTACCTGAGGGCCTGGAGAAGCCTGCAGAAGAAGAGGGCGTGGGCACACGCGTTCACTGCCAGCCCCTTGCGGCGCCTCGTCAGGTACAGCCACCCCTCCTCGCCTTCCATGGCTTCATCAGCCTGGAAGGACGCGAAGGGCTCTGCAATGTCGCACATCTTAGCCCAGGACGAGCATCAGCAGCGAGGATTCAGAAGAGGGGCACGGCCTCCAGCCACACAGCACTGCAGCCCGTCCCGGTACCTGCTAGAGAGGAGGTAGAGGCAACACACAGACCCCGGCTCTTCTCGGGGCTTCTCCTTGCAGACATCTCTTATGTCCCCAGTGGCTGCAGCTCAGCAGCAGCATGCAGGTGTGGGAGCCCTGCCTGGTACCTGCAGCAGTGCTTGAAGAGAGCCACAGGGATGCTTTTGGGGGCATGAGGCAGATGTCACAACAGAGTGGCTATGAGCAGCTCTGAAAACCAGTTTGTGCCCATTGCCTCGTGCCAGGGAGCCTGCAGCACCACTCAGAGTACCACAAACCCGCACTAGAGATGCAGAGACACCGAAGGCTTTCAGCCATACGGCTCCCACGGGGTAAGAGGCCTCACTAGGATGGAAACTCCCTCAGCCAAGCCTGAGCCAGGGACAAAGCTGCCCCATGCCTGCCACACCACATGTGGTTGGGGTCCTGACCTGCACCATCCCTCACCTGCAGCTTGCCAAGGATCTACCTGCTCAGGGTCTGTCCTGGTTTGTGTCCCCGCTGCCATGGCGAGCGCCCGGTTACCGGCTGCCTCGGGGCACTCACCCCTTCCTACAAGGAGCCAGGAGCATCGCCTCTTCCAGAGCCCAGCAGCTCCACTCAGAAATCCCACAACCAAGCACCGTCCTGGCCTGGGGCACATGGTGAGCCCAGCAGCAAACCTCACCCCAGCCAGCAGCACCTGGGCTGCATTAGGAAGCAGGCCACGGGAGGCGATCCCTCCTCTACACCCAGGGTGCTGCCTCATTCTGGGCTCTTCAGCACGGATGTGGACATACTGGAGAGCCCAGCAAAGGGCTGCTCAGGTGGCTGAGGGACTGGAGCATTTTTTGTATGAAAGGCCGAGAGCTGGGACTGCTCGCTCTGGAGAGAAGGCTCAGGGGAAGTCTGATCAATGTGTATAGATACCTGATGGGAGGGAAGGAAAACAGGCAGACTATTCGTGGTAGCAGTGCCCAGGGACAGGATGAGAGGCAGCGGGCACAAATCGGGAGATTTGAGATCCCGTCTGAACACATGAAAACGCTCTGAACACAAGAAAACAGGTTTTTTGTTGTTGTTGTTGTTGTTAAACAGGGGGGTGGTCAAATACAGAAAAAGTTGCCCAGACAGGCTGGGGAGGCTTCAGCTGTGGAGACACTGAAAACCCAACTGGAGACAGTCCTGGTCCCCTGCTGTAGGTGACCCTGGTTGAGCAGGGGAAGTGGATGAGATGATGGTGAAGCCCCTTCCAACCTAATCAGTCCTATGATTCTGTGGGAAAAATAAAGTAAACCAGCAGTGACCACAAAAATTGAGATCACAGTGCACAGTGCAATCAGGATCCTGGATCCCAAACTTGCCCTCAAACTGGTGCACTGCTGCACATAACCTTCAACTCTCTGCAGTGACCCACAGGGCAGCAGAGCTCCTGCAACATTCAAATGAATTCATGTGTGCTGATGGCTTGGAAGGTGTGAAATAAGGTAGTGCTGCAAGCAAAGCCTCTTCCCAGTGACACTCAATGTGCTTTTCAGGACCTAAGAAAACACCCTGCATACTGACTTTGCAGAAGGTGAGAAATTGCTCAGGACCTGCACAGAGTGGCAAAGTGCTCAATGCAGGAAGGAAATAAACAGCCCAAGGAGAAAGAGACAGCTTTATTTCAGGAATGGAAGTGAAGTCTGGAAGGATGGAGCCAGCAGTTGCCTGAGGAGTTGTTTTTCTGAGAAAGTGCAATTCAATCCTTTCTGGCATAACACTCTGAGAAAAAAAAATTGCTGGGGCCAGCAGGGTTGTGCTGACTGAGAAGGGTCGCTCCTGGCTCTCCATCCAACCCAGCAGGGTTCTGACCAGCTCCGCAGAACGTGCTCGCTCTTCCCCTTACCAAGGTATCTGCTGAGAGCTGCAGAGTGCCAGCATGGGGATACAGGCAGAGGCTGCTGCCCTGCCTCTCTGCAGGAGTTCATAAAACGCTTCTTTTCGTAGGGTGAGCCACAACAAAACGAAGAAATGGACTTTAAGGTGCAGCTGGCCCTTTCCCCCATCCCGCTCTGACGCAGGGAGAACACAGCCCAGTTGGCTTTACTCTCTCCACAGCCATGACTGGTGATGCCGAAGCCAGCTTGAACGTTACAGGGACTGGTCAGCACTGCCTGCTGGAGACCCATGAGCGTGGCTGACCTCTTCCTCTTGCTAGTTATAAACTCAGACACCACACAGAGCAAACGTACCCTTGCCTTGCCCAGCAACTTCCCTCTGTAAACAAAAGCCATGCCCGGCTTACAGCCAGGTCAAAGAGAATCAGATTCCGAAAGGAATCAGCCCTGGTGGATCAGTTCCGTGGTTTCACTGGCTGCATCAGAGCCGCTGCCTTCAACCAGCCTCAACGCTTCTGTCCCACGAGCCACGGGCACCCACTGTCACTGACGAACACTGATCATGCAATGAGGAGTAACAGAGTTGCTCTGTTGGCGCTGGACCAGGTTTTGCAGTTCCCTCTCTCGCTGGCAAGGCAACGTCCAAGCAGGCTGCTTGCAGGTGCTCAGTTCTTCCATCGGATTTGCTAAAAGAGAGAAGAAAGCACGACTAACATCAGTGCTGACCGCAGACGTGCTACTTCTATCAGCTTCACCCTTCATTCCTACATTCCTACACTGAATGTAACCCCAAACATAACAGTAGCTTCCCAGGAGGGAGAAAAGAATGTAGGAGAGCCATGCCCTTTCTGCACACCTAACCAAGAGCCATCTCTGACGAGAGTTTCTGCACCAAGAAGCAGGTGTTTCTTACCGTGTTGTTGAGTATGCTGTTTATCTTCTCTTCCTCTGCAGAGCCTCTCTCCACCTTGCATTTATATGCCATCAGCTGGATGCGATCCTTTAGATCCCTGTACGTCTAGATAAACAGCAAAACCAGCACACATCTGAGCGAAGGGGACACTTCCACAGTTGGAAGTTTTCCCAAGACTCAGGAATAAGCAAACCCCACCAGGCACACAGCAACAAATTGCATGGGAAAGCTGGGGAGAAAGAGCAGGCTCCTGTCCCCTCTCTGCGCACACACAGCAAGGACTCACATCTATGACAACATCGTGGCACTTGTATTTTGTGGCAAGGTTCAACCGTGTCTCCACATCCTCTACCAAGCGCACGTATTCCTGCAGCACCTGCAAGGGAAGGAAGAGTGTGTCAGCTCCCTTCTGCAGGTACTTCCTGCACCATTCTTTCACTCCAGCCACACATTCTTTCAAGGTCACTGGTCACACAGACTTGGCTCCATCCATCCTAAGGCAACAAGTGGCCGGGACAAGTTTGCTAAGGACTCCAAGGGCAGTAAAACTTTGCTCACAAAGCTCCAAGTCCTGTTCTACCTCATTTCTAGGGATGAGGTCAGCCTTTGCCAGATAGATGAAGCATATAGAAAGTAACTATAGCAAACAAAGCTGGCAGTGCACTGTGGAGAGCTTGCTCTGCATGCAGCTCATCTGGGGAATCAATCATGCCTCAAATCCCAGTGAAGACCAAGAGGACACAGGCAGATCCTTGCTCACCTGGACAGGCGCGTTGTTCCTCTGCAAGATCTCCACCACCCGGTGGAAGCCGATAGGTGCCTTCTTCTTGGTGTAGCCCAGCCAGTTCTGAAATGACAGCCAAACCTTTTGTTAAACCTAACGGGCAATCCCTCCAGCCACTGCAAGAGGAAGAAACTGGTTCTCCCCTGGAGAAGGAAGAAATAACATCTGTCCAGCTGCCAGCAACGCACCCCACCAGCCACCACACGCACCGCTGGCAGAGCCCTTCATCCAGGGGCTGGGCTCAGGTTGGCTGTGAACCATTTGGTAAAGGGGCACGAGGGCAGCCTGCGACTCTGGCGCAGCTGCTGCAGCCAGTCCAGGCCCAGCAGAGCTCAGGGAGAGGAGGAATATATTGTAACACCCTGCTGGGCCCTGCTGAAATGAAACCAGTCTGTCTGGTAACTCCGGAACAAGCCAGCTATCAGGAGGAGATATCAGCACTTGGAACTGAACTCCCAGCAAGGCTTTCCCCAACTCACCTTGGTGGTAAAGAGGGCATCCACATCCTCCCAGGCTCGCAGCTTGGCACGGGCAGCCAGGGCAGTCAGCACATATTGCTTATCAGGAATCTGCAAGGCAGAGAGCTGCAGTCAGAGCACTAGCACTGCTCAGAAGGCCTGCGTGGGATGGAGAGGAACGACACCTGCACCCAGCCTTGTCAGAAACCACAAAAACAGCCAGGCAAGGAAGTGAGATACTGCCTGAGACCATGGTCAGCACTGCAGAGAGCAGGAGATGGGGATTTGCAAGTGCTGTTGCAGCCAGGATGCATGGGCCCCGCTCAGTGGGACAGTGGAAGCCTCCACATGACTCCCACTTGCATTTCTGAGCTTCCACAATGGGCCTGCCCAAGGAGAATGCAGTGCTTCTCCCAAACCCCTGTGTCCATGCTGAGCCTCTCAAACTCCTGTCCAGCCCCCTTGCTAAACACAATTCAGTTGCCCACGTTTCCAGCTGGTGCTGCCACACTGCAGGAAGCTCACGTACCTTAAATGTTTTCTTCAGATTGGTCGGGCTGCTGAATGTTCCCTAGAAAGAGCAGACAGGCAGTGCAAACTCAACAGAGAAGGCCAAGATAGAGGTTCAAGCATCTTTCATTGTAAGGCATTTGCCTTGTACATGATGAATCTCCCTGCTATCAAAGTCTTTATGAGCTTTTTGCTCATTACAGTGACAAAGGAAAAACTGACAGAAGAGAGCAACCAACCTACTCCATTAGGTCTCTGGTTTGGT
The DNA here is from genome assembly GCF_009819795.1 of Aythya fuligula. Lineage (NCBI taxonomy): Eukaryota > Metazoa > Chordata > Aves > Anseriformes > Anatidae > Aythya > Aythya fuligula. The sequence goes on from NC_045563.1 coordinate 26,932,800, forward strand.
TTTCCCTACATTCTCTCAAGCTGTTGCACCTCCAGCACTTCAGAGACCAGAACCATACACCTCAGCCTTGTGGGATTAAGGACTGATTCTGTCTGCTTGGAGGCAGCACAAGACAGTGATTTCTTTTAGGAGGCAACTCTGTGATAGGTCACCCCAGGTTGAATGTCCTTTCTTAGAGCAAAAAAGAAATCTCCAACCTGGTCCCAGATGGCAGAGGTAGCTTCATTTCTCCGGTCTCTCTTAGGGATGAAATAACCTCCTCCCCTTCTTTCCTTAACGTGCCCACCTTAAACACCTCACATACTGAGGGCTACGGGGATGAGATGTAACCTTGGTCCTCTACCACATCATCCTCACCTCGGCCTCCGTGTAGTGGTAGAAACAGGAATAGAAGAGAGTGGTCACTAGTGGCATGTTGAGAATTGAGGCCTTGCGAGGGTATTTCTGAAATATCTCCGACTGCCCAGCGGTCTCCAAGCGCCGATCGTTGGCCTGAGGAAACAGACAGAGAGGGTGAACACGAGTAAGGGCAGCTGCCTGACCCAGTTATGGGGTTTAGGTCTGGGCAGAGGGTTGTGATAGCAAAGCCCAAGCACAGCCTCAGCACGCCACGCAGTCTGACATCTGCTATTTCACACGTGGGTCTGGGTCTGGCACGGCAGCTTGCAGAGCAGTTAAACTACACCAGCCAGGCAGGCTGTTTAGATGCAGTGTGGTAGGAGTCAGGGACAGATAGGGATCTCAGATAGTTGCGGTCACCTCCTGACCAGCAAAAGAAAAAGTTCATACCTCGATTATGATCTGTCTCTCCAGCAGCGTGTAATGGTCTTGGATGTGGGAGATATCCTCAGGTGAAAATGGCAGCCTGGCCAGACACGCAGGAAGAAAACAGTCAGCAGCTCTTAACATAGCACACTTGCTAAGGATGTTTTCCTCTGCTGAATGTGCTCTCCACATACAGGGATGTGGGGAACACCCCCTACTCTTCCCAGCCTGACAGAAGGTACTCAAGCTCTTGCCCCATCAACCCTGCATTCACTGCCCTCTCCAGCTGCCTTTCTCCCAGACAGGCTCCACAGAAGAAAAAATTATGTGGCATCCCTTACAGAAAAACCTAAAGCTGATGTTACCAATTTCCTTAAGTGCTCAAGCAGCCAAGCCTTCACCCTTCACAACCCGATCAGAAGGCCCACAAAGCATTTCTGCCCCCAGGTAAGTAGCAAAAGATGCTGGACTAGTGATCAACACAAATTCTTCTGTCTGCATTACATGTATGTCCACAAAACCCCACTGCCACTGAGGCAAAGCCAGCATCAGCTTTGGAACTATTTAAGCTGCAGTACTTGGACAGGGGTCTCATTTTCTTTATTACCAGCTTCTGTGGAGCACACATTCCCCTCCCACACTCTTCCGTTTTTCCTTACCCAATGCATCCTTTCAGAAATTCCCTCTTCTTTTCTACATCCTGGATGTTCAAATGCTCCCGATACTGAGAGAGCTGGAGGGAGAGGGAAAAGAAACACAGTCTGTCTCATGAACTTAGGATGTACAGGACTCCAGGGGGCACAACAGGGATGCAAAGCTCTCGCGTGACAACCAGACACCCTGCAGCCACCTCTCCCTGCCCTTTTCATGCTCAGTGCACCCTCTTCACCAAGCAAAGGGAGCTTCTGCTCCTGGAAATACTCACAGCAACTTCCTCAGTCCTGTCTAGGAACCTGCAAAGGGGATTAAGCAAGCATTAAATGGAGGCAGATACCTAGCAGTGTGCTCAGATCTGCCACGTGGCTGGGCAAAGCCTCACCTGAGCAGATCCAGAAGCATCTTCTGCTCACCGGTCTCCTTGAGGAAATGGATCAGGTGGCACAAGGCCACCTGCCGCACCTCCAGCTCCCGAAACAAGATTTCTACAGGAGAGAGGGACGTGCACGTGTGAGCAAAGCAAGTTAGCACAACCAAGCCAGAGGGGGCTCAGCACGGTGCACGGAGCTGCAAGCAATTAGCAGGATTCAGCAACCTTACCCCACCTCAAAGCCTAGTCTCCAGGGGCTACAACACAGAAGAAGAGACACGTTCACTAGGCTGCTGGGTGAATTCCCAGCAGAATGCCACTCCTGCGGATTCATTCTGATTTACCCCTTCACCACCTACCAGCATTTAAAGCTCCTCTCTGGGACCCTGATGGGCACCACCACCCCCCTCCCACATTACATCCACTGCAAGAATATTTCACGCTCAGTAAAGCAGCAATACTTTTGGCTGCTGTCTCCCTGTGACTTGCAGCTGGTAAAGAACTAGCCTCTCTGTCCTTAACTGAAACACGCTACAGAAACCCTCGCCCCAGTCACACTCACCTCTCCTTAGCGTCCGTTTCAGGAATATCAGGACCTGTGAGCACAGAGAGGCAGCTCTCAGCTGAACGTACCAGTCTTCACCAGAATTAAGACAGAGAGACAGCAAACTGTCAAGTTTGGCCAAGGCCTGGGGAAACTTTTGTAAGGGTGTCTGAAGGCACAGCTCTTACAGTGCTCAGCTGAATTCTGCAACCCACCGGACACAGGGCAAGCAGTGAGCCAGGGCCGCAGCTGCCTGGCTTCTCTGAAGCTTAGCTTAGAGAGACAAAGAAAAACCTTTCCCTGAAGCATCCAAGGACTTAAAAGACCTGGATGGGGGAAGCTTTGACACAGCTCCACCTGCTGCCTGATGCCGTGGAAACCAGAAAAAATAGAGAAGTCTCAAATCTTCTGTGCTGCAGGGAGCATATTAAACCTTGGCCTTTAAGGAGTTGCTGCAAGGAGACCTTTGAGGGCTGAAGGATCAGGTTCCTTGTTATTACCTGATAAATTCTGCAGGCTGGCAGGAACGCCAGCAGGAATATGGAACTTTCCAGCCTTAAGCTTTGACAATTTTCCGTAACTTCTTCACTTGAGCTAAAGAAACCCCATCCTGCAAGATGAGGAGGCCAACTGACTGTTCACACAAGCACCCTTTGTGGGGTCACCCAGGGGATCCCAGCCCTGTACGGCCCCAGCAGGACTCACGGCTGTAATGACATTCCCATCGTGCCCTGCCACAGCTTCATCCAGGAGCACCAGCTTGTCCTGCAGGGAGCGAAATCTCTCTAGAGAGCACACCTGGAGAAAGAAGAGGTACAAGCAGGCATACGAGACATCAGGCAAGTCCCCATACTGAACCAAGCCCTAAGGCGTTACCCAGTCTTTCCACATGAGCCCTTCAGTACCACAACTCACTGCCCCACCAACCGCTGGAGGACTTCCCATTCAGCTGAAGCCATGTGCTGTGCGATCCCTGGGAAGCTGTCAGCTGAGGTTGTGGAGTTAGCCCTCGTTACTGCCTGGGTTAGCACAGCAGACACCATACATTTAGCACAAAGACAAGGCCAAACTTCCCTGCATGCCACAAACCACCAGTCCCGACAGGAGGAGGGAACTCCATAGTGTTCTTCCCACGGAGGAGAATGGAAAAGTAGAACTGCACGACTCTTCCCCCCTTCTTTACCCTGTAATTGTGGCCTCTCTCAGCCTTTGGTCCACCTGCCCTCTGTCCAGCATGCCTCAGCACGGCAGCTATTAAGGACAGGCAGCTTCAAAGGCAGCTCTTAAGGGCTGCACTCAGCTCCTGGGCACTCACTGCGAACTGAGGCAGCTGACACTAAGATTCCATCTTCATCCCTCTGTTTGCCACCAACTAAGCAATGAAATAAAGCCCCCCAGCCTTGGATATCTTCCATAAACAGAGCCCCATGGAGATGAAAGGGTAGAGAGGGGTGCAGCAGTGCAGGTACCTCCTGTCAAAGCTGAGCAGACTCAGTTAATAACCCAACAAAACCCTCCAGGTCTTCTGCTGCTCCTGAGCTACAGTGATCTCTGCGCTGCCACCTGGCAAAGCAACAGACAGGCACAGCACCATCCCTGCCAGATGCTGCAAGCAACACGGATCCCTTTCCTGCTCATGGAACAGCCAGAAGCATGGAGAAACACAAAGCAGTTTGGGAGCACCCCCCATCCTTCTCTTGAAAGCAGATGAAAGAGGAATATTCTTACCTTGCCCCTCTGCATTCGCCTGACTGTATCTTTGGGGCTCCAATCACTGCTGTAGTCCTGCCACAAGAGAAAGAAAGAGGAACTCAAGAGAACAACAAATTACTGAAAACCCAAATATAAAAGGGGAAAATAAAAAAAGCTGATCCAGTTCCTCCCTACTAGGGAACCACTGCACACGAGTGTCTCAAGTCAATATATAACTGCAGGTCAGATGTTACGAGCATAAGGGCACAGAGAGCTACTGGAAAGGCTCACAGAGTGCTTTTATACTCCACTGGTAGAATTCAATATTGGTCAGATAGAAAGGAGGCTCAGCGTCTGGCTTGAACGCTGTGTGTCTATGTCTGCTGGTAAAGGCACCGGTTTCTGTCTGTGTTCATCTGTGTGGCCAGCTGTGCTAGCACTGTGCACGTCTGCAGCTGTTGGGGATGTGTGCTCAGCCTTGTCACAGTCCGGACCTGTGGACAGGGAACCACAGCCTCACACCTGCTGGGCTGGGACAAGAGGAATTCACCCAGTCCCCAGAACTCCTGGATTCTGCAGCACCTAGCACTGCCTCTATGGGAGAAGAATGCTCCTGCCAGCTGGTGCCCCATGTCTGTGCCCTCCCTGTCCCAAGGATTCATGAACAAGAAGTTTAGAAACTTTTAGGTTTCTTTTAAGGAGCACACAGTTCATCTGACCAAACATGAAAGCAGTTTACTGGCAAAGCGCTATTTAGAAATCCTTTTCATAGAGACTGCTGGGCCTTCAGCAGGGGAAGGAATAACCAATACCCTCAGCAAAGCTCCCTATTTCTGGGTAAGGGCAGAGAACACCTAAATCAGCACTGGGCCTGCATTTTGCAGCTCCCTGTCCTAATCCCTGCGTTGCCCTCTGCTGTCTGAAATAGCCATTAATCAATTCCCATAAAACCTTCAGAGCACAAAAAGCTCTCATCTCAGCACTACAAACATGGGCTGCTCACCTTGTACTCAGCTTTCGGTCTGCGCAGCTCTGGGGCATAGTTTTTAACTCCTGTGTCCGAGAGGGCTGAAAGGGAAGGACAAAAATGAGGAGCACAACAAAATCCTGACTCATACATACTTCCAAAACTGCCCTGTCCTTGGTTTCTGTGTCAGAAGACCCAAACGCAAGCATCAAATGGCTATACAAAGTTGCTTTAAACCCAACAGTCATCAGTTGTACATAAACGGATTCCCTCAAATCATCACGCCAACCCTTTTGCTGCTTTGCTGAACAACTTTCAGACAACCCATTTCTGTGATACCACGAAGATGACACCACCTTTTTTTGGAAATGCTGTGGTTTATGCAAACCTACACCCATCCCAAAATGACGCAGGGGTTCTGAACTTACCATCCGAAAGGGACTGTAAACTGGGAAGTTTGTTTCGTCCTGCAATCAAAACAAAACTCATGAAAGAGTGTCTCTGCTCTGGTAACATCTCTTGCAGAGGGAACACGGGTCGAGACTGCAGTCCGGTGAGCTGCAGCCATGCGAGTGCAGAACAGGCCACTCTGCAGAGATACGTGCCACACTGGCATAGCTGGGGCTCACCTGCTTGCAGCCTGAGGCTTTGAAATAGCCTGTGCCATCACAAACCATGTGAAATAGCCTGTGCCATCACAAACCGTGCTGCACACTATCCCATGTTGCACACTGCTACCAGCAGCAGCGAGCCAATGAGGGTCAGGTGAGGCCTGCATGGATCAAACCGGTCCTTTTGCAGCCTGCTCTTTTCCACTGTGCAAACAGATTGTGAAGTGCTGTGCTCTACCTTGCTATTCTGTGGAGCCTAGCTTATCAGAAGCCAAAATCCCCAAAGCCACCTCCCACTATGGGAGAGCTGCCTGTCTTCTGCACAAGGCAGGCGCAGTCACCAGTTTCTGACCGGTGACAGATGCACCCTCACAGTGAAGAGGGACTGGAGCTTCCCTGTTTTGTAATACTCTTACTAGTGATTTACATAAGGTAACTTGATTTCCCCTTGATATTCTTGTGGGAAAAGCCATTTGCCTGTACTGTGTATGAGGAACCTCACCTTTGAATAGGCTGCTTAGGGAGTAGGAGGAAACTTGCTTGGGTAAAGCGGCATTGGAGGAAGAGCCCTTCTGTAGGCTGGAGTCTCGGCCCTCCAGGGAGGTAGAGCTGCTGGAGGCGGTCTCTTTGATTGACCAGGAGATGCCTGTGCACAGACAGAGGTTATTCAGAACAGGGAAAGAGAAACCACCCTGCAAACAAAGTTCTTACAGCAGGGCAGGAATATTATCAAGGGTGAATTGGTCAGTTCTGCACTAACTGTCCTGGTTAAGTCTGACACCTGGTGCTAACTGGATGCACTGTGCAGAATCCCAGTCTCATGTAACAGTACTTGTCAAACAGCTGCTTACTGCCCTCTGGAAATGGTTGCAGCAATGTACAGCAATGCTGTACAGCTTGTTATAGCTTGTATTAAAAAGAAAAGCATATGCTACTCAACATTTGGGTGTCTGTTATGAGGTAAAGCATCATCCATGCTCTACAGGTACGCAGCCAAGACAGAGAATCCCTGTCTTGCCTCAGATAACAGACAAATAAGAGCAGACCTCCCTGGACAATGGGGAACTAAGACAGGTTTCCTCCCCGCACTGACAAAACAGCTGTCAATGTTCACATGCATTCCTCTCTCTTCTGTTTGTTCAAGACACAGGTTTCCCTTTTTCATGCATTTTTTCACATGCTTTAGGACAGGGCAGTACAACAAAATAGCTGATGGGCAGAGACACTGGATGGGAAAAGGCAAAGGACGGACTGCTGGGAGGAGCTGCAGCACAGGCCAGGAAGGGGCTCTGCGGGTGATCCCCATGTAAAATGTTCGCTGGCTCGCAGGTGCTGCCACGCTTCCTGCGGGCGATGAGCTCCAAGGCAGGGCAGCCAGCAGCGGGGGCACAGACCCGCAGGGGTGGGAGGGGGCCTCGGGAGACCCCGGGGCCTGCACTCACTTCCCACGGGCTCCCCGCTCCAGCTGACCTTCTCCAGCTCGTCCTCCTCATCGTCGACGATGTCCCGCAGGCTGTTCACCGCCCGCTTGGACTCCTTCAGCTGCGGACAGACACGGGGGGCTCGCCTCAGGCCGCCTCACCGGGGAGCCCCGGGGGAGGGCCCCGCGGGGCAGCCGGCCCCTACCTGGCACAGCTCGTCGTCCTCGTCGTCGAAGGTGAAGGCCCGGCACTTGGAGCTGTGCCAGTACTCCTCCTCGTCCGCCCGCGGCCGGCTCATCTGCAACGGCAACGGCAGCGCCACAGCAACGGGGGGCTCAGCGCCTCAGCGCCACGGCCCCCGCCCGCCGCCCGCTCCCCGCTCACCTCCCCTCACGCCTCAGGCACCGGCCGCTGAGGAAGGGCGGCCGCCGCGCGCGCGCGGGGCACGCCGGGACTTGTAGTCCGCCCGCCGCCCCCCCGCCCTTCGCCTGCTCCTCGCGTGAACTACGAGTCCCGGCGTGCCCCGCGCGGGCGGCTCCTGAGGGGAGCCGGGCGGAACGAAAAGTCGCGGCGGAACCCCGCAGCCGGGGCGGCGGAAGGGAGCGGGGCCGGCGGCGGAAGGAAGGCGGGAGGCCGGCGGTTCTAGCAGCTTCCACGGGAGGCAGCAGCAGCAGGAGGCGGAGGAGGTCCCGATGGCCAAGTGGGGCGAGGGCGACCCGCGGTGGATCGTGGAGCAGCGGGCGGACGCCACCAACGTCAACAACTGGCACTGGTGAGGCGCGGGGCCCGGCCGGGCCAAGGGAGGCGCCCCCGGGGCTGGGGGGGGGCCGGGGAGGGCCCGGGTCTGCCCCCCCCCAGTCCCCGAGGGCCCGTGACGGACCGCCCGGCGCGGCGCTTCCCCGCAGGACGGAGCGGGATGCCTCCAACTGGTCCAGCGAGCGGCTGAAGGCCCTGCTGCTGCCCGTGCGGGTGGAGGGCGAGGAGGGGGCCTGCGAGGTGACCGAGGTGAGCAAGCTGGACGGGGAGGCCTCCATCAACAACCGCAAGGGGAAGCTCATCTTCTTCTACGAGTGGGCCATCAAGCTGGCGTGGACCGGTGAGTGGCGGCGGCCCCGGCTTCGAGGCTGGGTGTAAGGGGGAGGTTAGGGGGGCCCAGCGCGTTGGGAAGCGACGTCACGTTGCTCGCAGCACAGCCACAGTAAGGGACGGTGGTCCAAGCAAAATCGCTGTCGTTGCAGGCACCTCAAAGACAGGAGTGAAGTACAAAGGCTATGTGGAGATTCCCAACCTCTCGGATGAGAACGACGTTGATGAAGTTGAGGTGAGCACGGCTACAGGCTGGCACTGCTGGGTGTGCGGCTGTTCTAGGGAGAGCCCTCAGGGCATGTTTCCTTTGCGTAGAAATTTCCTGCGTTTGAGACCTCTAACTTCCTGTTGCATCTTTCATCAAATTAATTTTTGCCTTTCATGTACGTGGGATCTGTCTGTAGCACGCAGAGGGTTTTAGGTAGGTGTGTATGTTGCTGTAGGCCAACAGTAGATGAAATAGAAGACTTTGTAAAACTGCACTGCTGCTTGTGAAAACTTAGCTGAAGTCCGGCTGTGATGTTGGATCGAGTAACAGAAGGACTGTGCAAGCACAGATTTTTTAACTAGCGTTTGTCCTTCTTGTTTAGATCCTTGTCAGCCTTGCTAAAGATGAGCCTGACACTAACTTGAAGACGCTGATGAAGCAAGAGGGTGCAGAGAAGATCAGAGATGCAATAAAAACTTACATCAGCACTCTCAAAACAGGTACATGAGAAGGAGAGGGGTTATGGGACCCTTAGGGGTAGTACTCAATAAGGGTTGGGGGCAGAGGAGAGGGATTATTCCCCTCCTCAGGAAGGCTTTCAGGAAACAACCGTTACCTTCTTATCTCTTTAGAAAATGGTTAGTGTTTGGCACAAAGCACTTCTGTCTGTAGACACTGTAGTGCAGCCCAGGTTGACTTTGATGGGAATCCATTAATAAAGAGCATTTTCTGATGGGTGTTTTTTAAAACTGGGACTGTCCTTCTCCTGCTGAAGGTCAGCTATAGGGAAAACAAACCTGGTAATGTGTGTTTGCTGCCATGGTGATGCTGAGTGTCAGCCACTGCGTGTGGCATGAGCTGGCCGTTAGTGAGCTCACTCCATTCAAAGGTGTGTTTTTCTCTACTAGTGTGGCAAAAGAGAAAAGCAGTGCACTTGAAAGGAGTCTGGGGCTATTTGGATTTGAGAATAGCTGGTAACTTAAAGGTACTCTGCAGGTTTTGCTGGTGTCACTCAGTGAGCAGTCTCAGCATCTGGAACAGAACACTTTTGTAGAAAAACAAATCTCTGATTCCAGCAATGCTCTTTGGTAGAGTTCAGCACTGCTCTCTAATCCAGGCTGAAAATCCTAATGTCACTTTTTGTATCTGTTTTATTACATTACGCCACACACACTCAACATTCAAGTTTCTTTCAGTATAAGCCACCACAGGTTGCTGGATCAAGTTTCTGTACCCTCGAGTTTTTAAATTTCACTGTTCAAACTGGGAGGTGCCGTCACCCAGAGGAAGATGAGAATGATGTTCGGAAAGAACCGTATGATCTGGTGGGCTGAAATAAAGAGTAGCTGGTGGGAAATAAGTATTGCAGCATTTGGGATTATAGAATTTTTAATAAAGTTCTGTTACATGATGGAGTTTTGCCGGTTGGAACAGACAAAAGGGAAGGCAAGATCAAACCATCCTATGAGAGGTAAAGGCAGAAGTGACAGAGCCGTAGGAAAAGCAAACGTGATGACGAAATGAGCTGAAACTTCTGGTGGAGTTACAAAAGTATTTGGGCAGGGCACCAGAGAGACCTCCTCCGGGTTTCTGTGTGTTGCCCAAAAAGGATAAATTGAAGATGGAGTTAGAAGTAACTAGAAATAACTTCATTCTGTACTACAGTCATCTGAGAAATGGGGAACCAGTCTGAAAAGCAACTTAAAGTTTGATTTGTTCAGATCATCAAGGTAAAAGTATCTGAAACCCAATTGCTATTTGTACTGGGGAGTGAGAGGGGAAAGAATCAACATGAGAGCAAGGCAGATGTTGGTAGAAAAGTGATATGTACGATGGCATATGCTGAGGCTAGGAATAGGAAGAAAGTTCCTAACTCTTGCTGTAGACAGGTTTTCTTATGTCCTTCAGCGGTGAGTAGTGAGTGCAAAATGAGACCTGTTTACCTTTTTTTGTTTGTTTAACTGGTTTCAAGGTGGGGCTGCCAGCAAGAGCAGGGGAGAAACCAGGAAGACCCTTTTTGTTGTATGTTTCAAATGAGAGATGAAAGGTCTGTTTGATCTATTATTGGTTTCACGGGCACATTGCTGTCTTTCCAGAATTCACCCAGGGCATGATACTGCCCACAGTGAATGGTGAACACATGGAAACAACACCTCAGGTGGCACCTAAAGCAGAAGACCGCAAGGTAAATAAAACTGCAAACGTGCTTTTGGGTCTCTGAAGAAGTGTATTAGATTTTGGGGCTTACAGGAACAATGTTGTAGGATATGTGTGCAGTAACTGTCAACCTGTGGTTCAGGCCTGTTTCCATTTGTAGCAGAAATTAATTCAAGCAGACCAATAAACCCACTTTTTATACTCAAACATGACGTTGCATGTTTCCCTAAGGCCTTTGTTTTTTCCTTGGATACGTGACTATTTACTGAGATGATTGAGAAAAAGTACGTGTGTTTTTCAGTTGTTTGTTGTTTTGTTAGAAGGCTGCCAGCAGCAGTTCTGCCACATCGCAGTCCAAATCCATAGGAGTCAAGATCCCTACGTGTAAAATCAGCTTGAAGGACACGTTCTTAACATCTCCTGAGGAGCTCTACCGGGTATTCGTTACTCAAGAGGTAATTCCAGGCTCATTCTGAGAGCTGTTTGTTGCACACAGGAGGTTAGTTATAAGAAGCTTTTTAAGGCATTCTGTAGGACACTCGCAATCCGTGAGAATGGAACAAGAAAGCTGGTCTGCACAACAGTTGCTTGAAGCTCGTGCATGCATTTTTCATGCAGCTGAGAAGAGACTGTTAATGCCAGCCAGCTCCAGGCTGCTGTCAGCACCTGGCTGTAGGTGTGTCCCTTACTGCATGTGATCACATCTCTTCGGATTTACAGTTGCATGCTTTTGGATTTTGTTGTTTCCTTTTAAGTTTAGGTGCTGTTAGCCTTATTAGGGGATAGATCCTCTCCCTGCATACTTTTACATAGTGTAAGTACAGACAGCAGCATTGTATCATTAGTTAAACATGGTCTTAGCTTTTGGTTCCTCCTTCAATAAAATAAATATCATATTTTCATTGGACCAGGTTTCATTAGGGAATTCATCAGGGTAAATCAAAGCATGGTTTAGAGAACAAGTGCACAGAGCACATACTGAAAGCTGGGGGTTCTTTTCCCTTGGTAAGCAAGATGCTGCTGTAGTGGCTATAGCTGTGCTTTTCTGGCCAGGCCAGGGGTTTTGTCTTTTCTTGTTGAAGACCTCGTTCTGTTGACTCACCTCCTCCTCCAGAAGTTTTGTAGCTAGGTGGGAGCTATTGGGAAATAATTTTGCCGGTGGATAATGGCAAGTAATCCTGGTCTCCTGAATTCTTTTCAGATGGTCCAAGCTTTCACCCACGCACAAGCAGCTCTGGAGGCTGATAAAGGAGGCAAGTTCCAGTTGCTGGATGGCAGCGTCACAGGAGAGTTTGTTGACCTAGTAAGTACCAACTTGTGCAGGTGCATCTTGCTTTGGGGCAGCCTTTTTGTTTTTGAAGCAGCAGTTTTGTAATACTGTAATTGAGTTATAATTCACTAATCAGGAATCCCTAGCTGGTGCCTGGTGGTTATCTATAATTGCTGTTGAAGGGTTCCCTAGAGTATAAGTAAATGCATGGGACTGTAGCCTGGGGAGAAAATCTAGCATCTAGTCCTGCATCTGCCCTGTCTTTGTGTGATTTTAATTAGTTATTGAGGGTGGGAGAGGTATTAAAGATAGCAACTGGCCCTTTTCCTCTTTAGCCCTTGTGCCAAAGAAGTCTTGTGGACAGGGAATCTGTCTCAGTGTTTGAATCAGAAATTGCAGTCTTAGTGACTTTCTTCCAGTGATAGGTAGCACCTGAACGTGGTGAACAGCGTTCAGAACTTGCACTCATATTCTGTGGGCTACTATTGGAGTCTGAATCTGTAAGGCTTCCAAAATTACTTTTTCCTGTGTTCTTGCCCATGCCTGCTTCAGGTTTAGCCTGGTCTGCCTTCCTAGAGGAGGGGTGGAAATAAAATACCACTTAAAATCAGCTTGTGGTGTTCTTGAGGGACTTCTTAAGATCAAACACAGTTATAGTTGTTTTCAGTTGGACTGCAGGATTTGCAAAAACTACTATTCCTCAATGTCGCTCTCTGTCTCTCTTTCCCAGGTCCCTGAGAAGCAACTTGTTATGAAATGGAGATTTAAATCTTGGCCAGCTGGTAAGTAGTCCAAAAGGGACTCTGGCATTACAACTTGAGCCTGTGTTTGAAGGATTCCAGCCCCACTTCTCACACAGCACTCTGGCTAGCAACCAGGGTGCCTTAGCCCCGGTTCATATCCTGCACAGTGGGGTCAGTCGTGATCCACTGGTTAGCAGCAGTCGGGCATCAGGAACAAGGAAGCAGCAGCTTCAGCCACAGCCAAGCAAGCTGTAACTGCTTTGAGCCCTGTGAAAAGAGCTCTCTCCTCCCTCTCTTAGGAAGGCCTGCAGCTGTCATAAATAGATCCTACTGGGGAGGAGCCTGGGGAGTCTTTTTAAGCGGTGCTGTGTGAGAGGAGGAGGAGGAGGAGAACGTACTGCGCGTACTGCCTGCTGATGACAGATTTATTTTGCTTCCTTCTAGGGCACTTTGCAACAATTACCTTGAACTTCACTGACAAAGGTGGTGAGACGGAGGTGTGCTTGGAAGGCAAGGGCATTCCTGCCAGCGAGGAGGAAAGAACAAAGCAAGGCTGGCAGCGCTACTACTTCGAGGGCATTAAACAGACATTTGGCTATGGCGCCCGCTTGTTTTAATAATGGTTGTTGGAAAGGCTCTCCCTGAAGACTCTGCCACGTGGACTGATACATTTCTCACCTCTCCCTTTCTAATCTTGGCCCTGCTGCTGGGTAGAATGGGATGACAGGTGATGAGGAAGGCCATTGAGCAGCACCACTTTCAGTCCCTCACTGCTTTATGCATGTCTCGTGCTGCAGGGGATTCTCTTACATGTACATACTTCTATTGCTAAATAAACCTAACTTAAAAAAACACCACGGTACTTGCGTGTTCAGATCGGCTTAAGTTCAAAGGTTTGGTGGCCAGGCTGAGGGAGGGATCTGTCTGGAAAAACACTGATCAGTGAGGAGTGTTGATCCCAATGTGATTTACTCCTCACTTCTGGGTGAGTGGAGAGTATGAGCCTGATGCAGTTTTTAGTTTGAGCAGCTGCTTGCTTTCTCTCTGCTTTTGATCTGCTAGTAAATGTTTTGAACCCTTCCCATTTTTGAAGCGATTTAAGATCATGTTAAAGCTATCCCTCTCCTCCCTTGCATATTGCTCTCTAACACAATCCTTTCACACACTCGTACTAGCCTGCTCCCCAAGAACGACGATTATTTTGTCACTCAGTGTCCAAGGAAATCAGCAAACCACTGTTGGGCAAACTCTCACCTACAAGATGGTTCTAGCAAGGGTCAGCTACCTCTAAGAGCTCCAGGCCAAAACAAACTAGACTCAATGGGGGTGGGATTTATTCCTCTAAGATAAACAAGGTGCAGTACTTCTGGCTGACCCCACTTCAGCTGCTGCCTCTGTGGGTGAGGAAAAGCCATTAGCTTGTTCTCTTCTGCTAGTACAGCCTGTTCCCTGAGGTATCTTCTAAAGCACATAAACTGGTTATTTGGGGGAAGAGAGGGAGGGGAGAGGTGAGTTCCACTTGGAAGTGTCAATCTGCCTAACCTGTAGGGTGACCAAAGTGCTGGATTTTACATTTCAGGCATCAGCTTCTCTTGCTTATTATGGTTATTGCTACTAGTGGTGATCTGCAGAGCAGCACCAGCAATTTGAAGTAATGTTGCTGCATGAGAATTAGTATGCTTTTTTGATTATTTTTTTGTCTTTTAAATTAAAAACACTTATCCATCCTCATCTGTAGAAGACAGGAAAAAACGTAGCAGGAGGAATGTGGAAGACAGAAGGCAGGAAAAATATATCTGTTTTTGTAAACAGACACTTACAGTTTGAGTTGCCTTTTAGCACATGGAGAGCATTTCTAGCCTTTTCCCTCCCACTATTCTGGAGTGATTATTTGTGATACAGTGCTAATGAACATCAAGAAAGTGGTACGAAACAGTATATGACAGAAAATATCTGACTATAAGTCAGAAAAGGAAGTTGTACAAAGCATGAGCACCTGTACTTACGGGAGGGCTTCCCTATGTCATGTTTTCCTGGACGTGTCCTGCAGGGCTATCTTCCTTGAAGTGCTGGCTGGCTGGGAAAGGGGTGGAGATATTTTCCTGGGGTTCCTGTGTACAGGATACTGTATGCATGTTTTTGGGCTTCAGGATCAGACATGGGGTGTGCACACCCCGATGTCACTGTACAGCATGCCTATGTGCTGTGTTTGGTAATTCCTGAGCAGAATTGTGGGAAAATAAACAGCCATGCCCACTAGCCTGCTCACAGACAAGACGAGAGCTTTGTTAAGAGCAAAATTATTTAAAACTGAGAAGACAAGCACACTCAAATAACTTGAGACAAGCCTACCTGAATCCCGCTGTCCTTGCGGTGCTTGGTCGGCCGGCCACGCTGTGGCAGCAGCGTTCCCGTGCTGCAGGGCCCCTTGGCGCAGCTGAGGCAGGGCAGCAGAAGGCAGGCTGCACTAATCACCTGCTGCTGGAAGGTTAGGAAGTGGGACAGGAAGGCAGCTGAAGTGGAATTTTAATTGCCTTCCTTTCATCACAAGCAGGGTTTGCTTTGGATGTCCTGCTGCTACTCTAATAGGACACGCTTTGGCCTCAGCCAGCAGCTCGCAGGCATGGGGCTCACGGGCTCGGGGTTTGCTCAGAGGCTGGCTGAGGGCTCCTCCAGCAAAACCAACAACCCAGGGTTATGCTGGTGCTGCACCAGCTGGCTCCCTGCCCCTCCGGCTGGCAACTGCCATCCCCGCAGGATGCGTAGCCATGCCTTGGCTGCTGTTCTCAACACAATGTATGGGATTAAACCACGGGTGAAGGAAAGCATGTGCGCAAACAGCAGGCTACGAGCTAGTGCTTAGCCTGAGGCACAGTGAATCAGGATACACTAACTTTGTAAGGGAGCACAGCAGCTGTAATGCCTTACAGTACTCCTGCTGTTCACTTGGTGAAGGTGATCTGAGCCTTGCTTTACTGCACGTGGCTGAAACTCTGCGTGGTCTCAGCAAAGCATCCTGCTTGTTCACCTAAAGCTAACATCTGGTGTGGCTATACAGATGCTAATGAGACGCCCTAGACCTTTGCTTTACTTGGAATTGTCAGGAGATCCGGACACAGTTTGCAGTCCCTCAACTATCTGGGGGAGGGATGACTCTGTAAGATGAGGAAGAAAAGCGAGTTCATATTCCCATGCCCAGAGGCTCCTCAAGAATCTAAAATGATGTGGGCTAAGAGGGAAAGTCATGAGAATTCAATAAAACAAAATTGTTTTGTTAAAAAACACACAAACAAAAACAGATATCAGAAGTAAACAGTGAATTTTTCAGTGATAAGAGGTCAGAGGTGAATGCTAAATGGCTACACAGTTATGAGGCACATGGAGCCTTACAAATCAAAGAAAAAGATGTGGGGTCCCAACCAAAGGGAGATGGGAGTTGGTCTCTGAATTTCTAACAGCTGGTGATAGGGTGCCATTAAAAGTTTATGGGGATTCAGAACAAGGGTGGACAAATTCATGAAATTAAAAAACAACCAAGGTCTATTAAGCAAAAATGACCACTGCATTTGACTCAAGACATCTTTTGGCCACCAGCTGCTTGCAACAAGGAAAGCATTTCAGGGAAGTACCAATATGCTTGCCCTTCTCTTCTCTTTACTCATTCTTTCTAGTTACCAACTGTTGACTACCGTAAGCATCCGCTGGTTTAGGTGGACCTATGTTATGACCCATTTGTCCCTCGCTGGTGTGTTTTAATCGTTTGTCTTTGTGAAACTTCTAAGGGAAAGTCAAGCCACAAATCAAAGCGTGTGAAATCCCCTAGTTTAGGTTGCTACTGAAACTGCTTTGAAACATCATCCCAAAGCTACTTCACTACCAGTGCTATAAGAACAGAAGTTAAAAACCAAACAAAAACAAAACAGTGGCAGCAAGTTAAAAGTAGTTGGATGTTTCCAGCATGACAAGGCCTGATGCAGTTTACCCTAGAAGACTTAGGGTAAGAAGTAACAACCAGCACACCTGTATCTTCTAAATCAAGCACGGTTTGTATCCTAATTCCTGTCTTTGGTAGAGTATCTGGTCTTAATATTAAGACCTAGGGCACTGCTTTATAGGATATTTTTGTTAGTAAAAAAGGGAAGGCCTAACAGAGCTTTAATGAAGCCAGTACTTTTCAGTATAGAAGATAATATGATTGATAAAAGATTGAAAATTGATTGAAAGATAAAAGATTGATAAAAACATACAACACCACCAGGGCTTTAAAACCCTTACAAGACAAACGTAGAGTTGAAAATGTTCTTGAACAAATGATGCAACAGAAAGAAAGAAAGAAAAAAAAAAGAGAGACCTTTCGAATGAGGATAAATTTAAATTGTGATGGAAGAGAATAAAAGCTGCCTGAACAGGCTGGTGTCTGTAGGTATTGGGAAAAAATCTTTTCACATAGCATTAAGAAAGCTCCAAATGAGACCCTGTGGCTTTGGTTTGGAGCTCAGCACTTCAAGAAAGCTGTAACTTACCTGGAGGAAGTCCACTGCTGGGCAATGAGAATGATCTGAGGTCCAGAGGCACAGCTTCTAGGGAAAGCCTGACAGACATGCATTTGTTTAGTCTAGAGATGAGAAGATGGGGTAGGGGGGATAGGGAGTGGGGAAATAAGGAGAGCAGTGATAAAATTCTGCAAATACGTGAGAAGTGGGAGCAAATAAGGAAATAATATGCTCCCCATGACCATTGCAGATAAGATACAGTAGGCTTAAAATAAAGCAGGAAAGACTTCGGTTGGCTGCTAGGAAAATATGTCTCCCTGCAAGACCAGTAAAGCTGAGGGATACGGTGGCACCTCCGTCAACTGCAGCACTTTAAGATCAGGAGAGAGCGAGACCCGTTGGTGAGGCATGATTTGCTCAGGTCCCCATGTAGATGATTTCTGGTGGGCCCATCTGAATCCTTTTTCTGTGGTCCTCCACCCAAGGTGCAAAGGTCGTGATGGCAGGGGGAGGACTTTCTCCTGGCACTTCAGAAACCTGTGGTGGCCCTGCCAGGGCAAGCCCCTGCAGGACAAGCCTGTGAGGCCACTGTGGCAGGGGGATGCAGGCTGTGGGTCTGTGTGGGGCCCAGCGAGGCAGGGCTGCGGTCCCTATGGACAAGCCCCCATGCGAGGTGAGAAGAATAGCTGACATGCTTTCGGGGACCTGTAACAAAGCAGGGGATGGGCCTCACCAGCTGGGCTCGTCTCTGGCATTTCCAAGGGGCAGCTGGCCACGGCAGGCAGGGGAAGGAGGGTGAGAAATTCCTTTCCCAACTGCGAATGTGTGGGACCATCCTCTGTGGGAAGAGAAGGAGCACAGCCCAGCCCGTGGACACATTTGGCAGGGTTACTGTGGCCTGGTTTCGCATCCCCAGGGCCGCAGCTCAGTGTCTCCCGCTGTGGTGTTGGTGCAGGTGGAGCAGAGGCAGCACTCGGTTGGGCACCAAGCAGGGCCCCCCTCTGGGCTCAGGGACAGAGCAAAGCCCAAGGCACCAGGCCATGCTGCAAGATGCTTAGACCAGTGTTTGTGCCATGGCCAGCAAGGCAACAGCTAAAAAAAAAAATACAGCCAATGGAATTTCTTTCTTTTTTTTTTAAAACAAAAACAAAAACCATGCTTCAGTTTTAAGTTTAGGCCCAAGGACTGTCACAAACATGTGTTGCTGTTTTCTAGCCTAAGGCCAGACATTAGCAGAGGTCTGCTCTGCTCAGCTGCATGTCAGCTGCACAGGAGGTGGCACAGCCAAGCCACCTGAAGCTCCACACCAGGCTGGCAACCCAGAACAAGTCAGTTCAACCCATCAAGAAGTCTTGTGCGTAAAGCAGCGAGCAAAGATGCAGCTTGAGACTTTGCCGCAGACTTGCTCTGCTCTTGGGTGGCACCTGCAGCTCTGGTGCCTCTTTTCCTCACCTGCAGAACTGTGGTGGCAGTTCTGATTTCCACATCCTTGCCCCATGGGATCTCTGTACCACAGGGCTCAGCACCCAGCACTGCAGGGACCTTGTCCTGCAGAGCTGAGCTCAGCCCACTGCCCCCAGGTTGGGCTCCAAGCAAGTTTTGGTGCTTCAGAAAATCGGAGGGGAACTCACCATGACGGAGCAGCCTTCTTCTAGAGGAGACATCTGCTGCTCCCTAGCAGGGGCCAGTGAAGGCGCCAGGCAGCTGTGGAGCAGAGCCATGTGCCAGAGTCCCAGATAAACCTTGTCAGATGTGCAGCCAGCACACAGCAAAAGGAGCAAGAGCAAAGGAGAGGAAACAGCTGGTAATAGCAAGAGCTTGGAAGTGGTCACAATTTATGCAGCAAATTAACGGCCACAAAAAGCTGTGATCCCTGGGAAGCTTTGCTAATCCCTCTGCTATCATTAGCTTCTGACTGTGGAGGTTGTTTGCCAAATCAGTTTTCCAGCTGGGGTGATGCTTTTTTTTTTTTTTTTTTTTCTTTTTTTTTTTTGCTTTTTCATCTGCTCTCATGCTCAACACCTGTTTTCAGCAGCATGTTTGTGTAAGGTCTGAGCACAGAATAAAACCTGGCATCAGGGCTGAGGCACAGGCAGTGCATTTACTTCTCAGCAGGCTCTGATAACCTCACGGGGGGTTTCCATCCCTCTGAGCTAGAGCTTCACACACCCTGTCGCTGCAGTGGCAGGCTCAGGATGGTGTCTGTTCCCTGCAATTCTTGCAGCCTTCTTCTGCACCCCTCTGCCTCCCATTCCAGGGATGGCAGTTCCTGTCATTGCTATTAGTTGAACTTCACCAGCACCTTACAGCTCTTCTGTGCTGGTGGCATGGTAGACAAAGGCCATTTCCCACCACCCTTTGACACCAACCAAACCAGGAGATGGGGAAAGAGAGGTAAGTTAATAGACATGTGGAAGAGTGATGTGACTTGCTGAAAGTCACACCATAAGGTACTGGCAAGGCAAAGAAAATATTCCTCCTGCTTCTTATGCTATGCCTTCATCTACAGGATGGGCTATACTGACCCCAGGCCCCTGGCTAGCATATGAGCTACATCTGCATCTCTCCACTGCCACTTCCAGAGTATGGAGACTTGGTATGGCCCAGAAACACAGGGAAACCAGAGGCTGCAGAAGCACAGTCCTAAAGTGAAATGCTTAAATCCCTTTGAATGAAACATGGATGTTTTGCACCAGACCTGCATGCTTATGTATGTGGGGCTGCCTGTGGCTGCCAAGTTGAAAGCCCTGTTGTTTCCAAGCATCATAGACCAAACTGGCAACAGTAATCTTTATTTGCAAAGGATGTCTATAATACATTGGGTTGGTGTTTGTTTGTTTTTTTTGGGGTAGGGGAACAGCTGGATGGACAAAGCCTCTACATTCAGTTACGCACATATGCATGCACATACACAAGGTCCCTGTCCACAGCATCACTCACCCCTGTTCTCCAGCTGCCACAATTGTCACAGACAATAAATAGCGCATACAAAGGAACCACAAAATATAACACCCTGGGGATGGACAAAGCTTGTAAAAAACACGAGCTCTGAACGTTTCGTAACACCTCACAGTTCAAGAGTTGGGATTTGAATCACGGTTATGAAAGCGTTTGAAAGTGTCCTGCTTTGCATCCCTCTGCTGCCATGCCTTCTTCTTCTTGGAAACAGGAGCATCAGAATGCCATCAGGTCAGGAAAATCAGATTCCTTTGAGCATTTGTGATCAGCTGGAAATCGCTGTCTGCAACATTCAGAAGAGGCTGCATGCATCTCTGCTCTTCCAAGTGTGCCTGACACCACCAAATTCAAGTTAAGGAAGCAAAGTCACCAGGTTCCTTGCAATAGAGCTGTGGCCAGGGACCCACAGCACGCAGCGCTCAGTGAAGTGTCGTCATGCTCAAACAAAACAAAATGTTCTGGCAACATAAACTTCAGTCCTAACTGAATGACATCAGCAACACATTCATGTATAAAGTGCTTTATTGCAGTCAGAATAAAGAACTCTCTATCAAATTTTGTAGAAATTAAAAAATTATATATATATTATATTAAAAACACAATAAATTTAGGGAAGGGAAGTTAAGAGATTCATCATTTAAATAGCAATGAGCTGGACAGAATCTTTGATGGCATATAAAAATAAATGCTTACTTAATGTCTACTTTTCTTATGGTGCTCCGCAAAGCCTCCTGCTGTGTAAGGTGCTTGTGTGAGGAACAACGCTGCTTCTCGTTTCTCATGCTCCAGGTCATGTGTGTATCTTCCAGACCATAAGGGCAGCCAGGCAGAACAGCCACTTGGCTTTCAGATTTTAGTGGGGACTTAATGCAAGAAATGTTTCTACTTGCCCTTGGACAGGAACTACATTTATTACAGAAATTATAGGTTCATTTTTGGGGGGTTAGACAGGTTGATGTTCCCAGTATTAAAAGGGGGAGGATGCAATTCCTGGGTAACAGTCCTTATTATAAGAGCACTTCCTCAGCGACCAGCCAGTCTAACAAATTGGCTGAGCTACTGAATGCCTCTTTCAAGAAAGACTGTTTGCACAGGCACTGCTTCCATGTGTGGGTCTAGTACTAGGAATATACAGGTGGTTGTTTTACAAAGGGGTCTGGTGGTAAATAAACTTCTCTGAGAGTCCTCTGATGTTTGTGGTGATCTGCGGTATGGGAGGAGATCTGGAGATGCTCTGCTGGATGACAGAAGGCAACAAGCTCGTCCTTCCACAGCCTCAGCCACTTGATTTGTTTGCTTCCAGTACAAACACCTCCGTGTCTGCTGGTGAGCCTCCTTGCACAAGTCCCAGGCTCCCAGAACCCACCTGCCATTATCACTGCCAACCCCTCTTGCCCACCTCCTCGTGAACTCTTTATAAGAAGCTAGGGAGCAAATGACCACTTTTTCTAGGGAGAATGTAATGGTAATGAAAATTTACCAGGGTCTGGGTCACCATTCATGCCCATTTGGTTTTAATCTTCCTTCTTGTTTTTTACATAATACTTTTCATTTTTGACTGCATGCATTTTGGAAAAGGGGCTGTACCTGATTATGTTTTGATAGTACCCATAACCAGGTTTGGTGGCTACGAGTATGGAATAATAGCTAAACAAGAGTAATGCAGCAGTAACTTCATTAATACTTTTGTTCTGCCAATAATGAAGTCCTACGTACTGATGACCATGGATGCAATATTCTACTAGTGACCAAAACAAAAGGATCAACAGATACTCAATTTATATAAGATAGTCCTAGAAAGACTGCCCAAGGAGCTCTCTGACTATGGCTGCTCACTCACGCTGGAGAAGGCTCCTGAAAGAAGAACAGAATTAGCACAGGACAGTCAACCCAAGGCCATCTGAACCGACACAGACACTTTTTGGTCTAACAGTGTTCTGCACAAAAGGCATGATGGAATAAACAACTGCCTTTGTTGAAATCTCTAGTTTAGAAATGACTCCATTCAGTTGCTTGACTTACTCTTTTATTTCCTCTGATTCATAAAGCTTGCTAAATGAAAGCAGCGAACAGCTTCAGCCATGTTCAACTACTGAATGTCCAGAGATAAAAGTGCTCAGCTCTGTTTCTCTGTGGGAAGTTTGGGAGCTTGAAAGCACCCCAAAATAGGATAGGAGAAACTGCCAAGGATCTATGAAAAGCTGGAAAAAAAACAGGCAACACCAAAGTGGCAATGGAGAGTGTCAAAATCTGTAGACACCGTGTATTGATATTATGAACCATTGTGTTCCTTGCTCATTTGGAGCCACATTTGCTTGCCTGGCAAGCCTGGAGAGCAGCAGGATGTGACCAGGACTTGCTTTCTCTGGGCTGCCTCTTGTGGAGGATTTGGGCAAACAGCACGGAGAAGGATGAGAGGTGAGCAGCAGACTAGAAAGGGGACAATGCTGGGTGCTCCCAGTGGTGACTTTTCCCCATTTGCCATGAGGAACTTGGCTCAGTGATTTTTGCTCCTCTCCAGCAATGGCACAAGTGATGGCTTGGCTGCTGTGGGAGGGAAATGTAGGACTTTCTGCTGGGCCATGTTACAGTCACTCCCAAGCACGGAAACCCACTGGGGAGCTGAGATGCAGAGCAGGGCTGGTGATGGGCCTTGCACCAGTGCTGCCACCCTGCTCCCCTGAGCTCTGAGGGGGTTCAGTGCAGCCCTGTGGCATTTCCCCATGATGATCTCCTTCTGAGGTCCACCTTCATTCAAGCTCTGGCACTGAGTGCTCTCTTTGACAGCTAAAACCACAGAGGCAAGGTGATCTTGCCACGGGAGCCCACACAGCCATCCTTTTGCCTTGCATACTCCCAAGCTCTGCTCGCAAGCAGGCCCTTTTCCCCTGACACTGGCCACCACCTCCTGCCCCCTGCACCTCAGCTCTGCACTGCCCACAGGTGAGTAGCAGAGGGGGATCTGCCCCAGGTGGCACAGCAGGGGTGACACACTGACACTCCTGTGCCCTCACAAATCGAGACGAGACCCTTGTGCTCCTCGCAGCCCCACAAGGAGCCTGCCAGCAGGGCTGGGGCTCAGAAAGGATGCACGAGCGATGGTTCCAGCCCTCACAGTATGGGCTGGGGCAGGACCTGTCAGCAGCCGGGTGCACGGTGGCCCCGTGGCCTCGTGTCTCCTCCCATCATGGCTGCAGCTAGTACTCCTTGGCCTCCTGCAGCTGGGAGAGGTACTCCTCCTCGGCCGGGTTGTCGGCACACCGCTGCCCGTTGTTGGGCGGCCGCACGGCATGGTACCGGCTCCAGTCGCCCTTGCAGAGGATCCAGGGCAGCATGTCCACCTTGTAGTGCAGCTCTGGGGAGAACTCGGTGCTGATGAGGTTGGGGACGCCGGCACCCTTGCCCCGGGTGATGAGGCGGGTGTGCTCGTCATAGCAGCAGTGCTGGGCCGCCAGCGTCGTGCTGTCCAGCGAGAGCATGGAGCGCAGGCAGAAGCGCGCCGTTGGCTTGTAGATGTCCAGGCGCTCCTTGGGGCCGCTGGCATCCCGCCAGCGGAAGCTCTTCCCCTGCCTCTCGTCCCGCAGGTTGACGGCGCTGTAAACGGCCTCCAGCGGGTAGGAGCAGGGGCAGCTGGGCAGGTCCGTCAGCACCTTGCTGAGGTACTTGGTGAGGAAGTCGCTCTTGCAGTTCAGCCACTTCTCGCAGCTGTCCACGTCTGGGGGAGAGGCAGTGAGAGGGTGAGGGCACGAGCACGCCTCTTTGCCCCACCACCGCTCGCCAGTCCCACCAGGAGAACCCTCAAACCCTTGGCAAAGCCACCAAGCTCCCTAGGAGGGGAAGGACAGCAGCATCCCACCATGGGGCAGCTGCAGGAGTGTGAGCCTCAGGCTGGCTTCAGCCAGTGTGCCATGGAGTAAGACCATGTCCACCACGTCCTAGCAGGCTGTGGGAGTCACTGGGCATCCCACCATTGCTGGCTTCTACCACCAGCCTACACATGGCAGTGACAGGACTGAGGTTTGGACCTGGACCCAGGAGCCCCTGGCACTGCCCTCCCCACCAGCTGCATCTCCCCACAGGGTTTTGCATGAAAGCACCCAGGCCCCAGTGTGGGGACGAGGCAGGGGCTTACCCGAGTTGAACAGATCCGTGGTGTTGTCACTTCTGAAAGGAGTCTCCTCTGTGGGGAAGACCATTTCTCCCTCTGCTCCTTCAGAGGGAAATAAAAAGAAAAAAAAAAGAAAAAAAAAAAAAAAAAAGAAAGAAAGAAATGAAAAGAGATGGGCTGAATCTCAGGTTTCCTTCCAAAGTGCACCTCTCCCTCCACTGCTTTGGTGACAAGGCCCTGTGTCTGCGAGGAGGGTCCATGAGGAAGACATGCAGGACAGACTGGGCCAAGAGGGCCCAGGCCCAGGGCTTATACAAATCCCAGCGGATGGAGCTGGCTTTCTGTAAGATTTGGGACTGGATTTCAGACTCCCTGTGAGAGAGGTGCGAGGAGCTGCATGTGGAGCTGGGCTCCAGCTCCACCATCCCTGGGCTTCACACAACTGCCTGTGGAGCCATGAGTCCTCACCAGAGCTTCTTCATAGAAACAAGCACCCACGTTCATTAGCCCAGAGCACATCCAACGCAACTAGCTCTTGAACCATGAGCAACACCCTGGAGAAGATGGACTTGGCACTTGAAATCTGGGCCTGTTCCCATTTTTGGGAACAAGGGTCCTCTCACTGGCCTGTTTGCCATGAATGTCCCTGCCCTGGGCACAGCCTGCTCCCTGTGCCTCTCTCCCTCCCCATGGTGCCCCAAACCCAGTTGCAGCAGGGGAACAAACCCACACTGGGATGGGACAGTGCTCCAAGGGTGCTCGAGCACTGGGATGGCTGGGGGCTTACCAGGGCAGCGCAGCAGGTCGCAGGTTCTTGACTCTGTTGCTGTGCAGGCATAGCCACAGGACCGGGTCCTCTTCTGGTTGCCACTGCCACAGGTGATGCTGCAAGGGGACCATGGGCTCCATTCCTCCTCATCTTCATAGTCTGCACATGGCATGGGACAGGCAGAGAGGGATGAACCTTGCAGAAAGTCTCAGCAGGAGGGGAGCCAGCAGCCACCCTCAGCTCTGTCCTGCCCCTGAGATGCAATTTATGGGGACACAGGGCTACCCAGAGGTGTCTGGCTACATGGTGCCAAGGGCCAACCCTGCCCTTGCTGGCAGCCCCCAGGCAAAGGCTCTCATTCTCACAGCCTTGCTCATGGTTGTAGTGACCTATCTGGGCATCACTGCCCATCCCCGTCCTCACTGGACCTGCCTGACCCCACAACCACAATGCTGCCAGCAAAAGCTGTCTGCTTACACACTCATGGATGGGAAGCTCCAGGAGCTGTGCTGTGCTCCCCTGACTTGCCCACCCACTGGCCCCTGCATCTAACCTCTGCAGTACTTCTCCTGGGAGATGCTCAGGCCTGCAGCAGAGGTTTCTGGCTCTGGTGTCACCTCAGAGAACTGTTACAAGGGCAGCAGCACTCACAGCTAAACATTTGCACCATATTTCTAGTCTGAACATGTCTGCTGGAGCCCACGCTTTGTCTGATGACACACAAGGGAAACTCCCGCTGTGAAGCTGGCGTGCCAGGCTGCTGGCAACCCCAGCCAGGTGCTGCCCGTGCCCCCTGGTGTCCCTGCTTATTTTCTAACAGGAGCTGAGCACAAGCATGCTCTGGTCCTCGGGTGCCCATCCTACAGTGAGATAGGGCTGCAGTCAAGCCAGGCAGGGGAGGACAGCGATGGTTTGCAGGGCAGGTGCTGCTGCTCATGCTTGAGAGGACTCACCATAATTATATTTTTCCTTAAAGATCCAGTTCTTCTGCCTAGCCCACCGCTGGTCCCAGTCACCTCCTACTCCACTGAGCATGGATTCCTCCTCCTCATAGTCTGCTGTTGGGTAATCTTCCTCCTCCTCCTCCTCTTCTTCTTCCTCCTCTTCCTCTTCCTCCTCCTCCTCCCTGTCCCCTACATCCAGATTGTCATCCTCTTCCTCCTCTTCCTCCTCCTCCTCTTCTTCCTCAGTGGGGTCAGTGTATTCCCAGAAAAGAGGCCAGAAGAGGTCCTTGTGGGACAGCCACTCAGACGATGTCAAGGACCAGTCATTGCTTGTCTCCTTCAACAAGTCCATCTCCATCTCAGCCTGAGGATCATCCACCACTTCAATGGTCACCTGGAAGCCAGACACAAGGCAGAGCAGTGAGACAACGACCCTGGCCACAGGATGTCCCCTGGCACAGGGACCACCTGTGTGCTGACTCCACAAACACCAGCACGAGAGGTCATCTCATCTGGAGGGGCTGAGCAGGGGCAAAGCAGGAGGTGCTGCTTGTGGCAGCTCAGTAGGCTGGCCAGGGGGGTCTGGCGGTCACCCAAACAGCAGAGCCACAGAAACAGACCCTGCTTTCAGAAGTTTTCCTGTCAGGGACTCAAATCAGGCTGTGGAGAGCCCAACCCATCCCACCCAGCCCCGCTCCCCACCTGGATGTTGGGATTCTGGGCACTCAGGTCGACGTTGGCCAGCCCGGGCAAGCTCTGCAGGTCCAGCACAAAGGGCAGGCTCTCCTCCCGGCCAGCACCGCCGGGCTGGGGCACCGCCGGGCTCCTCGCCACCTGCTGAGCAGCTCCACGACGCCGGTGCCGCCGTGGGCCCGCCTGCCCGCTCCGCCGCAGGCCCCGCGCCTTGCCCGATGGTGGCAGCTCCTCGTCCCCGGCAGCACGGGGGTTGGATGAGGCAGAGACCTGCAGAGGGAAGAGGCTGTGAGGATGGGTCCCTCGCCTGCACAGGCACCTCCTGAAGGTGGTGGCTGCCGAGCAAAGGGGGGAGCTGGCAGGAGCTGGCAGGGACCCTTGGCTGTGAATGGCTGGGCTGGCCTCGTGTCCCCACGTCCCTCATCTCCGTGCTGGCACAGAAGGGCGTGAGGCAGAGGGATGGAAACTGGAGATGGGAACAACTGGCAAAGCCCCCCCGTGGCACGGGTGTCTCTAGGAAGGCCCCTGGGGCCCTGTGGCTCCACACGGGGCACAGAAGTGCCCGAAGCCCCAACATCTCTGCCAGCAGCGTCTATTTCTGGCTGAAACTCCCTTTTGTTCCCAAGCTCTCGCCCTCTGCACCAGCCCAGACGAGAGCGGCGAGATTAACGAAGAGCGCGGCGTGCCCCTCCCCACGGGGGATGCGGAGAGGCATTTCTACCTGCAATTAGAGCCAGATGGTTTGGGGAAGGACTCCCCTCCCTTTCATCCTGATCACTGGAGCACTTCAAAGGCAGCTGGAGCCCGGCCAGGCTCTCATGAGCACACACAGCCTGTCCCCAGCCCTGTGCCCGCACATCAAAGCCTGCGCCCCCCTGTCCCTGGGGGAGGGAAAAGAGCAGCAGGGACACTGCTGGGCCCTTGGCTGCTGACCAGAGCGGGCTGGATGCAGGGCAGAGCCTGTGACAGACTTCACCAGATGGGCCCTGAGGAGAGAGGGCTGCGGGAAGCAGGGAGGTTGTGCCCAGGAGGAGCCTTTGGGGCTCCCTTCTCTCATCCAGCACCGCAGGGTGCAAGGCAAATGGGGCAGAGACAGAGCCCTCTGCCCTCCCTGTCCAAGTGTTTTTGGGGAACAACTCACGGGAAAGATGCTTGGCTCTGCCCCAGCTCCTTGCCAGCTCTCCTCTTGTGTCAGGCCCTTCGTCACCCTACGTTGGGGCATGCTGCAGTAGGACACCCCAAACCTTCCCTGTGCTGCTCCTGGCCACAGCACAGAGCTGGTGCCTCCTGGGGGAGAGGAACATCGCAGTGCAAGCCGTTCCAGGGACACAGGGGGACAGCCGGCTGTGTCCTGGGCATTGGTGAGCACTGGCCACACAGCACCGTCACTAGCACTGGGCTTGCTCCCAGCTGCATGTGCCTAACGCAGCCCCTGTGCAAGCACAGCCAACAGCACACTCAGCCAACAGACACTTGTGCGTAATTTGCAACAAGCTTAACGGGGCTTGGTAAGCTCGTTTCACAGATGACCCAAATTTAATACACATGGAAAGTGAGGTCTCCTCTAGCAATGAGATCTGAGCTCACCCAAGGACGTCACAGTGACTGAGCCAGGAACAGACTCCAAGTCTCCAAACTTACCCTCAGTGCCTAATTCAGATTTTACGCCCAAACAAGCTCAAGAAATTCAGAGTGCTGTTCCCACAGGGAAAATGTAAAACTGCCACAGGGGAACTGGCTGTGAGAGTGTTACCGGGCGGGCAGAGCTTTGCTTCCAGATCCTCTGGGGGCACAAAGGCCCCTGTGGGTGTCTGCCCTGGGTGGCCCCCATGGGTGACCCCCACCGAGCTGCACCCCTGGCAAGGAGCAATTAGTTCTCCATTTCACTTCCAGCTGACCCCATGCATGCCTCCAGCTCTTCCACAAAAAGCTTCCCGGCCCCATAGCTGCTGAAGGGCTGCCACTACTCACGTGGGCTCTGCAGGGCAGGGTGTCCCAGGAGTAACTCCTTTGGTGACAAGTCACTGCAGCGGGTACCCAGCCTTTCCCTCATCCCAACACGTGCATTGCTCTGAGGCTTTGCTGGGTTAAAACTTGGCCCTACATCAGAAGATGTCCCTCCTGACCGCAAAAAGATGTCCCTCCACAACACTCACCCTCCTCTCAGCCCTGCCTAAGCAACAGCTGGATAAGGCTGTCAGGCCTGGAGCTGAGCTATTATGGTGCATTAGCTCACAAAAAAAGAAGAGCTTGGCTGTCTGGAGTGAAAATGATCTGAAGGCTCTGTTGAGGCTTTGCATGGGGTTTGTGTGCATGAGGTCACACACAGCTTCTCCTCTCTGGGCCAAACCTGGCCATCAGTAAACCACCGCACAGTCAACAGCTCCCCTCTCCTTCCACCACCAGGAAAGCACGATTGCCACCAAACACCAGAAGCAGAGAGCACGCTGCCTGGAGCCCTTCCCAAGCAGTCCAGGCTCTCCCGCATGTAGGGCCACCTAAACACTTCAGGGCATAAACTCAGCAAAGATGTTAGGAAGTGGAAGGAACTCGTCAGCAATTCACACGGTGCCAGGCCTGTTTTGTACAGGAAAGGGGTAACGAGGTGTATGGGAAAGGTGTAGGCAAGGCCACGTATCTTTTCTATGGAGACTGAAGGCTGATATTTTCCCATTTCTAGTCTGAACACCTCTACTAAAGTTGCTTCAAAATCTGAAGATGACGAAGAGAACAGCTGCAAAACCATTCCAAGGGATGTAGAGATTTTTCCAGTGAAAGAGTTGTCCAATTCAATTTGTTTGTCAGGTTAAAAAGATAAAGCGATGACTTGATTTCCTGGTTCTTTAAGGAAATAATCCATCAGGCACCAGGGACTCCTTAATCTAGAACAGAAACACATAATGGGAACCAACATTTGTGAGTCAAAGCCAGACAAATTCAACTGAAAAATAAGGACCATGCTTTTAACACTGTAGGTGACTAACCACAGGAACAAGCTAACAAGGAAAGTGGCAATATCTCTTGTGGAGACAGTCCAACACAAGGTACCATCAACGCATATGTACAGCATCTGTGCTGTGGAAAAAACTTGGAGATCTGATTATTTCCTCTGGTCTTAAAATATGCAGCTTGGCTATAAACTTCTCTGAGACTCTGAACTAAGCCTGTGTTAAGAAACCACAAGAATGACATTCACACACCGCAGCTCTGACATAAAAATGATTAGAGATGCGAGATCTCAGACCCTACAGCATTTTAAAAACCTGAAAGTATCAACAGATCAGTCCCTGTGCTGGGCTGTCCTATGACAACCAGGGACACAACTTTGCTGCCACCAATAATCACCGATACTTGTCCTCCCCACATGTTCTTCGGCATCTCTGCAGGCACTGAAAGCTGCCAGGGCTCAGCACTTAAACCCACTGGCAGCGCTCTCTGCAGCTCCACGCATCGCCGAGCGGAGCTGCTCTTCGTTACAGGGCTAAGCCCAAGCCAAGCATGCTTGAGTCAGCTCCCCGGGGAGCGAAGCATCACCACAGCCTGTGCATCGCTTCCACCCACATCTGCCCTGAGCCAATTACCAGGAACATAAACTCGTTCAGCTTGAAACCTGGGCACATGGGAGTCAGGTCAGAGGCAACGTCCAGGTTGTGCTTTGGGCTCGTTAACACTGCAGTGAAGAAAATGATGTGCTTGCTAAAGGCTGGTGTTGCACTGTGGGCTATAATTATAAGGAATGTGTTTTTTTCTTGCTTAATCATTACTGCTTGTATTGTTTCTTTTGAATGGCTTTACTGAAACAAGAACCCAACCAGAAGTATTTATCATTTCCTGAACAGAGTCTACACAAGTGTCTTCCTACTCTTTCCTCCAAGCTCCCTCCAACACTATAAAATCCACCCTGCACTCTGCTGCAAACCTGCCTGCTTATGGAGCAGTAAACTACAAAGCAGAAATTGGGACTTTTTTTTTTTTTGTAAATAAAACTTTTCCCTCCGTATTTATACAAATGAGCTGCAAAGATCTGGAGAAAACTTTCCAGATTTTTTTTTTTTTTTTTTTTTTTTTTAAGTTTTAGACTGAAACCAGGCAGGAACAACTCCAGGACAAGCTTTTGATATAGAGCTGCCAAGCACAGGGGTGCAGGCTGATGGATTCAGAGGGAAGCCCATCCTGGCTGGAGCAGCTCCCAGGTCTCAGTCAGGGCATCTGTAGAAAGGCTCAGAACAGCTTTTGCTGGCCGGAGTGGGTGAAGGGGGAGGTTATTACATTACTAACAAGTAACACTCTTAGGTCTCCTTAAAATAAACATTTAACAGTAGGGAACATCAACATATTCCATCTTATTCCATCAAATTCAACATGCCACTCTGCCTCTGCAATGTAAGGCAGGGGACACCTCCAGCTCCTCCTCTTCTTCTGCCCGGGTGCCAGACACCACCAGCAAAGGGCTGTGGTGCAGGTAAAGCCCAGGACCGAGATCTCCCTGCTGCTCCCCTCACTCGTCCACCAACTCACACAAGTTCTTCCTTTGTTTTTGTTTTGTTTGTTTTTTTAAATAAAGACACGAGCAGCTCCCTTTACCTTTTGGGAGAGCTCTGCAAGTGCTTGCGGAGTAGATAAGCCACTGGCTGTCGTTCTGCTGTGGGCAGATCCTGTTTATGACAGGCCAGTAGGAGCTGGCAGCAAACCATGAGCTGTGTGGGTCATTGTTACACCCCCACGATTATAGTTTTCACGCAGTTATCAAAATAATTCAGATCATGAGGAAACACTCTTCTAAATGGCCGCAACCCAATCGTCCTGAGCAGGGAGCTGCAGGAGGCAGCATCAAAGGCTTCCTCGTGTCTCTCAGTTATTTCACGATTGCGACAGCTGCAATCTCAAAACTCTTTCCAAGCTCTGGGACTGTGCTGTCTTGGAGGCACAGCCGGCCCCGGCGTGGAAGACAGCACAGCACGGAGAACCACCAGCACGCAGCGCTGCGAGGGGCAGGGACACGGTCTGGTTGTGTGCGAGGCCCAGAGCAGGGCGGCCGGGGTGCCCTCGGCACTCCTCACCACACGTCCACAGCCGCACAGCCCAGACCCTGCAGCAGGCTCTTCTGCGGGCACCTGGACCTGAAACGTGCCCATGGTGGCCTCAGCCAACTTCCCAGGCTTCTCGTGACACGAAGCCAAGACCTGAGGAAGGTCCCCCTAAAGGCTACCATGGCTCAGCTTCTCCTCCCCGCCTGCCTCCCTGGAGGGATGCAGACAAACCCCGCCACACGTGACGCAGCGCGGCGGTGGGTGCGGCACCAGGGCCCCACAGGGACCATGCAGAGAGGGGGACAGACACACAGACGTACCCTCTGGTGCTCTCAGGCAAAGCCCCTTGCTCGGGCACATGTTTTCTGTTAACATAGTTGAGCTGTAATACGCGTAAGCTCTTAATGCATCTGCCTGAGTTGCTGTTAACTTGTTCCAGCTCTAAAACCCACGTGCTCCAGTAACCATTAACTTGTCCCAGCTAATGATGTACATTTGTCAGCCTGCACACCGCAGCCCTCCAACTGCTCCAGCTGCTGCCTCTGCCACCACTGCAGCCCGGGAAAAGCCGTGAAACCAAAACCCCCCAAACACAGAAAAGCCAGTGCCCCCCGTCCCTCCCACCCCCCACCCAATGTCCCATGGCTCCTGCCAAGCTGCCTGGGTTTCTTTTTCCCAAAGAGAAAAATTGGAGGAACCAGCTCAAAGCCAGCCACCCACTGCAAGGGAAGACCCCAGCCATCACCCTGCATCATCCCCAGACCCACCAGCACTTGTCCCAAAGCGCGCACCACCACGGGGTGGGATGGAGGAGCACCTGCAGGGCAGCATCCCCTTGCCAGGCTCCTGCTGTGCTCTTTGTCACACGATGAAGGCTGCCCCAGCTCAGGACGTGTTCGCAGCCCAGACCGGGCCAGCCAGCAGCTTCTAGTCCCCGGTGAGAACCCCACCACAGCGACCAGGCTGCGTGCAGCTGGATCCTGGCCTTGCATCTGTCCAGCTGTGCCAGAGACCAGCAGAAGGCGGCAATAGCCGGGAGGAATTTACTGCATTTTGTTCCCTTTGAAGCCGTGTCCTTCCCCTGGAGACTAAAGCAATCCACAGCCGGTGCCCTTCACACCGAAGCCACCCGGGACTCACAGGCATGTGGGTCACTGTCCTCTTGGCGTTATCTCTTAAGTACCGACCAGCTTCTCAGATAAGCCCCAAACAGCTTCCCAGAGGAGCCCCAGGAGTCCCAACGTGCAAGGAAGGCACAAAAACTGAGCAGCTCTGAAACACACCGTGCAGCCTGATGGTTACAGCTGGCCATGTCAAAGCACCTCATAGCCTAATGAAGGTGCCCTGCGAAAAGAAATGTTCTATTAATAATGATGTCCTTGTGTTTTTACAAGCTTCTGTCTGAAACAGAAACATTCTTACACAGAAACACTGCTGCCGTCTCTTCCCTGCTCCTTGGCTACAAGCTCCAGCATTTTCAATGAGAATTGAGGCAGTGCTCAGGAGGCTGGAGCAGTGCACCTTGCTGTCATGGCCACAGATTTCCCTATGGGAAGCGTCCGGGTGTCTGACCTGGGAATTATCCTCAGTGGAAGAATATTTATCGATGCCATGGGAAGCAGAAGGCTCCATTTCCCACTCCCTGCCCCAAGACACTGACACAAGCACAGCAGCTGTAACTCCCTGGTGCACGCACCACACTGCCTCGCTTCTGTTTGCAGCTGGGCTTGAAGGGACCGTGGCTGAGGCACAATATTCCCACCTGATCTGTCTTTAAGAAGGTCTGCAAGAGCCCGACACCCTTCCCCTATCCTGGCTGGTGCTCAGCCCCGGTTTCAGCTGCTGGGGAGCTTTTGGCCACTGCTGACTGGGAGCAAATAAAGGGGAGCGCTTCCCAAGGGGTGCCTGGCTGACTGGGAACGGCTGCTCCAGCTGGGAAGCCAGAGGGCCGGGCAATGCCCTGTGGAGTGATTTCTGCCTAATCCCTTCCCTTACATGTGCCTTTTACAGGAACCCCTTTGATTCCCACAATGGGACCGCAGCAGACCCATGTGTGTGGTGAGAGGGGAAGGAGCCCCCTTGTCGAGCAGCTTCCCTACACCCGCTCCCCATTGTTTGCGCTCCTGACTCAGCCCCAGGGCGGGAGGGTTTTCAACTGTGTTGACTAAGATAATTTGGCACTTCTCAAAAGGAAATTTGCTACAAAGGGTAAAGTACCTCCCCGCGCACAAAGAGGCCCTTTCAGAGCGGAAGGATGCTTCAGTGCACGTTTTGTACCCGCAAATCCGACCTCCGCCAAGGACAAAGCCAGGGACAAGAACGCTTAATTGCTGAAGAAATGAAAAGGTAAAAAGCACATCCGCAGGCAGAGCGACTCTGCTACTGACCCAGCCTCTGCTACTGACCCAGCCGCACCGCACGGCCCGGGGCTCCCGGGCCCAGCAACCCCCTGCAGCCTCCCCCAGCATCCCCGGCACTTGGTTTTAAACTTTCTTTCCCTTTGCCACTCTCGCTGCCCATGCAACCAGTAAATAATAAGCTCTGTTCTCCCTCCCTTAATTCTCACGGGCCAGGCGCCAGCCCCGCCAGGTGCTGCGGCCAAACGCAGCCCTCATGCAAAGCCTGGTGTTTCTTTTGTTGCTGTCCCTTACCTCTTATCCGAGCAGCCGGCTTGCAGCCTCAGACCAGGGGAACCCCAACGGCAAGCCCTGGCCTGGATTTCCACCTTGCAGCCCCCCAGCAGCATGGGGGGCAGCTGGCAGCCCCCGGCAAGCCCATCGGAGCCAGGTTTGGCACCACAGCATGGTGCCACTGCTGGGATGCTTGCTACCAGCGCCAGCACTGCTGTCACTGTTACTGGTATTTCTGTGCACAGCTATTTAAGTGGGTGTATCTGAATGCAGTTTTAATCCCTTCCAGTGCTTGCCTTTCTAGTGTGCTAGAGCATCATTTATTTTGTATTTACTGGAAGAGCACGAGAACTGGTTTGTATCACCAGAAAGAAGCCAAACATCTATTAGCAATGCTGAAAGCCAATATTTTGAAACCCAGGGAGTTTATCAAAACATATTTTGCATTTAAATGCCCTGACTTCATAAATAAACAAAGCATTAAGCAATGTGAAGAGCTGTCCCTTGTCACACAGGGGATGCAAGCTTTTCCAAGCACTGTTATCCAGCTGTGAAGAGCTGCTGGCCTGTGTCACCGCCTGGACCTGCTGCACATCTGCCCAAGTCAGAGAGGGACGCATCTGGCCTGCAAAAGCACTTCCGAAAGCCCTGCTGTACACTTGTCTGCTTCTTTGGAGCCCCTGTAGCCTTCTGAAACAGTCAAGAAGCCTCACAATTAATGGATGTCTTCTCTCGTTAGATTTTCAGTCTTAGTTTGGGGAGAAAGTATTCAACTTTCAGCTGCCTTTTCAACTGCCAAAGAGACTGAAGAAATAAAAAATACTTTTGCTAAATCTGTTGCTTGTGCTGGACTCAGGTAATTAGGGCAAAGCTTTTCTGCACAGTATCACAGCAGAGGAAATGCAAGTGCTTGGTCGTTTTGTAAAGGCTGGAAGTGGCAGATCCTTACTGAGGTACAGGACTTTGGGACATAGCCACAAGGCCATCACCCACAGACAAAGCATGCTTCCTCAGTCCTTCCTGCAATTAGAAAACTTTCTAACTCAAAAAGTTGATGATAGCCTTAATGTTTTTAATTTTTCTCAATTGTTTTAGTACAGAAGGGCAACTGCGAGGCTCAGTACAGCTTATAAAAAAATCCCATTAAAGTTTAAACAGGGGAAAAATGTTTGCTTTAAAGAAAGATGCTAAATTAGAGTAAGTGAATGTTAGGTAATTGTTTAATCGTTTTGATCGTCTATCTGCTCTGCGCCGTCACTTCTTTGCTTCCCCAGGCCCCCTTCCCTCTGCCCACATCTGCAGGGCATTACCCATAACGTAACCAATACTCCAGATGTGGTTGCCCTGCTGCCATAGAGACAGGACCTATCAGCTTTGCAACATGAACCATCTGTGCATATGACCCAAAATCACTCCGGCTTTTTTTTTCTAACCACCATACTGCTGCGCTCGTGCTGTCCGCTTGGCTACTCCAAATTCGTCCCCACATGCACCAGAAACAGAGGATTTCCTCCCAAAACGTGGCCAATGCATGCAACGATGCCTGCTGCCTTCTGCCCACTGCATCAGCTGGATGCCCGAGCCCAGAGGGGTGCACGGAAAGGAGGGACGGGAGCAGTGACAGACCCTGGGAGGAGTCCTCCGTCTCCTCGTCCTTCTTGTTCCTGGGCTGAACCGCCGCCCTGCAGCCCGTGCCTACAAACTCGTTTGATGTTTGTATTTCTGCAGGAAGCGCAGGTCCAGAGGACAGAGGCTCTGCTGTGTACGTACCGATGTGATCTTTGGCCCGCCGCACAACGCTCCCCATTCAGAACCATTTACATGCTGGTGCTGAGAGCAGCTCTCCCCACTTTCCACGCGGCTGCAGATGTTGGATAAACACCGACCTGAGGCAGCCCTCAGGGTCCTGCTGCGGGGACCCGCACCACCCCATAACGCGCTGGCTGTCCCTGCCCATCGCTCGTGGCCCCTTCTGCAACGTGGCCGCGATCATTTTGCAGATTTCACGGATACACCCCTACTCTGCAGCCCAGCAGCCCGAGCACGTCCAGCCTGGCATCTCCCTGGTGGCGTCTACACTTCTGCTTGAAGTTTCCCAAGCAGCACCGACGTGGCGTTAGCAGTGCTGTGCCATGCAGCATCCCCGCGGCTCCTGCCTGCATCTCCTGCTCCCCGCAGCAGCCGGGACCACAGCAGGCTGCACTCAGCCCGTGCCCCTCTGTTCGCTGTCTCAGTTTGGCTCCCCGTGCAGCAGATGCGTTTCCACACTTGTTGCTTTCCTGCCGTGCTGCGAGGAGCTGCCGGAGTGGCTCCCGGGGGCTCAGCACCGCGGGGCGCTGCAGCAGGGCACGGCCCCAGCCCCCTGCGCCGCGGACCGACCCCGCGGCTCCCCGCACATCGCTCAGCCGGTGTCACCGTGCCCGGGCAGCCCTTCCAGCGGCAGCATTCCTGAGGGGGCATTGGGAGCACAGCCCTGCCTGCCGAGCTCTCCAGAGAAGGGCTCCAGGACGGGCTCCAGCCCCGCCGGCCCCGGGCTCCCCTCCCCAGATGGGAGCCCGGGGACCCCCCTCCCCCGACCCCCGCCGCCCCCTCACCTCGGCCAGCTTGGGGCTCCTCTCCCTCGGGCTGCTGCCGCGCTGCCTCCTGACGGGCAGCCCCCTCACGGCGGCCAGCAGGGTTGTCAGGAAGACAAAGCCGAGGAGCAGCACCACTTTCCCCCTGACCAGCGGCATCCCGCCCGGCTCGGCACGGCTCGGGCTCGGCGCGCACCCCGCCGGGCACGGCCGGCCGCCGCCGGGGCCGTCCCTTCTCGGGAAAGGGGGAAAAAAAAAAAAAAAAAAGGCAGAGAAATAACCCCCCCAAAAAAGCGCAGGGCTCCCTCCCGCCGCCGGCCGAGCACGCTCGGGGCTCGCCTGCCGGTGCCGCCGATGCTGCGGGATGGCTGCAGCGCCCCGTGTGCGGGCGGGGGGGGGCCGGGGGAGGAGAGGGCTTCGCCTCCCCACCCCCCGTGCTAATCCCGGCGGCAGCCTCATCGCCTTCCCTCCTCCCCCACCGGACTCGCTGCTCCCCCGTTCCGCCGCCGGGCCGGGCCCGGGGCTCTTTGTTCCGCTCCCCCCCGGCACCGAGGGGGGGACCCCTGGGGGCCGGGAGCGGCCGGGGCAGGCCCGGGCCTCCCGCAGCCTCCCCCGGGCACGGCCCGGCCCCGGGGCTCGCCAAAGGGGGCTCCAGGCGCAGGGCCCGGCCCCCAGGAAGGGTGCGGGGCTGCTTTCTGGGGGGCAGGGGGTCAGCAGCCCTCCGGGGAGCAACCCCTTGGGGAAAGGAGACGAACAAACCCCCTCACAGCCCCCGGGGCCCTGCCCGCACCCCCAGCCCAAAGCAGGACCCCAAACTCCTTCCCGTCCCTCCCCAGCGCTGACATCTGCTGCGTACAAACTTGGGGCCGGGACAAATGGAAGGAAGTGTTTCAAACCAGCCCCAGCCTGCAAGACAGATGTGAGGTCAAGCGTCCCATGCGAGATGGATCAAGGAGCCCTTTCAAACATTTTGTTAGCAGCATGACAGCCGATAAGTCTGACAGCCACCGTACGCACTGCTGGAGGGAATCCCCTCCAACAGCACCCAGGGGCAGCAGGCGGCTTACGGAGCTCCCCTGGGTGCTGCACACCCAGAGCGGTCCCCTCTGCACACCCACCTCTCTGCAGCAGCCACCCAGCCCGTGCTGCACTGGAGATGGATGAGAAACAGCCAAACACGCATCTCACAAGCAGAAGTTCCTCACCTGAGAGTCCTAGGACAGAGGGGGACACTGATCTGAGCTCTCACACAGGCTATAGCTCTGCTCAGCCCCAGTGGTGCAGCTTCAAGAAAAATCACAACAGAACTTTTATTTTTAAATTCTTTATTATGCAGAACATAGAATATATTTGAATGGATTTTTTTTTTCCCAAGCAGTTTGTTTTTTTTTCTCCAGTGTTTTTTTTTTGTTCTTTACATGCATTGTTACCTTTTTAAAGCCAATGTACCATCTGTTTATCTTTTCCCTGCCCATAGAGCATCCGACTTCATGTTAATCCCCAGTGTAAAAAAAATTAGACATCTGGCATAAAATATTTTGGGGGGAGCCCATTTAAAAATTTTATCTAAAATGTCTTATCTACAAAAAAATCCAATATATTATGTACATTATAGCAACACAGAGGCATAGGAATACAGTGCAATTCAAGACTAAGTGCTGTGACTTGGTAATTCTGCCCAGGGCTTGTGGAAATGTGGGCCACCATTGGCTTTGGGACTGCTAACCTAAAGCCTCAGGCTCCAACGTTACTCTCATCTCTCTCAAACTGTCCTGAAGTCACTATCGGAAGGCTGGAGATGCATTTAGCTTAATATACCGTTAGGGGGTAGCAGAAATACTGTCTGGACAGCATGAGCTTTGGCAAAAAAAAGTTAATGCTTTACAATGTCCAGATGCTTTGGTGCACATTTCACTTAGCCAAGGGTATTTTTGGAACTGCACCAACCCCTGGCGTATTCAAGTGAGACCTGTTCACCTAATGTTGAGAAAATTAACTTGCTAGCTGCCACTGCTTTTGAAGTCCCTGACCCTCTCAGTAATTCGGCTTTCAGCAGCCCAGGGACCAGTTACCAACGTTTGCTACATAGGAACATCAGTGCAGAGCTGCACTATTTCTGGCCTTCACATACAGGCACCTCTCCTGCTCCTCAAACAGCTGCTCGCCAGGCTCAAACGCAAATAGAGCCGGACAGCAGTACGTATTGCTTAACTACCAGCACAGGGTATTCTTCCGTGGGCTAAAATCCACTGCATGCTTCAAGGTCAGTTTTAGTTTCAATTCTTCATACCAAGAGTCACAGTTTAAGGCCTTCGACACACACCACACTCATCTCCTTCACCCAGCCCCTTGCGGGGACGTAAACACAACAGCTCCAATGCCTGCACTAAACACTTCTCGTCAAAGCTAATGCACAGTACCTCGTCACACAAACACCGTGTCTGTGCTTTAAATTCACATCCAAATCTTTCACAGGTAAACAACTTGCAAGACTGGGAATGTTTACAGGAATAGGAGCCATCACAATGACATCTGAGTTGTTTTTTGTTTTTTTTTTTTTTCTTTTTGAAACCACGTTCAAGTTACACAGGTCACACGACCGGTGTTTTTCCCAAATGGTCTGATACCACTTGGGTGCCAGCTCCAGAGCTGAAGCCAACAATTCCCCTGGTGAGGGGTCAATACCAGGCATTCACAGATGTTTCTGTGCTTCACTAGTGTTAGAACAGTCCGCAGGCACCTCGGCTCCCTGTACAGAACGTGCAACCCACACAGATCCCAGCACGCTTGGCTCTTTCACAGAGCGAGCACAACGTGCAGGGTTTCAGACTGAGCATTTTACACTGGGGTAAATCTCCACAAGTTTCATTCCGTGATGAATTGAGGGAGCTTATGCATAGCACTCCAGCTACAGTGGTGCTAGATTTCTCTTAGATGACTCTTAGATGAAATGGACATCTCATGCTCACAGCTTTCCTCCAACCTTTCCTATCATCTGTCTGAATAGATAATAGATAGAACTGCCATAAGCTGAATATTTTTCAGAGGTAAAGAAATGAAGATTTGCACAGAAGGAAAGGAAACACTTGTTTACTTGGTGTGAAGAAGTTTTAGAGAAGTGTCCCTTTGGCCACTGAAAGTTGCATTCCTATCTTAAGGATCCTTGTTCCAGTACACATGGAAGATCCCTGTACAGCTGAGAGTAACTGGTGACTGACTGCCCCATTCCTCCCTCCATCTCTGCTGTATCAGGAAGTCAGATTTCCTTCATCCACACAGCACAGGGCCGGATCACCGATTTCGCTGGAACACTCCCCTTTCCTGCTCTGTGCAAAGGTGCAGCTCTGATGCTGGGCACCACTTCTGCACTCTCAGAGGAAACATCAAGAGAGGATGGATGAAGCGATTCCTTCTCTGAATGACTTCAACACGGTAAGATGTTTGGTTGGTTCACTCCTGAGCCTAAAGCAGAAGCATGCTACACCAATAATCCAAGAACCAGAACAGCTCTCTAAGGACGCTACTTAGAAGGAAAAAAAAAATAGAAACTGAACAGAATTAAATACACCATATACACAGATACTATACAAGAGTTTGTGTTCTCTGTAGAAACAAAACCGAACACTTCATTACAAAACAAACAAACAAATGAAACAAACAAACAACAAACAATAAAAAAAAATGTTTTTCCTCTCTTCCAAAGAACTAAAAAGAAATTATGAATCAGGCTTCTTAAGACAAAGGTCTCCTACTTGGGAAGGCCAGATTCTAACAAGAAGCAGATCCCTTACCATTCGCTGGGTAATAGGAGATTCTCTACTTTCTTAAAAGAATATGGCCATCAGCCTTGAAAACTATAATGGTTCTGAACTCTTCACTCAGCTCAGCAGAGGCAAAATCTTGCTTGCTAAGGTCTTCAGAGCGGTACCGGGAAGATAACTATTGTATATTTACAGGCAAGTTTAGCCAATGTACAGTACAGGGCAAAAATCCTTTGTTCAAAAGCAGCCTTCATTTTCTTTTGAATTTTGCATCTCTTAAGAAATACCAGGAGTCATTTTCAATTACAATGTCTCAGAGAAGTTGGCAGGGACTGAAGTCTATTTCTTAAGCAGCTTTTCTTCCTTTGTGATGTCTCAAGTTTGGTTCTTTCATTCACTTCTACTGCCAGGACAAAAGGGAGACAGATTTTGGGTCAGTACATAATATCAAATCAGCAATCCACCCAACACATAACCGTGACAGCATATGTGCTGTAGGCTTGCCTAGCACCAAACCAGTAGTGGTTTGCTTCTTAGGTTGTGGGAGTGGAGTTTTTCAGTAGGTGTGAAAAGATTTTCCTGGCTTTTAAGTTAACAATTCACTGAACATGAAAGTGCTAAATGTTAGACTGCTTAATTTTCAGAAGTAGTTTCAACAGGTACCAGACTACGGCAGAACAGGTTCCCCCAAATAAGAGACCTCCTTGTGTGTGTGTGGGGAAATGTTGCTTCTCAGAAAGGATACAGGAGTGCTGAAATGTAACCAAGCAGTTTGCAAATGCTACTAACTGCCTGAACGATTTCTGAAATGTCTTTGCAACCCAGAATTCAAAGTCACGCAGACAGCATAACACAGCAATAAGATACTGAAGGGCCGAAGTTTAGCAAGAGCACAATCTCCTTTAAACAAATACAAATGGAATCCCAGTACGGAGATGGATAATTATAGAATACAGTTCCAGAAGCATTACACAGGAGTTATCTGAGTTATCGATATTTATCCAGCCTTTTTTCCTCCCTTCTAAAAATAAGCTGCCCTAAAACTGAATCCCAGAGACAAGACTAAGACTAGAGACTTGTAGAATCTGTGATAACCCATCTCTGACTTAATATATTATAAGTTTCAAACTGACTATGCAGTGGGTACCAGCACGCTGTACACCTGGGAAGGCTCAAAATAGCTCTCCGCTGACCCATGCCTTTGAGTTGGTTGGTTTTGTCAGCTCTTAAACTGTTTCGTGATCGAGTCAACCAACTTCCTCTTGTTCCCTGCTACAATAAGAAAGAAAAAAAGAACAGTTCTTTGAGGTAAAACTTCTTGAAGTCAGAAAGCAGGTCACCTGCTGGAATGTTAGAGCTGGTCCTGGGCAGAATGTAGGTGAGAAAGGTCGAACTGATAAAGCGAGCTTATGTAAGTGCAGTTTACTCACTCTGTGGCTGAACAAATGAGATTACTCCATAGCCATTAAGGCTGCACATGCAGGTTACAAACTTCTTGGACTGTGTACACACTGTGCTCCAGAAGGCGAGCAAATCAACGTCAGGGGACTAAGACAAACACTTACCCAGACCTAATTTGAAAACAGTCAGTTTTAGTTCTTCTTAAGTAATTAAACTTCTGAAATGCAATGGTAAAAGACTGAAGCAGTGTTTTGTAGTGCCGTTACATTAAAACATAGTAAGATCTATAAAGATGTGAAGATAGATATTATATAAAATAGAAACCAATGCTGCTTTAACTCACTAGATGTATTCGCAGAACTGCCTGGTTGCAGTGACCGAACAGCTCCTTCCCCATTAGCCAAAGAGTGAACATAAAAAAAATTATATATTTATTTATAATTTATAAACATATATTATAAGTAAATATATATGTATGTATATATATATAGCAGCACCAAATTGCTTTAAGCTGCATTCTGCTTTAGCTTTAAGATGAAGAATCTGTTTGAGAAACT
Organism: Aythya fuligula; assembly: GCF_009819795.1. Lineage (NCBI taxonomy): Eukaryota > Metazoa > Chordata > Aves > Anseriformes > Anatidae > Aythya > Aythya fuligula. Next base: position 26,975,208 of record NC_045563.1, read on the forward strand.
CCACTGCCACCTGCAAAGGGCATCATGCTAACCCAAACTCAAGAGCTGGCCCAAACCCAACTGACACAACATTAAAGCATTACTATTTTTGCAAATAACCTACAAGTCCAGGGAAACAAAAACACACCAAGAACTATACTGCAACTGACTCCTGTTGTAATATTTTTGGTATCTCTTCAATGATGTGTTCTGTTCACTGAGAGAATTCAAGATGCTATGACTGTGAAGCAGACCACCTCTAAGGTGCACTAAAGGAAAGGTGTCTATTTTAAACTTTGATCGGAGTAAGACAGCGTGGAACTTGAAAAATAAAGATACCAAACTGCAACTGGCTCAGTGAACGTTAATTTGATCTCACAGTAATAGAAATGGAAAAACATGAAGACCTCAACCCAACTACAGTTGTGAGGACAGTTTCTCTTTGGGGAAGCCTATATAGACTTCACAGCTGCCAGTTATGAGACTTTGTTGGCTAATTGAAACATAACATACAACACAAGACACAATCTGTCTATACTCTTTGCATAAGAGCCTTGGACAACAAGGCCAAAGAAGAACATCTCATACGTGACAAGAAAAGATCAGCGTGACAAAGGGCAGTGATCATTCTTTCACAGATCTGCGTGAAATAAGTGGTTCCCTAATAGCCATCCATTGCACAGGCCTGCTTATTCAGAGGTTCTGGTCTTAGAAGGAAGCACAAGGCTTGCTATGGTTTGCTGAAGTCCAAAAGCACCCTTCTAGAACCTATCAGCTACCAGATATACTTGTTCGTGGTTTTATAATAGTTCTAAAGCAAAAGCAAAAATAATCTGAAGATGAGAAAGCAATACACACACACAAAAAATTAAAAAAACAGAAGTATGTCAGAAGGAAGACAGATCATCCCAATTTAAAAATAACTAGCACAAAAATCTCTCCATCACTTACCCTATATCAAGAGGACAATTACTGTCAAAATCTGATATCCATACTGGGAAGGAAAAGAGGCTAGAGTCCCCGAAGTCTCTCTGCCTGTGGCTTACAGAACTAAATAATGTTTGGAACAATGGTCCTGTCAGTGACATGTCAGCAACACATTTATTTTAAAAAAGCTAAATTCAAGTTTTAAACACAAGTAACTGCAAAAGGAAGAAGCTTTGGTTGATTATCCATCTTGTCAAATACGCCAAAGTTAGTAATCAACAGTTTCTCTAGGCAGTTTCCAATGAACGGACAGGTTGGCTCACTCCTTACTGGGAAGGTCAGACATCTAGCAGTGACACTGGAAATGCTGCCATGCCAGCATCACACATGCTCACAACATCTCAGCCAGCATTTGGGAGGCTAATGGTGCATACAAAGTCTGAGCTGATCAGCCACAGCCAACTCGGGTTGCTGTGAACTTATTGAGACAAATAAATAAAAAAAAAGCAACATGAAAAAATAAAGCCAAGCACCTCTAGGGCCAGACCCTGAAGACACAGGAATCAAAGCTTTTTTTTTTTTCTCCTCTCCCTATTTACAAAATGCCATTTAGAGCTGATGTGGCCACTTCAGTATTGTGAGGAAATGTCTTTTATGCTAAGCAGTCTTAAGTGTGTTGTTCACAGACTCTGCGGGCTGCGTGCCACCGTGTCCCACAGGGTGTGTCCCTCCCACCAAGGCACATGGAGGGAGTTCAGTCTTCTGTTTCTTCATATGTAGTCTCATCAAATGGCCGGTCCAAGAGAGGTACCAAACGGTGACGGGAATATTTCAGTTGCAAAAGGTCCCCAACTTCATTGATTTCTTTTAACGCCTGAGAAAGAGATCACAGGATATCAGCAGAGGAAACAGATGCAAGAAAGCTATCAGCACATCTTCCTTTTTGCATGCCAACAGACCGCTCTGACAGCAAAGTAGGATTTCACCAGGCTGTAAGTTTGCAGGTTTGGAAGTGTGCAAGATTTGTTTTTGATTTTTGTATTTGGAAGCCTCTAGACCAAGTGAGCAGCACTGGTCGTTCAACTGAGAGTGACCCTGCACTACCTGACTACTCCAACTCCAAGGCAAGAACATAAAAACCATCAATATTACCCCAAATTTCACTGTCAGCCAAAATAAAGCCATGTCTATTCATAGGCAGATCAACTGGGAACAGTGCTCCTCCTGTAGTCCCAAGTCCCAATAATTAATATTTAATTAAAAAGACCTTTGTGTGGATTCCAATTGTGTGCTTATTGGCAGGGCGCACTGGGCACAAACCTATGGATAACACTCTTTTCCTAAGGGATTAATAAAGCTGAATTGGAAAAAACATACCTGGAGGTTTGACTCTCATTCTTGTATCATACAATATGAAATCATTGTGCATGCTAATATACTGTGCCTGAAATACTATGTTTTTTAAACTACAAGGCAGTGAAATGCAGCCTGTGATATTATGCTAAGAGCTTCTGTTGATGTATTTGTTGTATCTGCATTTGACTAATTTAAGTTGCTCATACGCAACTAGAGATGCAAGCTCTATATAATAAATAATATTGTATGGGAGATTTTTTTTTGCCACAGAGAAGTCATTCAGGGTAGGACTCCAAGCACTTTTTATTATTTTTAATTCCCTGGAGAGCAACCCTCCCTGACTGTTGCCACAAAGACACCACCTCAGCAACTGATGGCCCAGAACACTGCAAGTGAGCTAACAAAACCTTTCACTATGATACGCATGGAAATCACGGGAAGTTTACCAGAGATCAAGCATCTGCAAGCATAATAAGGAAAGTCAATACTCATTTAATTGTGCAATCTCTTTGGGAAGACAGTCTCACAACAGGATTTGTTACAAGTCAAACTCTAAGCTTCGATTTATTTCTCTACAGATCATTCCTGGAACAATGTCCAAAAATAAGTCAGTTGCTGCAGAAGAATTTCTAACAGTATGTGATGCTAATTATCTTATACCTGGCAAGTGACAAAGATGTGTGCAGAGGATGACTTTCAGTGTGATTTCTGAACTCAAATGTTGGCATTCTGCATTCCCTTGAAGTTTAAATGTGTTCAGATCAGTACACTCAACTTTCCTTTAGAATGCCACCAATTCAACAGTAATACTCTGATTTTACCATGTTCTGGGTCAGATGCCTGTCTCCTGAGAATAGTTGGCAGACCGGGGTTAATATCCCTACATGCTTTTCCTTCCTGGATGAACAGTCCAAGTTTTTGTTTCTTTAAACAATGGCCCCTCATGCTTGTTATATCTGGCAGCAAGAACTTCTCCACTCTAAAATCTGAAGGAATGGAAAGCCCAGAAGTTGGACCTCAGTTTTAAAAAAAAAAAAAAAAAGCACAACAAAACACCAAGAGCATGGGCACAGCTTGCCAGAGCTTAAAGTAAAGACCCCATATGGAAACAATTTAAGGTTGAATTTCTGTTGAAAGAGTCTGTTAACTGTTATTCTTGAACACAGATTTAGGATTTTATTAATTTAAAACAAAAAGGTCCATGTGACTAGCAAAGAGTACAAAGGAAATGGCATTGGTGAACTCTGACTTCAGGAGAGTGTAATATATTTTTCATCACTGAAAAGAAAGCACCAGCCCACAGGGATGCAGGTTATGAGGGACTTCACTCTGATCCTGAGCCAAATATTTTCAGGCAAGGAAGTTTTATTTACATAAAACGGTTAAAATTGTAACTGAGAACTGTTCACCATCATGTGGGTTTATTTAATAAGAACAAGGAAGCATTACAAATATCAGCATTTACAAGACAAGCTTCTCTTCCCCATAGTCCAAACCCGGATTAATTTTGTTTAGAAGAAATGCCGTGATAACAGCACTAGTTAGCATCCATACACATGTGGATGGGCTACCCACTTCTCCTGTCTCGGACTTGTACAAGCTCTTTGCAAGCTCTTGTACTCATTTCATTTTTTTTCCTCTTGGATATTGTTGCCACAGTTCAGCAGAGGGATCAGATCTGCTGCCTGATGCTGTCTTAATTACTAGCTGCCTAAAATCAACTCCCTTTCACTACAACACAAGACAAACACAACACAAAGTCACTGACACAAAGACTTGCTCCTTATTAACTCCCCTTGCCAGTGTTCTGGGTTCAGAGCATTCAGTTGTTTTGAACTTTTAAACGGTTTATGCCAACTTGGAACAAAGCCCTCACATGCTGAATTAAACCAAGATTTCTTCATTCACTTCAAAATTCACACCTCATTTTGTCCTTGATTAATTTTCTTAGGCAGACAAGCCCTAATATATTAAACAAGTATTTCTTTTGGTTTACTGCATTTAGCACCTACATGGGTACTCCAGAAATGAGTCTTTAGAGTTAAATGCACAAAACTTGAAATATTTTCTGGAAAGCTGAAAGACTTGTAAGTAGGTTGATTAAAACCAAAAAACTCTTTTCCTCAGCAGGCTAATAAAAGTTGCAGATTGTTTTTGGAAAAGAACAAGTATAGTACTTGTAAATATTCTGTGAAAACAGCTTGGTAAGGTTAAGACTCTAGCTAGTAGCTAACAGAGAAGACAAAGGCTAACTGACAGCAAGAAGTTCTGTGGCACCGAAGGATGAGAAGTTTGAAACCTTTTTTTGACTTGTTGGCAAATGTCTGTTTATATTACAACTCCTACTCACTGTTCATGCTATGAAATGTTACTGCCTGATCATACTTGGACACTGGGCACAATTCCTCCTTTATAATTCTATGATGACTATTTCCAGCCACCTTCTTGTCCATAACATATTTGAAAATACTTGCAAAGATTTCTCACTGACCTCATGGGCCTTTAGATTCTTCAATGCAAGTCTTACTCCTAAGGACTAACAACAAAGGTAGCATGTAACTTGACTTATTCCATGTACTTTGTCACTAGGTTCCTATGCCATTCAGCAGCAGCCCCATGTTTCCCTTAGTCTTCATTTTGTTACAAATATCCCTAAAAAAGCCCTTCTTGCTGTATTTCACGTACTTCAACACATTCAGCTCCAAGTGGGCTTTTGCTTTCCTGACCTCATCTTTGCATGCTCAGGACAACGTCTCTGTATTCCTTTCAGGTCCTGCTTGTACCTCTTAAATGCTTTCATTTCATGTTTCAGTTTTGTCATTTTGTTCATCCATGCAGAGCTCCCATTGCTTTTGCTTTCCTGCATGTCAGGATAGAGCATTCTACAGCCTGGAGATAAGCACTTGGAGGAGTGTGGGGGAGGAAAGTCAACCCCCTCCTCTTTTCAGGACTGTATCCTATGTGATTATTTCATGCAGCCTCTGTAAAGGGCAAAGTCTACCCTCCTTAAATTCAAGGTTGTGACTCACACTAACTTAGGCTCTGAGTCAGAGAACAACAGAACTGGAAAAATCACAATGGAGAACTGAGCCTAGGACAGACTATGTATATGTCTGTCTTATTCAGAAGACTCAAAAATGAATGTAGTTACCATATTCAAAATGTATAAAGGATAGTCAGGTTTATTCATAAATCCCCTGCCAATTATATTAGTCAGAGAGTAACTGCCATCCTTCATTTTTAAAGTAGCATCTCCTAACTGAGATACAGACCTCCTTTAAGAGGGTTGCTGCTCCTGCTGGAACATGCCTAGTGTGGGCAGGAGCCAGCAAGGCATTGCACATGGCACAGCCTCATTCAGGAGGGGATCATTTATGATACAGTGCTCTGAAGCCATAAACAAGAGCTGGAATAGTAATGTTTGGAATAAATGTGCTCACTGGTAAGCCACATGAAGGGGTTTGCAGTTGCTCTTGAAAAGAATACGGATGTTTCGTGGAATCTTAGGCCTTTTTTTTTTTTTTTTTTTTTTAAATCAACTTGTGTCTAGTATCAGAAGCACCATTTTTTTTCCCTTTTAAAAGATTCCATTTCACAAGCTCAAGAACTGAAGGCAGAGCCTCTAGAGAAGGGAAAAAGCAGTGTCTCAAGGGAACAAGACTGTCCCTCTTGCATATTTGAAACGGGAAGAAGTTTCTGACATTTACTGAAGGCAGCCATTCTGCTTTGTTGGGGAAAGGAATGAGATGGTGTCATTGCCAGCTCTACTACACAAGGCTTTGAACATTAGGTTCAACTCATTTGCATACCAAACATCAAACCAGTCTACAAAAAAAAAAACAACCACAAAAAAACAGAATTGTTATCTCTGTTTATAGAAGGCATAAGCAAGAGGGAGACAAGATGAGACACTTACCGTATCAAGCATCTCTTTGGTATGAGCTGCAGACAAACAGAATCTGGCTCTGGACTCGATGATTGGTGTGGCAGGGAAGCCCACAACCACAACACCAATGTTCCTCTTTAGCATCTCACGCCCAAACGCACTACCAGAAAGAACAAGGAAAATTGTCAGAATGATACCAGGTGAGGCAGAACATCAGCATAAAGGTCTCAGCATGTTAACTCATATTGGCCTTTATTAAACAAGCCAGTAACACTGAAACTGAGCTTCCAGTGCTTTCTTGTGGAGGTAGAATGTCTCATCACAAGGCCCTCTACTTCAATCCCAAGATGGTAAACCAAGGATGACCGCATGTGGCGGGGGCTGGTCTTTTGCCAGGCTGTTTCCAAATGGATTTGTAGCCTAAACTTGAAAATATTTCTGATAGGAAACTGAGATGTGGGCTCAGAAGTTGGACTACACAAGGAATTGACCCCTGGCGCAGATGATACTGCAATTTCTAAATGGTTTGTTTCTACCAATTAAATGAAATTCAGGTACGTTATGGAGTCACAGAATGTACGACTTTTTAAGTGCTTTTCATGGGAACATTAAATCACCACAATAAATTAAGATCATCTAATGTAATAACAAACTTTTTTAAGGAAGGTGCAAAAATCTCACTCAACAGTCACAGAATATCTTCACGTATGCAATGAGAGGAATGACTAGATTCTTTCCATAACGGCAGTGCAATTGTGGGTGTTTCTAGAGGCCACAGTAAATGGTTCAGCCCTTTCAAACTGACCTTCTTCTCTTTAGAAGTAGCAATGAATTAAGATTGATGGGCACCTACAACAATAACACCCTTTCACTTGTTGTGTTTTTTTAATGTTTTCTGCCTTCTGCTGCAACATTTTATAAATAAGTATATCCTAATATACTTTATTTTGTATCCAGTTAGTACTCTCAAACTTGAAACAGACTTCAAGAGAGAAAGAAAGGATGAGGTAGACCCAATGTAGACACCAATGGCCAATTCTCAGAGCTCTGTGCTCTTGCCTATTTTTAACTAAGCTACTGGCCCAAATGCTCAGCTAGCAAACATTTCCATGAATATTTCCAGGGAAAAGATTGCACTGATTAGTAGAACAGCTGGAAGGTAGACACAGTATGCACCGTGTGCTGGACAGCACATATCGCAGGCTCCACAGCACCCATAAAGATTTTATGGGCCTTTTAAATTTGGTTGCACTGAGGAGGGTGGAAGACTACCATATCTAGCTTCATGAAGACAGATAGATGTTTGTTCCCTCACGGAATACAGCTGAGCCAGACCAAAGACTAGCTGAGCTGGAAGAGCACTAAAGGTGTTCTGTACTGCTTAAAATGAAGCTATGCTTTCCAAATCTGAAAGTGTTGGTTGAGCACTGCATTTTGCATGGACACTAAAAAGCAGCTGTCAAAGCCAAGTTGTCAATGAAATCAGGATGTTTACAATGCAAAATATTTTAATATACAAGTTATATCCTGTTAGCAGAATTTCAGACTTAAGTATCCACACAGCAGTCCACAAGCATTTCTAAAAAAACCCACCATGTATTAGCATTGTATTAGTACTTACAATAATCATGCCTGAGCTATTAAATCACTACAGTAGTAGTGTGTTCCGCCTTCTCTTTTTTATTTTATTATCAATGTTGTTATTTTTTAATTTTCCAAAGTTTAGCTATGGAAATGTTCACTGCTCCTGGCCCATGAACTGTTGAAAAGTTCTTCCAGTAACATTCTTATATGACTTTCCAATCAATTTCAGCTTCTCTTTAGTGAATATATGCACTCTATATATAAATAAAATGAAAGCTTTACACTACTGTATGTCATGTCTTCTTTACTACTGCATGTCACGTTTTACAAATTGCTTCTCTGAAGTGCTCTCCTGCAGCCCCAAGTTACAAGCCCCAGTTTTCTCCAGATCACCTATAGGAAGTTTCTATGTTTTACAAAACTTAGTAATGGTCACAGAAGTAAAAAACAGAACAGTCTTTCCTTACATTTACAGAAGTCTTAATATTCTTTTAGCATCCTAGCTCTAAAGTAGATGGATGAGAACTTATCCTGTTAAACCTACCCAATTTTTGCTGGCATGTACAGCATCAGAGGCACAACAGGGGAGTCTTCATTTCCATAGATGATAAAGCCCATCTCTTTCAGTCGTCTCCTGAAATACCTTGTGTTCTCTGCTAGCTGCTGCACACACTCTTTCCCTAGAAAAGAAATTAAGATAAGACCATGAACACAACAGTCCTAAATCATGTGTAATTGCAGCACAAGACCTCTCGCTAAAGTACAGACCATGAATGTATCATTTGTGCTTATGGAAGTTTTAAAATTAGAACAAACTGAATTCTAATCTGTATTTCTCTCATGTAATCAAGATTAATTACTCATTTTCAGATAAGGCTGTAGCTGAATGGACTGACACATGCATAATGGACAAGCATAATTGTCAAATCCAAAACTTACCTAGTTTTTCTGCATCAGAATTGTATCAAGAGATACAAATCTGACAAAATGATATAAAAGCCTGTTTTTAAACAAGCTGCAAAACTGGCTCAAAATTCACTGATAACTGCATGTTGAAGAAGAGTTTGCTTACATTTTGAATAGTTACTGAACATGTATCAGCTGAGGCTCTTCACTACGCATTGTCCTGCCTGCCTGTATTGATGCAATTTACCATTTTTCTCCTAAATCTGCTTGCTGAACTGATCATGTGGCTGCTCCCTAGCCTTTCTCAGTGAAAGTGAGCTGGGTTTAATTTAAACAGATTACCTCTGATAATCCAGATCACTTTGCACAAGCAGCAGCAGCGGTCAATTTATCATGTGTTCAGCCAATTTATTTTTTTTTGACATTTGGCAAAATTAGTACACAGAACATTGGATTGCTGGTATAACTTAAATACTCCAGCTATCCATATATGCATTGGACAGCCTATTTATCAGTCAAATTCTAAAAGATCCACAAATTCTCAGCTAAGCAGATGAATGCAATAATGCATTTCTGATTACCTAATATTCTAATGTATTTAAGAGAGAAAACACTGCTGTAAGACTATGACAGGTAGGTAACATTTATACTTGCTGGTCTCTGGTCCACAGCGTATATTTTTGGATAACTGATCATCCAGCCACAGCCTTCACTAAATGAGTAATTCATATAGCGAAGCACTAAATCTTCCGGTGCTGATATATGCCACATAGTGAAGCTGGCTGCTAGATATTAATAGTCTCCCTTTAAAGTCGCAGCTAACATAAGGTGATTACCCAAAAGGAACGCCAGGCCTCAAAGAGACATCCACACCCACATAGCTATGCTCCAGGCCAGAACAAATGTAGTTTTAAGAGCCTATATGGTTTTTGTAGCCAAGAGTATCAGACATTCCACCCACAACCATGCAATCAAAGGCAAAATCCCATCAAAGGCGAAGCATAAGAAAAAAAAAGAATGAAACCTGTTAAGTTTGCAAAACTTGGCCCATCATTAGTGGGCAGGAACTGGTATTTTTAATTGTACTCGCTGCCATTTGAAACATCTCTTCTCCTCCATTAACAACTTTATTTCTTAATCTTTTATCCCCCGGAGTTTCTGCAGAATCTTAATTCCTCTTCCCCCCAAAACAGCAAGATTTCAGTAAAACACAAATGCATTTTGTGCTTATGAAACTTATTTTGTATCTGGCTCACATTAGACCAGATCCTCTAGCTGAGACTCAGCTTTTTCTCTCTGTTTTCAAACCAATTACTTGGTTATTTAAATACGCCAGCCTGCAAAATGAGGTGAAAAAAAAAAAACAAAAATCTTCAACCTACTCCAGGAGACCAGAGATAGTGGACCAAATGTCACTTCTTGCATTTCTAACATTCAGGCAATCAATAAAAACACAGATGTCCAAGAACAGCTGGAAAGAGCTATCTACGATCAGGGGGAAAAAAGGTACCATGGTACCTCCTGAGAAAGCTGCATCCACTTGTTCCTACACAAAAATGCACAACTTTTGACAACATTTCAGGATTGATAATCCCATCAAAATAAACATGAAATTTCACCGCTGCAGGAGTGGTAAGGTAATGAACACGGCAGGATATCACTGCTGTGATCTGCCCCTCTCCCACAACCAGGGATGCAGATCCTCCCATACCACACAGCAGGAAGTTTAACGCGTATCAAGCAGGAGAAGAAACTTCTGCACCTTTATAGTTTTCCCCTCTATACACTCACACCACTTTCCAAATTGCTTGGAGCCTTCCAGGCTAAAGATTAAAGAGCAACCTTAATTTGTAGTTGGCAACTGCTTCACAGTCTTCCGTAAACATTTTTCCCATAAAAAGAGTTTGATTCTAGATTTGTCCTTACAGATTGAAGAGTGCTTTGAGATGTTTCATGTGCAAATCTCTCAGTTCCCTCCACACACAAGCACCTATTACAGCAACCAATAGATGTGGAAGATGCTTATAGTCTTCAGGTTTGTGGTCTCAAAAGCCTGTCAGTGTTTACTCTGCTCCAGAATCACCTGTCAGTTTAATGAAATAATTACTTCTATAAAAACTTGCTACCATGGCTACAGCAGTATTACTGAGAACCTGAAAGTATATTTAGTGGTGTTTTCTCACTGCCTACCACACGTCTTTTTTTTCTGAAAAAGAGCTGTAGCTGTAGGTAAGCAAAGCACCCAAGTATTGAACAAGAGCCTGGCAAAGGTTCTTTATCCTGCATTTTTCTTTCTCCATGCATTGCATTCAGCTCCTCTCCTCTGCATGTCAGTGTATTTCGTCTCCTAATCCAACGTAAAATCCTGCACTTGAAGAGTGATGCCACATGCTATTTAAGTAGGATTTACAATATTAGGCAAAAAGCATGCACCCAATGTTAAGATCTGTTAAAATGTGCTGGTTCAGCCTCACTGATGCACAAAGATGTAGCAGGCTGTTCATTGCTACTACAGTTTTAGCCATGGGTCTGTGGCCACAAAGTTGATGCAAGCAGTGCTTGGAGACAGCAGTGACCAGGTAACCAGTATCACTAATCCCACTCCTACCCAAACCATGTTCAAGCATCCAAACAGGACTTCAAAATCCCTTCCCAGCCCAAGTATTTTCTGAAGCTCTGAGCTCTGTCCACATCTGCTCAACTGAAGGCCTAGAAAGACTGCCAGGACTGCAACACTCTTCCAGCAGCTGGCTTTCTTGGCAGTACGCAGCTTCATTTTAAGACCACTCAAAGAAGGCTTGCTCAGACACCACCCTGCCAATTGTTCTCAAATAGGAGTTGTGCAACAATTCTGGTAACATCCTTTAATCCAGGAAACTGGAATGTGATGACCTTCAGGGAGGGAAGAAAGGGAGGATTACTGGAACTGAATTCTTCAAAAGGCTAGAAAACTAGAACCCCTTATCACAGCAACTGATCTGAAGTCCCTTATGGGCCCCATAAATAGCTTAAACCAGCTACTGGCAGACCTATGCTGGAATTAGAGTATTAACTAATAACTTATCCTCTGCTTTTGTACCCTTTTACAAGTTTACTGCAGTCATAACAAGATTGCTCTTGTAATTTAGTAAAACACTTCCTTGCTTGTAGCAGTCAGGACATCATTTAATCTAAAGCCCACATTTATCCCCTGAAGCACATGCTGCCATGGTATCAGAAGTAAGGGTCACACGCCAGCTAAGGGGGGAAACTCTTCCTTTACAGCCCTCAGCTCAGAGCTGTAGTTGTGTGGATTCAGCAGAGAACAAAGCAAGAACAGAAAAGAAATGCAGTAATTGCCTCTGCTTGGGTAGCTAAGATGAGCTCAGTATTTATAGCTGACAGAAGAGGAATGTGCTTTTACTTGACACAGCCTTATACCAGTCCACAATGACAACAGTCACTTTAAACTGCCTTGGCTCACTTCCATACCAAGATTTTGCCTTACATGTAAGTGCAGAAGCACAGCAGACTCGGTGCAGAGCTGCAGCTCTCCTACACCAAGTGCTAGTAACCAAGCATCAACTCCTGTATCAGCAGCAGCTCTGCTGAGAAAGCTACCAAGAACTCCTCTCAGACCTTTGCACTGCCCATAACACCATGGTTATCATCAACTCTGCGTGGCCAAGAATGCCAGATAGATGCTTTTGCATTTATAAACTCTAAGCAGATTACTTGCCCATTCTGTCAAGTGCAGTTACCTCAGGCTTCTAGAGTTTCTGCAGCAGAAGCATTCAATGCCACAAGCTGGACCAATACAGTGAGTGGGTAACGGCTTGATGACTGCAGCATTTTTATCATTCTTCAAATATTTAGCACATACCTCCACAATATGAATAGCAATTTTTGCCCGCTTCTAAGCAAGCTTCAAATTATGGTGTTTCTGGATTTGCACTGAGGGACAATGTATCTACTCTTTTGATATTTTACAGTAAATGAAGAGTGGCATATCACATCTTATCAATACATAAGGAGACAAGTAATAATAAAACAATATAGCTAGTGTCTTCCTGGGGGGAAAAAATCCACTCTAGAGAAAAGCACTCAATTATGAATCTGAAGGCGCATGGGAATTAAATCAGGACCTTTGCCAGGAGAGATTCCCACAGGTGAGAAGAATGATACATCACTTGTGACTGCCTCTGCTTTAAAAGTCATATCGCTCAAACAAACATAAGTTACGGTGGAAAAAGAATCTAGGAGATATTTAAGAAAGGATTTATTCAAGAATTTTGAAGCAGAAATTAAATTGATACTTACCTTAGTCATCTGCAGAATAAAAAAATGTTTGCACATTCCACCACACCAAACCTAAACTGCTCTTGCAATGGGTGCTTTACCAGTGAGACAGATGAACAGAGATGGCTAAACATTTAGCCATGCTGCTCTTCACGTCGTAGAAATTTACACTTACACTAGGCAGCCAAATACAAGGATTTGTACTACCTCTCTATTTCACACTAAAAATCATCTCAACAAAGAACAAAGCTGCCCTAGCATTTGTGGAAAAGACTCTGCTAACAAAGATCTAATACTTGTATTGTTCCTGTCATCTATTAAGGCTGACGAATAAGCTATCATAGATGATATTAGACTCAACTGAAAATTTAGTCCAACTAGGATGTATTTGCTTTTTCCCTCCTTCATGTGATCTCAAAGCAGTAATGGGAAGGCAGTCACAAATCTGTCCTAGACAATGCAACACCTCATCAGCAAGGCTTCTTGAGAAATAAAAGGCATGTTGCATTGTACACAAACTGCCTACCAACTGACACAGAACTCTTAGAGGGGCAAAACAACTTCAGCTGGGGAAAAAAATAAACAAAACCCCCCACAAGTGGGATTTTATTCTCTCATCACATTAGGGCTCACTGTCACCTGGATCTAAAACAAAGATACTTGGAGGAATACAAGAAAAGCTAAATGCTTAAATTTTGAGTTAACTCTTATAGAGGCTTCAAAGCACATAGGTCATCTTTAAAAAGGGTTCCTGAGCAGTGAAATGCACTTGTATGCTCAAGCTGCAGTACAGTGCTAATTAGTGAACAGATACCTGTTCAATTCAAAGTGTCACATTAGATGGCTATCACGACATTACTATACACTTGTTCATTAACTAATTTTATAGCTCTTCAACACAGTTTTCACCTTGCAGTTTTAATTCAACCCATTTTTTTTTTTTGTTGCTGACGCTGTCATGGTTAAGATGAGCAGTTTCATGCCTTTATCTTACATGCTGGTGACAGCTAACAACTTCAGTTTTAATGATTTAATGGAAAACTTGGAATAAAAGAAAACTCTTGATACGAACAGACTGCTATTCATTACATGCATAACCATCCCACTTGTGATATTTATTGCCCCAAGTACTCAGTTTCGCTGTAACTGCTCAAGCTGTAATGTAACGGAATGTTCTCAGTTCCAGTTTCTATTATGTGAGCAACAAAATTCAAACATTTACTAGCAGATATTTCTAAGATTTCTGTGAAAACCCATGATGATGCAACTCTGATAATAGCACACTGCCTCTAATAAGAATCAGTAAGTGTCTAACAAGAAATATGTTTTATTAAGAAGACTGGCAGCAGCATATTAAGGACATCAGTACAGTTACCAGCTAGAAGTAAAGATTAGAACACATTAATCTTGATATCAAATCCATAAGGTCTCTGAGATGGAAATACTCCATTAATTCTTAGCACAGGAGTTACTTTCAATTTCTATTGTAATTTGTTTCATATTTTTCAAGCTTGTCCCACCTTATAAACGCTTGCTAGTGCAGAGGTGTTGGAGGTGAGAAGCACTAAGCCACTTACTGACAGATGGACCATCCCTGATTTGCAGCCCAATCATTTCTCTTCATATAGCTTGTTTAAGTCAAGAAAGGGGTTTACCCTGACAAAAATACCACAGCTTTACACAGTACCACAGTAAGGATGACCTCAGCAGGAGTACTCTGCTAGGTCTATTGATTCTGCAGGACTCTACCTGGGCTGGCTTTTATCCTCCTCTTCCCCTGGTGGCCACAAGCTAGGGAATTTGATAAAACTTTCCTCCCATGTATAAATGTTATCCCAAGATTAAACAATTTAATTTTCTGATCTCTTAACAAAAATAAAATAAGCTAACTAAAAGGAAGCACTCAGTCAAATAAAAGTTATTGTGCAGATTATGGTAGCTGGGGAGGGGAAACGTGCATGTGCACACGTGTCAAAAAACATCAAAGAAGCAGACCTCAACCTCCTTTAGGAAACACCACTGAAAAGCATTTTATAACCCAAACAGTAACGTTTACTGACTGTTGTTAGTAACAACAGAGCCTCCATATCCTTGCATGGAATAAAAAGAACTAGCAGAAAGGGTACGTTCTGCAGCACCCACCATCATTTCAAAATGACGTGGCTAATCTACGACCCGGTTTTACGGAAATCTTTGACTACGCAGCTTACTAACATTTTTACCAGACGTGTACATAATTTAAAGATCACAAAAAATAGTAGGATGTCCAGCCATTGCTGAAAACAGAAAAAAGCCACAATTCATTATGAAGACAGAAAAAAGTGATGCCATCACATCCTGCTCCCCAAACAAGAGATAAGGTGGCCAAACACATGCAACATGGAAAGGATATGGATCAGGTTGCAACACGCCTTGTTTGTTTTCCTGAGAGCATCAGCATCAATGACCGAAGATAAAGCATTATTTCATTAGCATAGAGGCTCTTCTCCCTGTATGCTTCTATCAATGGGACAGACAAGAAAAAAAGTGATAACTTCTACTTCAGAAAGCCTGTGGCTTCAGACATTTGGAACTATTTAAATCAAAGTAAGCTAGTGATGAAAACTTGGTTACATATATCATTCTCCAGAAGTTTGTTTCTTCAAATCAGAATGATGCTATAATATATTCAAGCTTGTAAATTTTTCCACATTAAAATCCCCTTGTTTTTACAAAGGCTTATACTTCCATTCTGTTTATTATTCCTGCATTTCTGTCTTTTGGTTGGCTGTTGCAGTGGAAGACATAATTCAGCACACTCTGTTTTGGAAACAAGCATTTTTCAAATCTCAACCAGGAATTCAATATTCTTCTGCTGATTTAACAGATTCTCCACTAAGCTTTCAGAAGCTAAGTTGCTTCCCAAGGGCTTATGAAGATCTTTTGCAACGTCAACATAATAATTCAAGTTGTTTTCTGGACACTGTAGTTGTAAATACCTCATCATTATAACACACAACAGACAACTTTTTAAGTAGGCATAAAGGCATATTTTTTTTCCCTGCAATGAAGATATTTTTCACAGAAGGTATAGAAAACTGCCTCTTCAATGCTTCTTCTGAAAAACACAAGTCAAGCATGACTTGAGATAACATTTGCACAATCAAAGAGCAACATGTTTTTAGATTTGCCAAGTGGTAGAAAGGACAAGCATGAGTTAAGAACATCTGACTGGGAACATGAGTCAGATTCAAAACAAGGTAGTACCTATTTATTGGAGTACTACAGCCAGGAAGGTGAGAACTAGAAGAAGGAGAGAGAGATTTTAAAGTAAACAGCGCTAACACTGAGCAAAACTCCAGATCGATACTGATTAAATGCCACTTTTATCTTCCAAGGAAAAGTTGCACAAAGAGTGTGATGCTGTTAAAACGCTGTAATTGATGTTTAAGGACCTGTGATAACAATATCTGCTAGAGTTAATTTTAAGAGGCTTGTAACGTAACCTGTCACAAAGAAGACTTGTAACATGAACTCACATCTCAGGGCAGAAAGTGGGAAACCAAGATCGATTCACATGGACAATCCCGCCAGAGGCCCTCACCTACACAAGGCCAGGAAGGTCGCCCCCCTACAGCAATCTACTCTGTTTTTCAGCCCCCTGAAACCAACATTTTCACTGGTTTCTATTAAGAGATTATACAATAAAAACTAATGAAAAGAAATCAGAGTGAAAACTTTATTATACACACACATGGGTTTCATATCTTTCAGCATACTTTTCTTATCTCACTGTTTAAGTTCTAGGGACAAGGTGACTCCACACGTATCAACCTGCTTCCTCTGAGTTCGCGCTCACAAACACTGCACTGCTGCCAATATTTGCAATAGAAGTTCACATCCTTCGCTTCAGACGATGTCTGAAGATTTTCATTACAGATCTACAGAAAGTATTATACACAATTATACTATGCAATCTGAGATTGCACAGAGACATTAAAATGTGGAAGTCAAAACGCTACATTCCCACAGATTTGCTTTATAAAGCATCGGTTTGTACAGGCAAATGCCAAGAGAACCTGGGAAAACAATGAGGAACTTTTAAAAGGAAGTAATTAGCATCATCCTTTAATCCAGTGCTACAACGTGCATTACTGTTTAATAGCTCAAACGCTAGTTTTTAGCGAACAAAACCAGAAGAGAGAAGCAACTCACTGGATTTTTCCACAGCTCTGCTGGGTGATTCAGGTTTAAAAGCAACTTGGAAATGGGAACTGGGCTTTACGGGAAGAGCCCGAGCAGCCTCCACTAGAGGCCACTGCTACATAAAGGGAGCCTGGAGCCATGCTCAGGTCCTGCAGCTGTGTCCTGAGCAGCCTGCCAGGAAGCTCTCCCCCCAAACCTCCACCACATCTCCAGCACATCACGGTAGAGCCACGCTTAATGCGGCCGGGAGACGATGCGAGCACTGGGGAACTGCTAACTGGGGTGGACAGCTGAGTCAAGTTATTTATTCTTCTGACACACTTGCATGCTTCCCAAGTTCACCACTCAGGAGATAAACTACAAATAATGTGGGAGGAGAAGCCTTGTTTAAGAGCCAGCACACTTGAAAGCATGCAATAGGAAATCAAAAGACTGCTGTGAGCTCATGTTTGTTGGCCACATGGCAGCAGCATTAGCGGCAATTTATTTTAGGAGAAGCAGTGAAGGGCTTGGCTCGTGACCATTCCAAGTTAACCCCATGCCTATGGTTTTGTAACAAGATTGTATGCAGGGGATTTGCCTGGATTACACGAGTGCGCCGAGTATGGAGCCAATGCAGAGGTGAGGGCGAAAAGCTCTGTCCTTTAAAGGAGAGGAGAAAACAGTTAAATCTGATTTAAAAGAAAAAAACAGGTTGGTGAAGCCAAAGAGATTAAGAAATGGAAAGAGGAGAAAAGAAAAATGATGGCTGATGTTCTTGGCATTGAAAGGTCTCTGAAAAACAAAATTTATGCTAATGCTAAGTATCTGTCACTGCATTTGCTATTAAGCTAAACAGTTCCAGTGGAGTTTAAAAGCATGACAAAAAACAGCTGGGTGCCTGTATTGTGTACTCATTGAGTTTATATATGCTGGTGAGATTGAAGCCTTTGGCATATTCCAAAGCCCAGAGGAATATTTTTATATTTGCACTTTCCGATTTTGCCTGTAACTCCCGGCTGTGTTCAGAGAACTCCAAGGCAGCCTGTTCACACCACAAACTTCATCATAAAGAGATGCAGTTCTCACCAAGAACAGATCATGTCTGTTAATGAGAATGGAAAAATTTGATCCGCTAAAGAACTTCAATTTAAAATCCACAGGTTTAAGCAGGTTTTAAAGGAACTCTGGTGATGTGTTACGGCGGCACTTCGCCAGTTTCCCAGAAACTCTACATTGGTGATCACAGAGGAGCCTGACTGACCAGGTTGCACATGCACTCAAAACATCATAAGGAAGTATTGTCTGTTTGGTTATTTTTTTTAGCCAATTAGATGGTATTTCTATTAATTTTATTAAGTCTGATTTCTTATTCTTAGTTGTATCATTTAAACTGTTAGTTCTTTAGAACAGTCTATCTGTGTACAGCAGCAACCACGTAACCTTAGTTCATGTCCAAGGTGTTCAGAGATATGACAAAAAGATGCTACAAAACAACATGCCAATAAAATCAGCTAAAGTGGCCACTTGCCCATGTACAACCATGACAATATCGTCTATTTTGATTATTATTATTCATCTTTTGCCTCAAACAGCAGGCTTTATTATCTGAGCAGAGACACTTTGAAGCAAGATACATGCTTAAAAGAGTCCAGCATGAATAAATATTTTAAGGAGTTAAGTAACAGCAGTATTAAAAAGCAATCGATTTAATTTAGGCAACATTTGCCAAACTAGAGGGGAGCACTTTTCTACAAGAAAATCCCTTTTATAAGAGCCTGAAAATTCAGGCTTTAAGCAACGGAGAGTAAATCAGTACAACATGACTGATGTCGGACCCACAAAAACAAGATGGGTTAACAGACCATCCTGCCTCAAACCTGGCCAGAGCTGGCTCCTCAAACCACCAACTTAAGAACAGCATAAAAAAAAAAACGTTCAGTAATAGACACAAAAGGAGTAAGTTCCATTAGAAACACAAAATTTGAAAATTATTAACCTTTAGTCATGAAAGCGAGATTAGTATTAAAGTGAGGTTAAAAATCTTTTTGCCTAGACTCAACTCAGTACCATTTTTATACAAATGAACAGCCAACAAAAAGCAGCAACGACTAACAACAGGGCTTTGGGACTAGAAAAGTAACATAGGCATAAACTCCAGCTGTGAATTTCTACCACTACCACGTGGCAGATCACTTATTAACCACTTAGGGGCTGTCTACCACCCCCAAGAGTACATATCATTTCTGCACATAGATGAACTAGATACGCCAGTGTTTAGAAGTATATCCCATCTACTTCATAGCTCCTTTCCATGGCAGTGGAAGGCATCTCATATACCAAGGCTCTACCTGAAGCAAGAGGCTGAAAAGGTTTTGCATGTTGAAATTTGTTAAGTTACAAGAAGGAAAATGTTTTACTAATAACCAAATTCTTTATTTTGTCTGCATGTGTATTTAATCTTCTGGGTACACCAACATTATTGTTAATCAACTGTTATACTTTGTCTTTGCAGTAAGCACAGCTATATAGCAACCTGCATCTTCCCAGTGTGACTGAAATGAAGTTAATGTTCAGCCTAATACATGTTCTCTATCATCTTTTAATATCTTACCAAATTCTACAGTTAAGGACTCAAAGGGAAGTTACGCATGAGAACAACACATCCTCAAGTATTTAAATTCCTCAAAAACAGTCTGTCTACAAATCTACAATGTAGAAGACTGAGCACTCCCTACCATTACAATGAGCCAACAGTGGGTCTGAGTCATTAAGGTGTGAACATAGGGCCGCTTTATCAAGTGTAGCATCATTACCAGATGCTGCATTGGTGGCAGTGATTTTGATGAAGTTGCAACAAACATGAGGTGACTGACCTACAGGCATCAGAAAGACGGTTTTACTTAGCTCAGGAGATGTCAGAATATTTTACCCAATTATGCCTCTGCTACTAGAAAAGAATCTTCTGTAGCTAATCCCAAGAGTCTGTGGATAGACCAGAGCCACTGAAAAACTGTCGTGGACAAAACTTTAATAAAGCAGGCTTGTAAGGTAGATGAAGAGAGACTTTTTACAAGGGCATGTATTGATAGGACAAGGGGTAAAGGCTTTAAAGTTAAAGAGGGTAGATTGACATTAGACATTAGGAGGAAATTCTTCACTATGAGATGGAACAGGTTACCCAGAGCAGCTGTGGATGCCCCATTTCTGGGGGTGTTCAAGGCCAGGCTGGATGGGGCTTTGGGCCTAGTGGGAGGTGTTCCTGTCCATGGCAGGGAGGTTGGAACTAGATGGTCTCAAAGGTCCCTCCCAACTCAACCCAACCCATTCTACTTTTCTATGATCATCAGGAAGAAACTATTAGCAAATGCCATGAGTTGTTCAGCTATAGGAAGATGACCAGAACAGGAATCACAAAATGCTTTGCATTGAAATCCTCATAGAAGGGCATAAAAACAAACTTACACTGAAGAGACACCTAATAAAAATTACAACTTGCCTTAGATAATTTTTTTTTTCCACCAAAGGAAATATTTTCAGTGTATTGCTTTTGGTACTTCAGAGTTACAGGGTGACAGAACACAAAGGAGGGCATCTTGAAGACATAAGTGGCTAAGACAGATGCAAGAAACCTGTCTAGCCAATGGGTAGATGTGGAAGACAGTAACCAAACAGCTTTGCCAGATGTGCTGATCTAGGGACATGTAATAACCTGGCTGAGTCCAGGCACAAAACAGACTTGGCAGAATGAGGTTGTCCCACTGAATCCTGCCTGCTAATTAGCACATCCTTCGTGAGAATAGCAGAAGTGTTCTAAACAGGAATATCACTCAACTCCAAGCAGACATTCCTTGTGTTTTGATGAGCAAAAACTTAGTTATTTGCAATCAGATCTGAGAGTATCTACTATATCTATATAGATAAATGTAGATATATTTAATATATCTACAGCCTATGCAAGAAACAAAATGCAGAATTATCCTTTTATCCTTGCCAGCCCACGTCTAGTAAGATGGCTACTGCCACATAGTATTGACTTGTCAGAAACCATCAGAAGAAATCTGGTCAAAGGACAAGTCAGCTTCCCTCACCACAGTTTGGAAACACGCGCAAGCAAATACAGACATAAAACAGCCATGAAGCAGCAGGAATTGATATCATTAAGAAGTGTCATTGCAAATTGCAAGGACATTACTCTGGAGCCAACCGCACTGCACTTTTCCTTCATGGGCCAACAGCACTGGAAAAGGTATTTGTAGAATATAAAAGGAGCACTACAGGTTTATTATATCCTATATAAAAAAAATAAGTGCCCCAAGGTGCTGAAAAAAGGGTGTTATTGTTCTGTGAGGTATCACTTTCACTTTTCACAGAATTCTTTTATTTGGAAGAGATGTCTTGAACTTATCTAGTCCAATCCCCACCCCTGCTCAAGGAGGGTCAGCTAGAGCAGGTTACCCAGGACAATACCCAGTTGCGTTTTGACTACGTTCCTGGATGGAGACTCTATAACCTCTACAACCAGTCTAGTTCCAGTGCTTCACCACCCTCAAACTTCAGTTTTCAGAAACTGACTGCCTCATTCTCTTTAATAAACCCTAAAATTATCTGAAAGTTATCATTTATTAGATACAGAAAACAGCTAAAATCACCCATGTTAATTCATTTCCATGTACTCGTGGCTTGTACTTTAAGTCACCTCCCACAATAGGTGTTAAAATTTCAAGCCTATAATTTTGACAGACTGGTAATAATGAGCACTCCGCAGGACTTTTGCTCATCAACATGCTGCACATCAGCATGAGGCATCAAGCCCAAACGGCTGGAAGCTGCTGAGGTATTTTGCCTGCAAAAGGTGAAGGCCCAAGCTGCCAAACCCCAAAATAATACACATCCGCTTCTTATATATCTTGGCAGCCAAAGAGTGAGTCAAATTTGCCAGGGCACTTTCCTCATTATGCATAAAATGCTTGACTGAATTTTAGTTACTGCTCAACATGGCTTCAGTTATTTTAACCTGTGGCCAATCCCCACATGAATGTCCAAACTGCTTAGCCACAGAAATAACAAGCATAGCAAAGTCAGGTTCAAAGTGTTTTCTCTTCACATCTAAATCTAAGATAAATGTTATTCATGCCACACTGTGCAAATATATCTGCAAGGACTTCAGCTCTAAAAATAGAAGTGGTAGGAAAGTAAGAACTAGTAATGAGTGTTATTACTGTTACCTTTGCCCAAGCAAAAAAAAATACTAAAA
Source organism: Aythya fuligula (assembly GCF_009819795.1). NCBI lineage: Eukaryota > Metazoa > Chordata > Aves > Anseriformes > Anatidae > Aythya > Aythya fuligula. The sequence continues at coordinate 26,997,545 of NC_045563.1, forward strand.
TGCTTTGCAAAGCTAGTTGATGATACTTTCCTCTGCAGCAATTAGCCTCATAAAGGGTATCAACAGAACTTAGTACGAAAAAAAAACTTCAGCATGGTGTTGCTGTGATTATTACTTAAAGCACATACAGCAAATGGAGAGAATTTGTGGCAAAAGAATTGAGAATCACATTCTGAAATAAAAGAAATCTGGAAGTGGAGAGCAGCCAACATTCTCAACACATCAGACACTACAGTAACTCTCACATTCAGTATGTTCCACTCGTAAGTGTTTAACCCCATCTTAGAGTGGGGCTATAATTTAGATATTATGAGAACCAAAGCTGCCTCTTCTCTCCAAGACCCTTGCAGACATTTCTGTTTAACAACGATCATTGGCTCAGACATATTTTTTGGCCAGAGCACAGAAGTGAGCCTGAATGTATCACATAATTAGGCGGGTTAGAAGAAATAACACTTTGGCTGGGACAGCAAGAAAGAGAAATAGCTGCCAGGAGGACCAATTAGCTAGCAAGCTGCCTAATATCACTCTGAACTTTTACTTATAGATGCAAACTGACTACTTGGCAAGTTTTCAGGAAAGGAACCTACCTCCCTGAAGCTACAGCAACCAACAAGCTTAAGCACTACCACTCCTTGAGGAAAAACCCTTTAATGATTTGCACTTTTCTTACTGCTGGGTGAGAACTACAGAAATAGTCCTTGGGTGGTAAAGTACAGTAAATGGTGCCAATTACACTTGAAGTACACAAGACTTTCATCACCAGTTATTCCAGCTCTCCCTCAACAGATTAAAGAATTGAACCTGCAGCAAGAATTAGCTGCTGAAAAATCCCATGCACTACCTTGCCTTCTGAAGCTTTCCCTTGGAGGTACATTTAAGAGACTTAAAAAGAAGCAAAAGCTTTTTGACCAATGATAATGGAATACGTCATTTTCATAAACGATATATATCTCTTATTTTCTAAGAAGCTGGACATGAAACATTTAAGTCACCGTTGCTACCAAAAGGCTGCTGCCTGCCAGGGCCATGTGATTTATCACAACCAGATGGTGTGTTGTCAATAAAGGAGGGGCTGCTATCATTCCAGGGCTGAATAATTACCTTCCCTTTGAACCAAGGACAATGTTTTCAATAAAAACCCAAAGCTGTTTAATGCAACTTCCAGTCTGTCAGACTCCTACTGTGCAGCTCCAGGATTCATTAGACTCACAGAAGTGAAGGAGAACACTTGCTAAAAACATAGCACAATTCTCTCATGGAAGAAGACATTGATGGCATACAATTAAAAATAAACATAAAACCTAAAGAGGCATTTTGAATCATCCTTAAAAGCTGTTCACATAGACTTTATCCATCACAAGTTTTACAAGGAAGTTAGCTGTTCTGCATTAAGCGGTCTGTGACTTAGATGGCAATTTAAGTAAACCGTAGAAGATCATCACTGCTCTGGTGTGCAGTCCTTTCTGGCTCTGCAGTATTACATCTCTAAAGCAGAAATAGCAACGCTTACTCTTTGAGGAAGACTAGTAAAGGTCCTGAAACACAAAACTAAAGGCCAGCTAGTAAAACAAGCTAAAAGGACCAACAGCTTTCCCTCTCTTCTAGACCAAACCACCACCAGACACATCTGGAAACACACCCCAACTCTACTTGAGTAACTCAGAGATCTGGACCTTGCAGTGTAATTAAGCAAGTTATAGTACAACCAAACAGTACCTTGACTTTGAGCAATGCAAGAGACTGGATGAATTTCATTACATACTAAATTGCCCCTAGAGCTTCAAACTCTGCCAAATAAAAAGCAGTAATTATCTGAACACTCAAAGCAGTCTGCTTCCAAGCCAAATTTTGACTTTTGGCTTCCCCTTCTTTCAACGGTACATATTTAATGAAGTGGTTAAGAAACATATCCTCTTTTCACAGGAGCAGAACATTTTGTTCATCTTGGAAAGCTAGAGTAAGTAACAGGCCTGGGAAATGAAAGGTGAACTGCAAGCCCAAGTTTGACCATTTATAGGAACTGCATGTAACAGAACAGAATGGAAATGTTCACGTAGTTTTAATTCTAGGATGGCAAACAAAATATCTTGAAAGTGTTAGTGAAAGATGGCTTAGCCCAAGTCACTCCTGAGCAGTCCTCTAACCAAGATCAAATCAACATATTTTTATCATCTTACAGCAGTTGCCTAAACGATGCTACTCAGATTCTGTTTTACTTTACATATGAAATACAGCCTTTGAAGACAGACCCACACACAAAAAAAGGGGAAAATAGAGAAGAAAAAATACCAAAACTGAAAAACACTGACGACTTTCCACACATCTCAACTGACTCACATTTCTATACATCATCTCCAGTAACTAGTCTGTGGCTGATGGCTTACCACCCAGAAGTCTATAACTAATCAAAAAGGGGGGAAAAAGACAAAAACACAAGATCTCTCACTCCTCTAAGAAGCAGTTATGTGCATGAACAAAAACCTTTGCAGGAAAAAAAGTTGTATCCTTCTATATATGAAGAGCCAAGGGGTGATTTTACCTTAGGATAGTAGGGTCTTGATTGGTCTTTATCAATGAATACATTCAACGGGGGCATAATACAGAGGCAAACACTAATAAGCTTCATAGAAACAGAAATATAGAATTACTTCTATGAAGACTTTAACTCTTCTCAGAGTTTGAGCATTACTTGTACCTGTGCATTAGTTTTTAACGAAAATTTTGCAGGCTACCCCAAAGACCACTCAAAGTTGTATGCCAACCCATACTGGGAATGCACAGATGCTCACAAGGTAAGGGCCACTGTTCATTTTCCAACACATGCTAGCTAAATAGTCTTACCTTGATAATGAATCATGTATAGTGTTCTTGTTTTGTACTATAGTGTTGTCTCAAGCTCTGCTGTATTACACACAGTCTACTAAAAAAATCTTCCGAGATCCCCACCAGCTATAAAGCATTGGTGGTGCCACTGCTATTAAAGCTATTTTAATGGGAAAGTAATGAAAAGTTAAGTACATACCACATTGTCAGAAACAAAGCAAGCCAGTCAATCAAGCTAAAGGTAACTGAAGCAGTTTATTGTTATACAAAGAAAACGTTTTCAGAACTATCAATATTAATTAGTGCATATTAGTTACAAAAGGACGCAAAGAAGCACAGGCTATGCATATGCTATGATAAGCTACTAATTATGTCATCACTTACACCAGGGCAGAACTGCATAAATATATGACTATATATAAAGACTATAAATGACTAAAGAAGTGATGCCAGTTTCTAATTAACACTATATTAAATAACTAACAACAAATATGTCTGAACAGTCTTGCTGTAGGTTTTGCTATGGCTTTCTTTCAGTTTGCACTGTATATTTCCTAATTAATCTGAATTTTCTAAAGCCAGTAACCGAATTAATCCATGTTATTAATTGAAACTCCCTGATCCTTCTTGCCACACAGTTGGCATGATATTTGTATTGAAATGTCACTAAATTAAACAAGAAAAACATATAACACAATGCAATTTTGCTAAGCTAAGTCCAGTGAACTTCAGTAGAGCTCTGGGGAGTTCAGACTTCTAAAAGCTCCACTGGTTTATGAAATCATAGGCACAAAAATAGAATTTTCAAAAAAAAAATTGAAATATTTTCAGCACTGTAATAAAGAACAGCCGATAACTCATTCTCAAAATTTGTCAATGTATTCTTCAAATCTCTCTCATTCAAAATATTATTCCAAAATAGGAACAACACAATTCTTTGGTACGGTACAGCCAAAAGACAGGATTATTTGTAATTTAATATGGAAACATTTCAGCTGTCATAATACCAGGATAATTCCTATGTAAGCCTGGCATTCAAGACACGCCATATATTTGTCACTGAAGCAAGTGCATTTTTTTGCCCTTATATATGGTCCATAGGATGATATGCTGCTCAGAACAGTACCCCCCTCCCACGCATTTGCTCTCATGTTACCAAAGAGATTATTGGCCCTCTGAATCTAGAGCTTGTAAATCAGACCATTTCTTTCCACAAGGCACCATACAGTCCTCTGGAGTTCACAGCTGAAGGGACTCCAACAGCCTATTCTGGCTGTGAACAATTCAGAAAAAAAAAATATGCTCAAATTTGTAACCCCTTTAAAGAAAGATAGTAAGAACCATGGGGTTTGGAGCAGTAACCTTCACAAGGTTTAATGCTTGGGCTACAGTGCTGCTTTTTTTCTTGAATTGAAAAGCTGCCCTTTACTTCTATATAGATAAGAAAGAGACACACACCAGGGATAGGGAGCCATTAGCATCTCAGACTCCCTGTGTGATAATTAGAGGAAATGATTTGCTGACCTCAAGCAGTCTTTGAAGTCTGCAAAAGGAGTAGCCAAAGAAAAGGGAGGGATTATTCAGCACAATATACCATCCCTTAGGTCTGCCTCTGCAAAAAGTTTTGCTGCACTGATTCTTCTGTCAAAACCTAGAAATACCTGGGCTGCCAAAAAACGTGAAGTTACAGGCAGTGTTCGAGGACTGCAGAGAAGAGTTTACATACCAGTGTTTTATCTTATCCTAATTGCTTTGCAGAAGCCTGAATAAACACTAAAAAACCCCTATAGATCTGTTTAAAGAATTCGGCATCATCCCGTTCACATTTACACTAACTTTTATTTTATGTAAACTAGGATGCAAACTAAAACGAATTGCTCACATTGCTTATTATCAGCAGCACACAGATTTTAAAGGTACATAAATTACCAAATACTAGATACATATTGCTGTAAGTAATCTGAGTTAGCTATGTAAGAGAACCACATCCTCAAACATGCCAACAACTTGTATTTATTCCAAGAACTCAGTCTCAAGAAATGGGAAAGAATAATATAATCTTTACATTTCTATGCATATTAAAGAAATGTTTTTTAAAGACTTGTGAAAGTACTTTCTGCTGACAAACTTGCTGTTGCCACCAGGTTCCTTAAAGATTGCAAGAATACAAAAATCAAGTTTAGCCTGTATGTGCTTAATTATTTTTTCTTTTTCAGTAGTAACTACCATGTTATATCAAGTCAGAAATCACCCTAGAAATAGCAGATGTCTACTTTTGCAGAGTGTTTTTCAACTTTTTCAAGTTCACACAATGGAGAAAAATACCCTACGTTTTTCCCTTATGTTCAGTGCGAACTCTTCACGGGAAATCCACCTAGATAGAAGCAGAAGAATGTCTTTGGTGAAGTATTGTCCATTGATTGTACATTGATCTTGTCCAAGGCAAAGAAAAACAAAAAATAAAACTCCTATTGCCTGCTGTGAATGTCTGTCAGAAACACACAAGCCCCATTCCACAGAAAGGAAAATTCAAGATAATAATCACACTATTAGTTCAGCAGATCCTTCAGCTAGTGTCAGAATGAAGCTAAGGAACGGCAGTACTGCCTGAAGCAAGTCAATTCTTTCTTCCACAGGTGAATCTAAAAAGTAATTTGTGAGTCACAGTGAAACATTTCACAAAAGTAGCATTTTTCCATGATTTTGTTATGTTTAGCAGTTCATTCATGTTTAACTACACTTTGTTAACTGACTCTTGTTACACAGCTGAAATTCACTGCATCCTAATAGTTATGATTTACAGACATCTTTATTTTGAATACAAAAAGCATAGGTTCAGATAGATCAATAGTTTTAAAGAATGTATTAAGGGCTATCACTCCAGAGCAAAGAAATTAAGTTTGTGTTGCCTGGGTACATGTAATTATCTATTTCTGTATATTAACTGCTGCAAGGCTCTGTGGGACTAGTATTAACACTACTTACAAACAAGAAATGCATAGTCATGAAAATAACATTCGGACACTGCAAAGACAGCTGTAAATATCCCGCTTGACAGCTATTCTTGTGCCTTGCTGAGACAAAAGGGAAGAGAAATGTTTGCTGATCAGACTGTTTTTCTAATCATGATGCCTCTACAGTAAAGAAGAGAAAAACAGAAGAAACCTACAGTTTCAGGAAAAATTAACTTGCCAGGCTAATGGGATTCTAGAGAAAAGATATATAATTTTAAAACTTTTTCTTTTGGTACCTTGGACACCAGAACTTAAAACGCACATCTCTGCTCTTAAAACCTCATGAATAAGGCAAAGCATCAGTGAAGAAGAAGCAGAAGGAAACAGAATCAAACCTTTGTAGAACACAAATTGGTTGGCAGGCCTTTATGGCTAAAGTTGCCAAGAGAAAGAACATCAGGAACACATACAAACACCACATTTCTTTACAAGCTAAGGAATGTGCAAGCTTTGACAAAGCATGTTATATAAAGGATGTTTATAATCGACATCCATGGAGACAGTTCAGTAGCTTTACAACATAGCAACGAGTGCTAACTATATTTACCATCTGTTTTGTGCAGACTGTTTTCTACAATGGAAGCCAGTATCAAAGCTAATTATTCTTTGGGATTTTAAACAGCAACACAAGCAGGATGAGAAATGCTCTTGGCCTTCACAGTACAAGAGAAGATGATCAAGGGTATGGCCTCTTCATGCTTTTCAACCAGGAGGATGTGTTGCAAATAAATTGGTAGTCACCGAGGTTAAACTAACATTACTAACTGCCTTTACTCATTGTAAAACATCACGAAGACACGAAATACCATACAGAACCAGATGGACTATCACCTCTGGCTGAATATCTGCCATAAGAACAACCAGTCAGCCCACTTCCACGTCGCAAGACATCTATAATCGAAATGAAAGATACATTCAGTAAGGAACATGTATTCAATTTTAGCTTAAGTGTTAGAAGAACAAAAGCGAGAGCATTCTAAGAAATCCTTTTATCTCCAAAGCTCACTTACAGTGGGACAATATAAAGTTTCTTCTGAACTGTCCACCTCAGAGAGGACAAAAGCTACTGTACTGCTGTATATTGCTAGTGGCATTGCTGCCATGCTACTGTTATGCTGGAGCTCATTCTACATCTATAGCACAGATGTTCTCTACTTATATTACAGCATTAGAAATAGTGTAAGCTACATTATTTTTCACCTGAAAGTACACAAAAAGCTGTACTGCACACCACCTTTTCCAAGGCACAGTGCTCAAGTTTAGTAGGTCCGATCTACACAGACAATGATGTAAAGAAAAAGGCACTAGAAACACTCCACATCAGATATCATTATTATAAGAAAAACACAAATGTGCATGGATTGTACAGGCCTCATTGCCACACGTTAACCTACATTCGAGCCTGAAGGGAAGTCACTGAGCATTTACAACTAATTTAGAAAAAAATCTTTGTGATAGGATCTTCCAAAATTCCCCTATACCAGCCTTTGAACAACCCTTTAATCTTGCTGAGTATATCAAGAACTTGGATAATCTACGTGTTCTCCCCGTTGCCTCCTGCCTTTTTGTACAGACGCTGTTCTATCTGCTTCCCCTCTCAGACCCATTCCCCTCAGTGCCTCTGCTGCTGCTTCAGCAGAAATCAGTTCATCAGCTTCTGACCTTTTTCAGACCTGCAGGACACAACTTTAAAACACTGCTTCACCTAAAAGAGCTAGCCACCATTCAATACATTAATTTTGCTATTCAAGGTACACCTGTGTGATGCTTCTAGGAGATGATAAAACTTTACACTAAGAAGAATTTAGACAGATAACTGAAGCGGCTCATCTATCCTGTTACAAATTTAACCTGAACTGCTCCTTTTGCAAATAATTTCAGTACCTCTCATCTTTCAAATGTACTTTTTCCTTCTGTAAGCATAAGACCACTGCTGATACCGAGGGCATCTCAAATAGGTCTCTTGAGCTAAGACTTTGTGGTATTTGAGAAAAATCAAAAAACAAGAAGAGAGACAATGACAATGTAAAATGAACAAATGAATCCAAGACTTCGTTTTGTATAACAGTTCTAGCAGTGAAGTTGCACAGTAAGCATACTCTGTACCACGTGGCTGCCAAGGACTATTTTCTTTGCTGAGATTTAACAGAGTAGACAATCTCAAATGTGGTTTTGACTTTCACAAAATTGAACTTGTAAAATAATCAAGCTTCACTGTGTCCAGATAAACAGCAAAGCTATTCTTTCCATGTGAATTAAAAAGTACAAGAACAGTCTTCAGGGAAAAGACTCCCAGTGGAATAGTTTGTAGAGTTTTAGGGAGAGGGCATTACTTCTCAACAGTATGAACATTTAGTCTGAGAATATACTTATTTAGCCATTAAGGCAGATCTAAGGCAGCCATAAACATTGGAATACTGTCTTCTGGCCAAGCTGAACAGAAATCAGCTCCACAAAGAAATGATATCAGGAGCATTACGAAACAGGTTCCACATGCTTGAGATAATAACAACGTGAAGTTGTTTCATCCTATATAAAGTAAGCTCTTACCAGTAACTGATAATGTAAAATACTATGAAAAGAACATTCTTGTGTTAGCGCTTACTCTGAAAATCCAGGAAAAACTGGTGGACAGATCACTTCTACTGACAGTCTGTTGGTAGAAGGATCAATCAAGGTATAAGGAGAGTGAACAGAAGAGTCCCAAATACCTATTTTTTCCTCAGGGGTACTAGATGGGACACCATGCAATGGAGCACAGTAGATGTGTATAGCCGATAAGTTCATCTAATAATCAAAGCTATGGCCTGCAAATCTGCCACCGCGTCAGAGCCATGTCTACTTGTGTGTCTGTTACAGCAGGCATAACTGTCCTACTCCGGGACACTCAGATTTACTCTAAAAGTCTGCAACACTTTCAACAGAAACAGTGGTGAGCATTCCCATGTTAGTAAGTTGTATTTGGCAAGCAGCTCCTGGTAGCCTGCCACCTGGAACTGCACCGCGGTGGAAGAGTAGGCTTTGTGCCTGAAAAGGCCCAAACCCTGGAGGCCTCGTCTCTGCTGTGACTTTTATAGACTTGCTTTTCCTGTGCTGCTATATTTTCCAAGGATCCTAGAGAGATCAAAGCTCTGCATATAAAATCCACAACTGTCTCTGCAATGTCCTGAACAAAAAAAGCAACTTTTCAATAATACAGCAATGACCCTAGAAAAGAATTTATTCACAAAGGATCGAAGGTACTCAGTGTTCTGCTTCCAGCTCTTGGTATAGTTACTCTGCGAACGTATCACATCTGTTTGCACAGATGACTTAGTTCTGAAGATGTTAGTAGCAGGGTAAATGAGTTCTCCACTAGCCATTCAGGGCCTGATTTGTGTAACACATTTATACAATACAAAGTTGACTAGTAGGAAGGCCAGCTTGGAAGTCTGAAAAAGCTTCACAACAATTTTACTATTGTTGTTGATGTTTTTAAACCCCAAACAGTAGCCATAAATGAACAGCTAAGAACCCTTAGGAACTGCTAGCCAACATGAGCATGAGAAGCGCTACTGTTCTGTAATGTATTTCCCCCGTGCAAACAGCCTTGCACCTGCAACTTTTTCACTAAGCAACAGTTGGGTAACAACCTGCTTGTTAATACAAGCTTATCCATGGTAGCAAGAAACTCTACAGGTTTATTTATCTTGTTCTTCACAAGTCAATTCATCCTCAGATGAACCCTACTTTTGAACTTACACAGCAGAACCTGAATGATCTCCATATTGTCTCAAATCACTACATTGGCTCTTAAAACACATTAATTGGCATGAATGTTTTCCAGCCAGCTCCTCCCTTCAAAGATTAAATCTGTACTATCTAATAACATTTCTTAATTCTGGGACATTAGCAAACATCTGTACACCAGCAGGAGTTTAAGTACACATCTTAGATTGTCCAGATTGTTCATGTTTGGCAATCTGCAGCAGATCAACTACCATGAAGTGAAATGGCATGAGTTGACATGGTGCCAGTCACATTTTACATCAAAACTTCAGAAAATAGGTGAAGATGGCATTTCAACTGGTCTGTCAGACCCGACATAATTTAATATACCCACTGACAGAAAGGCTGTCAGTTACAGGTATGTTTCCAAAGAAGCTAGAACCATTTACATTATGTGCGCTTCACAGATTGAAGTTTTCCATATCTATACATTACATACACTGTAACAGCAGTAAATTTTATTTATTCATATATATACATACACACACACTTTTCTATGTAGAAAATTGCTGCAGTTTCAAGGACTGTTGATAGACAGTGGTGCTTATGCAAGGACTATTGATAGACAGCGGTGCTTATGCAGGTCATTCGGGTATTTAAAAACAAAAAACCTCTGCTCTAGTAAATTATGTGTCATACTGTGAACCATGAGCTCAATTTTGCACTAGCCTAAAGAGCACGCATCACCTTATTCAGGGTTACTTCTGTTCAAATGCTTTATTTTGACATTCATTCTAAGAAACATTTTTGTCACGCTGCTGCTGACAATATATGCTAGTGAGCTGCTGCCCAGTATTTTCTCCTTTCGCAGTATGAGCTGTATACTAGAAATGTACTGTAGAAGTGTGGCACCTCAAGTGTTAGAGAGGAAAAAAATAGCCATGCATTTCATGTCAAATGTAGTTGACAAAATAAAGTGAAACTACTTCAGCAAAGCCACATTCCTAGTTATATTTCTGCTGTTAGAGATCAGTGTTTAGGCTACGCAGATAGAGAATGACAGCTTGCACCTGAACAGAAATAGCATGAACTGGAACATTATTAGAACAAAGCGTGTGTACAGTTATAAAGCTTTACAAGCCCTTGTACAAACACCACCCACAATGTTGATTAAAGTCCAGAAGAAGAGGCACTGAAGAATTCTCACATTCCAATGCAAAACACAAAGGGTACAGCTCTCTTAGTGTCTGTAAACAGTCTTCAAAGCACCAAGGCTGAAGGATTTCTCCTTCCTAGCCCAGGTTAAAGCAATTTTTCTGGAGGCTTGCCATGCACTGTGGGAGGGAGCAAGGGATGCAGCAACAAGCTGGATTTAAAAGATCCCCAGCTGGAAGCACAAATACAGAGAGTGATGTTTAAAACTGTCAGTCCCCTGGAGAGAAGCAGGAAACTCTCTTTATGACCCCCAGAGTATTTGTTTTTCCAACAGTTTCCCAGCTCAGCTTGAGATTCTCAAGGGCAGCAACAAAAAAAGTTCTCACTTTGCTCAAATTAGTTTTGACTGGTCCCCGGGTTCCCAAGGTGATAATTTAACACCTCATTAACAAGTGCATTATTGGAGGAAATTCAAATGAACCGATTTTAATGCTAATTGAATGTTTTCAACCTCAGCCTGCACAAGGAGTATTTATTCCCCTTTTGAGTAGAACAGCAGCCACTGCTTCTATTTGCACATCTACTGCTAGCAATGACAAGGGACAAACTTCATTTACAAATATACTGTAAACAATGTAAAATTCTATACCAAGTTATATAGGGTCAACTGTTCTTTCATGACTACTTACTTTTTATATTTGCATATACTTATGGCTGATCTTCAGAAGGAAAAGAGGATTATTTATTTTCACAGAATACCTGACTTGAAGAAACCTACTGGTGAGGCAGCTGAGTTAACTATAGAGGTCATATGTTCACTTGAGAGCCTGATTAACCACACAGAGGTTAGAACACTAATTGCAGTCTCTTCTCCCCTAGAATTTACGCAGACCAGGCTTAGTTCTGTTTCCAAGATGCTTCTCCCAGTGCATATTAACAGTATAACAATGACCCAACCTTCTGAACTGGTGTTAGGCTCGGTTCTCTGCCAACACAGCTGTGCATCCTTATTCCTGTTGGCTATAATTGGTTTAACTACCTCTTCTGATTTAACTCACTCAAGTTTATTCCATGCAGCAATGGCAAGATTAGAAATCAACTTTTTTTTTTTAGACTTAAAATTGACCAGATATACTACAAGCTTTTCATTTCTGAGGTGCTAAGATGTCAAATCCCTATTCAGCTATGTGCAGTTAACTGCCTAGCCTTTAAAAATCAGTTGTTTCTGACAGTTTAGCAGCTAAGACGAATATGCAACTTTCACCTCCCTTGCCTGCACCATTAGAGCTATGCAGGATAACAAACCTTAATTTCTGTACAGTGCTGCAGCCAATGTTCAAACAAATTTGAAGTGTCATCTTGTGCCCCGCCTCTCCACTACTAATTCTATACATGCTATTTTACTATTGCACTGATTGAGTGTGGGATATTTCTCTCCTGAAAATGAGACAGTCAACAGTAAGCTTGTTATAAGCATCAATGTACATATTTACTATTATTAAGTTAATGCCCATGGACACGGAAGGAAGTAGATCACCTATTTTACAAGCTATTATCAAATGCAGCTTTAGATCAAACTTAAAGCACTCCTAGATTTAATGCTCACCTTCAGCTTTTAATACACCGGAAAGCAAACTAAGTTTCATTTCTGAAGGAGGTTAACCAGTCCCTAGACCGGTTTCATCTTGCATGTTTTGATTTGCCCATGTCTCAGTCTGGTTACTTTATGATTTTTTCCCATTTGCCCCCAGCAATGTTATCAGGGCAACGAACAGGCTGGATCCTGAACACCAACAATACAAGCAGAACCCCATTTGCACAGAAGATACTGCTAGCTCTTATGCAAGTGGCAGAATGGAGCCGACCAACCTGCCTGTCCCACTGAGTTTGTAACAGTGAAAAATCCAGCTTTCAACCCAAATCAAACAACAGAGGCTGAAAAATTCATCAAGGCAAATTAAGTACTTAATATCATAAAACCTAACAATGTCTAATTTACCAGGACAAGCATCGAGCTGGGTCATTTTCCCCACAGTCAATTTAAATAACCCGAACAGCACATGAATGGTAACAATCAAGCAGCCCTCTGCTACACATTTCCAGAGCCCCATTCAAGGAATCAATTTTGTCATCCTTGCGTATACTGACTGTGACCCTCAAAAAGCTGCTTATTTTGTCTTTTTTTAATTACTATTATTGTTAAGAAAGCCTGTTCATCTATAAAACCATCTACAGTTCATTCATCTTTGTGACTGAAAACAGAGAAAGAAAGCATCCACTGAACTGCTGACAAGCTTCTGCAACACTTGCCTGTTCAGCTATATTGACTTTGAAGTGGAGAACCAGCTCAAAAAATTCACTCTTGTTGAAAGAATGAACAGTAGAAGGGCTGAGGTTGGTAGGGACCTCTGAAGATCATGTAGTCCAGCCCCCCTTTTTGGGCAACCTGTTCCAGTGCACTGTCACCCTCACAGTAAAGAAGTGCCCTCAAAGAAGTCTTCCCCATCTCTTCTCTTCAAACTAGTCTACTACATATCAAAGTCAAATGCGATATGTGTTATCCATGTATACTGTCACTGGAGAGTTCCCTGAAGACATGCTGTGTGCCCAAGACGTTCACCACACTTGAGAGTGGTTCTGCTGAAGAAGTTCACAAATTGATCACAAATCATGTATACTTTGTTCAAGACCATACAATGGTCTTCAAGCCAAGTAAGTGCAAGAGAAGTAATGCCACGCAAAACAGGAGAAACATACAACACTGAACTAATAGTGTAGAGGACTTTCAGAAGCAGTACTGGAAGTATCAATACCAAGAACCCATGAGATGGCTCTGCCATCGTTTCAGCTGTTGAACTGTTTTTTGTAGTCTGGGGCAAGCAACATACTTGTATTCGTGTATAAATATGTTCCCATATCTGTCTTCAGAGAGACTGAGGTTTGCTAGTCACTTACATGCATCAACAGCACCTAGAATTACCAGAGCAGTTTGAACAGAAATCACGACACAAGAGGCCACTGTCCCAGTCCAGGTGGCACTCTGGCATGCTATCAGTCCTGCATTCTCTGAGAACAGCCACTTAGCTTTTCATAGCATCTGTATTTTGTCTGTGCTGCCTCTTACAAATACCTTACTTAGTCACTGGCAGCTTGCTAGAAAGATCTGAAAGTAGATATTTTTCTTTTATAGTTATGTAAAGTTTTAGTAACTACAGTGCTTTACACTTTAAGGTCAGAGCCTCCACATATTTCACTAGATTCAGAAATAGTGTAAAATGAAGAAATTTAAAAGAAATACTTTATTATTTCAAATTAATACATAAAAAATCTTTTGTCCTCAAACGAATTACTTCCTACTACTTACTCTTCACCTACAGACCATCTCAATCTGATACCACAATTTCCAGAGGCTTGATGTCATGGAGAAAGGTTACTTTTATGAGTAGTATGTGGTGAAAAGAAACAAGTAGACAAAGTAGCCACAAAGACTGTTTTCAAGCAAGCATTCCTGAGGTCATTAAAAGAGTTAGCTGTGAATCAACACAGTGTTGGGAGCTAGCTGATGTCTACTGTTCTGACTCCAGCTCCAACTCCTGTGCCATTGGAAAATCATTGTCCTTGCTTAGTTTACTTTCATCCATTAGTTCAGCTTGACTACTTTGAAAGCAGTAAAGTTTTTGTAATACTTGGTTGATTCAGAGCTGCTTACCAGTGACCCAGCTTAACACTATTTCTCTGCTTGTTTGCCTTCCACATTTAACACCTCTCACCAGCACTACTCTACTTTAGACTTACTTGTGGTCAAACAGATTGCAGACAGCAGTCCTTCAAAGCCCCACCCCGTAATTCCACAGAATCAAGAGACGTTTTTCAGCGAAAGCCCTTAAACAAGGAAAAGATTTGGTCATGCTGTCACTAAGCAGCTGCTCAGTTCACACAATTACACTTCAGTCGACTTCATCTGAAGAAAATGCCTATGAAGTACTACTGCCTTAAAGTCTCTAAGAAATTAAAAAAAAAAAAAAAAAACATGACCGGGAAACAGAACAGCACAAAAAAAAGGAACAGAAAAATGCTTTCAGGCAGGGATCATCCTAGGAAGTGCCTAGATTAGCTGAAGGATGGTTAGATAATTAAGACAGACTGTAAGACTTCCACGATAGCTGTAGCTGAGAAACCCTGACTATGAGTAGATTGGACTTTGGCTTTGCATTTCGGCTTTCTTGTAGAGAAAAAACAAACAATAAAATTCACACAAATGTGAAATGCAGAGGCTTCTTTGAAATGACACAGCTTTCAAACACTAAAAATATTTTTTTTTTTTAATAGAAAGAATGGCTAGGACTTCGGGTACTCCTTAGCACCAAACTTGTATATAGCTTGACATGCATATTGAGAACATAACAAAAAGGCCTTTTGAGTTTAAGGCATTTTTTGCCAGATTGGTTCCTGATCTGGTTCTCTTTTCAGCTGAGATGGATTTTGATGTCGGAATAGCAGGAGAAAAGCCTGGAGTGGAAGTTGCTTCCATTCTCACAGCTTGAATGAGCATTACATTGCAGCTTCAGAAAGGGGCAAAAATGCCTTAGTTTTCAAGCCTTAGTTTGTAACTGGTTTCTGTTTGGAATATTCACATTCCTTCTTCCCACTTCATTAAGCAAAACAGATATTGGAAGAAACCCAAAACAAGCAACGCTTGAGTAGACCACAAACTCTTGGCAAATCTTTAGCTAGAAAGAGCTCTGTCATTTTTAAGAGGATGGCAAGACCCAGCTCTCTGGCACAACTTTTCACATAGTTTGAAGCTTGGTTAATATCTGTTCTGAGGGCACTACTGGGGACAACTCTTGGCAGGTACAGGTAACTCACATCAACTAAATGGTAGCACAGACACAAGCTGCTGCCTGGCTGTACTTGCCTCACGAATGACTTCTCTATTGAGCAACCACCAACACCTATTGCTGCCACTAAGCCTCTTCTCAGATAATGTAAGCAAATCAAATGAAATCTGCTATAACAGTAGAGTTCTTAATTATTTGTGCAAACTTTTTCACTGTTGGAGTTATCTGTCAGGTTAGTTGGTCAGGTGACCCATGTTCAAAAGTGAATACAGTTCTTCAGTATACACCACCACCTCGTGGCCAGATGCCTGAAACTCCTATAATACATTAAGGCACTTGAATTGTAAAAGCATCTGAAACAAAAAACGTGGAGAAATCCTCAGCAAACTACTGACTTTGAAACTCAAGACTTAGACAGATTTCCCCTTTCTTATTTCCATCTTGAGAAAGTAAACCTGAATCAAAAAATCTGAATGTGCCTTCCCCAGTGTATTACTTCCTATAGCTCAAGTGAAAAGCAATTTCAAACGCATCCTCATATTTACTTTAACCAAGGTGCAAGCATCAAGTTATACTAGAAATGAAAATAAAAAACATAGCTTTCAGCGTATTTTGTTGTGTATTTTACAGTCTTAGTTACTGTAGTGGACAACCTAAAAAGACGGGCAAATAACAAAGGACAGAAGAATAGGAAGAGCAAAGAGGAGACCTAGAAAAGCTAGGCAGAACAAATGTAAATTAAAGACAATACTGTCTCGTGAAACACTAAGATGACTTACCTGTATATATTAATTCTTTATATCTTTATTAGGTTGATTTGCCAAGCAAGATATTAAATTGTTTTGACGCTCCAAAGACTCAAAGTCTACATGAAGTAACAGATAATTATGAATGTGTACACTGAATGAGTTATC
Source organism: Aythya fuligula (assembly GCF_009819795.1). NCBI lineage: Eukaryota > Metazoa > Chordata > Aves > Anseriformes > Anatidae > Aythya > Aythya fuligula. The sequence continues at coordinate 27,014,003 of NC_045563.1, forward strand.
TGTCAAAGCGGTGTAGAGGTTCTGTTTGGTGTCCCCCTTCTACATGTCTAGTGTTCGAAAGACTCACCAAAAGTTGTACCATCTTCACCCATAATGCACTTCATGGAGGTGATGATTTGCTCCACAACAGGAGGTGACAACGATGTTGCATACACAGCACTGTGAGAGTACGTCCTGAGGTAATCAATCAGCTCCTAGTAAAACACAAGAGGCCATCAGACACTGCTTTCCCAGCACTCAAGAGAAATGCTTTAACCACACAGTAAAATGAGCCACTACTACAACGAACCTCTTCCAGAATGTCCTAGAAGAGAACAGGTCACTCAAGGATTTATTTTATAAGTAATAAGCAGTTGAAGTGCAAACAGTAGACACATGACAACCCATAATTATGTCACAGAGCAAGAATATCCATTGATCAAAAACAAATGTCTATGACAGACTTGTTTAGCTAACAATACCAGCATTAGATTGCGAGAAGGTGTTTGCATTACTCAAGCTGTGTGCAAGGCCATGTTTCAAGAGTGTTTATTGTAACAGTGGGAATATAAAACAAGTGAAATAGTAGGGAGCAGGATCTATGAGTACTTGCGTATCATGCTCAATATAATTGTTTCCCCACAAGTCACCAAACAGGGCACAGGTCACAAAATACTTTCTCCTATTTACCAGCACAATATAAATTACATCTCCTGCTTTATTTAAGAGTGCAGGAACCTCAGACTACCACTCCTGCACTTCCCAGATAAATGTACCTTCTAGATTTGTTGGAGGATAAACACAGATCATATGGGAACAAAGTACAAACATACCATAGATCTAGGCTGCTTGTTGTTTAACTGTAACAAAACCTCTGTAATAGCTAGACCACTCCTGTGAAGTATCATAAAAAACAGTACAAATGCCAGGACAGATTCTGCCATCATAAAATTAATAAGGTTGATAGCATAATAACTGTTATAGCATAATAACTGAACGTATTATAAAAATGTGGAAATACTCCATTTCGTATTGCTGTCTGCATGGAATTGGAGTTAAATAAAAGGAAGTTGTAAAGGGATTTTGAAAAAAAAACAGGTGGGAAGATTTAAGGCCTCTTATTTCTGAAGCAATCTCTTAAACACAGTTCCTAAAATACAGCCATGAAGGACTCCTGGCTGCTTCACTTTACACCAAGGGAGTTAATCCCACTGGCTCACTGCCTTGGAAAAAGAATATGGTGCTTTGTTCTGGGGAAGATGTCAGAGTCATTTTAGTCCAACTGCAGTAAACTATTAAAGAGGAGCATCTGCAAGTCCCATATCCATTTGGATGGACTAAAGTAATTGTCACTATTAGCATCTAAAAAATTATTGTCCTGAAAGGGAAATGGTAGAGGACATAAGAAATGGCAAGGATAAGAAAGGGGACACATCTAGCAGTGTACACAACCCCTCGCAAAAGGAGGAGTTTGACAACTGGCAACACTTTCTAGCAGAACGTGACTATAGAGGAGGATCCAAAAGCAGTGTCTTTTTCAAAAGGAAACTGTTCAAATCCAGAGGGAAACAAATCCACTAGGCTGAGCTAAGAAGGGGATTTTCCACCAGATGAGCTGAAGAACTTTAGCTTCTGGCATTCTTCCTGCTAGCCTCATTAGAAGTAACGTTGAGAAATCCCTGCTTCCTGGTTCCTAACACTTCCTAAAAAGAATTTACACCCCGACTGTACATTCTGCAAACTGAGCTCATCACTGACCACGTGGGATCTATAAAACAGAGGCATTTTATTAGCCTCTTCCGCATTGCAGTCTTTCACTATAGTAGACAGCATGTAAAATTATGAAACAATTGGATGGTCATGGAAACTTGAGAAAGAAATCAATGTTGAAATGCTTAGTGAAGCAATCCACCATCAGCCTGAAACAGCCAGGACATTTCCAGCGTTTTACCTTCTTGCCCCCAATGTATCCTCCAGCAGCTCCAAAGCTTTTGGTGAATGTCCCCATCATAACATCCACATCTTCAGGATTGAGTCCAAAATAATCCACTACACCCCGGCCATTGGGACCCAGGGCACCTATACTGTGAGCCTCATCAAGGTACAGATAGGACTTGTACTTCTTCTTAAGGGCAATCACTTCAGGTAAACGGACTATGGATCCCTCCATACTGTTGAGAAACAGAAATTTATTTTAAGTTGATTTAATGGTTGGGACCTCTTTCTACAGCCCCAAATCACTAAACTGTGATCACATAAGAATGGCTATACATGTTTTTATTCTGCAGAGAAATTAAAAATACATGCTCTTTGCACCTAGTGCCCAGGTAACTATATTCTACTAGTTTATTTAGTATGTCAGTATCCTAGAGAGGTTCAACAGTAGCAGCAACAGTAAGTTAGAGGCAAAGGAATGTGTTCAGTGATTATTTTATGAAGATAACCTTTTTACTTCCACCCTCATGTCAGTATTCTGATCTGCTGTCTTATTTACCTATTATTTTTAAGTCTAAGAGCTGCCTAGGATTTCAAAGACAACACTCCAAAACACCCCATTTTGTGCTGAAAGCCACCATGATTTAAACGCTTAACACAGCTAAACCTACTCATACTCCTACTCATTCAGAAAAAAACATTCAATTTGCGTAATTCCATCCACTAGCATCATCTAGTGAGCACAGAAAGAATGGAATGGACAAGCGAATTAAGATCTCAGCTCTGATATAAATAATCAGTTTAGATCAGCTTCTACAATCTGATCAAGATGTGGGCAACACTGTGACAACATCATGTGTAGCTACAGTATTAGCAACACAAAGTCCAGGATGTGAAATATATATACCTCAACTTAAATCTCACATGAGATTCATGAAATAACTATAAAGTGATTAACATTGTTTGATTTGACAAAGGAACTCAAATACTAAGCAACTAGATCTCATGGGGAGGGTTTTAGGAATATAAAGAATAGTTTGTACCTGTATATTCCTTCCACCAAGATAAGGATTTTTTTCCAGGGCCTCCGTGTACGAGGTTGCCCATGCACAATAGCATCTTTGAGCAGCTTCTCCAGGCTTTGCATATCTGCACCAGAAATTACTGTTAAATGGTACCAAACAGCTATTGGCTTGAACTTTGACTATGACTAAAGACAGCAATACCACAGAAACACAAATTGGTCCAGTGGGGAGGATGGACCATACATAAGTCAATAAGCATGAACTTCATCTAGCTGCAGGTCTATATATGAGATTAAAGGGAATGGGTGACTATGAACTGCAAAGAAGAATTTGACCATCCCGAGTTGAAAGTACAAAGCAGCAAGACAGGGGGAGGGTGAGAGGAAAAGAGGAAAAAAAGGCATTTAGTTGTTAGGAAGAGAGAAAGCAGTTTATGGAGCAAGAGCGTCCTTGTGGATAGAAATAAGTCAAAGAACAACAAGTTCAAGGATAATCAAAGAAAGATAAGTAGAAGATAGACCAAAGTGCAGAACAAGGAGAACTAGTGTACTTTTACATCACTTCTGTTTAGAAGCTGAAAAGACTACACATGTGGAACAGGAAAATATTAAAAAAACAGAAAGGGAGAAAAAAGGAAGAGCCAGCGTAGGGATGATGACAATGCTCAGCATATCAGAAACTACATGGCAACTAACAGCACCTTCTGTCTAATCTGAAACCTTATTAACTTCAGCTAAAAACACTTCGTATAATCCAAGGAGACCTGACAGAGTGATGTGAGCAAATACATACACCTGAAATCAATCCTGGAAAGGAGGGGGCAGGGGAAGCACTGAGGAAGGAATGGAGATGGGTGTAATCCAACCACAGTAGTTAAAATGTTGAGTAATAGATAGAAACACTAGGACATGAAAAAGAGCACGAGCAATCATGAAAAGATGATTGGTAAACTAGAGCAGGTGTAGCAGCAAGAGCAGCTTATGATCTAGAACTAGAGTAGGAATTAGAAAAGTAGTTCAAGTTACTGTTGGAAGATAGATAGTGTTCCGGAAAAGATGAAGTCAACGGTCTCCAACATATCTCTCAAAGAAGAAAGGATGAAAGAAATGATTTAGTGCAGTTATAGAGAACATTAGAATAAAATACTTCTGCTCTAATCTCTCAAAGAAGGGAGGTCTGAGAACCAGGTCTGACCTTAATAAACAGGACAAACTGCAGAATGAGGTAAGAAAAAAATGAAAACAATTTCTAAGAACTGCATGAATGAAGCCAGTAACATCTCAGCGAAATGCAATGAATTAAAGCAGGATAGAATATAAAAAGGGGTAGTACTGAGAACACATGCAGCTTATTGCTTGCATTTGCCTTCTGATTCTGATGTGTAACTCCATTCTCTTTCAAAGATCCACGCCATCTATAAAGTTTCTAAAACATCCCATAGTCTCATCATTACTACTTTGTATCCCATGCCCACAAACTATCTATTCCTCCATACAATACCAGAGCCTCTAAATCCCTCACAGAATGCATTTGTCACAGGTGTTCTCTAAATTGCTAGAACTGGACACAACATTCAGAAGTATGCTTAAACAAATGCAGAAGCTGAACACAAAGTTTTTATGATCTTGCCCAGCAATTAAGCAATGCTGCGATCAAGGCTAATGATAAACCAAAAAAATAAAGCATTACCAGTACACTCTACGCTTTAAGGAAAACTCTTCAAACAACAGAGAAAAAGAAGAACACAAAAGAAACAAGAAAAATAGTAGAAGATTCACTATCAAGTAGGACAAAGAAAAAAAAAAGAATTACAGAAACCCAAGCTTTCCTATCTCCACCAGAGGTTTCAAAGCAAGTCATCATGATCTCAGAGAACGATAATATTAAAAGAGAAGCTAAAGAATGAAGGTAGTGGCTTTATGGATTAAGGAGAAGCCAGTACTTCTTTCACTAAGAACAGAAAGAACCTTATTTTTAAATCTGAGAATAGAATTATTCTAAATCTCTCCTTTGGAGAAGGCTGAAACTAGCAAAATGATGATTTTTAAGTATTCATTTCCAAAATACACAAAACAAGTAATCCAGTTAAATAAATCTATGCTTCACGTCCTGGAACACCCTTTGTAACTACATTGTATGAACACATAGATGTCAAGCTTAACATTTGTATTCTTAACGTTTTATCCTTTGGTGAAAAACTTCCCTGATTCCGCAAATTGTAATTTAGACCACTACAAGACCGCATTACTATACACGTATGACATAGACTGTTAGATGAGTCTGTGCTGAGCTATCAAAGTATCAAGAAGCCATGCTAGAGCAATACTGCCCCTAAACTGCCAAAGAGCAAAATGTTCCTTTTCACATGCAGAGATGTAAGCCAGTACAGCTTCATGATAAAAGTGATACTAGTTGATACATGGGGAATTTTCAATCCACTATGATTAAACAGTATGTAGCAGCAGTCTTCTTAGCTTTCAGGTAACCAGCAATTGATTTCCTGCATGAAATTTGATTTCCAACTACTAGAAGATAAGACAGATCTGATCCATAGCCCCTGCAGAAAGGCAGAGTCCACCGTTTTATACTTACTGTTGTGCTTAAAGATTCGAATAGTTGCTCCTGACAGTCTTGCTCCGAGCACTAGTGATGCATGATTCAGTTCATCACTCAAAATTAGACAGCCCTAAATTAGAAGGAGAAAAAGGAAGATATTAGAAAGGTTATGTTTTGTAGTCAAGCATACACCACTCAGATCTGAACTGCACATAAGTCATTTAAGAACAAAAAAACACAAAAGAAATCCAACATAAACGTAGCTGGTTCAGGCAAGACTGCCAAAGAAACAATTTGCAGCCTTAGTACAGCAAATGAAAATACACTACTGTTATTACTTAAACAATTTCTTAAATTTCATCACCCAGAAAACCTGCAGCTGAGCATTCCTGAATGCTTTATGATGACTATTAGTACTCATCTTCCTACACAGCCAGGTAAAACAGGGAGCATAGCAGCTTGCCACAGTTCACTTGGCAAGACTACAGCAGTGCTAAGAAACAAAATCCAGGGCAATGAGTTCCTAGGTTAATGACTTTATCACTAAGTTGCACTGTTTCTTACATTCAAAGGTAACCACTGCCTAAACCTGTGTTCAGAGTGGTTACAAAAAAACCCACTAATTTTCTTTAATGCCCAGAATTATCAAGTACTTTGTAGACTGAGGTAATGTACAAGAGACAGTAACAGGAAAGCAAAAGTAAAGAGAAATTCCAAAGTTTTCTGAAGCCCTTAAAGATTACATTTATTATTTTTCCAAAAAAGGGAATATATATTCTTGAAAGGATATCTTAATTGGATATGTTTTCAGAGCAGCAACAATTACAAACCAATAGTTGATAAAATGCCTACAGCTACATCTGATCAATGCCTACAAAACAGCTGATCAATGCCTAGAATTACAAAATGTGGCAGCACAGACAACAGAAGTCTTTCCCAGGAATTGCATTAAATCTTAAGTGTTCCAATTGCTGTTACAAGAAAGGTTCACCCTGCATATTTTGGAGACTTTAACATATGCAGCGTGGAAATCTCCAACTACTGTTTGCTCTTTGGCACAGGACAATGGTATGCATACTACAACACAGGATATTGCTATTAAACACAACTATAACAGCTGAATAAAACAGTACTAGCATCCTTCTTAAATGGTAAGTATTAGGAAAAAAATGATAGATTAAGAAAAGGAGATGAGATTAATATTCTAGAAGAGGCTTCTCCACAAGTACCGATATGAGTGGTTGATAGAGAAAGAAAATACAAGTTGTTGTGTAGCCCTTTTTTGGCCCTCTATAGCAGAAGGACATTCAATTAGACCAAAAATAAATAAAACTGAAGCAGAAGTAAAGAATCTAATAGTTCATGCTTCTCAAGAAAAGGCAAAGTATCAAAGAAATCACTGGTTCCGTACAGCAATAGCTGATGATCATACCTAAAACAGAGGAGTGATGCTACCACAATAAGGCTTTGGCTGCATTTATCAGCCAACTTATGTTTGAGAGAGTAGCTAGGTGACTATGACTAACACTGATTGGGGATTACACTACAGGTATCAAGACAAATATATGCTAGCGAAGATCCTATCACTTGTGTTCTACAAAGCAGAAATGAAAAAATGTGGCTTTTGCTTCAGTTACCACAAAGTGCTATAAAAATGAATTGTGGAATTCAGACCTGAGGACTTAATTTCAAACTGACTATATATGGAAGGTAATTTGGTTGCTTTCTTAACAACCAAAGCAAGATCCTTCAAGCACCGTTGCTTTACCTCTGCTATCTAGCCTCTGTCAGTCCCAAGCTATGATGCAAAGCTCTGTGCTAAAGGCAGTACAGTGTGCTATTACTAGCTAGTTACTCTAACAAGATTAATGACATTTACTTCAAATTAGGCAAGTTTTGTAGCCTAGCATTCCCTCACAATTTAATGACTTCTGACTATATAATCCTTAAGTCCCACATTATCTGTTGTCTACACTCAGTGTACTTGGCAGTGACTGTACGAGGCAGCTGACAACTTGGCTGTTTACAGTGAGTGGGTCTCCTGCTGAAGACCACCAGGTGCAGAAAGACCTGGTTTTAGTGATGCTTTACCAGTGCTGAAATACAACTTCCAATGTATACCAATTATACCTCTTTTCAACATCTGCTTAGTAGAAGCTACTGTTGACAGGGCATAGTGAACAAAGCCTGGGTGATGCTGATGAAACTTTTGAGTTCTTTTTGTTGACCAGATTACGGGGGTTGAGTCGAATCCTAGAATTGTCAAGTCATATTTGTTGCTATTAAGAGTGGATTACATAGCAACATAAACCACATATATAAGGATTCTAAAGAGCAAAAACAGAACCCGTGGTCCAGTAACACATACACAAATAACTTTATTGCAATGGCTTGTGTTTTACGCTAATTAGTAAGTTGTAATATAATTGCCCAGATAGGATTCAAATAATAATTAGTTTCAAGTTGTATTAGTGACTGTCAAAGAAACATCTCTTGGCTAAATGATGTTGTCATTACTGATTATATTTGTAATAAGTAATATGTAATAAACCTCCAAGAATTCATGTTCAAAGTAATTTTGTACCTCAAAAATCTATCTAGGGCATACAGAAAGACACAAACAGTCGTGAGATGACAGCCCAAGAGTTTAATCAAGCACAGGAGTCCCTCAGCTTTGTTTTGCTGACTAACAAAGCATTGAAAAAACAGGCTATGCACACCCAGCCAATCATGTGCTGGGTGGTGCCAGAACTCATTATTTGATTTATGTGAGTTTTTATTTGCAGACAATGAAGAAATCAAAATTGCAGCAAGGAGCAATGTTGGGCAGCCAAATGAAAAAGCATTTAGTGAATGTTCTAAACCATTAAATGGTTCATTTGATGGGAACTCTTTTCTTCAGAAGAGAACATTTTCTGTTTGGAGTATTCACTTGAGTATAAGGGCATTTCTAAGGTTATGAGGCAAAAACCTACTACTTTAAATAAAGTGCATAAAAACTAAGTAGGCTTATTACTAACAGTGCAGATTGTTGTAACCATCTGAGTATGAAAAGAGCTGGATTATTAAACATGCAAGTTATGTGCATGAAAACAGCTACAATACATACCTTGGTATTTACTGCGCAGATTCTTTTAGTGATTGTAAAAAACAGTTAAAGTTCAAATGTGACAGCTAAAGAGCTGAGTGAGGTCTTAAGGATATTCTGATACACTATTTAAGATGTAGCGGGATCCACATACGCAAAAAGAAGGGTTGACTAACTGTGATAATCGGCAATTTCTCACTTAGAACACAACACACAGGCAGTCAGAGGTATGTTTATGTAGACTTCTAAATCCAAAAGTTCTCACAGAGATTATGTATCATTTTTCTGTCCAAGAGAAATCAGGGAGATGTAGGAAGACAAGAAGCAGCAAAAAACAAGTAAAAGACATAAGGATACATTATTAAAAAACAGCCTTGGGGAGACATTTCACTCCAGAAAAGACTAAATTTGAAACACTCTCAGGCATCACTTTGAAAATAAATAATTTTTATAAAATCAGTGGAAATCTGGTATTTAAAACATAACAGACCAAGAGAAAAAGGGCATTAAGTAGACACTGCTGCTTCAGTTACAGATAACATGAAAAGTAGGAAGACACTAAAGCTAGTCAAAAAGAGAATCACCAGGAGGAAACACTGCTGTGAAGAACAAATGCAGCAAATTCATAATCCCAGAAAGTGATTTCAGAAAAGAAGAATAAGTGGAATAAAGGAAAAAGTAATTCACCACAGAGGAACAAATAGGTTTGTAATGCAAGGCTAGCAGTAAACCATCTTCAAAAAGATATAGTTCCAGTACTTGCATTATTTTGCTCAATATAGCAGCTAAGAGAACATATATTTTGCACCAGAAGATACAAAGAACTCTGTTCCATTTCATTTTCCAATAACTTTAAAACTAGTTTGAGATGCAAGACACTCAGGCTGTATTGTGTACTGTTTTATGGGGCACACAGTAGATATAATCAGTGTTCCAATTTCGCATTATTTCTCTTGAATAGCTTTTCTAGGAGAATTTAGCTCCTTCAACGTAAGGATTTTTCAGATGTCACTTGAACAATAAATCCTGTATGTACCAACATGCAGTTTGGCTCTTCTGTGTGCCTCAAGACAGTCACTTCTGAAGTGTCTGAAGGGCATCAAAATACCTTCAGTCAATCAGCCACCATTTCATATACTAACGAGTAGCCTGAGGAAGCAAGCCATAACATGCTATGCTTTCTCCTAGAAAGAGGAGATCTAAAGTGCTATCATTTCCTAGGATGCTGTTGCCCAAAAGATTTTTGCAAAGGTCAGTGACGTGTACTGTGACCTATAGTTTCCACAGAAAATTTCTGCAAGGGCTTGCACTGAAGAATAAAATAAACAAATAGCTTTTAGAGAACTGGACCATTATGGTCTTCATTAGCCATGCTTTTACTAGTAACTTGAGCCATACCTTGCCAACTAAAGCAGGAATGTTCATAGAGTTGGTTGCAAACCCCATTCCGTATGCCATTGCAGATTCCACACCTAGAAATCTGGCAACTAGCTTTTCCAGCTCCTCGTGTTTGTCCAAGTTTCCTGCACATAAAACAAATTCAGAGTGAGAAGCTTTCACTACTGCTGTATTCTACAAGAAGTATTTTCATCAACCAGTATGTGGTTTTGAATAAAGACTGTACAGGAACACTAAAAAAACTACAAGCGCACACACATCAGAAAAAAAAAAAAAAAAGCAAATAAACAGCAGTCCTGTATAAACTAAACCCAGCAAGTCATCTCCACTGAAGTTATGACTTTTTTATTGCTTAGTCTGAAGTTCAAGAGCTGGAACAAGTAAGGCTTAAAAGACTTGAGATCAAATTTAAAGACTTAGAAACATACATTCAGGAAGCATCCTATCTTACTCCAACTTACCCATCTCCTGCCTACTGCTGCACACCCCAGCTCCATACTGGGACAGAACTTTAGCTGCTGCTTGTTGGCAAGTCCCATTGTTCTGTGCAAATCCAAGGTAGTTGTAGGAACCCATATTAATAATGCCCTTTATCACTTTCCCTGTATACCTGTGTTTTAAAAACATCACAAGTTAGGACATACACAATTGTAAAACTAACTACACCAGAAGATTCTTATTCCTGTTTCCTAGAACTAAACATAAAAAAGTCAATAGAACCAACAGCATTTTTTTTCCAGTGTTGACCCTCATTATGAAACTGAAATTATCAGTGAGAAAGATGTTCTCCCTTTCTTGTGGTCTCAAACTAAAAGTGGAAGTTCCCACAACAGTTTACACATTAAGAGGCATTTATGCTATTGTATCTAGCATTGCTTGAGGCTTCTCAAATTTGTTGTTTCTCTGACATGTCCCCTTCATCGTCCCAGAAACATACAACTTTCTTCCCGATTACAAAATATGATCTCTAGATCAATTAACTTGGCAGCCCCTCAAGCAGGATATCCTCTAACTGCAGAAAGGAAACACATCTGGCACTGCTGTGCTAATGCTACGTGACAAGGAGATTAAGGAAGAAGTTTACTGGAAAAGAGTTTTAATTATTTTCCTCCTGAAAGCTAAGGAGAGACACAACTAGTTTCACCGAATACGACGCTGCAAACCTCTTCACACAAACCTTGTGGTATGTCACTTCCAATTCGTAAAAACAAAACAAAACAAAACAAACAGAAAAAACACCCTGTCCTTAAGCTTCTGGTTTTGTTTCCTCAGTCTATTTCAGTTCTGACTCAAATCAATCATGCTAAATTCAGTTTCAGCAGCAACATTTAAATCAAGTATCTGGATGGATTCTAAACCAGCACAAGAAATCACAAGTAGTAATGCAATCCAAAGTATCTATCCACTCCAGGTTCTGGTCATCACACACAAGACATTAATTTTACTATAGGAGCAGGCCAATGAAATCTTAGCACAGTCAGTTTTATCAATAGGTGTTAATATCAAAAGATTATATAAAAATAATCTTGGTGGCCAGATGTGGTTCAAAACAACCAAATTATTTAATTCAAGCCAGTGGATAACTCAAACATAATTCCCTGTTCCTTTAACCTCACAGCCTTTAACATGCTTGTATAGACTCTCTAGTTAAAAATAACTGTTGGAAGCCTTTTCTTCCATTTTAACTCACGTGAACGTCCAGTTATAGTCATGAGAAACTCTTTCCATCATGTCCACTTTGGCCCCCGGCACACTGCAGATTGGACGGTTCCAGCTGTCTCGAATGCGCATGTAGAGGTTTCTGGTGTAGAAATTTTCAAAGTCTTGGTACAACGGGACAAAGTCCTGAAACACATCAAAAGCACTCAAAGTAAAAGGAAAGAATATATCACAGCAAATCAGAAATAAGAGGAATAAATTATTTTCTGAAACAACAAGCGCAATTTGTAAAATGAAAGGTCAAGAAAACACAGGAGAAAGGTAAGAGCTTTTCACTGAGCTCCTGAAACCAATTCCACCCAAAGCATTTTAAATACAGTATTATTACTTCTGCAAGTACATACCAGCACAAAATTACTTGAAGGTGATACAGCAGCAAAACAAAGACAGCAACTGAAGAGATTCAAGTAGTGGCGCAAAGTCTATCTGCTAAATGCAATTTTCAATTTTTTTCAATCTGCAAATCCCCAAAGATTCCCCAAGGATTCTGCCCCCAAGGTTTCTTCAACAGTAGGTGTTTATTTATATATAACAAATAAAATACTTAGTGAAGAACAGGCATGCTTTTCCTAAGTACTTTTCATCAAACCTTAGCAGCTCATATCATCTAAAAGCCATCAACCACAACTAGGAAAAAAAAAAAAAAACAACTTTCATAGCAATAGGTCATGCCTCAAGGTGTAAAGCCTCAAAAATTCTGATGTATTGGTGAGAGAGTGCTGAAAGCAATATAGAAACTGAGCTGGAAGGTCCTCATGATGCAACGAGGTCTTGTTCTCTGAACTTGACTGCGACTTGAAATCCCTTGGCTCTCGTTCCAGCTCTGTTATCAACCTGATGGCCAACTTTGTTGGCTAGTCAAGGAGAGAATCTACCTGGAAATCTGCAAAAACCCACTTTGTGGGATGCACAGCTGTATAATCTTTACAACAGAGTTGTATTCAGCCTTCAGAATTAAGCAGAGCAAGGGAATATGCAATTGTTTTTTTTTTGCACCAGACAGTACACATTGCTTTCCTGAATACACGATGACTTAAAACTGAGGTACTCTGCTATATTTTATTTCATACATAAGGAATGCATTTAAAACAGCAGCATTACTGTTATTAGAGTTCATTCGCAGAGCTTACCACATTTTTTTAGCACAGAATCCGAACTCTTAAGCTACCTTACGGCACCTCTGTTCATCACAGCTTATCATCAAGCAAGTCCAACAGGATTTCTTTGTATGAGCATTTCCTGAGTTCTAGCTTCCCTTCCAACATTTTTCAGGAAAACTAAGTGACTGTCTTGAATGGATAACACACAGAAATGTCAAACTAAATGTGACAAGTGCAAGGACATCTGAGCATTCAAGAACATGTTTTTCTGGCCTACTTAAAACGCTCCAAAGTCCTAAGATTCCATTATTACTTTTCAATTAAAGGGAAGTTTGACATTCAGTGGCGGTAAGAATGCATAATTAATTTCCTACTGTCACAAAAACAAGCCTTTGTAAAAATCTATAAAAGGAAAAAGTAGATTTCATGACAGGGGTAAAAGCCAGCATCACATTTCTTCCTGTTTTTCACAATAGAAATGAAAACATGGAGAGAGGCATTTTATTTTAGGTGACAGGATAGGCAAGATAGAATATCTGTCTGACCAAATGCTAGTACTAGCCTGACATTTATACCACTGAAGCAGAACTGGGAGTATTTATGCCAGTTTTTTAAAATAATATCTCGAACAAATGAGCACTGACAAGCTTTTATGTGCAATGCTCAACTGAAGGAAGAGGACTTTCTTTCCTTTACCTTCCACATTTAATGATTTCACAGCTTTCAGCTTAGAGTAAAAGAACCATCTAGGTCCACCTCTTAGCATCCTCCTACCAGAAGCTGCACAGGAAAGACAGAGAGAGCCCCAAACAACTAACTCCCAAGTAGACACAGCTGCACTCAACTCCCCCTCTGCTTTGCCTGTGCATAATGACATGCCCAAAAGGCACAAAGATGCTCATTTCCATCATTTCAATTATGGAAAAACAAACCAAATTTAGCCAGTGGTCTCTCCTCCAGGGAATCACAAGCATATCATTTCTCAAATGAAGGCGTCATTTCTATGAGCTAAGGTACAACAAAGGGCTATTATTTCTTCCATGTTCCTTTACTTTACAATTTGACGTTATTTCACACACGCCACATCTTCTCTGAAGGTCCTCTGTCAAATGAACTTAACAGAAACAAAGTTGTGTTTTTGCAGTAGAGAACTAATTTTCTGTATTCCAAGGTAGTTGTGTAGTCATAATAAGGAGAAATGCTAAGTAGATAAGTGGACAGGAGAAGGCCTCACTGTTCCAAAATAAGATAGAAGCTTGAGAAAAACAGGATGAGCAGTGTGAGAATGGTAAAACAAAGATCACAAGTTCTCAAAACATAAGAAAGGAGAAATTAAAGGGTAGAAAAAAAAGAAAAATTGTACATCTATGGTATAGAGAAGCATCGAGTAGCTTGTGAACCTGTAGTACTCAGCCAATGAGGAAACAGGGGAGGTGATCAGGCATCGGGTAATAGGGAATAAAGGTTATGATTTGTTTCCTAAAATGCACTGCTGATTGACAGGACGCCCGCCATTGCAATCGCAAATAAAATAGCTTCACAGAAGATCCTGTCTGAAGAAAATTATTTGAGATGTTTCTCACAGGGATAGCTAGTCAGCTGAAGGAGTTGTAATCTTACAGAAAGTCATTCATTTTCTGAAGTAGCTACACAGCTCTATCCTTCCTCACCTGCAGCATCTCACTGGCCCAGGCAGAAGGTTAGTTTCAAGCCTGAACCACTAAAAAAACTTGGCCACTTTTACAATGGAGAAAAACACCTCAGTAGTGACAAACACATATACGAGAAGCTACATAGCTACTGTACTCTACCACAGTGTACTGCTGTGCATGACAGTATCTGAGGCAGTTGAGTGAGATCCTGACTCATGACACAGAATCCAAATAGTTACCCACAAGCGTCAAGCTCTGTTACAGCATTTTATAGGGGTGGGGGAAGCAAGGAGCTCAAAAAGAAACTGGCACATAAACTGATCTATACTTGAGGGATTTCAACTTATTACATCTACTTATAATCTACTGAAACACTTTAACCATTTTCAGCTTTTCTCAGAGACCACCCTTGCTTGACAATTCGGCTTTGCAGTAGTTATTCAAGCACACTAACTGTGTGACCCAGGAAATCAACTGAAACTTCAGCCCAGGATCCTGGCTAGGAGTGGAGGCTGGAGGTGAGTCACTGTACTAACTGCAGCAGGTATGCCTGGGCTGATACAGTCCAATCTCACCTCAGATTTCTGATCAGATAAAGTGTGCTTTATTTTGAAAGCCAGGCTGACAAAGCAGGAAGAGTAACAAGCTCAGCTGGTGAGATAAAGATGATCACCCACAACAGGTTGACACCACTGAAAGAGATATAATGCAAGTAGGATCTTACAAGCCAACAGCGTAACTTGAAATTGATTTAACTGTGAAGTAAGAGTTTGCTAAATCCCAGATTATCCTAAGGAAAAAAGTCTCTTAAAACTCAACAGAAATTTGAGGAGTAAGTTATGGGTAAGGGAACTCATGTCTAATACAGGATACTAGCCTTACTTTTTGGGGGTACCAGGGAAGCACTAATTATAGCAATGTGCTTTACTTGAGGCATCAGCTTAATGTCTGCCCCTTTGTATATCCTCCCCTTCACCCCCAGCAATAAACCACTCCCAGTTAGCTCTTTTAAGAGGGTTCCTTGGAATAGGATAAACGGGAAGTGCCATTTTGGCATAAAGCAAAACTGAATTACCTGTTCCCTCAATAATCCTAGCCCCACGCAGCTGAGAACACAAAAAAGGGAGGCAACAGGGACACTGCATCTTTGCAAATCACTGTAGGCTTTCAACTACAGCTAACAAACAGTAATGAACTGTCTGTATGCTTCTTCTACAGCTACTTTTCAGAAACAAGTTTGGACTCTGAGAATCCTCTTTCGGAGCTGGCACACAGGGTCAGACGGTTTGCCTGCTGTTTGTTTTGGTGGGGCATTCCAGAGAGAGAGCAGCAAGGAGAATAGCACAAAGGCCAGCTGAGTTCTGCACGGAAATCAAATATTTTCAAATTTTTCAACTAAGAAAAAAACAATTTGGGAAGGCTCTATGGGATCTATCAATCCATACTGTTTCAAATGTTTGGCATTTGTAACTACAGTGCTTTATTGCAACAGTGTCCTAGCTGCTCTGCTGGAAGCAATCACTGCTCCATTTACATGATCTTTGGAGCTTATTGTTATTTGTTCCATTGAGTTCTCATCCTACTTCCAATTCATCAGTCTTTGTAGCCAAAAAAGGTATCAACCTTAGGTGGAACTGCTTTAGTTGGAGGAAAAACATTCTAGGAGTGAGCCGATTCTTTGAGTAATCTTCCAAGTAGCCATCCACTCAAACAACTGCAAAGGATATACTGTTTCCAGATCAGGGAGCAAAAGGAACATTTTCTTCCATCTGAAGTGATAGGAACCTGGAGCTAAGAAATCCTCAACAGTTCTGTTCCTGTCAGTTGAAGCCTAGAACACATGCCACTTAAAGCAATGCCAGATGCAGAAACCTAAGTCCTAGTGATCTCCCAGAAGCCTGAAAGATACAGCAATTTCAAAAAAAAAAAAAAAAGAAAAAAGAGAGAAACAAGGGAAGAACAAAGTTCTCTCTTGCGGATGCAGCACCTTAGCACAGGTGATTTGTACACCCAAGATTTCATCATATTGTAAATTAATACTACAAATGAAGGTCATAATGAGGGCTTTGTACCATTAGCTTGGGGCATGGCAACATGCAAATGCAGTGATTATGTTGCTTTTATAGCCAGGTTCTCTCAGCATTGCACCTAAGCTAACAAATGGCGCTATGAGCACCAGCGAGGCTTATCTGCAGTTCACATAATGCATTCCCTGATAATACAAAAAGAGCTCTGAGTGGAAGTCAAGTCGACACTTCCAACAAACTTCAGACTTCTAAAAGGAAGCAGAAATACTAGTTCTATCTCCTGCTACGTGAGTCAGGAAAACGTGGAGCAACAACTCTGGGTAGCCTTTGTATCCTCAGTGAGCCTACCGTGAGCTGTACAGGTGCTAAGACACCACCGAGCAAAGGACTCCAGCTTACTGCCCCTAAGATACTTGTTTACAGGAATCCCACTGAAGACCCCCAAATCATCCTCATTTAGATATTTGCTCCCATATACAACATATACAATGTAATCGGAAAGGAAACCAGACTGGGATAAATGTAAAAGTGGCTTTCATCCTACCTGTAAAACACTACGAGCACAGCAGGTGAGAAGGTTATGACTAAGCATTAGGTTAAACTGGATATGCATAAACAGACTCCAGGGTAATTGAGAACTGTTAATCTTTCCACTCACCCATGCCTAAAAGAGACTGATAATGTTTCTGACAGGATGTGCCACGTAACAGGGGGTTCCAGGAAAAGCCCAGCTGGATATGTTTTAAATGAAGCCAAAACCCATCAAAGACTAATTCCTGGAAATCCGTACTAGCAAAGCCTGTTCCTTTCTACATTTTTGTGTAGCATTGGTGAGAGATTATTTTTTCTAGAATCACTCATTGCAATGCGCTGCTCTCTAATAAGTAACAAGGAATTTACCCACTGTCAGAGACAGTCCCAAAACAAACCTGTTAGAAAGCCTATTCTTAAAATTAGTCCCATCCGCTTTCATTTTTCAGTTCTGGTAAACATGCTGTCAAGTGACCGTTTAAGGAAGGATTTGCTCTACTGAAACAAAGTACCTTCCAAAATATATAAAAACTTAAGGCTTTTTAAAAAATATTATTTTCAATACCACATTTTTTACCTAGGCTTACTCTATGCTGTCAACTGCAATCACTTCCAGCAATACACCACAGAAGGCTGACAAGCTTCAATTCCATGACTTTCAGGACCAGTTCTTTCAGCCCTGTATGAAATCCACCCTCACACTACGTAATTTAGTTCTACTCACACAAAACATCTTCACACACTGTTCATTCACAGTTACTCTCAATGGCTTTGCTTTGAATTCTTCACCTGCAAAGTAATTTAAGAATTATTTCAGAAAGCTAGAGCTAACTCTTTTGCCTGATACTTCAGAAAAACAATTAGCTAGCTCTTTAAAATTTATGTACAAAAAATGTTGCTTTTCACACAGAGGTTACAAATCTTCCCAAGAGTACTTCAGAGCAACTGCAGGGCTCCTTTAAATTACATGTATTTAAAAAAAAGTGGGTTTTTTAATCATTTTATGCATATTAGTATCTATTTCCTTACTAAAAGATAATTGGGCTGGCAAGCCAGCAGCTTGAGAGATTCAAATATTTGAAAATCACAAGAAACTGTTTCAAAACAAGTCATTGAGCACCCTCCTATACCAAAATAAAACTTGGCTCCCACACTAGATACACTGCAGCAACTTGTTTGCAGGCAAACAAAGCTCAAAGCACCAAAGCCTGAGGTTAAGTGCTGCAGGTTCTGGATCTCACATGATCAATTTGCTGTTTGTCCAATATTGGAAACAGCTGTTCCTACCTAAGCACTAGAAGCATGAGTTAGGGAAGTACACTACATGGGATTTCTTCCACACCTAAACTCTTCTATGCAGCATTTCCTATTTTTCACTCTGCTGCAGTATTCACTGTGCTACTCATGACACGCCACACAGCAAAGAGATCCTTCAGATAAAAAGCGCCTCTCACTAGATCCATCCATGGAGATCCTACAGACAAAACAAAAACAGACACACGCAGCTCGTTCCTGCAAGCCATGATCCACAGACAAAGGGTTTCAATTCATCTGTCCAGGAGGTATGCTTGTTAAACAAAAGCCTTTCAGGAGAGGATGCAATACTAAAATTTCTTTATAAAGGAAAAAAGACTTTTTATTTTTTTTTTAGAACTAGGATAATCAGTTGCTAACAAACTGTGCCTTTATCACCTGTGACAGTCTTTATGGAGAGCCTCACATCAGTAATATATCCCCAAATTGCAACTGCTGCCCAAGATCTCCTCCTCATGACTGCTCCCACAGAAAAGGGTTACTGTAAGCAGTCTTGCACCTTGCACATTTGTAAGACAACAAGCATTTAACCAAAATACAATAACTATCATATAGACTAACTGATCTAATTTACACCAACACTCCCAGCTACTCCTTTCAAGCCCTCAGGAACCATGAGTATGAGCCAACATTTCAACTTTTATTCTGATATCCAGCCTTGGTATATTTCTGCAGCTGTTTACTCCTTTCTGTTTCTATTTCTAGTTTACACACAGAAAAACACAGTGTCTCAGGTGATATAAAACAAAGTAGCTGAAACAAATTTAAAGAACACATCAAGTTACAGAGCTTTAGCTAGCAATCCTTACTCAGATACTGTAACTGCTATAACAGATCAAGATTTTACTTCCTGATTCCATAAGTTAATTTTGGAAATAGTGTAAGTTTAACTTCCTGTACTTTTAATGAGTATGTAGTATCTATTCTTCATTACATTCCTATAAGGATGTTTCTGTTTTGGAATTAAGAGCCTTGCTATGAGTCAGCTGAATTCCACCTCATGGTAGTTACACAAAGAAGCTGCTGTGGAACAATTTTAGGCATCGGTTGCTTCACTGTATCTTAGCTGATCTACCATAATATAATGCCAACTTGACCCCTGTGCTGCCTCCAAAAGGAGGCTTGTCTTTTTTCCTCCACCCTCCTATCCATAGTTATCTGTTTGCATTCCTGACCTTCCTCCCCCCACACTTATTTTCTGACAGCCAACTGCTCGTGTGGCCACCCAGAGAACCAGAAACCAGCAAGCGAAAGTCAGACTGCCTTAAAGTTTGTAAGCCAGATCAGTTCCCCAAAGTGGCTGAGAAAAC
This sequence comes from Aythya fuligula, assembly GCF_009819795.1. Classification (NCBI taxonomy): domain Eukaryota; kingdom Metazoa; phylum Chordata; class Aves; order Anseriformes; family Anatidae; genus Aythya; species Aythya fuligula. The sequence continues at coordinate 27,033,637 of NC_045563.1, forward strand.
CAGAACCACAATAAGCAAGAGTAAGCCTATCCACTCCACTTCAGGAGCAAAGCTCACTGGTATTCACACTATGCTAAGAGGGCTCACACAGCATTAGCAGGAATTGCCTTGTGAAATGCAAGTTTAAATGGCAGCTTTTAGACTGCAACCTCAGTGGGGACTAGAGGCCTCTAAAAATGATTTTAGACAACATAAAATTATGTATCTCAGACTAACTGCTGGAGCTGGCAAGACCTTTTACCTGGTAACAGAAGCTCCCATTAATAGCTTTTTTTTTTTAATGCTATCATAGAACCAGGAGTCAGTACCTCTAATTACTTATTAGCTAACCTGCTTGCAGTGTCTTGGACCTCATGTGAATTTAAAAGCATCCAGCTTGTGCTCAGGTTCTTACACACAAGATTTTCTTTGCAACTACTCAAGCTAAAGAGAATTAATAGCATGCTTCCAAATCAAAACAGACGGCCACCAGAGCAGCATTAGAAAGCCTCCCACTGCTGTGAAGCTCAAGCCAGATCCTTCCAGTAGCACTTCTGTAGCTGCTGGTGCTGGCAGATCAGGTCTCTCTCTCCCTCAAACCCTTGTTTATGCTGCTCTCAGTTTGTTGATATAACTGTTGATACAGCTTTGCAGTGAAGCAGACAACATAACTGGTCCACCAAAAAATAACCCAGCTAAAAGAAAAATTGTTTTGTATAATCACACACCGGTAGTACCATAACATATGGGGTATTTAGAAGACAAGGAAAACAGCAGAAAACCGAGCAATACTGCTCTACAAAGAAATTCTCAAACTATAGCCTCAGCCACACAATTTCCCACTAAACATTGGTGTCTCCCGGTGGTTACCTTTTGTTCTTCTCTTTCTATCGCGTTCTGACACTTCTCGATCTTCCATTGCCGCATGAAGTCTCGCAGATATCCAAAGAGAGTGAGAACACCATAGCCTACGTAGGTCAGCACAGCAACCAACATCGGTGTTTCTTCAAAAGCTTCATTGAAAGGCCGTTTGTATAATCCTCCGTTGTGCACAACATGATTTATCTGAAGTGAAAATGTAAAGAGAGGTACCTGTGAGATACTCATTAATGACACATCAGAGGGGCATTTCTGAGCAGTCACTGATCGCTTCCAAGTTGTGCATTCCCCCTGCCCGTCTCAAAGCTCTTCTTGCTAGGTCCAGTTGTTATTAACAAACGCTATCAGCCCCCATACACAAGGTTGCTGTGACACAGCCTCCTCATCCACCAAGTTTTGATATAACTGAAGTCACAGAGCAGTGAGGCTTCCCAGACCTACTGCAGAGAAAATACTAACAAAAACAAAACAAAACAAAACAAACAAACAAAAAACAAACAAACAAAAAAACAGAAATAGTAATGAATAGTTTTATTAAGCTAAACACTATATTCTCGGGGTTATGAAAACTGAAAAACTAACTGGACAATATCAAAGGAGACTCAACTTTAGAACCCTGAATTGCTGCAAGAAAACAAGTATCAACTGTGTCTCCATAGCCTTAGCCTAAAGATGCTGACGTAAATGCTGCACTTATCCATGTGGTGGACATGTCTCAGACAAAATGTCATTGTGTACAGGCTCCACATTGCATATATGTCAGCACCCAGAACAAAGAAGGGCTTTCTGTGCAAAGTACACACTACAAGTGTGTATGACTACAAGTCATCTTGTTACTTCAATACTACCTCCTGAAACTAAGAACTTGACCCGTTGTATAATACATGTACATGGGCATCTCAAGTATCATTGCTATAACTTTATTTGTGACTATTACAGAAAATCTTTGCAACTACAAGGCTCTCTCAACATAACAATGGGGTGGGAAAAAATATCATAGTGTGAACTAGACTACTCATTCCAAGAAACAAGTTAAAAATCCAGATCTAAAAAGTTACTGGATCAAAACCAAGAAACCTTGCCCTAGATGCATGTTGCTGTGTGTATTTCAAAGTTATAGACTAGCTATCCCATCATAGAACAGCTGTGTGTGAAACAACACAGTCCAAGACATAAATCCCCTACTTCCAGCAAAGCTGGGAAGTCTTACTCCTTGCAGAACGCATTGATTTATTTTTGCCAGTGCTACCTGGCAAAAGTCACAGCTGTTTCCCTAAGCCTAGGAATCTAGGCAGATTAAGACTACTTATTGGCATATAATTTTGTAACTTTATGGTGTCCAAATACATTATGAAGGGTGTTGCCAGATGTGGATGGGAATAGCTGGAAGCCAAGATCAGCTTCAATAAATGCCTATATTAACAGCACGCTGGGAAGAGGGCTGGGACAAGGATTTGCCTAGGACGCCGTTTGAATTTTTCTGGACTGTACTCAAATTGCAGTTCATAGCCAAATGTAATAATATATTTTTTAAATATTATAGTCAAAGAAACATCAACACCTAAGGAAGAAGATAATCTTAAATATATTGAGAAAAGAACAGCAAAGAGTGAGGGGGTGGGGGCCAGCAGGCAACCTAAGCTATTCTCCTACCACATGGGAAAGGAAGCCAGGGTTGTACAGAGTCTGTAACAGCTAGGAATCAATGAAAGAACACAAATAAAAGCCTAACCAGACACTGCATTATTTGAAAACCATCATCTGTTCATCCCAGATGCTGAAGCAAGTCTGCATTTCAAGCCTGGTGCATAGTTTTCCAGAAGCAAGGGCCTTCTCGTAAGATACAATTACGCTATAGCTATGCAGTCAAGAATTGAGCAATGAACTTGAACACCACCTTTCCCCCAAAACTCACTTCTGCCTCTTCCCTTTGCCAGCACACACCGAGATAGCAGCAGGGCAACATCAAGTTTCATTCCCAGTTCAGTCACTGGGGTTGTGCAGGCTTTGGAATTGGGCATGCATGGAAACAATACAGCAGACACCACAGAAGCATCTTTTAGCAGCAGCATTTGTGCCAGATGTAAATAACTAAATAACTAAAAATAAATGAAGTGCTTTGAGGCAGGGTTTAATCCTCAAGTGTCTTTAAAACCATACTGCCTACAGTGGTGGCTGAAGTTCAAAATTTTCAAACAGGTGCGGGAACCACCAGGCTTACCACATGTCAGCTAAGACGAAGGCAGCTTAAAGGTGTTTAATCAAGGCCACAGCTTCATAATATGCCTTCCTCGGGAACAATGCCAACCAAAGGATCTCCCCTGTCCCACTCGCTTCCACCTTGAGCCATCTGCAATTCTCTCTGCCTTGCACAACTAAGGCTAATCTGATTTTCAGCATAGCATCCCTCCAGCACTGACCTGATCCAGGCTGGAAATACAATGACTTGCAGAGGGCTATTTTTTATACCCAAGCAATCTTCAGGCCATGAGCTCATTCAACAGCTCTCAGCATACAAGAATCAACAGCTGTTAGAGGAACAGGAAGGGCAGAAGCAACACAACAACCAACAGCCTTGGTGACACAACACTGCAGAGGAAAACTGATGAAAGCTTTCTCTTCACTGTTACTCTCAAGATCCCTCAACTGTATCGCTACGGCCCCAATTCTCGAAGCTAGAGAATTTTTACTGCATCCAGACCTGAGAAAGATCATGCAGCAAAGCTCCGAGTTACTACAGTCTCACAGCTTGATGAATTGCAGACAAATTTGGATTCCTCACACTGCCAGACTAGGCTGCGAACAGCAGCTGCTCGGAGGAGACATATGACATATCTACTACCTGTGGCTGTCTACGAGGAGCTGAGTTCTGGATACACAGACAACCAAATGGTAGTGACTACTTCTCTAATTACTTAGCATCTAATAGAGATCACATCAAGGCTTCTAATGTCTTTTCCAGGTGAACTTCCACTTACATCTAAGAGATGAAAGGTTATAACCTAAGGGTATGCATCTGAGGTTAACTGATACCAAAAAATAGCTACTAGAGAAAATAACAAAATACAGTTTTAATCAGAGAAAAGTATAACTTTTTCCACTTCTTTAGAGGCACCTCTGCTTGTGGAAAATGCTAATACTACACAAGTTGTTCTATGCTGTCAAAAGCAACATTTAACTGATAAAGACTCTTTTGGGAATATCTCTGTTGATTCAACACAAACTCAAATCTATTTCACCTCTTGGTGTTGTTTTTTTTTTTCCACCAGTGTGCTTGTACATCCTTGTACTCTTGTGTCAGCTACAAGATAAACTGGGAAACATCTGTGCTATCATATCTAAATTAAATGTTAAAGAAACATTCTGAATGCAATTATGTGGACTCTTCATGAAGCATACAGGTACCATACGTACACTGGAACTGCCTGTAGAGGAGATGTTCATAGCCACGTTTCAGGTACAAGCCTATCTGTTCAAGAGCGCTTTAGAAGTCTGTGTTAGCCTTCAAAAGCTTACATGCTACGAGCTCCAAGTCTGCTGCAAAGGTGAAGATATTCAGTTTCAGAGACCAAGAGAAAAGATGGTAAAACTTAGTTTCAGGAAAAAAAAAAAAAAGTTGCCAGATTAAGACTTTTATGGCTTCAGCAAACAAACCTTATCATAGCAAAGCAAACCATGACCTTTGAGCAAGAACATACTGCGCATTTAAGTGGAGATGACTAAGTCAGAGATCGTCTAAGCGTGTGGTTCAGAAAAGCAGGTGTATGCTCACATAAATCGGTATTTCCTAGGGTAACACTGCCCAGAACATATGTACACCAAAGAGCACCATCCCATTCAGAAACTCAACTGCAAGAGAAAAATCAGAGCGCTGGCCAGATGGTCAAGGAAGGTAGCAGAGCAAAGGCATCCTAAATCAGCTGCAAGTAATGCCTGTGCTGCTCCAAGCTTTGTGGGGAAACAAATGCCAGGAAACAATATTATTGCCAACAATTACTGAGGAGCAGCATCATGTAGCTACTGCCAGAAAGGATTGCATTTGTGGTCTAAGCAGAACACTTCAGTGCACTAATAATCATCATCTCCCCAGTCTGCTGACAAACAGTTCCAACTCACAAGGCAATGCAAAACTCACTTCAGATCTGGTTCACCCTACAGAGAGAATCCCTACAAGCAGTGGGACAGTATCTCTGGTACAAAGGGTGGGAGCATGGCTGTGCACGCGTGGCACATGTACACCTAAACACATCGTCTTGCCCAACTACTGCACAAAGCTGTGCATTAAACAGCCTCCAGACAGCATCAGATCTTGCAGTGCCTTCAGCCTGGGGATCAAGCTGGGAATCAGATTCCAGCTCCACACAGACAAAAAAGGATTTTCTGCCTATCTCAAGTTATTCAAATTCTTTTATGACAAGTATGAAAATATCACGTGCAATAATCCTACAGCACTATCTCTTGCAGTTACCTTAGCATGATTACAGGCCACCTGACATCAGGGACAGAACGGTGTCACCTACACAAGAGTTCTCATTTAGCCACCCCACCCAGCATAAATTCACAGCTAGATGTGTAGCTAATCACAAGCTTCACCAATTACAACCTCCGCTATCTTACTAGATGTGTAGACAACTCTAACAGTTACCAGGGTTATGAGAAAAATGCAAACAATGAAAAAGCAATTAACAGAAAATTTGTTTTTACTTGTGCCTTGCACTCGTTTCCTTCGTCCAGATTTGGTTAGGAGCACCAGAAGGAGCACCATACCTCACCCTGTCATGGATTTACAAAGTGGGTATAAGGAATCCAGCAGATACAGACTTCAGCATTATACTCCCACTGCCAGCAGCCACAAAGCTGGCGTTATTCTGAGCCTGACTTCGTGCTCATTAAAAGCGCCTTTCTGAAAGCCAACAGGAAAAAGGGGTTTCAGTGTATTTGTTATACCTGCGTCAGCAGCCAGCTCGGCTGGGAGCTAACTCTGAACAGAGCCCGCACAGGACCAGGGGGCAGATGCACGGGAGCGCCCAGAAGCCAAGCACTCAGACCGAGGGCAGCTCACCGTGCTGAACCTCCAGGAGCATTGCAGCAGCTCCGCGAGGAGACAAAAGCCTTGTGTAAACACGGGACTGTACGTGGACACTACGGCAGACCACAGGAACAGGATTTACTCAAGGAATCTTTTACACGAAGTTGCCTATTAAAAGCATCTGCCAAGCTAAATATCTCGTAGAGCAGGCGCATACTTCAGGGAGAGCAGATGTCACCAGTGCAGCATGCAGGAAGAGTGACGGTTATGCTGCTAACCTGGGAAAACCACAACATGCCGTGTTAAGAAGACTTCTATTTCCTGCTGCAAGGAAAAACAGTCTGATGAACCTGGCAGACTGGATGTAAATACCTTAGAAGGTGTATTTATACTGGAATGCAACTTCGCAAAATCCTTACTAAAATTTAGTAGCTTCTCATTAACACACACCACACACTGCAGGATTTTTACTAGCAGGCTTACAGCTTCTGTTTTTAGATGCATGATCTGGAATACTGCTTCCAAGTGTTGATTGCTTTTTTGTCAAAGATTCCTGCCAACTACAGGGAACACGTGGAAAAACAACGAATGCACCTCTCCTCCAGGATGCATCTCTGCTGTCAAAAGCAGTCACGTTTATTATAAAGAATTAAGAGAATCAAACGCTAAGGAAAGTACAGCATTAAGTAATCACTCCCCACAGGCAGCTACATCTAAGCTATCACTGTATTCCATGATAACTTTTTCCTGTCACCTCCAGTCCCTTTTCTTGTGCTGCTTTGTTCTTCGACTTCAGATCTCAAACTGCTGCACAGGTAAAAACACTAAAATGTATTCGCTACCAAAATTAGCAGGCACTGCTCTGCAACACATTTTAACCCTTCAAATAAAGTCCCAGGAGGGAAACTTGTTTTACAGAACAGACTTCACCATTCTGGTGTACTCCTAATTAAATATTTGTTCTTGTTGGTAGGTATTCACAAGTATTTTGGCTTGCAAGTATTGATTCCCAACGAATTCCTCACTCTTTTGATAACTAAGATGTACTTGCCACATCCACACAGATGGGAACAATAAATGTTCAGTTTAAATGTATTTTTTTCTTTTAACAAGTTAATGATACAATTACCTTCGTACTGATATGTTACCTCAGCTGGTGTGTTCAATTGATTTGAGGTGTACAGCATGTTGATAATGACTGAATGGTTTTTTGTTTGAAGTGTGCAACTTACAATGAAGTTTTTCAAAGACAGAAGTCCAGTGGTTCACTAACAAACCAAGCCATAGGCTCTCAGGTACCTCTGAAAGTGTTCTTAAAGTTCTTTAAGACTTACTCTTACTTTTTTGTCGATGGTGTGTTTTTTTTTTTTTTTTTTTTTTTTTTCCTCCAAAAATGAGAAGTTCTGCAAGTGCCATGTTTTAAGCTCCTGTTTCTTCAACTATAAGCAGTCTTCAAGGCTGCACTTTTCAGCTAACCATAATTTTTTTTTTCTAGGAGTGATGCCTTAATGAAGGTCAGTAGTTACGTGCCCAGCTTCAACAAGGCTATCAGTGTTTTACACTCCTACTAGAGAAATGTCAGTAGATAATTAAGACAAAGCTTTGGTCTTTTGGTCAACAATTTTAAAGCGTGACATTTAAGAAAATAAATAGCTTTTGCTGTACAATTAGGACAGGAAAATACAATGTATTACATGATGACATCACTCAAGTAGGTATACTAACAAAAAGCGAATTTACATATTTATTATACCATTTAAGGCTTATCACTAGCTTAATTTGAAATGGCAGTCCCAACATAATGGAAAGATTTTAACATTTTATCCAAACTGGCTTCCCAGTAACACACACAAATGTAACAGAAACCAACCACATCAGCAGTTACCACAAGCGTTGGTTCTTATATCAGGACAAATAGACAAATTTTCAAACACATTTGACAACGACACTACATCTACTAATTTAATATGATGGCTTGTAATTTTCATTTAGCCAGATAAATATTGTGCAGCTAGTCCTTTCACAAAGGCTCGGCCTTTTGTAATTAAATTTGGTATTAGAGAAGTATCCTCATGCACAGGCAAGCTTTTTCAGGAACACGGTTTTATCAATTAAAACCATCTGAAGGAGGTCACAGTTTTTTCTAGGTCAGCCAATTTTCTACTCAATTCAGTTTTCTGTTACTGACGCAATACTCGCAGTCAATCAAATAGCCAAGCAGGAGGCAGAAAGTAGTAATTTCTTTCTTCAGGCCTGACGCAAGCCTCAGCCTTTAGCCTTAGGCTAAAATCCCTAAGGCACACATTTTTACAGGGGTTCAAGGATTAAATACGATGTCTAAACTTTGGCACACTCTCCTGCAATCCACTCATTTATCCGTGCTATCATGGAATAACCCAGGTTGGGAAGGACCTCCAGGGGCCCCCCTTGTCCAGCGCCCAGCTCCAAGCAGGTTATTGAGGGCCACATCCAACCTAGACTTGAACACCTCCAAGGATGGACAGTCTACCACCTCTCTGCAGAACTTCCAGTATTTTCCTGCTTTCATGGAAAAATTATTTGTTTTCCTATCTAGTAGAAGTTTCCCATTCTTCCAGAAGACACCTGTTGGTTCTCATCCCATTGCCACACAATTCCAAGGAAGTCTAGCACCATCTTCTCCGTACCCTTGACCAAACAGTTGAATCTTCTCCTGAGGCCAAGCAAACCCGGCTCTCTCAGCCTCTCCTCATGTGCTCCAGCCTCCCCAGCTTCTTGCCGGTCCCCCAGTGAATTCAGAGATTCACGCAGATAATGTCATTGCCTTTCTAGGGAGCTTAAAACCAGACGCAGTACTCAATGCGGTTTCACTTCCTTGTGAATAAGGTTGAGATTTAGTTAAGATACAAGGCTTTTTTTTTTTTTCCTGTCATAAGAACTTGCAATTTATACTTGCACAGAGACTTGGAAAAAAAACACAATTCTGTACTCCAATCCTTTTTTACATTAGTGGACAAGGCAGTTAATCAAAATCGTTATCTTATCATAACCATCTTAAGTAAGGTTTATTCACATTGCTGCTGTCATTAACTCCCTGTAATGAGAAAAACTTCCCGTATTTGTTGCAGGCAGCTTCAGAAGCACATTCTCCCAGAGAGGTCACGCTCAGCCTGACACCAGCCAAAAGCCTCCACAAAACCAGGACGAAGCCAGCATTCCACTGCCCCCGAATCATCTCAGGAGATGAGCCTGTAAGTAATCAGCCTGTGCTCTTAAGAAGCACACACACACAGATCACAGGACAGAGAAAGCGGTTTTCAGTATGTACACACCAAAATTTTTTAGGAAAAAAAATCCATGCTGATGTCTTGAATGGCTGTGAAAATTCAGGACTTGTAACAGCTTTAAAGGAAAGCAACTCCGTCCTCCTCCCCTCTTTAAACCAAACTATTCCTTCCCTTCCTGAGGAAGTAGTATGGAGCTGTTTACTAAAGGACGTGTACAATCAGCTATCTGGAGACTGCTCCAGCAGAGCACTCCAAGGCCTTCCAGAATCATCAAGGAATTTACAAGTTGTTTGTATCACTCCGGCTCCTATGTGACTGACCTGGAGACAGTGTGCACAACAGAAAATAAGAACTTCAGAACTAAATCCTATGTTCCAACTACTTGTTTGGTTTAAGATTATTTCTTCTCCAAGTTCTACAAGTATAATAACACCATTCTACTGGAGAAGTTCAATTAGGAAGTCTGAAAAGACACATTATTGAAATCCTGTTCACAGTAACGGGCAGATTGCTGTAAGTTATCTTGGAGAATAAGGGCAACTTGTCCTGTTCAATATGCCCCACTCTCCCTGTTCTAAGGATGAATTTAATGTTTTTTAAGACTTTGTTGAATAAGTATCTGTTGCTTCAGAGCAAAACACTGCATTGGAGAAACACATTCCAGTCTAATATTGTACTGCAGGAAGAAACAGCAATTTTGCCTTCACTCAATTATTCCCACAAGTGCCTCGATAGGTCCCAAACAGCATTTCTCCAGCAGACCAGAATGACAAAAAGAGCAGAATGAGGCACAATGTGGAGAGCTAACTTCATTGCTCTTCTGCTTGACTTTCCCTCTCCTGGCTGAGCTCACTTCTTCCTGCCGGGACAATGCCCTTCGGGGTGCCAGGCCCTCACCTCACGCTGGGTGCTGTGTGGCACTATGACAATCCTGAACCCACTCACAGCTTGCTCCTTTTCCCACCCATGCACTTCCTTAACTGTGCACAGACCCAGAAACAAGTCACTCACTTTTCTCCCATATCCCAGTTTTTAACTGCTCGGTGGCCTTGTGACCTGCTCCAACAGCGGTGCCCACAGCGGGTGCTGTGCTCGCCGCATGTCAATCCCTACAGAGACGAGCAGCTCGCAGAACCCAAGCAATGGGAGCACAGGGCTTCCCAGGCAAGGAGAAGAAAGAGCTGTTGTTGGGCTCTATTGAGAGAATGGTGCCTACACGATGAAACCTCAACTCCACCTCGTTCCTCCCCCAGCCCCTGCTGCATCTCACTGCTCTCCAGGCAAACCCAGCTCTTGTACGCTTCTGCCGGGCAGCAGGCTCCCCTCTCCTCTTACCAAGGGAATCAAACAGCGGCTCAGACCCCGGCAGGGCACACGGCGAGGCCACCCGCACCCCGGGCAGCGCTCACCCTCCCTGCCCACCCTGCAGCGACAGCACTGAGCCAGCGCTGCGCCCAGCACCACCCCCCCCCCCCCGTGCTGCCCCCGGTGCCGCACCCACCTGCGTGCCGGGCAGGCCCCGCACGAAGCCGTTGCGGAGCGCCCCGTGCGCCGCGCCGCAGCCGTTAGCGCGGGGCTGAGCGCCCAGCGCCGCCCGCCCGGGCCGCTCCATGCCTCCGGCTCCGGCTCCTGCTGCTCCTGCTCCTCCTCCTCCTCCTGATGCCGCCGCCACCGCCGCCGCCGCGCGCGGAGCTCCCGCAGCCGCCGCCGCCCCGCCCGCCCCTGGCCGGCCCCGCCGCGCCGCGCCGCACCGGAAGCGCGAGCGGCCGCCGGCTCGGCCAATCAGCGGCGGGGGCGTCACGTGAGGGGCGGGGCCTGGAGGGGGAGGCGGGGGAAAGCGCGCGGGGCTCGCCGCGAGGGGGCGGGGCCGGCGCGGAGCGGGCCAATGAGGAGCCGCGCGGGGATCAGATGGGAGGGGGAGGAGGGGGAAAGGGAGCGTCCCGCCTCGGGGAGGGGGCGGGGCCGGAGGGTGAGTGCTGCCCAATCAGCTGGCGGAGACGGAACCGGGAACGGAGGGAAGGGGACGAGCTAGCCAATCGCGGCACGGTAGTGGAGGGAGGGGGCGGGAACGGGAAGAGGGCTCTGTCCAATGGGAGGAGGGAGGAGCGGGGCGGCAGCCAATGGGCGGGAGGCAGGGCGGGGCGGGGCTGGGCGTTGGGCGGCGGCGGCGCGTGAGGTGCCACAACGGCCGCGAGGCCGGGCGGGGCTGGAAGGGCGTCCGTCCGTCCGTCCGTCAGTCAGTCAGTCAGTCAGTCAGGCCGGGTGTCTGTCAGTCAGTCCAGGTGTCCGTCAGGCCGAACACCCGCCCGCCGCTTGCTGTTCAGGGCCCGAGCCTGGCCCGGGGTCGTTCCGGGCCTGCCGGGTTCCGGTTGAGGCCCAGGGCCCGGGTCCGTGCCCGTTGAGGCCCGGTCTGAGGCAGTGGCGTTGGCGCTGCGCTGAGGGCCCGCCCTGCCCCGCCGGCACCCCCGGGAGCTGGGAGGCGGCCCCCGTGCGGCCGGGGAGGCCAGCGCTGGTTGTACTGAAAGCCACGTCGAGTTTGGGGCGATTCCTGCCCTTTTTAGTGAGGTCCGGGTTAGCACGCGACGCGCCAGAGGGAGGAAAGCCCAAAGCGTGCGTGTGCCCTGCCCCTTGCACGGGCTGAGCAGGCTCTGGGCAGCGCAGGGAGTGGCGGGGGGAGATGGCGCTTACCCTCCTTTCCCCCCAGCGCTGAGGACGAGGAAGCGAGCCCCGGGCGGTTACCCCGGGCGGTTACCCGCGTGCTGAAGAGGTGGCGGCCCGACCTTTGGTTCCTCGGGTGTAATTGGCAGGGAAGGGCTGTGGTGGTTCCTAGAACGCCGCCTGGAACAAATCTCGGTGAACACAATGGCAGGCAGGTGAACTCGAGAGAGTACTCTCGTCCTTTCCTCTCTGATTTGCTTTTATTGATATAAAAGCCAATTTATTTCAGTATGATATTATGTTTCAGCATGACGTAGCCACACCTTGGGGCCTCTCTCATGAATCTCATTGCAAATTCAATATGAACGCAAGGCTCCTAGGAAAAATGAATTAACTTCCATGAAGGAGGCATTCGTTTTTCTTTCCCCAGGAAGACTTGAGTGAGCTTTGTGGCTGGCTTCAGCCTATTTGTGGGCAGCAGCACATGTCCTATACGCTTCATATCTCCAAATTGCCTATGGAGAAGAGATCTTTCTTTAATGAGGGTCCAAATGCAGGCTCGGGGTAACAAGTCCAGGCGGGGTGTGGGACCAGGTAGGGTTAGAGCTGTGTGAGGCCCCACTCCTTTTCTTGCTGTCTGCGGCCACTCCCGTATCTTGATTGCCACGAAAGCAGGTTTGGGCTTGCCTGAGAAACATTCTTTCTTCACCTGGTTTCGGTGTGCAGCCAGACAGAGCTGTCGGCTGAGATGGGATGGGCCATGTCCCCTCTCGTGTTACAAGACAGGAGCATGGGGAAGACTGGAGCTGCTAGGGAGGACAGATCAAAGGAGCAATTGCCTGTGCTCAGAGTTCGGGTGCTTGTGCAAGTGGACTTGCTTCAGTGCAGGCGCGGTGACTAGTGCTGGTGGAGAAGCTCATGGACTGCTCTTGCTGCTGAGTTTTTTCTGGACAAGGAGGGGAGAGTTTCTGTGGAGTAGAAATTACTTCAGAGGAAATGAAAAGAAGATAATGAATGAAAAAAGAAAATAAGTGAGCACATGAGAGACAAGTGTACAGGGAAAACACGTACTACAGAACGTTTTTTGAAGGATTTTTCCCCTGATGCCATGGTCAGCTGCGGGTATTTTCTTCACAGCACCTCTCCTTTTGGAGCAGATTGAATTGTACTGAGCAGCCTGCACCACGGGGCAGGTGGTCCACAAGCCAAGGCTCACAGGGTGTCTCTGCCCAGCCGTTTATGCAGGAGCTTCAGCTGCTGATGCCCTGTTTTTAGAAGATAAACTGCTTCAGCTGCACAGCACTGGATCTCAGTGCCACATTATCTGTTCAGTTAGAGCCCAGATCCCTTCCACATGTAGGTGCTTGAGGGACACCTGCCCCCCCAGCACAGAGTGGGGCAGGGAAAGCTGCTCTCACCCTGGGGTTGTAGTGACAGGAGAGTCTGGGATACCCATGGAGACAGGTCCCAGCCTGGGGCTGCCACAAGCACATCCCAGAGACCTGGTGTCACCTGGGCAGCTCTGACGTGGCTCAGCGGCACACATGAGATACCTGAGTATGCAGGTGGCTTCAGCTTGTCTCTCTCATCTACGTGTCTGCACAACAGAGGGTCCAAAGAAACTCAGAACGACAAATTCAAGTTCTGATTTTCCTTTTAGGTCTCAACAGTACTATTCCTGTGAGCTGGCAGAGCAAACAGCTTTACTCAGCCAACTGAATGAGGCAAGGAACTGTATCAAAAAATGAAATGAGTCGAAGGGAATAGCAGACCGTAAGTAACAGGTCGGACAGGCAGCGATTGCTGCACATCAGGCTCATATCGACAGAGAGCTTACATCACTGACATGAGTCAATGCGTGCTGTTGCTAACCGACTGTGGGTTTGGGGATCACAGAGCAGAGTCGTGAACTTTGGAGACAGCAGAAGGCGAGCTCAGGAAGGAGCAGTTGGGTGACCAGTGGGACAGAGAGAGGTAGCAGGGAAATTTTCTGGCTGAAACAGACAGAACATGGGCCTTCTACAGCGAGTAGAGATAATCAGAGCTTGTGACCAAGGGGAATAATTTCTTCTGAGAATGGAGAGAGTTGACAACTGAGACAAAGGTGGGCACGTGAATGATGCTAGCGCTGTAGGGAATCTATGGAATGTCTCAAGGTGACTATAGTCAGAAATAAGCCTAAATCTTTGACTTTTACGGTTGCCGTGCAGACAGCTGTGACTCAGCCCTTGCATTTGAGGCAGTTAATAGCAGGTGGGCTGCTCTGAGAGGGACCAGTCTGCAGCCTCCAGGTATAGGCTCAAGTGAGCATGAACTGATTGTTGAAGGTATAATTGAAAAAGCTACAGTTTGGGCAGACCTATGCCGTGCAGTGAGGTGAGTATTGTTTCCATATTTTTTTTTCCCACAGTTACAGTCGCTTAGCACTGAGACTTCAGGGACTGGGCAGGGAAATAACTCTAGGAGAGCACTGCATTTTACCTTGGGTCTGAATGGCAGAATGCCTGCCTGAACCACAGAAGAATTAGTAGAAATGCAGAAAGCTCTTTCAGGAGCTCATAGCTAATTAAATAGCCCTTGAAGAAAACACAAAGCTCTAACAGTGTCCCTGGAGAATTTGACCAGCCCTTAGCCAAACTTGATGGGAAGCTGGAGAGGCCTTGGAGCAGCTCACAGGAGGAAATGATGCTCGTTTGGAAGGTTGGCTGGTGTTCCAGTAACTGCCTTCTGTCCTCAGCTTAAGTAAACGTTGAATGGCTGTGGCAGATTGCTTCCTTCTGGTGGAGGCAAGGGGACACAGGTACAGCTTTTTTTTTTTTTTTTTTTTGAACAATGCAGGTAGTTGGTTTAGATTTAGCTAAGCTAGGAGTTATGATTCTGTTCTAGGAGAGACCTTCCCTGTCCTTATTGCCTTCTGCAGTGAATGCCACAGTTCCAGGCCCACCACAGCTTGTGTTTTACCTCACTGGCTCCGAGACAATAATATTATTAAAATAAATAATATTATCTGGAAATAAATTAAGCTCTAAATCTATGTAATGCTAAAAAAAAGACTCTGTCCAGGCTATTCTTTTTTCTCGCTCTCTCTGCCTCTCTCTTTTTTTTTTTTTTTCCTATTGAAGCCTTGATTGAACCCGTTCAAGGATTCTCTGATTTGGGTGATGTGGGCACACTGATTTGGACCAGAATTTGTAATCGTGGTGAAGTGTTTGCAGTTCAGTGTGTCTGCCTGGAGAAACCAGCCGGGCTTGTACAATGTTACTGTGGTGAAATGGGGAAGGTGTCAGAGTGGGAGATTGGTGATCGGAGACGCAAGAGGCCTGAGAGGATGTAGGTACTGAGAGATGTGTATAAAGGCTGGTCTGATGAGCCAGAGGAAAACAGAGATGTAGGAGGGGGTGGGATGGAGGATCAGGGTGTTGGCCAGCAAAACAGGGCATGGGAGGGAATCCAGTGAGTTAGCAGGGATTAGCGACAGACTAACTTAACCACCTGCAGTTATTATTCCTTCTGATATGTACAGCTTTAATCCCTCGGTTAAGAAAGAAGTAGATAACTGTACCAAACTTGTTTATCCTCTAGGCTTCAATTGAGGCTGACTGCCAAGATTGTCCTAACCATGTTTAGAGCCTTCTTCTCTATGCTTTATCTGTTTTTCCTCTTGTTTCTTATCCTCAAGACTCTGTAAAAAATAGTATTGAGAAAATGGTATTCAGAATAGTTCAGAAAGTTCCTTTGGGCAGTGACTTGGGAAGTGTTTTGGAATGGAGACTGACGTCCCTCCATAATGGAGCCGGGCAGTTTGTCACAGCTACCTTTAGGCCGGCAGTAGCATCCACCCACTTTCACTACGTTTCACCCAACCCTCGGCAACGTCTGCTTCTTCTGGAGACTTAGGTCTGAATCTTTTCTTACGCCAACACAGTGGGAATGTGTAGTGGTGTGTCTTCTCTCAGGTCACTTACTGGCATTGTAGGGCCAACAAAAGCTGCAGCTCCAGGAGCCCTTGAATTCACCACCAAGAGAAGTTGCTCTAGTTTAAAACTATCCTAGCAAAAATGGCGAGCTCTGGGGTTTAACAGAGCAGGAGAGGCAGCTTTGGGAATGAATGGCTGAGATGGAATCTACAACTTTATCATCATCCTTGGCTTTTGTTGGTTTTGTTAAAGGAAATATAGCCTGAGAGAGTTTGTGGCCAAGATACAGGAGCAGTGGCAGCACGGAGGTGATTTAAGTGCACAGATACTTGGGAAATAGTGGTTGGAAGCAAGGTAATTTCAGCAGCTTCTGGTCTCATATGTGGTTCCTGTGATACGTTGTTAACCACTTGTACTGCTTCAGCTTTTGTGTTCCTCCTCTGTGGACTTTCATTGTCACTCCTGCCTGTTGCTGCTCAGTTTGGTGAGTGGTGAGGAGCTGTTTTAGAAACTTTGCTTAGGTCTCAGCTTCATTTCTTTGCCAACAGTGCTTCCTGCATCTAAACAGGCCTCAGTCTCCCGTCAGGTTCAGGGCTCTGGAGAGTTCATTAGTGCCTCCCCCAGCTCCAACACATCAGGGATTTGACCCTGTGTACTCGGTGTGTTGGGGGCTCTTATTTCATGACATGCTCACTTCTCTCCCCAGCTCTAGCAGTGAAGAAGGTCCTGTTTGTGTAGGCAACGACCAGGTTCTGTGTCTTTTCTGCTATCCATGTAGGGTGATACTGAGCCCGAGCTCTTTTTTTTTCTTTCTTCTTTTTTCTTTTTTATTTTTTTTTTTTGATGCATTGCTTTCTTAGTTCCTAAAATGAGGATAGCGAGACTATTACCCTCCCCATCCAGGATGCAGTGAAAGGCTGCATCTGTGCAGTATAAACAAAGCCCTAATTTACATGTAAATGTGTGTGATATCGCTGTAGCAGCAGAGTTGTACCAGTGAAGCCCTCCTTATGTGCAGGCAGCTTATGTCAGCAGAATAGGGCTCTTTTTTCTCTTTTTCTTTTTGAACAGAACTTTTCCGAGCACTGTCAGCTACATCAGCAAAAAACATTCAATACCAATATAACTGCACTCTCATTAGAGCACAGATCCCCATGACAGTTTAATCCCTAACTTCTTTTTAGGCACTTCTGAGGGTCTGTACCTACGACTCTTGGCTATGTGGAAGAGACCCCAAACACTCCCCCCATTAGTACCCTGGCAAACGAGCTCAGAGCAGATGTGGCCTCGTTTTATCAATAGCTGCAGAGCGCTCTGAGAGGTGGTTCAAGGCACTGAGCCTGGCAGAAGCTAGACCAGACTGTTACGGCTGACTTCAAGGAGGACCACGGCGGTTTCTGCTTCTTCTGACAATGTTGTTGGTACTGCAGGAGTCTGGCCCTTATTCACCTTTTCCCATGTGAAGACCAGAACGAAAAGCCCCTGTAGGCCACTGGCACTATGGATGGGGGAGCAGAAGAGACTGTTCCATACGGTGTCACTTCGGTGGCTGTGCCTGGTCCCCGTGTGAAGAGCCCCTGAGTGCTGCAGCCCCGTGGTTGCACCACATATGGGAACCACAGGATGCTTGTCCTATGCTGTGGCCTTCTCTGGTGTAGCTGCTACCCTGGGCTGCCTGAGCCCTGCCCCTCTGCTTCAACTCTTTGTCTCTTTTTCCCCCGGTTTCTGACTGTGAGGATACCGGCATTAATAGTTCTGGTCAGCTGGGAACACCCTGAGCACTTGGTACAAGTCAGTAGGAAGAGGCGTGCAGAGTTCCTGACCTTTGGACATGCATTGGCTGAAGGGAAATAAGCCGCAGCTCCTCACGCAGGCATTTTGCACTGACGAGCTGCCACAGGGGCTGTAGAGCAGCAGGGTGGGTAGCCAAGGCTGACAAGAACAGTGGGGTGGCCAGATAAGTCAGTTGGTCTAGCAGAGAGCTTCATCAGCCAAGGAATTAGTGGCAGCAAGCATCATGTGTTTATTGTTCAGGAGCTGGGACAAGGTATTTTGTCCACTGAGCAGAGAAAGACGGTATGTAAGGCCATAGTGTTCCCTAGAAAAGATGTCTTCGTTGTTAGTTTTTAATTTTGTTGTTAGTTTTAATTTTGTCCCTTCCTGATGCTGTTACAAAGGTGGCACGTGAGAGGAGAGCATCCTACAGAGGAGAGAGAGATGGCAAGGACAGTACACTGGCACGTGAGCAGTGACCAAACCTCAGCATGGAGAAAGAATGAAGGAAGGAGCAGTTTGTCCCCATTCAGGTACTGAGCACAGTTTTTCAGGTTTCCTTTCTCCTCCCTTTCCTATTTAGAAAAACATGGATGAAGGGAGATAGACAAGCTGACAGAAGACATGGCTAAACCCCAGAGAAGTTGCTGCAGGCCTGAGCGGTTGCTGTATCAGGCGTGGCCGTAAGAGGGAAGTGTGTGCTCAGGCATTAGGCGCCTTCACTGCGTGCGGGAGCAATCCCAGCTCGGCCGCTGCGGGCTCCGCAGGCAGCAGGGACCCTGCCCGGCTCCCACCTCCTGTGCAGGGCTCACAGCAAGGCCTGAGCTCCTGGAGGTGCCAGAGGCCAGCCGCAGGCAGGCATGCAGGTAGCAATGGTGGAGATGGTGTGAAGGCAGCTGGGGTGGGGATGTGAATTGCTGTGTGCAGGTCCCTGTCACCTCTCGGAGACAGGGGAGGATGGGCTGACCACTACTGGGAGAACTGGGGCCACCTTGTCCAGAGGAGCTGGGCAGCCAGGTGGGGAAATCTCGCTCCAGCTGTGTCCTCGCACACATACATCCAAGCAGTGGTTGTAGTAGCTGGATCACTCAGGATTAGAGCATTCAGGCTTGAGGCTGTTGATGCTGGGATGTGCCTGGTGGTGTAAATGAGATCTGAGTTTGAGCCACTTGATACGGAGTGACACCTGGCTGTTGCACAACAAAGGGGTTAGGGACGCAGCTCATGGCTCCTTTCTACTGTGCTCCTGCTGTGCTGTGAGCTCAGTTGTGGCTGTTCTGTGCTTTTGCTTCCCTCCTATCAGCAAGGAGCTGAGCCACAGGGACCCACAGGGTGCTTCGAGGAGAAACAGAATTGAGATTGATTTTCTATAGTTATCTGCCAAGAAGTGTGCGGAGCACCACCTGACCTGACCACCAGCTTCCCATGAGCTTGTACTGCAGAGGGGCACACGGTCTTGTTATAGATTTGTTTCTCAGGGACGTTTTCTCCTTAGAAGCAGAAACAGAGGAAAGTGAATGAGACAAATTCAATTTGTTCCTTGTTCAAGCCACAGAATCAAAGCAAAACACATCCAAGAATAAACTGCATGAGAGCTGTACCCAGGTGCTGTGGCAAGGCTGTGCAAAAGTGTGCATCTTTTGGCAGCTGGCTGGGCACGTGTTGATTTTTGTGCTTTTAAAACCTCGTATTCCTGCACAGCAGCAGGACCTACAGCTCCTGCTGCAGGGGCAGGGACTGCGAGTCTGGCTGGGATCTAAAGGCACAGGAGAAAAGAGTGAGAGAGCTGAGGGAATGTGCAGGGCTCAGCACGTGCCTGTTGTGTGCATTGTATGGGGGGAGTGCTGCCCAGCAGGGGACGTCCGTGCCCCGTGTGGGGTGGCTGTGGGCTGGGGGCTGCCCTGCGTGTGGCTGCCTGTGCTGTGCAGCTGTGTGGGAATGGCTGCATGTAAGGACACCAGAGGTTACTTGGCAGTGAAATGAGGCGCAGCATTGCCATGGTGACCACACTCTGCTCTCCTCTCCCTGCCAGATGCCAGGCTCCCAAGCAGTAATGTCTGTGGGTTGTTCTGGGAGGCCCAGGCCACTCTCCCTCTTTTGAGAATGGATGGGGACCGTGCTGCCCCCTCTCCAGACTGGGAGAGTGGTAAACACAGGGGGGTCTCTTTTTTTTTTTTTTTCCCCTCTACATTTCATCAGGGGACGCTGTCTGGGTATGTCCTACATTAGTGGCTGGTGCAGTGCAAAGACAGGAGGGCTGGGGTTTGAATTGCTGTGGTACTTTATTGTCCATGCAGTGTCCTTGCGAGCAGTGAGGCGAGCCAGTTGGCACTTGATAGGCATGTGGTGAGCATGTACAGAGCTGGCTGTTGGAGGACCCTGCACCCACACGGCAAGAGGAGGTGCCCCAGGGAGCTCCACAGTGAACCACTTCAACTCCAGCACCACCAGGAGCATGGAGCTCACCAGCACCAGGTACTGCAAGGCTCTAAGGACACAGCAACTGTGCACCAGAGCATAATGCCTCTGTGCACCTAGTGAATTCACGTTTGCTGTTAGTGCCCACACAGATGGTGTTTGCTGTTCCTACTGAGTTGGATCAGATCATGTTCTGTGCTGCAGCCCCTGGCACAGAAAGTACAGCTGCATCTTCCAGGGACCAGAGAAGCTAAAACGCGTTCCTCAGAGACCTTATTCCTTTCATCTTCAGAGACCTTACTCCTTTCATCTTCAGAAGGCTTAATTTTTTCATCATCTCTCTAGGTTTAGTACTTGGTGGTCTGTGAGGCCACGTTAATCATCTCCCTCCTGTGCTCTCAGTTAAAGGTTTAGAGAGCTGGCTGCTTTGTGGTCTGTGGAGAAAAAAATGAGAAAGAAGGGCTTTGTAGCCTAAAATGTTTGGACATGCATGGGCTGAGGAAGAACCCTGGTGCTTCTTGTACAGACCCATATGCAGAAGCTGGAAAGAACAAACCAAGTAGATGGTCACCCAGTCCTGGAGGCAGAAGTGCCACAGGAGACCAGAGAGGGGCTGTAGGCCAGAAGGTGAGGTCATCACGGCCCTTCTGTGCAGAACACAGCTAGAAGCTCCTCACTAATGTGGCTATTGTAGCATATTCCATTGAGTACCTGCCTTTTCCCTTTAAGGGTTTTTGTTTAAAGCACAGAAAAAAAGCCTGCTAGACACAGACAAACAGGTATTGTCATCTTGTCTCTTCTGGCAAGGGAAGCGAGAGCTGCGTCTCAGTGAAAGTAAAGCAATCTCTCTACTCAGCTGAGATTTGCTAATTTGCGCTGTCATGAGGTCTCATTGGAAACATATTTTTAAATGAAAAAGCAAGGAAATGATGCAAAATAGATTTGAGCATATTCCAGGAGATAGCTAAATTTTTCATAGTGAAAACCAATAATAGATCAGTCTGTGTGCTATGAACATCTCATCACAAAAATACACCATGGGAGGCTTCTGCTATCTATTCTTGGCTGAGCACTGACCTTGGCTATTAGATCTCAATTAAGCAGCTCTATGACTAATGTTTCTCTCTCTCTCCTGCTTTTCTGCTGCAGAAAATAATTTTCAATAATATTGAACGCTGAGTACCTGTGCACTTACTCTCCAGAGACCCATGGTTTCGTGGTGGGCTCCAAGTCACCTGAAAAAAACAGCATTTCCAGTGAGATTTCCAGGGAAAGGAGATGTTAAAGATCTGTGGAGACAGGGATTGCAGTCTTCAGCATCGAGCAGCCTCTGCTGTTCCCTCAAAAATATGCTATGATCATTGCAGCTAAAAGGAAGGGGTGAGTAGGCCACGGGGATCAGAAAGAGCATGCCATATCTTCACTTCTGTATGCTTGCTCACCTGGGATCTTATTTTCCTTTGACTTCTCTCCTATCATTTAGTCCTAGGAGGAGGGAAGAACAGACAGTGGAGCAGACAATGGAAGCGATAAGACTGTGCAAGACTTGCCTTGCTGCATAAATCTGTGATGAGGAGGGAGATGTCTGCGGACTGACTTTCAGCCCAGGTAAGTGCTGAAGCATCAAAGCACCGTGCCAAACCCTGATGTCTCCTGGAGCACACAGACAGCACTGGGCCAGGAAGGGCTGAGAGTTGCTATCTCTACACTTCTGTTTGACATCCAGCCATCGAAAGCAGGAGCAGTCCCTGAAACTGTTGCAGGAGAGGTGGGCTTCGGCTGCTCTCAAGTGCAGACAGGGTGTCAGGAGTGAAGAGTTCTCACTGCCAGCTACTTGTGTGTTACTGATGGTTGGGATTCAGGCAGGGAACAGGTGATGTGGTAGCACCTTGGCTATAAAGATGGAGGAAGTAGTAGGAAAACGGCAGATCCTGTTGTCCTTGTGGCACTGCTTGGAGGGAAGAGTGAGGGGGAAAAAACGGGTTGTGAGCAAGGACGTAGTAGCTCCTACAAACTGCCATCCCAGTGTGAGGAGCAAAAGAGATGCCAGTTTTTCACCAGCATTGGGATGAGGACTTGACAGAGCAATGAGTATCAGTGCTAATAATAGAAGATGGGTCTCCTACATGGTGGAACAAAACCCTTGCTTTGAAAGGACCTGCAACATGTTTTCAGCTCTCTGGACTGAAAAAATGGGTAATTTGCATGCAGCATTCAGCTGGATTTAGAACGGCTACAGCCTGTGTGCAGTAGTGGGGCAAAAATCTTCCTGACTACGTGTCACAGACATCTGATAATCAGCGCTTTTGCAAAGTCAGGTTTCATCACAGCAATGAGAACAATCAGACAAACCAGTTATTACAAGATTAGCGCTATTTGCTCGGAGTCTTTCCAGGTGCTGGCTGTATTTGACAAAGGTCAGATTAACATCTGATGTTAGTCTTAGAGGAATGCTGCCTGAAAAGCCACAGGGAAAAATTGTGTATGAAAGTGTGCTGACTGCAGTGGCAAAAAGCTGTACCTAGGCTTGATCTCAGTTACTGCAACAGGCAAGACAATGCCAGATCAGCTCTCTCTGTTCTAGAAAAGATGGGACATGCTATGCAGCAACTGGGAGTGAGAGGGGTGTTAGATCTTGGTGCTTGTGCCATGCTCAGCAATGATTGCTGCCTTTTCTCTGCCTACTTGGCTGTGAGCAATGGCATTGTTTTTTTCTTCTTTGGAAGAAACTATTTACAAATAATTTGTTGTTACCACCACTGCTAAGAGTTTCTGGACACTCAGGTTTACTTATGTTCAGCTCCATCCCGTGATTCCTAGTTCCTAGATGTGTCTAAGGAGCCATCCCCTTACTAACCAGCAAGTCTTTCTAAAATTTAAATTCTGTTTGAAAACAAAGCTAACTTCAAAGTTTCAGCAACAACCAACACCTTTGCCCAGACTGATTGTTTTTAAGCAAGAACGGTGCTTTGAAAGATGAGTCTTCTTTCCAGTCTGTGTGTTCTGCTCTGGCCTCCTCCATCATTTCAAAATCAATAGCTGTCTCTGCTTGCCCCCCTCCCCTCCAGACCATGCTCTTTGCTACCTCATTTTGGTTTTAATTTGCCACAGCAAAATTGCAGTAATTTTTCCCCCATCCTAATTAAGAAACCTATCCATTAAGGAGAAAGAAAACAAAAACAAAACCTTCTTATCTAAGCCCTTTGTGCAGAACAGAGACAGAAATGATTGGTGAGAAGATCAGCTCTAGAAAGCCAAGCCCTCTATTGATTCTTCTGGCCTTCCTCAGTAAATACAGAATGAGTTTTAAATTCACCTAGAAAGAAGCTAAAAGCTTGTGAAAAGCGCTGACTTCCCAACATCCAAGAAGAGTGAAGCAGTATCTCTTTGGTCTGTCTCACTTTTTACTCTCTCTATAGTTTCACAAAAATATTTGGAGAATGTTTCATTGTATCTTGCCTAACTTCTGTTTCTCTTCTGTCGCATTTTGCTGTAAATTGGCCTTGCTCTTAACTTTCCAGAGTGTAATGGTTCTGACCAACCTTTTGGAAGAACTTTGAGATGTGTACATGAAAGAGACTGGAAAAATCTCTATTGTGAGCAAACGTCCTTAGCTCACCCACCAGCACTGAGTACTTGAGTTAAGGAAAGGAACACTGGGTGATGGTGAAGGAGGGCTCAGCCTTTAGGCCATTCAGTTCATTGCACACTGCTGCTAAGCTCTGTTCTTACAGGCACAAAAAGGGAAAAAGAGTACCCAAACTTGCAGATACTAGTCAGGAGATAGTCCACTGCGCAGGGCGATTTTGTCAGAGAGGGTGCTCAGCAGCAACATAGGAAAAGGTCAGAGATGGAATAGCAGTAAGATGGGAAATGCCTACCCAGGGTTAGAACTTTGACTATCCAGAGGAGTAATCATAGCCTTTATGGTGAAGAGAGGGAAAGATACCGCACTTCTACAGACTTCATCCCCTCTCCCCTTCTCCCTGGAGCAGTGGAAGTGGGTGATGCTTTCCGTGATGCCTATCTGAGCACAAGCACTGGCTGAGAATTAAAATCAGATCTGACTCCCTGCCACACTCCAGACACTGTCCTGGGGAGATGGACTTGTAACTGATGAACCTGTTCAGTTTCTGTGCACAGTCAGGTCTTCCTAAAATGGGTTGTACACTTAAAATAGCAGGAAAAGGATGGGGATGATGCTAGCTGGACTAAAATTATACTGATATTCCAGAATGTTCCTCTCCCTGCTGCAACCCCAAAAGCAAAACACCCTAGGATCCAGTGGGTTTAAGTGGATCTGGTGTGTTTGAGTTACGATTCAGTGGTCCACTTGGTGGCATCCTGTTTGTAGCAGAATCTGGCACTAGCAGAGAGACTGGATACCACCTGAAGCTGGAAGGGGTGCAGAGAAGGGTTATTGAGGCACGTCAGGGGCTGAGGGCATGCAATCTATGAGCAAATATTGTGGATCTTGGGGTCCCTTTGTGTGGTGTAGAGATTGAGGAGGAGAGAGGGATCAAATTGTAGACTGTAATTAGTTGAAGGGGAGTTACAAAGGCAGTGGAACCAAACTCTTGCTAGTAATAGATGGTAATAAAAAGGCAGAGGGAATGTTTATAGGTTGCGATTGGAAACTCGGGCAGGACATAAAAATTCTTCGTCATGTGAGCAGGGCAGCACTGGCACAGGCTACTGAAAGGAAGGGCAGGCTGTGCCACGAGGGTTCTAATAGCACGGGTAGCCTGTGGGCAACAGCACTATTGCTAGCGGGAGGCCGGGCTGGGCACCTGCAGAGGTGCCTCCAGCCGCTGCTCCTGGGGTCCCTTGGCGACAGGTATCGGAAGGTGACACAAAGGTACAGCCTGCAGGAGCTGAGCTCTGACTTACATGTGGTAACTCGGAGCTCACCTGGACTCCGTTAGAGTAAACACGACCGTAGTAGTAGTCAGGGTTCAATTCTTTGTATTTGTTAAGCTATTTGTGATTATCATCTGCTAAATATAAATAGCTGAATTTTGTACCATGCTAAACTTGGGTCAACAGCACCTTGTGCCTCTTGTACCAGATCTGTAGCATTCAACAGACTGTTTTCAACTAAATTTGGTTATTAGGATATCCAGAGGCATTGTCAGACACTTTCTGCTAAAACCTGTCTCTTTGCACAGAGATGATACAAGGAAGACTTTCTATATAGGGGTCTTCTGAGGCCTCCAGCAACTTATTTTTCTGGACCATTAATTTCTGCAGTCCACATACACCTGTTAACCTTTTGAGGTAACGTGTTCAGATGTGGGCAATTTTTACACTTTCATCAGAACTGAAGTATGCTTAAAGCACCTTGAGTTACAGCTCCATTTTGCATCTTAATTAAGTGGGAACATGTCTTGTCACCAATGAGTCTGCTCTTCACATTTTATCTGTCCTGCTTGAGCCGTGATGCAGAGAATGGGAATGGGTTATGTGAGTAGATGGAGACAAATCCAAGCTCGTCTGAATTTTGGAAGATGCAAACCAGTTCCAACCCGGACCTGCAGGCACAGCAGTGACAACAGTAAGGAAAAAAATGACAAGCTCTCAAAAAAAACTGGGATCAGAATCTTCCAGGCAGCAGGCACAGCTCTAGGGACTGCTTTGCCAGTAAGTTACTGCCTGCTGGGCAAGCAGAGGGCATGCAGTAAATCTGTCTTGAGCACTACTGCGCAGCCCAGTTTGTAACACTGAATTTCCCTAGCAGAGTACTCTCAGGAGGCCTGAAATGCTAAGTTTGTACAGGCAGTTTCCTCTTCTGCTTCCAGCATTCATCCCCCTGTGCACTGATTCTGATGTAACTGTGGATTTTATTTTTCCTTTATTCTAGAGTACTAAAAAAATAAATTAGCAACTGCTTAAATTCTGTCGGACAGTTAGTTTATGTATAGATCACATAACAGAGTACAGGGGGTAAACAACATGCTTCATTTCCAGGTGGCCTTTGATTAAACACATCATTATCTTCTGGTAATCAGCTCATTACATAAATTCTCTTGCAGAGCTGGCCCAGATGACCTCTTCTTTCTCTCCCCTCTGCTGCACGCAGCAGGGCATCCTAGAAGCCTGCTGCCAATGGCACCGATGCAGTTTTGTGCGTGTGGCCCTTGGGCAGCACATCTCCTTGACAAGAACTAAGAGCTACAGTATCTCAGCATGTACCTCTATCAACAGACGTAAAACTTTATAGTATCTATAGATATAAAAAGCTGAGCTATGATCAGTGCTATGGAAATTATACTTATGGGATTATACTCTGCCATATAATCACAAATATGAATAGGTGAGGTGCAAATGCCACAAACTGGTGACTGTGTAGACTAGGTCAGGGGTTTCCTCAGTTGTACTCCACTCTTCGCTGCTAATATAGTTGCGGAATCAACGGTGCTGTTAGACTGGCAGTTCAGGAAATTCTCCCTTCTTACACTTGTTATTCTTCATACATGGGTGACTTTTTAATTTTATTTATTTATTTACTTATTTTTTTAGGGGGGAGTAATTTCTGATCAGCACCCTTCTAGGTCATGGATTCTTCATTTTCTGGGTGCCTGGTACACAATTAGATCAGGTGTATGTCTCCCAGTGGCATTAGATAACAGGGTTCAGTGCAGATCAGTAATTCAGTAGATGCTCAGCCCTATCTAAACACAAGGCTTCAATGAAAGGGATCCTTCCCCTGAACAATTGCTATTGCTGTTTTGCAGCATTTCCTTCTATTTCAAACTGCAGAGGATAAACAGTATGGGTTCTTGTCCTTGAAACACAGAAACAACTGCATACTGAAATAAATAAATGCTTGGCATTTGTCATGTTTGTAGGGAACTGAAGACATAAAGAACTGGAAATATGAATATACTTAAACCTCAGCCTGCAACATGAAGCAACCAGTGCCATTTGGTTAATAACTGCCTGGTTCCATGAATCCTGTCTTCTCTCGTCTTCAGTGCTGAGGGAATAGGTAGATTTTAGCTTCCCTCTGAGTTAACAAGAGAAAACCTGTCTGCTCATTGTTATGAAGACAAGTGTTCCTCTCCCCGTCCTCTTCTTCAGGTGCCACTAAAGGAGTTCTGCTCTTTCCTGAAACTTACCCAGATGGTCAACACTCCCTTCTGGTCATACTGTAACCTCTCTGTACCAGTATTCACTTTCCCAGGGCTCAGCTGTCCATATAAAGCCTAAGATATAGAAAGGAGACACTTCTGGCATAGAACATGGAAGTGAGATATTAAACCCCGCATCTAATTATATTTCAGTCAATAAATTACTGGAGCTCATTGCAGTATTGTACGTAGAGGAATTAATTGCGCAGATACACAAATACTCACCTGCAGTGACATAAACAGATCAGACACACACCAGGAGGAAAAGATACCACATACATATTAAATTGGACTTGATATACCACAGGCAACACCCCTCTGAAACTACCCAGCAAACCCCGAACAGCCCATAAGCAAAGTGGCCCTGCAGACAGAGATGCAGGGCTTCTCCACCAGCGCTAGCAGATGGCTGAGGCAATAAATAGATCCAAAAGAAGCCTGAAGGGGAACAGCACAAGGGATGCAGCAGCATTAACAATACATTGAAATAAGTAACAGGAAGGAAAGTAAAAGGAAAAAAAAAAAGACTAAAACTGATAGAGATCTTTAATTTAAAAACTGAGTAAGTTTATTCATTGGGAAAGTGCAACAAAATGCCCCAGGGATAGAACATTCCACACCAACAATTAAAATTGCATTAAAAAGCAGATAGGAAGGTCTGAGTCTTAAAGAGAATGGGCACAAAAGCCAGTTCTTGCCTTTGTTTCACTGTATTTATCTTTGGGTGACAGAGATAGTCAGTGATTAATTTCTTTTTTAGGTACTCCATTTACAACTTCATTGCTTCAACTTGCAAGTCATTGTTCCTTAAAGATACCAGCTTGGGACTGCAGGACCAGAATCTGCAGGCACTTAGAGGGGGCACTTCTGTAAGAATGGGGACGTAGGGCTCACTCACACCCTAACTGTTGGGAGGAGACCCACTTGGAATTACCAGGTATTCTGAGTAAATATAGCCCCCAGTCACTTCCCTTTAAAATTTGAAATATGCAAGAAGTCCAGATCCACTCAAAACCAGTTTCTGCTGCAGCTGAGGGGTGCAAGCAGGCAAAAGGACAGCACAGAGCTACAGCAAGCTTACAGTATGTGTTGCTCAGGGGAGCTGCTAGTTTCTGATCACTGAACCAATTTTTACAGTAGAGATAATTCTCTTTGAAGTGCTGCAGGTAGGTTTCACAGCAACCTACTCTCCCTCACCCTCATTAATGCACTTCAGTTGAGCTTTACTAGGCCAATGGGCTTCTTTAATGCATGCCAATTGTACCTTTTGCAGGCACTTTCTGCCCAATGATTTTAAAATATTTTATGAGCATCACTGAACCAAGCTTGATAGTGCAACATACAGGTCAGAAAGTTATAGAGAATACTTAAAGGCACCCAAGTACAATGAACGTCTGCAACAGAACTTCAACGGAGTTCATCTCCTGACCCAGTCCTAAACGTATCCCTCTTTTCTGATTAAGTTCTCTCTCTCCCTCCCTCCCCCAGCTTATTTCTTACAGCACCAAGGACAGCACTGATTCTGCAGATGTTCCTTACTGCCCACACAGACAGGTGACTACGATCGTATTAGCTCCCAGCTCCAGACAGAGGTTGCCCATTCAGTCCATGCCAACGCGATCTCCTGGTCTCAGCTGTCAGTATTTGCTTTGTGTCTCTTGGCTCTGCCGTTCTCCTGATGGTAACCGTCTTCAGAGGGTGCTTGACCCTTTAAGTCTGTTCCAGACTCTTCTGGAAAATTCTGACCCTCAGCCAGCACCTGCCGAATAGTCATGTTAATGCGGGAAGACTGCAAGTACTTGGCACAGACCTGCCAGTCCTCCTCAGAGCTCTGCTCAATGACCGAGCCAGCAGGAAGGTCTGAAGGAAGGGCTTGGTCCAGGCACGAAGGCAAAGCTGTCCCTTCGGGGTTGGGAAGGACGCGGGGCACAGCATGGTGCAGCAGGCGGCTGAAGCCAGACATCACCATAATATCTCCACTGTGCATGAACATGGCTGTTGGGGCCTCCTCCCGCTTCAGGCCCCCAAGCAGAAAGATGGAGGACTGCCCAAAACTGAAGACGGCATGACGATGGAGAGAGAAGAGAAAACAAATTGAGCTACGGAAAATTGTGTGTACAATAGGAAAATGTTAGCACCACTTACATTTCTTTAGAAAACACACAAGAACAAAACCCCAGATGGATTCCTCATCTTGACTTTGTATCGAGAACACAGAAAGCAGACCAACAGGCCTGGTTAACATTAGGCAAAGTGTGAATCTTAGTTCACAAACTGTGTGGCCTTGCCCATTTTGAAGCTCTGCTGAGATATTTCATGCTTGTTGATCAGTACCAGAATTGCCAGCCTGCCACTCTAAAACAGAACTGTCCCCTGTGAAAAGAGCTCTTCCACAGAGATGCCACATGCATGGTATTCAAGCAGTCTTCAAGAAACCAATGCTATTGTGCTACAGCTTCCTAATATTCAGGTCTTCAGAGAGTGAAGATTATATACCCAATTAGCAAACTACATCACACCAACTTCCTGTAACAGTATGCAACCACAGGAAAAAAAAAAAAATAAAGCCACCAATCCTCCCACAACGCTCACAATGCACTCACCTGAATGATAAAAGGGGCCGAGAATGGTCTAGTTCAGACTCGTCCACATGAATTCCTAGTGAAGAATCAAAGTGATAGTAGTTCAAGATCCCCGCTTGGGCTTGGAAACCCTGGAACCCGCAGGCTGCAGCCACTTGTTCTGACAGGAACGCGAGGTCTGAGGGGAAAGGAGTGTGGTGATTTGGTGTGTACTTCTGGAAGAAGGAGAATGGGAAAAACAAACAAACCTAAAACATCAGGACAGCACATACAATTGAAAACAGACGGTTAATGAGATCTCAGAAGTCTGGCTGACAGTCATAGAGAAGATCATACTTGCCTAGAGTGTGACTACAGTGTAAGTATAATTCAAGTTTTTCTCTTATTGTTTAATTCTGGGCCTATGCTGAAATTGGCAGAGTTAATAGTCTTGGATTTAAATTGTGGAGTTAATCATTACTATTAAACAGGAAGTCAGTAAGATTAATACGAACATCCTGAGGATCTATGTGTATCACAGGTCACTTAGTCACCACCTAAAGCTTC
This sequence comes from Aythya fuligula, assembly GCF_009819795.1. Classification (NCBI taxonomy): domain Eukaryota; kingdom Metazoa; phylum Chordata; class Aves; order Anseriformes; family Anatidae; genus Aythya; species Aythya fuligula. The sequence goes on from NC_045563.1 coordinate 27,063,814, forward strand.
TGATGGAGATTTCTTTATCTCGTCAACAGAGCTCTGAAACAAACATCTTTGTTCCTTCTTTGAAGGATAAGACAAACAGGCATCAATTGCAAGCCTACTTTTTCCTCTCTCCCTTGAGTGATTTTGACTGAGAAGAATGGAAGAGAGTAATCAAGTTTTACTAAGGCCACACATTAACTGGCTGCTCTAGGAAAAAAAGAAAAAGCTGCAATCTGCTTTGGTTAAGTATCTGCAATATACTGATAAACTGCATATATTCACTCTGCCATCTTTTCTCAGCCTTCATCTGACTCAATCTGCTGAGAAAGTTTATTTAGGTCTCCAAAATGTTAAGGAGCTCCAAAATAGCTGTTAGTTGGTGAGACTGTGCTATACTGCTTCAGATAAGAAGTTGAAAGTCACATCTTAAGCAGTCTCTTCTGACTCTCTCTTGCTCTTCCATCAAGAAGCAGCATTTCAAAGAAGCACTCAAGGACACTCATACTCTAAGTAGTTAACAATGCATTTGAGCCTATTCCTTTTAGCAAGGTAAAAACGCTCACTTACCCTGAAATGGAGTCAGGGGTCTAAAGCAAAGTACACGCTACCATATTACCTTTGAAAGCAAAGATGGCAGCAATGGGCTTTCGCTGTTAAATCCTCCTTAGTGAACTCATACATACTAAAAATGTTCTTAAAAGCATAGTTTGTTACAGCCTTTCCTCAAGACTGTCTTGTAGGATCATGTGCATCTTACTAAATACTAAATTTTATTCCATAATACCCTATTCTGTCTGCCTTTCTGAGTACTTACATTGAAGAAGAGAACTGGAGAATTTAATTTTAATACCTTGGTATCCCAATTATAATGGTAACCGAGGGTCACCCAGCGCAACTTCTCCAGTAAGCTTCTGGGCTCACATTTACTGGAACCCTTCCTTCTGCAAAGACAAAATAGAAAGAAATGGGACACATGTTAATTTCTGAAGGGTTTTATGGCAGTTAAACACACAGTAATGAGATTCATTCATCTGCGTGACAGTCTATTAGAACCATCATTGCTAGACTTATTTTCAGCGACGCTGTTGTTTCTTTCTAAGACCCTGAAAATTCAGTTCATGCAATCAGTGCAAGCTGTAGGGTCTACCACCAATTGTTGGCAGTTTGAAAAGCTGTATTTGCTCTGTGGTACCTAACAGGGGTTATCAGACGGAGACAGCATAGTGAACTGGAGCAGATTAAGACGTCAGAATTAAATGTGTACTGTTTATGCACCTGCAAGTGAAAGAACAGAATCTGTGAAGATCTAAAGGTGTAAACACAAGGAAAAAAAATATTCCAGTCACTAAATGGAAAATTACAAGAAAGGAAACTGCTTCACCTGACAGTGAAGTATATCAAGCTGTATAACGCTCTCCTAAGTAGAGGACCATTAGTTCTTCTGCTTGGTTCTTTCACAAGAAGCGCTTAAGATGAACTAACTCAGTAAGACTGCTTTAGCTACGACAATACACATCTTTGAATGTCAAGAAATCTAGATGACAGGTGTCTCCTATCCAGGCTGCCATGCAGGACAAAAAGCACAGTGGATGTTTTAGGAAGGAGCAGCACAATGCATGTCGAAAGTGTTCTCAAGTGACAACCCTAATTCAGTGGTCCAGCGGTCTGAAACCTCACACAGGGGTGGGCCTATGGAAAAGTCCTCACAAAGTTGGACCAAAAAGCGTTAACTCCAGTATATCAGGCAGACATAAAAGCATGTTAGTGATAAATATGAAAAGGAAGGTACACGTATCTTCTAGTCCGATTCTGCCAGCAATTGCAGCTTCTTTTCTCATGCTAAGTCATATGTTATGGTAAAGAAAGGAAAGGGAAATGTACTCAGAACATCATGATAAACAGTAGCACCAGATGGCTGGCTCTCATTTATAGCCTCATTAGTTCAGTGTGACATGCACTCCTTCATAAAACAGAATGCATAATATTTGTGCTGCCACGGTCAAGTCTTCACCAAGTATCTGCATTTAATGTGCAGTTCTACCTGGATACACAGCTTGTTGCTGCCCTGCACCTATACTGATCTTTAGTATCAATAGCTTATAAGCTAAACCAGGAAGAGGAATTAAGTTAAACCAGGAAGAAGCCAGTTTCTTTACTTGCAGAGATTTTTCATAACTCACTGAATATTGAGAGAAAGTAATCTTTCCCGTTTCCTTCTTTGTCATAAGGTAATAACAACTGCGATTACCGTAATGCAGCAACTGTCAGATACATGCTGCTTGGAGCAATTGAGGGAGCTCCCAACAGGTAACACGGCATTTCCAAAAGGGAGAGCCCACAACTCGTTCCTCTACATCTTTCAACCAACAAAGTTAATATTCATAATGAAACATTTTTAGCACCTGCCTTTTCAAAGTGCCCTTCGTCTTCTTTCGCTGCTGTGTTAGTGTTTGCACAAGAGCAGGAACTCGAGCTCGGTACATCCTTAGTCCCAGAATGTAGTGTTTTGCATGTGATTTCAAATGTTATTGCTAAGAAGGGAAAAGCCTGAGTGTTATGTATTTGGAAACAGGAAGTTCCTAGAGCTGTACCACCAGCTGCTCCTACGAGAAGGCACCGAAAGATTCTGGTGTAACTACTTCAGAAAGAGAGCAAGTCTGAATAGCAGTGGGGTTCTTCTGAAGCACCGTTTTTTCTTTATTCACTGGTAAATGCCTGTATCTATAAAATCTTCCCCAGCCTTTTTCTTATACAGAGGGAGATACATATAAAATCTCCTTTGTAGGGATGCTCTACCCTCTTTGATACTTCTAATTGTCTTCAACACTTTAAGAAAATACCTGAACTCCACTTTGTGGAGAGACCATGGCATACATTTCCAGGAAATTTCCTTGTGATTCCTGCATCCTGCAAACAGCAGATATGCTATGACCCAAGCAAAACACGCAAGGTATCTTCCTGATGGAAGATGAAAAAGTATTAAGAAGATGGAAAGATAAAAAGCATTAAAGCTGTGTCCAGGCATGGAATTAGACCTCCTTTTAGTTAAGCACTCTGTTTCTCCCCTCCCTGAAAAGCTCTCACTCTTAATAATAGACAAGTTGGCTAGTTTGATCCACTTTCCCCTCGGGTAAAGCAGAAATACAGCAGTTTGCACACTTGAAGACTAAGGCAAGTGCTTAATAAAACTGCCAGTGTTGCTGCCAGCCATCACTCTTCCAAACACTGTTTTCAACTGAATTAGATTCAGCTGCAAATTAACCTCTGTTCTGATCATTCTGTGTGTGTGCAGGAGGTACTGTTAGGAAAGGCCTGTCAAGCTGCAGCAGTCCTCAACTTTTTTCAGCTGTAGGGCACAATTCACAATGTTTTCAAAGAACAATTTTTCATCCTTGATGGAACAGAAATGTAAAAGTCAGTATTTTAAAAACAAAAAAAAAGCATCTGGATTTTTGCAACTAATTCTGACTGAGCCTGGAAGTAACAAGTACAGTCATAACTTCTCTCCTAGGTGAAAATATTCACAAGTCCAAACCTCACTTGTGCAAATCTGTATCTTGTGGATGTTAAGAATGTATTTAAAAAAAAAAATCTCACCAGGTCAATTTCCCTAACAGACTGCAGTGGAAGATGAGAGCTGCAGGGAAATCTGTTCAATCCATTACGTGACACAACCTTCTTGAAAAACGAGCAATGAAATCAACAAGGTAATGATAAATAACCAATAACTAACAGATCGTAGACTGTAAGCAGCTTCTAACTTGTTTTTATAGATGATTAATTAAAAAAAAAAAAAAAAAGCTTTAAAACTTGGATTTTAGTTTTCTACTTGACTTTAAAACTTGGACAAATTCTCTATTAGCCTCCAAATTGGGTAGAGGAAAGGCCACTGCATTGCCACAGAACTCTGATAGCATAGAAACCTTTGAGAATAAACTGGATTGTCATTAAAGTGTTATGTTTAATCTCCATCTCAGATGGCATGAAAGAAAAATACCTGGAAGAACACCTTGGAAAATAAAACATAGAAATTAGCAGATTTGAGGAGTTCAAAAAATACAAATATGGCCTTTCAGTTGCAGCACACTAGATCCAGCATCTGACTGGAAGGAGCTAGCACATGCAGCATGTTTGGAAAGGATCTGCTTTGCCTCAGGAAAACAGAGGCCTAGAGGGACCTCATGGTTCCACTTGTTACTGAGCTTAGCAAGCTTCTGAGCACCATGCCATCAGCCAGGGTTGCTGTTTTACCCTAGACGTTTAACTGATAGATTTGGAATAACTTACTACTGGAAAATCCCACTATGAACGTGAAAGAAGAGACTTAACAAGGATGCACATCAAGCCATGCCATAATTCATCTTCAGCTTGGCATGTCTGACACAACCTGTATACTGCCAGCACGCACACAATTTTTTTAAGCTTCCCTTCCCTGGTTATTTTTCTTCAACCTTCTCAGAGCTGAGCACTTCTGGCTCTGTTAGTTTTGAGCCAGGGTTACTCTGGACTCACCTCAGCTGCTCCTTGCTCTGCCCCCACAGATCAATGGTCTTCTCAGGAGCCATGTGCAGGTCCAGGTTGCAGACATTGGGTTTCTGGGTGTATAGCTTGAGACACTGCTTCACCCAGTGGCGCTGGCAGCCCGGAAGGAAAGGGTTTCGTATGAAAATAAACCCTGACCATAAAGAAAGAGGGAGAGGGTAGGGAGAAAGTACAATTAGGCATATCCCTATGTTTTCTAAAACCATGGCAAAGAAGAGTGGGAGGTACTGGAAGAACACCTTAGATGTACAGCTCCTGAATTTGTAAGCTGATGAGATCTATTAACAGGTCTGACTAATTGAGACCTACTGTTTCTTCATTCCAAACAACTGGTGGCTATAAGGTAGAAGGCAGGGGGGAAGCCACAGCTGGTCTGAGTCAAAAATATCTGCATAAGGCATATTAATTACAGGTAGATAAAGGGTTGAGAACTTGGGAAGCCAGTTGCTTTGGAGTAAGTTTGATACCGAAGTGCTCCAGCAAAATTCTTTTCAACTCTGCAAAGTTAAAGTAATTCTAGTCGAGTTTTTACAGGCTTCAAACTAACCTTGGTGCTGCCTCAGAACTCACTGTGTCTTCTTATTGCTCCTTCAGTGTCAGAACTGCAGAGAGCAGTCTACAGACTGAACAAGTACTTAGTAATGTAAACTGTTTCTCTCCTTGGTTCATGCTTGCTTCCAAGCAAGTCTGGTCATATCAGTCTTTACATTTTTGTATGGTAGTGCTCAAATGGGATGAAAATCGAATTATAATCCGAACTGCCTGTTGCTGTAGCCTTTGTTGATACATTTTGCAGTCATTGTTAATTAACGAAATGAGATGAACAGGTAGCTACAGTGCACATTCGTTTAGCCAAGCATTTCAGACAGAGTTCAAGCAGCAGCCCAAATAAGAGTGTTAGCAGAAACGTAATGGATCGATTTGGTCCATATCTTAACAGACAATAGTCCTTGACATTAGATATACCATTGTGAGAAGAGGTAACAGGATTCTTCACTGGAATTTTCTCCCCAGCACCCCAAGGGGGTTTCCTTCCAGGCCAGGACTGACAGTATCGATGAGTGAGCGTGCTGAGGGGAAGATGCTGTTAATCTGTATCGCACCTGCTCTGAGAATCAAGGCACTCTTTCAAGACTCTCAATTCAGTAAGGCTCACCAACACAAAATTCACATATAAAGGGAGATAAGGATTTAGGGGGAACAAAGGAAAAGGAGGTCTCAAGGTTTTGCCCTATTGTATCTTTTTGAACTTCTCAGTCATAGCAAGTTAAACAGACAAAAATAGATGAAAAAGGAAGAAGCAAGTCGAGGAGTCTCAGTGGGCTACAAACTTGCCTTGTGGCCTTTATGAAAGCAGTAATAAAAGCATGGAAAAAGCTTCCTGCCAGCGTATCTCACAGACCTCACAAGATTAAATTAACTGCTTAGAAAAGAACCTGCAGTGTATTAATAACATACTGTCATTCATTTCACTCCGTTCCCTGCACCTTCAGTCTACAGGTAGCTTTCTTATAGGTCTGACTACAAGAATTTTCTTTGCCAGAAGCATTAAATTTACTTTCTGTTGGCCTCTGTACAGAACAGAGTAATAACATTGCCCTTCCTGTCTACAGCTTTTGATGTGTGTTTCTCAAAGCACTTCAGTACATACATGAATTACGCTGCGCTAGGCATGTATTGTCTCCAGGTATTAATGAAGGAATTGAAGCCTGGAGGGCAACTACTTACACACAGAGCTGAGAACAAGAATCCAGGTTTTATGACTCTTGTATCAGAAAGTCCAAACATGTTTGTGTCTCTCCAAACCTTTAATTGCTTACTGGTAAGAAATCAGAGTAATCCAGATTTACAAAAGGGAGAGCAACCAAAAAGCAGGAAACTACTATGCTGCTGATGTCAAAAAAAGGCAGAGAAGCCTGAATTTCTAACAGTTGCTGGCTTTTACTATAGACTTTTACACTTGTATTCAAGATTGAATAGTTCCTGAGAGGGCTAATGGCGCTAGAAAGCGGAGTAAACCACACATGGCAGGGAGGTGAGTAAGAACTATAGTTCTTTAGCAATCTCTCTGAGCTGACTAAAGAACAACTCAAGCTTTAAATGCAACATAAATGAACTTTTTGGCCTTGAAAGGGTTGGGCTGAGTAGAATAAGCAAAGGAGGAATTATTTGGGGATCTGTATACTAAAGGAATCTGCCATGAGAAATCAGATACAATTCTTGCACTGCACCAAAATCTTGCAGCACACTAGGTATTACCTTACACCTGGTGAACGTGATCTCCAGCCTCCACCTGGGTAAGACATGCAGGTGTCTAGCAACAGGAACAACCCCTCATAAAACCAATTTGTCTTGGAGGACAAATTGAGCATGAGTCAGTAGTGCACCCTTGCGGCAATTAAGGCTGATTGCACATGGGCCTGTATGACTTAAAGCTACCTGGAGATTCCAGATTCTTCTCCAAAGCACATGGCAAAATTATAAGAAGCAATAGTCACAAACCACAGCAAGGCAAATTCTGATTATATATAAGGTGAAAAAAACATCACAATGAGAATTACTGAGCATTGGAATGTGTGCCTAGAAAGGCTGAGTACTCTCTGTCTGTGGAGATTTCCAAACCCAACCAGAGCTCTCAGCAACCTGATCTAACTTTCAAACTGGCTCTTCTTTTAAGCAGAGGTTGAACGAGAGACCTCTGGAGGTTCAATCCAACCTAACATCTTTGTGCGACTCTACCAGGTGTCCTGAAAACCTAATACCATTTCAGTTTTTGAAGTTACACGCCTAATGAAATTATTCTGTACCTTGAATAGGACAAGAGGTTTACATTCACTTATTGTACACCAGTTATGTAGAGACCACACTTCAGACCTGAAGTGACTGTATTTCAGCCACTTACCTCACGTTCATGATATACATGGAAGAAAAATGGATGCTGCAGAAATACAAAATCTCTATCGAAGGCTACATCAAGTGGAATCCATTCTCACAAGGGGTGATCTGCTTGGTAAGAGACCATGAAACAACTGCTCCTTCTGTTCTAAGCTCTGTATGTCACCACATCCCACCCTTTAACGGAGTCGTTTGTTCTACTGCACTTAAAAAACCCACCACCGCCGTTAAATTATGCTGAGGCAAACCAAAATAGATTTTTTAGGCAGGACAAGGAAGATAAGATGGAAGATGCCTGAATAAGAAGCAATGAAGTTGTGTGAGATTTTTGTTGAAATCAAGAGGTACCTACCTGGATAGCCATTGAGGCCATAGGCTTTCCACCGGCTAACTGGCTGTAATCCTGCTCGGGAAGCATCTTGGTCACTGACTGAAGAAATACTGAGATGTGATCTGAACACCTGGCAAAAGAAAAATGCATCTGTTAAAGGGAGGGAAAAAAACAACAGGAAGAGAGACAAAACTCGTCTAAAAACAACACCTGTACAAAAGAAAGAGTGCTACCCTATTCCGGAACATCATACTCAGGGAATCTTGTGAAAATGCCAGCTGTACCACAGAACTATTGTCTGAATAATCATGACCACAACAAGGCAAACAGCTACTAACAGGGCTGGTAGGTACTCAATGTAAGAATCAAAAGGTACCTACAATTTCTATGAGACTCAGGGATCAGGAGAGATGTCTTACATTCATAAGGAACAATTTATAGGGAAAAAAAAATCTGCACTGTTTGTCCATTTCCCCAGTACAGCCTCAAGGCTGTAAAAAACATTCTGCCAATTATCAATCTTCACGAGAGAGTGCAATATTTATTACTTGTAACACTTTATACCTTCAGAGCATTTTCCAATTACTGTTTTTTGTTCCTAATTCCATAGGGTGGATAACTACCCTCATCTGTAATTTACAGGAGAAAAGATAAAATGATAAAACATGCAAAGTTGTCTGATGTGAAGGACTGCAGAAACCCTATAAATGCTGAATACCACATTGTTGCTCCTGTTTCCTACACAAGGGTCAGCAAGATGTATTTTCTCACCGTACTGGGCCACAATAACGTGTTTTAAGCTGCAATAAGCCTACACTGTTGCTGAAGGAAAGAAACTTATCCAAGCTCTCACTGCCTTCTTCCCTCAGGACTGCAAAGTTTCTTAGGGAGGACAGGGTTGAGGCAGGCTGATTTTCTTCCAGCTCAGTTCCCCACTCCAGCTGTCAACACAGCTGTGCAAAAGTAGAGGCTGGTGTAAGGAAAGAGCTGTGCAGGCATTGTAGGAATAAGCAGGCAGAGGCAGGCAAGATTTGGTTGACGCCAATTTGAAGTGTATACAAAATTAAGGCCCAAGCGCAAGCACTCAGATTCTGCAGAGGTGAGCAAGGCATAAATTAGTCTCTGCAGGCTGACCGGTCTGTTTGCAATCTTCTGAGCAATGAGTCAAAACTGCATGCATCACATTTGTGAGAAGATGCTAAACTGCTGCTGGGGAGCAGTTTCTGGAAACACGCTCAGTTTTTCCAATTTCTCCACTACCTGCCAAAAGCAGCTCTGTGACTGCCAGCCTCGCAGAGCTTAATTCTGAGTCCTGTCTGTGGAACAACCCCAGGAGGGCAATTCCTTTGACTGAGCCTTTGCCACCTCTGTCTCCTCAAACTGCTGCTGCCAGGGCTTCCTGAGAACAGGACCTGTTTCTGTGATGAAGAATTACGCGTGCTGAATCAGTTAAACATGCTTTGTAGCAGGGCAGCTGGGGCATGTCACACTTCACTGAAGAGCTCAATCACTTGAAGCACTTTTCTGAGAAAAAAGGAACAATAGTATCTGGGTCAATCTGGCTGGCCTGTAGCTCTTCTTTAAGGGAAAAGCCACGTGTTTTTAACCTGGGGGAAAAGAGGAATAAAAGATGCTTTCACCAGTGAGCTATCAACTGATCTCAGAAGGTAGCCTGCACAAAAGAAAGACATGGAGAAGGGACAGATGCTTGTGATGCTTTCAAGGCCTATGAATTTCCCAGAAGGGTTGTAAGGCTGGAATCCTTTATTTGACAAAGGATTGCTGCAAGCTCAAGAAAGGCTGAAATGTTAACAACTCCCTTGTTTAACGCTAACACCTTGAACAATTTCAAATAGGTCAGGTTTTGTGTCCAGTTCACAGTATCAAAATCGTTGCCTGAAAAGATAGAAAAATATTTATTTTAAAAGAACAGTAGAAAGAAAAGACTAAACATTTGAAACATGAAAAATTAGGTCAAGTTTCGTTTCAACTATATTCTCTGTGCCCTGTATTTGTGTAGGTTCATGGAGAATCCATGCTTAACAGTACTTGAGGAAACATCCATTATCCTTTTGCGATGTGACAAAATGGGAGATGAGTTTAAAGGATCACTTCTCAGTAACTCAGGACATCTCAGAACTACTAACTATGATTAACCAAACGCTACTTTCAGATGGACTCCTGACTGCCTGAACTGACAGCTGGGCCAGATGCTTGTGGCATGACAGGAAAAAAGGAAAAGAAACTTTTCTAAGGGATGACAGCCAGAACTGCAGCCAACAGCTCCTCAGGTGGGAGAGCCAAAGCCTGGCTCCGTGTCCTGCTCACGCAACTATTTCAGGACCAAAATGGCAACTGACAGGCCCAGGAAATAGCGTTAATAATAATAAATAGCATTAGCTAACATAAACCTTTACTTTTTTTTCCAGTCTGCATGACACTTTGATTCCCTTAAACAACGCGTGGTTCTATTAGAGACTTCAGAGATCAGTTATTGGGGCATAACAAGTTAACAACAGCAGTAAATAAAAATAAGCAAAACCATCAAGCAGGATTCTTGTTACAGCGGCAGCTTCAGACAGCTGCCTGCACACAGCACCCATCACGACCGCCCCCCCCAAACGAGGCGCTCTGCTCAGGCACCACCGGGTGACCGGGACTGGCTCCGGCACCGGCCCCACTCGGGGCACCACGGGGGAGCCCCCGGCACACCGGGGATGGCGGCAGCAGCCCCACAGCCGCGATGCCTCAGGGGCTGGGGCCGCTTCACCCCCATACACCTCACCCGTTCCCCCAGCGGGGCCACGCCACACCGCGCCAACTAACAGCCTGCCGTGAGGGCAGCCGGGAGGATCCCGTTGTTCCCTGTCCCCCCCCCCGCCGTTACCTGCCCCCCCGGCGCGGAGAAATCGAGCACTCCGCGCAGCTCGGAGGCGTCTCGCCGCCGGTAGAAGCGAAAGAGCCTCCTGAAGGCGTCCTCCCCGCCCTCCCGGCCCAGCGCCGCCGCCGCCGCCGCCATTTTGGGCCCGGCGCCGCGTGCGGGCGGGGCGCGCAGCCGGGGCGGGCCGGGGGCGGCCGCAGCAGCGGCACAAGATGGCGGCGGCCGGCGCGGCGCGGGCGGCGAGGCGGGCACGGCGCGGCTTCGACATCTTCGTGGCCGATGTGCCCTGGACGGTGTCGAGCAGTGAGTGCGCCCCGCAGCACCTCCCCGCCCTGCCCGTGGGCCGGGGTGGGGGCTCGGGATCTCCGGGGGTCGCGGGGGGATCGGGGCCCGTGTAATAACCGCGCTGTTTCCCCCCGCAGAGGAGCTGAAGGAGTACTTCGCGCAGTTCGGGGCCGTGCAGCGGTGCCAGCTGCCCTTCGTGAGTAGCCGGGACGGGACGGGACGGGACGGGACGGGAGCGCTTTCGGCAGCCCCCCCGAGGGCATCGCCGGGCTCCCAGCCCCTCAATTCCCTTCCTCTGTGGGTGCTGGGTTTACTCTGTTCAAATTTAACGTTTTTCATCCAAGTCTTAGAAAACGCATCCCTCAGAGCCTGCTGTTACTGCAATTTCAATAATTAACATAAAAATACCTCTTATTAATTGACCCAAGTAGGTTCTTTACTGCAGTTTCGCTTTATTTCTGCCAATAAACCATGCATGTGTTTCCTCTCCTGGGCCTAACAGAGAGGTTTTTGCCTGTCCAAGGTGCTCACACGCTGTCCAGAGCAAGGAACTCTCCTGAAATCCTCATTCCCCCTCACGTGCTCCCGAGCTGTCAGCTGTCCCTGCCTCTCTGCTCTTCAGTTGTCCAATTTAGAGCATATAGGTTAGGGATTTCAGTGTCTGGTGCAGTTTCTTGGAGAGAACAATAATAATTAAAAAAAGGCATCCATAACAGAGCAGAAGAGGAATGCTTGCAAATAATTGCTGAAGGAGCAGAGGTTCTTTAACTTGTCTGTGAAGCAGTTTGTTAAATGAAGCTAAGTGTGTAGTAAGCTTCTGTTAAATTAGATTTGTTATCAGCTGAAGAACAGTTTAGAAGTGCAGAAAGCAGTGTAGTTACTGCTGAAAGCTGAAGTTCAGGGCACGTTCAGGAGGTGTCTGCCACACACAGCTTCTCAGGTTTGGAACAGAACGTGTTGCTCCATTGCTGAGGTAGGTAAGGTAGCTTACCTTAAACCTGCCTTCGTTGTTGATTAAAGCCAGAAGTGCTGCACATGTTTTGACGTGGTGATAACTTTAGGAGCATTCATTAATGTGTAAAACTGCCAGAGTTACAAAAGTCTGCCTGTAGACACCCTGTTAAAGACTTCGTTGGGATACTGAAACAGGGCAACGTGACCCCGATACCTTGTGGACAGAATCTTTGCTGCTATTTGGGAGTGCTGGCAATCATGCCTGATGTTCAGTGAATTGAGGAGCTTGCGATAATAGGCACTTCAGTAGACCTGACCCTCCTGCACCGATCCCTGCTTTATTGACAACTGTCTCTTCAGATTGGCAAATTATTCTTAAAAAAAAATAACTTTTTTCTTTTTGGTGCAGTTAAATGCTTGTCATCTAGAATTGCAGCCTGCTTTTCCAGTGCTGTAAGCAGCTGCTTTATCTTGCTGAATAGCTTTCAAGTCGTTGAGAAGGCTTATTTTCAAATCAGGCAGCCATTTAAATGTCAGTTCTGTTGTGACTGGCTTAATAGCAGGTAACTGCAGTTTGAAACATCCAGCTATGCATTATTCCAGTCTTCAACTATAACTTAAAATCTTAAAATTTTTTGATTGCTGGACTCAAATTGAGAAAAAGGGATGCAGAACAGCCTCTGCTAGGCCCCCCACATGCTGTCAGTGAAAGTAAATGCCTTAAAGTATGAAACAAGCTTCTGAAACAGGTACACTAAGTTTTCTGATAAGTTCTGAATCCTTAAGTTGAACATTGATAGAAAGTTGTTAACAGCCTATGTGAACACTTCCTATATTAACTGCTTTTTCTCTTTAATTGGTAACTAGGACAAAGATACAGGCTTTCACAAACGTTATTGCTGGATTAAATTCTCATCTCCAGAAGATGTTCAGAATACACTTCAAAAGGACTCTCACATACTTGAAGGTTCCAAGGTAATAGATGACAAATCCCTTAATGAAATAACATAATGAGCTGGGTCTTTAACTCCATCTTCTTTTGAATACAGTAACATCAAAATATTGCCATACAAATTCATGTGAGATTATGTGTTTTGCCACTTAAGTATGCGTTTGGTGTGTTTTAAATAAGTAATAGTTGTTTATTCCACCATCTCCGCTTGACTAATTAGGGTCATATATCCATAGACACCATAGAGATCCCATATCCAGAGATCAAAGCTTTTTCCTATGCTAAGGTAAAGGAACATGAATGTGGTAAAACTGTTCAGAAACCATTGTGCAACTTATTTGTAATAAAGCTTTCTGGAGGCAGACTCCAACATTTAATTTCTGTGTTGGGGAATAGAAGGAAGATGACAGAGTAAAGCTAAGCTTTAAATTTCAGTGAAGACAAGTGATGGTGGAGTGACAACTAGAAATTTGCTTTTGGCATAGTCACTAAATAGGGAGGAATTACTGAGGGGATTTCCTTGTAGATTTGAATGTGCTTCATCTGACCTAGCTACACAATATAGCACAACAAGAAATCTGATCAGTTAATGTCTTTGAACACTCAGTAAGAATCCAGCCATATTATTCTGACAATGAGGCTCCTGAAACTTTCAATGCAGAGTAGAATAAATTTGCAAGATGCTGCAAAGCTGCCCGCAGTATGTTGACTGTGGTTATCTCAGGACATACTGCTAAGAGCTGACCTCTGCGTTAAACTGTAGTGCAGAAGGGGAGCAGAAATCAAGCAGTAGCTTAGTGAATTCAGTCTTGAAATGTGACAAGCCAGACCCTAAGCTAATGTCATAAACTGAGCTGAAAGTACCAGAGCTGTATACAACTACCATCCTATTTAAAGTAAGTACTATGACAAGCAGAGAGGAATGTTTAGTGTCGGTTTCTTCATTTCTGGAAACATTGCTACATTTTATTCTTGAAGTTGTAAAATAACCGCCTTCCTTTACCTGCCAGGGGTGTGTGTGTGGTGTGGAGTATACTCTAAACAGGAGCTCTGATGCTTCTTTGCAGTGAAATGAAAAGCAGAAGGCGATTTGGCTTCTTCATTTCTTAAGAAATGCAAGGTTCTCTAGAAGGAAAATGTATGATCACGTCTCCCATTTTCTGTGCTAGGTTTAAATAGTTACCTTCTGTTCCACTTCAAATTCCAAGCTTAGAAGAGGTTTTGCTGATAAACATCACTGTTGCCGTGTGAATCTTTTTAACTTTCCTGCCAGGAACTGAATATTTGTGATTCTACCTCATGCAAGAGGAGAGGTCTACCTTCCATACAAATGTTTTAAAATATCAGAAGTTTTAAAAACAACAACAAACAACTTCTTGCCTAATGCGAATACTATCCATTGTTTTCAGCTCTCTGTCAAACTGCAGCAAAGTAGAAGATTCAATCAGCAGAAAGAAGACAATGAGTAAATGAGTGGTGGAAGGTGGCTTTATTTCACTAAACGTAAAGAAACTAAAATAAAGATTATGGAGAAACTATGAATGAGTATTTGATTTAAAACAGAATCCAGCTGTTTCCCCTCCTTGTTCAAATAAAGTATAGAACCACACTAAAGAAACACCGAATCATTATAGCATGAGACAGTAATTATATACAGCAGGAGAGCTTTTTAACAGATGAAATAAAAGCTTCAGCTACTTACAAAAACTAAAGCTGGAGGAAGGGGCTACATTCTTACCCTGAGATGCTGGGCAACAGGGAATTAGCAAAGTCAGATCACTTGCTACAGAACAGTTCCCCTGTGAAATGTTTCAAAGTGGTCTCCATTCTTCCGCTCTCCCTGGGTAGCTGTCCTATGTCGAAGAACTAATGTGTATATGCATCTCCACCTGGCACAAGAGTTCTGAACTGCTTTACGTACTGCCATCCCCCTACACACCTCCGTGATATTAAAAATGCCTTTTGAAGGAAGTCCAAGCAAGTAGTCCATTTCTTTGCTACTCAGGGAACAGAGGCATTTACTCCTTCCTCCGCTTTTTGCTCTCATGCTCGTGTTCCTTAGGGCGGCTGCTATCAGAAGGCCGTTTCGAACCACCATGTTGCTTGGCTTCTTCCAGAAATTTGTCCAAACCAAAGGGATCTTCCTCAAATTGAACTGGTCCATCTCTGCCTCTCCCTCTGGTGTTACGATCCGAGTTAGAGAACTCTTTGTCGGGAACAAACCTGGGAGGGCGGAAGAGATGATACTCAGTTGGTTCTAACTTCAGAACCCTAATTAAGAATATTTTGTATTTTTTTCCCCTTACCTATTTGTCTTGATTCGAGCCTCTAGATCATCACCATACATGTCCTTATCCACATTTTTACTTGGTCTGTAGATGTTTTGGGCCATATCTTTTCCACTTCTCCAAGGCTGGTCATAAACATTATAAATTTCATCCTCCCCTCCAGCAAAGCCGCTGTCCATACCCTGTGAAGAAGAAAGATGTACAGCTGTATAATACAAACGAGTCCAAAACCTGCTAAATTAATTTTAACATCAAGATACAGGCATGCTGTCAGACAGATACAAAAAGATGCTGCTGTGTGATTTACTGCTGATTTCCAGCGGGTTCAAGCACTTCATCAGGGTATGAGTAGTTTTGGCTCTGGGATTAAGACCAGACAACATGACACAATGATTACCAGCCTCAGTTAGCGCCACTTCTACTCTGTCACAAAGCAACGGGAAGGATTGCTGGCCATTCATATTTCAGAATAATGGATCATGTCAGTCTGCCCTGCAAGTACAGCTGTCTATAATGGCCAAGTACAACCACGCAGAAACGCACGTTTTTCAGGATTTCTGGAAAACACGATTTAAGCTGACTGATCCAAATTGCACAAGTTTATGTAAACCATGGAAGTAGAACTGCCTGCTTGTTCAGTTTTGATTCATCAGCTTCCCTTTCTGCCTGCAAGTCTTTCACTGGAGACGTGAAAAAGAATGATTGACACACTGCAGGACTATTGAGGGACTTTTTAAAGCCTAATCTACTTTTTCATCTCTCAATAGTACAAAGTTCAGGGACAACAAATGTTGCCGTTCACTATTTATATCTTCAGAAGGGTTTTTCACAGAAGCAGTAATGGGAATGGCAAGTATTTACTTGCTTCTCTTTCAGAGCACATTTCCCCTATTCAATCAGTGCATTTATACAAAGAAAATGAAGTCGCTGCAACTTGAAGGCAAAAACAACCCCCACATACACTTTCTCCCCACAAACCCAATCCACTTTAATCCAGCTATACATTTTGAATATCTCATTTTTGTGGCATCAGCTATGGATAAGGAAGATCAGTAGTTTGCTACTAGTTATGTAGAGATGTCTTTCAGAGCTCATCCACACCATCTGTAAAAACAAGGTCCCTTTAGGACTCTAGCCATGCTCTCTAGGGCAGGATGAACTGTTGGTGTGTTTTCATAGAAAAATACACAGCTGTGAAAAGGTATTTTTACCTTGGTCTGGTTGAACAGCCTCTGGTCATATTGGACTTCATTGGATGGCCTAGGGTTGGGTACCCCTAGGGCAATAACTTCACTGATATCTCTGTTTTCATTTCTCTGCAGCTTTGACCTGAATTTAAAATTTTAATAAAGATTAAGTCAGATAAACCATACTTGTTGATACACTCAGCTAGAAGCCAATTTTGTATTAGCTGCTAACAATTTGCCCCAGATATCACATGTTAGCCATTACTGTTCTTTACTAGGTAACATTTAAAATTTGTCTACTAGAAAAGGAAACATTTGCAAAGTTATGTTCAGCTGGGATTAACATTTAAATTTACTTTCCACTGTCTGCAATTTATATCAAGCTGATTTGGTCTATATGTCTTATTTATTTTTTTCATGAAACAGTGTTCATTATATTCTAGAAAGGCTGTGCAATCTGATTTTAATATATTAGAGATTTTAAGCATACAGAAGCCATTTAGACTCAGAGATCTTACTGGCTGAGAGAAACAAGATGCTTGAACTTACATTCATAAATCTAAGCTCACTTCCAATGATCAGCTTCAAGGAATAAAGCCACTGATGCTGGTCAGATCTCACTGAAAATACAGGATGTATCACTGTGACTCACCTTTTGTCAGGGGCTGCCCTGGAGAGATTCCTGTCATGCTGCCTCTCTTTGCGGCGGTCATGTCTTATTTCATCCCTTTCTCTAGCTTCTCCATCCTCTGAACAAATGCAAAATTGCTCGTTATACACAACTACTGAA
This sequence comes from Aythya fuligula, assembly GCF_009819795.1. Taxonomy (NCBI): domain Eukaryota; kingdom Metazoa; phylum Chordata; class Aves; order Anseriformes; family Anatidae; genus Aythya; species Aythya fuligula. The sequence goes on from NC_045563.1 coordinate 27,080,898, forward strand.
GTCTGAATTAGCTACGGCACAAGTATTGGCACAGCGATGAATTCAGTAGTCATTTCCAAAAGAGAAGTGGCCCTTAGCACTGTTTAAAATGTTACATTTTAAATAAACATCACATGGAAAACTTTCTCATGCCACAAGCAGTTAACTGTCCTTGACAAGAGACCCCAAGCAGGCATATCCAACAACTACATTTTCCCAACTTAAAATGCCTTAGAATACTTGTCCATCTACACATGAATATCCTGAAAACCCACAGGCGATTGTATCATACACTTATTTCTATTACATAAAAATATTGTTCAACTACAGGCATCTAAGCACTTGGAAGAACTTTCTGTGACCCAGTATCACTAAATCACTTGGATTGGAAGGAGCGTCTATTTCAGCCTCCTGCTCAAAGCAGGATCAATGCTGAAATCAAACCAGATTGCTCCGAGCTCTGTCTAGTTTGGTCTGTAAACCCTCCAAGGACAGAGACTACCTCTCTGGACAACTCTTTCCACTGGTTGTTGTCCTTATGGTGAAAAATCTTGTCCTGATACACAGCTGGAATGTCCCACTTCAAATTTTGCCTACTATCTCGTTCTTCCATTGGGTAGCTGTTGATCTCCTTGTAAGAAGGCTTCCATCAGGTACCCCCAAGCCATCTCTTCCCCAGGCAGAACAAGCTTCATTCCTCTCAGCATCTTACTATGGAGATGCTCCAGCCACCTGACCATTTTGGCAACCCTCCACTAAACTCACTCCAGTTTATCAATGTCCATCTTGTACCACATTCCAGATGCAGTCTAACAGATGATAAACAAAGGGAAGCTACTCCTTTCCTTAACCTCATGCCTACATTCCTGCTGATGCAGCTTAGTATGCCCCTTACAATATTGCTACTGCCAGGGCACACTGCTGGCTTATGTTCAGCACTCCCAGGTGTTTTTCAGCAGAGCTGCTCTCCAGCCTGCCAGTCCCCCTGCCTGCACTGTTGGAGAGAGGTTAGTCCACCCCAGCTGCAGTATTTGCTACTGTATGACCATATCCTCCACCTTTTAGCAAAGTAAGAGAACTGCTCTGTAAATTCAACACCTTGATCTTTGAAATGTAATTTAAATCAAGACATAAGACTTATCACAGTGGTTATGATTTAGGTTATTAGATTTTGGGCCTAGTGGTCAACATTACTATAGCTCTATACGACCAGGTATAATAATATGAGAAACAAATTATTATTTACTATCTTTGAAAACTTAAAGATGGTTTAGTTCTCAGATGAAGTCAGAACAATTGTTTTCTGAAAAAATATCAATTATAGCAGTCCACGAAAGCCATTACATGTACCAATCCAGTTGCAATTATGAATTTCTCGAAGTCCTAAACCTGTATACACTCAACCTCACAGCAGTGTATTAAACTCAGAACCCACCAAAACAGACCCCCACTAAGTAACCAAACACACTGACTGTCGAAGTGAAGACATAAGAAGAGATGTCATGGTTAAAGTTGACATTTAAGTACTATAAATTCTGAGGTTATTTCTGCAAACATGCACTTCAAAAAGTGTTAAAACAAACAAACAAACAAACAACACCATAGTTTTTTAGTAACAAAGAAATGTACCTTTTTCAACATGGGTTTTGATCCCAGCTCTTCTCTCCCTTGCTTTTTGGGCCATTTCTCGGAGCTTTTCCTCATGTTTCTCCTTTTCTTTCTGAGCCATTTTCCTCTCCACCTGGGCACGCATCTCTACAGCCTCACGAGCCTGTACACGTAAGACCCCTAGTTAAAATGACAGAAAGCTAACACCTGGGATGCAAGCAGATCATCTGTCCTAGAACTACACAGTAAACAGGGAAGGAACTGAGCTATAAAGTTAAAGTTCAAAGCCAGATAACCACAGGCCTTCAAGCTGAGAAGAAATAGACACAACATCTAATAATTTAACCCCACACTGAGCCACTGACTCAAAGATACCGGGGATGAAACCTTATGGAAGCCCAGAAGCAGGACAGACCAAAATGCTATAGCCTATTCCCAGTTGATTTTCTCAAGGAAATAAACATATAATGAAGGTTAAAACCATATGAAAGAGAACAGTTTCAACAACCACCTGACCTTTCTGTCAGCTATATAGAGAGCCTCAGCGAGCTTGGCAAAGTTTTCATTAATATGAACGGTCTGCAATCCTCTGCCATCTGCAGCCAGACGCTTGTCTAATGGAATTGTGTAACCCTAAAGTGGAAACAGATAGGCGGTTAATCACAGACATTGACATTTTTAATAGCAAACTATTAGATTCATTGTGTAAGGAAAAAACACAACACAAAACACAGAACTTGGCCATTCATAAACAGGCTGCAATAAACCTCTTTTATATGTACTCCAGATTCATACCAGGCAGTATTAAGCTTCCCTCCAATTTCACCCCATCTCAAATCTAAATCATATTTTCCCTTCAAGTTGCATCTTCATAAAAATGAGAATGAGTTTTTGATTAATAAGCTCCACTTTTTCTTTGTGTTAAGAACTACAGGTATTAGATTTCTTAGTCTACACGGTTTTACTGTTTGTGCTTAAAACTTTCCCCAAACTGTTTTCGTACCTACAAAGAAGTCAGATGATTCAAAAATGGGAAAGTAAGGGGCAAAGCTGTTAGCAAAAGCAAAAGACACTAAATGCCAGCTTTGCCTTTAGAAGCTGAAAACTGGAAGTATTTATAGAAGATATTTTAAGATTCTTTAGAGAGCTCTACACATTTTTTGCTTTGGTATTAGCATCTGTAACCTAAAATTCGATCTACTAATTAGTGTCAGTCCCAGTTATACAGCTGTGTTTGGGTAGAAAAATAACATCAAAACAGGCAGCTTTTCCTTCCTCCATTCAGAGAGGCCTCCTCACAACAACAGCTTGTTATGTTTGAGAACAATTAGACTGGTCATTGCAGGATATTATAAATTCTCCTTCTCTCTGAACAGAAACTTAGCTACTGAAGAAAAATGAAGGTATAGGACATACCTACTCAAATAAGAAATAAAAATAGCTAAGCTAACCACTAAAGAGGATAAATTAATGCAATAACACCAAAGGGGTAACTTTCCAGAGACCGACTGCAACACTAAAAAGAAACATGCTTGGTTCTCTAAAAACTACCTTTCCCTTTTTCAGTGTAGACGGGCTTACTTTGTGAGCTCCAAAGACTTTAGTTTCAGCCTCCACATAGTGCACTATTATAGGGATTTTAACTAATGTAATTTTTTTCCTCTCAAAATGTATAATCTCAGCCATGAAGTAATATATTCTCTCTGCTCTATACTGTTGTCAATTTGACAACTCTAATATGCCAGAAAGAAAAAAACTGAGCTGTACAATTGCATGTTCTGCACGCTGGAAGAAGCCAGTTTGTGTCACTCTCGGGATTTAAAACCAGTATTATTCAGGCTGTACATCATTCAGAGATGTCCCCCACTAAGGTGCAGCATTAGAAAGGTGATTTTATGACAACTTAATTACCTTTGCATTTTTCCAGTTTGAAATGCACGGAGGAATTTTCCACTCTTGTTGCTCTTTCACAGTCATCTGATAGAGGAGAGAAAGCAAAGTCATCTTTAGATTTATAGCAAAAGGACAGACTGTTTTCTTTCTTAAAGGCAGCTATAAAACTATTGACATCATTTGGAGTACAAGTTTCAGGACACTGCTACAAGAAAACAACTCTTCTTAGCAGCAAGGAAATGTTCATTTCTGCACTGTACCTTTGATAACACTGAAGAAAGTTACAACATAGCTATTCAGCCACCCTCTTGAACTGTCACCACAGACCAGAACTTACAGCCAGCTTGTTAACACTTGAAAACTTAATGGCAGTTCAACTTGTAAAAAACTGAAGAACCACTACACTCATCTCTCAGAGAGAAGATAATCCTTCACAATACAAGAAAAGCCTTATGTCTTGTTTATGAGTAGCATGAGTATACCAAGGCTAGAGTTTGTCTACTCATTCACACCACAGAGAACCCTAGCAATGAAGACCTGCATAAAATACATAGGAAACCTACTCAAGCTTTGACAAGTTACATAAGAAAAGAGGTAGTTTTGGAACCATCCAAATGAAAAAATAGTCTTTGTTGGGCACCAATCTATCACTTAACATCATATTAAAAGGACAAGGAAGAGAAGGTGCACAGAAATGAACTGGATCAAAGCAGAATTTGGGAATCCACCTACAAGTTAAAAATTAGAATAGCTATGGTATTTCATACCTTTCTACTGGGAGAATGCATTACAGGCGCTGGAGGAGAAGGCGGTCCACGTGGAATCTTCTTGTTAATTCTGAACAAGTAACAAAAATACTGCTATGAGCATGTTGTATGGGAATATACTTCAGAATCTTTTTTTTTTTTTAATGAAGTTTTGACTACTTACTTGAATCTTGGAGGCTCCATAGGATCCTTCTGCATTTCCACCATCCGAATAACTCTCTGTTTTGCTCCAGAGTTGAAGGCAACGCCTTGCTGCGATGGTGTGTACCTGGATAAAACAAAGCGCTTCAACTCTCTGCAGGCAGCCAGCTGGGTATTCCCTTCCCACCTCAGATTTTATTCAATTTACTGCTCTAGTGGCATTTTAATTTTATCCACACTAGTTAAAGACTCTTCCACTGTAAATGCCAGGAGCTGGTAACTGCACTGGACTATATGCAGATAATCAGCTACACTAGACAGAATGCATCTTCCCAGGGCCATGCTCTCCTGCCTCAACCCAGATTCAGGAAGTCATTATAAACAAGGACCAGCTTCCTAATATTTCCATATTATTATTATTATTTTTTTTTTTTTTTCAGGGCAGCATCATTCATAGTCCTCCCTGACAAATCTGTATTTTGTTGCTAAAGCAATAAGCCTCCTTAAGTGCCACAACTCATGACACGTTGACATACTTCAGCACACTTCAAACTCTGTTGTCATGAGCAGGTTAATTCAAAATACACAAACTAGTTTCATCCTACTTACAGAAAAAAAGAATTTAAGAGGAATTTCTGTTCTCATAAATTAAAGGAACATTCTGATTTTATATGTAATGTCATACACATGCACCAGCAATACATACCGGATGTACTGTGCAGGAGCTAATTTGTCAGCTGCTCGAACTGGCATGGCTGCTGCAATTTTCTGTGAGACTGATTTCTCCAAGGCTGCTCTTGTCTTCTCTGTTATCTGAAGGCAAAAATGCCACAGTATGCACCTCATCAAATATGCAAGACATACAATGTACTTCCAATAACCAGGCACATCAGTGCCTATGATACCTCTCTAATTGTCTCCTCATCTGGTCTTTGCAGTTCAGGATCATCCACATTCATGACCTCTTTTGGGACAAGATCCGTGTATTTGCTGTAAATAATCTGAAAGACAACATATTTTATTAGTGCTGGAGAACACAAATAAATTGAAGTATTTCAAAGGAATATTTCAGGCCTTGATTAAGTTCTGGGTATTAATTAAATTGTATACAACAGTATAGAACAATTAACTGTAATGCATTTATTGTATACAATTACATATTACTCAATGACTTCCACAGAATAAGAATGTACTCTTCAGTCCAATTTACAGATGGGATATTCGCAAAAACAAACAAACAAAAAAACCCAACAACCATCTGATGAAATAGAATTACATAAATCACTTTCAGAATGGAAATTAGACAGTTTCCTGCTTCCTTTTCCTATGCTTCTTCTTCAGGCTCCAAAACAAACAGAAAATTCAAGTTTACATTTCTGTTTTCAAAGATTCCTTAAGATTTTCATACATGTCTTTTTCAGTATCTAGAATTTTTCACTTCATTACATTTCTATGTTCTTGGAAAAAAAATGTTCAAGAAGTCTTTTCTTGACACTTCCCCTTATACAGGCAGTTCAATCTTTATAGAACACGCACCTAGCTGTCACCAGCTTTTAAGTCCCAATTTACAATGTATGGAAAGAACGTTATTAGATAATTACAGGGGGAAAAGCGCTAATACACTGCACTAATGTTTCACATTAATCCAACAAATAACATCAGAGAGTCTTAATTCAAAAAGTTAAAAGTTATTATAGCTATTATTTCAAGTTTATTATAAAGTGCATGTCCAACTATGAAACAGACCTTTAGCCTCAGTATTAATTTGACACATGAGCCATTTACTGCTTCTCATCTTTCACTCACAAAATTTTAATCTTTTCTATTAGTATAAACAACATTGCGGCATCTTAAAGGCTGAATGAAGGACAACTGCAGAGCAGTGGTCCTCTAATTCTAAATCCAGATGTCTCGCTGCCCAAAGAACCAGGTATGCTGAAAGAACTCAGATTATCCCAGAAGACATAATAAGAAAAAAAATCTAAGAGGCTCCCTCAAAACTACAGCATACTGAGGTACAAATGAGTTACATGAACTAGTTAAACCCCGAAATAATGCATGCTAATGGAAAGCTGCAGTAATGTGGAAGAAATCAATAACATGTATGAAATTTGCCTGAAACCACCACAGTTTTTGTCTTCATCAAAACCCGACACACCTGCATGTCCTAACTGGAGTCCTTTTTCTGAGGTGATACAGACAGGCAAATGAAAGATGTTGTTGCACTGTGTTGTTTTTCTAGACATTTACACCATTTTAACATGAAAATTCAGATGTTTTATTGATCCAGGATCAAGAGGAAACTGGTTCCATTCGATACTGTAATATGCTCATTCCCTACCATTTTTCATGTAGGGAATTTAAAAGGAAGCATTGGCCTGAAAAGCAGAATCTCCTAGCCACAAATGAAACGCTCAAATTTTGGTACAGACAGACAATTCTTTTTCTGGATGAGGCAGCCTTAACAGGCAGCAATTAGAAATCTACATGCCATCGTAACAGCAGAAAAAGAACAATCTTACCTAACTATCTCATGGTAGGATTTAGTCATCAATCGCATTCAGAGTTCCCACAAGATATCTGATAGAGGCAAGTGTCTTGACAGAACGTTCTTCATTTAACACTTAAATCCCTGCTCTCAATACATTTTATTCTATATATCCAGAAGAGCTCTGTACAGCACTCATCAATCTTACATGTAAGTCAAGAAGCTACTATTAAGCCTTGCAGAATGAGTGCCTTCCTCTGATTCCTCCGTATGAGGCATGTAACACCTCAGAAGTCATTACAACGCTGTTTGGAAGCCTGATAAGCATACCACAGAAGAAAAAAAACAGGCAACAAGCTCTCAAATCAAACTCTGTGAGGAAGGTGAATAAGTTATGAGTAACAAGTACTTTTGAAATTATTTTAGTTCTATTCATGTTCTCTTAACCTGTCCCCTTGCTGTGATAGGAGTTCCTTCAGCATTGGAACTATTCCCTTATGAATGTTTCAACTGAATTCACAATCTTGAGAGAAAACCGTAGACAAGATCTGTGGTCCTTTTTTCTCCATTCATGTCTAAGCTACAGCCTTGGACCAGAAAGAAGAAATCTATCTCCTGCATAGAAAAACCACTTTTGCCAGGAAACAAGTAATGGACCTAATAATTCCGTTCCTTAATTTCACTCTCTTTTCTGTCCTAATAAAAATGCAGCAAGCAATTACATATCCTTTTTTTTTTTTTTTTTTTTTTCTCCTATTAAGGAGACAGAGCATTAGTTTCACCATTGCATGTCAATTATTGATTCCCCAAGCCTTATTTTAGCCTGTCTTCCAGTCATGCAAGTACAGGAAGTATTGGCAGAATTCACAGCAGCACAAGAGCTAGCCGTAGTGCTGGAAGTCTTTCCTCTGGATAACCACATGGAACTGCATCCCCAGATCCATAAGGTCGTGCATCCAGATCTATCAACATTATCCCGTCTTTCACATCTAGCAGACTTTCTGCCAGCCCCAAACAGAAGGCTTGTCAGACTATCTCAATTATGTCAGCATTTTTAAAGGAAAATTCTCTGAAACAACTATTTTTTAAATATCTAAGGGAACAGATGCGAGAGAGATGAACCAGTACAACAGCAGAAATTGCTGACAAGCCACCTAGATACAGGGCCTGATGATGGAACTGCTGCCGCTACAAGAAGGCAGAACACTAAATTCAACTTCAAAAAAATCCATAAACTGTAGCAAAATCAAAGTCTGCTTCTTAACTCAGACCAAACAAGAAGCTCACAGAACAGTGTCAGAAAGTCCATCTTATTTCTTACAGGCTACTAAGTATCTGTTTCTCTTAACTCTGAGTATTAAGATTGAAGAAATATTTGAATTATGACTGCTACTCTCAGGATAATAAAACTTTTCTATGTAATCCTACTTGACACTGTGCTATCAAAACCTCTATCTTACAGAAAATATTTCACAGTATTCAGCTCAATACTCACTGAAGAACTGCTCCCTATGGCATATTTACTAATAGCAGGTCTTCCAATGAAATTGTTTCAAATACCTGATTTTCCCACAGTTTTACTCTCCCTGAAATCACAATATTTTGTCTTTAATCTTAGCATCTACATTCATCTGGATGCAATCAGAATTCAACTGATCCAGAACAGCTAAGCGAAGGAACTTAGGAAACCATAATTCCAGCCCAGCCACTAACAGAGCTCAGTTATGGAAACGCTTCTCAGCTCTGACATACTGCTCAGTATGGCCACAAAATGAGAATATGCCTATATGCATACAAAGAGTATGTTCTTTACAGTAGTTTCCGAATTCTGAACTAATAAGGCACAGCAGAAGATCAGTCATTCTGTGCTGAAGTTTATCATCACTTCTAGTTCTTTTTCAAATATACTTAGATCCTGGTATTCAAATCCAAACAGGTTTACTACGTGAAAATTGAATCTGATCGTATAGGTGAAGATATATTTTGACAAAGTTGTAAAAACTGGGGGGTTTAACTATGCTTTTTTCTTTTCTCCCTTATTTGCCCTAAAGCATCCACCAAAAAAAAAAAAACAAAAACAAAAACAGCATGATTGTTACTTCTCATCTCTGCTGCTCCAAACAATTTTTTTTTCCATTTTGGGATAAGTCAAATGTCTAATTATTATCAAGTATTTAACATTTATAGAGTTCTGTGATGCATTTAGTATTTTAGCATCATCCTCCTGACAAATAATTCCAGACACTAAAGTCTGGTAAAAATACAATGAAAGTCCCCACAATAACAATGTTACCACTGTATTGTTTACATTTTGTCAGGCTACTTTCTATCTGTATGACAGCATGGAGTGTAATTGATTTGAATTCACTTCTTTTTGAAAGGTGTTGCAGTCTTCTAGGATAAACAGGATGAGAATAGACAAGATGTAACACTTTTGTTACTCAACTGAGATACAGTTAAAATATGAAATCCTACAGCCATCAACTTTCTGCAATTTTGGCAACTGTACATACAGCTCCTCCAGGTATACATCCCAATCTACACATTTGAAAAAAAAATATTACCTTGTCCTTTGACTGTCCTTGTCGAGCAATTGCATCGTATTTTATTTTTCCTTCTGCATCCACCTGAACAGCCAACGCATTGGACATTTTCTTCTTTCGGCCCATATCCAGTGGATATTGGGCCACATGAATTTCTGGGAAAGCACCGCCATCTCCAAAATCCTACACAAAAGAAAAAGTTGTGAATGACTGAAAGACAAACACATAGCATAACATTTGCACCGGTGGGAAAGGAACAAAACAGTGGATTGATTTTAACAAAATGAAACGTAAATGCTCTAGCAGATTTACAATATTAGCTTGTAAGAGAGCAATTGACTACAGAACTTCACTTGTTAAAAGAAAAGACATTAAAATGCATAGACATCTTGCAGAGAAGTATCTTGAATTATTTCTTGCACAGAGAAATAGCCTATATCACTGACTCGAACATGCAGGCACTACAATATGACAGACAGTACGTGAACAATTCACATGCAAGTTATTAATTAGAACTCCAAGAACTTATCTGCTGTAATAAAGCAACGCTGGAAGTAAAAAAAAAAAAAAAATAACCAGTAGAGATTTTCATCATAAAATTACTACTATTGTAATTTTAGTTATCGCACCATAATGAAGTGAAGAAATTTAAAAAGCTTTCCATTCCTTTCAAGCCTGCAGCTCATGGCTGTACAATGGCACGGATGCCAGCTATCTATTTCCTTATTTTGACATGCGAATACATTGAAACTGGGCAGGCACCCAATAGCCCAGTATTCTTAACAGTTTATTTCTTCTCTTGTTCAACCTGTTGCTCTAAAAGCCTCTGAGGAACACAAGTAAAATAAAGACCTCCTCAAACAGACCACCCTGACTCAGTAACACTGAAGACGCACACGGAATTGGTCCTACTGCTAGACTGACTTCAGGCTATGGGTTCAAAAGCAGTTCTTCAAAGGAAGCACTTGCTTAAAGCAGCACCAGCAACTCCCCACTCCCTGTTGCGATGGCATTGCTTTTGCCTGATAGCAAACCAGACCAAGGGAAAGGAATGGTTGTCTTAGTTAGATAGATGCCCCTCCATATTCACCAGGGGACCAAACAATTAACACCACTGCAACCAACAGTGTGGACTGAGGCTGGAGCACATGGGCAGGCAGCTTCCTTTCAAAGCAGCACATGCTCGTGCTAGCTTCAAGTGCTCCCTGACATACAGCTTCAAGTATTTAACTTCTACCACTGGATGTCCCACATTCAGCAAGCAGTTACAGAATCAATGCTCCAGTACCAGCCAGAACAAAAGTCAGTCCTTCCTCAGAGTTTTTTTACGTAACTGGATCTACTAAGAACAGATACTGTTTTTCAATGATGGCATTCTAGGACCATTGGATAAAGGTTGTGTTTCATAAACAACTACTACTGAAGAATTTGCATTTGTTTATGAGGCAGAAAGGGAAGTCCCTAACAGCCCTTTGAGATGTCCATCATTTTGTGGCCCAGTGATGCTGGAAACTGTTTGACCTGACTTCTTAAGTGTTTTTGCTAACACCTGAAAGAATAAGCATGAAAATATTAACATGAGTAATTAAAAGTGTAGGTGGGAACTGAAGTGAAAGTATAGATTTTAGTACCACATGCTTTATTAAATGTGGAAACCCCGTAAAAATATTTTATTTCAGACAACCAGAGGAATTACTGTTAGTAGTCACCTTATCTACCACTAACGGATCACCAAGGTGCTGCATGAATCTTTAAGACAATGGGACTAACTCATAAATATGAGAGTAAGGCTGTTAAAAACTCAGGCAATGGAAGCACTTTGAAACAACCCAGGATCATACAAGAAATATTGTATCAAAACCTGAAGAGCATGCCCTGTCCCAAGAGTACTGGCCTCTGACTCACCACAGTAGGTCTCAGATGTTACGTCTAATACCATTTCACATTCTGCAATTTGTGGCTCACAGTGGAAAAACTGTACCAAAATCCTTTGGAATTGGAACCATACAGCTGTATTTGCCATTCTAGCTTTTAACAATTCTGGTTGAGATTACATTGAAGTGACACGGATTATAGCTAAACACACCAAACACCATTCAGAAGCATTCTGCCAGTAACATACTTACACAATGAACATCTGACAAATTTATAAGTTTTCTCCCACCTCTAACATGAATTTCTCCCTCCCAACCCCCCACTAGCAGCTACCTTTTGCTACCCTAAGAACACAATACACACAGAACCGCACAGCATTCTGTTCTTGGCTATCCACCTATTCACTTATTCCAGCTATGATCTGGGTGTGTATTAAACAACTAATGATGGAGGGACAATACGGATAACCTTCACAGAGCATCACTGCATTCTCAGACCATAAACCAAAAGTACCATAGACCTATTTCCATAAAACAACCTCTGAAGAGAAGAAACCTTAAAACAGGCTGTTTGTCACCAAACTTTTAAAGTAACTCGGTTAATTACAACAACTTCCCCCAGCCCAATAATACATCCATTAGGCGGGAAGGGAATTCAGCACGTAGTAAGGCTGTGCACAATTCTCTGCATTATGTTTGTGATGCTCAAAGTTTACTTTTCCTCTAGAAAAGATATTTCTTTTCTCATTAACACGTACATACTGCTACAGTATCAGTTTAAATATCTACCTCTAGCACGCGTGGTATCCATCCTTTCCGGTAACCATACGGGGGAGGTTCCCTTCGTGATGAGACTAGAGCAGTCTGCCTAGATCTCTGAGCTCTTGCTCTTTCTTCTAGTTCTAGCTGGTCTTGAGACAGCTGGGTTGGAGCTGGTAGAAAACTGTACATCCATAGGCAGCCATCAAAAAAAAAAAAAAAAAAGAGACGCAAAGTTAATTCTCAGAATTTTCCACAGTGAAACTCAACCTACATTGAGTCTGCTACTAATTTAAATCTATTTAAATTATTAAATCTTCTCTACCATAGCTCTACACAGACTTACTTACAAACAACTTATGAAACTTATGCATTGCTCTCACAAAACAGAGAGGTTTTTTGAAGTGCTGCAAAAGCCGCTCGCACTTTCTCAGCATTCTGGAAGACTCCTGTAGGATCTGATGTTAAATCCACCCATATTCCGTCTTGTTTCAACTGGTGTGTGACAACGGCCATTCTCTAACAGGGATGGCACACACCTCTGTGTACTCTTCCCACCAGCAGCGAACAAGAAAATAAAACTGTCCAGCCGACTCTCCCTCCCCTGCTCTCACGGCAAACGCCCACAAACAGACCCAAACAGACCTGTCAACAGCCTCCCCCCCCAACCTTAGACACCTCCCGGCCGAAGTCGAGCAGCCAAAATTCACTTCCCCAACTTCCTATTTCCCAGCTCACGCCGACCCCGCAGCCCTTGCTCGCGTATTTTCAGGCCGCGCTCAGCCCCCGGGAGGTCGGCCCTTCAGCCCAGCCCAGCGGAGCCGCGCTGCTGCGGCGTGCAGGCGAGGCAGCAGCTTACAACAAAGCCCCCAGCCCTCGGTAAGGACAAAAAACAACAAGGAAAAGCCCCGCGGCTCCCGTCACCCCCGGCCCCGCAGCTCCCCGTTCCCGCGGAGGAGACGAGCGGCGGCGAGACCCCCGCACCCCCTCCCCAACCCCCCCCTCAGGCGCCCCTCAGCGCCCCGCGGCCCGGCCCCCTCAGCAGGCCCGGGGCCTATGGGGGGGCCGCGGCCCGGCAGAGCTGCTCCCGAGCGCGGCCCCAACGCCGGCCGGAGCCCGCCGCGGTGCCCGGGGAGCCGCAGGGAGGCCGGAGGGCGGTAGCGGGGGCCGTGAGGGGCCTGTGAGGGGCCCACAGGACGCACCTGGTGAGCGCCATCTTGCCGCCGCCGCCGCCGTCTTCTCCACAGCCAGGCCGCGGGAGCTGGGGGGGGGGGTGGCGCTGCCGCGCATGCGCCGCAGTGCGCAGCTGGGAGGTGTAGTCCGGGAAGCTATAAAAGGGGAGGAGCCGCGGCCGCGCGGGGGGTCATGGGAGTTGTAGTGCGGCCGCCCTGCCCAGCCCCGCTGCTCCCTCCTGCTTCTGCTTCCCCACTTCCACCGCTTTCTTCAGCCTCGCTGCTCGTCCTCAGAGCTGTGCGGTGGCTTTCTGCGCCCAGCCGGCAGCCTGCTGGGGTTTGCGGGTGTTTATGGCTGCCTTGGCCGCCAGCAGCACCAGTTCTTTATAATACTTAATTTTCTTCCCCTTCAACCTGTTTCTTTCTGTGGTTTAATTTTCCTTGGCAAATTGGCTAGCTTGGGGTTTGTGAATATGTGAGGCTTTTATCACTCTGGGTAGAGTGGACCGTGTGGTCTGAAGGGGCTGTACAAGTTTATTCAAAACCATGTGTCTGGGTAAATACATCTCCGTGTACGTTTTAGGCACGTGCTGCTAATCCAGCTGTGAATAACTTCTTTTCTCCGCCCTGTGTTACTTGCCATGTATCAAAACCAGAAAACGCTTATATAAATGGTTTAACTAGTCAAAAATGTTTACTGAGGGTTTTTTTGAAAAGTTCTGAACTCAAAAAATGTGCAAAGTTTGGAAAGTGTGAATTCTTTTTTCCATTTTCAAAATGGAACATTCAAACTTTGCTTTAAAGCAACGTTTATTGGCCGAGATTAGTCTTGTGCTTAATTTTTTGAAAGTGGGTAAATTCTTAAAACCAGAATGTTTAATGTTTAATTTCAGATCTAATACCTTTTATTCCATTTAAAACTGTTTATTTCCTTTTTTCTTCTTAAAACAAGAAAACATTTTTTTTTAATGTTAGGCTAGCCACTAAACCAAGAAAATGAATTATTCATGCAGTTGGTTCCTGAACCTGACCTGGCACACCTTCCATTACTTCTTTCTTCTGCTTCTCGTGATGTTTTGATTAAGGAACTAGCACTGTGAAGCACATAGATGTGTGCTAAATGGGTGCTAAATTGGCTGGCATAGCAAAAAGTGAGGGAATCATCAATGGGGGTCAACCTTGAGTAAGGGTATTTCTGAGGAAGTTACAGAGGAAGGGACACTGGGACTTCTGCTAGTCACCATTTTCATCAGCTGGCAATCAATATGAAGTCATTATCCTGAAAATGTACAGCTCTCAGAAAGAATGGCAGAATGTTCAGCAATACTGAAAAAAGAGTCGCACAGATTACTAGATTGCTTGGTAAGTGGGATCCATTTAAACTAAATGTGGTTTAATATCACATCATGCAAACTTCTATATATGGAAGTAAGAAATGGGGGTTAAGTACAGACTGTGCTGTCCTGGAAAAAGTGATTCTGAGAAAGATCTGGGAGGGTGAAAACAGAGCAGCAACTTAAAGTAAATTAGTTGTGCTATGAAGTAGCAAAAAGCCTAATGCAGCCCAAGGAAGTAAGTAGGGACATGGTGAACTCCAGTGGGGCTATGTTATCCTGGTGTTCTTATTTTCAAAACAATATTGGAAGATTGAAGAGGGTTAGGAGACTACAAAGATAGGTAAGGCTAGTGTTAACTGAAATTGTATGAAGACATAGACTTGTTCTGTGATGAACTTCTAAGAAGTAAGTGTTAATTGTTAAATTCAAATGGGGTGAGCTCCATTTATCTATCCTTATTTTCAATTACATTACAAGGAGAAATAACCTGAGTGAGCAAATTGAAAGATTTAGTGTGTTTTACTCATTACAAAAAGATTGAGAGGAGATTGGGTCATCGTGTGCGTATACCTCTACAAGTTAGGGAAGCAAGATCTGAATGCATTCTCTAATCTCCTAGTGGAAAACATAGTAAGGACTGGTGACTGGAAGTTGAAATTAGAGAAATTCAAAACGGAAATTAGGCAGAAATATTTAATGATGAGAATGATTAACCTTTGGAAAACTGTGGAAAGTGCTTACTTCTCCATTCCTTGTTACTGCAGAATCAAAGCTGAAAGTCTCTTGGGAAGAGATGCTGTTGTTATTACAAGATCTCCTTTAGGCAAGCCTGATCTCTCAAGGCCCATACATGAGTAGCCAGGTGGAACATAATACCCCACAATATATACAGAGTCAGGCGGGAGAAGTTCATACTCTTTTCCAGCTCTGTGAACTGATTATCTCTGTGCATCTTCATGTGTCTCTGAGTTGTGGACCTTTTCTGAACCAGACTTGGTTCAAAGATGCCAGCTCTGGGAAGTTCTTTGATGAAAAGAAACTTTAGGCAGGGAATGGTTCTGAGATCCTTAAACTCATTTTTCTCAAGTGAATATCTGCCCTTAAGAAAGAAAGAAAGATTTCCTTTGCGTTTTTAAAATGATCTTTTTTGCTTAACATGTCTGGACAGTCATGGTGTCAGGTGTCTGTATGCATCACTTTTCACACATACCCCAAAATGATCTGTATGGTGAGTAAGGAGTTTAGGCCCTACAGAGTGCTTTATCCTTAGCATGGCTGCCAGTGGGGATGTTTTTAATTTGATTTGAATACCACAGCTGGTTTTGAGAACACTTCTTATAAAGCATACTTCTCAGGAGTCTTTTGGGGTAGATTTAGGCTGTTAAATCCTCTACACCTTTTTCATCTACTTCAGCACTTTTCACATTTGCAGATGCAGAATTAAATGGCTCATGAAATATCTTGTAACAAATGAAGTTGACAATACAAAGTAATGGAATAAGCTATTGCTAATATCAGATATCTGTATGCCTAACAGTCACTGCACATTGTGGGATAAAAACGATCAGAACAGATGACACTTCTTAACTCAAGGGATAAATTATGCCACAGGTAAGATGCTAAAACAGTGAAACAGAAGAGATTTACCTAGATGGAAAGGTTCAGCCACATCAGCAACCCCTGCACTTCACATTCCCTTAGGGGTTACAGGCAGCATTCAGAAGGAATAATTATAGCTAGGGGAAAAAGATCAGAAGGTCTATTAGATTAGTGCTTTTGTAAGAATGTTTAAATTCTTCAAGCCACATCTGCATTATCTGGAATGACTTTAAGGGAGAATGGCTTCATTTCTGTTATTCTTTATAGCTAGTAGAGAAGTAAAATTTTGCAGGTATGCAAAAATCTTCTCATACACTTCTGTAACACCTTGCTGTTTCCAGGGTGTTTTGTGAACTTCGTTTTGGAAGCTTTCCGCTCCCAGCTGATGAACATGCTCTTTCAACAGAGGTTGTGGTGGCCCACTGCAACTTCCCCACAGGTTGTAAGAGGAAGTGGCATATCGTTTAGCCACCAGCAACTTCAGAAAACAAAGTGAAGAGAATTGTTATTTATTTTATTGCTAACAGAGATTATAAGAGATGGAGGTGGAGTGCAATTGTCTAAAGTGATACTGATCAACAATGCTGAGCATTGCAGGAATCTTTTTTTTCTTTCTTGCAGGAAGGAACAAAACCAGTGGAAGTGGATTTTGAAGCTCACATAAAGTGCATCTCTGAGCAGCACATCACTTTTGTTGTCACATTCAGGCAATTTTCATTAGTGATTGCGTGGACTGACTGACCTGGGGCAATGGGCATTTTTTTCTTGAGAGATATTTTATCCAAATACTGGCCTTGTACAATATGATCTGTAAGAAGCCCCTAATCTGAAATTGGATGGCTCCCAGAGTCAGCTCTGAGTTTTCCAGTGCTGATACAAAGGCAGAATCTGTCAATCTCTGTATAAAAATCAACCAAGAATGTGGGAGGGTTTGGCCCAGCAGGAGACCTGTAGGTGTACGTTGTGTTATTTTCTGCAGTCAGCTCTAGGGAGGTTTTCCATGTTGATTTGTACAACTATTGAGTCTTATACAGAGGTGTTTGTAGTATTTCTTCTGGTGGCCCAAACCAATTGGAAAAGAATCAAAATATTTCAGAATTAGATATCTCTAGCAGCAGAGATCCTGCTGGCCAGATCTTCAGCACATAGGAATTGGCATTGCTGCACTGACTCTTAGAGCTGAACTAGTGTGTAGGTGCAGAGGAGGCACCTGCCTCAATATTTGTACTGGTACCCATCCACAGAAGGGCAGGGCAGAGAAGTGAAGAAGGGTCTGCCAGGTCATGCTCTTCTCATTCTGCTGGTAACAATTTCTCCTGATACCTTTTCACATCTTCCTGTTAAACTTGTTCCCTGGGTACACAAAACCATAGGGTCTCCTGCTCTCTGGGACTGCTTTGATTTCTCCCTAAGCCTCGTCCTCTACCATACGTTAGGAATGTCTGGTGTCAGTGAGACCTCCCAGACATCTTTCCGTATTTTTCATCTAAGGGAATCTAGAAAAGAGGTGGTTTCTCAGTAGTAAAGGCTGGTCCTTTGTTGAAGTAATCTGTCTGCTCTTCCCAATCCAGTGCTTGGGACAGGGAGGCCTGAGTTTTGTTTTAGGGAGGCCTTTGGATTTGTTTTAGTGCTTCATGAGATGCACACCTGGGATGCAAATGCCTTAAAAATAAAAAGGAAATACTTTTCACGTTTCGTCTTTCACAGCAAATTGGGGTAATCTGAGATTTAATTTATTCACTAGTTGAAAGGGAAGTGGAAATCAAGCCAGCATCTTTCTTTTGAGCCAAGCTCTTTCTTGTGCACCCCTGTGGAGGCTCACACAAAAGAGCTCTGATCACTCTAACTAGGTGATTGTCCTAATTATAGAAAGATTTAGCTTTGCTTTCATAATTGCCCACTGCACTTGGGCACATGGCATTGTTATACTACAAAAGCTTTTTTTTTTTTTTTTTTTTTTTTTTTTTTTTTTTTGTCCCCAGCAGGCCCAGCGTCAGCCTGTTTAAGGGAGCTGCAAGGAGCAGTATTACTCTGAAACAACCTCACAGAGCTCTTCCAGGAGAGGCCAACAAAGTCAGCTGCAGACCCACTCCCTTGGCTGAGAACATTGCCAGTGCCTGTGATCTAGCAGTTAAAGCAGGGGGTTCAAAGGCTGGGCCACAGCCTTGGGCAGCCTGTGTTGAACCAGTGAGCTGTGATCAGGAATTAGGGATTTTGTGTGCAGTAGTTTGGGAGCTTTAGATGGGTACTTCACTGTTACGCCCAGTTTCAGCCTCACCCATGGAGGTAATGAATTTACAGACACTAAAATCTACAGCAGAACTTCCACAGGTTCAAGGGGATGGAGTAGATCCTTTTCCCATATGTCTAAGCTTGTTTTATCCTCCGTGTGTCGGCGGGGTAATCACCCTGAGCTCTGCCCTTGGTGAGTTGTATCTTGAGAGAATGTTTACCAGTAAACCTGCCTCAATAAACAGACCGTTTGCTTCATAATGTGAGTATTTCTAAATACCCTTTTTTCCCTGTCTCTGCCTTTTTGTGTGCAACTGTATCCATGCAAATATGAGTGGAATCACAGTATGGAGATTGTTTCCTGACGCTGTTTCAGTGTTTCCAGAATGCTGTTAGAAACAGTAGCTCTCCAAGAACTATTGATTACCTATTTGGTCTCTGTGTGGTTTTGGTTACTGGCATCCTTTTATAGTATTTTTGCTTTTGGATTAATCGTGGCAGCAGTTTCCTTCCAAAACCCCATCCTAAATACTTTCAATTTGCCACCAGGGATTCCCAGGCATTACTGAATTGCAGGTTTTCTTAGCAGAAAGATGCCGAGTGGGAAACAACAGTTCCTTCTTCTTGCAACGGGAGAAAAATTGTACCAGGGTGACAGAGCGCTGGCACAGGTTGCTCGGGGTGGTTGTGGAGTCTCCTTCTCTGGAAATACTCAAACCCCGTATGGATGCCACCCTGCACAATGTGCTCCAGGTGATCCTGCTTGGCAGGGGGGTTGGACTAGGTGGCCTTCACAGGTCTTCAGATCTTCCAACCACAGCCATTCTGGGGTTCAGAAATGCTGAGTTTGAAATGGGTGGCTACCAAGCTAGGTGTTAGTTTCAGGGAATATGAATGCTTTATCACAAATAATGTGTATTTATGACAATTCAGCAACATGTTGCATTCTCTGCTCTGTGCCTTCTCTCCCAGGCATGGCAAAGTGGCTGTGGTTTTGTTCACCTGTCTCTCAGGCCTTTTATCCCCACCTTTATTGCAGGAAGGCTGTGGTGAGGAGGTTTAAAAGACGTTTAGATGTAGAGCTCAGCGATTTGGCTTGGTGGAGGACTGGTTAGGGTTAGGTCAGAGGTTGGACTCAGTGATCTTGGGGGTCTCTTCCAACCTAGATGATTGTGATTCTGTTTTGCATAGCACCTCCAAAATACCATTTATTATCAGTTCCATTTCTTCCAGCAAGGATATAAACTGGAAACCTTTTTATTATCATTATTTCTCGGCTCTGCGACCGCTCCCCTTGTGGCCCCCAGCCCCACGCAGGGGGCCGTGTGATGGCGGCCCCGCCCGCAGACTACATTTCCCGGCGTGCCTCGCGGGGCAGGGCCGTACCACGCGCGGGGGGTGCGGCGGCGGCGCTGCGGCGGGGCGGTGAGTGCGGGCACCCCGCGGGGGGGGGGGGCACAGCAGGGCAGGGGGGTGGTTAATTAGTGCGGGTGTTAATGGGGGGGGGGGAATGCCCCCGGGTGTCACGGCATGCAGGGGGCTCCCTCGAAGCGCAGCTGGTTTGGGCAACTGCGCTTCTGTGTCTCAGGTGTAAGGGTTCCGTTTGTTTTATGGGATTTTTTTGTCACTGCAGTGCATGGGCATGGACCTGTGGGGCTGGGGGCGAGCTCGGGTGCTGTGCCCCTGCCTCTGTCACCCCAAGTGCTCCTCGTGCTCGTGACGAGCACATACTTAATATATTAATAGATATACACACTATATATATTAAAAAAAATGGCTGTTTGGGACTTTGACCATCCAATGAACGAGATCTTCCCAAAGCCTGCAAGGAGCAGCAATGCTTTAATGAAAACCCCTTGGGGAAAATGCCTTTTGAGGGTGCTGAGGAATGCAAGAGATCCCCAGCAAGGAGCCCCCAGCTCCCCAGCAGGGGAGGGGGACAGCTGTCCTTGGGAGGTGCACCTGGAATTGGCTGCAGCTGGAGGACCAGGTGCATTTTCTCTGAGTTTGACCATAGTTCAGAGGAGCCCTGCTCGGCCAGCTGCCCCTTCCCGTGTGAGAAAGAGCTGGGGTGCTGCAGGCAGCTTTGCCCGGTGCTGACAGGTTGTGTTGTGGCTTTTCTGTCCTAGAGCTTGTAAGGAAATAAACAGAAGTAATGAAGTTTAGGTAAGGTTCATGTACAGGGTCTCTTACGTTATATTACCCTGTTTGGCTGATTGTGTTCTTGTGAACTGTTCCTGAAAGGCTTGACCTATGTCGCTGTAGGTGTTTTTTGGTTACAAGGCTTCCAAAAGGGAAGGCACAAGGCAGACCAACCCCACTACAGGGTCACAGCAAGAAGTAGGAAACTTTCTTGATCAAGTTTAACTGTAGGAGAATGAGTGGGCTCCGTCCTGATGGGGTGAAAATCCCACACTGTTATGGATGTTCTGGAGAGCTTGCAGAGCAGGTGACCTGTGCTGCTTGATCCATGATGTAAACAAAGACTGGTCGGTCGTGTTTGCTAATACCTGCCTAAGGGAAAATAAAGAAAAATACAGCTAGTTGGTAATCTTTTTTTTCAGATTTGAATCCTCTAAAGTGACATAAAGAGTCCTGAAATCTGTATCCTATATTTAATGAATTAGATGTTTACTCCAAGTAATGAGTACAGGTGCTCCAAAGTTGTTAGTGTGGTCAGCACATATTTTTCACACCCTCATCTTCCAGAGGAGGGGTGAGGGAGGAAAGGAGTGACACACCTCGGGCTTATGCCAGGCCTGCGAAACAGCCAGGACTGGGTTGTTGATAACCACAGGCGTCTGTCCTGGCAGAGCAGTTCCTGCCTGGCGCCTGGATGGGATGGAGGTGATGGGAAAGTGAGTTTTGTTCAGCCACCCCCATCAGGTCCTTTCCCCTGCCCTGTGTGCAGCTGTCTGCCACTGACCCGTGAAGCCCTTGCAGGGCTTCCAGGGATACATTGTGTCTCCTCCCCAGTGCTCCTCAGTGCTGAGGAGCTTTTGCAACCAGTCTGACAGAATTTCCAATAAATTTTAGGCTCTTAGTGTTTAAAGAGCATTCTTTAAAGCCTGCTTTTAAAAGAAGTCTTCTAGTATCCCCTTACAACCTGCCTGTGCTACGACAGCTTCAAAACACGTGCAGCGAAGGGGCAGCCTGTTCCTGTGATCTGAACTGGCTTCTGGTGAGCACGTGCTCCCTGCTGTCCGACCACCTGTTGTTTCTCCTTGCAAAGCCTTTGGGAGCATGAGCAAATGTTGAGTGGTGGTTACACAAGGTCTAGCAGAGTGAATTACTTCTAGATTTGCGGCCTGTGGACACTTGATTTAGAAATAACAGTGGGGTCAGAGCAGAATTGCTTGTGTTTGGTTGCTGTGTGATTGCATGAGCTCTTGGCTGGGAGCAGTGCTAGCAATGCGTAATTAGAAAAGGAGTGATTAAAACTTAAACTCTAAGGTCCCTGTAGGCTTCACTACATCATTCTCAGGTGTTGCTTTTTTGTGTCTTGGCAGGGTTCATCAGTCATGGCACGAAGGGCCTTGAAGCTTGCCTCACTGGCAGCAGCCACTTCTGGCATCTATCTGTATGGCAACAAGTTCCTGGACCCCAATGATTTTGGAGTGGTTCGTGTGGGCCGAGCCATTGCCACAGTAAGTGTCGTACAGGTGAAGTACAGGAAGATTCCTAGGTGGGTAAGGGAATTGGAGTTCACAAAAACTTGGGATTCCTTGCAGTCCCTCTCTCCTTTTCCATTTAGCAGTCTCTCCCTGAGTCAGACGGTCAGGAAGGGGGCTCCTCAAGTTGTTGACACACTGAGGAGAAAATGGGTGAAAGCATAGACGGAATAGAGGTGTCATTTGCACATTTTGGAAAGAACCAAACAGAGGTACTGGGCTGCAGAGAACTGTCCCTGTCTTCCTGGATTGTGTGGGGTCTTTGGAAGAAGGGCTTACTTTGGGCCCACATCGCCATCAGCCACCCTTCAAGGTCAGTTATGTGGTAGGGTCTCCTGCTGCCTTTAACAGTGATGTAGTTCAAACTGCTGTGTCTTGATTTGTAATTTGCATATGCAACTTTTTACGCTGGGACATTTTGTTTAAAGCATTGAGGTTGTTGTATTGGTGTCCTATGGCTGCCATTGCCCTGAGAGCCTAGTTATAAGAAATTTGGGTAGAGAAGGGCAGGTGCTTCGTAGATCATTCTCAAAGCAAATGTGAAGTGAGAGTGGGAGGTGATCTGCTCCTGAGATTGCATTGGCTTCCAGATACAGAAAATAAATCCTCGCTTCCTTAATAAAGGTGTCCTAATAAACCCTCCTAGCATCATTGCTATTTCACCCTTGTGTTGATCACAGCTTCAGAAAACCTGAGGATGGAGACTGCCAGCCAGGTTGTTGCCTTCTCCTGGGGGCCATTCAGTGATGAACCCATGAGCAGCCAGGAACAAGGAGAGCAGAGACTCAGGAGGGGATGTTGGTCTGTCTGTACCTCACTTGCATTACGCACCTGTCACTTCAGGCCACAGTCTCCATCATTTA
The DNA here is from genome assembly GCF_009819795.1 of Aythya fuligula. Taxonomy (NCBI): domain Eukaryota; kingdom Metazoa; phylum Chordata; class Aves; order Anseriformes; family Anatidae; genus Aythya; species Aythya fuligula. The sequence continues at coordinate 27,103,824 of NC_045563.1, forward strand.
CAGACCCCCAGTGCTAAGCTTCTGTCTGTGTGCATGTTCTATGACTTCTAAGCACTTAATTAATGAGTTTTACAGGCAGTCAGCTCCTGATAGCAGATGCAATATGAAACAAGCTCTGCTGGTTGGCTCACATGCCATGCCATTTATATGTGCAGGCTGCGCAATGAATTGTTGTGAAAACATGTTTATTTTGAAAAGCGTGAGGGCAGAAATATGAATTTTAGTCTTCCCTTCTTAAAACAAGTGTTAAATTTTGTGCTCTGTCCCTGACTATAAAGCAGCACTGCCTGGTGGCAAGGAGCAGCTCTCCCTTTTTCTGCATGTGAACATGGGCACAGAGAGGGAGCACAGATTATTGCAGCTCGAGAAGAGTCTGTTATCCAGGGTGTTTGGGCTGCCCAGTCTGCCCATGAGTTCTGCCTGCTTGATCAATGTTTCTTCATCTACTTGAAACCGGTGTTTGTTTGTTTTTGTGGCTGTATTCTGTTTAAGACAAAAAAGAGTGAGAAATACTCAGTGATGAGGCTGTGCAGATGGTCTGTGTTTCGAGTGGTGGTGAGAGCGTATTTCCCCAGCGAAAAAGTAGGGGAAAGAAGATTCTCATCAGACAATCACAGAATGGCAGAGATCGGCAGGGACCTCTAGAGGTCACCTGGTCCAACCTCCTGCTCAAGCAGGGCCACCCAGAGCAGGTTGCCCAGCCCCATCCCCAGGTGGTTTTTGAAGATCTCCGACGAGGGGAGACCCCACAGCCTCTCTGGGGAGTCTGTGCCAGTGCTCAGTCACTCACACAGTATAGAAGTCCTTCCTCATGTTTAGACAGTGTTCCTGGTGTTCCTTTGCTTTAGATGCTGCCAAATCGAAAGATGTGCTTGACTTTCGTGTCCCCTGCCTTCAGGGAAGTCATAAGTCATGGGCTGAAAAGCACTTTGCTGGCCCTGCTCTTTAATGCCTTTGAGGGTTCTGCACCCATGGCTACGAGCCAGAAGTGCTGCCGATGCTCTGATGGCAGCATGTGCTTGTGTCTGTGTATTTTTCAAACAAGAATTTTCTGTCTCTTTTTGAAATTTCTGTTGCTTTAATACATGGGACTGCATATGGTCAGGTTGGTCCTGAGAGATCCTTTAGTCCTGCTGCACCAGTGATCTGTCTTCCTACCTTGGGGTCAGCTCCTAGCTGGAAAAGCAGGGGTCAGCTCTCATCTGGGCACTGGCAGCACAAACTGGTCTCGTTCCTGGGCCATACACAGGCTGAAGCCAGTAGAGCAATTCAGTGTGTTCATTTCCAAGAAGCTTTCAGCTTCTTGGGATTGCTCTTTCTGCAAATGAAAGCTGAGGTTCTGTAGCAAACTTTGGATATTGGTGGCATCTACATGGACCTAACATGTCTGTCCTTCAATCTAGCCCTGTCCAGGCTTCTTAACTGGTTGCTTGACCCTATCATTGGATTGTATTCAGATAAAAGGAGGCTGTAACTGGAAGGCTGTAGTTCTTAAGAACTGAGTTCAGCAGCGTCAGATGAAAAAATGTAAGATAAGTTACAGTGTTGGGGCAAAAAAAAACAACACAGCAAAACTTGAAAGAAAGAACACATTGAGGTTAAGAAACCTGAGTTAGACCACTAAGACTCCAGACAGTTTTCATCTGAGTTTGATTAGAAAGATTTGAGTGTGCCTGTATTTTAAGCATGTTGGTTCAGTTGTCCTTTGTGGACTTCCTGAGAAACATGAAGTTCCCTAGTAGAAAATTTCTTTCCCGAGCCTCAGTTCAGGGAACTGGCTTTTGCTTACATGTAGATAGATAAGTATTCAGAAAAAAACATTTTGCCATGATCTGATGAGATCCAAGGATAGCTGTAGGAGTCGTGGAGAGTTAATGGAATCGAAGTGGAAGCACAAGCCTTTGGGACGCTTAATGCTAGGTTGGATACAGGATCTGTTGAAGTAATCCAGCATTTGTAAGCGGAGGTTGATCTTGTAGGTCTTCTTATGTCTTGGAGACTCAGCCTCACACTAACATAAATTATGGTGCTAGTCTTGTATGAGAATGAAGTCAGTAGACTGGGCGGCATCACATCTCAGCCAGTTTCTGTGCTCTGGTAAAGGAACCTGGCAGAGCAGTTGTGCGTTTGCCATATTTCTTTGAGGGGCTCCAGGTTGTTTTGGGTCCATGGAGTGAATATTCCGTGCTCTAGCTGGGATATATCTCAGACACGAGCAGGGATTTGGCAATGTCAGGGTTGCCTATCAGGATCATCATAACACTAATTTAGTGTTTAAGATTATGATGTAATTAGCAAACGCTAAATTAATTCCCTCTTCCTCTGTAATACAGGCCAATCTGTTAGCTGCTTCTCTTCAAGTTGGAGGTGATAATTACCCTCGTGGGCCAGAGATAAAATGAGAACCAACTCAAGCATTCATGCCAGGCTGATTTGAACGTCCCTCCACTTCAAAGTTATTCTTTGAGGTTGGAAAGATGCTTTGAATTTTTTTTCTTCCAAATGTGTGTCTGCGTAGCGGTGTAGCTCCTGAGTTCATCATTAAGGGCAAGAGAGCCTGAAAAGCCAGAAGAAAAAAAAAAAAAAAATGTTGTACTCAGTTTCCAATCTGGGAAACAGGAAACGTGAGAAACCTAAGCTCCACATGGAAAAAAGTGTGTCTATTTTTAGCTGATTCCCTGTTGATTTCCTTGTGGAAGCTTCTCTGGTCTTTTGACTGTTTCCCTTGTGTCTGCTCCAGTAATGCTGTTTCAAACCAGACTGGATCCTATCTTCTCCCTGGCTCTGCAGATCCCTTGTCTATGCTTGATGTGCTTGATCTGTGTCCTTCCTAGGCATTTTGCAGTGAAAGGGGGGCTGTTATCCCATCCCGTTGTTCATTTGCTGGCATTCTAACTGTGAAAAGAGAGAGACTTTCGACAGAGGATGGAGTTGTGAAATACCCAAGATCCATTTTCAGAAATCATTAGGACACTTAAGAATCTAATGTCTATTGTCTGTGGCTATATTTAGCTAATAAGCTTTAGATGAATCCCCATGCTGTACCTCTGTGATTGGGTATCTGGCCCTTTTGCCCTCTAGTCCTTCAGGAAGTTGAATATCCCGAGTACTTGTGCTAATCAGGGAGCTTCTCTTCAGTCACCCTGTTCCCTGCTGAGCCATCTGACCAGACTGAGCTGACCAGTGTGGTTAGGCAGGCAGGAGGTGTAAAGATGAAGTGTGGGGTAACTGGTAGGGCACAAACAGGACTTCATGATCTCTCTTACTGGCAGCAGACCTTATAGTGGAAACCCCAGGTGGCTGGCTGAGCATAGGAGCCACAGTGCAAGGTGCTGTACAGAAATTACAAAAGCTCTTTGAGTTTCTCACATGGAAGACAATATAGGCATGCCAAGTGCTGTTTTTTTTTTGGGGGGGGAGGTGCATATCAATGAGATCAATGCACTGTTTTCTGTAAATGTTCATTCAAATGTACTTTTTGTTCAAATTCTTCTGAGTCTGTTACTGTAAACTCCACTATAGAGTCTAGTCTTTGGAGCCTAAGCTGCATACATTTATCCTTAACAGACAGTTTATTATTTTTTCTGGTTTAATTTTCAGACGGCAGTAATCAGCTATGACTACCTCACCTCCCTTCGGAGCGTCCCGTATGGATCAGAGGAGTATGACTCCCTTAAATCACAGGTAGGTGATACACTGAACTGTGTTCCTCAGAAACTGCACAAGGCAAAGGTGTGTTGCTAAAGCCATTGCTGTAATGCAAACTATCAGGCTGTCAGCCTAATAATTCAATATGCCTTCTACTAAACTGTTGATAAAAGCAGAGCCAAACTGCAGCATATTGAATAAAATCTGGCAAGACCTACACTGCCTGATGGATAAGTCACTTTGTCAAGAACAGGCATGTGCAAACAGTGCTCACGTATGCCCTTTAGACATTGATGTTCTTAGTGTATGGGGCAAGATGCATCTGGGCTCTGTTACTGGATCCCTGCTGCCCAGACTGGTAGTGTGGAGGTCAGCTGCTGGGAGGGGTCTGGCAGTGGTTTCTTATCTTGCTTATCCAAGTAGGATAATAGCTGTAATATGAAGGCTGAGAGATTTAAGTAAAAGAAGTGTTGGATGGAAAATAATAGGGGTGTGAATCAGGCTTGCAAATCGTTAAAGAAATTAGTAACTGGGCAAATGAAGGTAGATTGCACTACAAGACTGTCTTCCGTTGTGTTTTGATGTGACTAATTGATGTGAATAGAGAAAGCATTTCTAGTGAGAGGTAAGATAAGCACCTCTGTTGCTCCTCTCAGTCCTGTGCTGCACCTTTCACTCTGTCCTGCAGCCCTACGGTACCTTGAGCTGTGAGTGACACTGAGTCGTACTTGAGTGTATGTAGTGTAGCCAGTGTCTCTGCTATTGCAGCTCAGGGCCTCTTCGGATTGGGAAATACAGGTTGTGCTGAATTACACACATCTGTGTAACATTTTTAAAGTATGGTCTTTCACCTTCTTTGTCTTAGTACTTGTTGGATTTGGGCCACTGGTGTGGCTGTAATGTATTGGGTAATGCTCTCCAGGGATGCTCAGACCGGAGGGGCTCTGAAGCTGGAAGCAGCGATGGGCCTGGCTTATGGTTGAACATTGGGCTCTATTTCATGCACTGTACCAAGCCTGTGTCAGCCATGCTGGTTCAGACCTTGTCCGGAGTTAGAAATCAATAACATTTGACTTCAGTATTCATCTGTCAGAAAACCAACACCATCAGTGTGGTCTTCGAGTGTTTGGAACAGTTTGCAGAGCAGCTTTTCTGTTTTTTTTTTTTTTTTTTTTTTTTCTTATCCTCTGCTTCTGTGTGAAGATGCTGAACTGTTCTGCTGTAGCTCCTCATCCCAGGTGAGTGGTGCTAATGCACTGGCATAAATAGGGATAAACACGTTGGGAGTCTGGAGCTCTGCTTTCCATCTTCCCATGTCTCTGCCACTTGCTTTGAATCCTGGTTTGCAGAAGCTTTGTAGCTTTCTTGAGCGACACCCAAGTTATGGAGTTATCAATGCTGTGGACAGCTTGTTACTTGGCAGCAGCTCGTAGCAGCCCTTGCAAATTCCTGACCTTTTGCCATGTGCCTTCATGGCTTCATTAACCTCTGTCATGCAGGCATTGATGGTTTGTCAATTCATGCCCCAGGCAGCCAGGACAGGCCCTGTTTGCTGGCACTGCATAGTGTGGTGCTCTCTCTGCTTGGCAGACAGGACCAGCTGAGGCGGCCTCTGCATGTGGCACGGCCCCTGGCTCTGTGTGGCCAGCACTAGCCTCTGGCTGCATCAAGGAGAATGAGCTGGAAGACAAAGAAGAAAGTAAGTGCAGGCATAGTGTGATATGACAAAGCTCTTTGGCCTTTGGAAGCCTGTCCTGCTGTGGGTAGGTATTTTTGGAAGGCCACCACTGAGCCTGGAACTAGCAGTAAGTAGTCGTGGGTCCCTCAGCAACGTCACTGCAGTGCTTGTGCTCGGAAAGCATCAGCTTGGCAGCAGAGGATTTTCTGGGTTTAGAGCACTGCACAACAATCCCTTTATTTCAATGCAGCTCCAAGTGGATGGCAACCAAGTTTTTACCATCTTGCAGCTCTTTGAACAGCTTGTGGGAGCTGAGTTTGTTGGTGTTGGACCAGCTCAGAAGGGGGTGACTTTGAAGATCTGTTGAGTTGGTACTAAAGGTTAATCAGTGGATGGGACCAAGAGGATGTGAATGACCCTCCCAAGTATGTGTTGTAAGTAAAGGATATTTATTTAGATGTTAATCATACTTGCCTCTCTCCTGGATAGATCTTTGGTGCTTTCAGACGTTCATTGTATTCTTTTGGCTTGCTGTTCCTCCCCTGAAGCCAGCTGCACCTCCTCTTCATATGCTGAGTTTGGACTTTCCTTTTAAACATGTGTGTGAATTGTTTACTGATTTCCAGTTTCATTTCTGGTGCTGTGCTTGGAACAGCGATGCTGTGAGGCAGGGGCTTGGTGTCCCCGGGACTGCGGATAGTGCCAGCAGGTCTGGGTGCAGCTGCTGTGCCTCTTCCTCTGGTGAGGGGGTCAGTGCAGCTGCACTTGTGTCTGGGCTTGCATCTGGGAATGGGGAAGGGCTCCCTGCTGTGTAGCTCCTCCTGGTACTCAGCATACTGATGGGTGCTACTTGAGTGCAAATGATAATGCTTAACTCTTGGTGGATTCCCAGCCAGCCTCCAAACCAGGGCTTCTAAAGGAACCCACAGGCTCAGCTGGGAGATGGGAAGCCTCAGTGGCAGCACCAGTCCCTGAGCCCGTTGGGGTGAACCAGGGACATAGTCATTAGGAAGCAATTAAATGCTGAGCAGATTAAAAAGGAAATGGGTTCCCTGGGGGCTTTTAGCCAGGTTCCAATGTAGCTCCAAGGAAAACTCTTCAATCTTACTCTATTTTTCTGTTTCTCAGGCACCACTTTGATGCTAATGTCCTCAGCTAGCCAGATCTCAGCACCTTTTATGGTCAGTAGATCAGGGAAGTATTTTCTGCTTTCCACAGGGCAGGAAGCAGTAGCTGGAATGCCACTGTGTGACCCTGGGGCTGGTTTAAATCACTTACACATCTCTGTTGTTTCCATCAGCCAGGAGACATGAGGAACCACCTTCCTGAAGGCACTCATAGCTCTTATTAAACAGCGATGAAGAGGGAAGAAGTCTTACCTTTTCCACTGCTGCCACTGCCTTAGCAGGGGTAAAGCAGTGCTCGCTTCAGCTCACCACTGGTGAGACCATACGTGGAACTGGATCGTTTCCTGGGCTAGCTGCCTTTGTCCTGCTTTTGATGATATTGCCAATGTACTGATGGCAAGGCCAAGTGGTGTAGCCATGGTTAGCCCCAAGACTCTGTATGTCTGTAAGTCCAGTGTCAGTAACATCTGTGGAGCTTTGAGGTTTCTTCAGTGCTTGTCTCTTCCACGAAGTGGTTCTGACCATCTTTGTACTAGTACACTTGGGCATTTCTTCCTATTCCTGTCTCTGCTCGTACCGAGGATCAGAGGAGGGCACAGAGCCATTTCCCAAGTGGGACATTTCTTACCTGTTACTTCCTCAACAAACAATTTTATTCTGTAGAGGGCTGCATTTCTCTGATAATCTTCTGCCTCCTTGAGTATTTGTCTCCCCAGTCCCGAGTCAGCCTACTCTGTGACATTTCCAGCGTGGCTCTCATCACAGCACCTGCATGTCTTGGTTGACACTTCTTATATTGCCGGCATCAATTTCTGTTGATCCTGCTGTCAGTCAGGAGGTATCTCGCAATGAGCTGTTTGTTTAAGGGCTGGCATCAGTGGGCTCCTATGTTGTTGTCATTGTAGTGAGAGGATCGCAGCGGGTCAGTCATCTTGCAGGTTTCTGCACTAGTGGCCACAGCTGAAAATCTTGTCATCTTCCGATGTACGACAGAAGGTACTGCTGCAAATGTTGATGCAGGTATTTTTTTAAACTGAGAGGAGGAGATGGCAAGGAGAGAAAAGATCTCTGGTCCAGGTGTCTCTGGAGACGGTAAGAATCCATTCTTGAATTAACTTTGCTGGCAACAGAATTGCTTTGTCAGGGAAAAGACATTTGGGGAGGTTAATTAACTTTCTTCCTTTTGTGAGCAGAATGTGGTGGTTCTCATTCAAACTCTTGGTTATTGGGCTGTCAGTAGCTGGGCAAATATTTGGAACGTGTAATCTTGTGCCATCATTATACAGAATGGGATTTCTTGCTCCATAAGAGTTATTCCTGGCATATGTTGACTTTATTTCTCAAAGTGAGGTGGGTATTATCAAAAAAGAGATGTTTCACAGTGAAGTTGCCTGACTGAAGGACCCTACTGCCCTGGAAAGAAAGAGTGAGCACACGTGCATATTTTTTCCAAAAATAGCCTCCAATTCCTGGATAGCTCAGACCAGTAAAACAGCCTGTGTCTGTGGCCCTTCCCCATGGTTAAGTAATGCTGCGTGCCTTAGTAGGAAGGGCATCTTAAAATAGTTCCTTCGTGATGGAGCTGGGCTGTGTCTGCAGAGAGCAATGCCTGGGAGGTCTCCATGGCATTCCTTCAGCCAGCCCTGAGCAGGGACTGGGGGCTGTTCTGCACCACAGCCTGTGCATGCAGTGGTGGTTCTCTTCGACTTGAATTTGTGGTGAACTGGGCTGAGGAGCAAAAGAGCTCCCTTACGAGACATGGAATAGCCATTAGGTGGCAGTGACTTCCTGTCACCAAGCTAAATGGGAACCAGTAAGAGGTGAAGAGCCTCACAGCCCATCTACAGTCCCTGAGCTGATCATGCGAGGTTGCCCCATTATGTCCTCCCCAGGATATCTCTTCATCTAGAAGGCAGGGTTGGTGCTAATGCAGTCTAAAGAAGCTACTAGCAGGGCCAGCTGTAGGCTTGATGACTCTCCATTTGAGCGCTGCTGTCTAGCAAGCTTCCTGCCAACACATAAAGCATGAAAGCTTTGCACTGAAAACACATAACAAGCTGTAAAATAAATCTTACAATTATAAGAAACTTCCTTTTCCTCCTCCTGCTTTCTAGAGTGCTGTCAGCTGAACGTTATGGCCACAACATCACTAGGTTTTAATTTAGTAGCATTGCAGGAAGGTCCATTTTTTGGGATGTGTGCCTACAAAGCAGGATGTTCTTCAGTCCTCTGCAGGGATTTATTCAGAGAAATGGGCCATTGTGACACTTCTGGAGGAGGAGGAAGGAGAGAGGTGAGGGGAAAAGAGGCAGTGCCTCATCCACTGCACTTGTCTTGATGGCTCTGCACCCTCATTCCTGAAACGCTTCTCTCCAGGAGCATGGGTGAGGTGTCAGGCATGCTTCTGGTCTGTGCAGAGGATTTCCTAAGTGGTCCTGCACGTTCCTGGCAGCTCCCCAGCAGAATGAAGCTATGGGCCTTGCGAGCATTTTGCCTTCTCTCCTCCAGGTGGGGCTATCCCTTTGCATTTGAATCCCTGCATCCTTACAGCTTCTGAAGAGGTACCTAATAGCCAGAGGAACATCTGAAGAACATTTCAGCTGGTGCAGTGAGGAACCCATCAGGGAGCTCTTGAAGGATGTAGGCTGTGAGGAGCTTGCACCATGAGGAGCACTATAAAAGGAGCAACTGGGAAGCGAAGAAATAATTTTATTTGATCTAGTGTTTGGACTACACCTTGAGACCTAATGTGGAATGAACACCTTAATGCAAGGTCAGACTTGTAAAGAGAGGCTCTGAAGAGTGTGTGGTTGAGACTTATTTGCCTAGATTTTCATCCCAGGTATGAGTGTTGCAAATAGATAGACACAAGATTTCTCAAAGTTGAAGAGGGAAGGAAGCAAAAAGAAAGCAGGATTGCATAGGATGCTACTTTAAGGAACTTAAGACTGCTCCCATTGACTTTGGATCAGACCCTTTGATAGGATGTTTCCTTAATGAGGGATTGTGTAGCCTTGAACACAAGGTTGGTTTAGATAACCTCAAAGAATCAGAAAGCCCATGTTGGAAGGGACCTCAGAAGAATAATGGCCCAGCCCTTCATGGGAATTGACAGAAGCTGAAACAACTTGGTTGTTGGAGGCTGCCTGTTAAATCAATAGAGATGGCAGGTAACCAGTGCTTTACCTATTTAAAAAAAAGAAGACATCTGTCTTGAGAATTGAAATAATACTATCTGAGATTGGGGAAAAATAGATATGTAAACATTCATATGGGGATAGAGTACAGCAAAGTTGAAACAGGTAGACAGACTGATGTTGCATGCAGAGGATATTTCATATAGCAGGCCAGGTTGGAATTGTAGAGAAGAGCTGAAAACTGTGGATTTGCTCTGCTAAACCAGTGACCTTATCACGTTCTCCCCAAAGTGTATCTGATAAAAGAATGTGCTGGAGGGTAGCACACAATTACCTTACCTGTCAAGCCAGTGTCTTCATTTGGTCTGGGAAGTGAGTGCAGAGGGGATGGCTGTGCTGGGTGGTGTCTTGCAAACGCTTCCATGAAGTTCTTGCAATGTGGAAGGCATCTTGGTGGCTTTCAAACAAACCCTTTCACCTGTGTGAGGGCTACCCAAGTTGCATACTTGAGGTAAAGGTATCCCTGAAGGCAACTCTGCTGTCTTTCTCCATCTAGTGCCTCAGGGCCAGGCCAGACTTTGTCAGGCTGAGGAAGCCCTGTCCACTGGGAGAAAAAGGCAGCTGTTTCTCTGAGTTTGTCTAGAGACAAAGCAAAACATAGAATCCAATGCCAGGCTTGGAAGCTACTGCTTAATTTATTGACTATGGTGTCTATGCCCTGCCTAGAAACCTGCTGATGTGAACATGTCTGCATTTCAGTAGATCTGGACAGAGGTGTGTCTACGTGTAGATGTGTGCCTGTGTGTTCAGCATGTGAGCATTTCTGCTCAAATAGCCACTTCCAAGACAGAGTCAAAGATGGCTTTGAGTGAATCCGAAATGGTAATCACATTCCCTGCTACCATAGTTAAGTGTACTTCTGATCCCAATAGAATTGGTTTGGGGTTTCTCCCATTCCTTTTTTTTTTTTTTTTTTTTCTTTTTTTGAGAGAGAGAGAGAAAGAGCCCTGTCTGAGTGACTGCAAATTGTGCTGATGGTGCACCATCAGAGCAGCTTGCTGTTCCCTCCTCTGCAGCAGCAGCATCTTGGCAGGTCTGACACCAGTAACAACGTGTTTTTGTCAGTGTACTGAGCTGATGTGACTTGGAAGGGGCCCACAGGGAGCAGATAAACATAGTGGCAAGGGTCATCTTCATACAGCCTCTGCTCTGTTCCTAGCTCCACTTCAACAATGAAGCTGCGTGTGAGCCTGCACATACACACGCATGCACAGTGCTTTATGAAATGCCTCCTGCCAAGCTTGCACCCATTTACTGCCTTGCCAGCTTTGCTGAATTTAGAGGTAAATTCACTGAAAAGGTCACTAGCAGAATTGCTTTTCAAAAAAACAGCTCCTAAAATGCCTTTACTGCCCCTGCAGTTTCTGTTGGAAAATATATTGGTTTTGAGTTGCCTGTGAACTCTGTATCCATGCAGCCTGTTTGTTATCGTAGGGTTGCTCTGAACACAAGTTGTTTTTTTCAGCATTGCTGAAGGGCAGCAGGCTTTGCACTCCTATTTGTTTATTGTAGGATTGTTGTGTGAAAAGAAGTAGGGAAGATAGGCTTTCTTCCCCGGAGCCCTTTCCTTTGTGTTCACAGTCAGGCATCGCAGCTGGACATTTCCAGAGCCCAGCAGGAGCTTTCTCATCTCTGCAGTGCCCTGGTAGTGCCTGTTCTCTATCTCTTCTTTTACACGACAGCTTCCCTGCTTGTATTTCTTTCAGTAAGCTGAGGTTTTGCTGTGGTAATCTGAATTGGGAGACATCCATTGCCAAGACACAGAGTGGTGATCCTTGACTGAGCAACGTCGTAATGAAATGATCACTCCTGAGCGATGGGGAGCGAGCAGCAGCAAGGCTGTTAGCTGGGGCCATATTTTCCTCACCCTGGGCTGGTGCTTGTGCTGGGCTGTTCACTTGAAGATGAGATATCTGCAACCTGCTGTGTGTGGAGGGCTCCCAAGAGCTGTACCAGCTCCTGCTTCCCTGACCGCCAGGGCTTACATCCACTGCAGCTTCCCTCCACCTTCACTGGCCCCAGAGGCCACAGGTTAGGGACTGTGTGTACCAGGAACGAGGGTGATGTCTGATTCTTCTAAACCTGTATTTTGATTTTGGGGTAGCAAGAGCTTGGTGTGGCTCAGGACTGGGCAAAATGCAAGCAGCAGTAGCTTTATACAGGCACCTCTCCTGGTGTATTCCCATCTGAACACAGGCAGCTTCCCATGCTGTCTCTGTACAGACTTACTCCACCCTCCTGCAGGGCTTTTACCAGATGGGGCACAGACTTTCTTCACCCAGCACTGCACTTACTGGTGCCTCACATGGCAAAGGTTCGCCACAAGATTGATTTTTTTTCAGAGAAAATCAAGACCCAGGTCCTGTGTGGATTCATTGTCAACCCCAGGCAGGTCTTCCAATGCTGCGGCTTTGCATGCTTGTGTCAATAGCAGCTGAGCCAGGAGAATTTCCCTTCCCAGTCCTTTTCTAGAGTAAGGTTCCCCGCAATGGCTGAGCTTGATCTTCACCTGGAGAGATGAGCACCTACGCATGCTTTAACTTCTTTCCTAGAAATCTCACTCCCAAAATAGTCAGACATCAGGTTCCATAACGTGCTCAAATTTAATGAGCTTCCAGTTCAAGAAACTCTTTCATTTACGAGCAGCCTACAGAGGCTGTTACATTTCATATTAGTATTGAAAGACTAATGCAGGTTTGTGGCTTTTGTTTGAAGGATACTAAATTTAAATAAAGCAACAACAAAAAAAGACATTCTGCCCTTTTGCAAAATCTTTGAAATGGTCGGGCATATATGCAGCTAATGAAGGAAGGTTGCTTAAAATATCTCCAAAAACATTTACTGCTTATAATTACTGGACATATGTGTAGTTAATTAAAGAAATAAAGTACAGATAAGACACAACCACCATCCCAGTAGCAGATGCTCCTCCTTCCACCTGCATTGCTCAACAGATTTCATCTCAAGAAGGGAAATGAATTCTCAATTGCAACATGCGTAGTAATTAACCGCACTGTAATTCCGATGTGCAGTGCTGTCACCCACCATCGGGTGGGAGTGGAAAAGGCACTGCATTTTGTTGATGGTTGAACATTTGTTTTCCTCATCATTTTGACACCAGAGGTAATTGCCATTCCTGAAATATTCTCTCGCTATCATTACAAAGCAACTGTTAGGGACAAATTAATTATGAAGAGTCTCGTTATGACAGATTAATAGGCCAACAGAGGAGATTTCTTTTCCTCCTTTCAGGCAATTGAATAGTAAAATCTAACAGCTCCCATATAACTGTTAGGAACATGTGCTTTACTGTAAACCAACACTTATTTTGCTGGAGATGAGGGATTTGCAAGCCTAGGAATAGTGTGTAGAATGTGTTTCTAAACTTGCTTTTATTGAGCTTTTGGCTCCCCGGTATCGCATGCCAAAATCAGCATGAGACAGGGTATTGCCATATGGAGGGCAAGTCTTCGTGGTTGGGATTGGACTGGTGGGGTCATGGGTGAGCAGTGTTGTGAAGGCTTGGAAGTGAGGAATGCTGGATGTGTGGGTTCGATGGATTTTAGAACAAGACAAAGTCATTACTTAGGCTGTTTTATGGCCACTGAGGGTTCCTGGTGTGAGGAATGTCAGATCCGATGTGCTGGTTGAGTTCCAGATAGCCAATGATGTTCTGCCTGCCCGTGTCCCTCTGGAAGTTGCAGACTACCTGTCCTAAATTATGCTGAGGACTGGTGTGGGGTGGCCCTAAGACAGCTGCAAGCCTGTGGTGGGAGTGACTGTGGCACTCTGCCTCCCTGTGACTGAAGCGTTGTCCAAGCCCAAGAGCACAGGAGTTAGAAATACCCAAATTGCTCATGGCTGCATTTAGGAGTTCACCCAGCTATGTGTAGTCAGGACAACAATTTATATAGACTTGCTTACAGGGCATTCAAAGAGGCAGTGAGATGTGCATCTCATCACTGACTGCCTACTGTGGGATGCCAGTGAATCCGAGGTGCTGATGAGCACACAATTAAGAAGGAGCTTATTTTAGGATCTAGAACAGACTTAACATAGACTTAAAGCTGCCTCCTGGAGGAGGCCTGTTAATGTTTCATTGTGACTTCGGCCTCCTTCATAGGATCTCTGCGTCTCTGTCAAGTATGTAAATATTTTAATCTTAAATATACTGGAAGTCACAGACAGCATTGCTTCTGGATTACTAGCATCTGATTTCTTCTCATTGCTTTGCTTCATGTCAATCTTGCATGATGGCAATTCTCTGTGGTCTTTTTTGGCATGCAAGTTTTGTTGGAAACTGCCTATTTTTGACTTGTCTGTTGATGAAGATTCTCTTGCCTATTGTCTCCACTGCAGTGTCACCTTTGTATGTTTTTTTTTTTTTTTTTTTTTTTTGTCTGGTGTTAGTCTCTTATATCAGGTTCTTGTCCTTTTCTCAAAGGAACCTCAACATTTGCCACATGAGATTCAGACGGAAACCTCCTAGATGATGTTTTGTTTCTCAAATTGTGGCAGGCGCTGCCAGATTTGTAGTTTTGTCCACAGAAGTGTTGTAATTGAGTGATGATGGAATAGGCTTCTCTTACCCTGCTCCTTGGGGTACTTGCAGAGGTGATCTGTAGTAATCAGCATCTCATATTAAGAAAAAAACTATCCTAGATTTCCACTGGATAAAGCCCATTTCTTGCTGTTTGTAGCTGCTTCTCTGGGAGGGTGGGGGATAAAGGTAGAGAGATTCTTTCGCAGGCAATTGGGCAGAGATCATTTCAGAATGCCCTAGGCTGAACCACTCGTCCAGACTATGGACCAGTCACTGTGGTCTTGGATGGGTTAGGTAACCTGAAGGTGGAGGCTTTCTGCTCTTTTTCTTGTTGGCTTTGTGCCCAGCTCCCCATGCACTGACAATATTTCTTGTTGTACCCAGTTTCTCAGAAGTAAAATAGTGGCTTACAGTGAGTCTGCAGGTGGAGGGATGCTCTGTTTTCTTAAATTTAGAATGAAAGAAGACATTCAACAGCTTTACTGACTCTTTTCCTCTTGTTTCTTATAATATATTTGACATTTACAAATGCGGTATCCCTACCTTGTGGATGCTCATTCATCTCTTAGATGAGAGAGAGAACTCAACACCTGGCAATGGAAAGGGCAAAATGTTGAATATGTAAGCTTTTATAAAGATGATCTCAATTTTATTCCCTTCACATCCTCAGTGAGCCCCAGCCAAGTGTTGTTCGTTGTGATACCAACTGCAATAAAGGCAATTGTCTCTGGTACTGCTGGGGGTAATTCCTTCTGCCTATGGTGGGAGCAAAAGTAATCTGCTCTGGATAATGACTTACCAACATACAGGTTCACCTGGGCTGTTGGTTTGTTTATCTCAACGTGATGCCATGTCAAATATTTTTACTTTTTTGAACTGCTATCTCATGCCTTTTTTTTTTAAGTGGCACCCTCAAAGCCGTTATAGGTTCTCTGTTGCTTGTGCAGCCAGGAAGATTCAGTAGACCAAGTGCTATCTCCAGTAGCACCCACATAAGTCCATTTTTTCCCAATCCTGCTCCCATTGGCACCTATACAAACCTAATGTTTCCAGTATGAAAGCAGAGGAGTGGCTGTGAGGAAGGATCTGACCTTCTAATTGCAGTTTAGCAAGTCTATTGATTGTACGTGGATCAGGAGAGACATCAGCTCAGTCTCCCATGGTGGGATCATTGCTGGGGTGCCAATAGACACCAGCAGCCTTTCTGGGTGTGTAGCTCTGTGCTCTTTGCTGGAGGAAAAAGCTGGAGTAATTTATGTGTTTTTCACTGAAGTCAGCAACTCTGGCTGATACCCAGAGGGGAACAGATCTGCTGAGTAACAAAGGGACATTTTTTCTTTTTTTTTTTTTTTCCCCTCTTCATCATAGGCCTTTTTAAATTAGGCCTGTGCTATACCACTGATGATGACTTAGTGCCGCCACAGCCACTCTCCTTCTGTTGGACGTAGTGCTATGACAGTCACTGCAGTTTTTTGGAATTGACAGCATAATCCCATGGTTGTTATCTTTCCTGACTTCCTAGTCAATCTAATTTAATCACTTCTAGGTATTTCATGTGTTGCTGTCTCTCTCCTCTTCAGGCACCCTGTTCCTCTGGGAAGAGGGCTGTACTTTAAAGGTCAGAGCTTCTCAGACTAAAGAAGGGGAAAAGAATCTGCCTCTGTCAATTTGGTAAGGCAATGTCTTACTGAGGTCTCTAGAGAGGCTGCGATGGAATTTCTTCTTTCTGTGCTCTGTGACCAAACTGTGAGTGCTGGTGCTCATCTGTGTGGCCGTGACTGAGGGAGCCTGGTTGCTGTGCTGTCCCGGCCGTTGGAGTGACCTGCCAGGAGAGAAGCTGCATATGCACAAGGGGGAGAAGCTGCTGTCGCAGGGCTTCATCGCCTGATGTTGACTGAGATAGGTCCTGACTGGAGGTCAGCTGTGACGTGCAGCTGGTAGGGTGGGATTCGACTGCTGGGAAGAGAAAAATGTCAGCCCGGATTCTGTGGTGCTGACAAAGTGGATGTGACGATTTCTCCCCTCCAGCTGCAACGGCTGCCTCTGTGCTTCCTTCTTCCCCGCACCCCCACACTGGGGAGAGCAGACTGTGTGACGCTACCCCGTCTTGGCCCACTGCTGCTGAGCTTGGTGAGACTTTGCTGAGCTTTCTCCATCTTTCCTTCTGTTTGGAACATCCATCCTGATGTACCTTGCCAGTCAATGTGGTTCATCCAGACTCCATGGCTTTTCCAGTGCCATTTTATTGCAGGATGGAGTATGGGTACTAAGGGAAGAAGCTGTCAGATGTTCATCTTCATCTCTGCTGCTAGGCTCCTTCACTTTCCTTTGGAGGCCAGGAATATTCAGCATTGAACAGATGGCCTTGATACTGATTTTATCACATCTTCCACCTCTTTGCTATACCTGGTAACACTCTGTGTGCTTCCTTTCCCATTTACAGTGTCTGACCTCTTGAGCAGTTGTAAAATGTTACCAAGTTAATCTGCCCGGTATCACCTAGTTCTATTATTAAAGCAAATCATGAAACTCCTGATGCCATTCTGGTTCAGCTGTCTTGTAGGGGCTCCTGACATACTCCACCTTGTTTGTTTTGCTCGCTCTACTTTATCTGGGATTTTGGACTTTTTTTTTTTTTTTAAGTGAAGAGACCATCTCCATACCCTTCTCCCCAGTGTGCAGCTTCCCTGTGCATAGCCAGAACTGATTCAGTGGCAGCTAATCCCTACTGTGGCCTCGATTGAGCTCATTTCCCCACCCTCCCCATGGCCCAGGACCAGCACTCTCATCCCATGCTACTGCCTACCCAGTGTTTCCTTGCATGCCTATGGCTGTCTGGGGAGCGTTCTCCCTTTAGGTAATTTTTGCTGCTCAAAATTATTTCTTGCTGTTAGGTTATTAGTCTCCGGAATCTGTAGGGTGTGTTGTCAGCAGTTTCTGTTTAGGGAACACTTGTGAATATAACATATCTCAGTTGATCTTGCTCCTTACAGCAACTGAAAATAGCAAAAACAAACAACAAAAAAAAAAAGCAGGGTTTAATCGGACTGATGGCTGGGTGCCCCCCCCCATAGCTAAACACACAGACGTTTAAGATGGTGTCTTTACAACCCTCAGCTTGTTTCTACTGCCAGCCCACATGATTTGATCCAAGCTGAGCTGAATTAATTTTGTTAGCAAGGTTCTGAAAGATGCTGTGTCACATTTATTATCGTTTCACCTGCCTCTGTACCAGGAGCTGCAGGCACTGTGATCAATGGATTAAGACACGTGCAGCTTCTGCATATGTCTCTGTGCAGCCGCGGTGCTGAGTGAGTTCCTCTCCTCCATGGGTGCTCTGATCTTAAGACCTGATCTTAACTTATCTTGATGAGTAGGTGCCATTCATGCAAGTGTACCTACCCCAAAAGAGAGGCTGTGTGAAGGGTCTGTTGTGTCATGGGTTGTTTTTGGAGTATTGTTTTCTGGAGAGCACTTCTCTCAGGGTTGAAAACAGCTTCAAGAGAGAATGGACTTCATGCCGTGTGTTGGACACAGCTCAGCACTTTTCCTTCCCAATAGGAAAGGTGGATACAACAAGGCATTTCCATACCTGTGTGAGATCATCTGGGGGATGGATGTAGGGGTAAGCCTGCAGACGGCCTGCCAGCAGAGTCCTGGCGTGTGGCACAGTGCCTGCACTGCCCCGTGAGTCCTCTGCCAGTCCAGCAGCCCAGCCGTGTGCCGGACATCCTTGGTGGGTGCATTGCAGATCTGTCAGAACCCAAAAAGGGTTCAGCAAAAAGGGTCTGAAAACAGCATTGGGGTTGTCTTAGCATTGTAAATAAAAGATAAAGGCATGACAGTGATAGGAGGGAGCTATGTGAGATACAAAATGTCTGATTTAACATATGGAATGGAAATGAGCCTTCCTTTTGCATTGGTGCCCTCCAAGTTTCCTCAGAACTAGATCAGGCTTTGGCATGTAAGTTTCCCATACTGCCCAGAGGCTTCAGAACATCTTATCGTTGTAAATTTCTTTTCCCTTTTTACCTTCCAAAGTTTAACTTTCATATCTGTAGTGAGGTGATACCTGCCCTGGTGTTACTTTGGTGTGTATTTACAGTAAATCATCAGCTTCTCTAACTGTGAAGGAGAGACCATCTGAAACAGACAGGCATAGATGCTAGAAGCAAAAAATGTCTCTGAGATAAACCTGACTGGTAAGAGATGGTCTTTTTGCAAAGTTCTGCCTGTCCTTTTGTGTCGGGTGTGTCATGTAGGTAATATAGCACAAAGTACAGAATTGGGAGCTTTGATTTTTATTCCCAGTCCTGCCAGTGGTGTTCCTTGTGGGACCCAGTTGAATTGTTTCATTCGTATGAGTTCATTTTCTTGGATCAAAGGAGAAGAAAGAGGGTTTGCCTTCGTGAAATGCTTTCAGAGGTGTATGTGAAACTGGCAGTAAGAGTGTTAAATAGTCTTATGGTTAAGGCTCCTAGACTATGAGCCTGTGATGTCTGGAGGCAGAAAGGGATCAACTTGACTCTCAGATTGCAGTGTTCAGCAGTTTGATCTGGAACCATTAGTTGGTGAGCTTGGGCAGGTAATGCCATAGCTGTAGAAGTGCAACATCCCAGTTATTTCAGCTGTTATTTTTCCCTTGTATCTGACCATCCCTTCTGTGCACTCCTTGTTGTCCCTGCTAAGGAGACTTAGAATAGTTGCATTATATCACAGAGGTGTTTAGATGGGAACAGCTGCTCCCTTCTGATTTTTTTCCTGAACTGCCCCACAGATAACTAATTGCAGCTCAGTTGCTTCTATTAGCTATTTACCTAAAATTGAGCTGGCTAATGAAAATGTTTCTAATTAATACGAGGCAGATTAAAACTCATTACAGCAAGGTCGTCAGTAATGAGAGATAATCAGAGCACAAATGACCGAGCTTGGAGCAAAATGAAGATGGAACTCAAGCAGCCGATCGGCGCTGGCTGTGCATGCACCAGCCGGCAGAGATCAGCAAGGTGGCTGCTGGTGCTCGGCGCTGGGGTCGAGCAGTGCTGCTTCCTCCTCCCAGTGCAGCCTGGATGAGACTGGTCAAAGAGATGGACCTCAGCCGAGTGTAAATGGGTCCCTAATCACGGGGTGTCTCTAACTAGGGCTTTGTTGCTAGGCCTGTTAGACACCAGTCCTCCAAATGGTTGAGAATCACCTTGTGGTATTAGTGCACTGTAGGTGGGAGGTCAGTGCCTGCGGGTGCTTCTGCATGGAAATTCGCAGTTTTGATGGTTCAAAGGGTGAGAGGTTGCGTATCTGTTTAGTGGGGAGTGGGCTTTTCCAAACTTTCTGATTTCCAGAGAGGATTTCATTTAATGGTGAAATGTGTTCGTTTGCTTTAATTTCAGTTGCTTTAGCACTGGTGATGTAAGGCCAACACCAGATTTCAGCTGACAGAGGTTCACTGCGTATATCCTTCTGTTTGTGCAGTTCAGTGGCCGTCCTGCTGGTTGTGTGACATGGAACTGAGGGGCTATGACCTTGTCACTTCAGGACAGAGATGATCCCTTAAGTCTGTATCCTTTGCAAGCTATAACTCTTTCCTACTTCCTGGCTGTCCCACTGGCTACCTGCTGTTGTGCTACAACTTCTGAAGGATTTTGATCTCTGCTAGGACTCTTTTGAGCTCTGGCAGTCAAAACTGAGAATTGGTGGATGCCTTTTTACCCAGGGTTTGCCCTAAGTGGAACTAACCAAAAAGTACAGGACTAAAAGGGTGACAACACACCTGCTGAAGTGAGGACTCCTGAAATGCCCTGGTCTCCTATGGTTAGACATCCACAGACAAACCCATATGAATGTTACATGTACCTTACACAAATAATGAAGTATTTGATTGTGGGGTACGCTGCACCAGGAGTTATTCCAATTCCAAAGATGTGTGCTCAGCCTGCCATCAGCAGTGTGATCAGTAAGTCGTACTGTAAGGAAGCATTTGAATGGGAAATATCTGGTGTGCAGAAGATCAAGCTTCTGTAAAAAGCAGGCAGAAAAGATAGTATATAAAAGAGGTAATAAGAATTCCATTTAGAGTTGTGTCTCAGTGCAGCATCCCTGCTGTCAGTCAGTTTGATTACCAGGCTGATAGTGTTAGTGCAGGCTATAGCAGTTTATATGAACTGTGTGCTCACAGTGGTTGGAAGAGGGGATAAGAGCCCCTTGGACCCAACCACGCTGTTGCTGCAATGGGTTCTAGGTTTTCTGTTGTGGTTTTTAAAGGACCCAAGTACCCTGTTCACCTCACCAACAGCTGCATGCTCCCTAAACATCTTCACAGATCCACAGATACTTGGCGTGGCACTTGCTTGAAGTCCCTATCTGTGTGAAGTGGGAGTGGACTTTTTTGTTCTTCTCCAGTTTGTGCTGCCCTGGGTCATTTAAAGTCATTCTGTAGTTCTACCAGTCACGTGCACGTGGCCCTGTCATCAGGTGTGGAAGAGAAAGGGATGTGTCTAGATCGCTTTCCTGTCTCCTGTGACATGTGTTGTCTCCACCCATCGCTGAAGGCGTTCTGGGGATACCCACTGCAGGAGGGTGATGCTGTCTTCCCTTCCACTGTATGGGACAGCGGAGTCCAAGGGGCAGCCTGGCTTTTCCAGTGCAGTGTCCTGCTGCTGCAGACATCCCTGGGAGAGCCCACAGGATACGTACCTGGGATGTTTCCACACACCCTGCACCACGAGATACCTCCCAGCATCCCAAAGGCTTAATATAAATGACCCTGAGTGGTACTTCTGCTGTGCCATGGGAAGAAAGCAAGGAGTCACAGACATCACCAGCGTCCAAAGTCCTTGCAGTGATAGAGAATTTAGCTGATACAGAAGATTTTTGGAAACCAGTTGAACCCCCAGCAGAAGAGGTGACTGATATAATTGGAGTGTGGGAGATGAATCCACCAAATAGGTTCTTAAGAGATTTTAATGATGCTGGGAGCATCAGTGCACCCTGTTTGCATTCTGTCTCTCACTGTGGCCGATCAATAGGGTAATTTTTGTCTTGATGCCTTGAGCAAGAGTGTTTAAAGCCCTTTAGACATTTTATTACACGTAATGTTCTTATGAGTCTGTAAAATGGGGGATAGCGATCCTGAGTTTTGTAAAGAGCTTTGTAAAAACACTTTTAGAGATGAAAAGCTCCATATTAAATCAGGTATGGTTGTTTTATCATAAATGTCTAAAGCCTTTCTGAATTCCATTAAGCTCTTGGCTTCTCTATCCTCTGACAGTGAGTGCCATTGGTTAATGCTGTACTGTGCAAAATGGGATGTAAAAAAATAACTAAAAGGATTGTTGCTTTGTGGAATGCCCTATTATTTGCTGTTTTGTGAGAGCTGGAAATAGGAATGGGAGATTTGATTTTTATTTTTTCATGTAACTCCTTTCTTTCTTATGCATCAACTCTCTAATCAAAACTGCCCCATAACATTTTAAATCTCTTTTTATGGGCTCTTTTCAGGACCATGATAATTTTTTTTCTCTCCTTCTCTATCCTCTTGTTTTTTTCTTCCATACCTCTTTCTGCGATGGTATGTCCAGCATCCAAGGTGAGGTTTGCGCTTTCAATTTATACAATGGCATTTTGATATTTTTAACATTTTTTTCTTTCCCCTTCCAAACACAGTTAAGCAGCTTGTTTGTTTTTTCCTGACCCCCACTGTGCATTGAGCAGGTGCCTCCACTGAGCCGTCCACAGCAACATGATGCAAGTGTTCAGTGGTTACAGTTAATTTAGAGCCCATCAGTGTGTGCAGGCAGGATAAATTGCTCTTTCCAATATGTGTAACCTTGCAGCCATCCATGCTGGGGGTGATCTGCCCGTCTGTTGATTGCTCGCCTATCTTTGGTAGGGATGTAGCAGGGTTTATGTTCCCATAGTGGAGAATAATTTCTGTTGCTTCTCCTGGAAGTTTTGTCACTGCACTGTTCTCTCCTTCCTACCGCTAGCAGGGAAATTAAACTTTGGTGCAGGAGGGGGTGGAACAGGATGCTCTGATGTTAGCTGTTGACAGCGATGCAGGCAACTCATTTGTAGTAGAGAGCCCCTTCTGCCTTGTGGGTACTACCTCTACCTGCTTTTTCATCACATTTCTTGGTGTTTCTCCTGCTAGTTCAGCCTCCCTGGAAGTAACAACATTGCAGGTGCTAATGTGGACAGGGCTTCTGCAATATCACCTTGTCTAAAACTGCTCAGCTCAGGCTGGAATGGAGCTGTGGTAAAAACACCACTAAATGTGGCACTTTTGTCCTAACCACTAAGTCCCCCACTGCTTTCTGTAGTGCTGGGCTTGGTGTGCCAAGGAGGGAATTCTGAGCAGGGAATGGGATGAAATGAACAAGTAAAAGAGTGTTCTTGCATCTTGTCTAATAATTACTTGATTTTTTTTTTTTGTGTGTGTGGAGGAATTTATTGAAAGCCACTTGAAAGTCCTGATAAATATCTTCCCTTTTACTTTCATTGACTGTTGCATTAACATGCTCCGAGTATTTTAGTGGACTGGTGAAGAATGATTTTTTTTTCCTCCTAACCTCCCTGTTTTCCTTTTGCTTTTTCTGTTCATATCACATTTAGCTAGATTATTTTTGGTACTCTTTGTAATTATTGTCTCAACTAATTTAGTTCAGACAGAATAAAAGCTAATGGGGCTATAATTTCCCAGATTACTCTGGACTTTTCTTAAAAACAGGGCAACATTTGTTCTCCTTCCTAACACTTTTAATGTGTGATCCCCTTTTTGTTATGATTATTAATGTTTCAGCTACCTTTTAAAATCATTTGTAATTTTTATGTGATTGAGGTGTTCAAGGTGTTTTCTGGAGATGTATTGTTGAAATACTGTCTTGGAATGGTCGGTGGCATGAGAGGGCATCTCCTCCCCTCCCTTGTTCAGGTAGGGAGCAGGTGGGATGTGAGTGGGCAGCCAGGTGGTGTGGAGCTGGTCCTGCTCACCTGTCCCAGGGTGCTGTCCGGTGTGGAGGTAGGTGAGTGGAAGGAGCAGCTTTTCCAGACCTGTCTTCCACAAAATCCAGCCTGATGTCCTTTGTGAGGCATCTGTGTTTGTAGGGTTCCTGGAGGCAACAGTCATCATCGGGAATTTCTGGTGACTTGTTTGTTATGTCTTTGACTAATTGCATTTCAAATTTTCTCTCTGCATTCCTAATCCTCATTTCACGTTTTGCCAGCTGTGAGGATGCCCCTCGGGGTTGGAATGACTTTTCTGAAGGATTTTTCATGCAGAGAACGGCTTTCGCCACTTACCTTACTGTCCTCAATGGCCTTTCTGAGCCCTTTTAACACCAGATCTGTCAACAAATCCGATACTCAGGTTTGCACCAGTGTGTTTTAACTTTGGTATTTATTTTTTTCTAAATTAGTTCCTTTATTTTTAAGGCTGGGTTAGTGCCTGCCTGTTTGTGACACCTGTGCATCTGGTGCTCTGAAGAACAGCTCTTGGTCCAGGTAGAAACTTCTTCAAAAGCATCAAAATGACTTGCACAGAACAGATCTGCTTGTACATCAAGGGTAAGCTTAAAAAAAATAAATAAAAAAAATTGTCCCTTTGCACCTCTGCTTGCAGAGTGTGTGCTTCATCCCAGAGGTGTGTTCTCTCCACACCTGAGACTTACTGCCTTCACTATGGCCCACATGGAACCACTTTAATCATCAGTGTTAATCCCACTCTACCCAGGATTTAGGCAAACCACATAGGTCTGATAGCCATGCGGTGGGCCAGTGGATAATTGGTAATCCTCCGTATGTGCAATGCTTCCTTTCTCTACAGGGTGCTCCTAGGCCTGATGCGTAGAAGCAGGTCCATGTCTAACTAGCTGTTATTCCTAGCTCTTTTCCCTGATAAGAAGAATCTTCAAAGCATTGCATGTGTAACAAAGAGCAATATCTTGTGAGATTTCTTGGAGAAAAGCACTGAGCCATTCTGGGGGATTTCCGTTTACCCAGTTTCTTAAAGGTAGGACAGTAATGTGAGTCAAGAGCATCAGACACTGTGGAAGGAATGTGACACTTCACTTATGATTAAGAAAAGGTCATATATCAGAGAAACAAATGCTATGTCTGGACCATGACCTGCCTTGCAGAGATCCAGGCAATTAATAGATAACATTAGGAACATTTTTCTGCTAAACATCCTGACCTGGTTGGTAAGAAAAGACTTTGGAAGCTGGAATCACAGCCCCACTTCATTCTCAATTCTGCCTTCAATGCAGACTGGAGTTCTGTTAAATTCAGGGCTACAGGTAGATTTCCTTCTTCCCAAACATGCTGTCTGGCCATCTCTTTATCTAAGAGAGGCATGAGCTGGCATTCCCTGGTCCTGACCACCATCCAGGGTGGCTCTCTCTCAGGAGTGTTAACCAGACCAATCATGAAAGCACTGTGGAGGATGCTGTGCATAGAGTTTTTGAGCTGTTTTGTTCCTAGAGCCCTCTGTAAGGATGCCCTCATCTCTGTTGTTGAGGACTGCTGAGTTCATGAGGCAAAACAAGTTCTCTGTAAGATGGATAAGTCTGGGAGGGCTGAAATTTCCTCTTCCACTGCAGGCGTAAAGTGACAGGCATGACCTTGCATCCATGTGTATGTTCAGTTGTACATTCAGCTATGTGACTTCTCCATCCTTTTGGCTGCTTTTGGTCATTTGCCAGCCCTTGGCGATCCGGATGGGGCAGGTGGGCACACTGGAGCCGGTGCCTCTAGCCCGAGCTGGCTGCCCTGGGGTTGCTGCTGCTCTGCCCTGAGCCACACAGCACTGTGGGATCTCTCGATGAGCTCCTGATGCATCTGGGGGGATCACAAGCCCTGGCTGGCCCTTGCTCAGTGCTGGAGATTTTGGAGTGTATCTGCGAGGAGCTGGGCCTGGCTCCTGCCTGTGCCCTGGGCTGCAGCTGGCCCCACACCCTGGGGGGAGCCAGGCACGGCTCTGCTGTCGGCAGGGGGGTTCCTCCCCTGCTGGAGGCAGCGTGCAGAGGGCAATTATTGGAGCTGCATTAAAGCTGTTTCCCTGTAATGGGCTGAACTCCCTGTGCTGTGACAAACTACCCAGCTGCTCTGGCTCCCTCCCTCCCACTGCCTTTCTCTTTCATCCCATTACTCCCTCCCTGCTCTTCTTGCTTTCTCGGCCGCTTTCACAGCTCCTTTTCCCTATTCCCTTTTGGCCTGCTTTTGCCTCTTGGCACACAGAGGAGAGCAGAAAAACAGCCAGGGCAGAGCCCTGCTTGTTACAGCAGGAGCTTTAAAGCAGGTACATAAAATGCAGCACAATAATATGGGAGGCTTCAGGGATGCCTGCGGATGTTGTTTTCTACCTGTGCATCTGTGAGTATTTTGGGCAGGCAATGTGCTGGGACAAGCATGCTCCGAGTGCCAGTTCTGCTTGCCTGTGCGTGCCCACCTAGGAAAGTGTGGGGGGGTGTGCGTGCGTGCAGCAAGCTGTCAAGTCTCCCAAACGGAGTGTGAGACTCTCACATCAGGCTTTCTCCTCACACTCCCCCAGGCCTGTATTTTATGTGCTTGCAGCTCAGCACCCAGCCTGTCCCCTGACACGTTCCCACAGGCGAGACATTCACCCTGTCCCGTGATGTGACACCGTGCTGCTTGGCGTGGAGGGCAGATGGGGAATAGGGGTGTGTGTGTGTGTGTGTGTCCGTGTGTGTAAGGTTTTCATTGGAGTTCTTCACAGGATCTTGGTGTCTCCTGGGCGGATGGGGTCTACAGACACAGGATTTGACCTTCAATGACATACGACATGGAAGCCAGAGGAATGAGGAGCTTCCATTCAGATAGGTGCCAGGCATTGCCAGGAGATGGGTGCAGAACATTTTTTTTTTTGTCATTGATTTGCTTAGATTTTATTAATGTATCAGGGTAAGCTTATCTGAAATTTATTAAAGAATATTGAGTGTAGCTGTGTCCTTGGCAGGAGGCATTCCTAGTGAGAGCAATAAAGGCAGAATAAATCAATGTCACTAGAAGATGTGGTGGCTGGTCTGGTTTTGAGCGGCAGAATGAGCTTCAGGAGCTGAAATCCAGACTGGGCAAGTGGTGGGCGATAAGTTTTGTCATTTGGGTGCTTCTTGGCCAATGTGAGCAAAGCTGGCAAGTCTCCTAATCCTAAGTTTCTAAAACTACTGTGTCAGTGGACTTCGGCGATGTGAGCAGTAAGTCTAAGACGTGGCTTGACTGGAGAGATGCAATGTCCCCTTGTGGTGTTTTGAAGCGAGCAGAGGAGGATGAAGGACGGCCCACATAGTGCCCTTCCTCACTGCCAAAGAGACATTTGTAGTACTGGTGATTTTAATGATGTTTTTAACTTTTCTTCCAATTTTCTGGAAGTTCTTGGGATGGTATCCATGGTTTTCTCCTCACTTGATTTCACTGTGCTCTCCTTGAGTCTGCTAACCATGGTTGTGGTCCTGACAATTGCCTTTTGACAGGGGCTCACATCACTGGATCACAGTGATGGATCACAGTGATGAACCAATGCTGCCTGTGGGTGGACATCGTGTGCTCAAGGATGTAGCCCAAGGCAGAGCCAAAAACTAATTTTCTGTCACTGATCATGATGCCTATGCGCCATCTGCATGGTGCAGATACACATGGAAGTCCCTTTTGCTGTGTAACAGGCAGCAAAGGGGCCTGGCTGATGTTCTGTTCTCTCCACAGGTGCACCTGCGTTCTGCTGAGCGCCTCCGGGAGCTGTGCTGCGCCAACCGAGGCACCTTCATCAAGGTGGGACAGCACCTGGGAGCGCTGGACTACCTGCTGCCCGAGGAGTACACCCGCACCCTCAAGGTGCTGCACAGCCAGGCCCCGCAGAGCACCAGGCAGGAGGTTGAGCAAGTCATCCGCGAGGATCTGGGCAAAGAGGTAGGGGCTGTTCGGGACAAAGATGCATTAGCAGGGCTCTGGGAGGAAAGACTGCTTTCCCCTGGTTGCAATAGACCAATTCCAGCTGGCACTGACAGCCCTTTACTTTCTCGAGCCCCTAATTAACCCCCAAAGAAAATAATAACATAAATCACTTCTGGTGCTTGCAGTCAGGTAGTGCAGTATCCAAGGAGTCTGTGTCACCGTTAACCCTCAGCAGGCTACAGCACCGAGATCAGAGGTGGGTGCCTGCGTTTGCTAGGTATAAAAAAAAGTACCTGTGACATTTAGAGAGGGCACTCTGCTGCCTGGAGTCTTGCTCCATAGGAAAGGAGGTCTCCTCACAACTCCCAGGTGGAGGGGTGGAATTTCAAGGAGCACAACTGCCATGGTGAGAGGGAGGGAGGAGGCAACAGTGTGCAAAGGCAATAGTAGAGAAGATGGGAGCGTGGTGGGGGGAGGGAGATGGCTGAAGAATGGAAGCAGCACGTACATGTGTATCTGCTTATATAGAGAGGTTTATGGGGCTGTTTTGGGGTGTTGTGGGCAGTCTGTGTGTTGAGGAAGTATGGGGAGAACATGAAGGGGTAAGTGCAGTATTTGCACCTAGCGGATATGTTGTGGGTGGATTTGGGTGGGGTGTGTCTGCCTAGGTGTAGTTTTAAGGCCTAGGTATTGTGTACAGTTCATATGTCCCTGCAGTTTAATGGCAGGGTTAATGTGTGTCCCTGACCTGCCTTCCCTTTGCCTGCATGTGAGCCAGCTCCTTCCTCTCTCAGCACTGCATCCTCGTAGCAAGGCCAGTACCAGCTGTGTTTCATAGCTCACTGGGTAGATGGAGCAGGGCAGGCTGTCTGCTCCCTGCAAACCCCTGCTGCTCCGCGGGGCTCCATCCAGCAATCTCACTTCTGCAGGAGATGTGGAAAGCCACCCTGAGGTTAGCCCCTGTTCAATTACCAAAGCAGCCACCTCTGCCTGTCTGCGTGGTGCATCTCAGAGGCTGAGCCAGGCGCTCAGAGGTGGGCCCCCTTCTTTCCTCTCAAGTGCATATTCAGCTGCCACTGATACGCCCTGGTTTCTTTCAGCATTTCGGGAGCTAGACGAGCCCTCCATGCCTCATTGATTCCCAGCGAGGCAGCTCGAATCCAGTCTCCACAGCAGCCTTCCCTCTTAGCATTCACATCACCCACATGGGCAGTGCTGGGCAATATTTAATTTTAAAGAGACAGAGGAAAAAAAAGATAGAAATGGGAAGAAGAAGAGAGGAAATGCTAATGAGGATGAGAGCAATGATTACATAAAGACAGAAATTAAGAGAATGAAATGTATAAAAGTGAAGTAGCAGGTGAAACTGGGCAGTACTAAAATCACAGGTAAATGCCCATGCCTATTAGTTTCCAGGTAACAAATCCAAATATTTAAAAACAGAAATGATGTCAGGAACCTAACGCACCACAGTTTTCTTTGCTGAAGCTCAGAGGATTAATAGGGTTATGTCAGGCACAAATTTAACTCCAGTGTAGCTACATCCTCAGTACATGTTAAATACAGTATCCTTAGCTGAAATATAGATGGCAGAAGGGCAAGGTGGAGTGTCAGAGCAGTGGAGAGTGCAAGGAGGGATACTGAAACCTTCCCCCTTGGGGCCAACGTCAAACCTAGGAACTTGCAGATGAATCCAAGAAGAAGAGAAAATAACAATGAAGGAATCTTCCCATGGGGCCTAGGCCTAACTAACCCTGCTGCTCTCAAATTCAGTGGTAAGACTTGCAGTCCTCCCTAACAAGTACAAGAGTAGGCTCCTCAGATAAATCTCGTGTATGCAAGAAGTAATCACATACAGTTGGGATCAGTGCAGAATAAATGGGGGGAATAACAATTGGAAATGCAGATACACCTAGGGAGGAACGTGACAAGCTGACAAATCAGGCCAGAGCTTGGAAAAGGACATGAAAAAATCAAGAAAAGGCAACAGACCAAACATTATCATGTATAGAAGCATTGTATCTCCAGTCAATTAGAAGCAGCCTGTCTTCTGTTGTGACCTACTCCTGAGAATCTTATCAGGGGCTTGGATGATTGTAAAAAATGGAGTGGCTTTGTGGGAAAATTGGTCTAAATGGAGAGCATGGTGATGAGACTGATCTTTGAGCAAAGGCAGAGGGCTTGTGAGGTAGGCTGCAGCCATTCCACACGCATTGTCACCGTGCAGACTTGCACAGCACCTGCCGGTAGCAGAGCTCCCTCCGTGGGCCCAGCAGCATGGCGGGAGACTGGGAGCTGCAGCTTGTAGCTCCAGGTGAGCTAATGGACTGATTAAAGCTGCGTGGCACGTGTGCAGGTAGGAAACGGAAGGGAGAACATAATACATGATGGTTTGTGTATTGCCCGGTCAATCCCCATTTTAAGTCTAGGGGGGTTATGTGCACCTATCAGGGATTATAGGGATAAAAATAATTAGTAGAGAGCAGATGCTGTCTCTCTCATCTCAGCCACAGTGGTTTGGCTAAGTGATGGTGCAAGGTGATCATTCTCTAGAGTATTACTTAAAAAAAAAGTGTCAGTGAGAGAGCAGGCTGCTCAGGACAACACAAGGAGTAACAACAGAAGAAACTGCACAAGTAAATCTTTACCATGACTTGTGGAAATGCTCACTGGAAAGATCACAGAGTAAGTCTTTTGGGGAGACAGTGGCCATACCACAGGTTGGGCTTGCTCCAGATGGATTTCCTGGATGAGTTGGGAAAAGCTGTGTGCATAAAAATAGGTGATAGGATGTGAATGAAAGAATCTCTTCTACCTCTGCTTTTATCTTCCCTGTTTGAGCAGGATCCTGAAAGTAAATCATGTCATGTGTTGAAAATGAATGAGAAATGAGTATGTTCCCTGCCCCACAATTATAATTTTCTCTGCAGGGCTACTGATGACACATAGGAAGATAGCTGGTTCAGCTAAATTCTGATTCAACAAGGTGCATGCAAGAGCAGAGCTAGGCAACTTCTGGTGAAATGTGGACACCAGACATATCAGGAGAAAGTGATAAGGGACTCTGGAAGGTGCATCTTTCAGAGTGGAAACACCTTAAAAGTGCAAAACCCTTGAGCTTAGGAACTAAGAAATGATGGAAGAACTGTTTGGCCAACACTGGGATTAGGAGCACTTCCTCCCTCTGGCAGGTGTGTTGGGAGAGATGGACTTGTGGCTGTGGGATACAGGGGTACTGGGGAGGTGATGACAGTTTGGTCCTAGAGCAAAAGCAGAGGACCCAGGGCATCCCTGAGTTTGGCTAAGCCAGACAGGATAAAATTAGCACCCCCATGAGGCTAGTGTAATGCCAGGCAGGGGCTTTCCCATGCTGGCAGGGTGCTGGTGCTGTGTGGCTGCCCGGGTGCTTTGTCCCAGGCTGTGTCCTGGCCTGTGGGGTAAGGGTCTGGCTGTGGGAATGAGGGTCACTCCTTCCTCCTCTCACCTTGACTTACCCTCACATCCTTGGCCCCTCACTAACAGCTGCTGAAGCTTTTTCAGAGCTGAGTGGAAACTGCTGAAGCTGGAGCAGTCTCATCCCCTATTAAGTAAGGGGTCTTGAGAAATTTTGACCAGCTTTTTTTTTTTTTTTTTTTTTTTTGTGACCCCAGGTATCCACACACATGCTTACACAACTTCTGGAGGTTTTGCTGTGCACCAGGAAGACCAAGAGGCAAAACAGGCTCCCTGCAGGGAACATGCCAGTGATTGAATTCATTGCTTCCAGTGCTCACTTAGTTCAAAGCTGGGAGAAAGCACTGGGGAGAGCCCAGGGGTCAAGGCTTCACTGTGATGAAGCCAAATCATATAAAGGGTTTGAATAGATGGAAAGCCAGACATTTAGATAGAAGGATGTCAGTCCAGCCCTGCTTTGTGGGAGCACAGGTAATGGGAAGTAGTTTCTAATTGCTTGATTAGCTGGCACCTCCAAGGACACCATCCTTTTCATCCACAGTTAGTTAATTGTGGCTTTTACCTGTTCAAGGACTATTTTGCCATTTGTAAGAAGCCTCCTGCAGCTGTGCAGTAATGGAGCTTGCTGGCCAAGTAGGGCAGGGTACACCAATGTTTGGACTGTGATTTGTAACCAAAGCACGTGCGGTAGAGAAGCCTCCTGTGCTGTAGTTTGTGAATCAGAATGTATTTTTACAGACAGTGGTGTATGGGGGACCCAGCCTTCAGTTAAAAGGCTTTGCTCTCCTTGAATTCCTACCTGGCAAGGCACCGCTGCTGTGCATTAAGAAACAGATATATGCTCCTTGTCTGCGAAGTCATCATACCTGCAGCAAAACCATGGCTGAGAGGGAGGCTAGCCTTTGTTCCTCTACCTTAAATTGCTCACCAGGTTCCCAAAGTGTTTTGTAGGTTGGGTACAGGGAGGTTGTGGAGTCTCCTTCTCTGGAGATATTTAATGCCAGTCTGGACGTCTACCTGGGCAGCTTGCTCTGAGGAACCTGCTTTGGCAGGGGGGTTGGACCCAATGATCTTTTGAGGTCACTTCCAACCCCTTCAATTCTGTTATTTTCAATCAGATTACATGAGGTTTATTCATCCCCTGTTGAAATATACCCATATACACCTGGGAGCATGGTCACTGCAATGATGCCCAGCAATGCTACACAGCCATTTGGCAAGGAGAGGCAAAATCCTACGCCCATGTGAACCTACCAGGGAAAGGAGCTGGAATAAGACTGTAGCAAGGTACCAATGTCCTGGCTTTTGCCATGCAGCCTTAACCATAGCAAGAAACTTCCCTGCACTTGAGCTGTTGCAGTCTGAGAAAGGACAGAGGGAATAAGAGAGACTTCTTTTTTCACTCCTATTTCTGTAGGCACTCTTGGTACAGCATGGCAGCCTTTGCTGTGCCAGCAGTGGGAGGAGGACAGTGATTCCTTTCTTTCTGGAACTGTTTCTCAGCACTTTAAGCTCTGGCAAGACATACGCTTACTTCTGATTTGCAAAACTGTTGAAGCAGTGTGCAGCCCTGTGGAAGAGTAGCTCAGGCTTCAGTAGGCTGTTGGGTATTACACTGCATGTCCTACAGCATCCAAGTTGTTCCCAGGGGAATGTGAAACACTTTCTGTAGCCGGCTCCATATGCTGTCCTAGGGAAGATTTGCTTATCCTTCTAGTTCACAAGGTCTTCAGGTCGTGATGCTGCAGATCCTATTGTGACCCCAGGAAGCCTCGTCCCAGATGGGCAGTGCTGTTGAACTGATCTTGGATGCCAGGAGACATGCTCACTTCCTCCAGGTTCTGCAACCTTCTGAGTTGCTTCTTCAACCTTCTGTGTTGCAGAACTGGGGTGTTCTGCCTGAAAGCACTGCTGTGTGGCCCGGTCAGTGCACACACAGTCGCTCATGGTCTCTCAGAGCTGAGGGTCTGATGCCAAATGGCTCCATTCAACCGGCTGCGTGTCCTGTGGCAAAACCTCCAAGTCTGGGCCTCCTGTAGCTTGTGACCATGGTTCTGTCCTCATGTACCCCACCCACTCCAGCAACGCTGTGCTTTGAAGTTGGGCCTGCTTTGAAGTTGGGCCTCCTGTACATCACCAAGAGGCACAGGGAAACTAGAACTAGCTCAGCAAGAGCCTGCTGTGGGCTCTATGTCCATCACAGGAAATCTCCTTTTCTGTGCTGTTACCACCCTCATTGTCCACCAGAGTGGTGGCCTGGCTGTGATGGCCATGACTGATGGTGCAAGCTGCTGTTGTAAGCACGGGGCTGGGGATTTGGCCCTTCTCTCGCTCCTCTGCTGCTCTCTCTCGGTAGGCCCATCAGGGCTTCCAAGCAGCTGTCAATAAAAAATACATTTGTATTAAAATTATAATGAGGAATAAAAAACTTTACTTTTTTTTCAATAACTCAAGATATAAAAAAGATTTTTATCAATTATGAAAAGGATTTTGGCCATAAAAAGGTAATTTAAAGAGTCTGAGATGGATGGCGAATAGCATTAATGTCATCCAGAACAAATGGGCCCACATTACTCAACTGGAAGGCAGGAGCAGCTGCTGCACCAGTCCTGCTGCTGCCACTGCCTCCACCGGGGCCCATCTCTGGGTAAGGGGAGCCCCTTGTTCCTGGTGGGGCTTGGTGCAGCTGCCCCCACACCGGGCCTGTGCAGGCGGTAGCTGCCCAGAAGCAGTGCTCCAGTGCTACGAGTGGGCAGGGAAAGCAAACAAGGGACTTTGTGTGGCTCAGGTGGTCCACCTTGCTTTGTCCCTCGTGCTCCTGCTTGCTCTGTTTGCAGGCTCCAGAGTACTTGATCCTTATTGTCACTCCAAGGGCAAGCTGGTGTCCTTATTCCCAAGGGAGCTTCGGGACAGAGTACTCCCTCCTACAATGTGTGAGAAGGCAGTTTTCTCCTTCCAGGTGCTCTAAGCCCCATTGCCCATGAGAAGGAAAGTTGTGGTGGATACGTTAGAAGATAATCTTCTTTTCCTTCCTTTAAGTTCATGGTTTACAATACAAGAGGTTGGACAGTGGATTTTCTGAAGGATTTTTTTTTTTAGTCTTCTGTGAGAAGGTGAAACATCTGAGATAAGAAGATGGAGTGGGGAATGGCCTGGTAAGGAGTAATTCTGATCGGCACGCTTAGTGACTTTTTTCTTCAATTCACAGATTTAGGTGCATGGGGATTGGTATATGATATACCTGCACGGAATTTGTTGGCTCACAGTGTCTTGTGTGCAGATGGTAGGATCCCTTCAGTATAGTTTTCTGAGAGATTTGATGGCACCTGAAGTGTTTCTCTGATACAAGTCTTGGCTGCCAGCATGCAGCACAGCTGTGTCGGGCTGTGTTCAGTGTCCATGCCTGTGGAGGTGGTGGATATGGTGCTCAGCAGTGCTCTGTCCATAGGCACAAACCACATCTCAACACATGGGTCACCCTTCCAGTAACAGTCACTGGAAACCTGTATCTCTAACTGGGATTAGTAGTCCTTGGGTGGCCCTCTTGCATGTGGATACTGTTTTTTTGACCTCAGAGTGTATCTCACTTGCTCAATAATGTTGGTGTGCTTTTAAGACCCAGCAAGATCTGAGCAGGGGCAGTAACCCTGAGCTGCCATGTGGGGGGACTGGCTTCTGTTTCAAAACCTGCGGCTGGTACACTCAAAAATATTCCTACTTGGTGCTCAGATCTAGGCAGAGGCTGGGTTTAGCTCTTAGAGAGCAGGGAATCTTGTTATCTGCCCGCCCACTGATTTTCTCATTTCCTACTTGATTCTGCCTCATTGGCATCTCCTGTTTTCTCTGAGTTTTATGTCTGCACAGTTATTTGTCTCTTGACCTATCAGGAACATGAAAACCTGGCACAGTGAGTGGTGTCTTTTGGCAAAAGTTCATTTGAGGATGAAACAAAAGTGATTAGATAAATTAAGGAGTTATGGGGCCTCAACTTGGCATATCTGCATTTTCCATTTATTCATTCACATACATCACATTTATTCAACACACAAAACAGACATAGCATTTTTACAATTTTTTGAGGTGTACAGGCAATCTAATAAGTTCTGTTTTCTGGTACTTCTGGGATCAGTCTGAATTCCTTATTTTTGGAAGGACACTGAGTTACAGAAAGGACTTCAAGCCTGTCTGCAGGTTTTCCTCCTTCTGAAAAAGCTGCTGTGAGTGAGAACATGGAAATCCTCTTCATAGGAAGCCTCACACTCAACATGCTTTTGATCTCAGGGGTCTCAAGGGCCTTCCCACCATTAGCGAGCTAAGTGTTTCAGTTCCTAGTAAGCAGGCCAGCCTGAGGGTGAGGAAGTTTTCGAATGTTCTCTGTGGAAATCAAGTTATGTTTGTGACCATTATGCACATTTTGCACTTATTTTCTCTAAGCTTTGGTTTTGCAGGCCGCATGGTTCAGAGCCAAACCTACGAAGCTGTCTGTGACAACCGAAGCAATAATCTCATGTGACCTACTGCTGGTGCCAAGAGAGCTCAGCTGAAGCAAACCGATGAGTTTTTCCCTTACAAAGCTCACATAACCAATCCGTTTCAAATAGGCAAATTCTTGGAAGAGGCTTTTCAGCACCAACCCTTCCAAATTTCAAATGATTAGTAGAAAATATACATTAGCTGGCTCATTTCAGAAAATGGATGAAACTGAGGTAGCATCGGTTGTGAATGGAGAACAAAGCTAAATTTTGCCAAACATCTTATTGGATGTAACTGATTGGTTCAGGTCTATTAAGCATTATTCCCATTTATCAAGAAAGGGTAGAAGGTGACTAGAGCAATTAAAATCACCAGGGCTCGTTAGAGGGATTATACTAAAGAAGTCACTCCACATAACTTACACTGCCCCATCTTTTGTGAACTGCTAGTGTCTTTGTTCCTGATGGCAAGGAAACGTCTAGGCCCCCGAGGGGCTCCTGTGTACCACGCCACTTATCCCAGGCTGTGTTTTGTACTTTGGACCATAGCCTAACCTTTCTCTTCTTTATTTTTCTTATTTTTTTCTTTTTTTTTTTTTGTTTGTTTGAAAGAGTGATGAGTGGTTCTTAGCAGCTTATCCTGTCAGTTATGCCCTTGCAGTCATCAGGACCAGCTGAGGAATTACAGGTTGGCAGCTCCAAGCTAACCATTTGAGATACGGGGCAGTTCTCAGTGGGTGAGCAGGGCAGAAGGAAAGGGTTGTGACTGTAGTGGCTCTGTGATTCTCCTCTCTTTGTTCACTACACAGCCATAGCACACTGCTGGGCTCAGCGTCTCAAGTGACTCAGTGTCCTTTACCTGATGAAGAAAGAGGTGCAGCCTGCTCAGTGGCTGGTTCTGGGCTGCTCTCACCTGGCACTGCTGACAGGGGGTACATCTGGAGTGGATCTCAGTCCTCAGCCCTTCTCTGGTGAGGTGCATCCTCGGCTTATGATGAGGATTTTTTTGAGATGGGTAATATAATTAGACAATCCACCAAACTGCTTCACTTCAGCCACTGGAGCCCAATGATTTTGAGCTAGAAAACAGAGGTAGATACCAGGAAGTGTTTAGAGGCTCCCTGTCCTGTTCCTGTTTCAGGCGCTGACTCTTGCTCCATCTGTTTTTGAGCTGCAGCAGCTCTAGGGATGAAGGGCAATTGGATTCCGGCCTTAGAATAGTGGGTTGCTGAATTTCTCGGAAATGTGTGTGAATTAATCAAAATTAACCCCCTACCTTTGTTTTCTTAGCCTACTTTTATCCTTGTAACAACCTCTAGCAGTACACCCTGGGGGTGCCAGGCAAGAACTTACTTTCAAGGTGGAAGACAAATGAGCTGTTTACCACTGCACCCCGGACTGGCAGCCTTTCCCTTTGCAACGCCTGTCACCCTGCAGTGGCAGCAGCAATGCTGGGCCTGTAAGTGCAGTTGATTTATGTTAACTGTTGAAACGATAATGTTTAATCTGTAAAGTGCTAATCTATTTTTTATGTTGATTATGAATAGGCCAGCTGTGCCTACTTTCCTATTCATAGAGTTTAGTGAACAAGCCCATTTCACAGGCTGGGTTTGGAGGGTGATTTACGTGAGAGCAGACACTGCTTTAAGAAGGGTAAATCAGCTGAGTTATGTCACTGAACCAGAGACCTGGCAGCCCAACAGGAAGATTCGGAGGCAAGGGAAGAAACATGGAGGGAAGAAAAGGAAGGCACAGAGAATAAACAGTCTGTAGAAGGAGCAGGTAGATCAGTGTAGAGGCACGAGAAGTAGAAATATAGGCAGGAGAGAAAAGTAGAGGTTAATACTCAGAAGGAAGTTTGTCAAGGAGGGAGCAGGAAATATGTGGCTAGCTTAGCATAGGACTTTCCTGTCTTGATAAGTGCAGAGAGCTCTGGGCTGCTGGGTTCATATGACTGGTCATTAGGGGACATATGGATGCGTTTCCCCAGCACAGTGCTGGTGATGCTGTTGGCAGAGAGTCTGTTGCTGTGCAGTTGTTTCTCTTGATTGACTTTTCTGTGTCTCCATACATTTCTTCTGAGGGAAGCAAAAGATACAAACTCCAGGGTACCATCCAGATCTCCTTGTAAGTTATTCTACCTCTACTTCTTTTCAGTCCTGGCACCCTGTTCTCTGTGGGGCGGACTATACACATGTGCCTCTTTTTTCTGTTGAGTGGTCTGCTGGGTGTGCAGATGTTTCAGTACCCCATCAAGGCACAGTCAGTATCAGTAACTAGCTCACTAAAAGAGGGGAGATTTAGATTAGCTGTTAGGAAGAAATTCTTCGCTATGAGGATGGTGAAGACCCTGAAACAGACTGCCCAGAGAAGCTGTGGATGCCCCATCGCTGGAGGCATTCAAGGCCAAGATGGATGGGGCTTTGGGCAGCCTGGTCTGGTGGCAGATGTCCCTGCCCATGGCAGAGGATTGGAACTAGATGGCCTTCAAGGTCCCTCCCAACCCAAACCATTCTGTACTTCTATGATTCTGTGATTCATGAGTTTTACATCTTCAGCAGGGATTTACTACCTTTTTAGCATCTTCCTTGTAATGTAGTGACCTCATTATATCCACTTCTTCATATACGTTCCATTCAGGCAGAGATAACCCATATCTGCTAGGCTCTGTGTACTTCCATATCTACCTGAAATCTGCACTCCTGCATCTCTGTTACCTGTATTACTCTGGGATAATGCTGTGCCCAATAAAACTATATCACACTTCGATCAATTTTTGATCAGTTTTGGCATTGACATAATTATGGCCAAAGCCAGAGGAAAGGACACATCTGGGCAGAATCTGGCTGAGATTGGACTTTGCTCTCCCCGTTTTCATTGTGCCATGCCTCTGTCCACCCTGGCGACAGGCTGCTGGGCAGTGCAATGCAGCTTCTGCCATTCCTGCCCATTGTTCCAGGCCTAGAAACATTTTTACCTCATTTCTTTCTGAAGAAACACAGATAAACACTCCTTGTAGTACTCACAGGAGCACCCATCTCTCCTCCCTCTGACTTTCAGGAGGTAAATAGGTCTGCCACTGCAGCATGTACTCACATGCAAGCAGTGCTGTCCTGACAGCGATGTACTCTGCCGAACAGCGCTCTGCTACCCATGCACACCCTACCTCTGCACACACTGGAACACCCACCCTGGCCCTCTACTTCACTTACCTCTCTATGGATGGAGGATTTTGCCTCCCATTCCCCACGCAAGCTGTGCACGCAAATGCACTGCCTCGTGCCACCTCCTTGCTGCTTTATGCACAGCTCTGCTTGCCAGGACGGTGCTCATAGCTCACCTCTCCTAACTGTATACCCCAGAAATTCACTTACCGCTCTGCATAGTCACATAAACCTGCTCATAGACATTCCTCCTCCCCATCCCTTCTCTCTTGCACTTCTCAAAGCCCCGAGGCTTCAAAAACTGAATCAGAGGCATTTAAGATGAGGCACAGGTGATGTCTGTTCCCGAAGGTCCCTACATATCCTCAGGCTCTGGCAGCTGGTTATTTCTCACAGGACTGCTGCCGTTGCTCAGGCTTACAGCTGACAGGGCCCTTGGGGCATCTCTGCAGTCCGTGGCAGAGCCTCCCTCTGCCTGGCTGTGACTAAGCTGAGCCTGTTGTTGGGGTCCATTGACCCTTTCCTACTCTGGTTTCAGTCAGTGAGAGGCAGGGATGTGTTTATGCCAGGAGTCAAAATTATCTTGGAAATTCTTTTGTTTCTGGGTGCTTTCTTAAATCTTACTTTCTTGCTTAACGTGCCAGCTAGCCCCATCTCTGTGGCATTTCCTTCCAAATGTGCTGCTGACATCAGTAGGGGTGATACGTCATTTGGGTATGTCTGCGGGAGTTTGATCAAGGTGCTCTGGGTGCACTGGAGACCTGCATGTGTCTCGCTGTGTGTGTGGCTCAGGAGGAAGGGGAACTTGGGGGCAGAAAGGGGGAGAGCAGTGGAATTGTTGTCACCTGTCACTTGTGGGCACTTGTTCTTGGTGAGGAGTTCGCTATGCCAGGCACTACACAGGTGTGAGTAAAAATCAGTTTCTGTCCTAGAAAGCTTACAGCTTTGTTAGAAAATAGAAGACAACAGATCAACACAGTGTCAAAGCCAGAGACAGAAATGAACTACTAGTTAGGTGGAAAATAAGCCCTGAAGTCTTGAAGGTAAAGGAAAACAAGCAAGTCTGGTTAACAGAGAGGAGGAGTTAGGGGAAGGCTCTAAACAGACTGTGGTGAGGCCAAAGGGGTGACACAGGGCAGCAGCCTTTACCCTGCCTTGGAACAGGCGTGATCCTTAAAATAGGTATGGTCCAGGCCAGACCTGTGTGCATGTGTCAAACCCAGGGGAAGAAAGCTGTTTCGGTATCAAGGTGTGACAGGATGGGAACTGGGCTGATAGAATAAAACATTTTGGAGGTGTGTTGTGCTTAAGGAACATGCGAGATTTATACCTGGCTTGGAAATGAGATCGAGAGGAAGGTCACTGCTGGTGAAAAGGCCAAGGTTGCAGGAATGCTTGACAGGTTGGTGATGCTGTCTGTTGTAGTGAGAAAGGAAACAGGAGGATGGTTTGAGGCAGAACTTGGTGGAATGTTGCCAGAAAGCTGGGAGAGAGATAAGGAAGCTGCTCAGACACCCTAACAGAGCTGTTAGGAAAGCAGAAGGCTGTTGCTGTTGTCTTCCTTAGGAGCTAGAGGGATGTTCCTGCTGTGTTAGCACTTT
Source organism: Aythya fuligula (assembly GCF_009819795.1). NCBI lineage: Eukaryota > Metazoa > Chordata > Aves > Anseriformes > Anatidae > Aythya > Aythya fuligula. Next base: position 27,143,607 of record NC_045563.1, read on the forward strand.
CAGCTCTATTGCTGGGGAGCTGAAGAGGAACTTAAAGGGAATGCAGTAAGTTTTAAAGCCTAGGGTTTTGGTAGAAAGGAGCCACCACTGCCTGAACCATGGAGTAAGAGAATCCATTTTGGCAGATGGGATGTAAAAGGAAGTTTTTTGGCAATTTTCACTGCTAACTAATGTAGCAAGGATGGGGAGCTCCTTTATTATCAGAAAGAGTGATTTATTTCAATTAAAACAAAAATAAAAAGGCAAGGTGGTGTGGAGAAGAGGTGTCCTCTTGAAGAATTGTGATTCCAGTCTGTCTCAAAAATTGACAGGTATGGCTTCATCCTCACAGACAGGAGAGGTGCAGGAAAAGTAATATTTCTCTGAAAAGACAGATAAAACGGTGGTCTTAATGAACACTGCTCAACTCAAGTGGAAGACAGCTCAAGATGAAAGAGCAAATTAAGAGAAAGGGAAGCACTTGCATGTGCAAGGGGAGGGTGTGGAACACGGGGCAGATTGGAGCCCCATGGCTTGCACCATTGGAGGGAGTGAGTAGCTCACAAGTCACTGCTTGCTTTTTCAGCATGATGAAATGGAAGTGAACAGGATTTTATATTTGTATACATGCCTCAGCTTTACTCTGCGTGTCTCTGTGTGTTTTGTGGAGACTAAGTTGCTTATATCATGCAAAAGAGTGTGCAGTGACACCACTTAGTGTGCATTTTGAGAGGTTGTCTCCTACCTTCTGTTCCACAGAAGCACAGTTGCTGGTGGACTGTGGCTTGACTCTGGGTCAGAAAGCACTGGCTGCTGTCAAGTCATAGAGTGGGTTTGGGAAATTAAGATAGCGGGAAGGCGAAGGCAACCAGCTGCACAAGAAGCTTATTCTGAGTTGGAAACAAGGGGGCTGCTGAAGAAGCCAGGTCATTGCGCTGATTAACTGCATCTGGCAAGAGGAAATGGGCATAGTCCCAACAGCAGCATCAGGGTATTAGAGGGACCAGTAGTTTGTTTTCAGACAGGGGGATCCTGAGGAAATGATTCATTTCAGTGATGCAAAGTTCTTCCACCTTGCTGTCTCTGGTTTGCTCTATGTGCTTGTGATGCCGAAGATGTTGAACCAGACCTGTGGTAATGTCTGGATTCTTTGTTTTCCCACTATCCAGCATGATATCCATCTTATGTCAGAAGTGTAACGTGCAGTCCCTCTGCTTTAAGAGTGTTTTGTAAAACCAGCACCTGGACAATGAACAGCACCGACAGCTGAGTGAAACCCAGCATGGAAGAGGCTGTAGTGATGCTAATAGAAAACCTGTACAACTCCAGCTGGTGAAAGCATTTACCAGGATGCTGAGCTGAGTTAATCTTGGTATTCTGTCTCTCTGGAAGGTAGCAGGACACCCAATAGCTTCACTGATGAAAAACATTTATCTCCTTGTGACAGTCAGAAGGATGTTCTTGAGACAGTGAGATTCCAGTCTGGCCATGACAATCCTTACATTTACAGGAATAGATTTTTCAATTTCCTTTGTTTAGAACTAAAGCCTTTAAAAAAAAATATTTAATCTTACCCCCCTCAGTAGCATAGGTTGTAAGGAATCCAACCAAGAACCAGGTGGCTTGATTTGTCACAGTCTGATCTCACTTCTCATTGAATGCGGTTGTTTGAGGTTTCTGTCCTGCTTGTCCAACCTGGTATGAGACAGGTCTTTGTTTTCTGAATCCTCCAAGGCCAGCTGCATCTTACCCCTGCTGAAAGATTCTTGGCTGATGTGGAAGGTGCAAGGCTGGGAAGGGCAGGACCCACTGGAACCTGGGCCTGAACTGTGGGATGCTACCTGATGCTGACATGGGCTACTGGCAAAAACACTGTTCTGGTAACTTTATTGCAAGAGTGCGTTTTCTCACCATCACATTCATGCTCTGGAATTCAATCCAGGGGAAAAGTAAAACTTGGAGAAGAATGAGGTTGCCACTTGATCTGGATAATCATGATGAGCAGTATTTAGAGGTATGCTGGCTAGTCTTCCAGGGCTTTGGCTTGTTTATAGGAGCCATGGGTAAGCGGCTCCCCTTTCAGAGAGACAGGAGACGATGCTAACCTCACAGGCTCTCAGGTGGGATCTCAGGAGATGTGCATCAGCTCTGTTTTCTCATTGCTGTTACTGCCTGTGGAGCTGTCACCACTGGGATTGGTTTCGATCCAGCATGAGTGATATTCTCAGACAGATCTGTCTTGTCTTAAGAATCTGACTTAACTTGGGAAAATGAATGAAGGTTCTACGTGTGAGCCTGAGCACAGACTATTAAGCAGGAGTAATCAGGGGTGGAATAAAAGGTGCTTTTCCTCAAAGTATGGCTCTCTATCAAAGTTACTATAGCAAGTAGACTGGTACTGTTGCTGTACAGCTCAGTGGATGGATGAGAAGAAAGCAAGAGTGTCTTAACGTAGGCTTTTCTACTGCTTTTCTAGCCACAAGAAACTACAGAACGAGGATTGTAGTTAAGCAGAACAGGGTACAGGGAAGATCCTAGGTACAGGGCAGTGGAAGAGTGGGCATACTTTGGTCTCCAGGTGATGGGATGAAGGACTCTTCCTTTTGTGGAGTTCTTTTTCTGTAACACTGATGGTTTTGTGACTGGGAAGCACTGTTGATAGGATCCCAGAGAAGATTCTTGGTGGTATAGCTGCCAGTGGGCACCGAAGTGGTACAAGGTAGAGAGAACGGGAAAAGGTGAACTTCATGCTCCAGCTTCATCTCTCATCTCAGCCCTTTCCCAGAAGACTGATGGTCGATGGACAGCCCTCAGTGGTTTTGTGATATTGCTGTGTGGTGTTAGCAGTGATTGGTATTGAAATGTGTACCATTTCAGGTAAGTTACGTGTCAGTGGTTCTTCGTATGACAACTTATGTATGCGTATTAGGCAGACAGGTTTTAAAAAGATATTAAAGCTACAATTTGGGGCCTGAGAAGTTAGGTAGGAGCAGATTTCTAGCTGAATGGACAGCCCTAATTCTGGTCATCTAGGCGTGAGCTCTGCAACGGTGTGTGGCCCGGAATCACGTAGCGGGGTACCAGGGGGAGACAATGGGGGAACTCAGCTCTTCTGAGCTTAATGTGCATCATATCTCCCCTGGAGAAGGACCACGTTGCTTTCCCTCCTGTGCACTGAAAGTTGTAGGGATTTTGGGTAATAAGCCATGTGTTGTTTCAGTGTGTCAGAATACATGTTCCTCTTACCTGGATTCATTTGAATGCAGTGTATACCCCTATATACTTCGACACTTCCATGTATATGTAATATGAACACCATGGAACCCACTCAGAAGAAACCATTATTCTGCATATATCCACAATATCATTAAAAATATTGAGTTAATAAATACATATTCTTGACAGATGCATTTAGGAACCATCAATTAGGCTTGGCATTCATTAGGTGGGGAGAAGTCCAATCAGATTTCACTGACTCAACAAAGCCTCCTATAAATTCTGGGCTGTTTGTTCTGACACTTGATAAATTATTCTTCATAATCCACTGTCTGCTGCGATAAATCTAATCTTTCAGTTTTTGCTGTCTTAATAATTCTTGGAGCAACACTGTGACATTTTGTTTTCATAGAGGGGATAAAGAGGCTGGAGCAATAGAAATAAAATGTTTGCTGTCTGAGAAGTAGCTTGCTCTACTCCAAGGTAACATTTTCTCATGCCTAGAACTATGGTCTTGCAGTCTTGCAGAGATCAGTGATTCCATGGTGCTGTGGACAGTTACATGTATGTTCTTGAACAGGTGATCAGTACACAGTGAGGTTCACATCCTTTGGATCTACATCCAGGAAAGGTATTTTGAGAGCAATAGAGTCCTTGTGTCAATAAAGAGAGTTCCGAAAGTCTGAGAGCTGTGCATCTTTGAAATGTTATATCAGGCTTAGAGCTGAGTATCTCTTCAGCTAGTCTGCCACCTGAATTAGAAGGGACACTATCCTAGGTAGTGTTAAGACGGCAGCTACAGCAACCAGAGCTTCTCTGGGAAACCTGCTCTGTTCCCAGAGTGGTATGTGTGGTTCTGTTTTCCAGCAAACCCGCAAATCCCATTATCACAGTGCTCCATGATGTTTCATCTGGGAGGCTATGAGGCAGCATGATCCTTGTGCAAATCTGAGAAGGTTCTCACAGACTGGGCTCACTTACTTTAGCAAGTTGCCATCTGTGGAGCCATGATCAAGAGGGGAATGTTCAGTGTCAGCTCTTTTGGGAAAAAAAAAAAAAAAAAAGATAAATCAATTCACCTTGTCAAAGGAATTCCAGCTTGGAAAATCACAGCACAAGGCAATGTGCAAAACTTGCCTACTGTAAGCCCTCTGTTGCTGTCATCTTCTTCCATGGACCACTCTCCCAACTGTAGGATCCCCTTTGTCTTGATAGATTTATAGCTGCTCCCCCATGTGCACCTTCCTGTGCTGCTGCGTGGCATCCAAATGCTAGGAGGCAGAAAGCTGCTCCTGGCCATCAAAACCCAATCCTGGTTGTTAAAGGAGCCCTGTTGTATCATTGCCTCGGAGGTAAGAAGTTCAAGTTAATTGTGTATCGCCTAGTCACCCCTTCAGGAATAGCAGGACTTCTCATAGATTGCTATCTCCAAATATAAAATGCAGGGCTCAGGAGCAATTACAACATGCTGTGATCATAAGAGGACATCTGCTGTGAAATTGTGGAGGTTTTGAATGTTTCAGTTAGCATTGATTTTTGGGGATAAGAGAATAGCATCATCACCCTCGGTTCCCTGTTAGTCGATGGATTTGAGTAGATTTGATTGGGGAAGTTGTGGAGCACGGGGAAGTACCTACAGCTGGCCTCTGGCTGAGACGGTTTCAGCTTCTGCAGTTTCTCCAGATGTGCTAGGCTCTGGCACAGTCCCCTGATATGGGCATATTTGTGCTTAATACTGGCATATTTACAGTACTTCTGGTTACAACAGCAACTCTATTATCTGAATGTTGCATGACAGGCATTTCATGAAGCTGCACTGTTATCAGAGCTAGAGCTTACCCTGGAGAGCGAGCCACCTCCAGCTGTTGTTCCCTGCACCCTCTGAACTCCTAGACACTCCACAATCTGTCAGTAACTTTCTGGGCTGTCACATAGCAGCTGAGCCCCAGGCTAGCAGCAGGTGAAACACCACCTTCATTTTCCATCCTCCTGTCATCGATCATTGAGACCGGTCAGTCTGGCAGGAAGAGCTTCTGGAGAACATAAAGATGGAGATACTTGTACCAAGAGTACCAAGCCACTGCTCAGTCTCCAAGTGTAGCTAGTGCTGGCTAAGAGACAAAGGCTGTAAAAGCAGGGCAGGCATACAATTAAACTTCACCTGGTATGATCTCCCAGCTTCCTAATCTGATGGTTAGAGATTTCCTGTGCAAGAGTTTGTATCTTGTTGTTTAATAATTTGGGCTGGATTTTCTACATGGACTTGTCTCCCCACCTGGACCTTTGGAATTTGTAACACTTGGCAGTGAGTTCCATGGCTTAATTAAACAGTATGGGGAAAAAATACTTGGTTTTGCTTGTTTTAATCCTGCTGTCATCTTATCTTGTGTCTTAATTGACAATTTGCTGTTCCTGAGTTATTCTACAAAGCTAATGAACATTCCCAATCCTGTTCTCTATGACTGAAATGATTTTATAGAGCTCTGTGACATTCCCTCCCCATTGTCTCTCTTTCCACACTAAACCTTAAAATCCTTGAAAAAGAAATTGTTGAAGGCAGTTTTGAAAGGGTTTGGTACAGGACTCTTCCCAGGGAAGTGCTGAGCATTTCTAAGTCTCCTGTACAGTGTTGTTACCCACCTGTACTGTACTGGTTCAGTACAAAAACACCCCGGACTCTGCTGGAAACCTTCTGGGTAGGACCCGTAACTGCAAAAGAGGTTTATTTAGACTTATTCTGGCTGTACCATGTACAGGAGTCTGGAGCACCCTGCAGGAAGGGTTCAGCCTGCCAGCTGAACAGGGCTGGGCATTGAGGCAGCTCCTATGCGTGATCCTGCATCTCACTGCATCCTAAATTTGTCCTGAGCAGATGGTTGACACGTGGCCACTGTCCATCTGCTGATGTGTAGCGCTGGGCCAGGAAGGGGCTCTATGACTTCTGCTCCAGGGTACACTGTTAGCAGCCTTTCTGGGGAGTGAAGGAAACGCACCTCTCTGTGGAGCGGGCAGGTTGAAACCAAGCTGTGATATTGGATCGCTTGCTACAGCACATGGATATAGAAAGGTTGGGATTAAGAGGCAATATATTTCAAAAGAAATTAGCTAGCAAGACATGCACATTTAACGTTTATGGTTGGAAGATTAAGACACCGAGCCGTAACTCAGGATATCTGGGTTAAATCCCAGCTCTGCCAAAGACTGCTCAGAACATGCTGGGCAGGTCGTGTAAGGCAATGCTTTCAGAAAGGACTTAGGAGCTTAAATCCAATTGACTTCCAGTAACTTCCTAAGTGTTTAAGGATGGGATTCACAAAAAAATCTGAGGTATCCTGGTGCTCAGCATTGCAGCAGCAGCTAGCATGTGCCACAAAACTTGGGCAGAGCAGTGTGCGCGTTGGGAAGGCACTTCAGTACAGGAGGAGGCCTGTAGGTGACAACCTGGGACACCTGCAGTCTGTGAGCTCATACAGGGCCTGCAGTGGCTCTGCATCTCCTACAATGGCACTCTGGGCCTAATGACAGTCTCTAGGTGCAACCTCAGCACAAATACATACTAATAAGTGTCTAAGTAGATAGATCCTGTAAGAGCATTTATATCGGCTCCCTAAGGTATGAATACTAATACCAACAATCATGAAAAGATTTTGCATATTTTAAATTAAACAAGCTTCGTTCTTTAGAATTAGACAGTCAGGGCTGTGTTTCCAACCAGTAAAGCACAATGACACATTCATTTGCTGGTTGAGCACGTGCCCGCTGGGCAGCTGGATGTACAGCAAGCTAATGAGGGAAACCGCTGTGTGCAGGGACGCTGCTCACCTCTGCAGCTGCAAACCTGCAGCTGGCTGTCCCACTCGTTTCAAAGAGCAACCCTAAAGTTCCTTTTCTCTCTTTTAAACCTTTATTAAACCTGTCTGGAAACTGTGCTTGTTTAATCTCCTGCCAGGATTACAGATGGTAACAGCCAATTTGATAAGGCCCTTTGAGGCCAGCTGTGGCCTGGAAGAAGCTTGAGAGTTCCTCAAGTACCGTGTCAGGTGGGCTCTGAGACTGTCCCAGAGCTTTGCTTACTAATTATCCACCCTGGAAATGATGGATAGAGTTTTTGTTAAGGGTCCTTATTAACTGAGTACTTGTCAGCATCAAGAGCCTGCTCCAGTGAGTCCCTCACCTGCATGAAATGGGTGCAGCGCCTTCCCTGGGGAAGGAGCCCCGTGCTTCAGCAAGCATTGTGGGAGCCTGGCTCATCCCCTCTCTGCTTCCATGTCATGCAGCCTCTTGCTCGCTTTTGCCTCTTTAGGGCACGCAGCCTGCTTCAGAGGCACTAGCTGCCTCCAGTGTGCTGCAAAAGGACAATTTCATAATGAATGAGGGCAATTTGCTAAGTGGGGTCCTGGAGCCCAGCTGTAATTGTGCTGCTGCTTTATCTCAGCCTCACACCTGCTTGTGTAATGGCCTGGCTGTGATCTGCTCCCTCCCCTAAATGCGTGCTCTACCCTTCTGCTCATGGAGGAGCCATCAATTCTCTGACCCTGGTGCAGTCCTTCCCCTTGCTGCCCTGGCCTGGAGCCCGCGGGGGCGCACAGATTTCCCCTCGAGCTGCAGCAGGGCCACTGGGCTGGCTTTAATGGATGTGACTGCTAACCTGGCTTTCCTCTTCTTAATAACAGGATTTTAAATGAAATCCTTCTGCCCAAAAAAATTCCTCAAGACAGCTTTCTTCAAATGGTATTTCTTTAGATAACTTAGTCACATAATGATATTGTATATATTATTCCTGCCAGAGGGAGTAAGTGCAGCTTCGTTTTTCCTGCATGTATTCAGTAGTGGTGAAAATGGTTGGATTGACAGTGTAGGCAATTAAAAGCTTTTGAAATCCAGAGCAGGTGGAATTCTCTCCGATTTATATGCACTCTTACTATAAATGTACCTTACATGGGATTCAGGCCAATGAACTCCCAATTCTGTGCTTTAACCTCTAGAGGATGTTACCATCTTAATGACAGGTGGACTAGTGATCTTGGCTGGTGTTCTGTAAAGGGTACATCCCGTTAATAGAGGATGTAGGGTAGTGGAAGAGGTACAGAAAGCCCCAGCTTGACCTCATGTAGCAAATTCTCTGGATTTTTTTCTTCCCTTAGGGATCTCATAGCCCAACGTGCTTCTCCTGGCCACCTTAAGTCTCTTCCCTTTAACAGTCTCTCTCTTTGACAGACAAACTTCACAGAAGGGTAGAAATCCCTCTGTCTTGAACACGAGTCCCCTGAGCCATCTGTTGTCCTGTAGGTGCTTCTTTCTTTATACTAGTCTGAAACAAGAATCCCTAAATTCATTGAAGTGAGAGAGAAGAGAAGAAAGGGATGGGGAGGAGAGAAAAACCCTCTCTCTCTTGAGACGGGAATGTCAATAGGTTTGAATTATGGACCTGCTGTAATTAAAAAACACATAACTAGTTGTTTTTAAATGCAGTTGTTTTGCTTAATTGATTTCGCTGCCAGGACCAAATGGAATTAATTAAATAAATAAAGGCACCTTCCCAGTGAATTATTGGAGGCAGCTGAGTCTCTGTTGGAATCTAATTGCTGCAAACGCTCCCGTTTGTTGCTACCAATGGGGTTCTGTGGCAGGGGCTGGGAGAGAAGGGGTATGGTGGTGTGGGAGGGGGCTCATTCCCTGGCAGCTGCAGGAGGGAACAGGCTGCTCCTCGTGTAGTGTTTTTCCCCCTTATCAGCAAAAAGAGTATTCGTTTAACACTTTGCATCAAGACTTTGCTTAGAAAGTCTTTATTCATATTTAATTACTAGCTCGCTGCAGCTCCCATCTTTAATTACCTTTTAAAAAGCAGGTTGTAAAAATGCACTGACATTCTTTCTTTTTTGTTGCTGCATAAATTACAGGCTTCTCAGCTGCTCACCCGAGATCGGTCCATCCCAAGGAGATGGTGGGGAAGGTTCCCTTTGCTGAGTCTTCTGGAAACCTTAGTGCTTGTCTGCACCTCGCTATACAGAGCAGGACAGGAACCCTTGACCAGCATTACATGAACTAGCTCTGTGCCAGAAGCAGCAACATAACCGTGTTGGCAACTCCTCTGGGCTTAAATGTGCTGAGGGGCCTGGCTAGTCAGCCAGGGTGATATCACACTACGGTGGTGATAGTGTTTTCAGGGTGGCATTATGCAAGGCAGACAGACCTTTGCCTGTCTTCCTTTGCCTCACCCGCATCTGCCTAGGTTTTTGGTTCCTGAACATCCCCCTGGTGAATCTACTTCCTAATCTGCAGTTTTCCATATAGTCTAGTCCTGAGTTACGCACCCAGAGCCACTGATACTTTCCTCTCTGGCCCACAAAGTGCTTTGCTGGCCCCATCTGGTAGTTTTTCTGAGCAGAGATTGCTGATTGATTTCTTTTGAGGCATGAGAAAGTCCATCACGTAAAACATGTTTTCAGGCCAAGTGACAGGTGTAAACTGCAATAGGTGTAAACTCATTTTTTGAATCCAACAAGTCCAGCTTCTGCTCGTGTGCTGGCTTTCACCATGTAAGCTGGCTGACGTTGCTGTAATGGATGGGAGTGCGCACTGCGATGTTTCAGGAGGGTGATGGTGGGTGGTATTAAATAGCTGCAAAAGGATGACACAGAAGGGACAGCTGGAGGCCACTGCACCCAGTCATAGCCAAGGGTGCTGACCGTAATCGCTCCAACCTGTTTTAAGGACAGCATGGAGGGGTACCTGAGTTGCTGCCTAGCCACTCCATGTCCTAGATGAAATGTGCTGCTGGGGCTCTGATGCAGGTTTCCATAAGCAGAACATCTTCAAGGCATTTCCTTAGTGAGCTTCCCTGGGAAGCCAAGCAATGACAGGGCTCAGGCAGGGGGCACAGGCAGGATGAAAGGGCTGAGCCTGTCCAGCTTTGGTGCATGCTGTTACTGGCCTGTGGTCAGGGCTTTCCTTAAGGATAGTTTCTGGCGCCCCAAGCTAATGCCTTTTTCTCTTTTCCTGACAGATAAAAGAGCTCTTCCTGAGTTTTGAGGACACACCCCTGGGAGCAGCGTCACTAGCCCAGGTGCACAAGGCGGTGCTGCAGGATGGGAGAACAGTGGCAGTGAAAATCCAGCACCCGAAGGTCCAAGCTCAGAGCTCCAAGGACATTTTGCTCATGGAGGTAAAGCTACCCATTGACTTTGACTTACAGAGCAGTTGCCATGCAAATGTGTGGGTATGTGTTCACCCAAAGTGTGATGAGCTATAAAAACAGCATCCTGTAGCTCTGAAACCTGCACAGAGATAAGTGCTGTCTTACAGGAGTAATACAGAAAGTTGGTGAAGACTACAGTAAGGGCAATTGTGTGAATGGAGAGACTGAACAAGAGTGTAAGAGTGAAGGGGGGCAGAAGAGATGACTGGAGAGCATGAAAGACATCTGAATGAGTTCTGAGATTTAAAAATCAGTCAGCCCCAAATGTCTCTTTACTGCCAGTGTGCCCATTAGCTGGTAGATTAAACTGGTCTCAGTTCTCCTTGCAGTGAGGTCTGTGCAACCAAGGAAAAGTGGTCAGAATGTTTTTCAGTTAAATTTCAGAATGGGTTCAACAGTGACTGAGGTTGCTGTGATCGGTTCTGTTTCTTGATCAACCCCTAAAGCTGACCTGACTCGTGCTGGAAACAAAAACACTGAAATATGGAGAGGGTCACATAACAAGAGCAGACAAATGAGGGATACAGCTGGGAAGTAGTTCCTCTCCGGAAAGGTGGGTATCACTCATGTTCCTAGTGCAATTCTTTAGCTTCTCCCAAACTTCTGAAGCCCAGCCCGTTGAAGGGAGGAACTGGGGAAAAGCTGTGGCACTGCACTGCATCCGAATAGTCAGAGATGCCAGTGGTATGGTAGGGAACAGAAATGGGGATGGAGCTGAGGTGGAGGACAGGGGAATGATTAGGTCTGTAAGTAATAATACTGATGCTTTTAGCTCTCCTCGTAAGCACACATATGCAGTATGTATAGCACCAATATACAGTAATATGCACATCTATTGACAGTCATTATGTCCGTGGGACTAAAGAGAGGAAGATGGAGTTCAGGAAGTCTGATAAGTGTTCCGAGGGTACTGCTGATGCAACGACACAGAGTTCTGCATCACAAGAGATCAGGAATCAAAGATCCTGACAGCATCCTCTCAGAGCAGTGCATAACTAAAGCTTCTTAGGCAGCTGAAACACCCTGCTCTGAGCAATACTGGCTAGTCTGCAAAGCAGCACAGCTGGTTCCAGCTAGAGCACATCAAATTCTAGCAGAACATTTACGTTGAACTGCTAGTAACATAAATTTTGAGGTTCAATTACGTTATTCCATTGATATGGGGTACATCTGTTTCAGTGCTAGTTTGAGAAAAGAGTACTGTTTGAACTGGCTTTGGGTCCAGCTGCAGGTTGGATTGGATCAGATCCTCTCCAGAACTGACTGCAGTGGGCTGCCTGATGAGTTTGCTTTTGAGAGTTGTCACATGCATAGCAATTCTCAGGGGGCTTATGGCATCCTTCAGTCCCGCTTGGGATGGGATAGCAGACACTGAGCAGTTGAGGATGAGCCAGGTATTGAAAGACTGTAATATCAGGGTAATAAGAGGATTGTGGATGAATGAAACAGGACCCAGGTTGACCTTGAGATGTTTGTGCTTTTAACAGGGGATATCAGAGGAAAATTCTCCCTTTGTTCTATGATGCTCTGATTGGTGGCCATACTGTTAAGAGACATTCAGACAAATAATTTTACCATGATTCCTGCCTTTTCTGGTTTTAGACTAATCATCCTGGGAAACTTTAAACTAAAGGTGTATTTCCTTTTGGCAATTCAATATTGTCCTTGCTTTACAGACATTCTGTTTTGCCATACTGGAGATTTGTTGTATGCACACAGTTATGTGACAGCAGCTCACAACACGACACATACAGCCTTGTTTTTAAAGGTTCTTCTGCGGACTCTTGGTTTACATGCATCATCATATCCTTGTATGGAACTATGCTTGTGTAGGCTTCACTTAAGGACAGGTTATGTCCACTGAGGTTCTGGTCCTTCAAGAATCAGACAGCCATTGCAGCTAGGTAGGAGGTTAATTTAAATATTTGTGGAGGTAGTCATCTTTAGAGATTGATGGGAAGGAATCTGACTGGGAAAACCTAGGTGGAAAATTCCTAAATTCACTTGAGGTTTCATGACGTCAGTGCTGACTCTTTAAAAATCAGGACAGCATCTGATAAATCCAGAGAGAGATCCCTCGCTGCTCTTATATCAATACTTGTTTCAGGATAATACGTTAGATGTCAGAAAAGTGACAGGCCTAATACTTTTTAAGTATGTCACTGCTGATGATCAAGTTGGCAAATTGATTCAAAAAAGCATTTAAAGAAAGCAAAAAACAATGTATGAATTTTCTCACATCAAGCACCGATAAAATAATCCTGCAGCCCTTATAAAGTTTATGTACATCTTCATGAAGATCGCTGGTTACATTTCATTTGGGTGACATAAATTTGAAAGGATTTATGCCTCTAGATATAATAGTAGAAAAATCATTCAATAGTGTCTGGAACCTGGTGATTACATTTTAAAGGAACATTGAGTTTGGTACTGACATTTAGATAAGAGAAGTAGAGACAGAGGTGGAGAATAAATGTTTTTGCACAGCTGAACAGGAGCAGTGATGGTTCATGAATTTATTTTTTGTCATATATTTCAGTGACAAGAGCTTTCTGTAGATGTGTTTTAATGTTCCTCCTGCAGTCCAGGAGTCCTCACCTCAGTGGTGGAGATCTAGAAAGGGAAACTGTCCAGGAACACACACTGATAAGTTGGTTTTCATTTTCAGATGGACATATAAGTAAGATAAAGACAGCAAAGTAGATTATGCTTTAATGATTCCAGTAGTTAAAAAAAAAAAAAAAAAAAAAAAAAGATTATTTTCCTTAGTACATGGTCCAAATTGTCAACTTTTGTAGATTTGTGACACTGGCAGAGAAACTGGCCCTTTATTTGAATAGAAAGCATGCTTGGCTGCTGTGCAGCTTTGTTTATGCCATCCAGCCACATAATCTTGAATTGCTTCAGGAAGAACTGTCTGTCACTTGCCCCTTTATTAAATGTTGCTGTAAACAAACATTTCCAGAAACTTTTTGTCTGGTCTTTTCAAAGCCACGTGCAACAGAATACTTAATCCCCTTAAGAAGAAGAGAAAGCCAGTTGGTGGAGATATGATACTTAGAAAACACCACCTCAGTGTTGCTGAGGACATCTGTTGCTGACACTGAGGGGGAAATGCCTCTCTGACCTCTGACCAGAACTGTCCCTTTAGAGATCTGTAGCCTACCACCTGTATCTGAACTCCACTGTCTTCTCTGAACTGCCTGGTGTGTCACCAAAATTCTTGCTCAGAAGTGGAAGTAGCATACAAGTGAGAAGCCTTAATTTGAGATATTCATCGTTTGCATTATGTGAGGGCTGTTCAGATGACACCAAACAATGTCTTGTAGAATTAGAGAAGTTAGAGACTCAGAAAAGAGTTACTTCTGGGCTATTCCCTTGGCAAGATCTGGCCTCGTCCTCTCTTCTTCAGAGGTTTGCTCACTTATTTCTAGGTAGGGGGCAGATGGGCTCCTAGCACTGCCCTTTTGTGTCTGTTTCATCAGGCAACTTATAGATGTGCCTGTGTGGAAGGGCAAGCCAAAATTTGTGTTGCAGAATCAAGGCATAACACCATATGTTGTACTATGATACTGCAGGAACCCTACAAGCACTTACGGTGCAGGAGGAAGGTTTTTTTCTTTGGTGGGGGGTCTGTAAGTTACATGGAATGAATCTGTCAAAACAGCATCTGCTCTGTGTAGCTAACAGCGCAGCACTGTGTATAGCTGTGTGGCTTTGGAGCTGGCAAGTGGCTGATTGTCTGCTTCATTGTTCCCAGGTTCTCCTCTTGGTTGTGAAGCAGATCTTTCCAGATTTTGAGTTCATGTGGCTGGTGGAAGAAGCAAAGAAGAATCTACCTTTGGAGCTGGATTTTCTCAATGAAGGCAGAAATGCTGAGAAGGTTGCTCATATGCTGAGGAACTTTGACTTCCTGAAGGTGAGGGAGTACATTTTCTCATGCATGTATGTATGTTAATAGTCTCAGTTCATGCCTCACATTCACCTCATTCATCACCTGGAAAAACTATATAGATGGAGAGAGTTCAGTCCCTTTGTGTTGTTTGTTCTAGACTGCTCTGCTAATATGGACAGCAAAAGCTAGAATGAGGCCGATAATGTCAAGTAGTGTTGGGTGGACTGTGTGCATATCCCATGAGGAAGTAGGTTGCATGAATCTTTCCTCCTGCAGAAAAGCACGTTTTCACTCTGAAAGCGAGCATACATCCTGCATACACATCGACAGCTAATGCATTCATGTTACCTTTGTACACAAACTCAGCAGCTCCCATACTGCGCTCTTCCTTGCTGATACACGTACCTCACCTCTCCAGCCGTGCACAGACAGAGGTCACTGACAGATGTCTCAAGTACAGCCAGACATGCACCCATCGCCATCTCTGTAGACATATGCTCCTATCTTCAAACCTGCACACAAACATCTTCTGCTGACATACACGGGGCACAAGCTTCCTGTGTGTGTATTCTGTAAGTACACAAGTACAATCAAGCCCATGTAATGCTGTGGCTGCAGACACTGACATAACTGCATTTGCACATATATAAAGGCAGTAAAAAATGCACACTCTTTTGGACGCTCCCCTGTATGCACATTAAAAAGAGGTTTTAACCTCCTGTTTGTGCAGAAGTCCCAAGATGAAAGTGACGGATGCCTGAAACGAAGTGAGTTTTTGCTAGACTTTATAGGCCAATGCACCCATTTTCTCCTTGTTTCCTCCATGCAAGGACTATAATTCCTTGTCACCTTAGGTTTGGGGCAGTCCTGTTGGAGCCCAGGGGCAGGAAGCGGCCTTTCCCTTGACACAGATAGCTGAAAGCCACTGAGGCTGCAGAAGACCAAAGGCCAGTGATTTTGCTGAGTGGGCGCTTATCAGAAGTGATGCACCTTGGTGAGCTGCAGCTCTGTTGCAGCTGTAACTAGGATACTGGGAAGTAAATCCCCATGGAGACGGCCAATCGCCTTCTTGCTGGGTTAAGGAGCTATCATGATATCAATATGTGTAACAGTAACAAATGGCTTGAGATGGCTGAATAATGGATCCTCCCGTCTGACCTGCCAATTCAGAGATGTGTTCATCACCCAAAGGCAACGGAAGAATTGGGCTCTGGTATCATTAATTTTCCTAAACATGAAGGAAAGCTGAGAAGTGGATTTTGTGCTGTGAACCTGGTTGAGCTTTTAAAGCCAGAGATAAATTGTTTCCATGCACTGGCATTACAGACAAACATCTGTGAGTAATTAAAAAAATCACTGAAGAATTCATCTGTGAGTGAGAGAGGCGTTTCCAAGAGCATCGATGGTGCTTTGTAAGCCCTGTGACTTGCCCCTGTAAATCCTGAGACAAGAATGAGTGTCAACTGAAATGATCTAAGGCAGCAAGGATGCGTGAGTCTGGGAGGCACACCACAGCAGCTGGAAGGGCTGGGGGACTGTTAGTGACTGTTAGTTTTGGAGTTGGCTTGCTTTCTCACTAAACTCTGCAAAGAGTGGACATGCAGATAAACTGGGAAGGCTGCTGCAGTTGGGCTTACGTGGCAAGGTTTTGGTAGCAGGAGAGCTGCTGGGGTGGCCTGGCCTCTGTGAGGAGAGCTCAGAAGCTGTCCCGTGTTAGATAAGGGACAGTTCCAGCCAGCTCCAGAGGGACCTGCCTCTGGTCAAAGCTGTGCTGATGAGTGACAGTGGTTGCACCTCTGTGAGAGCAGATTTAACAAAGGAAAGAAACTGCTGCAGCTGGGAGAGAGGAGTGGGAAAATGTAGCAAGAAACAATCCTGCAGTCACCAAGCTCAGTGCGGCAGGTGTTCCAGGCACACAGCAGCAGTTCCCCTGTGGCCTGTGGAGAGGCCCCTGGTGGAGCAGGCTGTCCCCCTGCAGCCCATGGGTCCCACATGGAGCAGATCTCCACGCTGCAGCCCCCCCATGGGTGGAGGAGCCCCCGGTGGAGCAGGTGGATGTGGCCTGGAGGAGGCTGCGGCCCATGGAGAGCCCCCGCAGGAGCAGGCCCCGGGCTGGAGCTGCAGCCCGTGGAGAGGAGCCCACACAGGAGCAAGGGGTCTGGGGGGAGCTGCCACCCATGGGGGATCCGTGCTGGAGCAGTTTGCTCCTGGGGGATGGACCCCGTGGTACGGAGCCGTGTGGGAGCAGTGCTTGAAGAGCTGCTGCCTGTGGGCAGCCCCCGCAGGATCAGTTCAGGGACGGCATCCCGTGGGAGGGACCCCACGTGGAGCAGGGGCAGAGAGTGACCGTGAAGGAGTGGTGGATGTGAAGGGCTGTGGAGTGACCACAACCCCCATTCCCTGTTCTTTTGAGGAGGGGGAGTGAGAGAGCAACATGGTGGAGCTGTCCATCAGTATGCAATCACCATGGCTGCAAGTAACTGAATCCTCGTTGAGTGTGCTGGATCCTCGGCACTGATGAGCCACAGCGGCCTGGCTGGTTCCTCTGGCTTTGGTTGCACTGGGTGGACAACATCCCTTACCTTTTTCTGCCCTACCTCAGTGTGCTGCATCCTTGCAGTGTGTGAGTCCTGAGTCTATGGCAAAGTCACGTAGGTGAGGGGAGAGAGCTGTATGGCTGTGTCTCTCTTTGCAGGATCCAAAATGTGTTACTGCTCTACTGGGGCACAGTAATGGGGGTGGATGAAGCTGCCTTAAGTCCTTGGTAAAATATACCTCTCTGATTTCTTTTGCATGCGAAGTTGAACCTGGACAGCTTGAGAGCACAATGATGTCAGGAATATCCAAAGGGAACTTCATCAATGACTCTGTTGGCAGTAGGAACTTCCACTCAGAATTGGGCTAGAGAGAGAGGCTGGAAAAGGGGGAGCCAGCCCAAGTGAAGGCTTCTCTTATGCTGCGTCACTGCCTCCCGGTGTGACACAGGGCCTCTTACTTAGACCTCACTCAGCTTGGTTTACTGCAGATTGAATGAAAAGTGCTTTGACGTTTTATGCTCGTTACTGTGTCACATTGGCAATAAGATAGTTAAGGGTCTCCCAGGGTTTCTATGACAAGCTCCTTATTTGTGACACTTGATTTTTCTCCCAGTTTGATTGCAGATGGCCTAAGTACACAGGGTTTGTCAGCTCAAATGCGTCTGTGTTCCAAGGGGCACTGCTGAGATACAATTTATGACGATGGCTTATCATTTTTAGAGCTGCATAAGTGAGCTCTGTACATAGCAAACGAGATGCAGTTCCTGTCTAAAGGAGCCAAGTGGATGATTCAGAAAGTTGCAATAGGTGCTAAACAGGCCACTTGTAGGAGCTCCAGAGCAAATAAGAAAGCTATCAAACAGTAATGGGAGAGGGAAGTGGTGAAGATTTTGTAAAGTGGGGCCTGAAATGTTGCACAAGCACTTTTTCTGCTGCCATTGTATTGGTGCATTGTCCTTGCACACATTGCTGCTGTCCTGGGGAAGAGGCCTGCAGTGACAATAGTTGCATTTACCTCCCTAGTGCACAGGAAAGAAACAAGGCCTCGCTTCAACCTCTTCCTTTTTTATTCCTTTCCTGGGTTGTGTGTGGTATGTTCTCCTTCCTTCCCCTGCCTGTTATTTGACCTGACCCATCTTTTCTTGTTTCAGGTCCCCAGGATCTACTGGGAGCTCTCAACAAGGCGCGTCCTTCTCATGGAGTTCATGGAAGGGGGGCAGGTGAACGACAGAGCGTACATGGAGAGGAATGGCATTGATGTCAATGAGGTAGGTTCTCAGCCATTTCTGAACTGGGCATGATGGACAATGCAAACCTGATGTTGGACAGGAACACTGACAGAACGGGAAGGGGCAGAAAAGGGAGCAGCACATACAGACATGAACAGAGCAATTAATCTGAAAAATCTCGTTTCTTGTGCTCCTGGGAAAGTATATAATCCCTTTTGGGGAACACTGTCCTGTAGGATTGCACAGCTAGAGATATCTTCAAGGAGACAGATTGCGAGTGATAACCATGCTCTTATATTAAATACACCGATGGCTTGTTCCAAGATGGCAGTTCCTGTTATCCTAGAGGAACAGCTTCAGGTTCTGATCTTTTTTCGTCCCTTGTCCTCCCCTCTCTTTCTCCTGCATTAACTTTCTCTAGAGCACAGGATGTAGCCTTTGTAACCCAATAGCTGTGTCTCCTTATAAAGGAGATGTAAATTACAGGCCTTAGGTGATTCTTGTTGCAGGAGTGCTGGAATCTCAGCCATGGTGGTTTGCATAATATTCTGCCATGTGTTGTTCTGGTCTGCTTTCCAAAATCTCCCTCTTTCTTCTGGATGCAACTGGGTACAGTTTTCTTTGCTTCTTGGTCCTATATTGCTGTGAAGTTTTGCTGCCCTTCATTAAATAGCTGCCAGATTCCATTCCTGGAGAACCTACATTTCCCCAGTGAGTGAAATAATTTGTATGTGTGGCATGATGTCAAAAGAGTGCTGGGGATTCTTTGTTGCTAAGAGATTCTTGAGGAAAAGAAGGCATTGCTTCCAAGAAGGTCTGAGAAGATGCCTTGGGAAAGGGTTTTGAGTCATTCAACAGTGTAAAGCCACATGTCTCAGTGCATGAGTGCTGATTGAGGCAGTGCTGCTTGCCTTTCCCCTTGTGCCCTATTGATGAGCCTCTAAGTTTCACTTGGCTGATTGGCTGTCAAAGAGGTACAGCATAAAATCAATTGTACTTACTCTGTCCATACACTTAATTCTGAAATCGGAACGCTTCCTCTCTCTCTGCTCTTCTTCCTCTCCACTCCCTTTCTATCCATGGCAAAATTCACGTGGCATTGGTTAGGACATACCAAAGACTTTTCAGGGAACAGGAAATGTGAGTTTGGTATGCGCCACAAGGGGAGAATGTTATGTGTATCTTCTCAGCTGCCTCCCTAAGTCAGTCTGAGGTCTGCCAAATTACAGGACCGAGTAACCTGCCTTTTCTCGGCGTAGATCACCTCTTCCTCTGGTCTTACACCCAGCAGAAGCCAATTAGGCTTTTTCTAGTAACTTCTACAGGCAAAAAGACAGGCACCTTGTCACGTGTTTCTCCACTGAAATACAGGAAAGTGCAAAGGTTAAAGTAGGTTTTAAGACTCTCTTTCCATTCTAATTGTGATGAACAAGCCAAGGTCAGTGGGCAGTAGTGAATGACCTTCTCTTCCCAGCAAGAAGTCCAGTCCATTTTCATTAAAGGGACTTCTTAAATGACTCACCTGTAGATAGTGCAGTCTCTATTCTTTCACATTTCCATCAGGAAGAATTTGGAACATTTGGGTCGCTAGTATTTCTCCTCCCTCCCAGCAGGGCATCAGAGAGATGTTTGTCAGCTGTTCAGAGGTAGACACAATTCTTTCTCTGTGTCTATTTTGTGCTGATGATCTTTCTTTGTATTTACCAAGGTAAGTACCTCAATGATGCATCTGGTCTGCAAAGAGCACCATTGTGTGACTCGTGAGAATATGATAGCTCATGCACTTTGTTATCAAGAGATTTAAAAAGTCTCGTCCATGGCAGAACACCCAGTCAGCTCCATTCACCCAGACAGAACAACTGGTCAAAAGTGAGTTGTTTTTTTGAGTGAACATGTCTTACATAAGTCCTTTTCTTCTGCTGTATGGGCAGAGGTCAAATCTAGCCCACAGCACTCAGAAACAAAACTGAATATTTCTCAATATTCAGTCTTGAAACTGGCAGAAAGGCTTGTTCTGATGCATTAGCAAGAGGACTCTTGAACGATGTTCAGATTTTGAACAGGGCTTCCTCAAAGTTCTTGGGCAGCAGATCTGTTCCGATAGGAGAGATTTAGGATGAAAATTTAGCTCTTATTTTTGTTCATCCACCCCTTTTGTAAGATTGTTTTGTGACATCTTGGCACAATAGGTTCCATGCAGCAAGGAAACAACATATTTTGCTGGTCTCTAAATGATGTCTAAAATGTATTTTAAAAAAAAAAAAAAGTTGTCAACAAGCTCTTTCTTACAGCAAGGTATAAGCCTCAGAAGTTTTGGCAATCTGTCAGTTATATGATGTTACTCAGCTCAGTTGTAGGATTCGACATTTCTGCAGTTTCAGTACCTGTGCTGAGCTGTTCTTTGTCTCTTTTCTCTCTCTGTCCCCCAAAATTAATGATTATCTTTTACTGATTGCCAACGAAGTAATCAAAGGAGTGGATACTAAGCCCCTCAGAAGCATGTGATGGGGAATAAGGTCTGTTATTATGGCCACAGGGAGATGGTAGGAGCCATGCACACCCCAGACCACTTCTCTGGTGAGGTGCAGCAGATGAGACAAATACAACCAAGGTCCATTATCAGCTGCTGCTGTTGATGCCATGGGTAAGGAGCTTCATGGCATGGTGGCAAAGTGAACAAAAGGCAGTAGGCACTGAAAGGAGCATGAGGAGGGGGTGGCAACAAAGGTTTCAAAAGTATGATGTGACTTAGACAGCAATTCTGGCTTTTAAGAGATGCATTAGCTCCCTGTAAATCACCTCAATCTATCTATCTATCAACTCCTCTATCATCTTACTCCATTTTGTTTTACTGGGCAGAGGAATACGAGTCTTCACTAAGCAGGATTTCTCTTGTGTGACAACGCAGCCTTGAAAAGCAAGCTGAGCCTCTCTCCTCTAAATGGAAAGGATCCCTGAGGTGAAAGCTCCCTTCAAACCAGGTTACTGACATTTACTTAATACCGTCTGTAGCAGGATTATCATTAAAGCTGCCCAAAAGCACATTAATCTCTCTGGATCCGTCCAAGCGCTGGACTGTAATGGCATTTAATCAGAGAAGGCTTTGATTTCTAAAGACAAGTGCAAACACTGAAATATCTGCCTGTGGAACAGTTACTTATTCATGTGTAAGTGTAGCCGAGGATGAGAATGCAGCTAGGATATTGACAATGGGAGGGAAGCCTGGAGAAGGGAGTTACGAGGGAATGAGCTGGTGTGAATTTTGAGGGAAGACCAGGGTTAAGAAAGGGGCTGCTTGGAAACTGGGTTGTTCCTGTTTCAAGACACAAGTTACATGCTTGCTTGGGAACATATATTTGGAGGAGGTGGGCAGAGCAGAGAAGGGAGGAAAAATGTAGACTGAGGGGCTCTCAAATTGTTTGTAGCATACATAGGAGGAAAGGAAGGCTACGTAGAGCAAAGACTTCTAAAGAAGACCTCAGATGGCACACATGCCCACTTTGCACCTATTCTGATTTTAACTGATCCATTTAGAAAGACCTCATCCATATACAAATCTTGACATCATCTCTGATCTGCTGCATAGGTCCTCCTTGTTCCTCCTTGTAGGTGCTCTGACTATCTCCACAGAGGCTGCTGGATCAGCGGGCTATGGGAGCTGTGGAGCTTAGAGGTGTGCTTGTGGCACATGCTGTATTGCCTGCAGGTTAGCCAGCCAGTACTGGCAGGCAGGTGGAGAGCTCACCATGATTGCCTTGGTTTGTGTTGGAGTCAGGAAAGGAAATGGTGCTGTGTGCTTCAGCTCACTGAGTGCCTGGTCATGGGCTGTGGATGATTCAGAAGTCAGTGAAACATTTTGTCCAGCTGAGAAGTGAAAGCAAACAGCTAAGATACTTAAGATGAGCTACTGTGTGCAATTATTGCCATCTGTCACTTCATCCTATTGTGGCTTTTTGCTTCCTTCTGTTACTAAATGGAATCCTCACTGCAATGATATCTCTTAGCTCAATAAAGAGCTCAGCTACCTTCTGATGGTTGACAGCTTTGCAACTTGAAATATGCTTTCAGTGTGGGATTTACCCTTCTGCCAAGAGCCAGGAGCCGCTGGCTTGGGGCTGCTAAAATTTAAATGGGATTTCCCAGGGTGGAATCCTTTTGTCAGTGCAAGTATGGAAACCTCTCATGTCTCAAGTATTTGTGCTTATAAAACTCAAGTGTTAGATGAAATGGAGCATGGAGTTCTTGGGGAAAATGGTTATTCTTGCTCTTTGCACCTGCTGATTTAGTCTGGGGAGAGGTTTCCTTACAGATTCTCCTACGTTTCTTCTTGCCTGAAGCTTAATGACAGTTCACAAGGCACTGGTAAACAAGGATGATGACCTCCAGCATTTCCAGCTTCTGAACTATGCAAAGATACCACATAAAGAGTTAAATTACACACAAACCCTTCTCTTACTGGAAGTCAGTCTCAAGTGTAAGTGTGAATCAATTGCTCAAGAGTCTCAGCAAGATGCTTTATGTTAAATCCAAGGAAATACAACTCATTTTAAAGCCAAGGGAAAATGATCCCCCTGTCCATTTCAGGCCTGACAGAGATGCAAATAACAAATGAACAACAACTGGTCTTCTCTGTAGAAACTTACTAAGCTAGCCCCTCAGTTCCCTGGCTAGTTAAGTCAGAATATTTCTTCCCATTTAAATGCAGTAGAAGATGGGGCATCGAGCAGGAAAATAATTTCTTTAGTTCCCAAAAGAGGGTATGGGGCATGCTAGGAGTACACTCTGGAAGCCCTAAAAGCTGCTCCAGAATCTTAATGACATCTTATGTGTCCAGATATCACCTTGCTGTGTTGCTAGATCAGTAGACGGCAACAGTGCTACGTTACAGAGCGCTGTGTTTTGATCCTCACAACTGCATCATAGAGGACAAAGTGTGAAATTGGATCTCTTGTGTGTGACCATCCTAATCTTCTATGGACAAGAGCCATTTCAGAGCAGAGACATACAGCAGGCTTCAGATTGTGGCTCTTCTCTATCCACACCCTTTGCTAATTTGACACCAGTTTAATTGGGCAGGATTGTACTAGCAGGATTAAGCAAACCCTTAAGACGATGGCCATAATAACAACTGCAGAAGAAAGCAAAAACCCAATACGCTCTTCAATCCAATTAACCTTCGATTAAGGTTCCAAAATCAATGCTATTCTTTTGGCCTGAGGAGCTAATATTGAGCCCTGAGAAATGAGCTGCACAACGACCTTTACTTTTAATGAGATCAATAGAAGTTAGTGTCGCCATGTCTTAAAATAATTGGCAAATATTACAGCCAAATTAAGGCCGGAGACTAGTATCTGCTCCTGATCTAAAGAGACAGTCACAAATGGAGGTGGGACAAGAAAAGATAGTGCCCTATCAGGCAGTTTCATCTGGGTCTTATCAGAGGCAGGCAGTGAGATCAGCTCTACAATGACCATGCACAGGATGATGTTTTTCTTTGCCCTTCTTCTTTGTGTCAGTTGGAGGCACGTAGCCAGGACTGCTGCAGATTACTCAGGAGGCCAGGAAAGTATCAGTGACTTTTCCTGGATAACTCTGGCCAGTTTTTTACATTGCAGCTACCAGTGAACATGGTATATCTGCCGTCTTGTTGCTAAAGGAGTTTTGCACTCACTCATCTCTCTCTTGCTAACTAGGCATATCAGCCTGGTGTTTGTAAGGGTTTTTATTTGTGATGGACTTTCCAGTGCTTTGTTATTATCAGGTTGTTCTGTCAGCTGGGCATGCTGTTTAGTTAAGAGGTGGCTTGTATATACAAGAAGAAATACATCACTGCTGCTACCTGCGCTATGGCTTGGGGTCCTCTGAATTAGATGACAAAAATGCAGTAGGTGTACTTGGTACGCTGCGTATGAGTCAGCTTAACAGAAAGGGTGGGGATTAGTAGGGAAGTTGCAAAGTAGGTGAGAAACTGATAGAGGCAATGGTAATGAGAGGAATTATCACAGTGGAGTTTTGCAAGGTTTGCTCTTCAAACTGATCTTCATAATTTCAGTAATGACCTTGACACAAACAGAGCTTTGTGAAAGAGGTTGTGAATGGCACCAGTTTGGGACGTTTTGTCATTGTAGAGGATTGAAGTAGCAATTGCACTTGGTGGCCTTGAGGACTTGAATGATAGAAAGGGATAAAAATGAGAAATACCAAGTGAAAAGCCATGCACTTAAAAGCTAATGAGAACAGTTTCCTAAATATGCTGGGAGTTATCAGAGGGAAGTGAATGGAGTTAAATCCTGCTGGAGGCTGGTCACTAGTGGTGTCCCTTGGGGCTCTGTACTGGGGCCAGTTCTCTTCAATATCTTTCTCAGTGATCTGCATCAGGGGATCAAGTGCACCCTCAGTAAGTTTGCAGACATCACCAAGTCAGGTGTGAATGACCTCAGGTCAGGTGTGAGGAACCTCCTACCTGCTCAAAGGTAGGAAGGCTCTGCAGAGGGATCTGGATATGGGACGACTGGACCGATGGGCTGAGGCCACCTGTAGGAGGTTAAACAAGGCTGAGTGTGGTGTCCTGCACTCGGGGCATAACAAGCCCAAGCAGTACTACAGGTTGGGGGAAATGTGGCTGGAAAGCTGCTGGGTGGAATGGAACAGCGGGGTATTGGTTGATAGTTGGCTGAATATGAGCCAGCAGTGTGCTCAGGTGGCCTGGCTTGTATCAGAAACTGTGGCCAGCAGGACTGGGGAAGCGATCATCCCCCTGTACTCAGCTCTGGTGAGGCCACACCTCAAATCATATACTGTATTTAGTTTTGGGCCCCTCATTACAGGAAGGACATCGAAGTGCTGGAGCGTGTCCAGAGAAGGGCAGTGAAGCTGGTGAGGGGTCTGGAGAACAAGTCCTACGAGGAGTGGCTGAGGGAACTGGGGTTGTTTAGCCTAGAGAAAAGGAGGCTCAGAGGAGACTTTATCATGCCGTACAGTTACCTTAAAGGAGGCTATAGCAAGCATTTTTATATCCTGTAAGCATTTTTTTCCAATATTAAAATATTGGGTGGAAAAGGTGTGGTTTGCCTGACACAGTGTCACGGTCATGTCATATCACGTGGCAATGGCAGGTTGCTATTTGCGTTGGCTGGTGAGGACACAGGCTTTCTTGGTGGCTGTAGTCGTCGTGTTCTGCTGCAGCACAGAGGGACAGATTGAACTTTCTTGGCAATAACACACCTTCTGGCAATAGGCAAGGATGTGCCTCGGGCCAAAGCTCGAGTTTGGTGTCAATCTGACATATCAAGCTCAGCTCTGCTTGCTGACTGGCACGTTTTTTTATTGTTTCTTATAAGGTTATGCCTAAATTATCCTATTCTTGATTACACCTGCTTCTACCTAGTTGTATTTCTCATAGCACATTCAATGCTACAAGTGCCTCTGTTTCCTTGGTATTCAAGCCTTTTAAAATTGGTAGACCGTCTTTTCTCTGGTATTCTTTAGCCAACTCCAGAGCCGTCAGTTCTTTTAATCTTTTTCCTAAGTACATTCTTCCTGCATCCTGCTCATTTATTTGCTTTCTCTAAACTCGCTCCATGTTGTCTGCATCTCTCTTAATGAGGTGTCTTGAAGTGAATGCAGGATTCCAAGGGTGATTATCATTATTCTTTTTTACCATGCGCAGCAAACAATGCTGGGAGACCCTGGTATTTATAAGGACCTTGTGTTGGATGATAAACAGGGAAAGGAATGATGCCCTCACTGTGTCATAACAAAATGCCTGTGTGTTTACTTTGGTCTTTGCTTCCGTAAATCATTGCAACCTTTTGTCTAATTTGCTATGCACCTTCACCCTGAGGTCTTACACAGCCTGAATGCATGCTGAATTCCACTCTTCTCCTGAGCAGAGGTTTTCATGTGTTCATTTTCTCATTTCACCTGACTGCATTCTTCCAAAGTGAATTGTTTGTAAGTTATTTGTCCAATGGCGTTTTCAGTAAGGATGCACCGAAGGCCAGTAGTGATGAGGCACTGGAGAAAGGAAAAGAGGGGTCAGCATCTGTGGGAAGTTTGGTGACATAGATGGCAGGTTCTTCCAATTGCTTTTCCACAAGTGTTTGAAGAACCTTATTCTATGAATATTCAAAAGGTAAACTGTGTTGGCTGGTGATTAATTTGGAAAACCATGTACTGCTGTTAGTCTTCCCTGACCAGGGGAGCCTGTATACACTCCAAGCACCAAGACAAACTGATCCCCTAGGGCACCCTGTCTGGGAATCTCTCTTGACACTGCTTAGAGGGTGTCAATAGAAGATGAGTGCTTCGGAGTTTAGGGGAGTTCACTCCAGGCAAATTACTGGGAATCATTGTCAGTAGTCACTGAGGTCTCAGAGAGAGAAACTCAAAAACCAAGCACACGTGAAACAACAGCCCTACAGTTATCCACGCATGAACAAACACTCATTGACATATACTTTTCCTGATACTAAGAAATCATATTTTTGCTAATATACAGACACAGAACTGTACCAAACATACATTACCTGCTCCACAGGTTGTAGATGCATAGGTCTTTTGCAAAGCCTTGTATCTCATCCAGAGAGCAAGCTGTGTCAGTGGCGGTACTTGTTGCTGCTCACTGCTGTGTGTAATGATGATGTGAGTGCTAGGAAAAAGATGAAAACTTGAAGAAGGAATATATTTACCTTTATTTTTAGTTTTCCCTTTCCTGTCCCAGTCCCCTTTCTCTGGCCTCTTTGGGATGTAGAGCTAGAAAGCTGGGAAACTTTGAGAAAAACAGAATTCAATTTTTACATTCCTTTTCCTTTTTTTTTTTTTTTTTTTTTTTCCCTCTCTGAATCATTAGTGAAAGTCTTTTTGTACTAAGTTTAAGAATCCTGTAATAATAGCCACATTTCAGTACTTCAGTAAGTGCACATTAGATAACTATGTACAGAAAATGAAGTTATGTAAGTAAAAAACTTACAGCATTGGACACATGACACATCTGTACCAAAAGTCCTATATATAGTATATGTGTCTTTGATGACTCGTGGAGCTATATTGCAATTAATGTATGTAAGGGCATCGTGGTTATTTCTTAGCTTTTTGCTCTAGAAACATGAATTCCTTTTGTCTGAATTATAATGATGGGTCACTATTGTTATTTTATACTCTGGTTTCTAGAAATATGGCCTTCCTTTTTGTTTAGAACTCAACAGCATTGATGCTTTCTATCTTAAATTAATTTCTCTTCAATTTTAGAGGTATGTCAGCAGCCAAAAATAAGCTAAAATACTTTAGTGTGCAGCTCCATCTCTTACTCTAAGTAAATTTATTTTTTTCAAAGGTAAAGATTGTTTTATTTTATCATAAATCCCTGTAACATATTTTCTGTATGCTAACTAAATTATACGGAATGCTTTCCTCTCTCTTAAAGAAGCTGTAAAGTTTAGTTTCAGTGCATTAACTACTGGAAATATTCAACGCTGTACTCTAGTGAAGTAAATACAAGTATGGCAGAGAAGGGAGAGGGGATGGGGAAGTAAAGGTTGTCTTGTACCCCTGAGCAAGGCTGTGACCCCTCTAAGGTGACCCATGGTAAGGTGGGAAGATGAATCCCAACCTTCTGTTGTGTTGTGTTTTGGGCTGTAAAAGGCTATGACCAGGATAGTAACCTGTCTGCTGATGGTGGCTCAAGAGGGGACACCTGCCCTGCACCTGAAGCAGTCATGATGTCCAGGTCCACTTCTCCTGGCGTGCAGGTCCCTGGGAGTCTGCATGAATGAATGATTAGCTCAGGACAAACTATGTGACATGTCCTTGACTGCCAGGTTCTACTTCCCTTTTCTAGGCTGTCAGAACACCTGGCACTTTGGACTTTTCAAATTTTACAGCTGAAGCACCTGCGTGGGTGATTTGGCATGGGGCAGCATCCCCGTGATTCAGTAGTCGCTCCAGGTGCCACCTGAGGGAAGGGGGGCTGTCCCACCTGCTTCTACAGCTGTCCCTGCTGCTGTGCTGCAGGAAGGGTTCCCATGTGTCCTTCTCACTTGTAGTTACTTGGGCATTCCTCATCAGGATGCTGTTCTGCACCTGGCTGGTCTGCTTCCAGCTGCTCTCCTGGGCTCTTGGTGGCTCAGCCAGACCTGGAGCTCCGCATGCCCTGTCCTGATGCAGTACCGTGGCATTGTTCTGTGGCTCCCTGAACAGCCACTGTGCTCCTCTCAGAGGTGGCTGCATTTCACAGGTGGGTAAAGCAAGCCCTTTCCTAGCCGTCAGGTTTTCTGCAGGACAAGCTGTCGTTGGTATAACCATTACCTCTTCCGCCCCCCTCCGCTTGTGGGGACAGCTGCCTGTTTGCTGCTTATGTCGTGTGTCTCCTTGAAATCATTTATAACGATTGACTTTTAATTGTCTTTTAATTGCTTGTTCAGCACTCTGCTGTGGAGCACTGTGCCACTTTCTGACGGCAGGGAGGACCAGCAGTGGGATGTCAGGGTGAGAGGTTGCTGTGCTGGTGTGGTGAGGGATTGATCTGAGGTCCTGGGGATGTTCAGTAGCTCCTAGGAGATGTTCACTTTAATAACATCTCTGGGTGATGAGAAGCAGTGGCATGGAGGGACATGGCAATGACAGGATGATTTAAACAGCTTTTCTGTGCTGCTTCATCTTCGCAGACATCGTAAATCAGATTAGTGTGGGACTGAGGAAAGGAAGGGGGAGAGTAGGGGACAGTGTGGTGGAGGGAGGGCAGAGGGAGCCTGCGTTCATTCCGGTAAGCAGACAGGCAGGCTGATCTTCTCCCACCCCTTCTCTACCGGGCCCTGCTGTCATCTGTGGAGGAAACACCTGAGTCTTCATGCAGGTGGCATTTCACCCACCCCAGCAGCTTCTTCAGTACCTTCCCTGTCAGTGTCTATCTGCCACCATCTGCCATCTCATTTTCCTCCTCCTTACCAGAAACCCCATTCCTTCCCACAGGACCAAAACCCTCATTCCTAACCCACATTCCTACCCTTTTTCCTGCCAGAAAATGTTCTCAAATAACCCCTAACCCTGCAAACATCTTCATGATACCCCGTGTGGATCCCTGTGCAGCAGACACCAGCAGCCGTACCGTGCATTTGTCAGCACGAGGGGTCCCAGGAGCCCTGTGTGGGGACGCTGGCATGTGCCAGCCCCTTGCTCCCCCCCGTGCTGGCACACAGGGGCTGCCTCCCCTCTCCTCCCTGGCACGCACCCTGCTGGGGGTGGCAGTGTGTGACCCGCTCCTCTCTCCTTACAGATCTCTCGCAACCTGGGGAAACTCTACAGTGAAATGATCTTCGTGAATGGCTTTGTCCACTGCGACCCGCACCCAGGCAATGTGCTGGTGAAGAAGTGCCCAGCCTCTGGCAAGGCCCACATTATCCTCCTGGACCACGGGCTCTACCAGGTGTGTAACTGGGGGCGCTTCCAAGGCCCTGTGGGGCTGCCGGTGGGTGTTGGGCTGGAACAGCATACCCAGCTGCAGCCTTGCTCCTCAAAGCCTGCATAAATACATTTTTCCTATTACTCCCATAACCCTCCAAGGGCATCTCCTGGCTCTGAGGTGGGGGATAGGGCATGGCTAGGGGGCACAAGGCTTTCCTCCTTGTTCCCTGCCCTCTGCGAACTTCTGAGGGCTGTGTCTCCCTCCCCAGGTGCTGAGCGAGTCGTTCCGCATGGACTACTGCCGCCTGTGGCAGGCCCTTATCAAGGCTGACATGAAGAGGGTGCAGAAGTACAGCCGGCGGCTCGGGGCAGGGGATTTGTACCCGCTTTTTGCCTGCATGCTCACCGCCAGGTCCTGGGAGTCCGTCAACAGGGGCATTGACCGGTCACCAGTCTCAGCCAGCGAGGTAGGACCTGTGTGCCCTCCCCTGCTGTATGTCCTCCTTCTGGGTACCTTCCCTGTTCTAACCACGTGTATCACTGATACCAGAGTGATACTGGGCAACCCCTGGCAGCTCCATAGCAAATTCTGCCTTGGCAGCTGAGCTAGAGTAAGCCAGGAATTCTTCTACGCTGTGTGTTATAGCGGCTAAACTTAATCTCCCCGTTTTACTTGTCATGGGCTGCTTAAATTTTGTATGATATTTTAATGGCTAAGTGTTCACCGGTTCTGGCAGGAGAAACATTTGTAGATCAACCTTTTCTTAAAATGAAAAGGAGTGTTTAATGCAGCTGTGCAGGGAACCAGCAAGGAGGATAGGGTGAGGTAGAGGAGACATAAAGGCCTAGTGGGAAGATACGAGAAGGATAATGCATTATCACTATTCATGTAAATGACTATCAGCACTGATACAAACTCCTAAAAACCCTCGGAAATTACCTCCCAATCAGAAACCCTATTAACTTGGAGTCAAGGTTGCTTAACTGCAGATTCTGTCAACTCAATCACTACAAATCTAGGAAATTGCCACTTATATTCTCCCCGCTTTCCTATCCACACATGCTGGGATCCTTCTCACGCCTGCTAGCACTCCTGACACACACACATTGCCTTAAGAATAGTAGCAGCCCCTGCCAGCTGTGCTTTTTTTAGAGGTGAGCCTATAGTGATGTGATTTCAGGAAATGGACCAGAGTCTGTAGGGAGAAACATGTTGTATCCTATGGTTTGTTCTTATCTGCACACATTTGTAGCAGATAGAATGAAATTAATTTAAGTAGCATTAAAATATCGTTCTGTGAAATCCTCTCCTGGAAATTCCTTTGGGTTGGTGTTTCGTTTTGATGGATGGGGCTGAATTTGCTGTGCTGGCTCACCATTACGCGCAGCAATGAGTAGGTCGGATACCTGGGGTAACGGAACCCCCTCCCGTAATTTGATTGCTTCCTAGTTGAGTTAATTTTCTGCGTATCAGAAATAATATAATGACTGTTCAGCAGATCTATGCTTGATCTGTGGAGTTCTGGAGCTGGTAGCTCCAGAAGAAAATTCAGAGACACCACAGTGAATTTACACAGAGCTGGCTCCAGTCCAAAAGGCCAGCCTTGAACCTGAGCTCACAAGTGGTGTTTGTCCTAAGCTGGCTCATGTAAGTTATGCAGAGCTGTGGCTGTGGCTGCACGGTGCACTGTGTGGGCTAATGAACTTTGTCAGAGCTGAATTGCTTGTATGGAGCCAACTCTGTTGTCTTGGCCTGTATGACACAATTAATGCTGAAACTGGATAATCCTGCAGCAGATAATGGGGAGCTGAGCAGATTTACTGTGACATTAGGAAATGAGCTGCTGCTTGCCCTTAGTTTAGAGGTGAATTGGAAAGATCGTATCAGCAGCAAGAGCCAAGTGCCCCTGTAGGCAGGTGCCATCAGCACAGAGCTCGGGTGAATGTGCTTGAGGATGGATTGGCAGCAGAGTGGTCTGAGAGACAAGTAAACCCTCCTGATACAATATCTTAGCTGTAGTGTGCTATGTCCAGCCTGGGGCACTGCCTCTTGAGAAAGGTTTGATGAAAGTGGGAGAGGCCAGTGGGGAGCTACAAGGACTGATGGTCAAGCAGATGCAACTCATGAGCTAAGGCTGAGCAAGCTAGGGCAGAAAAAGTCCAGAAGAGTGCAGGCTGAGGGCAGATGTAAGTGGGATTTTCAAATCTGGTAAAGACAGATTGCAAACACGACAAGAAATAATGGGTTTAAAGTTCAGCTAAGGAGATTTTGGTAATAACACGAGTAAAGCAGGATCTAATGGCAAGGCCAGAGAGATGCTGGTGTGGATGGTCTGGGGAGGATGCGGGTCACATCACTGGAGGGTTTTAAGAGCAGGCTAGGCAAACGTGTGAGGGTTGCCATAGGTGTAGTTGTTCCTGCCTTGAGCCAAGGCCGGGCAGCTGACTGCCCAGGGTGGCTGCTAGCCTTATCTCATCAGATTTTGTTTGTGTTTTGTTGCATCCTGCAGCAGCCTCTGCGACTGCAGCCAAGGGGCTTTTCTCAGGTCCTGTGGCATAGCTCATTTCTTCCTCCGTGCACAGGCTTCACCCTTCACAGAAAATGACAGGTCTGATGACAGATCTTGTGGTTGCTTTGTGATGTGTACAAACAGCTGGAGCTAAAAATAAAAAGGAAAGAAATAGAAAAGAAAATCTATGCATGGAAAATAAAGTAGCCTCTGCAGTGATGCTGGCAAGGATGAGAGATAAGAATATCAGGAAGGAATTTTCTGCCAAGAAATACTGGAACAAAACATTTAACGTTTAGGAGAGCTAAGCATCTTCTTGCTGAAGATTTGTGTGTTAGATTGGTGATGGAGGCAGGACAGAAAGATTTATGTGTCGACACCAAAACTAACATGATGGTGTGTAAACTGGATACACCTCTGACCATCATGGCCTGCACACGAGATTTGTGTGGGTCTTTTCCTCTGTAATAAGTCTGAAGTTCACAAAGGGTGGGTGTCACATCCCGTACCATGAAATACAGACCTGCCATCGCTCACTCCACAGAAGAGAAGGTTTTAGAGCTGTCTTCTCTCCCCCACAGAGGAGCCTCACTCCCTGTAAGAAGTCATTTACTACCCTTTGCATGTGTCTTGCTGGTTTCTGGAGATTTCAGGTGTTCCAGGGACTTTTTTTGGATTTCCTCATATGGGTCTAGATGGACCTGTAGCCTGACACAGATGGCAGTTCTGTGGTCTTTTGGGTTAGCATAAAAGTCTGCACAATGCCTTCACACCTCCACTGAGCTGCATTGAAGACAGGGGACTAAGCTAAGCTTAGAAAAGAGCTCCACTGGTATATCATGAAGCCATCAGTTGCATGGGACAGCAAAATGCACATGGCAGGGAGCAGCCTGCTTGTCCTTGCAGCATGCCCGACCTCCCAGGCAGTCCTGTGGTACTTGCAGCACTGCCAGCATTGGGTCTGTTGAGGTGAGACTCAGTCAGAAAGCTGCAAGGGCAGTAATGAAACGGTGGTGTGGTCTGCCTGGGCCAAGAGCTGAGATAGCAACAAACGCCCTGTTCTCCTGAGAGACTGTTAATGCTGCCTGTAAGGTGAAGGGGCCTTATCTCACTGAAGGGCAGGTGGAATATAGCAAGAGTGCTGTGTGCCTGTGCAGTGAGTGCTGGGGACAGCCAGCTGCCTGCTGCAAAACAGCAGGAAGAGCTCTTTAGCACCTGGCCGAGTCATGGTCTGGCAAAACGCTGTCTCCTCCTGCCAAATCTCGGCTGCGTCTGGACAGGGGTTTCCCGTGCACTCTCAGCTTCTCTCTCCTTTCTTTCTGGCATGGCCTGGCTGACTGCAGGATGTGGAGATCCGGTCCAATGCTGCTGCTTACCTACCCCAGATCACCCAGCTCCTCAACAACGTGCCCCGACAGATGCTGCTGCTGCTGAAGACCAACGACCTGCTAAGGGGGATCGAGTCAGCCCTGCACACGCGGGCCAGTGCCAGCTCCTTCCTCAACATGTCTCGCTGCTGCATCAGAGCTGTTTCCACGTGAGTGTCTTCTCCAGGCGCCGGGGCCCAGACATGGAGCAGCCTCCAGATCAGGAGGGCTGGCTGCTCCCTGGGAGCCAGGAGCCAGCAGGCCAAGGGCCAGTCCTGAGCAAGGCAAGCAGGGCAGGCCCTGTGATGCTGACCAGGTTCAACCAAAAGTCCATATCATAATGCAACATCATGGGGATAAGGCAGGTCCAGGGGCAAAGGAGGAAGCTGACCTATAGGGCAGGCAGAGTGGTTGCCAGACAGGTCTGTAGGGACAGGACAGGGCTGAGGTTAAGCCAGGAGGTCAGTGTGCTCATACCTAAGTACTCCTCCAGTACTGGGCAGGCACTGAAGGCCCAGGCCTCAGCTCAGAGAATGCTGAGCCTATAAGCAGAGTGTGTGGAGGAGGCCCCAGGCTAGCCAGAGCCATGAAGGCATATTAGGGCCCTCCACTCAGGGCCCTGACAAGGCCTGACTTGGATCTTGACCTCTTACCCTTAGCAATGGACCCTTCCCACTCATTAGAGCATCTGCTGAGGTCTGACCCCTACTCAGTTACACACCTCTTTCTGTGCTGTTCTTGCTGCCATCAGCCTCTCCACAGGGCAGGTGTGTGACCCTGCAGCTGGGGACAGGGATGGAGGTGCAGCCCGTGGGATAAGGTTTTAGGGTTTGGCCCTGTAACCCAGAAGAGGGCAGGGTGCCCATTACAAGCATCCGCACTGGGAAGTATTTGTGGGTAGGAAAGATCTGCCAGTTCGCTGCTGCCTGCTTCTGCAAGGTGTCGGGGCTGACTGTGACAATGAGGCTGGTGTTCAATACCCAGGAACAGGAATCAGGCAGCTGATTTCCACCTGTGAGTCAATTCATTCCCCCTACCTCAGGTTCCTCCTCCTTGCAGAAGAAATAACTGCAGTTTGTCTGAATGGTGAGAGAAATGCAAGGCCCAGTTAACCTTTGCTTCTAAAGAAAGGGGGAGAGTTACTTTTCTTGGAACCAGTGTGTCAGGATTGTTGGACTCCTACGAATGTACTACCAGGAAGGGCTACAGGGGTGTAGCCGTGGCCCAGGCTCACTACATGCAGTGGGAAGGGAGCTGGGCTCACGCAGGAGCAGGCTGACTCTTCTGCCAGATTTGTGCCAGAAAGGGAGTCCCCAGCTCCTCAGGAGCATCTCCTTGGAGAAAAGCCCTACTCCTGGGGGTCCCCACTGGTGGTGACTCTCCAGGAGTGGGACAGTCGCCTCCCCTGGGGGGGGGTGGTTGTACTGGGGCTGCAGGACAGGCTGC
This sequence comes from Aythya fuligula, assembly GCF_009819795.1. NCBI lineage: Eukaryota > Metazoa > Chordata > Aves > Anseriformes > Anatidae > Aythya > Aythya fuligula. The sequence continues at coordinate 27,178,384 of NC_045563.1, forward strand.
CTTCCTGTCAGGCTGCGTCCTGCCGGAGCTAACGTGGCTGTTTCTCTGTTTTGTTCTAGGTATCAGAGGAGCAAGAGTCACTCACTTTACAGGAGGGTGCAGATCTCACTCACAGAAGGACTGAGCCTGTGGCAGATCAACCTGTATGAACTCTTCCTGTGGCTGAAGGGGTCCCGGCTGGGGAACTGGGTCATTGCTCTCCTGAGCTGGATGCACCATTCCACATACTGACACGAGCTGGTGGGAGAGGCCTGGCTGTTCCCTCTCTCACTGCTGCTCTCCACGGCACATTTGCCTTTCTGACTGTTTCTGTCTATCCCGTGGGCTATTTTTGGGTCTCGTTCCTTGTTACATGCTGCACTGTCCTTGCATGTTACAGCATTAGCTCTCTCTGTGGCAGCAAGAGGTGGAGTAGGTACCAGGGCTCTGCTGATTTATGGGTTAGGAAAGGGAGGCGTGGAGTACCGTGTGTCAGGAAGGGCATGGTGCTTTCTCTCCCCCTTTGAACAGGGGAAATTCCACACAGATTCCAGTGGAACTGCACTGGAAGCAAAAGCCTTTCCTCAGCTCTTTCTTAAACGATCCTAAAAAAATTAAGAGAATCACAGCCCTGCCTAGAATGCCCCAAAACATTTGTCTGACCCTCAGAGAAAGCTGGTATATCCCTTAAAAATCCGATAGGGTTTATATTAGTTATTGCAGAGTCTCCCTGCAAGTGCCTGTGTGTTTCTGGACTTTCCCAGGTCCATTTCTTTGCAGTTGAAGTGGGGGAAGGGGACAGTGGTCCTTCTTCTTTTCCAGGATTCAGGGAAGGCAGGAAGGATGACGACTCAGGGCTCTGAAACTGCTGGTAATGTATGTGTACTGTACAGCGCTGCCACACAGCAAAATAAATGTGTTGCATCAAAGACATTTGTGGGAGGGATGCTGGCTGTACATTCCGGGTGACATTGTGGCCTCTGACCTCTGTCCTGTTCCCATTTCTCCATGGAGTGAGTGATGCCAGGCAGTACTTGTTAACTCCTTGCAAGTCAAATGAAAAGCCATCTTGCTCTGTCCTCTGCTCAAAAGGTTTGTCCCACAGCTGGGTCCTCTGGTGCTGTGTCAGATGTGTTGGGATGGGCTGGGGTGTTTTCTCCTGGAGGACACACCGCTCCTTGCCTCCCAGATCCGTGCTGAGCCTGCCTCCTCCCTGGCTGCAGCACATCTGTGAGACATCATCATCGAGCATTGGCACATCGAGCATTTCGCCTCGTCCCTGCCCGTGACATCTCACTGCTCCTGCCTCAGATGAAAACCTGCCACTTGCTCGGTGGTGCAAGTGACGGGTCTGATGGGTCTGATTCAGCAGCTATGGGATGGCCACTAAGAAGCCCTGCCCAGAGGCCTCTCTTATGCCAGCCGTACTTGGGATCCTGGGAGACAGCCCTGCTGCTTTTGAGGATTCCTGTAGTCCACAAGATGGAGGTGGCTGCTGAGATCATTTCAGCTTTTTCATAAACAGTCTTGGTGAAAAGCGGCTTACATGCAGGGCACAAAGGATGGGCTGGGAACACCCCTTTGCTGCCAGCAAGCTTGCTCAGCAGAGGTGTGTTACTCAGGCACCAGGCTGTGCCTGAGTGTAAGTCCCAAGAAGAGTGTGTGCTGTCTCCATTTGCACGCAGTTTCCCAGTCTGCACAGGTGGCTCCTCACCTTGCAGCGTGTCTGCTTGGGTGTGAGGGGAATCAGGGGGCAGAAGTGGGGGTTTGTGTGTCTGTCAGTCCTCAATGGCTCTTTTTGGCCCTGTGGGAGAGGGGAGGGATGTAATGCACAAAAGGTACCTGGCTGCATGAGTGCTTGGGCATGAGGAAGGAGGGAGTGGGGAAGCCTGGCTTACAGCAGCGACTGCCTGCGTGCCCACGCACAGACAGCTGCCTCGGGGCTGTCAAAAAGTGGTGTGTGATTGGCAGAGCTGTCGATGGGGAATTACTGAACGTGGGGTTTTGGTCTCCTATGCAGTCAATTGCCTGACCCTGGTGTTAACTCTCTGATCTCTTCCCATGAGGGGGACAGAGGCAGGAGTGACGTGCTGCCTCATCTTTGCTAAGAGCAAAAAAAGAAGCCTAGGTAAGACCAAATGTCCTTGCAAAGCTTGTCCCCAGCCGGTGCAGTGACAGATCAGTGATTCCCCATGCTTGTGGGTTGTGCAATGGTGTCAGGGACTGGACTGGAGGTAATTGCAATGGTGAGACTCCTGAGTCAACAAGGAGTCACAGGGTTAGTGGTCCTGCAGCCTGGATGTGAGTAATCTTTGCTTATGTGAGCAGTCCTGCTGAATCAGTGCCTCTCTTGGGTAATTACAGCTGGGAGGCTGGCTGCTGTGGGTGGGCCTGTCTTGTTCTCTTTAGAGGTAGAGCTCTGCTTGAAAAATTGCTCAGGTGCACTCAGGGAAGTCTGGGAGACCCTCTAGTGATGGTGACCCACTGCGCAGCCCCTTGTAGCTGCCCCTGCAAATCTCCTTACTTACCCACGTCTGTGTATAATGCCCAGAGCACTGCTTGGGCCTCTCAAACGTCTGTAGGAAAGCTCATCCCTCAGCAGGACCCTGCTCATGCAGCACCAGCCACACAACTGCTAGCGATGCCGCTTTCAGGGTGCAGGCTCTAAAAGTGGATGGGAACCAGCAGCTCCTCAAACTCGTTTTTGGCAGCAGAAAGCAGGGTGGATTTGAAAGAGCTTTGTCTATTGACATTATTCTCTGCCGGGAGGCTGCGGGCTGCGGAATTAGCAGTGGGGCTCCTCAGTCAGTTTCGCTCAGCTCTCACCATTCCCACAGTCAATCAATGAGGGTTTGCCTGAGGAAAGAACAAGCAAACACCCCGCGTTTGACCCTTTAACATTCCTGCCTTGTCTTTTCGCTGAAAGCTCGCAAAGGTGAATGTGTTAAAAGGGTTTTGAAAAGACACCTCCTCATCCCAGTTGTGGTTGTCAAACACGGGTAACCTGGATCAGCTCTGTGCACTTGGCCTTTCCTTGCAGCCTGAATTTATTGGAGTTCTCACCACCAGCAAATGCCGGCTCTGCTGCTCTGCTCGCAGGCGGCATGGGGCTGCGCTCTGGCTGGGTTCAACTGTGAATGAACTGAAATTTCACAGTGCTCCCGCATGGTCCAAGCACTAAACGCGTGTCGTGAAGCAGACTCCTGAACCCACAAACTCCTTCTGAGGACTGATGAGGGGTGTGGTTGAGCTGAGGCCAGAGACACCAAAATGATGGGCAACTTTCAGCTCCCGTGGTGTGAAATCCTACGTTGTAGCCTGGTAAAGTCTCACTTCTGAATGTGCTCTGAAATGCTGAGGCAGCAGCAGCCATTTCAGCTGGTACTTAAACATGCATCATTGGGTTGGCTGGAGGTGGAAAGGGGATAGTCAGGGTAAATGGTGTTATCAAGTAAAACTGTGCAGGAATTTAGGGTAGGAAGTGAACAGGCTTTTTTTGTATCCACCTGAAAAAAAAAATAAAGCATTAGTCCAGGCTAACCAGCACAGCCTTTACCTAACACATCCAACGAACTTTAATGATGACAGGTAGGTGGCATACAGATTTGCAGATCAGGGCTGCAGGGTGCCCTCTGCCATCTCACAGGGACGCATGAACCCAGTGCAGTCGCAGCGTAGAGGCTTTCCAGATGAATCACTGCTCGCATCCTGTAGCAAATACACCAAGCCCGGCATGCAGCCTGGCCAGCACCAAAGTCATTCCCTTTCCAAATGACTCCCCTGGGGTCACTGGGGCTGCTTCCTAATGCATCTCTAGGCAGAGCTCTTGCCCCCTGCCACTCTTCTCTCTATGTCCTCCCCCCATGTGTGTCCCTGGATGCGCCACAGCCGCTCCGTGCTGTGTCTCAAGCTGTGCTAGGTGCAGTCAGCCTGCGAGGCCCAAAGGCTTTCTGCTCCTGATCGCCAGTCCTTGGGCACTGCCAGATGGATGGGGTAATGCCCATCCTGCCCCTGCCTCCTGCAGGAGGAACCAGCCTCGGCTGTTTTGCCATGGCAGGGTGGTGGCCAGGCTGTTAATAGCAGTGGTGGCAGCCCTGCCAGGCAGCAGGCAACTCTTAGAAGGGCAGTGTGAGGATCTCTGTGATGTTGCATGCTCCCAGCAGTTTTATTTTCCTAGTGTGGGTTGGGGGTTTGGGGCTGGGACGGGGGGAGGGTTGAGGAAAGGAAAGAACAAAAGTATAGAAGTGCTCCCTCCCTCCCTATTTTGTTAGTAAATACCAAAAAACAGCGTGACTGTAAACTCATTTGTGATCTTTAAAAGCTCCTGGATTGCTCTGCCTTTTGTTTTGCAGGTCACCCAGACACTGGCAGGCGCGCTGAAGGGTTCCCCCTCACTCCCACAGCCCCACGTGCCACTGCGGCGCGGCGTGATGCTGAGTGAGGCACAGCCCTTTGCAGGCAGCTCTGAGCCTTTTTTTGGCTCCGTCTCCGTGGAGCTTTCATGTGGCTGCTTCTCTCCCTCCCCCAGCTGGGACTCGTGGGCTTTTCTAAGCTTTTTGTTCCAGCTGGTCAGCCAGCAGCCGTCTCTTGCTGGGGATGACAGGCTGGCACATGCGAAGCCCCCGGCTGGAAGGGGATGCTGGGCCTGCCTCGGCTCCCTGTGGTGCGGGGCTGAGGCGGCCTGGCCCTGCAGGGCAGCTTTCTTGTCTGCCTGGTGTGGGGCTGGCCCTCCATCAGCCCTATCAAGGTGCCCAGGGGCTAGGGTCATCCTCGTCACTCCAGGAGTTGCTCAAAATCTGCCCCAGACTGTAAAAGAGCTGGACAGCAGGAGAGTGGCATTAGTAAATCATAAATCACCCTCCTGAGAAAAATCATCCTTCCCAAGTGTCATAGAGGTGACCACAAGGCCTCCTGCCTTTTTACTCTGGTAAGTGTCACTAGGACCTTCCTGCTGAAAAGAAAACCTACCAGCAAAGTCACGGCCCTGCTGAAAAGGAGCAAGGAAGGGTTGTGGAGGTTGTGGTAGACCCCACACAAACATGAGCTCACAGTGACCTGTCACTGGGACCCGTGGAAACCACATCCAGGGCTACATCAGGAGCGTGGCTGGTGAGGCTGCTTGTTGTCCTCTGCTTGGTGCTGATGAGTCCTCACCTGAACCAGCGCCCTCTTTTGGGTCTCTCAGGTTGAGAGAGATGGGCTGCATCTGATGGAGGGCTAGTGGCATGGCCAGGACCTACTGCCCATAGCCTGCAAGAGAGATGGGCTTGTTTAGGCTGGCAAAGCAGCAGCGAAGGGATAATCTGATAACAGCCAGCAACTCTCTGAAAGGGAGTCAGAGAGACAACAGAGCCAAACAAGGGCTGGCGGCCACAAGTTATGGCTTGGACAGTTAGATTCGACACAGGGAAGAACTTCCCCACCCAGGGTTTATCTTTGCTCTGAAGTGATGCCCAGGCCAATGCTTGCCAGCTATTTCACTTGCAGACTGGGGCTGTGAGCTTGGGTGTCCCGGCCAAAAGCCAGGCTGGGTAGCCCACCTTGCAGCTTGAATCAGTCAGGAACTTCTCAGATCCTTCCTGGGTAAAACCCACGTGTTGTGGTGCTTTCATGTGCAGGGGCTGCATGCTGCTCTCCAGGATCCTTCTGTGGGCCCGTTCGTTCGCACCAGGGCTGCCTCAGGCTTTAAACCAGGAGTAAATTCTGCATGCATACAGATAAAGGCTGCTTGAGCGAGCTGGAGGGATGTGAAGTGACCTTTGTGTAATGGGAATTGGGGCCCACGGAGAAAGCATTAGGTATTTCTCTGGCTGAGGGCATTTGGTCTTGTTCTGCCAAGAGCTGCGCCCAGCTGAGAGACCTCTCCTGCCTGGCCTTGGATCCTTGGGAGGCTGCAGCCAGTTCTCCGAGGGGTAGCGATCCAAGTCTCTGTCATCTTCAGGGATCACTGCAGTGTGTTTGCCCTCGGCTAAGCTTGAAGGAGCCCTGCAAGCTGCAGCTCAGGCAGGAGATGATTGTGCACTTATCTGTGCTGCTTCCACTGAACCTGTGACACACTCGGCAGCACCAGCCTCCTCCTGCAGGAGTCTGAGTGCAGCTCAAGGTGACGCTTTCAAAGGGGAACAGCCTTCCTGGGTTGGCTTGTGTGACCTGGAGAGCTTCCCTCTGGTTTCAGTCCTCCATGGCACTTCAGATCAGTGACAGTGTCAGACCACTGGCTGTGGTCTTTGCACAGATTTCACCTCGACCCAACTTGGCTGTAACCCAGATATTTTGATTTTTGGTGTTCTGGTGAAAACTGCTCATTCAGTCTGCACAAGCAATATGGAGTAAGGAGGAGCTTTTTTTTTTTTTTTTAAATAAAAATAAAAATATTTATTTTATTCTATTAATTCTGATTTGATTCAGGTTCTTCTTTGCAGAGGCTACTTTTCTCCACTCTGATAAATACGAGCATAAATAACGCTCACAAAGCTCCTTCCTATAACCAGAGCAGTGCAAAGAAGGGACAAGAATTAGGTCTAACCTCACAGGACCTGTCTGCATGCACCAGGTCAGCTGCTGGCGGTTTGCAGCCCTGCAGTCGCAGGCTCAGAGTGGATATAAGCAAGCAAGCAAGCAAGCAAATGCCTTTCCAGGGTGGCTGTCCCTGTGGGCTGTCGGCTGTGGTGCTTGGCCACAGGAACCTGCTGTCCTCTCAGCCGACTGCCTAATAGCGCCTCTGACTTTAATAAACCAAAGACAGAAGAGATTACTAAATGGTAGCTAATAAACAAAGTGACACGCATGAAGTCTGGTGATATAATATTGCTCTTAAAGAAAGTATGATAAATAGTAATCATGGTCATTGTTATTACTGTCTTGTCCTTCAGCAGGCTTAAACTATCCATCATGCTGATAAGGCTGAAAGGAACACCCGGCAATATAAGATGCATATATCACGGGGCTGGCTGCCTGCGCTGCGCCCAGTCTGCACTGGGACTGCGTTTGCTCCTCTCCATTATGGGGCCAGCAGATAAATTGGAGCAGAAGCGAAGCAGGGAGAGCCAGCCCACAGAGCCACCATTTGCAGAAGATCAGTGCTGAAACAGCTGCTCTGCAACAGAAAGCATGGAGGCCTGAGCAGTGGGGTGGCATGGGCTGGGGATTGATTTTGGTGTAGCAACACCCAGAGAACACATGGGTGTGAGCTGGACCAGCAAAGGGAGGAAAGTGGATTGATTTATGTGGGGTGGGCAGCCAGCTAAGTGTTGTAGCTCTGCTAACTGCAGGCAGGCCGAACTGCCAGTTTAATGGGAGAAGGGTAACCCTGGGTAAATTGTACATGAGTTTTCAACGGCATGCCCAGCGAATAAGAGTCACTAAAGATGAGGACAGGACCAAGAGCTGAATGGGCTGTGCCAGGTGCCGGCAGGGGCCTGTGCCCTGCTGTTTGCCCATCAGGCCCGGTGTCTCAGGCAGGGTGGGCTGGTGGGCCTGCTGAGCCTCACTGTCCACCTCTGCGTGCCCTCACTGCAGCAGGCTCCGCAGGCTGGCCACCCTCTGGGACACCCAGCGTGTTCCCCCGGCAGCCACCGAGGCAGTTTTATGGCCTTGGTGCTGGACTGGGGCCGACGGCCTTCCCCGGCCGCCCGTTCGCTGCAGCGCTCGCCTGGGATGAGTGGCCCCGTCCGTCGGCGCCGCGCAGAGGTGAGCGTGGCTGCGATTATGAATGCGCTTCTTGTTTGTCTTTTCTGTGCTGAAATCCTGTCAGCGAGGAGAAGCGATAATAACATGCTATTAAGTTCTTTCTGGATAATGTAATTCAGGAGTCAGGAGGCAGTTTGGTCATTTATGCCTTTGAAAAGCTCAGAATAATTTTCAGTGTCATTATCTTCCCTTTTAAAGAGCCCGTCTCAAACATCAATACATGGAGCCCCTCTCCTCACCACCCCACACTTGCTTTTGTGGTTTTCTCCCACCTTTTGTTCTTGTTTTCTCTTAAGTTTTCAGGGATTTTGTTTTTTGTTTCCAGTCAGCCACACGCCATGAAACACATACTGCACCCAATTTTCCTGTTATATATTTATTTTTTTGAAGCTTTTTTTTTTTTTTTTTTTTTTTTTTTTTTTGTTTGGGGTCTGGGAGCTCACTCCAATTTTATTTCACAGCTCTGGACAGGGGCTGATGAGTGGCTGCTGCGTGGCCCCGAGACGCCGCTGAGCCCCGGGCAGCCATGTGTGTGCCCAGCACGCTGGGCACGGCCTCGGCAGATGCGAGACGTGGAGTGTGGTGCATCCTTAGGTGCTTTCCTCATTTTTTTGTCAAGCGTATGCTTCAGTGTAAGTGGTTAATGGGCATTTTTGCCCTGAAATAGCCCCCAGGATAGGGAGCACAACGGCTCCTTCCAGATGCAACTTCAACACCAGCTTACGCTGCGGGCATGAAAACAGACAGCTGTCTCCCAGTGAATGCAGGAAAAATTACTACCCAGAACTGGGGCAGGAAAACAATCCAGCTCCTCTCCTGCATGCACAGGGTGCCAACGAAAAGGAGATTTTTATTCATTAAATTAATTGGCAACGATCTGTGAAATGACAGTCTCGATCTTAAGTTTGTTTCTAGTTTTGGAAAGCATCCTAGCCATTCTGTTTTTAGAAGAAGAAGGTACATGACTCTTTCCATTTTTGGTGCTCTGGCAGTGCTGTTTCTGTGCAAATAGGAGGGCTAATGCCTTTCCATAGGCTGCCTTCTGCCTTCAGAAGGGAAATGGGGTCTCCCAGGCAGATACAGAAGATCTGCGGGGAGCAGGAGGGAGTCACATCCATTATTAATTCTGGTCCATATTGTTCAGCAGCTTCTGAAGGAGCTGACTGGCACTCACATCCAAACGAAATCAGTGCTGTAGTACGGATGTGACCTGGCACAAGCTTATTTGCGGAGGTTGTGGGAAGTCTTGCACAGGGAGCAGGAGCATTAGCAGCACAGCATGGCCTCATTAGGGAGCTGGCCTGGCATTGTTAGCACAGGGCATGCAGTCTCCTTCGGACAGGTGCTAGCCGGTAGTTCCAAGAAGGGAAAACACATGAGAACAAACGTTGCAACGAATGCAGCTGGTCCCAGACAGCCATGTGCTCTGACTGCCCAAAGGCTATGGGAGCAGGGACCCGGTGCTTGCCCAGCTGTGATGGCTGTGCCTGCTTCCATCACCAGCCAGCTCCCTGCTTCCCATGCCAGTGCAAGTGCCCTCATGAGCGTGGGGGCTATGAAATGGTTCCTGCGGCCTGCTCCCAGCAAGGAGCCAGGGTCAGACAGAGGGCTCGGCACTGCTGCAGGACCTGCCAGGCTGGGAGGGCTCATCAGCTCCCTCCAGGCTGCAGGGAGACCAAGCAGCTTCTGTCACCTTCTGACATGGCCACATAGTGCCATAGAAAGCATGGAGAGTGTGAAGTCTGCGGATTGTGCAATGCTCCAGCTTCTGCTGCTGAGAGAGGCCTGTCCAGGACATTCCTGCAGCACTACAAGAACAGGGGCCAAGGCAGCTGTGTGCTCAAGGTAGATGAGCTCAGCGAGGGCATGATGTTCAGCTCCCCTTCACTTTTGCATTTGCTTTAGATAATAACACCCTGTGCGGGGTCCATAGGTCACCTGAGACCCCTATCTGGCTCCTGGTAAGGGGGAGTTCCCCCGTTTGATTTCAAGGGAGGCTCCTAGGGTGTGAGAGCAGGCAAGATGTCTCCAGGCAGCTAATTCATTCCTAAGCTCCTCTTCCAGCCATCTGCTGGGAGGTAGTTGGAGCTGCTCTTAAGAGCACACGTACACGTGCTCACATTTACGTGGCAGCAGGAGCGCTGAGCTGCAGCCCTGCTGGTGTCGCTCACAGTGCACTGCCTTCTCCACGCTCTGCCAACCCTGCAGCCAGAGACACCTTCCAGCAGGAGTGCCAAAGGACTGTGTCAGACCCTTGGGTGGCAGCCGGCTGTTTGGTTGATGGATTATCCACTCTGAACAGGAGACAGTAATCTGCAGAGGAGCGGACCCAGAGAAAGTGGCAGAGTTAATCTTTTTGAGTGTGGACAGCAGTCAGAGTGGGATAAGGTGGACAAATCTAAGAGAGAACAATGTGGTTTGGAGGGCAAATGGAAGCAAGAGGGAAAGTAAAAGCACAGACAAAGAAGTCAAGAGCTGTTGCTTGGCTAGGAGGGTCAGAACAGGACTGGTGTATTTCAGCAGGATGGCACTCAGCCTCCACCAGCACCCTCCTTTTGTCACTGATTTCTCATGTGTTCAATAGAAATGAACTGCATAGGATGTCTCCACGGCGGGACAGCAGAGCGTCTGCACAGAAAGCCAAGCCACACGGTTACACCACAGAGAACACAGACCTCTCTCCCCATCGCCTGTACTGGGAAGGCAATGAGAAGTGCTCAGGCAGGTATTTTATGCCTCACAGATTCAAACAGATCTGCTTGAGACTATACTTAGCAGCAGGAGAATTTAACTTATGAAGGCAGCTCTGTGTTACTACTGTATTCACATAAAGATGGTTTTGAACTCCACACTACATTACTCCAGGGAAGACATTCTGGGCTTCACACCAAGCGAACTGCGTGTTGGACAGAGGGTGCTGTCACTTTCCTGTACATCTTCAGCTGGGTCAATGAGTATATTAGCCACTATGACCCAATCTGAACGGGTTATCTCTAGGCTCCTGCCAGCCTACGCAGTATCTCTTTCCACAGAAGTGCTTTGAAATCCATGGATTAAAAGCATTACAAGTGCTGAGCATTAATGCCTCAGTTGAAAATGTATAGCCGGTGTTGAGAGCCAGGATGTGCTTATATTGTTAAGGTATGTGCCAGTTGATGATCCCACTACACATAGTCTTTCAAGTTATTTTCCTTATGTTTGGCCATGGAAGGATGTGATGTGGCTCTGGGTTTTTTAAACAGAAGCCCTAAAAGAGAAAGAACCTTGTAAAGCACCTCTGTTCTGCTTTGGTCTTTTATTAATATATTTCAAGGGGAAATCCACACCTTCCCTGGACTGAGGTCCCTAGCAGAGCCCTTGCAAGCTCTTCAGCACCTCTGCTCCAGGGTTGTGTAAACAGAGAAAATGTTTAGAATATTCCCAGGTACCAATCTTCTAGTTCTCCTTTGCCAGAAGGACAAGCTACATGCCCTGAGTATCTGTCATTGCACAGCCATGGTGATGTCTGAACGGTAAAAAGTCATTAAAATATTAACATGATTTATAATTAAAAGCCACCATTTCCAACATGAATATGGACTCCTAATGGCCAGATAAGACCAAATGCTATACTTTCTACTTTCTAGCTACTGAAAGTAGTTCATCTTGGCTGGTCCAGGGAAAGATGGAAAAGCCTCATAAATGGAAAAAACTTAAAACTTGCCAACCGGAGAAGTTTCCTCTTACTCCATACTTTCCTTTATAGTAGGTCTAAACTTTTAACAGGAAAGCTTACATTTCTTATGTTAATACACAAAAACATATACATGTGTATTTATATATAACGCAGCTGTGTTGGTTTTCAGTGACTACTGAGGACTTAGAAATCTTTATAACCAGTGCAAGGCCATGACTAACAATTGGCTACGTCTGTCTGGGCCCAGCCACTTCTTATGACACAGCAGTGGCAAAGACTGAGTCAGAGTGGTCACCAGCGTGTCTTGTCCAAGTCCTCCTGGTCATATGAGTCACTGGGTTCAGTCACATCACCAGATCGTCTTGGGCACTTGGTTCTGTGGGCTGGAGTTGAGTCACCAAGACCAGATGAGGCATCTTGGTTCCTGAGATCAGTCACTCCAGTAAAGTGCAGGTAAACTCAAAAGATGACCTTCACAAGTACAGTAACTTATGTTCTGTGAGGAATGTTTTAACAATTCGTGTCCATAAAGAACAATTCTGTTTGAATCCTGTCTGCCTCTGGGCCCTGCACTGGCAATTTAATTCTTGAACCACAGATGCAGTGTGTCCCAGTCTCCCCCTCATTCTAGTCAATTTATCACTTCTTAAATTTATGAACCTGTTTGCTTTTGTTATTCCGGACTTCTATTTCTAACACTGCTATAGATGTGTCTGTGAATGGCTGGGGAAGAATGTTTTAATTACTCGTGTGTCTGGGAGTTTCAGAACAACTGATAACAACTAGTGACTGTTATGGGATACTATGTGGATCTTTGGTATCTGGTTAGGGGGGGCCAAGAGATAAAGAGGAAGGAGAAAGAAGCTGAAGGGCGGCTGGGAGACAAGACTTGAAGAAGATGTTCCATAAACTTGGTATGGTGCCCAGTAAGTACAAAGGTGGAGAGGAAGACTATGAGCCTTCAGCATGAAAGACCCCTAGAGACCCCCAGAAGAGACCCCAGAGGAGACTGCGCATGCTCCAGTAGGAGGGACTGCACCCCGGAAGCTAATTTTAATAATCTATTTTTTTTTAGAAGTAGTAATGAATATGTATTAGTCTAGGAGCATAAAAATCAGCTGCTTGATGTAACTAGTGTGCGTCCTGGTGGAGCGGAGACTCCCGGTGCACCCAGCGCTGTTTGCTTACCTCTATTCCTTTATATTCTTTCAATAAATCCTATTTTTATTTTAATCCTAATTTGAATCCTGAGCCATTTATAACAGTTCCCTCTTAAATATTTAATCAGAGCAATTAGTGTTTGTTTCCTTCTACCCAAACTGATGCTGCCTTTGACTGTTGACTCTGTGCACTGCAGTATGAGGTTGTGTCGTAAAGTAAGCTGGGCTTGGAGAACCTCTCTTGCCACCTTACAGCCCTTGCCCTGCTTTACTTCTGGCTGTAGGAAGGACTGTTGTGGAGCTGGAGACAAGGCATTGCTTGGCACTGTGAAAGGAGGAGTAGCTTGAAGAGAGGAGCTGGTGGCTGCCAGAGCTTTTGGAGAAGGTGTCAAGAATGAGGAGGGCAGCACGGAAATTGTTGGCTGAAGAATTTGGAAGAGGTAAAGTGGAGGGCCTTGAGGTGGAGACAAATGGACAGGAGCTGAATGTGGAGGACTCCATGTTTCAGTCGCCATCGCTGGAGGTCTTTGAGAAATGTGTAGGTGCAGAACTTAGCAGCATGGTTTGGTGGTGGACTTGTCAGTACTAGGTTAAATGCTGGACTAGATGATCTTTAGACGTCTTTTCCAACCTGAATGATCCTATGGCTCTTCCATGGTGTGTAGTCTCAGAGTTTCGTTGTGGGGCAGAGAGGGGCTGGCTTGCCCTATTGGCCACGGCTGCCTGCATGGACCTGCAGTGCTGAAGGAATGTGGAGGCTGCCAAGAGACAAGGTCTTATGGGGATGTCTGCATGCCAGGCTGAGAGAAGACAAGAAACCTCTTGATGTGATTCAGAGAGTGCCCTTGGAGATATGCCACAAACCTACCCTGCAGGGAACTGCCTTAGGATGATGGGACCATGGAGGTTCCCTATCATGGTCTCCTCCTGAGGCTACCAACAGCGAGGACCTCTGGGAGAAGCGTGGCAGTGCCAGATCTGCATTTCTGCCTTGGGAGGAACGCAGCCCATGCTTACCTTGCATGCATTGACTGCATGCTTTTGTTGTAAATATATTTTGTGCACCTGTCCTCTGCTGGAGAGATCACCTAATGGTATCAATTGCTTCGGGGGGGTGGGGGGGGTTAATGGCTAAAATATAACAGAAAAACAGCATCCTGTTTTTGAGCACCTGTTGAGAGATCTTAAAACCCCAAGCCCCTGCACTCTCTGGGGTGCAGCGTGACTCGGTGGTGTCTTTGGAGACATTGCTGGTGACTAAAGGTTCTTTCCTAAGCAGGAGAGAGCTTAACCCCTGATTTACAGCAAGGACTGGTACGTTAATACCAGCAGTATTTCTCTCTTGCTGCTGTCTGGGTGTGGTACAGGTTTGTGAGGAGTGCCTGTGCCTCTTCCTGTGAGGCAGAGAGAAGGAGGTTCAGAAGGCATGCGAGAAGCTGCCCCACCACTACAGGTGGGACAAAACACAAGGCCAGCTCCTAATAGCCAGGAGCTCGTTAAGGATTCTAATCAGGCAGAAATATTTTCCCGTTAGCTCGTTACAGGAAGGGAGCTTCGTCCTGCCTTGGGCATGGGTTGTGGCTTGGTGTGGTGTGTGGTGGCAGCTGAGGGCAGCTGGGAGGAAGCATGAGCAGTGTTTTGGCTTTTGGGGGGTGCTGTGTTCTGTAGTGATCTCCACCTCCCTGCTCTCGGCCTCAGCCCACATCACTGAGGGGAGTTCTGGCTCTGTGCACCAGTCACTGCTCAGCCTCAAAGCCCTGCTGCCTGCAGGCCCGCCAGCAGCTCTCCTTCCTTCCCTCTCCCAGGACTCTGAAGGGGCTTGGCCACGTGAGGGGCAGCTTGCAGCAGAAGTCTCTGGGAATCTCAAAACATAAACCATGTTGTAATAAGCAGGAATTGGCACTTGTGCTGAGTCTAACACTAGGTCTTACTGACTGACCCAAAGCCTCTGAGCCCACTGACCCTGAGAGGCTTCCCTTAATATGGAGACTTGTGGCAGGCTGTATTTATTGCTGAGATAACCCATGCTCTTGTTAAGCCTCCCATGTCAGCTGCTGAGTAACCTCACGGATGCCTTTGGATCTGCAAAGCCATCTATTTGCTGAGACAAATGTCCTCCTTGCCTCCCGTCAGTGGCAAAGGCCGTCATCGAGGTGGAAGCAGACAGCCTTCGTGATGTGACAGAAATTTGTGGCAAGGCTGCTTTGGGAAGAAGATGTCGTTCTGTAAATTCACCACCTGCCTTGCTGTTAAGAAGCTAAATAATAGCTTTTGCTCGTGCAGACCCTTCAAAGCAGTCTTGGCTTTTACGGGTTCTGTTGAAAGCCCTTGTTGTGTGCTTTGTCCCCTGGGCTCCTCTGTGTGGTCACTGGGCTGGAGATGCTGCAACCCATGGGGGAGATGTTTCTCTTGGCTGCAAGAGCCCACTAGAAGCTTGAGGAATAAACCGTGTCAGAGGGACCATATCCAAGACGGATACGCAAAGGTTAGGAGGCTGCTATCCAAGAAGTTTGCAAACAGAAAGGAACAATTGAGGGTAAGCTAGAAAAGCACCCTTGGGCTCTATTGCTGCCTCTCCCGTACTGCAGAGTCAGGAAATGAGTCTGAGAAGCATCTGCTGGATGCAGTTAGCATACAGTGGTGTGTCTTCTGGGCTGTATAACCCTCCAAGTACCCTTTGTTGAAGGATGGGTAGTTATAGCTATGGACAGAGAGGATTGAAGACACAGTCTCTACTATTTTTCTTTCTTCCCAGTCCACAATACATAAGACAAAAACCACTTGGAGTTAAAATAATGCTGTTGTGATGTGGTGTCTAGGTACCAGCTAGCAGCAAATGCTTTCAAGGAAAAAGGCACTTGCAGTCTGTTTGTGTCAGGGCATTAAATTAAATTAACTTGGACAGAAGAACGTTAAGTACAAAAACTAAAATGAACAAGTAATTAGCATCTGAGGTTGCGGGAAGCAATTCATTTAGTAGTCCCACAGTGAGCTTGCTGGGTTTAAGGTTCTTGGGCATGTTCTAAGTTTTTTTTTTTTTTTTTTTTTTTTTTTTTTTTTTTTTTTTGCTTCTGACAGTCTTCCAACTGCTATCTCTATGCTACATTGCTTCACACCTGGATTGACCTGCCTTTATAACGTGTCCTTGACATCCAGTCAAGGTGGTTTGAAACAGAAATGCTTCTCTTAAAATGTTAGTGGGAGGCCCGAGGCTCTCTTTCCAGTGCTAATAACAGTAATTTTGTATCCTCCACTAAAGTGGCCATGCTCTTGTGCTCCCAAGTGACCCTTTCCAGAGTCCCTGGATGTGACTGACTTTGCTAGGAACACTCATCTGCAATACTGGGTGAGCGTCTTGGAGCTGAGAAGGGGCACCAACAGGGCTGGCGTCCAGTCCAGGTCTGGTGAAGTGCCTGAAAACTAAGAACCAAAACAGTCTTCCTTGTGACACTTCTGCCACTTACCCTTTTTGTCTATTTTCCTGTGAACGATGCCATTTCTCCACCTGAGGATGAGGAGGTAGAGAACTTGGTGCAGAGACTAGGAAGTCTTGTTTGCATCTACCAGGAACCATTCAGGTGCCCACGAATTCCCTTCTCCGTGGGCTGGAGGGCACCCAAGAAGTTGTGTGGCCGCGTCGTGCTGAGGTGGCTGCGCAGTGCAGCTCTTCCAGCAGGCAGCCTGTGCAGGCTGTGGAAGGGAGCGTGATGAGTAATTACGTGCTGTGTTACAACACAGCTACACGGGGAGGTTTAAATGGCTCTTAGCAGCTATTGCCTGATTGCCGCTGTGTTAACGGGAGCAAGGATCCTCTGTCTCTTGGCATTCAAACTCCCTTCCCCCACGTACACGCTACAGCATCTGTGGCAGAGACTTCAGCTTTGAGCTAATTTTACCGCTATTTTTGCCTTCGCTGTGGTCTCTATCCTTCCTTTCCAAATCTGTGTCATGCCTGCTGTCCATCCATCTATTGCAGCCCCTTGCCTCCTGCTCGAGATGTTGGCACTAAGGCATTAGAGAGGCAGGAGGAGCATTGCTTGGCAAACAGTTTTTATAGCAGCAGATTGACAAGAGAAAGCCATAGGAAAGGCGCGTTGGCTCAGTTTCATTAATGCACTTGGTTTTAGGAAAGATGAGACTTTTCTTGGAGCAAATGGCCCAAATCAGGCTACAGAGACACTTCTGAAGCGCAGAGGCTTTTAACTTCGGAACAGCTCTACTGCAGTCTTTTTTCTTTCTTTTTTCTTTCTGGTGTACTTGAGGATGGTCCCCAAAAGGGACCTGAAGACTGGGGTTGTGCTTTAGACTATACCCATCTCCCACCAATATACTCAATGTTTCCTTCTACTTCTGTATCAGCTGGGGAAAGGGAGGCAGAAAATGCAGTAGTAAGTTGGTAAGATAGCCTGGCTTGTTTGCTTGTACATCAAAATCCTCTGTTTCCTGAAGCATTAATGTGACCATTTCCAGCACAAATCACCTGCAGGTAGTGCATGCCCAATTGATACCCTTTGTGTGGCTGCTCATCTTGGTGTCCTCAGCCATCAGCTGAGCCATGCAGCCAGCCTCTGCCTCAGATGTATGTCCTGTGGGGTGAGTAACTGGAATTTATCTGCTTATCTGGACTCCAGAGCAGGAAGGAAAGTTAGGATTAATGCACGATTAACCTAGAGCCTGGAGTTGGGTACTGGGTCAGGAACATGGAGCAGGAAAGAATTGGTGTATTATTGAAACTGGTGTATTATTGAAACTGGTGTATTATTGAAACAACCACCTTGCCACAAGTCTATGGAAGCACATTTGGGGTGGGATTTCAGTTTTTCTGGAGGGCTAACTGAGAATGCACAGCCTTGGGGAGGGCCAAGATGCATGCGGTGTGGAAGTAAACACCTATTTTTGTTACAAAAAGGTTGAGCAGTTCATCCCGGCCTTCTAGTCTCCTGGCAACTGTGAAGAACAGACCATACTGGGACCACTATTTTAATCAACCAAATTGCAGGTCCTTTCTCTCCTCCCCCAGCAATCAGCCTCCTGCGAGATGGAAAACCCTTTTGAGCACGTCATCTCCAGGACTTGGAAACTCTGCTTTGCTAAGCTGCAGTTACAGATTGCTCAGGTCCGTGCAGGGCTCTTGCTTCATATTTCTTGCCTGAAAACAAGGCATTACTTTTGTTGTTATATTAAAATAAATGTGTTATATTCGCTTCACACACACAAAAAAATGTCCACTTTGATATTACTTCAAAATAGGAATACTTTACACTTCCAACTTGTTTCCTTGCCTACCTCTCTGCCTGTGATGTCCAGAAGTTCTGTCTACCTTCTGCTCCTGTCCGTTCTCTAGAAGTGCTTTCTTGCCTACGCAGATGTGCAGAACAATAACAGTTTTGTGTACAAAGCATATGATGATTAAAAAAGTCTACTCTGATCATGAGATCATCTATTTTCAGCCTTGTAGTAAAAGTATCTCCTAGCACTTTAACTTGCTCAGCAATCAGGGCAATTAGCTGAATTCTCACCTGCTCAGACTTCCTGACTTCTGCAGCTATCCGGGCTGCCTTTCCAGCACGGACAACAAGAGAAATTGGCCCTGGAGCCGAGTGGCAGAACACTGCACTACGGGCAGTTCTGGCATCCAGGATGATAACGTGAACAAGCTCAGGACTGCGTGGCTACACCGACAGGCTGGCGTAAGGGCTGGGGTTAATGTGCTTCAGGTCACTCTAATTAAACAGCTGTGCTCAGTGCAAAGGAACCAGGGAGTCTCTTTACCCCTTGCTCTCTTTCACTGTCTCTGTCTGTTGGCCCTACAAGATGAAAATAACTCTATTTTGTACTTTTCTCCTTGAAACTGGTATGCCTTGTCTACACAGTACTGGGTATGCAAAACCTACTGCTCTACCTCGCTGCCCTGTGGCAGCAGTACGGCACAGCACACAGGGAGGCACAAACCTGAAAACAGGAGGCTGTTTCTGTCCCCCTCCTTTTTTTTTTTTTTTTTTTTTTTTTTTTCCTCTCCCTTTTCCTGGTTATGCTTTTTCCTGCTTTGTTCAAAGGCTTGACCTCAGGTCTGTCCTTATCAGGTGATGACCTGAACCGCACGCTCCCTTTCAGCTCTCCTCGTTCAGGGTCGCTACTGGAAAGCCTCTGCTCTCAGGCGTGAAAGCAGGCTTCTGCTTCCACAGCTGATACTGCAGCACCCCTTGACCCCAGAAAACCTGCTTCAGAAATGTGTAGGGCCAGGCACTGAGAACATCAGTTGCTGGGGGATCAGGGTTGCCTGAGAAAGCTCTCCTGCCCTCTGCAAGTGTACGCTGGAGCTCGAGGCAGGGTCTTCAGCTCTGCTCTGAAACCTGATGGAGGCAATTTGGTAGGAGGGGGGGAGGCTGATGCAATTCTTTCTTTTTTCCCTATTCTGGTCTAGTGCCTGGAGCCCAGCAAAGGCCTTTTTGTCAGAGCAGCATGTGGTCCTCCCAGGAGCACTAAATAAAACACCAGGTGCTGTTCAATGGCTCCTCAATTCCCGTTGTTGCTACAGGAATTGTAGTTTCTTTTTTCATTTGTATCTTTGCCCTCCCTAGCCTTTTTCTTTTTAGAAAATCCACTGAGTGATTAGATTTGCAAATGAACGGGCAGGGAAGTGACAACAAAAGGGAGCTGGAGCTGAGGAGCGCAGGTATAATTACTGTAATTAACTCAAGCAGCAGGGGCACAGCCAGCGCTGGGAGCATCACTCAGAGATGCCGTGGGCGAGAGATGGGAGAGGAAGGATGGCCAGCCATAGGGAAAGGCCTCGGCCTCACGGGTCCCTGTGATGGTAAGAAAAGCTCAGTCCTGCCCAGCCCTGAAGCACCACCACGCAAACATGCTGCAGTGAGCCCATCTCCCCAGATGAGATGCAGGGGGACCTCGTTCTGCACCGTAAGGAAATGACTGTGCTCTTCTTGGGCAGCCCATAAAGGGTTGCCCAGAGCCTCAGTTTCCGCTTGATCCCCAGGAGCAATGGATGCTCTGTGTGCTGCAGGATTAGCCCCTTGCTTGGGAGACAAAGCCTTTTCCCATGCAGGTAAACCCTGCAGCAGCCAAGGCCTCGTGGGAGGAGCGGGGATAACTGGCCCAGGTGCCAGCATCTCTCAGAAGCTTTTTAGCATCAAAATACATTACTCCTGGACTTTGCTACGTGCTGGTCTGGGACTTTATGGTTCATCTAAGAAATAGTATTAATTGCCTTCATCACTGACAGGCTGAACAGGGAGCACAACCACGGCAGGACACATCTATAGAGTGGAAGCGTGTGTTTGATGCTCTCCTGATCATTGCAACATCACTTAAGAAGGAAGGGGTATGTGCTTGTCTGTCCTACTTCTGCTAGCTGCAGTCAGTCCTGTGGTCACTTTTTCTCCTCGTGGTAGTGTGCATGTGCACAGCCCAGGCGCTGCTCAGCTGGGAGCACGGCAGGGCACGGCGGTCCCAGCAGGATCTCCCCATTTCCACTTGTGTGCTGTGTGCTGCAGCATGACAGTGTGCACAGCGGCCTGTGCTACAGCTCTAGACCTTCAGAGAAGGGCTTCTCCTCTTCCCTGCCTCATAAAGTGACTGGCAAAGGGGACGTGATTTCAAATACAGGTATTGTATGATGACATTGACCCTATGCTTGGAGTCTGTGGCTGATACCCGTTTTAGGGTTTTATAATTGTTTTAGCCATGAACTTTGCTTACTGGGGAGATATTTAAGATTTAACACGTGAGAAGTTTGCAGACCAGGGACCCTGGCATGCAAACACTTTTCATAGCTGGAGCTATTGAGCGAGGAAGGCACATGCAGGGAGCTGCAGGGCGCTGCAGCTCTGTAGCCACCCCTTGGAAGAGTTACACAGGCTTGTTAGGAGAGGCCTGTGTCCCTGCTCCTGAAAGATTAATGTCCCAAGTGCTGTTCCACATAGAGTTGAGAGCACCTAAATGTGTGTCTGGTATATTTAGAAACTGCTATGATTACAGCCCATAGATTTGCTGAAGCTGCGTAGCTGGTGTGTGTTTTGCTGCTCTGTCAGGACTTCACATCTCACCCTTCTCATTGTGAAAAAGATCTGATACAAGGGAGGGGGAGCGGAGAGGCCTGCGAGCAGCTTCTGCTTAAACTTGCTCCTACTGATCAAAAAAGCTATAGGAAACAGGATTGGAAGGGGCTTTGCGAGATCATCTAGTCCATCTCCTTCCCTCAGGCATGTTCAGCTGCACCTCCTTTGCCCTTGAAAATATTCGACCAAGTTCTGAGCATCTATTCCAGTGCCTCCCTATTCTAAACAGATTAACCCAAATCTTCCACGCTGAAGTTTAACTTATTGCCTCTCTTACTCACCATGGGCATGGAAAACAGATTATTCTTTTCCTTGCAGAAGCTTTTCAGATATTTGAAAACTGTCAGCATGTCCTCTCCCAGACATCTCTTCTTTATCTAAACATCCCTCTCTGTTCTGTAGCTCTTGTTGGCCAGGGATCCCAAACTTTTGACCATCCCCCTTCTCCTCTCCTGGCCTCTCTCCAGCTGGCCTCTGTCTCGGAGTCAGACACCCAGCACTGGACGTAATCCTCCCTGGAAAAGCCTACATCACAGGTCTGTCAGGCTAACCTTCTTAGCATCCCAATCCGATACTTGATGTCCTGTGTGTGCAAGATGCTTTTTTGTCTCCTTTTCAGCTTGTGACGTACAGTAACTTCCAAACCCCTTTTTGCAAAATTGCCATCTAGCTGCCTGATCCTTCTTCTGTGTTTTTGAAGTTGATTATTCCTGCTTAAGTCTAATTACACGAGGATGTCCTGGTTGAATTTCATCTTGTGTTCTCAGATCATTTGTCCAATTTGCTGTGATTGTTTCGTATTCTATTTCTGTCCTCCAGCATGTTTAATCCCTCCCAGCTTGATGTCATCTGCAGATTTAATAAGTATACTCTTTATTTTGTTATCCAAGTCATTAATGGAAGCACTGCCTGGTGCTGGACCCACCAGCTAAGGACTGTAGAATCCACTCGATACATCTTTCATCTGGCACTGAAATAATGATAACTATTTTCAAGAAATGGTTTTCTAGCCAAATGTTATTATCCCCCACTAGGTTCATCTAGACAATCTTTTCTTGAGTATTGTGAGTCAGATGTCAAAATGTCAAAAGCTTCACTTGTGTCGAGACACAGCACCTGCTACCTCCCAAGCCTTGTTCCTGCATTGGAAAAGGGACCTAGATCAGAGTAGCACTTGCAAATCCATATTAGCTGTTTTGCTTCTTCATGAGAATAATTTCTGCCTAGGTTCATGTTCCTGTCCCATTGGAAGGGTACGGCTCAGCGCTTTAAACCCATAACCTCTCAGCAGCAGCACGTACTCTGATAAAATCAGTATAAGCTCCATGCTTGGAGGTAGTTACTTCCTAATAACATTATTTACACTGAAGGGAAGGCTGAGTCCCAGGAAGCTCTGGTGACCTGCTCAGACACACACAAAGGAAGCTGAACCTATGCACTGACCCCAGCAATCTTGTCCCTAGGTCCAGGCCCCAAAATGAGCAAGGATGCATGCCCTGATGCATGTGGGCAGCACCGTCCTGCAGCCGCAGCTTTCTTCGGAGATGCAGCCACCAGGTGGGGCTGGTTGTGGGCACCAAACATCCTCAGGCTGAGGAGGCTCCGGCCAGCTGCTGCAGGTACTGGGCTGCCTAACACGCCATGTAGGGGTGGTGCTTGAAAAAAAGGTCCCACAGATGGAAAAAAGCTGAAAGACTGATTCCCCTCCACCCCCCAACAAGTGCAGTTGGGTATTTTTAGAAAGCAAACGTGCCAAAAAGCAGAAATTGATAAATATAGAAGTCTAAACTTTTTTTTTTCTTCTTCAGATCTTATCAATGAGGACTCTGCCTCATGTACTTAGGAAAGAAATGAAGTAATTCAACAGCAATGTATTTTTTTTTTCTGGTTTGGGGAAAACTTTTAGTTCTGTCCCATTAATTCCCAGCTGTATTCCAACATCACTGGGTAGCATTAGAATGACTGAAGGGGCTCTCTCATTTTAAAGTTAAGATTTTTAGTTTCTCAGCTCTGCCAAGGAACAACTCACCTGTCACTGTACTACGTTGAGAGTGGGTGAGATCTGAATGGAAAATTCAGAAGAAAGGGAAGAAAAATCGTAACAACCAACATGTAGAATACTTTCTTACTTGTCTTGGGTTTTGTCCCATTCTTGCCTGTCCCTTGTCCATTTTCTTACCTGCTGCCATGATGCTGAAGCCAAACTCCAGGTACATGCGTAGGATCAAGGGGCTCAGCCTGGAGCTTTTCAGGGCAAAGGCTCACTAATTAGATGCTTGAAAAACTCATAGCACACTTTTAGAAATAATTGGAAAAATAAAGGCTGATGCAAATTTGAAATAAAATGGTGTGACTCATCAAAATGTCATCAAATTACAACCAAAAATGTTATCCTGTTGCTTCTTAAATTAACTTTCAGCCCAGTAAATATGCTGTAAGGCACGAGTCCTGCTGGAGCATATAACTGTGCCAGCAGAACTGGGATGAATACTTGCTGTTACAATAGATCAGCTAGCCACAACACATCTAGTTTTCTGGTGGCTTATACTCTTAGAAACTGGGAGTAGTTGCAATGTAGAGAGCAGGTGCTTTGGTCTAAGGAGATGTCTGGCCATGGGCACCAAAGTCCTGCTTCCTTACAGCTTACATTTTTTCCCCCAATGTTGACATGGTACTTGCTTTTGCCAGAGCCCTTAAGGCAAGGCTGGGGAATGGTATTTGAAAGGCACAATGTGTTGCCCTTTTTGGAGCTACCTGAATGTGGAAGGAACATCTAGAGGTGTTTTTGCCAGAGCAGGATTTCCCGTCTCCCTAGGCAGGTAGGAGCTGGATGTGGGTGATCGAGCTTTATTTCCCTTCTGTACTGAAAATGTCTCCCCTGGTTGGGCACGGCTGCAGAAGG